>NC_082711.1:21967289-23290160 GCF_030144855.1 Hypanus sabinus
TGTTTCCTCTGGTGGGGTTATCCAAAACTAGAAGGCACAGCCTCAAAATTGAGGAGCAACATTTTAGAACAGAGGTAAGTAGGAGCTTTTTAAGCTAAAGAATGGTGAATCTGTGGAATGCTCTGCCACAGACTACAGTGGAGGCCAAGTCTGTGGGTATATTTAAAATCAAAGTTGATAGAATCCTGGTTGGTTAGGGCACCAAGGGATATGGTGAGAGGGCAGTTGTATGGGGTTGAATGGGATCCAGGATCAGCCATGATGAAACAGCAGAGTGGACTTGGTGGGCTGAATGGCCTAATTCTGCTCCTATGTCTTGTGGGCTTATGAGCGTGTGTGGGTCAGTGAGAGTGGAGTGAATGTGTGTGTGTATGTGAATGAAGAGTGTGAGTGTGTGAATTTGAATTTATATGAATGTGAGTGTGTGTACTTGTTAGTATGCATTTGAATGTGTTTGTATGCATATCTGTGTGAATGTGTGTGTGTGTTTAGGAAGGCGGAGTTTATGGTCAAATCTCTGATTGTTACTGCTTAAAGAATGGTGTATAATTAACTTCAAGGATGGAATTTGAAGGCTGGGTAGGTTTCCGGTGACATCATCGTCGAGAATGGCAGCTTAAGTCACTAGCTCCTCCGGAAAAACGCGTATTAAGCCCCGTTAACTCATCAAATATAGTATTTTTCGAAAAATGTTTGAACTGAAAAGGAGGGCAAGAATGGGGAAAAAGAACAGAAATAAAAAAAGCGACACTCCGGAGCCTGCGGCCGAGAGGAGTGCAACAAGCAGCTCTCCTACCCGATCGCGTGCTAGCGACGCGGACGTTGAGCCTCGTTCAGGCGAAGCAGTGAATATGATTGAAATTCTGAAAGAGATAAGGGAGTTCCAGAAAGATACAAAGCAGCAGCCACACGATATTAAGTCAGAGCTCGTCAACGTCAATCAAAAAATAGCGGTGGCAGAGACTCGAATTGAGAAGGTGGAAGATCGTATTCAAAACGTGGAACAGATACTGAGTAAGACGATAAAAATATTAAATCACCAAGAAGGCAGATTGCTTGACCTGGAGGGAAGATCATGGTGGAAAAATATCAGAATATACAACGTTTCCAAAGGAGCGGAGGGCTTGTCTATGATGGAGTTTGTCGGAAAGTTGCTACAGGACGCGCTGGAGCTTCCCTCGACTATAGAGCTGGAAATCAAGAGAGCGCATCGCACGCTGGTCCCGAAGCCTACCAGAGATAGAGCAGATAAGCCACGCTCAATAATAATTAAATTCCTTCAGTACAGTACTAAGGCGGAGATTCTACGAGGGGCCTGGGGGAAGAAGAGTGTGTTTTTAGATGATAAATTAATATATTTCGACCAAGATTACACTCCCCCGCGGTCCTGCAGAAACATAAAGAATACTCTGAAGTAAAGCGAGTACTAAAGCAAGAAAGGATTAGATTTCAAACTCCGTACCCTGCTAAACTATGAGTGTTTTATGAAGACGGGACGCGGTTGTACCAGACAGTGAAAGAGGCGACTACAGATATGAAGGCCAGTAGGTTGCCCATCAGCGTGTTCAAACCGAGGGAAAGCCTGGCAGAGGAATTATCCTGCTACGCTTGGGAAATAGTGCGAGAATCGAGAAGGCTGGAGACGGGATGAGGCCAAGAGAAATATATCAGGAAGAGACCGGGAGTTTCCCAAAGACACTCCTCACCCCCTTCAGAAGAGCCATAAGGTTTGGCTAACTTTAAAAATGTTGAGAAGCTAAACGGAAGCAAAGGTAGATGGTGATATACCAATCTCGAGAAATACTTATTATAGTGTGGATTTTATATTACTTAGTTGTTATTCTTTATTCACTCACTTACTCCTTTTTCCCACCAAAATGAGAATATACATTGTGTGAATATATGTGTATGTATGTAATATATATGCGTGTGTGTGTGTGTGTGTGTGTGTGTGTGTATATATATATATATATAGGAAGAGTACATAGGGAAATCTTTTCTGTGTAATGTATTTTTTCACTGACTTTTGTGAATACTGCAATGGGGGCCCTCATCTCACAGGTAGGAAGGGTTATCCCCCACAGCTGGACATTTCCTCTAGCTCAACACAGGGTCATCTACTAGCGACCTCAGCCTTGGAATCACACATTCGTTGCCATTTTTGTTATTATTTGCATTTCTTGGTTCTTATTTGTTCAGTGAGCAGATTGATTAAGTTTTATTCTGCTAATTTCAATGATACATTGACAGATAAATACAGATGGCTAAGGACAAAGTAAAATTCATTTCTTTAAATGTCAAAGGGGTAATAAATCCAATCAAATGTAATAGAATTTTATCCAAAATGAAAAAAGAACAAGCCCATGTAGTATATTTACAGGAAACTCATTTAAGTGATAATGAGCATAAAAAACTAAAGAGAATGGGCTTCACTAACTTGTTTTTCTCCTCTTATAATTCAGGACATAGGAGAGGAGTTGCTATTCTTATCTCAAATAAGTTAAATTTGACAAAGTATTCAAAATGGGAGATAAAGAGGGTAGATATTCTCTGGTAAGGGGGAATATAGATGGAAATTCAGTTACTCTATTGAATATATACGCACCCCCGGGAAGTGATATTGGTTTCTTTCAGAATATTACTGATATTATGGTAGCGGAAACAGGAAGTCTCCTGATCTGTGGGGGAGACTTAAATTTACAATTACGACCAAACTTAGACTGTTCCAATAGAAAAATCTATGAAACAAAATCTTTACATAAGAAAGTTAATATACATTTTGAGGATGTTGGTTTAATTGATATATAGAGGGACCTTTTCCCTGACAGAAGGGATTACACTCATTATTCTGCTCCTCATTCTGTATATACAAGAAAAGACTATTTCATAACATTTGGAAAAGACAAAGACAAAATAAACACCTGTGGAACTGGGACAATAGATGTAAGTGACCATGCAACTATATATTTATCTGTTGATTTTGACCTACAACCAAAGAATACTATTTGGAAACTAAATTCAAGTCTACTCAATGATCCGTACTTTAAGGAACAAATTAAAAAAGAAATTGGTCTCTACTTAGAATTTAATGATAATGGAGAGGTTTCACCTCCCATTTTATGGGATACTCTGAAGACTGTCTTAAGAGGGAAAATTATAGCGATACCTTCATATAAGAAAAAAATAAGGAATAAAACATTATAGGAATTACAAAATAGGCTGAAGGAACTAGAGAAAAAACACAAATTGAATTTGGCATAGGATACATTAGGGGAAATTAAAAGAATTAGGAATGAAATTAATAGATTGGCTACACAAGAAATCAGGAAAATTTAATGTTTCTGAAACAGGGACATTATGAAAGGGGATTGAAATCTATGAAAATACTGGCATGGAAACTGGAAAAAAAGAGCAGAAAATACAATTCATAGAATTAGGGACCCAAGAACAAAAATGATAAAAAAAATAAGCTAAGTGAAATTCAAGAAGCTTTTGAAGTGTTTTACAAAACTCTATATTCCAAAGTTCTAGGGGGAAGCATAACCCAAATTGACACCTTCTTGAATTCTCTAGCGTTACCCACTTTAAGCGAAGAACAAAATAGAACAATGACTGCTGACATAACTGAAGTTGAATTAAAAGCTGCAATTAGCAGGCTTAAATTAAGCAAGTCACCAGGATCAGATGGGTATACAGCAGAGTGGTACAAAGAATTTAAAAATGAGTTAATTCCTGTTTTACTCCCCACACTGAACTGGGCTCTGAAAAAGGCACAAATGCCACCCAGTTGGAAGGAATCAATAATCTCAGCTACACCAAAAGAAGGCAAGGATAAAATGGAATGCTGGTCATTTAGACCAATATCCATTCTTAATGTAGATTATAGATTACTTACCTCCATCATGGCCAAACGATCAGACAGGTTTTATACGGCAACGCCAAACACAAGAGAATTTACGAAGGACACCAGGTTATGGATCATATACAAAAAAATAAAATTGAAGCAATAGTGATAAGTGTGGACACTGACAAAGCATTTGATTCGGTTAATTTGAATTTTCTTCACAGAGTTTTACAGAGATTTAGCTTCCAGGACCCAATTATTAAAAATATACAGACACTCTATGACAACCCTACTGCTCGGATTAAAATCAATGGATATTTATCAAATAGTCTTACCCTAGAAAGGGGCACGAGACAGGGTTGTGCATGGTCTCCACTACTCTTCGCGCTACATCTGGAACCATTAGCTCAATACATCAGACAAAATGAAGATATCAGGGGAATTACTATTAAAGGGACAGAGCATAAATTGGCTTGTTACGTGGATGACATTTTGATCTATCTAGGGCAACCAACATACTCTTTACCTAAATTGGCGCAATCCTTTGAACAATATGGTCAATTATCAGGATACAAGATCAACATAGATAAAACCCAATCACTTTTATATTACTATAGCCCACCAAGAGAAATTGAAAGTCGATACGTCTGGGCATGGCACACAGAGTCTTTCAAATATTTGGTCATCATTATGCCAAAAGATTTGGCAAAATTATCAGAGTGTAATTATCTACCTTTATATAAAAATTAAGGAAGATATGGAAAGATGGAACTTGATTCCTTTTTTCAGTCTCAGTTCAAAGATTGAGTCTATTAAAATGAATATATTGCCCAGACTGTTATATCTCTTTCAGACCCTACCAATAGAGATTAATCAAAATCAATTCAATGAATGGAACAAGATGTTATCAAGGTATATTTGGCATGGTAAAAGGTCTTGAGTTTGTCTCAAAACTTTGCAATTAGCAAAGGAAAAAGGGGATGGGGCTTATCTTCTCTTAGAGATTATTATTTTGCAGCACAGTTGAGAGCTGTGATATGTTGGTGCAACCCGTCATATGACGCTCAATGGAAAAACATTGAGGAGTGGGTACTTCCCATCCCCATACAAGCAATTTTGGCTGATAACAACCTGCAAAGGTACATAAATACTATTGATAACCCATGGGTGAAATTGACTCTTAAAATATGGAAATGTAGCAATGTGCTACACACAGCGCTGAAATAATGACACACAGTCAGTAAGTTTGGAGACTAGTTTATTCAAACTTCACGGCACTGGCATTTAATCCCTAGCGCCTGCCCTCTCTGGGTGGAAATGACGTCAGAGGTGTATTACCAAAGTCTCCCCCCACGCGCTGGCTATTTGTGAGCCGGTTCGCCTGCGCAGAAAGTGGGTCGCCACATAACCCCCCCCCCCAGAAGCGGCGATATACCCCTTAATGTCTACAGTCTAGATCAGCCTCTGTTTGGGAGGTCTGCCTCTGTGCCATGGTGCCTGAACCTCGACCGGCTGCGTCAAGTCCACATGGGCTGGTTTGAGTCAGTCCACCATGAAAACCTCCTCTTTCCCCCCAATGTCCAGAACGTACGTGGACCTATTGTTGTTGATCACCTTGAATGGCCCCTTGTACGGCCAATGTAGTGGTGCCCGGTGTCCGCCCCTTCATACAAACACAAACTTACAGTTCTGCAGGTCTTTGGGTACATGGGTCAGGGTCCGTCCGTGCTGTGAAGTCGGTACGGGGGCCAGGTTGCCGAGCCTTTCGCGTAGCCTGTCCAGGACTGCTGCAGGTTCTTCCTCTTGCCCCTCTGGGGCTGGTATGAACTCTCCCGGGATGGCCAGGGGCGCGCCGTACACCAACTCAGCCGGTGAGGCATGCAGATCCTCTCTGGGTACTGTACGAATTCCAAGCAGGACCCAGGGAAGCTCGTCCACCCAGTTAGGTCCTCTCAGGCGGGCCATGAGAGCTGACTTCAAGTGATGGTGGAAGCGTTACACTAGTCCGTTCGACTGTGGGTGGTAGGCAGTAATGTGGTGTAGCTGCGTTCCCAACAGGCTGGCCACAGATGACCACAGGCTGGAGGTGAACTGGGTGCCTCTGTTGGAGGTAATGTGGGCCGGTACCCCGAAGCGTGCTACCCAGGTTGCGATCAGTGCTCGGCGCAGGAATCAGCAGATGTGTCGGTGAGCGGGACCGCCTCTGGCCACCTCGTGAACCGGTCTACCATAGTTAGGAGGTACCGTGCTCCTCGGGACACTGGTAGGGGGCCCATGATATCCACATGAATGTGGTCGAACCTCCAGTGGGTGGGTTCGAACTGCTGCGGCAGGGCTTTAGTGTGCCGCTTCACCTTGGCTCTTTGGCACTGCGCGCACGTTCTGGCCCATTCACTCACCTGCTTGCGAAGTCCATGCCATGCGAACTTGCTGGAGACCAGCCGGACGGTTGTCCTGATAAATGGGTGCGCAAAACCATTTATGGAGTCGAAAACTCACCGCCTCCAGGCTGCCGGAACGATGGGGCGAGGTTGGCCGGTAGCCACGTCACACAGGAGGGTCCTCTCACCTGGGCCTACGAGTAAGTCCTGCAGCTGCAAACCCAAGACTGCAGTCCTGTAACTGGGCATCTCATTGTCTGCCTGCTGCGCCTCCGCCAGTGCTGCATAGTCCGCCCCCAGGGACAGGGCCTGGACAGCTGGTCTGGAGAGTGCGTCTGCCATGACGTTGTCCTTTCCCGAGACGTGCTGGATGTCCGTCGTGTACTCGGAGATGTAGGACAGATGTCGCTGCTGGTGAGCCGACCAGGGATCGGACACCTTCGTGAACACGAAAGTCAATGGTTTGTGGTCCGTGAACGTGGTGAATGGCCTGCCTTCTAAGAAGTACCTGAAATGCCAGATTGCCAGATACACTGCCAACAGCTCCCAGCCGAAAGCACTGTACTTGAGTTCAGGTGGTCGTAGGTGCTTGCTGAAGAATGCCTGGGGTTGCCAGCGCCCCTCGATGAGCTGCTCCAGCCCCCCACCAACTGCTGTGTCGAATGCGTCCACCGTGAGTACGGTCAGAACGTGTGTTCTGGGGTGCACCAGCATCGCGGCATCTGCCAAGGCTTCCTTGGCTTTAACGAAAGCGGCCACAGCCTCCTCGCCCCAAGTAATGTCCTTGCCTTTACCCGACATCAGGGTGTACAAAGGGCACATGATACGGGCTGCTGAGGGGAGGAAACGGTGGTAGAAGTTCACCATACCAACGAACTCCTGCAGGCCTTTGACTGTGTTGGGCCGGGCAAAGTGGCGGATCGCGTCTATCTTGGTGGGCAGAGGTGTTGCCCCGTCTTTGGTAATCCTGTGGCCCAGGAAGTCAATGGTATCAAGACCGAACTGGCACTTGGCCAGGTTGATCGTGAGGCCGAAATCACTCAGGCGGGAGTAGAGCTGGCGGAGGTGGGACAGATGCTCCTGACGACAACTGCTGGCTATAAGGATGTCATCCTAATAGATGAACGCTAAGTCCAGGTCGCGTCCCACCATGTCCATTAGCCACTGGAACGTGTGTGCGGCATTCTTCAGGCCGAACGGCATTCGGAGGAACTCGAACAGGCCAAACAGGGTGATGAGTGCTGTTTTGGGGATGTCTTCAGGGTGCACCGGGATTTAATGGTATCCCCGGACGAGGTCTACTTTGGAAAAGATTCTTGCCCCGTGCAGGTTTGCTGCAAAGTCCTGTATGTGCAGCACGGGGTAGCGGTCTGGAGTGGTAGCCTCGTTCAGTCTGCGGTAATCGCCGCATGGTCTCCAACCCCCGGCTGCTTTGGGCACCAAGTGTAGAGGGGAGGCCCATGGGCTGTCGGACCTCTGTACAATCCCCAATTCCTCCATCCTCTAACTCCTCCTTCGCCAGGCAGAGCTTTTCCGGGAGGAGCCTTCATGCTCGGGCGTGGAGGGGTGGTCTCTGGGTAGGAATGTGGTGCTGTATCCTGTGTCTGGGCATGGCTGCCGTGAACTGCGGTGCCAAAATTGATGGAAAGTCCGCCAGGATTCTGGTGAATTCATTGTCCGACAGTGTGATGGAGTCCAGGTGTGGGGCCGGCAACTTGGCTTCACCCAGGGAGAACGTCTGGAAAGTCTCGGCATGTACCAGTCTTTTCCCTTGCAAGTCGACCAGCAGGCTGTGAGCTCGCAAGAAGTCCGCCCCCAGCAGTGGTTGGGCCACAGCGGCCAGTGTGAAGTCCCACGTGAACCAACTGGTGCCGAACTGCAGCTGCACTGTGCGGGTGCCATAGGTCCGTATCGTGCTGTCGTTTGCCCTCAGGTTGGGTCCTGGCTTCCTGTTGCGGGTGTCGTACCCCATCAGGGGCAAGACACTGATTTCTGCTCTGGTGTTGATCAAGAAGCGGCATCACAACTGTTTGTCCCAGATGTACAAGAGGCTGTCCTGGTGGCCAGCCACCATAGTCATTAGTGGCAGGTGGCCTTGGCCCTGGCCCTTGCAGGGCTGGTGACAACGGCGGGCTTTTGTGCCCCACCGCTGGTGGCAGAAACACAACTGTTCACTGGTCTCCTCACTCCTGCCTCTGTGTTGTGTGCGCCCCCCCTGCCAGTCCTGGTCTGGTCCGCTGTTGGGCGCGTGGCCTGGTAACCTGACCGAAGGACACCACGCTCTCCCTCTTGGCTTTCCACAGCACATCTGCCCGGGCTGCCACCTTCCAGGGGTTGCTGAAATCTGTGTTGGCCAGCAGCAGATGTATGTCCTCAGGCAGTTGCTCTAGGAATGCTTGCTCGAGCATGAGGCAGGGCTTGTGTCCATCAGCCAGGGACAGCATCTCGTTCATCAATGCTGATGGCAGTCTGTCTCCCAAACTGTCCAGGTGAAGCAGGTGGGCACCTCGCTCACGCCGTGAGAGGCCAAAGGTCCCAATGAGCAGCACTTTGAATGCTTCATATTTGCCTTCTTCCAGGGGCGACTGTATGAAATCCGCAACCTGGGCGGCCGTCTGCTGGTCAAGGGCGCTCACCACGTGATAGTAACGCGTGGAATCAAAGGATATCTGCTGAATCTGGAACTGGGCTTCTGCTTGGCTAAACCACACGCATGGTCACAGCGTCCAGAAAGTTGGCAGTTTTAGCGAATCTGTGTGAACAGATGAAGAGTCGGTCATCTTTGGTCCAAATCCCGTTTGGACCGTCGGGGTCACCAATGTAGTGATGTGCTACACACAGCGCTGAAATAACGACACGCAGTCTGTAAGTCATTTGGAGACTATTCAAACTTTGCGGCGCTGGCATTTAATCCCTAGCGCCTGCCCTCTCCGAGCGGAAATGGCATCAGAGGTGCATTACCAAAGTCTCCCCCGGCTATTTGTGAACCGGTTTGCCTATGCAGAAAGTGGGTCGCCACAGAAAACCACTGTAAAAGAATATAACTTAGAGCGAGATACTGCAATTCTTAAATGGTGTGCATATGACTCGGATTTTACACCAAATAAATTGGATGCTAGATTTAAGGACTGGACAGCTAAAGGAATAACAGTTCTTTGGAACATAATGAAAGAAGGAACACTGTTCAGTTTTGAAATGCTTAACGAGAAACACTTATTAGAAAAGCAAGCTTTTTATCGGTATTTACAGATGAAACAATATGTTAATAAGACGCTTAAAAATGTAACCAAGGCAAGTACATGCTTGATAGAGCTATTTAGAAAAGCATATAATTCAGTTAACAGTAGTAGAATCATTTCAAGCATGTATAAGGGGTTGTCAAATCTTAAAACACATTCGACTTCAAACATTAAAACAAAATGGGAGAAGGAAGGAAGGATAATTATATCTGAGGAAGAATGGACAATAATATGGAGGTATCAATGGAAGTGTACCAGTTCACAGAAATGGAGGGTGTTTGGATGGAAAAACTTGATAAGATATTTTATTACACCCTCTCAGAAATCCCATTATGATAGTAACCTTTCTGTTTGCTGGAGAAATTGTGGAAATCAAAATGCAAATCATTATCATATTTTTTGGGACTGCCCTGTTTTCAAAGTCCATTGGAGCGGGATACACAATGCCCTACAAGACATCTTTAAATGTGAAATACCGTTAGAGAGTAAGACCAAATATTTTGGATATGTACCTCAAGATTGGTTGTAAAGAGATAAGTATTTAGTGAATATACTGTTGGTGGCTGGTAAAAAGACTCTTACTAGGAAATGGTTATCACAGGAGAGCCCAACTTTAAATATATGGATGGAAATTACAATGGACATTTACAAAATGGAGAAGATAACAGCATCTGTTAATCATAGGCTGGAACAATTTGATTTATACTGGGAAAAATGGTTTAACTACACAATGCCTCATAGGCCTGATTTTATTCTCACAAATCAATGAATACGTTGTAAAAAAAAGATCACTCCCTACTTGTGCATAGTCCTTTTCTTTTGTTGTTTTTTCTTTTCATTCTTTTCTATAAGTGTATACCCCAGATAACTACTTTGTGGAGATTTGTGATATATATGATTATATGATAAATATGTACAATGTCTGAAATACATCTTATGGAAATGTTTGTTTGATGATGAACTTCAATAAAAAAATAAATTACAAAAAAAGGAATTTGAAGGCTGGGAGGGGAGGTAATCAGTACAAACTGAAAGAATCGACTCACTCCCTCACAGCAGATATAAATCCCTTTAAAGCATAAAATCCTGGAAGAAAAAAATTTTCAGTCATGACTATTGAGAAGCTGGATCAGAGGTGAATTTTACCAAGTTGCTGACGAGAGCAGTAAGGCTGAGGATTGGAGTGAAAAGCTGATAAATCAGCAGAAGCCAGTGACCTGCATCTTTGCTGCTTAGGAGGAGGGTGGTTACAGAGATCGTCACCTTCCAAAATCATGTGGAGTTTGACTGCTTCCTACATACTGGAAAGTAGCAAAGATATTTGTTTTGCTGTTTAGAAAATGGCTTGACTATAGACATTGGGAAAATGCTAGTAGGGCACCAAGAAAATAATACATTGGCATGGATTTATAAGAACTGTGAAGACAGTTTATGTTGGACAAATCTGTGTGAGTTTCTGGTTGTCAGTAGTCAAATATATTTATATGTAGGGAAATAACGTATTTAGACTCTTCACCAGCTTTTAAGAAGGTGCCACACAAGATGCTGTTAAATAAGCTTGGAGTGTTTGGGATGAAGACTGGTTATTTGACAGATTATTTACTAATTCGGAGACTGTGATTATTCGGGTGCAGTGACAGGTGTTGTTTCTCTGGTTTTTCTCAATATAATCGAATAATTTGGATATGAGGATAAAGAGGATATGTTGCACTTTTCTATCAAAGTGTGGGCTCTGAAAAGCTTTAGGTCAATCAGGAAGACTAACTGAGTGAAGATGATGCAAATGGAAAGAAATAGGGAGAATCTGACTTTGGGAGAAAAATTATGAGGAAGAGGATTTTTCCCCGATAAGCAATTGAGACATGTTGGTGTTCAGAAGGACCTGGATGTCCTTCTACACAAATAACTGACAGTTAGCCTAAAGCACACTGAGTAAGTGGAGGGAGAACTTTACAATGTCCTTTTTTACGAGAAGAGTGCAGCACAAAAACAGGTCCTTTGGCCCATGGGGTGCCTCTACTTTCTTACAATTTTGTGTGGAATTCACCAAAAACTTTGACAAATGTCCATAGACACACAGTGGAGAGTATCCTAATTGGCTGAATCACAGCCTGGCATGGAATTACCAGTACCAGGACTGGAAAAGGTTACAAAATGGTGGATACAGTTCAGCCCTTCAAAGGCAAAACCATCCTCACTACTGAACACATTTACATGGAATGTTGCCACAAGAAAACAGCATCCATCGCCGAGGACCATCACCATCCAGGACACCCCCTCTTCTGGCTACTACCATCAGGCAGGAGGTGCAGGAGCCTTAGGTCCCACATCACCAGGTTCAGGAACAGTTACTACCTTACAACCATCAGGTTCCTGAACTGGCGTAGGTAATTCTGCTCATTATGACTCTGAACTGATTCCTCAACCTACGGACTCACTTTCAAGAACTTACAACAATTTAATTTCTCAGTATTAATTGTTATTTGCATAGTTTGTCTTATTTTGGTTATGCGTTGGCATATATAGCTTTTCATAAATTCTATATAGTATTTCTTGTAAATGCCTGAAAGTAACAGTTCACATATGGTAACATACAGTTCTGCGCAGAAATCTCGGGCACCCTAGATTTTGATATCATTGGGGCTGCCTGGGATCACCTGGAGAGACAGAAGCAAGCGAGACAGCCGAGGTCTGGAAAAGAACTGTGGCAAGTTCTCCAAGATGCGTGGAACGTCCTAGCAGGTGATTTCAGTATAAAACTGCACAACAGTGTGCCTGAGAACAAACAAGAGAAAACCTGCAGATGCTGCAAATCTGAGCAACACACACACACAAAATTGCTGGAGGAACTCATCAGGCCAGGCAGCATCTATGAGAAAGATACAGTTGACGTTTCAGAAACATTGACTGTACTCTTTTCCATAGAGGTTGCCTGCCCTGCTGAGTTCCTCCAGCATTTTGAGTATGCCTTCGAGAACTGACCCAGTTTTAAAGGCAAGGGCTGGTCACAGCAAATATTGATTTGATTTAGTTCAATACAGTTTACTGCTCTTAGTAGTATTTTTTGATAGAAATATAGAAACATGGAAAACCTACAGCACAATACAGGCCCTTCGGCCCACAAAGTTGTGCCAAACACGTCCCTATCTTAGAAATTACTAGGGTTACCCATAGCCGTCTATTTTACTAAGCTCCATGTAGCTATCCAAAAGTCTCTTAAAAGACCCTATTGTATCCACCTCCACCACCACTGCTGGCAGCCCATTCCACGTATCCACCACTCTCTGAGTAAAAACCTTACCCGGACATCTCCTCTCTACCTGCTCCCCAGCACCTTAAACCTGTGTCCTCTTGTGGCAACCATTTCAGCCCTGGGAAAAAGTCTCTGACTATCCACATGATCAATGCCTCTCATCATCTTATACACCTCTATCAGGTCACCTCTCATCCTCCGTCACTCCAAGGAGAAAAGGCTGAGTTCACTCAACCTGTTTTCATAAGGCATGCTCCCCAATCCAGGCAACATCCTTGTAAATCTCCTCTGCACCCTTTCTATGGCTTCCACATCCTTCCTGTAGTGAGGCAACCAGAACTGAGCACAGAACTCCAAGTGATGTCTGACCAGGGTCCTATATAGCTACAACATTTAGAATTTAGATATTTACAATTTTTTTCATTTCATTATTATTGAAAACATCTTCATTATACAGAATATTTTACATATGTCTTAGAGTTTTGCACAATACTGTATACATACTTTGATAATACATTTTATTTTGACTTTGACTTTGAATTCCATGCTACTATTTCACCGAGCTACATTAATACCATTTGCCTGCAGTAGGAAATGTCGTTCTATGCCTTGGCTACTTACATATCTATCTAAGTACCTCTTACATGTAGTGATCGTGCTTGATTTCTCCACCCCCTCTGACAGCACATACAGATATCACCCACTTTCTGGGTAAAACACTTGCCCTTTAAACCTCCTATGCCTCACCTTAGGACTACGTCCTCTTGTTTTTAAGCACAGCAGAGCAGAGCAGAGGGAACTTTTAAGGCAGAGCAGAGGGCACTTCTCTCTGCTGCAGGTACTGACCTTTCAATGTAACATGAAGCTAAAGTCTTTTTGGCCCTTCTTGGTGAAAGTAAAAGATGCCATGGATCCATTTTGTATAAGAACAGGAGGGTATCTCTCTTTTTTGCTAATCGCAATAATTTTTCAATCAACACTACATAAACAATAAAGTACTTGTCAATAAACATGGAGAGTCCTACCTCATGGCACTTTGGTAGTCTCCATTCTCTTCTGAAGCAATCCCTTGGAAGGAAGATTAACTCCATAGAGCATTGAACAGTGTGTACCATACGAGCCCTTCGGCCCACAACATTGTGCTGTCCTTCAAACATACACCATGATCAATTTAACCCCTCTGTTCTACATAGCCCAGAACCCTCCACTTTTCTTTCACTCAAAGTTTAAAGTAAATTTATTATTGAAGTATATATATGTCACCATATACAACTCTGAAGAACATTTTTGTGGGCATAATCAATAAATCCATCACAGAATTATAAGAATTAATGGACTGTACCAAATTGTGCACTTAACCATATGCAATATACAACAAACCGTGCAAAAATAAAAAGAAAGAAATAATAATAATAATAAATAAATAAATAATCAATAACTATTGAGAACATGAGGTGAAGAGGCCATAGATTGTGGGAACATTTTGGTGATGGGGCAAATGAAGTTGAGTGAAGTTATCCCCATTGGTCCAAGAGCCTGATGGTTGAGGGGTAATAACTGCCCCTGAACCTGCTGGTGTGACTCCTGAGGCTCCTGTACCTTCTTCCCGATGCTGGCAGCAAGAAGAGAGTGTGACCTGGGTGGTGGTGGTCTCCGATGATGGATACTACTTTCCTGTTAGGTGTAGAGTCTCCTAAATGACTCTAATGTATCAGTTTCTGCCACAACACCCCATAGTGCATTCCAAGCAGTTGTCACTCACCGTGTAAAAGAAGCTACCTCGGACATCTTCCACATACTTTCTTCTATTCACCTTAAAAGGATGTCCTCTTGTGTTAGGTATTGCCTCCCTAGGAAAAAGGGGCTGGCTGTCAACTCAATTTATGCCACTTATCATCTTGTACAATACACCTCAATCAAGTGAACATACATCCTCTTTCACTCCAAAGAGAGAAGCCCTGGCTCACTCAACGAATCCTCATAAGACATGCTCTCTAATCCAGGCAGCATCCCGGAAATCTCCTCTGCACCCTCTAAAGCTTCCACAACCTTCCTATAATGAGGCAGCCAGAACTGAACACAGTTAAGTTTTCTGAACTAATGAGGCTATTGCGGGAACTGCGGATTCTTCTTTGGTTGGTGGATGAAGAGGTACTATAGGGGGATGGGAGGTTTGTACAATGGTGCACTCCTTTTGCCATTTAAGCAGGGGTTCTTGTGTGCTTCTGAGGTACGACCTCAAGTTTCAAGTTCAGGTTTATTGTCATGCAACCATACAATTGCAACTCTCAGGTTCCAATGGCTGTATAAGTCTAGGGAAGATAATTTGTGGCCCTGCCAAATGGGTGAGATTGAGATGTGAGACCACCCCAAACCCCCCCCCCCTTTTAGTGTGGATGCTGCATGATTTGTTACATTGTTACAAATCAGTACCTCAAAATAACAGACGGTACACCGCATACAACTAAACAATTTAGCTTTATAATTCTTAATTTGGCTACAGGGTTAGTGAAGAAAATGCAAAAAAAGAAAAGGGCCCATTTTGATGAAGCAGTCGAATGTGCACAAGTTGGAGCTCACAGACATCTCATTTATGTCAAGTTTTCACTGATTCTGTATCCTCTGGGACACTCCTGAAAACTTTTTATGAGGCATTAATTTCACTAATTCCTAAAAGAGGAAAAGATTTATCTGAATGTGCCTCTTACAGACCAATTTCTTTATTAAATGTGAATTCTAAAATTCTTTCTAAAATTTTAGCTAATAGGATTGAGAATATTTACCTAAAGTTATCCGATCAAACTTGATTTAGTAAGAATAGATATTCATACTTTAATATTAAGAGACTATTGAACATTATTTATTTCTTTCCATCCAAAGAACCTGAATGTGTCATTTCCCTTGACACAGAGAAAACCTTAGATAGGGTGGAATGGTTTTATTTATTTGAAATTTTAGAAAGATTTAATTTTGGTCTGGGTTTCATTTCCTGCATCAAATTAATCTCTCTGGCTCCTGTGGCTGTGGATATAACTAACAATCAAAACTCTCCCTATTTTAGACTATACAGAGGTCCCCAGAAGAGCTGTCCTCTTAGTCCTTTGTTACTTGACTTGGATTTACAACCTCTTGCTATTGCTCTTCAGAATTCCAATAGTATTCAGGGTATTAAGAAAGGGGATAAAATGCATAAGGTTTCATTGTATGCAGACAACTTGCTAGTCTACATTTCAGATCCTAAGAAATCTATTCCTTCTATGTTATCCATATTTTTCGAATTTAGTAGTTTTTCTGGATATAAGTTAACTTTATATGAAAGTGAGTTATTTCCTATTAATAATCATTTGGTTCAGTATGAGCAATAAAAATTACATTTTAGTGTTGCTAAAAATCAATTTACTTATCTTGGTATTAAAGTTACTAAGAATTTTAAAGATCTGTATAAATATAATTTTCTCCCATTAACTGATTATACCTAACAAAGGGTGTTACACATATGTATACAGACCATTTTCTAAATGGTCTCCCATGACGCTATCATTAATTGGTCGAATTAATGCTATTAAAATGATATTTCTAGTGAAATTCTTATATATATTTCAAGCAGTTCCTTCATTTGTTCCTAAACAGATTTTTGAAAGATTAGACTCTAAAATTTTATCCTATATTTGGGACAATAAAAATCCTAGATTGGGTAAACCTTTATTACAGAAAATAAAAAAGGACGGTGGTATGGTTTTACCAAATCTTAAACTGTACTACTGGGCAATTAATATTTGATATATTACCTCTTGGATTCAATATTCAAACTGCCCTTTATGGGTGGAATTGGAGAAAAACTCGGTGAAGGGATATTCCTTGGCCTCTTTACTGGGAGCTCCTCTTTCTTTTCTGCTCTCTAAGTTTGGTAGACAAGACCTTAATCCTATTATTAAACATACATTAAGAATTTGGTTTCAGTTTTGCAGATTTTTTGAATTAAATAATTTTGTCCTTTCTAGTAAAATATATCATTACTATTTTTTTAACCATCAATTTTAGATCAGGCTTTTTAATTTAGAAAACCAAAGGTATAATAACTTTTTCAGATTTGTTCATAGGGGATTGTTTAATGTCTTTTACTCAGCTAGTGGATACATTTGATTTATCCAATGGACACTGTTTTTAGATATTTACAAAATAGGAAATTTTTACGTACTTTGCTTCCAAATTATCCCTCAGCTTATCCATCTAATATAATAGATATCCTCTTCCAGGTTAAACCACTCCAGAAAGGATCAATAGCTATAATTTATAAATGGTTATTGAATTTACAAATGATGTCTAACAATAAGATTAAAGCTGCCTGGGAATTGGAATTTCAGGAGTTACTTCAGATAATCAATGGAGTAAAATTTTTCATCTGGTAAATACTTCATCTATTATTGCCCATCATTCCTTGGTACAGTTCAGGGTAGTGCATCAGGCACATATGTCGAAGGATAAATTAGCCTGCATTTTTCCCAGTATTCATCCTATGTGTGATAGATGTAATACTTGGGTGGCCAGTTTAACCCACATGTTTTGGTCTTGCATAAAGTTGGAAAATTTTTGGAAAGACACATTTAAAACCTTATCTAAAGTGCTGGATCTGGATTTACAATCAAACTTATTTACAGCTATTTTTGGGATTTTTCCATCGGAAGCAGAATATATTCCTGCTTCCGCTCAGCGGATGATGGCCTTTTCAACCTTATTGGCTAGGAAAGCCATTTTACTTAAATGGAAGGACCAGTACCCTCCTACTGCCTTTTATTGTCTTTCCTCTATCATGTCCTGTTCAAGTCTAGAGAAAATAAGAAGTCAGGAATTGGATACATCCTTTAAATTTGAAGAAATCTGGTGACCTTTTATTCAATATTTTCATATGATCTGATTTTTGAACCGATTCTTTTCCAGCTATTTTTTCAGAACCTTGGATTTGATCAGAGAGTCTCTCTTCTCTTGGCTTTTCTCTCGGGATGGACTGCCCAGTCCTTTTTTTTCTGTTTAGAATAGTGTTTTTTTCTCTATTCTTTTATATAAAATGTATAATAGTTCTTCCTTTCTTCATAAATTGATAAAAGGAGAATTATACATTCTATATCAAATTTGTACTTTGTAGATTAACGCTATGTGTGATTCTGATATTGATTATTTTACCTTCCATATGTACTGATATTGATTTATATACCAGAGATATTCTCCTCCTGTACTTTTTAAAAAAAATCAATAAAAAGATTGAAAAAAGAAAAGAAAGAAAAGAGCTCACTGTTTCCCCTTTGCCGATCCTCCTTCAATCTCATGGGCCTTCGTCGGGTCATGGCTCCGCTCTGGCGTCCTCACTCTTTATCTCCCACCGAACAAAAGACCCAGATCACTCTAGTGTCAGGCACACGGCACAAAAACACCTTCCTGTCTTTGGACGGCTCACATTCCAAAGCACCCGTTATCTCTAACCATAACCCAAACACTGCTTCTGCAGAACGATCATTGCATTAACAGTGAAACCTTTCCCAGGATGTTACACATATGTATACAGCCAGATGGAACTTTGCTCCTCCGGGGTCAAGGGGAAAAGCACAGTACAGATAGTTGCACACATCACATATGATCTGTCACTAAATAATATTAACTCACATCCCTAAGTGGCACGTCCTGACCATTGACAGGTTGACATAAAGTGCAAGGTCACTGGCTCCATTATAATGAAACAGGCAGTCGTGTAAATATGTTAAATGGCAGCAACAGAAGATGAAAACTGACTAGTGCAGGATGCGATTGTGTCTATAGGTTGGGAAATGGTTGGCTTGATAGGGTATTTAGACAGTGTGCTGGATGGCAGCAAGCAGTGTGTTATGCAGGTGTTGTGTGTTGGTCTCAGGTTTCACAATACCAGATGGAGTGGTCCGTTTTAACTCTGACCAGGGTCGAGCCAGAGATCCCCAGGAATCAATGGGAATGGTGCGTTCCTGAATCTTTTCTGTTACCCAGCTGTTAATCTCTTCCCATGAAAAGGATTGGAATAAACTTCTTTTGCCATGAATTCTGGTGACAGATGCTAGAATCAGGAGCACCAATCCTGAGGATCCCAGAACTCAGCAGGTCGAACAGTGTAGTGGGGAGAAAGGAAATGGTTTTGACTTTAAACTTTAAATGGACCTTGTTCACTTGCGGGTTTGGGAGATTTTGTAGCGATAGCATTGGTGGGATATTTCTTGTGTTCATTGAGCACTTTGGGACACTTTGAAGGAATTCCACTGGGCACCAGGAAAATCCACATCTTTCCTTTTCTGGAAAGGCCTCAGGTCTGATGACCTGCTTTGGGCCACTGGTTGTTCATTGGATTGGAAACCTTGGTCGCCGATTTGTTGTGGATACGGGCACTCAGCTGCTACCCCCTAAGAGGTCTGAGCCTCACCTCTCTCCTCTTCCCAAGGCCGATAACAAAATCACTATTTGTGATATCAAAAGCAACTCAGAAACTCGTTAAGTTTTCAGTGAAGTTCATGCATCTTGTGTGCATCATCTAGGGAGCAAAGCAGGATAGGTAATGACAGTGCTCTGCCTCTTCAGTCTGACTCAAAGCCTGGTACCCTCTATGGATTCCTGGTTCAGTCAGGCACAGACACAAAGTTATTGGAGTTTGCTGCTGGTACAGTAACTCTGTCATTATAAATCCCAAGTCACTGAGGTGTGTAAACATCAAGCTATTGGATGTTATCATGTGTGAATTTTTCTTTATCAGAACAGTTTTTCTCTGCAACAGAGAGATCTGGAATTCTTACAACCTTCTAAGTCATTTTATTACATCAGCACATCTAAGATTAACATTATTTGATCTACAACTGGGCAGCCTCTGCTATTCATAAACATGAGAAAATCTGCAGATGCTGGGAATCCAGAGCAACACACACAAAGTGCTGAAGGAATTCAGAAGGTCAGGCAAAATCTATGGAAGTGAATTGACAGTTGACGTTTCGGGCCAAGAGCCTTCTCCAGGACTGGAAAGGAAGGGGGAGGCCAACAGAATAAAAAGGTGTTTCTTTTGATGCACTCTTTGAAGTATTAATCTGTGTACATCTTTACTTATTATTTGTATACTTTGATCAAATCTCCCCTCAGCTATCCTGACTCAGACTCAAGAGCTCAATCTCCTGTGGAGAGGGCAGGCTGGTTTCTGTGATGTGCTGAGCTTGAACCCTCTGCAATTTCCTGTGGTTTTGGACAGAGCAGTTGCCGTACCGAGCATGCTATGTGTATCGGTAAACGCTGGTGAGGACCACTGGGGACTTGTTGTGCTCCTTACTCCTCTGAGGAAGACCCACTCTGTTCTCTTCAATGGGTGCCTACAGCCGCGTGCTCTGGTGATGCAGTGATTGATGAGCCAGCGATTACCAGTCGGGGTTCAGATGCCTGATTGGAAGGAGCTTGTACGTATTCCCCATTGTGGTGAACTACATATACCTGTCTGGACACGCCCCCCGCTGACTGCTCCTGTGGCTCCTCCCACAGACCCCGGTATAAAGGCGATTGAGGCCTGAGCCCAGCCCTCATTCTCCAGGATGTAGTATGGTGGTCAACCACTGCTTGTTCTTTCTTCCAGTCAATAAAAGCCGATATCTCGCCTCACGTCTCAGAGAGTTATTGACGGTGCATCACCCATGACCACGTGGTTTTCCTCTGGGTGCTCTTGTTTCCCCCCACTTACATTTGGGTTAGGGTTAGTGAGTGGTAAGCATGCTGTTACCATGGTGACACTTGCGGCCAGCCCAGCACAATCCTCGCAAACATAAATGGCACAGTTCTCAGTGTGGTTCGACGTACAGGTAACAAATAAGCCTAATCTTTATCTAAACTTTTGTGAATGAAGTCAGTAAGTGTGCTCAGGACTCCTGATGAAAGAACTTGGCCAAAAATATCAAATGTTAATTCTCTTCCATAGATGCTGCCTGACCTACTGAGTTCCTTCACTATTGTGTGTGTTTTGTTCAAGATTTGCAGTGTCTCTTGTGTTCCCCCTTTCTTAACTTACCTGCAAACAACTTCAGTTCATGTCATTTGATTATTTAGCCTCCTTCTCACCTATTGTGCCTTCCATCATTGTTATCTTTAAAATGCTTGTGAAAGGCTTGAAATGGTCTCTGTTCCTTCATCCGGAAAGGAAGGGTTAACAACTGCCCAACGCATCGTCAGTACCAGCCTACCCACCACCAAGGACACATATACAGAAAGGTGGCAGAAAAAGGCCAGTGGCATCAGAAAGAATCCCATCCACCTTGTTCATGGACTGTTGTCTCACTCCCATCTTCGTAGGTTTCGTAGCATCCACACCAGGACCATCAGACTCAAACACAGTTACATTCCCCAAGCAGTAAGGCTGATCAACACCTCCACCCACTAACCCACCCTTTCACACTCACAACCACTATTACTTTACCTTTTCCTGTCAGTCACCTTATGTGCAGACAATCCTTTGCCTACCAACACAATACGAGTGGTGATAGATAAGTTCATGGCCTAAGGTAGAAAGAGTCAATTTTAGAAGACCTAGCACATTTATTTTTCAACATAGTCCTCCCCTACATGTACACACTTAGTCCAGCGGTCATAGAGCATACTTTGTAGAAGTGGTCCACAGCAGGGGTGATTGATAAGTTTGTGGCCTAAGGTAGAAGGAGATGAGTTATTAACTTCAAACTTACTGCATTATCACTCAAAGAGTTGAACTGCACGTGAGTGTAATGAGAGCGTCTTGGATCTCCGGGTGGTCCACAGCAGGGATGATTGATAAGTTCGTGGCCTAAGGTAGGCAGAGATGAGTTATACAGCTCTCGTTACATGCACGTGAGGTTCAACTCTTTGAACGATTATGCAAAAAGTTTGAAGTTAACTCATCTCCTTTTACCTTAGCCCACAAACTTATCAATCACCCCCGCTGTGGACCACTTCTGGACGTCCAAGACACCGACTTCTACAAAGAAGGGATCCGTATGCTCCACGACCACTGGACTAAGTGTGTAATTGTAGGAGAAGTAAATGTGCTAGGTTTTCTAAAATTGACTCCTTCTACCTTAGGCCATGAACTTATCAATCACCCCTCATATATATAGATACTTTACAATTAATCTATGTATATAAGCTTTCTCATGTATTTACGTTTATTGATTTTTAAAAATTATTATTGCATTCTTTATCTTAAGTTTTTTTGGGCTACATCAGAGCTGGACTAACAATTATTTTGTTCTCCTTTACACGTGTACTGGAATATTATATTAGTATTTAATGATATTAAATAATCTACAATCTTGAGTCTTGAAACTGGAATCTTTGTATAGCATATGCAGTGAAAACTCATTTCATTCCCTGTGGAACAATGTCATATCCCACCTATCCCCCTGAGCCTACTGTTTGTCCTTTGGACTAATTTGAATAAAGATTGACAGGAAATAGCAGAGAAGGATCTAAATGTAAATGGAAATTTCTAGTTGAAATCACAACTCTGTGTAAACAAACATAGACAATGATTTGGCAGAAAAAGCAACTTCAGCCCATATTATCAAAGAAATAGTTTACTACAAAAAATCAGAACAATAGTCAAATGTGCAGCTGTTGCTTTTAAGAACCACAACAAGACATGATACACAATATGTTCGTATTAAGATGTTACTTGTTTCCATCTTTCTGTGCTTTTTTATTTGCTACCTCATTGGATACTATTGTTAATTGGCAGTCTTGTTTGACTCCGCAAACAAATTAAATTATTGAAAATACAAGAAAGTCTGCAGACGCTGGAAATTCAAAGCACCCTGCAAAAATTGCTGGAGGAACTCAGCAAGTCAGGCAGCATCTATGGAAATTAATAGACATAAGGGTCTTGACCCAAAATCTTTTGATTTCCATAGATACTGCCTGACCTGCTGAGTTCCTCCTGAATTTTGTGTGTGCTAAATTAAGTTATTGGACTAGTTTCCGCTGTATCATTTCAAAGTTTCTTCAAAGGTTCCAATCAACATATTTCCAGATAAAGGATCGTTGGAGTAAGCTAGGTGGTGATTTTCTCTCTGGAGTGAAGGAGGAGGAGAGGTGACTTAGGAATGAACAAATGGTTGACATTTCGGGCTGAGACACTTGTAAAATTCTGGTACATCAAGCAGTTCCACCTTTGGTGGATGGAACAGAGGTGCGTGTTGAAGCGAACCCCCAATTTACAACAGGTCTGATAATGTAGAGGAGGCTGCATTGGGAATACTGGACCCAATAGATGACCCCAGCAGATATACAGGTGAAATGTTGCCTCACCAGGAAGGACGGTTTGGGGCCCTGAATGGAGGTGAGGGAGGGGTGAATGGCAGGTGCAGCACATTGACCGCTACAAGGATGGGATCTTCCCAGTAATTTCTTCAGCAGTTTGATAGAGGCATGTCATCCAGTTAGAACAGCAAGAAGAGTTTAAAAGTAGACAGCATTATAGAGCAGGCATCGGAGGAGCAGGCAACGGAGTAGAGGGAGACAGAGTAGGAAGGCTTTCGCCTTATGGGGCTTCAGCAATAACGGATCGTGGTAAGGTAGGTCCCTGTGTAGAATACAGACAGGAAGTATGTGTGTGAGGCCAATATTTTGTGCTCAGTGTCAGATGTGGGAAGTCCTGAAGACTCCCAGCCTCCCAGACGGCCACATCTGCACCAGGTGCGTCGAGCTGCAGCTCCTTAGGGACCGCTTTAGGGAACTGGAGATGCAGCTCGATGACCTTCATCTGGTCAGGGAGAGTGAGGAGGTGATAGAGAGGAGCTAAAGGCAGGTAGTCACACCGGGGCCTTGGGAAATAGATAAGTGGGTCACAGTCAGGAGGTGGAAGGGCAAGAGTCAGATGCTAGAGAGAACCCCTGTGGCTGTAACCTTTAATAATAGGTATTCCTGCTTGAGTACTGTTGGGGGGACAGCCTATGTGGGGGAAGCAACAGTGCCCATGCCTCGGGTACAGAGTCTGGCCCTGTGGATCAGAAGGGTAGGGAAAGGAAGAGGATGGTAGTGGTGATAGGGGACTCTATAGTCAGGGGTCAAAGAGGTGACTCTGTGGATGTAAGAAAGAAATATGGATGGTAGTTTGCCTCCCAGGTGCCAGGGTCCAGGATGTTTCTGATCGAGTCCAAGATATCTTGAAGTGGGAAGGAGAATAGCCAGAGGCCGTGGTACATATTGGTACCAACAACATAGGTAGGAAAAGGGAGGAGGTCTTGCAAACAGACTGCAGGGAGTTAGGAAGGATGTTGAGAAGCAGGACCGCAAAGGTAGTAATCTCAGGATTACTGCCTGTGCCACGCGACAGTGAGAATAGGAATAGAGTGAGGTGGAGGATAAATGCGTGGCTGAGGGATTGGAGCAGGGGACAGGGATTCAGATTTCTGGATCTTTGGGACCTCTTTTGGGACAGGTGTGACCTGTACGAAAAGGATGGGTTGCACTTGAATCCCATGGGGACCAATATCCTGGTGGGGAGGTTTGCTAAGGTTACTGGGGAGAGTTTAAACTAGAATTGCTATGGGGTGGGAACTGAACTGAAAAGATGGAGGAAGAGGCAGTTGGCCTACAAATAGAGAAAGTTTGGAGACAGTGCGAGAGGGAGGATAGGCAGGTGATAGAGAAGGGACGCGCTCAGACCAATGGTTTGAGATGTGTCTATTTTAACACAAGGAGTGTGGCCATTACAGAGACTTGGATGGCTCAGGGGCAGGAATGGTCATTTCGAGTGCCAGGCTTTAGATGTTTCAGAAAGGACAGGGAGGGAAGGAGGCAACAGAGGTGGGAGCGTGGAACTGTTGATCAGAGATAGTGTCATGGATGCAGAAAAGGAGAAAGTCATAGAGGGATTCTCTACGGAGTCTCTGTGGGTAGAAGTTAGGAACAGGAAGGGGTCAATAACTCTATTGGGTGTTGTTTATTGACCTCCTAATATTAACAGGGACATTGAGGAGCAGATAGGGAGACAGATTCTGGAAAGGTGTAATAATAATGAGGTTGTTGTGGTGGGAGATGTTAATTTCCCAAATATTGATTGGCATCTCCCTAGAGCAAGGGGTTTAGATGGGGTGGAGTTTGTTAGGTGTGTTCAGGAAGGTTTCTTGACACAATATGTACATAAGCCCACAAGGGGAGAGGCTGTACTTGATTTGGTATTGGGAAATGAACCTGGTTGGGTGTCAAATCTCTCAGTGGGAGAACATTTTGGAGATAGTGATCATAATTCTATGTCCTTTACCATAGCATTAGAGAGGGATAGGAACAGACAAATTAGTAAAGTGTTTAATTGGAGTAAGGGGAAATATGAGGCTATCATGTAGGAACTTGGAAGCATAAATTGAGAACAGATGTTCTCAGGGAAATGTACAGAAGAAATGTGGCAAATGTTCAGGGGATATTTGCATGGAGTTCTGCATAGGTAGGTTCCAATAAGACAGGGAAAGGATGGCTGGGTACAGGAACAGTGGTGTACAAAGACATTTGTAAATCTAGTCAAGAAGAAAAGCTTACAAAAGGTTCAAAATACTAGATAATGATAGAGACCTAGAAGAGTATAAGGCTAGCAGGAATGAATTTAAGAATGAAATTATGAGAGCCAGAAGGGGCCATGAAAAGGACTTGTTGGGCAAATTTAAGGAAAACCCCAAAGCATTTCAGAAGTATGTGAAGAGGAAGAGGATAAGACGTGAAAGAATAGAACCTATCAAATGTGACAGTGGGAAAGTGTGTATGGAACTGAAGAAAATAGCAGAGGGTACTTAATGAATACTTTGCTTCAGTATTCACTACAGAAAAGTATTTTGGCAATTGTAGGGATGACTTACAGTGGATTGAAATATTTAAGCATATAGATATTAAGAAAGAGGATGTGCTGGAGCTTTTGGAAAGCCTCAAGTTGGTATGTCACTGGGACTGCATAAGGTGTACCCCAGGCTACTGTGGGAGGCCAGGGAGGAAATTGCTGAGCCTCTGGTGATGATGGATGGAGACGGGAGAGTTTCTGGAGGATTGGAGGGTTGCAGATGTTGTTCCCTTATTCAAAAAGGGGAGTAGAGATAGCCCAAGAAATTATAGTCCTGTTGAGTCTTACTTCAGTGGTTGGTAAGTTGAATGGAAAAGATCCTGAGAGGCAGAATTTATGAACATTTGGAAAGGCATCATCTGATTAGGAGTAGTCAGCATGGCTTTGTCAAGGGCAGTTCGTGCCTGATTGAATTTTTTGAGGACGTGACTAAACACATTGATGAAGGTAGAGCAGTAGATGTAGTGTATATAGATTTGTGCAAGGCATTTGATGAGGTACCTCATGTAAGGCTTATTGAGAAACTAAATAGGCATGGGATCCAAGGGGACATTGCTTTGTGAATCCAGAATTGGCTTGCCCACAGAAAGCAAAGAGTGGTTGTAGATAGGTTATATTCTGCACGGAGGTCAATGACCAGTGGTGTACCTCAGGGATCTTTTCTGAAACTTTTACTCTTTGTGATTTTTATAAATGACCTGGATAAGGAAGTGGAGGGATGGGTTAGTAAATTTGCTGATGACACAAAGGTTGGGGGTGTTGTGGATAGTGTGGAGGGCTGTCAGAGGTTACAGCCAAACATTGATAGAATGCAAAACTGGGCTGAGAAGTGGCAGATGGATTTCACCCAGATAAGTGTGAAGTGGTTCATTTTGGTAGGTCAAATATGATGGCAGAATATAGCATTAATGGTAAGACTCTTGACAGTGTGAAGGATCAGAGGGATCTTGGGGTCCGGGTCCCTAGGAGCTGCTGCGTAGGTTGACTCTGTGGTTAAGAAGGCATATGGTGCACTGGCCTTCATCAATCGTGGGATTGAGTTTAGGAGCCAAGAGGCAATGTTGCAGCTATATAGCACCCTGGTCAGACCCCACTTGGAGTACTGTGCTCAGCTCTGTTGCCTCACTACAGGAAGGATGTGGAAACCATAGAAAGGGTGCAGAGGAGATTTACAAGGATGTTGCCTGGATTGGGGAGCATGCCAAATGAGAATAGGTTGAGTGAACTTGGCCTTTTCTCTTTGGAGCGACGGAGGATGAGACGAGACCTGACAGAGGTGTATAAGATGATGAGGGGCATTGATCATGTGGATAGTCAGAGGCTTTTTCCCAGGGCTGAAATGGCTAGCACGAGAGGGCACAGTTTTAAGGTGGTTGAAAGTAGGTACAGAGGAGATGTTAGGGGTAAGTTTTTTACGCAAAGGTTGGTGAATGTGTGAAATGGGCTGCCGGTGACGGTGGTGGAGGCAGATACGATAGGGTCTTTTAAGAAGCTTTTGGATAGGTACATGGAGCTTAGAAAAATAGAAGGGTAACCTTAGGTAATTTCTAAGGTAAGGACGTTGGGCACTGCTTTGTAGGCCATAGGGCCTGTATTGTGCTGCAGGTTTTATATGTTTCTATGTTTCTATTTTAATTCTGATTCCCATTCTGACATGTCAGTCCATCTTGTGCAAAGATGAGGCCACCCTCAAGGTGGAGGGGCAACATCTTATTTCATCTGTGTGTACACAATGATAGTGTCGTTTGTGTGGAACGCCCTGCCATGGGTGGTGGTAGAAACAGATACATTAGGGACATTTAAGAGACTTTTAGACAGACACATGGGTGATAGAGAAATGGAGGGCCATGCGGGAGAGAAGGTTTAGATTGAGCTCAGAGTAGGTTAAAAGGTCAGCATGACATCGTGGGCTAAAGGGGCTGTATTGTGCTGTAATGTTCTATGTTCTAAAGTTAGGACCAAAGCCAATCTTCCTCTTGGAAACCAAACCTGATTGTGACTTGGGTCAGCAAAGCAAGATGGGAGTGGAACACTGTTTTGCCCTCACTGATCTTATTATTTCCATTGGAAAGTAGGTGCCTTCATCAGCTTCTCTTCTGCAGAACACAAGACACCTAAAATTTAAATCAGTTTGATTGTTTGGAAAGCAGTGCCAAGCAGTGTCAGCTATCTGGTCTGCATCAAGGAGGATAGGCACCTTTCCTGTCTGTAAAGATGTTGTCCAACAGATGAAACTGTTTTCAACATTCGTGTTTGAGTGATAGCATGAAATGTCTATTTTACATCAGAGGTGTCAATTTACTGAAGGTAGGCTCATTTAATTGATAAATGGTTTTCTTATGTACAACGATAGAAAGGGGAAGTTGAGGGAACATGCAGCCTTCCTCATAGAAGGATCAGAAGTGGAAAGGGTGAGTAATTTCAAGTTCCTGGGTTACTATATCTCTGAGAATCTATCCTGGGCCCAGTATATTGATGCAGTTATAAAGAAGGCATGACAGCGGCCATATTTCATTAGGAGTATGAGGAGATTTGGTATGACACCAAAGGAACCCAGACATTTCTACAGATGTACCGTGGAGAGCATTCTAACTGGCTCCATCACTCTGTGGTATGGGGTCGTGGCCACGGCACAGAATTGAAATAAGCTGCAGAAAGTCAGCCAGCTCCATCATGGCCACTAGCCTCTGTAGGAACCAGGAGATCTTCAGGGAGCAATGCCCCAAAAAGAAGGCGTCTGTCATTAAGGACCCCCATCATCCAGGACATGCCTTCCTCTCACTGTTACCATCAGGGAGGAGGTACTGGAGCCTGAAGGCACACATTCAACGATTCAGGAGTAGTTTCTTCCACTCTGCCATCAGGTTTCTGAATGGCCATTAAACCCAGAAATACTACCTCACTACTTTTTTTGCACTACTAAATTAATTTAAAATTTTTAATATACATACTTCTTACTGTAATTTAGTTTATATTAATATGCATTGCAAAGTACTGCTGCCATAAAACAACAAATTTCACAACATATGCTGGTGATATTAAAACTGTCTCTGATATAATGAAAAGCACTTGTTTGCCTGATATCCAGACAGATCATTCTATACATAAATATACTGAGGTGGTAAAAAGGGAAAAGAAAATAGAATCAATGAACAATTAGGATGAAGGATCTCAGTCCAAAACATCAACTGTTTAGTCATTTGCATAGATGCTGTCTGTCCTGCTGAGTTCCGCCAGATTCCATGTGCATTGCTTTGGATTTCCAGCATCTGCAGAATCCCTTGTGTTAAAGAAAATAGAATATAGTGCTGCAGTTGGAACACAGAACATATTTGCTTGTTAATGCAAATATCTAATCAGCCAATCATGTTGCAGCAACTCAATGCATAAAAGCTTGCAGACATGGTCAAGAAGTTCAGTTGTTGTCCAGACCAAACATCAGAATGGGGAGGAAATGTGATCTAAGAGATTTTGACTGTAGAATGCTTGTTGGTGCCAGATGGGGTGGTTTGAGTATCTCAGAAACTGCTGATCTCCTGTACAACAGTCTCTAGAGTTTACAGATAGTGGTGCAAAAAGCAAAAAAACAAGTACAACATCCAGTGGGTGGCAGTTCTGTTTCATTGATTCTATCATGGTTATTATTCTGGTATGATTATGGATTTTTTGTGTATGTCTACAAGAAAATGAGTCTCACTATTGTATATGGTGACATATGTGTACGTAGATAATAAATTTTCTTTGAATGTTGACCTTTGTTTGTGAAAATGCCTTGTTAATGAGAAAGGTCATAGGAGAATTGCCAGCTGGTTCAAGATGACAGGAAAGCAGAAGTAACTCAGATTACTACACATTACAACTGTGATGTATCGAAGCGCATCCCTGAACACACAACATGTCAAACTTTGAAGTGGATGGGCTACAGCAGAAGAAGTCCATGAACATACCACTCAATGACCACTTTATTAGGGACAGAAGGTACCTCATAAAGTGCCCACTGTGTGTAGAACAACACAATACAGAAACAATCCCTTCTACCCACAACGTCTGTGCCAAACACAATGCTGAATTAAACTCAAGCTTTTCCGCTTGTCTATATTTCATATTCCTCCACTCCCTGCATATTCATGTCTATCTAACAGTCTCTTAAACTGCACTATGATTTCTGCCCCCATCTGCACCCTCAACAGACACCCTCTGTGTATAAACTTGCTCCCTGTATCTCCTTCAAACGTTCCCACGTTGTTCAAATGTTGAACATGTGAATTCTAGTGCTTGAGATTTCTACTATGAATAAAAGATTTTTTGTCTACTCTATCTATGCTTCATATAACTTTATAAACTTCTATCAGGTGTTCCCTGAGCCTCTGAAGCTCCAGAATAAAAAGAGCCCAAAATTTGTACAACATCTCCATATAGATCACTCCCTTTAATATAGACAACATCCTGGTGAGCCTCACGCATAAAATGCTGGAAGGACTCAGCAAGTCAGGCAGCATCTATGGAGAGAATAAACAGTCAATATTTCAGGCCGAAATCCTTCCAGCCCATCACGGGTAAAGCCCTCTCCACCACTGAGCACATCTACAAGGAGACTGCCGCAGGAAAGCAGCATCTATCGCCAAGGACTCCCACCACTGAGGCCATGCTCTCTTCTCACTGCTGCCATCAGGAAGATGGTATGGAGACTCAGGACCCACACCACTAGGTTCAGGAACAGCCATTATCCCCTCAGCCATCAGGATCTTGACCCAGAGGGATAACTTGACTCACGCCATTATTATTAATATTTTTCTTTTGTAGTTGCACAGTTTGCTGTCTTTTGCCCATTGGTTGTCTGTCCACCCTGTTGGGTGTGGTCTTCCATTGATTCTACTATGTTTCTTGGATTTACTGAGTATGCCTGCAGGGAAACGAGTCTCAGGGTTGCATATGTACTTTAATAATAAACTTAATCGAACTGATGGACTGAAACTTCGACCGATTACTCCCCCCCCCGGCCGGTTGAGCTCCCGCAGCATTCTGTGTGTGTTGCTCAGGACTTCCAGCATAACTCTCCAGTGTTTCGACTGGTGAACCTCTGCGTCCTGTCAAAGTCTCCACATTCACTCTGTAAGAAGGTGACCAGGAAGTTGCAGGAAAGGTGTAGTGCTGGGAGACAGTTAAAGAGCGGGGGGCCAGGGTGATGCCACCTGACAGATCAAAAGGTCGCTTTTATCATATAACAGATCCGTGAGATCCATTCAAGATCCTTCCAACAGCGACAACAACTAGTGAGAATAGTGTAGAGGTGATCGTGTAACTCTGAAGCGTGTTTGATCCCCTGCCAAGTGACTGAAACTGACTTCAATGTATGTCATTTCCAGATGACCATTAGAAGAAGGTGCTGCAGTTGACCCTGCTCTTTAAACAGACTCTTTTCCTTCTGGGTAAATTCACTTTGCTGCTTGATACTCCATTGACTGTAAGTCAGATGTTCTGTCCCAGGTACTGTTTGGTAGCTTCTGTCATGGTGCCAACAAATACTCTGGGCAAGCAGTTTGAACGTTTGGTATAACAGGCAGGCAAGCTTGTATAGGTATGTCCCAATGAAGTGTCTCAGTCCAAAACGTTGACTGTTTATTCATGTCCTTAGGTGCTGCCTGACCTGTTGAGTTCCTCCAGCATCTTGTGTGTGTTGCTTTGGGTTTCATAATTTCCTATGTTTATAGTTATGAATTTCTTAACTGCCCATGTTAATATAAGGGACCTAATTTCAAATCATCTGAAGGATTTTTCAAGATTAACAGCTCACGGATAATTGGCAAATTGCAACAAAGATGCTAAATATGAGGTAACACAAATTAAAGACAAGGCATTTAGAAAGGACTGTTATTCAGAACATTTCCATGCATAGACTAAGTGAGCATCAGGTGTAACTTTTCTGCAACCGAGTCAGGGTGGGCTCAGGACCTATTCTCAGTATTTGAGCCCAGGAGTGAAGATCATGATCTCTTGCAGCTCCAAGCGACTGTCCAACGCCTGGCACTTTCAGATGAGATGCTGAGCCAAGGGCGACATCTGCTTCCCCTGGTGGATACAAGGTGGCATGAAGTTGTTGATGTGCCAGACGTCAGCAGAAGAGATTCTGAGGATGCTGGAAAGACAGAGCAACACGCACAAAGTGCTGGAGGAACTCAGCAGGCCAGGCTGCAATCGACGTTTCAGGCCAAGACCTTTCATGATGTGCCAGGCAACAATGATCCCTGCCCCGTCCCCCTTTAACCTTGGAGCTAAACTACTTACAAAGTGCCACCAACACTGCTGCTGTAAATCACTTGAAGGACAGGTCGACCCATGTGAGTATTGACTCTCAGGCGAGTATACACCAGTAGTGAGGAGCTCCATCTATCTGCTCTTGACAGGCCATGCTCAATATCAAATTCTCAAGGCAGACACTATTTTGAGCTCTGCAGTCAGGAGGGATTACCAGTCCGACAAAGGAGAGGGTTCAAGGACATGCTCAAAACCTCTTTGAAGAAATCCAATATACCTCTGAGTCACTTATTCTCATGTTCTTCATACTTTTCTTATGACACTGGAGGCCATATGTGCCACTGAGACTATGCTAGTTCTCAGAACCATTCCCATTATCGATATCCCAAAGAATGCCATTCACCAGGACCTGCTCCAGAGTTTCCATGGGCCCATTGTACTGACATTACCAGGTCAGAGGTTAATAATGAGCAGTCCACTTTCTACCGGTCTAGCGATGACATGATAGCCATAGCACTGCACACCGTTCTTACTTACCCGGGATGCACACGTTAGTATGCTGTTCCTGGACTACAGTTCAGCATTCAACACTATCATTCCCTCCAGACCTGACAGGAAGCTCTGAGACCTCGGCCTGCACCCTATCTTGTGCAGCTGGATCCTAGATTTCCTATTGGATCACTGACAGGTGGTAAGGATGGTCTCCCTCACCTCTGCCCCTCTGACCCTCAATGCAGATGCCCCCCAGGGTTGTGTTCTGCGTCACCTTCTCTATTCCTGTTACTCCCAGGACTGTACTGTCACACACAGCTCCAATCTGCTGATCGAATTCGCAGATGACATGACTTTGATTGGCCTTATTTGCAGTGGTGATGAGACAGTCTACAGGCTGACACCCTGACATAATGGTGCCAGGATAACAACCTCTCCTGAATGTCCAAACAACAAAAGAGCTGATCGTGGATTACAGAAGGAATAGAGAGGGTGAGCAGTTTCAATTTCCTCGTAATACACATCACTGAAGATCTCACCTGGACTGTACACTCTGGCTGTGTGGTAAAAAAAAAGGACAACAGTGTCTCTTACACCTCAGGCAACTGAAGAAGTTTGGCTTTAGCCCCCAGATCCTCAAGACCTTCTACAGGGGCACCATCGAGAGAATCCTGACTGGCTGTATCACTGCTTGGCACATGATAGCACCAACCTTGATCGCTGGGCACGGCGGATAGTGGTACGGACATCTGAGGACATGAACTTTCCTCCACTGAGGACATCTACAGCAGCAGCAGGTGCAGAAAGAAGGCCTGGAAGATCATCGGGGACACCAGTCACCCCAACCATAAACTGTTCCAGCTGCTTCCGTCTGGCAGACGGTACCACAGCATTAAAGACAGGACCAGCAGGCTACGGGACAGCTTCTTTATACAAGCCATTAGATTTTTACATCCACATGTCTGTACATTGCAATGGAGCCATAATGCAAAGATTTTTACTCCCTTCTGTTGTGGGATGGATGTAAGATTCAAATAAATTCTAAATGCTCCTCAAGTAGAGACCTAGGTTCAAGCAATGTCTGAGTGGAGCTTGCCTGCTACCCCACCGACTGTGTGGGTTTCCTCTTGGTGCTCTGGTTTCCTCTCATATCTACAATTCGTTCAGGTTGATGGCAATATGTCCCTGTAAGTTGTTGCTTGAGCACTGGTAAGTGGTAGAATGTGGGAGGAGTTGCTGTGAAAGTAGGAAGAAGAAACACTGGCATTAATGTTGGACCAGTATAAATGGATGGTTGTTGGTTGGCACGAAGTTGAAGACTTTATTAATGTGTTGTATCTCTCACTGACTAAGCAGCAATGATATAACTTTACAGAGAAAAGATTGAATTCTTCTATTTGGCCCAGTTCATGCATGAGTAATGGAAGCACAGGAGTCTGCACGTGCTCCATTCAGGTGTAATATCGGGAAGCACGTGGACATCCAGAATTTGTTTCCACAGAGGAGACTCGGATAAGGGGGAACTTAGAGTGGTATGGGCCCAGCACAGGGAATTGGGAATAGCTGGGTTGACACTGTGGTCAGCATGGACAGGTAGGGCTGAGGTACCTGTATCTGTGCCATATTACTCTGTGACTATATCATGAAGATGCTGCTGAGACAATTAAATGTTTCTGTACAGAGGTTGAAAGATTTTTGTTTGGAAAATTACAATGCATAGGGCAGAAATCAAGGATGAGTAGGCTGAGGTAGGAGAGATTGAAAAAAAAAATCCTCCTATCCTTATAAAACCCATGTGTGTAAGAAATCCAAAGATACTTTCTGCTTTTTTTTTTCAGAATAGTGAGATGAGATCATTCTCATCTACTTTAGAGAATAAATCATGTCATGGTTTAACATCTTAGCTGCAAGGTACCTTCACAAAGCTCAGCTCTCTTTGCTCTTCCTGCAGTAACAGATTGGATTTTACTTGCCAGTCTCTGGAGTGGGTCTTGATGTCAGATCAGATGATTGGAAATGAGAGAACCATCCAAAAAATCCAGCTAGAAGCTGGAATGTGCCCAAGTGTCTGAATGAGTTTGGCCTGACCCTGTCTAACAGTGTAGAGAGGGTCGGCTCCTGATTAAGGAATGCCATATCTCTGCAGTCTGTTACTGCAAGAGGGGCAAAGACAGCTAAAATGTTAAACCAAGGTGCGATTTACTCTCCCAGGTAGATGCAAACAATCCCATCTCAAACTTTGAACAAAAAAAATGAAACATTATTGTATTTTTTTAACTATATCAGTAATTTTTATAAAAAAAATAGGGTTTTTTTTTCAAATCTTTGTTACTTTGACCTACTCATTCTTGATCTGTGCCTTTGGCATTGTAACTTTCCAAACGAAAATCTATCAGCCTCTGTGGAGAAACATTTAATTGACTCAGTAGTGTCTGTGTCATAGAATCGTAGAGCAATATAGCACAGATACAGACTCTGCAGCCTGTATCTTTGAATTTCCATGAAAGCCAGTTCTGATGGATTCTGAAGTTTATACAGAATATTGGGAAATATCAAAACTGATACAGAAAACTCATCAGCATCTTAAAATCAACCAAACTCCAAGTCACCTATTAAAGTGTAACTACTTTTATCTTATTCCTGGGAATATTGCAGAATTTGATGCCTCTGGCATGCTGACAATTCACCAGACTATTGAATGTTATTTTATGAATACGCTAACTTGCTTTTAATAATTTTTCATGTCTTGTGGTGCCTGAAGCTGTGACACAGTAACATTTCAGTGAACCCAGATAGTTCAGAGGAAGCACAGGGCAGTGGGCCTGAGTGAGTGGATTGACGGTGAGTATGGGATTTGGGGGCTTGGTGTATCGATGGAGAGTGTGGGAATTGGGGTTTAGTGGATTAATAGGGAGTGTGGGAATTGGGGTTTAGTGGATTAATAGGGAGTGTAGGAATTGGGGTTTAGTGGATTGACGGTGAGTATGGGATTTGGGGGCTTGGTGTATCGATGGAGAGTGTGGGAATTGGGGTTTAGTGGATTAATAGGGAGTGTGGGAATTGGGGTTTAGTGGATTGACGGTGAGTATGGGATTTGGGGGCTTGGTGTATCGATGGAGAGTGTGGGAATTGGGGTTTAGTGGATTAATAGGGAGTGTGGGAATTGGGGTTTAGTAGATTGACGGTGAGTATGGGATTTGGGGGCTTGGTGTATCGATGGAGAGTGTGGGAATTGGGGTTTAGTGGATTAATAGGGAGTGTAGGAATTGGGGTTTAGTGGATTGACGGTGAGTATGGGATTTGTGGGCTTGGTGTATCGATGGAGAGTGTGGGAATTGGGGTTTAGTAGATTGACGGTGAGTATGGGATTTGGGGGCTTGGTGTATCGATGGAGAGTGTGGGAATTGGGGTTTAGTGGATTAATAGGGAGTGTAGGAATTGGGGTTTAGTGGATTGACGGTGAGTATGGGATTTGTGGGCTTGGTGTATCGATGGAGAGTGTGGGAATTGGGGTTTAGTGGATTAATAGGGAGTGTGGGAGCTGGGGGTTTAGTGGATTGATGGTGAGTATGGGATTTGGAGGCTTGGTGTATCGATGGAGAGTGTGGGAATTGGGGTTTAGTGGATTAATAGGGAGTGTGGGAGCTGGGGGTTTAGTGGATTGACAGTGAGTATGGGATTTGGGGGCTTGGTGTATTGATGGAGAGTGTGGGAATTGGGGTTTAGTGGATTAATAGGGAGTGTAGGAATTGGGGTTTAGTGGATTGACGGTGAGTATGGGATTTGGGGGCTTGGTGTATTGATGGAGAATGTGGGAATTGGGGTTTAGTGGATTAATAGGGAGTGTGGGAATTGGGGTTTAGTAGATTGACGGTGAGTATGGGATTTGGGGGCTTGGTGTATCGATGGAGAGTGTGGGAATTGGGGTTTAGTGGATTAATAGGGAGTGTGGGAATTGGGGTTTAGTGGATTAATAGGGAGTGTGGGAATTGGGGTTTAGTGGATTAATAGGGAGTGTGGGAATTGGGGTTTAGTGGATTGACGGTGAGTATGGGATTTGGGGGCTTGGTGTATCGATGGAGAGTGTGGGAATTGGGGTTTAGTGGATTGACGGTGAGTATGGGATTTGGGGGCTTGGTGTATTGATGGAGAGTGTGGGAATTGGGGTTTAGTGGATTAATAGGGAGTGTAGGAATTGGGGTTTAGTGGATTGACGGTGAGTATGGGATTTGGGGGCTTGGTGTATTGATGGAGAATGTGGGAATTGGGGTTTAGTGGATTAATAGGGAGTGTGGGAATTGGGGTTTAGTAGATTGACGGTGAGTATGGGATTTGGGGGCTTGGTGTATCGATGGAGAGTGTGGGAATTGGGGTTTAGTGGATTAATAGGGAGTGTGGGAATTGGGGTTTAGTGGATTAATAGGGAGTGTGGGAATTGGGGTTTAGTGGATTAATAGGGAGTGTGGGAATTGGGGTTTAGTGGATTGACGGTGAGTATGGGATTTGGGGGCTTGGTGTATCGATGGAGAGTGTGGGAATTGGGGTTTAGTGGATTAATAGGGAGTGTGGGAATTGGGGTTTAGTGGATTAATAGGGAGTGTGGGAATTGGGGTTTAGTGGATTAATAGGGAGTGTGGGAATTGGGGTTTAGTAGATTGATGGTGAGTATGGGATTTGGGGGCTTGGTGTATTGATGGAGAGTGTGGGAATTGGGGTTTAGTGGATTAATAGGGAGTGTGGGAATTGGGGTTTAGTAGATTGACGGTGAGTATGGGATTTGGGGGCTTGGTGTATTGATGGAGAGTGTGGAAATTGGGGTTTAGTGGATTGACGGTGAGTATGGGATTTGGGGGCTTGGTGTATTGATGGAGAGTGTGGGAATTGGGGTTTAGTGGATTAATAGGGAGTGTGGGAATTGGGGTTTAGTGGATTGATAGGGAGTGTGGGAATTGGGGGCTTATTGGATGTGGGAAATATGGGGATGGGGGTTTAGGGGATGGACCCTACCCAGAGTAAGCACCAGATGGCATTGCTCTTGAGATCTCAGGAACACACAAGCCCGTCCACCATGACAAGGCAACAAACCTCAGAGAAGGGCATTGTGTCACTTGGTGCTTAATTGGTAGAAGACATTGGTAGGACTATACCTGGATTATAGTGTGTGTTCTAGATGGCATACCACAGGGAGGATGCAATGAGGTTAGAGAGGGAGCAGAAAAGATTTTCAAGGGCATTATCTGGATTGAAGGGCTTGAAGTATAAAGAAAGATTGGATAGGCTTGGACTGTTTATCCAAGGGAAAAATGAAAAGGGTAAGTTTTTCAGAAAGAAGACAGTGGGTACATGGGCGAATCTACCAGAGGAAGTGCTTGAGGCAGGTACAATCACAGCTTTTAAAAGATAGTCGGACAGATAGTATACGGATAACAAGGATTTTGAGAAGTATGGGCCAAACACAGGCAAACAGAGTCAGCTCAGGAAGGCACCTTGATTGCAAGGATGTTTCTGGGCTGAAGGGTCCAATTCCATTCTGGCTGACACTCCAGAATGCTATGGTGCATGGTGAGGGTGGAGTGCCAAGGGAGGGGTGTGGGACAGGAGGCAGAGAAGGAGTGCCAAGGGAGGGGTGGGCTTAGCATGGGTGCAGACACGCCCAGCCCTGAGACATTAGGCAAGGTTATTTGATTCAAAACAATTGGTTTATTGATCATTACAGAATGCCCCTCTGACGCTTCCTGCTCCCTCCGCTCTCCTTTCTTCTTTTCCCAACTGTGATTCCCCTCTCCCTGCCCCCACCCCACCTTCCCACTCTCAGTCCACAATACAGACCCATATCAGAATCAGGCTTATCATCACTCACATATGTCATGAAACTTGCTTTTGTTTTTTGCTGCAGCAGGACAGGGCAATGCATAAAATTACTACAGTGCTATGTAAAAGTCTTAGCTATATAGATATGTGCCCAAGGCTTTTGCACAGTACTGAATATCCTATGGCATCAGTGCTTGCTCTCAGGAAGCACTATCCTCTTGGCCAAGGTTTCACTTTCTAGCATCAGGAGTTAGTTTATTACATCTTTGTATAATTATATTTCAATGCTATTGTTATTCTATTGGTCCTCTATAACACTAACTCTCAGTTCACCAGACACCTCATTAAACAAGAGAAAATAAATCCTATCGATATTATAGCCACCGAATTTGTCACCACCACCATGTCTTGTCAATAGTTCCACCCTACAGTCAAAACAAAGCTACGTTTTAACAGCTCCCCAACATTTCTCAGCTGGACTTACCATGAAGAAGGGTCACCCGATTGTTAGAAGTAGGAGAAGTCCTGATTTCAATAATCATACGTGCATTTGCTGTTTGGCAGGGTGGCATAAGAGTTAGTGTAATGCTTTACAGCACCAGCAATCCAGGTTTAATTCCTGCTGCTGTCTGTATGACTGTACATTCTCTCTGTGACTGCTTGGCTTTCCTCTGCGGGCTCCACTTTCCTCCCACACTCCGAAGACCTACAAGTTAGCAGGTAAACTGGCACAAGGGTGTAATTGGGTAGAATGGGTTTATTGGGTCTGAAAGGATACTAGATTGTATCACAAAATAAGTGAAAAAATAATTTGTTCCTTAAGCAGTCCCTTGATGGGAATAACTACATGTAGTGATTAACTTGTAACATAATCATCTGCTTTATTATTCTTTGACAATATATGCTTAACAGGACTGGAAATATAAGCAGTTATTACAATGCTGTGTGTGTTTTTTTTTTCCCAGATACATCAGTGAGATTTCTCCCTTTGTTTCTCTCGTCCTTACCTTCGTACAGTCAGAGAGCACAGAAACAGATTCTGCACCCATCACTTGTTCAGATGCCTCTGAAGTGTTGTTGTTACTGTTCCTGTCTCCACCACCTTCTCTGCAAACTTGTTCCAGATAGCCAGGTATTCTCCATATAAAAAATTACCCTTCTGATCTCCTTTAAACCTTCTCCTTCTCACCTTAAAATTGTGTTTCCAAGTTTCAGACACTCCTACCAGGGGGAGAAAGAAGACTGGCTTTCTACCCCATCTACGCCTCTCATGTCATGTACCTCCATCATGTCATCTCCCAGCATTCTTTGCTTCAAGGAAAACAGACCCAGCCTATTCCATTCGCTCCTGACAACTGAAGCCCTCCAATTCGGTAACATCCTTGTAAATATTTTTCTGCATCTTCTTTCATTCACATATCCTTCCTAAGTGTAGTGACTGGAATAGTATATGCCTCCATGTGCCTTGTCCAATTTTTAGTACAATTGTAATGTGTCATTCCAATTCTTATATTGAATGTCTTGGCCAGTGAATCCAAGCATGACATATGATTACCAACACCTTCCCATTTTCAGGGGACTGTGCACCCATACCCCAAGGTCGTTCTGTTCAGCTACCTTCTTTAGCATGCTATTGTTCACTGTGCATGTCCTGGACTGGAGTAACTTCCCAAGATGCATGTTGTGGTGCTTTCTGAAGAATGCCTGAAATCACTCAACATGCCTGTATCATTATGTGTGCATCATAGGGACCTTCAGTTCCCAGTGGGCAATGCGAAGGGTTTACCCAGAACTGGAGGCTACCATGACGACTGAGGTTGCACACGCACAGGGTTGAGCTGCAGTTCAGTAGTAACAAGTGCTAATGTGAAGCCACGACAAATTTGTCTTTATTACAAACAAGCATCACAATGCTGCCTTTCAGAAGCTTCTTTTGTTTAACTTGTTTAATTTCACATTCAGTTCGCTGAGAAAATGAACCTTCAATTCTTTTCATTGTTGACCCTATATTTTAAAATTGTTTCTGCAGCTTGCATTTACTTGGGAGCACTGAGCGAAAATACAGGGGATAGCACTACTGATGATCGAATGTTTACTTAGAGAGAGCACTACAACTGATTAATTTGGCAGTTAGTCTGATGACTTGAAGAAAAATGTAGTTAAATGTAAAATTGTAGGAATTTTTAAAAGGACCCACTGATGGAAAAAAGTATTGAATTTTAGAGATGTTTTGGAATTCCATTGTAAGTTTTCCCCTCTTGAAATTAATACAGTTCACATGGCTACACTTAACAGAGAGGTCATAATGTAGAGTCATGGTCACAGCTCAGCACAACATGGAAACTAGTCTCCCCTCTGTGGACTCTTACTTACACTTCCCACTGCCTTAGGAAAGCATCTAATTCAATCGAGGATCTCTCTCACCTGTGGTTGGTTTCTCTTCTGTCCTCTCCCATCAGGCAGAGGACACAGAAGTTTGAGAGTATGAACCACTGTGCTCAAAAACAGACTCTATCTGGCTGTCAACAGACTCTTGAACTTCTAATATACTTTACAATTTCCTTGCACTATTTTTGTCTTCCTGCACTGCACAGTTTATGCAAATTTAAACTTTATTCTGCATTCTGTTTTCCCTCCTATTACATTGATACACGGTACCTATGTTCTCTCTGGATGGCATAGAAACAAAAGCTTTTCACTGTATTACAGTACATATACCAGAGGGCATGGATTTAAGGTGAGGGGGTTACTTTAAAGTGGCATGTGAGGGGCAAATATTTGACACACAGATGCCAGATGCCTGGATGGTGGGAGAGGCAGATATAGTAGGGACTTTTAAATAGGCACATGAATGGGTGCAAAAGGGAGGGATATGGATCTTATGTAGGCAAACTTCTGTTAATGCCCCCCCTCCCCTTACTCCTGATATATTTAATTTTTCCCCCCTCCCTTTTTTTCTCTCTCTCTTTGCCTGTTCTCCATCTCCCTCTGGTGTGCCCTCCCCCTTACTTTCTCCCTAGGCCTCCTGTCTCCTGGTTCTTTCTCTTCTCCAGCTTTGTATCCCTTTTGCCAATCACCTTTCCAGCTCTTAGCTTCACCCTACCCCTTCCGGTCTTCTCCTATCATTTTTCATTTCCCCCTCCCCCTCCTACTTTCAAATCTCTTATTATCTTTCCTTTCAGTTAGTCCTGATGAAGGGTCTCAGCCCGAAACGTTGGCTACTCTTTTCTCACGGATGCTGCCTGACCTGCTGAGTTCTTCCAGCGTTGTGTACGTATTCTTTGATCCACAGCATCTGCAGTTGTAATTTTGTCTTCCTACAGATGCTGCCTGGCCTGCTGCGTCCCACCAGCATTTTGTGTGTGTTCCTTTAATTTTTGCCTTTTCTGTTACAGATGAAGGGTAAAAGAGCAAGGAAGTTATGACCTTTCAACCATCAGGATCCTGAACCAGTGTGGATAACTTCACTCACCTGAACTAAACTCAACTGATTCCACAACCTGTGGACTCACTTACAAGGACTCATGTTCTCAGAATTATATATTTATTTACTTTTTATTTGCACAATTTGCTTCTTTTGCAAATTAGTTGTTTGCCAGTCTTCACTTATGCATAGTTTTTCATAAATTCTATGCTATTTCTTTATTTTCCTGCGAGCACCAGCAAGAAATTGAATCTCAGGGTAGTATATGGTGACATACAGGTACTATGATAATAAATGTATTTAGACTTCGACTTCGATTTTGAAGTCACGATGAACCTTTTTAAGCACTGGTTCAACTGTAGCTGGAGTATTGTGTCCCATTCTGTCCACCGCACATGGAAAAATATGAAGAGCTTAGAGTTGGAAAAGCAGGGATTTAAACTATTCCATGATGTGGCTCCTTAGATCTGTGGATGGACTGGAAAAACTGGGTCATTTTCCCAGAGTTAGAAAAGATTGTAATGGAATCTGATGAAAGTATTTGAAATCTTTTTCTACTGACAAGCTAGAGGTATAGAAACTTTAGGGCCCATTCCACCAGGTTCAGGTGCAGTTATTACCCTTCAACTATCAGGGTCCTCAACCTTCACTCACCTCTACACTGAACTCATTCCACAACCTATGGACTCACTATCAAGGACTCTACAACTCATGTTCTCTGCATTATTTTTTAAAAATTATTTGCACAATTCATCTTTTTTTACACATTGGTTGTTTGTCAGTCTATGTTTGTGCATAGTATTTCATAAAGTTTATTGTATTTCTTTATTTTCCTGACGATGCCTGCAAGAAAATGAATCTCAGGGTAGTATATGGTGAAATCTACGTACCTAGGACAGGCCTTGTTCTACTAATACACTAAGTGACCACTTTATTAAGCACCTCCTGTACCCAATAAACTGGCCACTAACAGTATTTCTGTATTTTCATTGTCTTCTGCTGCTCTGGTATGTCCACTTCAAGGCTTGATATGTTGCGCATTCAGAGATGCTCTTCTGCACATCATTGTGGTAGAGCGTGATTATCTGAGTTATGGTGGCCTTCCTGTCAACTTGAACCTGTCTGGTCATTTTCCCCTGATCTCTCACATTAACAAGGTGTTCTGACCCACAGAACAGCCACTCACTGGCTATTTTTTCTTGTTTATTGCACCATTCTTCTTAAACTCTGGAGACTGTTGTGTGTGAAAATCCCAAGAGACCAGCAGTTTCTGAGATACTCAGACCACCGAGTCTGGCACCAACAATCATTCCACAGTCAAAGTAACTTAGATTATATTTCTTCCCCCATTCTGATGTTAGATCCGAACAACAGCTGAACCTCTTGACCACGTCTGTATGCTTTTATTCATTGAAATGCTGCCACATGATCGACTCGTTAAGTGATCATTAATGAGCAGGTGAACCTAATCAAGCGGCCACTGAGTGTATTTCATACTGTCGACTCAACAAAATCTGTTTTTCAAAGTTAGCTTTGAAGTTAGCATCAGAATCAGGTTTAACATTATCAGTGTATGTCAGGAAATTTGTTGTCATTGCAATAGCGGTACATAATAATAGAAAAAACAAGAAACATGAAAAAAAACATGAATTACATTAAATATATAATTTAAATAATTAAGTTAAATAAGTGAGGTAGTGTTCATGGGTTCAATGTCCATTCAGAAATCTGATGGCAGAGGGAAAGAAGCTGTTCCTGAATCATTGAGTGTGTTCCTTCAGGCTTCTGTACCTCCTTCCTGATGGTTGCAATGAGAACAAGGCATGTCCTGGGTAAAGAGGGTCCTTAATGATGGATGCCACATTTTTGAGGCATTGCTTCTTGAAGATATCCCAGATACTATGGAGGCTAGTGGCCTTGATGAAGCTGACTTAAGTTTACAACTCTCTTATTTCGATCCTGTGCAGTAGCCACCTATCCCCCCACCCGTACCAGACGGTGATGTAGTCTGTTAGAATGCTCCACAGTACATCTGTAGAAATTTATCAGAGGCTTTGGTGACATATCAAATCTTTTCAAACTCCTAAAGTAATATAGCTGCTATTGAATCTTCTTTGTGGCTGTATCAGTATGTTGGGCCCAGGATAGATATTCAGAGATGTTGAACCTGAAATTGCTCACTCTTTCCACTTCTAATCCTTATATGAGGATTGTTGTGTGCTCCCTCATCTTACCCTTTTTGAAGTCCACAATCAGTTCTTCACAGCTGAAAGAAATGGAAAGGCACAATAGGAAGCTTCTGAATTAAATCTCCCTAATAAAATGCTCCTTACCACAGTCAGTTGAAGACAACAAAGTGTGGAGTAGCTTTGACCTAATATTTCACATCAGCACTAGTCTAAGAACATCCTTTGATAACAGAGAGCAACAAGACTTAGCATTAACTTTCATGCACCCTCTTTTAACAACGACTTGTTTCTCTTGTCACTTTACCAGAAAGTGAAATAGAGAAATAAAAATGCGCCAATTACTTTGGAGACAGGTGTCATAAAAGTAGACAGCATGGGCAAGAGATAGACGCGGTAATGGGAAAAAGCATGTCATCAGGTAGGCAGCTAAAGCATCAGCAAATTATAGTGTATGATGGACAAAGGAGAGGAAAACAGTGGGAACATTCTGAAGTTATACAGGGGTGTAATTATACTCCATGACAAATGTCTGTTTCTTTTTAGATGAAAAAGTCAATGCTTCACTCACAAGGTTCTGATTGAATTTCATTTTCTCCTTTGTAGTTTGTTTTTTTTCTCTACTTTTTTTGCACTCTCCCCCCACCTCCTTCTCTTTCTACAGCGACTTCATATTCCCTCTAACAACTCAGACACGAATTGTAAAGCTGCAGGAGCAAACTTCAAATCCTGTCTGGTTGTGTTGACATTCAGAATTTGCTTGGATTTGATGGGCTAAGTTCTTTTCAGTTAATGATTTTATGACTCAGAATCAGATTTTCGTCTGACGAGAGACGTGTTGTTTTGTGGCAGCGGTAGAGTGAAAGGTAGAAGATCTGTAAATTGCAAAGATAGCTATGTAGTGGACTGGGTGAATAGTTTTAGGTACCTGGGCATCTGTATCTCAGAGGACCTATACTTAACCCAACATATGGATGCCATCATGATGAGAGTAAATGCCTGAAGTGATGTACTTCATTAGGAGTTTGAGATCTCTTATGTCACCGAAGATTCTTGCAAATTTCTACAGGGAGCATTTTGATTTTTATAGTGCCAGCAAACAACACTACCACAGGCAGCATTCTCCAGATGGTACTCAAAACTCTTTCTTTCTCTTTTTTTACATCTTCTATTTCTTTTAAACGTGGTTCTGGTATGGTTGGAGCCTGTGATCTAGAGTTTTCAGGCAGAGCGAGAGATCTGGTGTTTTGTCGTCTCTGAGGAGGTTCCGGGAGGTGAGTGGCTTCGAGGCCCAGCAGCTTAACGATGGGTTGCAAGCCCAGGATCGACTCCATTTCTCACAGATCTCGCTGCTTAATGTGTTAAGGAAGATTGAAACATCGAGGTGAGTGAGAGTCCAACGCTGTCTACTAGCCTCTCACTGTAGGTGCCTGTATGTGATGGTCTCTCTCTTTCTCACTCGCCAACCCGAGGGAAGGTCCTAGCATTTGAATGGTCTTGCTCTCTCTGTGCTGTTGGAGGATGGGATTGATGTTCTGGGTCTACAATTTGTGGATTGGACTGTAGTTCCTCGTAGCTCCTCTTTCTGTTGCCATTTTAGGTGACTTGGGGTGATCTGCGGATATTGAACACTGAGCTGAACTGAATATGGATTCTTTCGATTTCATGTTTTATTCCCTGTATTATCACTCATTTTCCTTGTTGCAATCTGTGTGATTTTTTTTTATATAAAGCATTTGGTGGGTTGATGTTATTTTTACCATTTGCATGGGGGGGTGATGTTTTTCTTTGAACAGGTTCCATGGTTTTCTTTGTTTCCTGGCAGTCTCTGGAGAAGATCAGTCCCAGGGTGTCAGGGCGCTGGAGCAGGGACCCAATCGCAGACCGTACTGTGCACACTTTGATATATTTTTTTGAGTACCAAATCCAGAAGGACAAACAAAGTTGGTGTCAAAGTTCAGGCAGAGGTCAGAACATCCAGAGAAATCCAGAAATCAAAATCCGAAAAATTCACTGGCACAATCTGGCAACAAACAGGTGAAAACACAGGACTGAAATACACAGAGCAGTAAACCGAGAGGCAGATGATAGGTGGAGCACAATGAGACACAGGTGGCAGCAAAACAGGTAATAATGAGAAACAGGTGAGAGACGGAGTAATCAGTGACACGGGGGCCGGAGTAGAGCAGGAGTGGGGACAGGAGCACACGGCAAGACTAACCACAGACTGACAGCTAGGGGGAAACACACAAAGAGACAGAGTTCAGCTGGAGGTACAGACACAGAGTTGTATACTACATACATGCTTTGATAATAAATGTACAGACACCAGCTGACACACAAAATACAGCATCTATGGAAAACAGTGCAGTCAACGTTTTGGGCTGAGAACATTCAGCCAGGCTGAAACGTTGACTGTACTTCTTTTCCCCCATAGCTCTGCCCGGCCTGATGAGTTGCTCCAGCATTTTGTGTGTGTTGCTTGGATTTCCAGTATCTGCAGATTTTCTCTTGCTTGTGATTACACAACAGCTGGTATGCAGATACTAATGCACAGGATCGTAATAGGCAGTGGAGATCAACGTGACTGGGGCATCTCCAGCTGGTTTGGAGATTCAGATGTACAAGATTGCAGACTCAGCCGGCAGCATCACGGCCACAAACCATGGAAAACATCTTCAAATGATGATGCCTCAAGAAGCAGCATCCGTCATGAAGGATCTTCACCTTCTGGGATGTGCCCTCCTCTCATTATGACCATTGGGGAGGAGGAACAGGAGCCTCACGATACACACCCAATGTTTATGGAACAGTTTTTTCCTCTCTGCCATGCAAATTCTGAATGGACATTGAACTCACGAACTCTATCTCGCGACTCCACTTTTGCACCATTTACTTATGTTTTATTATTGTAACCTATAGCAATTTGTTATGCCAGCAGAGGCTACAAAGCAACACACTTCATGACCAACATCAGGGAGATAAACTTGTTTCTGATTCTGAAATAGGAATAGAGAGGTAGTGTTCGTGGATTCTTGGACCATTCAGAAATCTGGTGACAGAGGGGAAGAAACCGTTGCTAAATTGTTGAGTGTGTGTCTTTGGACTCTTGTTGTTATTGAAGGAAGAGCTGTGATGTGGTAGGGACAGGCTGTTTGCTCTGTCCAGTGCAATGTTAGGACCAAGATTCACATCAGTGAGGTGTGAGCCAAAGTTTAAACACTGGGATTAAAAGTGTGAAGACCTTTTGACAACAACACCCTCTCATGTACACAGTGGAAAACCGAGGGAAATGGTACTGTCAGAGTCAAAGTGAAAGTCAAAATCAAGTTTATTCTCTTATGTACAAGAACGTGCTAGTCTACATGCAGTGATAAACTTACTTGTAGCAGCATCACAGGCACGTAGCTTCATATGAGCAGCATTCACACAAAAAAACTTACATTAAACATAAATTGTACACATTTTTTACCAGTTCCTTTGGCGGTTTGTATTCTTACTCTGTTCTTCCGTGTCCAAGTTGCTCTATTATTCAGTTTGACGAAATAGCAGCCTGAAATCCTGACTGAACTCTTTTCCACAGATGCTGCCTGGCCTGCTGAGTTCCTCCAGCATTTTGTGTGAGTTTCTCTCATTCCCCTCTGTTCTGAAGAATAAAATCCTAACCTGTTCAAACTTTCCCTGTAGTTCAGGTCCTCAAGTCTTAGCAACAACAGATTACAGATGAGAAAGTATTTGCTGTCTTGAGGCAAATTAGCATGGATAACTCCCAATGTCTGACAAGGTGATCCCATAGACGTTGTGGGAGGCTCATGCAGAAATTGCATGGGCGCTAGCAAAGAACTTAAAACATCCTCAGCAACGGTGAGATGCCAGAGGATTGGAGAATAGCTAGTGTTATCCCTTTATTTCAGAAAGGCTCGAAGAGTAATTATAGGCTTTCCCTAAAAATTAGGTCCTCAAGCCCTAGCAACACCCTTGTAAATTTTCTCTGCACTCTTTCAATCTCATTGATACCTTTCCTGGAGGTAGCCAACCAGAACTGCACATAATACTCCAAATTAGGCCTCACCAACATCTTATACAACTTCAACATAACATCACAACTCCTGTACTCACTACTTTGATTTATGAAGGTTAATATGACAAAGGCTCTTTTTACAACCCTATGACAAGGAGAACGTATGAATTCCTTATATACAGCAGTGGAATTAAACCCAGGTCACTGATGATGTAATAGCATGATGCTAACCGCTATACTATCCTTTTTACTTTACACCCTTCCAATACTTTCTTCCTAAAGTATTTAATGACACTCTTCCTGAAAATCTATTTCATACAGTACTGTGCAAAAGCTTTACACACACATATATATATATATAGCTAGGGTGCTTAAGATATTTGCACAATACTGTATCTGTAAATGTGAGTGGAGAGTGAGTTTGTAAATCTGGTGGGAGCAAAGGATGTTGGGTATGGTGAGGGTGGGGTGTGGGACAGGTAGCAGAGAAGGGGTGTCATGGACGGAGGGGGTGTAGTTACACCCAGTCCCGAGACACCAGACAAGATTAATTGATTCCAAATAATTGGTTTATTGATCATTACATAATGTCTCTCTGGTGTTTCCTGCTCCCTTCTCTCTCCCTTCCTCTTTTCCTAACCATGATTCCCCTTCCCACTTGCAGGCCACAATTGAGACCCGTATCAGAACCAGGTTTATCATCACTCACATATGTCGTGAATTTAATTTTTTTAGCAGCAGCATTTCAGTGCAACACATAAAAATACTACAGTACTGTGCAAGAGCCTTAGGCACCCCAGCTATATATCTGTGCCTAAGACTTTTCACAGTCCTGTATTACATCTGTAACTCTGTTTCTGCACATTTCATCTTTCTTTTTGTCATTCTTATGCCCGTGAATCCAAATACTTCTGTCTCTTTTTCAAATTGTCTTCTGCTCTTAAACATTAATCCATGTATCTCTCAGTTTCTCTGCCCCCTTAACCCTGTCTATTTTTTTTACAAATTATCCCATAGTTTAATACACCCTTCTTCGAATAAGACAAAAAAAAAATCAAATGACATTTGATATGGTAATGAGGGCTATTTAAGTCTGACTTGAAAAGAGTTCATTCATCTTGGCTGGCACTTTTAAAGTTGTAATATACTGCGTATTATAAATAACAATTAATTATTTATATTGTGTGTGGATGGGCATTGCTGCCATTTTATCTTGACGTTGTCATGTTAAATTTATCTAACTGTCTACAACCTGTTAGGTAATCAACCCCCCTTCCAGGCATTCTTTGTAAAACCCACACAGTTGCCCACAGTTGGCATTTTGTCAGTTCATCCGCACTATGTGCATGTTTCTTTCACTGTTCTTATCATGCCAACTCTATATGCTGCTGTGTTCTCTTCAAGAGTCACGTTGACCTCTTTGATAGCAGTAATGTTGGAATACATCTGTCTGAATGTCAGGCGGGGGTGTGGGTGATACTGAAGCATCACGGCTATCTACCAGAATATGAATCTGAAGCAACGTTTTCCAAAGGAGCAGCCAGTTTGAATTAAGCGTTTCACTAAGTGTTTTACTCTGAATCACATCAGACCTCAGGTCAGTGATAGATCCATTTAGTCGCGGCTCTAGTCATCATGGAGACGTGCAGACAACTCAAACATTTCTGGCAGTGTCTACATTTTGAAAGGGTCTGGAATCTGTCAGCAAAGTCTACAGCTCACATCCTAATAAAGGATTTTACAAAACTAACTCGTACTTTTGTGAAAATAATTACAGTCATCATCTGCCAAAAGTGAATTTTCACAGTGGCCAACCATTTTAATTCCAATTCCCATTCCTGTTTCGGCATGTCAGTGCATGGTTTTCACTTGAGCCACCGCAAGGCCACTTTCAGTGTGAGGAGCAAACCTTATATTTTGTCTTGGTAGCCTCCAACCTGATGGCATGAACATTGATTTCTCCTTCGGGTAATTTTTTCCCTCCTTCTTCCCTCTTCTAATCCCACTCTGACATCTTAATGCTTCTCCTCATCTACCTATCACCACCTCTGGTGCCCCTCCTTCTCTTTTTCTTTCCCTTCCATTTTGCCTCCCCTCCTTTCCTATCAGATTCCTTCTTCCCCAGCCCTTTACTTTTCCCAATCCCTGCCTTTACCTGTCACCTTCTAGCTAGTCCTCCTTCCCTTCACCTCACAGTGTCTTCCCCCTTTCTTTCCAGTCTAGAAGAAAGGTCACAGGCCAAAATGTTGACTGTTTATTCATTTCCATAGACGCTGGCTGACCTGCAGAGTCCCTCCCACATTTTGTGTGTGCTGCTCCCCACAGTCATAATATTCCCTCTTGGTGGGACGCATTTTGCAAATAAGCTAATTTTTCTTATCAGAAGTACATAATTTATGTTTAGTATGGATATCCTTATTGTAGAACAATACACCACAGATGAAAGAAATTCAGCCCAGTTGCCTGTGGGCACCATATGGATGTATTAATTAAAGAGTACTGGAACCATGCACCACAGAATAAGGTCTTTCAGCCCAATGTGCCTATACTATCACTTTGAAAGGGCAATCTGAATAATCCTACTACCCTGGGCTTTCTTCATATTACTGCAAGCTGATTTCTTCCCATTTTGTTCCCACACCAATGGACTCACTTTCATGGACTCTTCATCTCATATTCCCAATATTTATTACTTATTTATTATTTTTATTTCTTATTTTTGTATTTTCACAGTTTGTTGTATTCTGCACTCTGGTTGAATGTGGTCTTTCATTGATTCTGTTATGGTTATTATTCTATAGATTTATTGAGTATGTCCACTAAAAAGAATCTCTGGGTTGTTTATGGTGACATATATGTACTTTGATAATGAATTTACTTTGAACTTGATTTCTACAATGGTGGTTTCTATGGAGGTCCGCATAACACTGTGTGGTGAACTACATATACCTGTCTGGACACGCCCCTCTGCTGACTGCTCCTGTGGCTCCTCCCACGGACCCCTGTATAAAGGTGATTGGAGGCATGGCTCCTCCCTCAGTCTCCAGGATGTCGTGTGGGGATCTCTTGCTGCTGACTGCTCTCTTCCAGAGAATAAAAGCCTATATCTCGCCTCACGTCTCCGACAGTTATTGATGGTGCATCACACTGACTTGCTATTCCTTTTTTCTGCACTTTTTTTTTTTAAACTTTTTTTATTGCATTTTTAAATAATTACAAAGTATGAAAAAACAATGTATATAACCCATACCCCCTCCCCTTAACCCCTCCCCCCTAACTGCCCTATAGAAAAAAAAAGAAAGAAAGAAAGAAAGAAAGAAAGAAAGAAAGCCTGGTTATTGGAAGATCTCCACATGCTCCATGGAATTCGTAATAATTTTAATATGTATATTTATTTCTTTCCCCTAATAACCAATTGTTTCATCTTCAAAGCATCTATATATTTAATCCTGTCTTTTGTAAATAAGGGCTCCAAATTTTCAAAAATGTTTCATATTTATCTCTTAAATTATAAGTAATTTTTTCTAATGGAATACAACCATAGATTTCTTTCTTCCAAGAATCTATACTTAAATGTGTATCCGATTTCCAAGTAACTGCAATAGCTTTTTTGGCTACTGCCAGTGCAATTTTTATAAATTCTTTCTGATACTTATTTAGTTTGAGTTTCGGTTTTATCCCTTCAATATCACCTAGTAAAAATAATATTGGATTATGAGGAAATTGTGTTCCTGTAATTTGTTCCAGTAAAAGTCTTAAATTTGTCCAAAAAGGTTGAATTTTAGAACAAGACCATGTCGAATGTAAAAAAGTACCAGTTTCCTGGTTACATCTGAAACACTGATCCAATAAATTTGGATTAAATTTTTTTATTTTTTGTGGTGTAATATATAATTGATGTAGAAAATTATACTGCACTAATCTTAACCGAACATTTATTGTATTTGTCATACTGTCAAGACATAGTCTTGACCAATTTGTTTCTTCAATTTTAATATTCAAATCACTTTCCCATTTTTGTCTTGACTTATGGACTCCTTGCTTAATTACCTGTCTTTGAATCAAATTATACATGCAAGATATAAATTTTTTGATATTTCCTTTTTGAATTAACATTTCTATTTCATTAGATTTCGGCAATAACATTGTTTGACCTAATTTTTCTCTTAAATAAGCCCTTAATTGAAAGTAACAAAATAAAGTGTTGTTTGATATTTTATATTTATTCTTTAATTGATCAAATGACATTAATATACCTCCTTCAAAACAATTCCCTATATATCTAATCCCATTTTGAATCCAATTATATAAAAGTTGATTGTCCATTGTGAAAGGAATAAGTCTATTTTGAATTAAAGATCTCTTTGCTAATAAAGATTTTTTTATCTCATCATCAACATTTATCTTATTCCATAAATCAATCAAATGTTTTAGTATAGGAGATTCTTTCTTTTCCCGTATCCATTTAGATTCCCATTTGTATATAAAATCTTCTGGTACATTTTCTCCTATTTTATCTAATTCTATTCTTATCCATGCCGGTTTATCTTTCTGAAAAAAAGATGCAATAAATCTAAGTTGATTTGCTTTATAATAATTCTTAAAATTTGGAAGTTGTAATCCTCCTAGATCAAATTTCCATGTCAATTTTTCCAACGATATTCTGGACATCTTACCTTTCCAGAGGAATTTCCTCAGATATTTGTTTAACTCTTGAAAAAACTTCTGGGGTAATTGTATTGGTAGTGATTGAAATAAATATTGTAATCTAGGGAATATATTCATTTTTATAGTATTTACTCTACCTACTAATGTTATTGGTAATGCCATCCATTTTTCAAGATCTTCCTGAATTTTTTTCAAAAGTGGTAAGTAATTTAATTTGTATAAGTTTTTTATATCATTATCAACTCTTATACCTAAATATTTTATACCATTTGCTGGCCATCTAAATTGAGTTATTAATCGACATTGATTATAATCTCCTTTAGTAAGAGGTAAAATTTCACTTTTATCCCAATTTATTTTATAACCCGATATTTTCCCATATTCTTCTAGTCTATAAGATAATTTGCGTAGTGAATGTAATGGATCTGTTAAATAAATTAGAACATCATCAGCAAATAAATTAATCTTATATTCTTCCTGATTAACTCTGAAACCCTTAATATCTGGGTCCATTCTGATTAATTCAGCTAGTGGTTCTATTGCCAACACAAACAAAGCAGGTGATAGTGGGCAACCTTGCCGAGTTGATCTTGTTAACTGAAATGATGTTGAAATTTGACCATTTGTCACTACTTTAGCTTTGGGATTAGTATTTAAGGTTTTAATCCATTTTATAAATGATGTTCCTAATCCATATTTTTCCAATACCTTAAATAAAAAATCCCATTCCAATCTATCAAATGCTTTTTCTGCATCTAAAGCAACCGCCACACTCATTTCCTCCCTCTTTTGTGCTAAATGGATTATACTAAATAACCGAGTTACATTATCTGCTGATTGTCTATTTTTGATAAATCCTGTTTGATCCATATGTACTAATTTTGGTAAGCATTTAGATAATCTATTAGATAAGATTTTTGCTATTATTTTATAATCGGTGTTTAATAAAGAAATAGGTCTATATGATGCTGGTTTTAAAAGGTCTCTGTCTTTTTTTGGCAATACTATTAAAATAGCTGTTGAAAAAGATTCTGGAAGTTTATGCGTTCTTTCCGCCTGATATATTAACTCCATAAAAGGAGGAATTAATAAATCTTTAAACTTTTTATAAAATTCAGGTGGAAAACCATCTTCTCCTGGAGATTTATTACTTTGAAGTGATCCCAAAGCTTCTTCAACTTCTTTCAATGTAAAAGACATACCTAATCCCTTCTGTTCTTCTGTATTTAATTTTGGAAGAGTTATTTGTGATAAAAATTCTTCTATCTTAACATCATCATTCTTTGATTCTGATTTATACAACTCAGAATAAAAATTCTTAAAAGCCTCATTAATTTCTAGAGGTTTATAAGTAATTTCATTCACTTTTGTTCGAATTGCATTTATTGTTTTAGAAATCTGATCTGTTTTTAACTGCCATGCAAGAACTTTATGTGATCTTTCACCTAATTCATAATATCTCTGTTTAGCTCTCATAATTGCTTTTTCTGTTCGATATGTCTGGAGTGTATTATATTTTAACTTCTTATTAATAAGTTGTCTTCGTTTTTCTTCTGTCATATTTCTTTGAGATTCTTTTTCTAATTTTATAATCTCTTTTTCCAATTGATCTATTTCTATCATATATTCCTTCTTAATTTTAGAAGTATAACTTATTATCTGACCTCTCAAATATGCTTTCATTGCTTCCCACAATATAAATTTATCATCAACTGAATGTAAATTTGTATCTAAAAAGAACTGAATCTGCTTTTTCATAAAATCACAAAAATCTTGACGTTTTAGTAAAATTGAATTAAATCTCCATCTATAAATTGATTCCTCTTTATCTATCATTATCATTGTCATTATTAAAGGAGAGTGATCAGACAATATTCTTGCTTTATATTCCATGTTTTTCACTCTATCTTGAATATTTGTTGATAACAGGAAAAAATCTATCCTTGAATATGTTTTATGTCTATTTGAATAAAATGAATAATCCCTTTCTTTTGGATTGATTCTTCTCCATATATCAATCAAATTTAAATCTTTCATCAATGATAGAGTTAATTTTGCTACTTTTGATTTTGTAATAGCCTTTGTTGATCTATCTAAAACTGGATCTAAACAAAAATTAAAATCTCCACCTATTAATATTTTATCATGTGCATTAGCCAAATTCAAAAAGACCTCCTGTATAAATTTTACATCATTTTCATTTGGTGCATAAATATTCATAAGAGTCCATAGTTCTGAAAAAATTTGACAATGTATAATTAAATATCTTCCTGCCGAATCAATTAATACATTTTGTATTTTAATTGGTAAATTTTTATTAACCAAAATTGCAACTCCTCTTGCCTTTGAGTTAAATGAAGCTGCAATAACATTTCCAACCCAGTCTCTTTTTAATTTCTGATGTTCTATATCCGTTAAATGAGTTTCTTGTAAGAAAGCTATATCTGTTTTCATTTTTTTAATGTATGTTAAAATTCACGTGATGACGTAGGATCGAGACGCTGGAACCCAGCCCTCCCGTAAAAAAGTTAATAAATTAATGTCTAAGTGAAGAAAAGTTAATTAATACTTTTTTAAGGTTACTTATAAACTATTCCGGATTGTTTTAAGCTATGCCTCATAAACAGAGGACGAAGAAAACTGCTACCGCGAAGACCGCTCAAGTTGGAACAGAATCAAGGCCTACTTCTACCGAAGAACCGCGGACTCAGGTACAATACACCACCGGTGAAACAGAAAAGGAGACTGCGGCAGCATCGGCCATTTCTAAAGGGAAAGATCAACGTGAACTGCGCAAGCGTAAAGGAACGAGCATGCGCAAAAGAGAACAACCAGAACTACAAATCCCAGCAACGACTGAAACCGACAGTGAAAGTGAGTCTGAGAGAGAGACGGACTCTCTGGAAAAATCAGATGAAGATGGAGAAGATGAAAGTTCCTCTGAAAGTACAAAAAAGACTTTGAGGCAAATAATGCATAAATTAGAAAAATTAAATGCATTAAAAGTAATTAAAAGTAACCAAAAAGTAATTACAGAAAAAATAACAAATATGGAGGCTATGTTTGATAAAATGACAAAGAAACAGGAAAAAATGGAAAAGAAAATTATAGATTTGGACGTCAGAATGGAAGAAATGGAGGGAAGAATGAAGAGGATGGAAGATGATAATGATGCCTGGACATCAGAAAGAAAACAACTCGTGGGAAAAATTGATAAACTTGAAAATTTTAGTAGACGCAACAATATTAAAATTGTTGGACTTAAAGAAGGTACCGAAGGAGAAGACCCAATAAATTTTTTTCAAAAATGGATTCCTGAAAAATTGGAAATGGGAGAAGAAGCTTTAATTGAGATTGAAAGGGTGCACAGAGCTTTAAGACCAAGATCTCAAGATGATCAAAATCCGCGATCAATTTTGATAAGATGTTTAAGATACCAGGATAAAGAAAAGATTTTGAGGGCGGCTGCCCAGGGTGCTAAAAGAAGAAAAGGTCCGTTGATGATAGCTGAGAAACCAGTTCTTTTTTATCCTGATATAAGTTATAACCTTTTGAAGAGAAAGAAAGAATTTAACCCAGCTAAAAAGGTTTTGTGGGAAAAAGGTTATAAGTTTTCAATGCGTCACCCAGCAACACTGATAATTTTTTTGGAGGAAGGAAAAAGATTTTTTTCTGATTATCAAGATGCGGAGGTGTTTGCACAAAGACTTCCATCTATTCGTTGATTAAAAGCAGAGATTTCTAAATGTAATGGTTAAAGACGAAGACAGAGAAAGTAAATGGAACTGATGGACATTTAAGGACGATATAAGGGAGAAAAGTAATATTTTAGAAATATTAATTGAGAATAGTATGTTTTTTTTATATATATATATATTTTTCATGTTGCGGGGGGGCTGGGGAGCTTTGAATCGGTTACTACGGGATTCACGTGTGTAATCATGGCGATTGCCATGACCCGTACAATAGAGGGGGGTAATGTTGTGTTTCTTTTCTTTCACAACATTAGTAGGGGGGTATTCTGTTTTTTTCTTTATTTTCTATTTTTCTTCTATTCTTTTGCCTGGATGATTGGTGGGGACACACATAGCAACATGGAGACTTCTAAAAAGATTTCCCAGGATATAATGAAAGTTGAACGATTAGGTATTATTATAGATTGGAGTAACATAAATAAAAATAATGACTAATTTATTGAATTTTTTAAGTTTTAATGTTAATGGGCTTAATGGACCAATAAAAAGAAAAAGAATTTTAACTTTTTTCTGCACTTAATAAAAATTTATATTGTAACTTATAGCAATCTTTATAACTGCCGTCACAAAACAAAATTACATAGAGCACATAAGTGATAATAAACCAGATTCTAATTCCCTTTTCAAAGTTATTATTGGATCTACCTCCACCACGTTCACAGGCAGGATATGCCAAGGCCTAGTGAATTACAATCCTCCTGAATTTGTAGCAAGCTGCCTCACACACTCCAGATTGTCTGTGATTTTCTTAACCATCCTATGACCCTGTGCCAAGTACATTTGATTTCCCAGCTTTTAGCTTATGTATTTTGAGAGGACCAGAAGTGACGGCATTGATGAATACTTATTTTTGTGAGATATTATAAACAGCCCACTTTTTTTTTCTCTTTCTCTTTTGTTTGTTTTTCTTTTTTTTATATTACTTATTAGTTATAGTTATTAGATTAGATTAGTTAGTTTTGCATTATATAAATTTTTTTTCTTTTTTTTTTCTTTCTTTTTTCTGTTTTTTTATATTATACATTATGAAATATTTAGATTTACTATGTCCATATATATATCTTATGGCTTATGTCTTGGTAAACTCATTTATATTGTAACTATTATGTATGTTTTTTTTCATATGTAATGGAATGTGTATGTTGGTAATTTCTTTATCAATATATCACCTGTATTCTGTCCATATTACTAATATTAATAAAAAGATTTAGAAAGAAAAAAGAAAAGAAAGAACCATCCACCAATTTCTGACCCTCTTGCCAGTGAAAATAACATCAGTACACTGTCAAAAGGACTAAGAATTTTGAAAACTACCATGAACTCTTTCCTTAACTTCAGCCAGAAGGGGAACTTGACTATAATCCCTCATTCCTGGAACTATTCCAGAGTAAAAGAACACCAGGGCACCAGAAAATTATAATCCACCTGGCTCCTTAAACCCACTTTGTCATTTAACATGATTATGGCTAACCAAAGATGAGCTCATCTCCTATGCTCTGCTCACCCCCCCCCAACCTTTAATCCCCCACTTTTCAAAAATGTATCCACTTCTAATCCCTTTTAACCTATCTCTTCCTTAATCTTCTGCCTTTGTAGATACTGGAGATCATAGGGGATTTGAGGTGAATAGCAGGTTAGAATCATTCAATATCGAAGCAAGCCCTCCAGCATCAGAATCAGACTTTAATCGCCAAGTACCTGTACACATACAAGGAATTTACTTCCGGCAGATGTTGTCTCTCTGCTCATAACAATAATAATGATAAATATAAATGAAAATATAGATTATACATACTTGGCCTGTGTCTTTCATACAATGGTATCTTAAGTTATTGTCTCATTCCTTTTTTGATACTTATGAGACTACCTGCCTCCAGCATTCCTTTTATCGAGGTATTTCTAGGTTATCTCTTGCCACTTAACCATCACCACTAAGTTCAGGAGTCACTTAATTTAACCATTTAACCATTAGGCTTCTGAACCAGCGTGAATAACTGCACTCACCTCAATACTGAACTGATTCCACAACTTACGGACTCACTTTCAAGGATGAATGGTCGACTTCTGCACCTATTGTCTATTGTCTATTGACTCTTCAACTCATGTTCTCAGTATTATTTATTTATTATTGTCATCATTGTTACTATTATTTTTGCATTTGCAGAGTTTGTCTCCTTTGTGTGTAGCTCTTCGTTGATTCTATCCAACTGTGAATGCCTGCAAGAAAATGAATCTCAGGGTAGGACAGTATATGGTCATATATACCTACTTTGATAATTAATTTACTTTGAACTTGAGGTATTCGGACAACATTTAAGTATCATTTTAGAACAAGTTCTCCTCCAGTTGGGAGAACCTACTGAGGCCCAGGTAAGGTTTGGTCCCTTAAGTAATGCCAAATCAACATCACATAAAGAATTGGTTCAATGATTCTGCCTCAACTTACGCACCGGTCATGACAGTATGCACTGCAGATTTGCACAGGTGAGTTTAAAACAAGCTCCACATGCCATTTGACATCACTGTACATGCCCATGAACCTCTATCTATGTAGATCTATTTTGCAGGTGCAACATAGAGCGAGGGGATTGAGCCAATGAGCTTCTGCTGTGTGCAATAGTGTTTATCAGTTCATCCTGCACCACCGTTGCTGACAGAATCTCAGATGATGACGAGGAGGCGTACAAGAGTGAGACAGATCTGCTGGTTGAGAGGTGTCATAACAACTAACTTGCACTGAATGTCAGCAGGACCAAGGAACTGGCTGTGGATCTCAGGAAGGGGAAGTCAGGAAGACACACAACAGTTCTCTTCAAATGACCAGCAGTGGAAGAAAGGTGTGCAGTTTCAAGTTCTTCGCATCAGCATCTCAGAGGACCTACCTGCGGCCCAACTCATTAACGCAATCGCGAAACAGACATGTCCACATCATTACTTCATTAGGTATTTGAGAAAAGTTGGTCTGTCACCAAAGGTTTAAGTGATTTCTACAAGTGCACTCTGGAGAACATCCTGACTGGTTGCTTCACTGCATGGCAAGAGGCAGCAGAGGATTGTAGCTCCATCAAGGGCACAACCCTCCCCACCATCGGCAAAAGGCAGTGCCTAAAGAAGGTGATATCCATCATTAAGGACCCTCACCATCTGAGCCATGCCCTACTCTCAATACTACAATCAGGGAGAGGGTACAGAAACCTGAAGACCCACATTCAACATTTTGGGAACAGATTTTTGAATGGTCCATGAACCAATGAAACTAACAATTTGTTTGTGTTTGTTTATTTATTTATTTATTTATTGTGACTTATAAATTTTTTAAAATGTCTTGCACTGTACTTCTGCCACAAAATGACAAGTTTCACAACATGTATCAGTGATAATAAGCCTGAATTTGTTCTGAACCGCACACCTCTGGGACGTGGCAGGAAGCACAGATGGTCACAGGGAGAACACGTAAACTCCGCACAGACAGTGATGAAGGACAGGATCGAATCCGGGTAAACGACATTGTGAGGCAATGGTTCTTCTACCTGGACTACGAGTCACCTTCATTGATATTGTATTGGTTCATAGCTGGTTTTTGCTTTGAGTCAGAAGGGGCAGCAATACTTCTGGAACAAGGTATTGTCCGCAGCTTCTTCAGAAGATGAAAATGTTGGCTTGTTTCATCACAAACCCAGGCACCAGCTGCAGATTCCAACAAGCAAGCCCAAGGCACACTTCTTGTTAAATTAGACACAATCAGCTTAAAACCAGCTGCTTAAGAGATACTGAAAGATGCATTGACAGAAGCCTAGAGTGGGAATATATGATTGTTGTTCAGAATCCTGACGTGCACAGCAAAGATAATTTAAGGATGTTCTCTAAGCATCCCACTGATTCCTGGGAAACCCTGGCCCATGACTTCTCAAACAGAGGAAGGTGTATTTGAGATTCTGCAGAGGCTGGGAATCCAGAGTAGAACAAACAAGATGCTGGAGACGTTCAGCAGGGCAAACAACATCTATGGAGAGGAATAAATGGTTGATATTTCAGGCCAAGTCCTGATTAAAGGTCTCACCCTAAAACGTTGACCATGAATTCTCCGCCGTGGTTGCTGCCTGTATGCTGAGTTCCTCCAGCATTTTGTAAGGTGAAAATAGACCATAAGTACAGGAACAGAATAAGGCCATTTGGCCCATCCGGTCTGCACCACTATTTCATCATGGCTGATCCATCTCCCTCTTGGCCCCAATCTCCTGTCGTCTCCCTATATCTCTTCATGACCTGACTAATCAAGTATCTATCAACCTCTGTCTTAAATACATCCAATGATTTGGCCTTGACAGCCACTTGCGGCAACAAATTCCACAGATTCAGGACTTGTTGGCTAAAGAAATTCCTCCTAATCTCCATTCTAAATGGATGTTGCTCTATTCTGAGGCTGTGTCCTTGGGTCTTGGACTCTCCCACCACAGCAAACATCCTCTCAACATCCGGTCTATGGAGGCCATTTGATATTTGATAGGTTTCAATGAGATTCTCCTGAATTCCAGTGAGTACAGGCCTAAAGGCATCAAACACTTCTGATATCATCAGCCTTCCAATCCAGGAATCATTTTTGAGAAGCTCATAGAAACGTAGAAAAGCCTTCGGCCCACAATGCTGTGCTGACTTACGCATACTTTAAAAATTACCTAGGGATACTAAAAAAAAACTCTATAAAACTCTGGTTAGGCCACACTTGGAGTACTGTGTCCAGTTCTGGTCGCCTCACTATAGGAAGGATGTGGAAGCATTGGAAAGGGTACAGAGGAGATTTACCAGGATGCTGCCTGGTTTAGAGAGTATGGATTATGATCAGAGAATAAGGGAGCGAGGGCTTCACTCTTTGGAGAGAAGGATGAGAGGAGACATGATAGAGGTGTACAAGATATTAAGAGGAATAGACAGAGTGGACAGCCAGCACCTCTTCCACAGGGCACCACTGCTTAGTACAAGAGGACATGGCTTTAAGGTAAGGGGAGGGAAGTTCAAGGGGGATATTAGAGGAAGGTTTTTCACTCAGAGAGTGGTTGGTGCCTGGAATGCACTGCCTGAGTCAGTGGCAGATACACTAGTGAAATTTAAGAGACTACTAGACAGGTAAATGGAGGAATTTAAGGTGGCGGGTTATATGGGAGGCAGGGTTTGAGGGTTGGCACAACATTGTGAGCTGAAGGGCCTGTACTGTGCTGTACTATTCTATGTTCTATGTTCTATGATACCCAGAGCCCTCTATTTTTCTATATACCTGTCCAGGAGACTCTTAAAAGACCCCATCGTATCTGCCTCCACCACCATTGCCAGCAGCCCATTCCACGCACTCACCACTCTCTGCATAAAAATCTTACCCCTGACATCTCCTCTGTACCAAGTTCCAAGCACCTTAAAACTGTACCTTCTCGTGTTAGCCATTTCAGCCCTGGGAAAAAGCCTTTGACTATCCAATCAATGCCTCTCATCATCCTACATGCCTCTATCAGGTCACCTCTCATCCTCAGCCGCTCTAAGGAGAAAAGGCCGAGTTTTCTCAACCTGTTTTCATAAGGCATGCTCCCCAAACCAGGCAACATCCTTGTAATTCTCCTCTGCACCATTTCTATAGTTTCCACATCCTTCCTGTGGTGAGGTGACCAGAATTGAGCACAGTACTCCAAGTGGGGTCTGACCAGGGTCCTATATAACTGTAACATTACATTTCAAATCCCACAGTTGATGAAGGCCAATGCACCGTATGCCTTCTTAACCACAGAGTCAACCTGCACAGCAACTTTGAGCGTCTTATAGATTCGGACCCCAAGATCCCTCTGATCCTCCACCCTGTCAAGAGTCTTACCATTAATACTATATTCTGCCATCATATTTGACCTACCAAAATAAAACACCTCACACTTATCTGGGTTGAACCCTATCTGCCACATCTCAGCTCAGTTCTGCATCCTATCAATGTCCCGCTGTAACCTCTGACAGCCCTCCACACTATCCACAACACCCCCAACCTTTGTGTCATATCACTATCTCCTGCACAATAGCAATTTTTTATCATCTGTACCATAAAATTAATGAGTTAAGTGTTTAATTCAAATTGAAGGTAGTTTTAAATTGCTTTAAGTTAGTTGATTTATAGACACACTACAGAACGATCAGAATTTGACTGTTCTTGACTTAACAGGCCACTGTTGGCAAAACTAAATTCTGACCAGGGTCCTATATAGCTGCAACATTACCTCTTGGCTCCTAAACTCAGTCCCATGATTGATGAAGGCCAATGCATCATATGGCTTCTTAACCATAGAGTCAACCTACAAAGCAGCTTCGTGTGTCCTATGGACTCGGACCTCAAGATCCCTCTGAACCTCCACACTGCCAAGAGTCTTACCATTAATACTATATTCTGCCATCATATTTGACCTACCAAAATGAACCACTTCACACTTATCTGGGTTGAACTCCATCTAGCACTTCACAGCTCAGTTCTGCAATGTCTCACTGTAATCTCCAACAGCCCTCCACACTATCCACAACAACCCTAACCTTTGTGTCATCAGCAAATGTACTAACCCATCCCTCCACATCCTCATCCAGGTAATTAATAAAAATCATGAAGAGAAGGAGTCCCAGAACAGATCCCTGAGTCACTCCACTGGTCACCAACCTCCATGCAGAATATGACCTGTCTACAACTACACATTGCCGTCTGTAAACAAGCCAATTCTGGATCCTCAAAGCAATATCCTCTTGGATCCCATGGCTCCTTACTTTCTCAATAAGCCTTGCATGGGGTACTTTATCAAATGCCTAGCTGAAATCCATATACAGCACATCTACTGCTCTACCTTTATCAATGTGTTTAGTCACATACTCAAAAAATTCAATCAGGTTCATTCGTCATAACCTGCCTTTGACAAAGAACGTGACTATTCCTAATCATATTATGCCTCTCCTGCCACTCAGGATCTTCTCCATCAATTTACCAAACACTGAAGTAAGACTCACTGGTCTATAATTTCCTGGACTATCTCTACTCCCTTTCTTGAATAAAGGACCAACACCTGCAAAGCTCCAGCCCTCCGGAACCTCTCCCGTCCCCATTGATGATGCAAAGATCATCACCAGAGGCTCAGCATTCTCCTCCCTTGCCTCCCACAGTAGCCTGGGGTACATCTTATCCAGTCCCAGAGACTTATCCAACTTGATACTTTCCAAAAGCTCCAGCACATCCTCTTACTTAATGTCTATATGCTCAAACTTTTCAGTCCACGCTAAGTCATCCCTACAATTGCCAAGATCCTTTTCCATAGTAAATACTGAAACAAAGTATTCATCAAGTACCTCTGCTATCTCCTCCAGTTCCATACACACTCTTCCACTGTCACACTTGATTGGTCATATTCTCTGACGTCTTAACCTCTTGCTCTTCATGTACTTGTAGAATGCCTTGCAGGTTCCCTATTTTTTGTGAATTTTTTTTATTGAAGTTCATCATCAAACATTTCCGTAAGATTTCAGACATTGTACATATATATCACATAATCATACATATACAAAATCTCCACAGAGTATTTATCTGAGGTATACACTTATAGAAAAGAGTGGAAAGAATAAACAACAAAAGGAAAGAACTATGCACAAGTAGGGAGTGATCTTTTTTTTACAACAGATTCATTGATTTGTGAGAATAAAATCAGGCCTACGAGGCATTATGTAGTTAAACCATTTTTCCCAGTATGAATCAAATTGTTCCAGCTTATGATTAACAGATGCTGTTATCTTCTCCATTTTGTAAATGCCCATTGTAATTTCCATCCATGCATTTAAAGTTGGGCTCTCCTGTGATAACCATTTCATAGTAAGAGACTTTTTACCAGCTACCAACAGTATATTCATTAAATATTTATCTCTTTTCAACCATTCTTGAGGTATATATCCAAAATATATGGTCTTACTCTCCAAGGGTATTTCACATTTAAAGATGTCTTGTAGGACATTGTGTATCCCCCTCCAATAGTTTTTGATAACAGGGCAGTCCCAAAAAATATGATAATGATTTGCATTTTGATTTCCATAATTTCTCCATCAAACAGGGAGGTTACTATCATAATGGGATTTCTGAGAGGGTGTAATAAAATATCTTATCAAGTTTTTCCATCCAAACTCCCTCCATTTCTGTGAACTGGTACACTTCCATTGATACCTCCATATTGTTGTCCATTCTTCCTCAGATATAATTATCCCTCCTTCCTTCTCCCATTTTGTTTTAATGTATGAAGTCGAATGTGTTTGATAAGATTTGACAACCCATTATACATGCTTGAAATGATTCTACTACCGTTATCTGAATTATATGCTTTTCTAAATAGCTCTATCAAGCATGTATTTGCCTTGGTTACATTTTTAAGCGCCTTATTAACATATTGTCACATCTGTAAATACCAATAAAAATCTTGTTTTTCTAATAAGTGTTTCTCTTTAAGCATTTCAAAACTGAATAGTGTTCCTTCTTTCATTATGTTGGACAGAACTATTATTCCTTTAGCTGTCCAGTCCTTAAATCTAGCATCCAATTTATTTGGTGTAAAATCCGAGTCATATGCACACCATTTAAGAATTGCAATATCTCCCTCTAGATTATATACTTTTATAGTAATCTTCCATATTTTAAGAGTCAATTTCACCCATGGGTTATCAATAGTATTTATGTACCTTTGCAGGTTGTTATCAGCCAAAATTGCTTGTATGGGGATGGGAAGTACCCACTCCTCAATGTTTTTCCATTGAGCGTCATATTGAACCAACATATCACATCTCTCAACTGTGCTGCAAAATAATAATCTCTAAGAGAAGGTAGGCCCCATCCCCCCTTTTTGTTTGCTAATTGCAAAGTTTTAGGACAAACCCTATGCCTTTTACCCTGCCAAATATACCTTGATAACATCTTGTTCCATTCATTGAATTGATTTTGATTAATCTCTATTAGTAGGGTCGGAAAGAGATATAACAGTCTGGGCAGTATATTCATTTTAATAGACTCAATCCTTGAACTGAGACTGAAAAAAGGAATCAGGTTCCATCTTGCCACATCTTCCTTAATTTTTTAACATAGAGGCTAATAATTACGTTCTGATAATTTTGCCAAATCTTTTGGCATAATGATGCCCAAATATTTGACAGACTCTGTGTGTCATGCCCAGGGGTATCTACTTTCAATTACTCTTGGTGGGCTATAGTAATATGAAAGTAATTGGGTTTTATCTTTGTTGATCTTGTATCCTGATAATTGACCATATCATTCAAAGGATTGCATCAGTTTAGGTAAAGAGTATGTTGGTTGCCCTAGATAGATCAAAATGTCACCCGCATAACAAGCCAATTTATGCTCTGTCCCTTTAATAGTAATTCCCCTGATATCTTCATTTTGTCTGATGTATTGAACTAATGGTTCCAGATGTAACGCAAAGAGTAGCAGTGACCATGCACAACCCTGTCTCGTGTCCCTTTCTAGGGTAAGACTATTTGATAGATATCCATTGATTTTAATTCTAGCAGTAGGATTGTCATATAGTGTCCGTATAGTTTTAATAATTGTGTCTTGGAAACCAAATCTATATAAAACTCTGTAAAGAAAATTCCAATTAACCTAATCAAATGTGTTTTCAGCATCCACGCTTATCACTATTGCTTCAGTTTTTATTTTTTTGTATATGATCCATAATGTGAAGTGTCCTTCGTATATTGTCTTGTGTCTGGTGTTGTCGTATGAAACCTGTCTGATCGTTACGTATCAGTATGGATAGAAACTCCTCTAATCGTTTGGCCATGATGGAGGTAAATAATCTATAATCTACATTAAGAACGAATATTGGTCTAAATGACCCGCATTCCATTTTATCCTTGCCTTCTTTTGCTATAGCTGAGATTATTGCTTCCTTCCAACTGGGTGGCATTTGTGCCTTTTTTTAGAGCCCAGTTCAGTGTGGGGAGTAAAACAGGAATTAACTCATTTTTAAATTCTTTGTACCACTCTGCTGTATACCCATCTGATCCTGGTGACTTGCTTAATTTAATCCTACTAATTGCAGTTTTTAATTCAACTTCAGTTATGTCAGCAGTCATCCTTCTATTTTGTTCTTCACTTAAAGTGGGTAGCTCTAGAGAATTCAAGAAGGTGTCAATTTGGGTTATGCTTCCCCCTGGAACTTTGGAATATAGAGTTTTGTAAAACACTTCAAAAGCTTCTTGAATTTCACTTAGCTTATTTTTTATCATTTTTGTTCTTGGGTCCCTAATTCTATGAATTGTATTTTCTGCTATCTTTTTTTCAGTTTCCACGCCAGTATTTTCATAGATTTCGATCCACTTTCATAATGTCTCTGTTTCAGAAACATTAAATATTTCCTGATTTCTTGTGTAGCCAAACTATTAATTTCATTCCTAATTCTTCTAATTTCCCCCAATGTATCGTGTGCTAAATTCAGGTTGTTTTTTTTTTCTCTAGTTCCTTCAGCCTATATTGTAATTCCTCTAATGTTTTATTCCTTATTTTTTTCTTATTTGAAGATATCGCTATAATTTTCCCTCTTAAGACTGCCTTCAGAGTATCCCATAAAATGGGAGGTGAAACCTCTCCATTATCATTAAATTCTAAGTAGAGACCAATTTCTTTTTTAATTTGTTCCTTAAAGTACGGGTCATTGTGTAGACTTGAATTTAGTTTCCAAATAGTATTCTCTGGTTGCAGGTCAAAATCAACAGATAAATATATAGGTGCATGGTCACTTACATCTATTGTCCCAATTCCACAGGTATTTATTTTGTCTTTGTCTTTTCCAAATGTTATGAATTAGTCTATTCTGGTATATACAGAATGGGGAGCAGAATAATGAGTGTAATCCCTTCTGTCGGGGAAAAGGTTTTTCCATATATCAATTAAACCAACATCCTCAAAAAGTGTATTAATTTTCTCATGTAAAGATTTTGTTTCATAGGTTTTTCTATTGGAAGAGTCTAAGTTTGGTTGTAATTGTAAATTTAAGTCTCCCCCACAGATCAGGGGACCTTCTGTTTCCGTTACCATAATATCAGTAATTTTCTGATAGAAACCAATATCACTTCCCGGGGGTGCGTATATATTCAATAGAGTAACTGAATTTCCATCTACATTCCCCCTTACCAGAATATATCTGCTGTCTTTATCTCCCATTTTGAATACTTTTTCAAAATTTAACTTACTTGAGATAAGAATAGCAACTCCTCTCCTATGTCCTGAATTACAAGAGGAGAAAAACAAATTAGTGAAGCCCATTCTCTTTAGTTTTTTATGCTCATTATCATTTAAATGAGTTTCCTGTAAATATACTAAATGGGCTTGTACTTTACTCATTTTGGATAAAATTCTATTATATTTGATTGGATTTAATAGCACATTGACATTAAAAGAAATGAATTTTACCTTGTCCTTAGCCATCTGTATTGATCTGTCAATGTATCATTGAAATTAGAATAAATCTTAATCGATCTACTGCCTGAACAAATAAGAACCAAGAAAAACAAATAATAACACAATTGGCAATGAACGTGAGATTCCAAGGCTGAGGTCTCTAGTAGATGACCCTGTGTTGAGCTAGAGGAAATGTCTAGCTGTGGGGGATAACCTCTCCTACTTGTGAGTTGAGGGCCCCCATTGCAGTATTCATAAAAGTCAGAGAACAAATCCATTACACAGAAAAGATTTCCCTGTGTACTCCTTATATATATATATATCTCATTTTGGTGGGAAAAAGGAGTAAGTGAGCGAATAAAGAATAACAACTAAGTAATATAAAATCCACATTATAATAAGTATTTCTCGAGATAGGTATATCACCGTCTACTTTTGCTTCCGTTTAGCTTCTCAACATTTTTAAAGTTAGCCAGACCTTATGGCTCTTCTGGAGGGGGTGAGGACTGTCTTTGGGAAACTCTCGGTGTCTTCCTTTTATACTTCTCTCGGCCTCCTCCCATCTCGTGCCTTCTCAATTCTCACACTATTTCCCAAGCGGAGCGGGATAATTCCTCAGCCAGTCTTTCTTTCGTTTTGGTCATGCTGACGGGAAACCCTCTGGCCTTCATGTCTGTAGTCGCCTCTTCCACTGTCTGGTACAACCGCATCCCGTTGTCATAAAACACTCGAAGTTCAGCAGGGTACGGAGTTTGAAGTCTAATCTTCTTTTGCTTTAGTACGCGCTTTACTTCAGAGTATTCTTTATGTTTCTGCAGGACCGCGGGGGGGGGGTGGGTGGTGTAATCTTGGTCAAAATATATTACTTTATCGTCTAAAAACACCCTCTTCTTACCCCAGACCCTTCGTAGAATCTCCGCCTTGGTACTGTACCGAAGGAATTTAATTATAATTGATTGTGGCTTATCTTGGATAGACTTCGGTCCTAGCACACGATGGGCTCTTTTGATTTCCTGCTCTGTAGTCAAGGGAAGTTCCAGCGCGTCCCACAGCAACTTTCCAACAAACTCCATCATAGACGAGCCCTCCGCTCCTTCGGGAACGTTGTAGATTCTGATATTTTTCCACCGTGATCTTCCCTCCAGGTCAAGCAGTTTACCTTCTTGGTGATTTAATATTTTTATCATCTTACTCAGTATTTATTCAACGCTTTGAACACGATCTTCCACCTTCTCAATTCGAGTCACTGCCACCGCTATTTTTTTATTGATGTTGGTGAGCTCTGACTTAATATCATACAGTTGCTGCTTTATATCTTTCTGGATCTCCCTCATCTGTTTCAGAATTTCGATCATATGCGCCACTTCGCTTGATCGAGGCCCAGCGTCCGCCTCGCTTGCACGCGGTCGGGTCGGAGAGCCACTTGCTGCACTCCTCTCGGACGCAGGCTCCGCAGTGTCGCTTTTTTTTATTTCCATTCCTTTTCCCCATTCTTGCCCCTCTTTTCAGTTCAAATATTTTTCAAAATATTTGATGGCTTAATACACATTTTTCCGGAGTAGCTAGTGACTTAAGTTTCCATTCTCGATGATGACATCTCTGGAAACCTCCCTTAGGGTTTTCTTTAATCCTGCTCACCAAGGCCTTCTCATGGCCCATTCTGGCTCTCCTAATTTCATTCTTAAGCTCCTTCCTGCTAGCCTTATAATCTTCTAGATCTCTATCATTATCTGGTTTTTTGAACCTATCATAAGCTTTTATTTTCTTCTTGACTAGATTTTCAAAGGCCTTTGTATACCACGGTTCCTGTACCCTACCATCCTTTCCCTGTCTCATTGGAATGTTCCTATGCAGAGCACCACATAAATATCCCCTGAACTTTTGCTACTTTTCTGCTATACATTTCCCTGAGAACATCTATTCCCAATTAATGCTTCCAAGTTTCTGCTTGATAGCTTCATATTTCCTCTTACTCTAATTAAACGCTTTCCTAACATCTGTTCCTATCCCTCTTCAATGCTATGGTAAAGGAGATAGAATTGTGATAACCATCTCCAAAATGCTCTCCCACTGAGAGACCTGACACCTGACCAGGTCAATTTCCCAATACCAGATCAAGTGCAGCCTCTCCTCTTGTAGACTCATCTACATCATGTGCCAGGGAACCTTCCTGAACACACTTAACAAACTCCACCCATCTAAACCCCTTGTTCTAGGGCGATGCCAGTCAATATTTGGGAAATTAAAATCTCCCACCGTGAAACCCTGTTATTTCACCTTTCCAGAATCTGTCTACCTATCTGTTCCTTGATGTCCCTGTTACTATTGGGTGGTCTACAAAAAACACCCAGTAGAGTTATTGACCCCTTCCTGTTTCTACCTTCCACCCACAGAGACTCCATAGACAATCCCTCCATGACTTCCTCCTTTTCTGCAGCCGTGACACTATCTCTGATCAACAGTGCCACGCCCCCACCTCTTTTGCCTCCCTCCCTGTCCTTTCTGAAACATCTAAAGCCCAGCACTGTAAGTACCATTTCTGCCCCTGAGCCATCCAAGTCTCTGTAATGGCCACAACATCATAGCTCCCAGTACTGATCCAAGGTCAGTGGTGTGCATCGTCCATGAAGAAGTATTAATCAGCAAAGACAAATTCCTGTTTGACACTTTCTTGTTGCAAGATGAGGGCATTTTGTACCTGCACTAGATCTCTGAGTGAGACAGCCAATTAATCCCATTGCCTTTCTCTTTCCCTGCAGCCTGAGAAGCTCTGCCTTTCTGATCTGTGCAAAATTCAAAATTACTATTGAAGTCGGTTTCTACTACATATTCAAGCAGTATTTTGTAGTTAAAAACAAGTCATTTTGTTAAAACTGGTCTTTTTTTTAATCTTTGATTCTATAGCTGACTCTTCTTTGTGGAGCCAGTTTGTGCAGACAGACTCTCATCAAAAACTCCTAGCATTTTATGACCTTCGCTAAATTTGCCCCAAAGACTCCCTGCTTGAAGCAATCCCCATTATTTGTCAAAACAGCGCAATTTCAATTCAAACCTCAATATCATCATATAATCAGTTTGGTTCCCAACCCCAGCAACCCTAGTTTAAACTCTCACCAATAGCCTTAGCAAACCTCCCTGCCAGGATATTGGTCCCCCTCAGATTCAAGTACAACCGGTCCTTTTTGTACAGGTCATGCCTGCATCAAAAGAGGTCCCAATGATTCAGAGATCTGAATCCCTGTCCCCTGCTCCAATCCCTCAGCCACATATTTATCCTCCACCTCACTCTATTCCTATACTCACTGCCACGTGGCACAGGCAGTAATCTTGTGATTACTACCTATGAGGTGCTGCTTCTCAACTTCTTTCCTAACTCCCTGAAGTGTTTTCAGGATCTCCTCCCTTTTCCTACCTACCAATATGTACCACGACCTCAGGCTGTTCACCTTCTCACTTTAAGGTATCGTGGATGCTTCAGAAACATCCTGGCACCTGGGAAGCAAACAACCAATCTGTGTTTCTTACCTGCATCCACAGAATTGCCTGTCTGACCCCCTAACTATAGAGTCCCCTATCACTACTGCCTTCCTCTTCCTTTCCCTCCCCTTCTGAGCCACAGGGCCAGACTCTGTGCCAGAGGCATGGCCATGTTGCTTCCCCCAGGTAGGCTGTCCTCCCCCCCCCCCCCCCCAACAGTACTCAAACAGGAGTAATGGGTCTCAGCCCAAAATGTCAAATGTACGTTTTCCCATACATTTTGCCTGGGCTGCTGAGCTCCTCCTGCATTTTGTGTATGTTACAATGCTCTGTCCACGCTAGTATCTCTCCTAAATACTATGGGCTCCTAACATGTTAAGCAGCCTCATTTGCAGCACCTTATCCAGGGCCTTCCGGAAAGCTATGTACTGAGATAGCAACACGCAGCCTCTGATCTACTGCATGGAAACAATTACAGATAATGAGGTAAAAAAATGTGCTCAAAGGCTCCTTAGGTAATTGCAATATCCCTACTAACTCCTGAGAACTCTGGTTTTTTGAGTGCTCAAAGTGGAGAAGAAACATTTGGGATGATATTGAGAACCTCAAGTCCACATATCGGAAACACACATCAGGCTAATGCAGAAGGATTGCAGTCCCTCAAAGCTACTTCCCGAGCTGGTCTGTTAGGCACATCCTGCCTCAACTGTGAAAGAGTCTGCAATTCCCTGTTAGTCATTCAGAATCCCTAGAAAATGTTTGTTCCTCTTCCCACAGTGAAACTTGTAAAAACACCACCCCTTCTCTCAATTCCCCTGTCTCTGCCGCATCTGCTCTCAGGATGAGGCCTTTCATTCTAGAACGAAGGAGATGTCCTCCTTTTTCAAAGGAAGGGGCTTCCCTTCCTCTACCATCAACCTCAACCTCATCTCTTCGTTTTCACACATGACTGCTCTTACCCTATCTTTCTACCACCCCACCAGGATAGGGTTCCTTATGTCCTCACCCGCCACCCCACCAGCCTCCGTGTCCAGCATATAATTCTCTGGAACTTCCTACATCTTCAATGGGATCGCACCGCCGAGCACATCTTTCCCTACCCCCACTTTCTGTTTTCCACACACAACTCCTTTGTTCATTCATCCTTCCCCACTGATCTCCCTCCTGGCACTTATCCTTGCAAGGAGAACAAGTGCTACCCCTGCGTCTACACCTCCTCCCTCACGACCATTCAGGGCCCCAGACAGTCCTTCCAGGTGAGGCAACACTTCACCTGAGAGTCTGCTGGGATCACATACTGCGTCCAGTGCTCCCGGTGTGGCCCCCTGTAAATCGGTCAGACCTGACATAGATTGGGAGACCACTTCACCAAGGATCTATGCTGCATCTGCTAGAAAAAGTGGGATTTCCCAGTAGCCACCCATTTTAATTCCACTTCCCATTCCACTTCTCCACTGTCGTGATGAGGCCTCACTTGGGTTGGAGGAACAACACCTTATATTCCATTTGGGTAGCCTCCAACCCGATGGCATGAACATTGGTTTCTCAATCTTCCGGAAATGCCTCCACCCCAACCTTCACTATTTCCCATCCCCTTTTCCATCTCCTACCTTATCTCCCTGCCCACTCATCGCTTCCCTCTTTTCTTTCTTCTGTGGCCTTCTGTCAACTTTACTTCATCCCTCCCCCCTCCAGGTTTCACCTTGCAACCTGTGTTTCTCTCTCCCCTCCCCAACCCCACCTTTTAAATATACTCCTCAGCATTTTTCCTCCAGAAATGTCAACTGTACTTTTTCCCCATAGATGCTGCCTGGCCTGTTGAGATCGTGCAGCATTTTGTGTGTGTCACTCGGTTTTCCAGCATCTGCAGATTTTCTCTTGTTAATGATCAAATCTGCATCCATCACTTCCACTGGCAGTTCATTCCACACTCGTGCCAACTCCCCTTAAACATTTCACCTTTCACCCTTAACCCATGACCTCTACTTCCAGCCTCATCCAACCTCAGTGGAAAATCCCTGCTTGCATTTACCCTATCTATACCCCTCATAAATTTTGTATGCTACATTCAAATCTCCCATCATTCGCCTATGCTCCAGGGAAAAAGAAGTTCTAACATATTCAATCTTATCCTATAATTCAGGTCCTCAGGTCTTGCAAACAACTTCATAAACTTCCTCTGTATTATTTCTACTTTATTGATGTCTTCCCTACGTCAAAGCAAAATATGACAGAACTTGGATAATCGGCATTTTTGAAGGAACGTCTGAAAGAAAGACGGATGCAGCTGGGAGAGAGGGGGTTTGTGATGATCTTCGCAGTTGGAGGCATGGTCACAGATGGCAGGGGTATCGGAAGTGAAGGCCGTAGGTGTACGACTCAGATGGTGAAAGCTGGACCACTAAAGCAGAGATGAGTATTCAAATCCCGGCAGTACAGCTGGGAAAGTTAGTGCCAATATCCTCAATCAAAATCTGGCGCAGTCTAAAGCATCCGTTGAGCACTTCATTAGTGCTCAGATTAAATCAATTTAAGTAACATGCACTTCTATTACTTCAGATAAGTTTCAGTCTTGGTCTAATTAACATCAGAGCAGGATTAAAGCTACCAACACATCGATATGTTTGCCATTGTTGGTTTAAGCAAAACATTATATTTCCTAAGTACATTTCAATATCACCTTGGTATGCAGTAAACTGCATTAAATGAGCTTTAATTGCCTTACACATTTCTGGCGAACCCCCAGGAGAATGAGAGTAACACACACAAAATGCTGGAGGAATGGAGGAACTCAGCAGGTCAGGCAGCATCCGTGGAAGTGGGGTCAACATTTCGGGCTGAGACCAGATGAATTTGATTATGCAGGATCGTAAGAAGCTGCCGCGAGAAGTGAGCTCTGCCCAACACATCACAGACACATCACTCCCCATCATCGGTGGTACCTACAGGAGGTACCGCCTTGTGAAGGCAACACCCATCATTGAAGACCCTCCATCCAGACCAGGCCATCTTCGCGCAGCTGCCACTGGGCAGTAGGTACAGAAGACTGAACTCCCACAGCACCAGGGTCGGGAACAGCTACCTCCCCCAGGTGTCCTGTGGGCCTGTGCACCTGTATTTATCAATTGTTGTTATATCTAGAGCCATTGTACTTTCTGTTGAATCTTGTCGTTTATTTTGATTGGCATGGTTTTTCAGCATACTACGCTTATTTAAAGAGAACTCCCAATTAGTACAGTTTATGGGGTCTTTGTGTGTGCCGAGAACATTTTGGCTCACAGGGTCACTCAAACCATCGATGTTCTGTTGGAATTCTTATAAATAAATTTTTGTTTCTGTCTCAACATGGGAGTCTGTTGTTCCTCCGCCCCTGTGTTCATCTGTCTGTGCACACCATGATAACGTCCGTCCAACTATTCTTTTCCTGAAGGAACTGGCCAAACTGTAACCACTACTGTTCTGCAACATTAAGACCAGTTTTATCACTCTGCATTAAAATGAACAGTTTTTATTCTAATTGTATTCTGCCTTGTGAACATTGTGTATAATTTATATTTAATTTATGTTTTTACTGATTGCTGCTTATACGATACAATGTGCCTGTGATGATGATGCAACTAGGTTCATCATTCTATATCAATGCATACATGTCCTTGTGTATATGACATTAAACTTGACTTTGACTTTCCATTTTAGTGAAACACACATGAAGCGAATGGGGCAATTTTCCCAATATTCCCCCTCACTCCTTTCTTGAGGAGTGCAGTCCCTCTGTTCCCAATGGTCATGATTTTCCTGTTTCTCAAACCCATCCAATTCCTGCTTTACAGTTACTTCTATGACATTTCTATGTGTTTGTGTGTGGCCAAGTGGTGAAGGCGTTGGTCTTCTGATCTGAAGGTCACTAGTTCAAGCCTCAGCTAAGGCGGGGTGTTGTGTCCTTGAGCAAGGCACTTAACCACACATTGCTTTTCTCGTCACACTTTACGACGACACTGGTGCCAAACTGTAACGGCCCCTCTCGTTCCCTTGGACAACGTCAGTGGCGTGGAGAGGGGAGACTTGCAGCATGAGCAACTGCTGGTCTCCCATACAACCCTACCCAGGCCTGTGCCCTGGAAACTTCTCAAGGTGCAAATCCATGGTCTCTCGAGACTAACGGATGCCTATTATAATGTTACTTGCAACCCAAAAGTGGGAATCTCTCTTTTGGTCTGGTTCAGTGGATATTTGAAATCATTGACTGGGAAAAAAGTCTACAAGAGAGTTTGACAGAACATGGAGAACATCACCTGGAACAAACCGGACAGAAAAAAAATCAGCCAAGTGTATTTCAGGAACTCAGAGACACCACGGATTGATAGGGCTGATGCCAAGAGGTCTGACCTTCAGGGCTGGAGTCTGGAGCTAACGTGTCATGGAATTAGATCAGTCATCGAGGTCCAAGGAGAAGGGGTGCAAATCTCTGGAATTCTGCGCCACACAGTCTTCCTTCAGATCAATGCTGAGATTGATCGCTCTTAGCTTGAGACAGAAACACCAATGCCCAAGAATGGAAAATCCTGCAGAATTAGTGGATACAGCTCAGTCCATCACAGGAAAAGCCCTCCAAACAATTGAGTAGATGTACAAGGAGGAGTGCTGCCGCAATAAAGCAGCATCTATCAACAAGAGCCCCTATATTCCAGGCCACATTCTCTTCTCTATGATGCCATTAGGAAGGAGGTCCAGAAGCCTTAGGATCCACATCACTGGGTTCAGGAACAATTATTACCCTTCAACCATCTCATCATGGATAACTTCACTCACTTAAACACTGAACCGATTCCACAACCTATGGACTCACAATCAAGGAGGCTACAATTCATATCCTCAGGATTATATATTTATTCTTTCAGTCCTGCTGAAAGGGTGTCAGCTCAAAATGTCGACTGTACACTTTTCCATAGGTGTTGCCTGGCCTAATGAGCTTCTCCAGCAGTGAGTGAGAGGAGTGAGTGAGTGAGTGAGTGAGTGAGTGAGTGAGTGAGTGAGTGAGTGAGTGAGTGAGTGAGTGAGTGAGTGAGTGAGTGAGTGAGTGAGTGAGTGAGTGAGTGAGTGAGTGAGTGAGAGAGAGAGAGAGTGTGTGTGTGTGTGTGTGTGTGTGTGTGTGTGTGTGTGTGTGTGTGTGTGTGTGTGTGTGTGTGTGTGTGTGTGTGTGTGTGTGTGTGTGTGTGTGTGTGTGTGTGTGTGTGTGTGTGTGTGTGTGTGTGTCTTGGATTTCCAGCATTCTGCAGATTTCCTCTTATTTGTGATTTATTACCGTTTTTTTTTGCATTTGTACAGTTTGTCTTCTTTTGAACGTTGGTTGCTTGTCAGCCTTTCTGTGTAGCTTTTTGTAGAGTCTATTGCATATCTTTGTTCTACTGTAAATGTGTGCAAAAAATATTCAGAGTAGTGTATGTGACATACTCATACTTTGATAATACATTTAATTTGAACTTTGATAGCATTTGAGACACTGAGAAGTTCAGAGGCACAGAGAAAACAGCCAAGGCCCAGGACTCGTTCTGATTTTACTGAATGGTAGATGAAATTTTCAGGGCTCTACACCGACTTCCTACTTCTAATTCAATTATTATACAAATAGATATCCAAGTGCAGTTGGCAGGACTGCTTATAAAGTATGAGGAGTCCAGTGGAATATTATGCTCGAAGTGCAAGTCCTGAAAATGCTCTCAGTTCATCATTTACCATGGCAAAACATCCTTGCAAGGAAATTGGAAGATAATCCAGATTAGGACACTTCTATCAAGTGTTAGATGGATGATTTTTGTGAATTGCTGAAGGAAGAATTTGCAATGGTTAGATCTGGTAAATTGGTTTTATATTGTCACATCTGGGTGTTGGGGTGAAGATACGTCTCTACCAAAAGAAGGAGCTCCTTGCCTCCGCTAGCCTGCATCTCACCCTTGGGCAAGGTGTAGCACCTGCTTAGCTCCTGCCCCCACCCTACCCCGAGCAGGGTCACATGAAGCCAAGGGAGCAGGTGGAGGATGGTCGTATGAGAAGCTGGTATATATCACAAGTCCTGGTTATGCGACCACTGATGCCAGGCAGACAATCTCTGAAGAATATTGATAATGGCTGGGGTCATCTGCTTTGCCCAGAAAAAGGCAATGCAAACCAGTTGTGTAGAAAACTTTGCCAAGAACAACCACAATTAAGGAAAGATCGTGATTCCCTACGTCATATGACATGGTGATTGAACTATTGTCTCTTGTATTAAAGTACAGTGAAAAAGTTAATTTTAAATGCTATCCATACAGATCATTTTATCACATCAGTGCATTGAAATATTAGAAGGAAAACAATAGCGGAATGGAAAATAAAGGGTTCCGGATATAGGTAAAGTGCAGTGCAGGCAGACAATAAAGCACAAGGCCAGAATAAAGTAGATTGTGAGCTTAGGATTCCACTTCTTCATAGTAGGAGACTGTTCAGCAGAGGGTGGCATGGTAGTGTAGCAAATAGTGCAATGTTTTAGAGTGCCATCGATCAGCGGTGCAGGTTCAATTCCCACCACTGTCTGTAAGGAATTTGTATGTTCTCCCTGTGAACGCGTAGTTTCCTCCAGTTTTCTCAGATGAAATGCGATAGTTGTGGTCGTGCTATGTTGGCGCTGGGGGCACGGTGATGTTTGTGGATCTCTCCATCACGTCCTTGCACTGTGTTGGTTGTTGATGCCAACAATACATTTCACTCTGTTTCGATGGACATGTAACAAATCAACATTTCTGTTCCTGTTTAAAACAGTGAGTTAGAAGCTGTTTTTGAGCTTAATAGTACATTCTTTCAGGCATTTCTACCTTTTGCCCAGAGGAGGAGAAGAGACAATATCCAGGGTGAGTGAGGTCAGCTTGTTGACCACTTTACTTAGCCCTCGCTACCTTTCCCATCTATGTACCCTATCCAAATTTTCCTTAAACGTTGAAATTGAGCTTGCATGCACCACTTGAACTGACAGCTTGTCCCACATCTTCATGACCCTTTAGGGGAACAGTTAAACATTTCACCTTTAACCCATGACCTCTACTTGTAGTCCCACCCAATCTCAGTGGAAAAAGATTGCTTGCATTTACCCTATCTAAACCCCTCATAAATTCGTATACCTCTATCAAATCTCCCCTCAATCTTTATTCTAAATTCCTAACCTATTCAATTTTTCCTTATAACTCAGGTCCTCCAGACCCAGCAACATCCTTGTAGATTTTCTCTGTACTCTTTCAACCTTAAGTTTTTTCCTGTAGGTAGGTGACCAAAACTGCCCACAATACTCCAAAGTAGGCCTCACCAACATCTTATACAACTTCGACAGAACATCCCATCTCCTGTACTCAGCACTTTGATTTAAGTATTGCCAACATACCAAGCCTTTCTTTATGATCCCATCTCCCCATTCCCTCAGGCAGAGCAGTTGCCATACCAAGCCAGGATATATCCAGACTGGCTGCTTTCTATGGTGCATCGATAAACAGAACTATGGATCAAAAGGAACATGCAAAATTTCTTTGGTTTTCTTAGGAAGTAGAGACCTCGCTGCGCCTTCTTGGACATGGATCTACACGGTTGGATCAATATAGGCTATCAGTGATGTTCACACTTAAAACTTGAAGCTTTTAACCCTCTCAACCTCAGCACCACAGATGTAAACAGGAGCATGTGCACTGTCCCTCTTCCTGAAGTCAACCACAGCTCTTGTGTTTTGTTGACATTGAGGGATCTGAGAGGAGGCAGTTTGACATCGGGTATCTGATTGCCGTTTGGATATTCATAGACATGGCTGCAAGTCATTCCAAGATCTCTGCTGTGGTTGGTATTGATGAAAATGCTTTGCAGCTATTTTGCATTTGATGTAAATCTGACTTCAGATAAGGGAAAAATCTTTGCGCACGTATATTTCTTTTGAAATACACATGATTTGTCAGGCATACTTATGAAGCAAGCAGGAACACTTAAATCAATTTTGAACTGAGATCTGCAGCTATGGAGTCTTTGGCTCCATGAGGTATTTTGTTAAATTAGCAACGTATCATACAGGGAAACTTTGAAGGGTAAATTAGAGATCTGAAGGATAAATTTTTCCTCATAAAGCATGGTTGGTATTTGGAATTGTCAAGGACTCTACTTCATGTTCTCAATATTTATTTTTATTATTATTTCATTTCGGTTCCTTGTAATTACAGTTTGTTGATTTGCACATTGGTTGTTTGCCTGTCTTTTTTTTTTTACGTACAGCTTCTATTCCATTGATTCTATTGCATTTCTTTCTATTCACTGAATTCCTACAAGAAAATACATCTCAAGATAGAATTTGGTGACAGATACGTACTTTGACAAAGCTGCCAGAGGAGCTGATGCAGAGGAAAGCTTAACATTTAATAGGCATCTGGACAGGAACTTGAATGAGCAGGGCATGGAGGTGTATGGAATTAATATAGGCAAACAGGATTAGTATAGATAAGCTTAACAGTCAGTATAGGCATAGTGAGCCAAATGGACTGTTTCTATGCTGTACGAATCCATGACTCTGTCACAGTTGGCTTAGTTTAACTTCCCTTACACTGAAGGGTGGCAAACTCAGTATAGAGAAATGTCACTCAAAATTAGAGGGAAAAAATCCAACACAGCTTTTCTGGATTCCTTACAAGCAAGGTACAGGCAGAGTCCAAAAAATCATAGACAATGTCAAAATCACCATCACCACCCCCACCCCTACCCCCCAAAAGCCATTAACTGGAGTTTCAGAAACTAGAGAATCCTATAAAGAAACACAAGACTTCACTTACAAAAGATGATTCCAAGACTGAGCAAAGAAACAAGAGGAACATGTATAGTGCTACAAATAAGGCACAAGTGATAACACTGAACTAATAATTAGCTAACAGGCAGGTGAGCAAGGAAGGGTTGGTCTCATCCTCTCTGCTTCCCTCTGGTGGCCAGTTTGAGGTGTGACACCCTGTGATTCCGCAGTAGTTATGGTGCCCACATAGGTTACTCATTGTCAATTCTTTCCACCAAACTCCTCCTTTATCTCACAATTAAAATATTTTATTCCTTGCTCCCTTCAGCCTTCACTTAACTCTCCTTTAAAGGTGTCTGCATTAAATGTCTTGACTGTATTCTGTGGCAGCAGATCCCACATTCTAAACACTATCACAGTAAAACTTTTCTTCGTGCATTCATATTTACCCTTGTAATCTGGACCTCTAGGCATGTGTTGAAGAAGTCTTCACCATGTCCACCCTGTTGAACTCCTTCAAAAGTTTGAAGAGCTCTGTTCCATCATCTCCAGAGAAAGGGAATTAATCCAGTTCAGTCTTAGCTCTTTGGTATAACTTCTGTACATTCTGATGTTACATTGCAATTCCCATAATGCATTGATCTAGCTTTCAGAATCAGAGTAATTGATGTGGAGACTTGGATATACACTCAGTGACAAACTTTATCAGCTACACCTGGACACCTGCTTGTTAATGCAAATATTTAATCAGCCAAGCATGTTGCAGCAACTCAATGCATAAAAGCATGCAGACATGGCCAAGGAGTTCAGTTCTGAGAAAACAAATTATGTTGAAGGAAATTTGGAAATTGGGCAGGATGATAACAGCTTTGTGAAATTGATTCTCCCCTTTTAGGAATTATAGGATGCTGTCCAATCAGGTTCAAACACTTCTCCTGGTAGGAATGGACTGTGTTATGAATTGCTTAAGCATTTAGATGACTCTGTATTAATAGAAATGCTAACTTTGTTTAATTCAGTGTGGAGAGAAGGAAAATTACCAGTTGAATGGAAGAATACAGTGGAAGTTCCAGTTTTAAAGCCAGATAAAGACGTGTCTGGTCCTAGTTCGTATCGGCCTATAGCTCCATAGCAAAGAAAGCCCAGCAGTGTCTCTACTTTCTACAAAGGCTGAGGAAAGCCCATCTCTCCCCCCCCCCCCCCATCCTCATCACATTCTACGGGGGTTGTATTGAGAGCATCCTGAGCAGCTGCATCACTGCCTGGTTCAGAAATTGCACCATCTCGGATCGCAAGACCCTGCAGCGGATAGTGAGGTCAGCTGAGAAGATCATCGGGGTCCCTCTTCCTGCCATCACTGACATTTACACTACACGCTGCTTCCGCAAAGCAAACAGCATTATGAAGGACCCCACGCACCCCTCATACAAACTCTTCTCCCTAATGCTGTCTGGGAAAAGGCACCAAAGCATTTGGGCTCTCAAGACCAGACTATGTAACAGTTTCTTCCCGCAAGCTATCAGACTCCTCAATACCCAGAGCCTGGACTGACACCTTACTGCCCTATTGTCCTGTTTATTATTTATTGTAATGTCTTCACTGTTTTGTGCACTTTATGCAATTCTGTGTAGGTCTGTAGTCTACTGTAGTTGTTTTTTTTCTCTGTTGTTTTTTACATAGTTCAGTCTAGTTTTCGTACTGTGTCATGTAACACCTTGTTCCTGAAAAAGTTGTCTCATTTTTACTATGTACTGTACATAACAGTTATGGTTGAAATGACAATAAAAGTGACTTGACTAATATCAGTGCTTTGTGAAACTATGGAATAAATGGTTGGCAACAGACTTATTTATTTTTTAGAAAATGAAGGACATTTTGCTGCCTATCAACATGGTTTTAGAACTGGAAGATCAACAATGGAATCTGTTGCCCTTTTAGATCATGATATTAAAAAGGCGTTTCAAAATAGAGAAGTAATGGTAACTGTATTTCTAGATATTGAAAGAGCATATGACTCACTATGGAAGGATGGTTTATTAATTAAACTCTATAATACAGGAATTAGAGGTAGAATGTTTAATTGGATCAAAGATTTTCTTAAGGAAAGGACAATTCAAGTAAGAATAGACAGAACAAGCTTCAAGTCAGTTAAATTAGATAATGGTACCCCTCAAGGAAGCATCATTAGTCCAGTTCTTTTTAATGTCATGATAATTAACAGGACTTGGGTTGGGGCACTATGGGCTAAACTATTACTTAAAGATAATAGGAAAACATCCAACTGGATTATGTAACTGTGGTAATCCAGAGATAGTTCAGCATGTTTTGCTGAGTTGAAATCAATATAAGATTGAAAGAAGAATATTGTTCAAGAGACTGTCTGACTTAAATGCATTTTGTTTTTCTATTAAATCTTTGTGTGGCCACCAAGAGAACCACCATCTGATTGAAAAGTTTATTTTTGTTTCTACGTGCAACTAGCTTATATTTGAGTTTCTTGTAGTTCTATAATTAATTGTACATCCTGCGGAGGGAGGAAGGAGAAGAACCAAATGTCAGACAGGGTGGTTTGAGAATCTCAGAAACCGCTGATCGCCTGGGATTTTGATGCACAGCAGTCAAAAGAATTTACAGCGAATGGTGCAAAAAAGCAACCAAACAAAAATACAGAGAGCGACTGTTCTGTGGGTGGAACACCTTGTTTATGAGTGAGGTGGAGGAGAATGGCCAGGCTGGTCCAAGATGACAGGAAGGTGACAGTAACTCAAATGACCACGTGTTACAACAGTGGTGTGCAGAAGAGCATCTCTGAACGTGCAGCATGTTGAAACTTGAACTAAATGGGCTACAGCATGAGAAGACCACAAACATACCCTCAGCGTCAATTCCACTTTGACATAGAGGAATTCAAATCCAATTAATTGAGCAAGTCTGGAATACAAAGCTGGTGCCAGTAACGGTGACCATGAACGTGCCAGATTGATTTAGAAATGCACCAAGTTTACAAATTGGGGGAAACAAATCTGCCATCTATACCCAGCTGTTTATATGTGACTCCATATCCATCAAAGTAAAGTAAATATCCATAAGTGCTGGCCTTGCCCATATCCTCCATTCCATGCCCAAATTTTATAACACATCACTTCTGTAAATGATGAATAACAAGTCTCACTACTCATCCTTCTGTGAGCCTTTGTTGTGTTCTCATTGTGTGATCCCGCCTGGCTTCAGTTTGCTTTTCGTTATGCTACGTCACCTGAATCCGCACGCTCTGACAAACATGAGCTCATCATGCAATTCCGTTCTCCGATGTCATTAAATCAGGAAGGAGCAATGCACGCACTCCTCTTTGTGCTGAGGAAGGGAGGATTCACGGCACCTAGGAGAGGACATCATCAATAGCCTCTCCGAGTCCCAGCATGTAGACTCTGTGGCCAAGAAAGTGCACCAGTGCTGGTTAAGAAGAGCTGGCATATCCCCTTTGAGACTCATGAATTTTTATCAATGCACCAGAGACAGCATCCTATCTAGATGCATCATAGCTTGGCCACAGCTCTGCCCAAGACTCAGAGAGATTGCTGAGAGTTTCAAACAAGCTTCTCTTCCAAAGATTCTCACTACCTTACTTCTCACTGCCTTAGTCATCCAGCCAGCATAATCAAAGACACTTCCCTTCCCTTCCTTTCTCTTCTCCCCTCTTCCATTAGATAGAAGCTACAAGTGCCTGTAAATGCTTACCACCAGGTTCAGAGACAGACAGACAGACAGACCTACTTCATTGATCCTGAGAGAAACTGGCTTTTGTTACAGCCGCACCAACTAAGAATAGTGAAGAAATATAGCAATATAAAACCATAAATAGTGAATAATAATGTTAATCATGCCAAGTGGAAATAAGTCCAGGACCAGCCTATTGGCTCCGGGTGTCTGACACTCTGAGTGAGGAGTTAGAAACATAGAAATATAGAAAATAGGTGCAGGAGTAGGCCATTCAGTCCTTTGAGCCTGCACCGCCATTCAGTATGATCATGGCTGATCATCCAACTCAGAACCCTGTACCTGCTTTCTCTCCATACCCCCTGATCCCTTTAGCCACAAGGGCCATATCTAACTTCCTCTTAAATGTAGCCAATGAACCGGCCTCAACTGTTTTCTGTGGCAGAGAATTCCACAGATTCACCACTCTCTGTGTGAAGAAGTTTTTCCTCATCTTGGTCCTAAAAGGCTTCCCTTTTATCCTTAAATTGTGACCTCTCGTTCTGGACTTCCCCAACATCGGAAACAATCTTCCTGAATCTAGCCTGTTCAATCCTTTTAGAATTTTATACATTTCAATAAGATCCCCTCTCAATCTTCTTAATTCCAGTGAGTAAAAGCCTAGCTGATCCAGTCTTTCTTCACATGAAAGTCCTGCCATCCCAGGAATCAATCTGGTGAACCTTCTCTGTACTCCCTCTATGGCAAGAATGTCTTTCCTCAGATTAGGGGACCAAAACTGCACACAATATTCTAGGTGTGGTCTCATCAAGGCCTTGTACAACTGCAGTAGAACCTCCCTGCTCCTGTACTTAAATCTTTTTGCTATGAATGCCAACATACCTTTTGCCTTTTTCACTGCCTGCTGTACCTGCATGCCCACCTTCAATGACTGCTGTACAATCACACCCAGTTCTCGTTGCATCTCCCCTTTTCCTAATCGGCCACCGTTCAGGTAATAATCTGTTTTCCTGTTCTTGCAACCAAAGTGGATAACCTCACATTTATCCACATTAAATTGCATCTGCCATGAATTTGCCCACTCACCTCACCTATCCAAGTCACCCTGAATCCTCTTAGCATCCTCCTCACAGCTAACACTCCCACCCAGCTTTGTGTCATCTGCAAACTTGGAGATGCTGCATTTAATTCCCTCGTCTAAATCATTAATATATGAGTTGTAAAGTTTGATGGCCATAGGCAGGAATGACTTCCTATGAAGCTCAGTGTTACATCTCAGTGGAATGAGTCTCTGGCTGAATGTACTCCTGTGCCTAACCAGTACATTATGGAGTGGATGGGAGTCATTGTCCAAGATGGCATGCAACTTGGACAGCATCCTCTTTTCAGACACCACCTTCAGAGAGTCCAGTTCCATCCCCACAACATCAGTGGCCTTCGAATGAGTTTGTTGATTCTGTTGGTGTCTGCTACACTCAGCCTGCTGCCCCAGCACACAACAGCAAACATGATAGCACTGGCCACCACAGCCTCGTAGAACATCCTCAGCATCGTCCGGCAGATGTTAAAGGATCTCAGTCTCCTCGGGAAATAGAGACGGCTCTGACCCTTCTTGTAGACAGCCTCAGTGTTCTTTGACCAGTCCAGTTTATTGTCTATTTGTATCCCCAGGTATTTGTAATCCTCCACTATGTCCACACTGACCCCTGACAGCATCTATCCTGCTGTTATATAATGATTGAATAATTCCCGAGTATGATAAGATGCACTCTACCTGCTACCTCACCTCTCCCTCACAGTCTGCCTGCTCGTGGCCTGCGCTGCACTTTCTCTGTAATTGCAACAGTTTATTCTGCATTCTGTTATTGTTTTCGCTAGTACTACCTCAATGTACTGTTGTAATGAAATGATCTGTGCAGGTGGCATGCAAAACAATTTCTTCCACTGTACCTTAGTACTTGTGACAATAATAAAGCAATTTAATCTTACTAAATTATTTGTAAACACAATTATGTTGCAGCTATCTCAACCACCCAATTACTCCCTACAGTACCACTCTTCTCCCAGTCCCACCCCAGTAGTGGTATTGCCCTAACTAATGCATAAAAATTATAATAGACTGGGGGGGGAAAAACTTTTTGGAAGGAAATCTGGAGTACGCAGATCATTTGTGGCTTTGAAGTGGGAATTGCAGAATGTTAACATTTTGGGAAAAAACAGGGTGTCAGGTTAAGGGGTGGACTGGGGAACAGGACTGATGTTATGGCCTGGTATTCACCGCTGCAAAGTGTTGTGGAAGCAGATTCCAAAGTAACACCTGAATGGCAACTTTACGGGAATAATTCATTGAATCAAGGCAGTTATTTGATGCACTAGTACAGGCATGATGGAACAAACAGCCTCCTGACTGATAAGATGCTGTGTTGCTCTCCTCTGCTGGGTTCAGACTGGTAGGGGGTTCAGGCAATTCAGATGACTTCCCATTGGTAACCGATCTCTAATTATTTACTTGTTTGTTTGATTGTTTTCATTTAGAATTACAGCAGACAACAGGACCTTCCGGACCGACAGGCTATGCCACCCAGCAACCCATCTATTTAACACAAGCCTAATTAGCCGGTGTGTCTTTGGACTGCAGGAGAAAACTGGAGCATATGAAGGACACCCACACGATCATGTACAAACTCCTTACAGATGGCGTCGGAACTGAACTCCAGACTCCGGTGCCCCAAGCCCCAATAGTGTTGCACTAACCACTACTCTACCGTGGTGCCTTAAATTAACCTCTCCTTTTAGCTGCTACTGGACCTGCCAGAATTTTCTTTCCCAAATCACCTGAACAAATGGTTTCATTTTGAAAATTATCCAACTTTATGCATCTCATGCAAATAGAACAATAAATCACTCCTGTTAATGTGTATAAATGTCACGTCATAGCCTGTTAATGTCACATTCAGGGCATTTATTTTGGAATAAAAGGCCATAATTGTGACAACTGATCTTATTCTATCAGAGAAAAGATTTGAATGCCCTGCGTTGATGTCGCTATAAATATGAATGGTCTAAGGATAACCTACAGCACTTTACAGACAATTAAATTCCTTTTGAAGTGCAGTCACTGTTGTGGTGTAAGACATACTGCGGTGAGATTCAACATTGTAGAATCCCACGCAGAATAGTTCGGTACCAGCAAAATATTCGGTTTCAGTGACATTGATTTAAAAGGGAGATGCCAGCTTTCTTTAAAATGGTCTCATGGAGTAAAATATACTAAGTGGCTATTTTATTAGGTACACCTCTGCACCTGCTCATTAATGCAAATATCTAATCACGCCAATCATGTGACAGCAACTCAACATATAAAAGCATGCAGACGTGGTCAAGAGGTTCAGTTGTTGCTCAGACCAAACAACAGAATGGGGAAGAAATGTGACCTAAGTGACTTTGACTGGGGAAAGGTTTTTGGCATCAGATGGGGTGGTCTGAGTATCTCAGATACTGCTCATCTCCTGAGCAGTCTCGAGAGAATGGTGTGGAAAAACAATAAGCCTCTGGTGAGTGACAGTTCTGTGAGCAAAAGCGCCTTGTTAATGAGAGAGGTCGGAGGAGAATGGGCAGACTGGTTCAAATTGACAACTGTAACTCAAATAATCACATATTACAACAGTGTTGTGCAGAAGAGCATCTCTGAATGGCAAACAGGTTGAACCTTGAAGTGGATGGGCTACAGCAGCAGAAGACCAAGAACATACACTCAGTATTAAGTACAGGAGGTACATAATAAAGTGGCCATTAAGTGTGGACCTATCTCATTGAAGTTTAACATCTCAGTTAAAGAAACACCATCATTCGCAAAGCAACAATCCCTCATGGAAGTGCCAGCCTGGATTTAGTGCTCAGGTTTCTTGGGAGGGGAGAGGAGGTGGGTAGAACCCACATCCAGTTCCTGAGGCCATCGAACGTAGTAGAGTTTGGCACAGGAATAGGTTCTTTGCCTCATTATTAATTAGCATGATGACTAATTAAGATAATCCCTGCTGCCTGTACATGATCAATATCCTTCCATGTTTTTAAGTCTATCTAAAACCTCTTAAATTCCACTCTCATATCTGCTTGCCCCACTATTCCTGGCAGCACACTCAAAGCACTGTCATTTTCTGTGTTAGAAACTCGCCCAGTTACCTCATCTTTAAACGTTCCCGCTCTCACATTAAAACCATGCTTTTGACATTTCTATCCTGGAATAAGATTCTGAGTGTCTATGTGTCTACCTTACCTATACCTAGGGATCATTTATAAACTTCTATTTGGTGTTCCTTCAGCCTCCAGAGAAGGCAATCCAAGTTTGTCCAGCTACTTTCTTTAGCACGTGCACTCTAATTGAGTTACACCTGTTAGGAATGTGCCACAACTCTGAGGGGCCGAAGGGTACAAAGTCGCCCCCTCCTTGTTGAGAATCACAAGATCGCTATTAATTCGGGTCTGGGACCCAGGAAATGAGAGAGAATCCACAAGGTTTGGAATGTGTCCTGGCCTCAGCGAAAACAAAATCCCTGATAACAGCCATTGTCTCTTGGAGAGGGAATTGTGAATTGAGTACTGTACTATTCATTGAAGCCCCTCAGGGGATGACCAGAGTGGGCTGGTTGAGGGATTGCATCATCCCAACCTGATTGACATCTGAGACCCCGTGAGTCAGGATAAAAGAGGGTCTGGGGAACAACCCCTTCAGACGCACCAGGAGAAATGCTGGAAATCCAGTGACAGTGTTTTATAGCGAACGCCGGTGAGGGCTTGTGTGCGTCCTCCCTTGCCAGGGTGGCAGGCCCATCACGGAAGAATGGCTTAGCTAAAGGAGAGGCCACAAGTGAACGGCCACACCAATGAGACTCCGACGAATCAAAATCATAAAAGGAAAGCCAGCAAGTTTCTCAAAATCTCTCTCTCTCTCCAACTATTGCAATCCAGCGGTCTCCAAAGGCTGCAGCCTGCATGAACTGAGTGACTTTTATATTTCCATCGGACAATACATTATCCCCTAGACAACCATAGAGCTTATTTCTTATTGATTATTATTATACCCGCACTTTTAGATTGAGTATTGACGACGTCTATTATCTGTATGTTTGCATTGATATTATATTTGTGTACTTTTACTAATAAATACTGTTAAAAATCATATCATCAGACTTCAACGGACCTCTCTATCTTTGCTGGTAAGTGACCCAGTTACGGGGTTCATAACAAAGTGGGGGCCTCGTCTCGAGATTTGATACCAAATTGGAGGGCCAGTGAATCGGGCTTTTAAGTCCAAATGTGGGTCTGGTTGCGCGGGTAGCCAGACGGGAAACCAGCAAAGATGGACGTTGACGAATTTATAGAAAACCCGACTCTGGAGGCGCTTGAGGCGGCCTCAAAGTCACACTTGATAAATATTGCGAAAGGACTAAACCTCGCAGAGATGAGGTTGTCAATGAAAAAGCGAGAGGTGTGGATGGCCATAACTCAGTATTTTATTGTAAAGAATGTGTTTTCAGCTGAGGTATTGGAAAATATCCCTGAAAAGGTACCAGCTAGTGGGATGGCTCAGTTAGAGTTGGAGAAATTAAGGTTGGAACATGAAATTAAGTTAAAGCAGCTGGAAGCAGACGAAAAGGAAAAAGAGCGAGCCGACAAGCAAAGGGAGTATGCGCTCCAGCTAAAGGAGTTAGAGGTGAAGAGGGAGCAGGAAGGAGCTGAGAAACAACGGGCGCATGAAATTGTTAAAACAGCTGGAAGCAGCTGAAAAGGAGAAGAAGAGAGAGTATGAGGAGAAAGGGAAACAGAGGCAACATGACTTGGACATGGAGAAGTTAAGGCAAGAGCAAAGACCTCAAGGGTCAGACCGAGAGGAGCAGTTTATTGTTAGTCGGGAGTTGAGGTTAGTACCTCCATTCGAGGAGACGGATGTTGATAGTTATTTCTTGCATTTTGAAAAGGTGGCAGTGAATCAGAAGTGGCCCAAAGAGCAGTGGGTGGCGTTGTTACAAAGTGTGTTGAAAGGGAAGGCACAACGGGCAAATGCAGCATTGTCCATGGAGGAGGAGTCGGAGAATTATGAGAAAGTAAAGGAGGCCATTCTTCAGACCTATGAATTGGTACCTGAGGCCTATAGACAAAAGTTCAGAAATTTAAAGAAAGGGTGGAATCAGACGTATACCGAGTTTGCCTTTGAGAAGGGTGTGCTCTTGGATCGTTGGCGTGCAGCAGAAATGGTGGAAGAAGATTTTTGGCATCTCAGGGAGTTAATTCTGATTGAGGAATTTAAAGGTCGTGTTTCGGATGATATCCGGATGTATTTGAATGAGAAGCCGAATAAGTCCATCTCTGAATTTGCTAGATTCGCAGATGAATATGCCCTAACCCACAAGACAAAGTTTTCCTTGAATAAAAGTTACCAGAGAGACTGTGAGAACGGTAGAGAAAGCCCGCCGGCTGAGGCAGAGATTCTGCCAGGAGCTAATTATAAAATTAAGAAGGAGGAAAGGCAAGATGGCAGGAGAGGTCCTGGCTTGACCTGTTTTAATTGTGGAAAGGTGGGTCATATTACATCTAAGTACCTTGCTCCGAGGAAGGAGGTAGGAAAAGGGAGAGCAGCAGTCCCTACAGGATGTGTTGTGGTGATCAATAAATCAACAAGAAAGCCCCAGGTAGACAGAATACGAGAGGGGTCTGAGAAATGTATTTCAAACGGAACAATGTCTGTGAGAGAGGGAGACACATCAGTTCCTGTGCGGATCTGGAGAGACGCGGGAGCTGAGCTGTCATTGATTCACAGTACAGGACTACGTTTTGGTCTTCAGACTGGAGAGGTGGCTTTGAGAGGCATAGGAAAAGAGACAGAAGTGGTGCCCTTGCATAGGATCATTATAAATTGTGAGCTGGTATCTGGACCAGTTGAAATAGGGGTGTGATCCGAATTCCCGAGAACTGACGTAGACCTCCTTCTGGGTAACGATTTAGCTGGTGGTGAGGTTTGGTCGGCCATGGAGCTGACGAGCCAGCCTGTAAGTGTTGAGGTCCCGCCCCTAGATTCCATGATCTATCCCGCATGCGCGATCACTCGCAGCATGTCAAGAAAGGCAGCTGAGAATGAGACCAGTTTAAATCCGGCTGGTATCAATTTGGCCGAGACGTTTTTACTGGCCCTGTACCAAGAGGAGTTAGAGGGTGGTAAAATGGAGAATAGGAAAGTGAAAGAGAGTAAGGGAGAAGAGATAGACCTGCCCTTAGCCAGGAGGAAATTTATAGAGGCACGGAGTAAAGATGAGAAACAGATAAAGCTGTTAGAAGGTCCAGGGTTGGACATGGATAATCTGTCTGGTTTGGCAGAACTGTTTGAAGAAGTTGAAAATTCTAAAGGTGTTCCCGATAATGAAATGAGGGCAGTCCTAGATGAAAAGGATGCCATTACCTTGAAGAAGTCTGCTGGGTTGGCACATGAGGTTGTTTCAGCCCGCAGGGTTGATTTTACTCCAGAAGGGAGTTGCCCAGAGAGGAACTGGGAGGATCAGGGGAATTTAGAATTTGAAAAGGGTACAGGTATTGAAAGCCTGGAAGAGGCAAATGTCCCGTTCGAGTGTGTTCAAGATGTGGTTGCACATGGTACTGAAGCTAGTAATGGAGCTCAGGAAAAGTCTGAGGTATTTGATTCAGTTGAAAAGGAATGCAGTCCTTGTGGGTCAGATGGACTTGGTTCAGTGAAGAAAGGGTTAACCTTGGTAATAGTGGAAAGTGAGAATTCCCAATTGTTTGTGTTCGAAGGTGTGTTAAAAGTTAGTGAGGAGATAAAAGGTGGTGAGGTGAATATTATTATTGAAGGAAAAGGGAAAAGTGTAGTTCCTAAATTGAATGAAGAAAATTTAAAGTCTTGATTGATGACAGAAGCAGCAACCAGGCTACAGAGACAATGGCTTGGTAACACGGTGCCTGCGAATCAATTACAGGTTGATTTGGAATGTAAAGGTGCCCACGCGCTATTGTTATTTAAGAGAGTGCTGTGAAAAAGCAGAATTTGAAATGCTGTTTGAACAAAGAGTTTAAACTGAAAACTAATAGCATGAAGGGTCCTGAAGATAAAACCAACAACTTGCTTAAAATTAAAGGATTGCGTGGAAATTCGGAAAATGGTCTAAGTTTGGAACACATTGTTGATAAAATAACTCCTATGAAAGGAGAATGCAAAAGCCTATTCCACACTGGTGCACAAGTTAACCATGTGGGAGTTAACTGGAAAAGGGGCGAGGGTTGACGGGATGCCATAACAGGATCCGGTTTTAAGGGATTTCGACAAAGCATGTAAATAATAAAGACGACCCCCATGGAAGATTGACTGTTAAGTTTGAAAGTAACATAAAGATTAGTATTTGCATGAACTTTTGTAGTATACATGTAAGCTAAGATCACAACTCTTTAGTTTTTGTTTGCTGAAGAAAAGGAATAAAAATAGGTGGTTATTAAATTGAAGTCTGATGCTACAAGAATTTATTAAAGTACAAGATGTTAAGATATTAAAGGAAGTGACAATGTAATCTCTAACTGTTTAGATGCTGAATTGAATGTATAACTGTATTACTCTGTAGTAAAAAAAACCTCTTTTGTATTGTGTTAGATTCTGAAAAATCCTGTAAGACTCTGTATTAACTCATTTTTACCGGTGGTAAAAATCTTAGAAGGAAGGGGGTGTTATGAATGTGCCACAACTCTGAGGGGCCGAAGGGTACAAAGTTGCCCCCTCCTTTTTGAGAATCACAAGATCGCTATTAATTCGGGTCTGGGACCCAGGAAATGAGAGAGAATCCACAAGGTTTGGAATGTGTCCTGGCCTCAGCAAAACAAAACCACTGATAATGGCCATTATCTCTTGGAGACGGAATTGTGTATTGAATACCATACTATTCATTGAAGCCCCTCAGGGGACGACCAGAGTGGGCTGGTTGAGGGATTGCATCAACCCAACCTGATTGATATCTGAGACCCCGTGAATCAGGATAAAAGAGGGTCTGGGGAACAACCCCTTCAGACACACCAGGAGAAACGCTGGAAATCCAGTGACAGCGTTTTATAGCGAACGCCGGTGAAGGCTTGTGTGCGTCCTCCCTTGCCAGGGTGGCAGGCTCATCACGGAAGAATGGCTTAGCTAAAGGAGAGGCCACAAGTGAATGGCCACACCAATGAGACTCTGACGAATCGAAATCATAAAAGGAAAGCCAGCAAGTTTCTCAAAATCTCTCTCTCTCTCCAACCTTTGTAATCCAGCGGTCCCCAAAGGCTGCAGCCTGCATGAACTGGGTGACTTTTATATTTCCATCGGACAATACATTATCCCCAAGACAACGATAAAGCTTATTTCTTATTGATTATTATTATACCTGCACTTTTAGATCTAGTATTGACGACGTATATTATCTGTATGTTTGCATTGATATTACTTTTGTGCATTTTTACTAATAAATACTGTTAAAAATCGTATCATCAGACTTCAACGGACCTCTCTATCTTTGCTGGTAAGTGACCCAGTTATGGGATTCGTAACACACCATTGAGCACATCTACACAAAGCAGCATCCATTATCAGGGATCCCCTCCTCCTAGATATCCTCTTTTCTTGTTACTACCATCAGGAAGAACGGACAGGAGACTCAGGACTCACATCACCAGGTTCAGGAATAGTTATTACCCCTCAACCATCAGACTCTCGAACCAAATGGGATAACTTCACTCAACTTCACTTGCCCCATCACCGAAATGTTCCCACAGCCTACGAACTCATCAAAGGCACCTCCCATCCTGGTCATTCCCTCTTCTCCGCTCTTCCATTGGGCGAAAGATACCAAAGCTTGGGAACATCACCAGGCTCAAGGACGGTTTCTACCCTGCTGTTATAAGATGATTAAATATCTCCTAGAATGATAAGATAGACTCTTGACCTCTCAGTCTGCCTGATCATGGCCTGTGCTACACTTACTCTGCAACTGCAACACTTTACTCTTCATTCTGCTATTGTTTTCCCTTATACTACAGGCATTCCCAATAATGTGACCTCCACAACCACCTGTGGCAATGAACTCTACATATTCACCACCTTCTTGCTAAAGAAGTTCCTCCTCATCTCTGTTCTAAAGGGACGTCCCTGTATTATGAGGCTGTGCCCTCTGGACTGAGGCTGTCTTGAAATATAGCTGATTCTGCAGTCAGCTACAGAACGAAAGTACCATGACTATTGCTAGGATATTGAAATATTCAAGTCCACTACCCGTAATCATGCAAAATATGAAGGAATGGAATCCTTTTGAGCTTCAGTAAGTGGCAAAGCTAACAGCACAACACACGAAATACTTGAGGAACTCAACAGGTCAGGCCGCATCCAAGGAGGAAATTAAACAGTTAACATTTTGGGCTGAGAGGTTGCCATTCATCAGGATTCTGACTGACACAAGACGCTACAGAGTAAGCCCACAAAGCAATGGGAATGACACCTGGTATGTTTATTCTTAACATGACAAGCAGTGTGAGTAAAAACGCTAACACATATTTATTTACAGGACACTCCAGTCATGGCTTCAGCTCGACCTGAGCACGTGCAATCTGCTCACCGATGTCACTTCAGGTTCCGGGTGAACTGCCCTCATTGCACACTGGGAAATGAATTTCTTTATTACATACACACACTCTAGGTCATGGGGAAGTATGGAGACCTTCTAGGTCTCTGCTCTCACTCTGCCTGCTTATCTAAGGCAAGGGTGGAATGAAATGAAGTTAGTAATCTTTTAAAGTGAACATCGGTGTCCTTCCTAATGCAACGGTACAGTATCTGAAAACTTCAGAATATTCCATTCATCCAGCACCAAGCTGAAAGGAAACAGACATTAAAGTTTGAAGTAAATTTCTTAGCAAAATACGTATATGTCACCATATACAACCCTGAAATTCATTTTCTTGCAGGCATTCACAGTAGAACAAGGAAGTGCAAGAGAATCAATGAAAAACTGCACACAAAGACTGACAAACAACCAAGGTGCAAAAGACAAATTGTACAAATACGTAAAGAACAAATAAAAAATAAATACATAGGCAAGGAGACAAATAAATAGAAAACATAAATAAATATAAATAGATACAGAAATCAATAGATAGGGACATAGATAACTAAATGAACAATGAGGACGTTAGTTGTTGCAGCCTTGAAAGTAAGTCTGTAGGTTGCGGAATCAGTTCAGATTTGAGGTGAGTGAAGTTATTTGTGCCGGTTGAGGAGCATTATCATTGAAGGGTAACAATTCTTCCTAATTCTGGTGGTGCAGGACTTAAGGCTCCTGTACCTCCTTCCCAATGGCAGCAGTGAGAGTAGAGGATGGTCTTGACTGTTGCAGGTCCTTGATGATGAGTGCTGCTTTCTTGTTTTTTTATAGAGATGCAGCATAGGACAGGCTCTTCCAGCCCAAAGATCCAACAACCCACCTATTGAACACTACCCTAATGTACAATGACCAATTAACCTACTACCGGTGCATCTTTGGACTGTGGGAGGAAACTGGAGCACCTAGAGGAGACCCACATGATTCACAGGGAGAACGTCGAAAGTCCTTATGGACGCCGCTGGAATTGAACTCTGAACTCTGGATGACTCTGAGCTGTAGTGGCGTCATGCTGATCGCTATGCTACTGTGGCTTCCCAGTCCTGTGGCAGCGCTCTTTGTAGATGTGCACATTGGCATGGACGGCCTTCCCCGTAATGAACTGGCTGTATCCACCACACTTTGTAGGTATTTCCATTCATGGGCATCGGTGTTTCCATACCAGGCAATGATGCTACCAGTCAGTATTCTCTCCACCGCTCGTCTATAGAAGTTTTTCAAAGTTCCAGATGACATGTTGAATCTGCACAAACCTTTAAGAAGGAAGAGGCACTGCTGTGCTGTTTTTGTAATGGGCACTTGACACTTAACATGGACACTAGAGGTTCTGCAGAAGCTGGAAATTCAAAGCAACACACACAAAATGCTGGAGGTAAGCAACATCTATAGAGGGTTGATGTTTCAGTTGGAGACCCTTCATCAGGACTGGAAAGGAGGGGAATGGAGCTGGATTAATAGAAAAAGAAATGAACAAATGGGGAAGGAGCCATCATTCTGGCTTCTTCCGTCACAGCCACAGGCTCTGTTTGTGGGATCTATGTGCCCATGCAGGTGGGCTGCAGAACAGGTTTGTCATTTGTGGTCGTGAGTATGCGCGTTCCAGATGATTACTGTTTCACCATGACGGTATTTAGCTCCCTTCTTTTCATTCTCGTCTTGTCGAGACTTGACCGAAGGCACAGCAACTTTTATGCTCCCTGCTTACCCTTGTCATTGTCTGGGAATGAGGACTACCATTTTAACAGACACTATGAAGGAGCATTATTCATTTAGTCTTTAGTTATTGCTTCCAACCACTGTGTCGGCATTGAACTTCTATTCTGAGAGTTTAGTTCATGGCCCTGTTGTTTTTCCTTTTCCTTTAAATTCTGCAACAGTTCTCATTAAAGTCAGTGAACTGTTGACCTGTTCCGGGATCTCTTTCCCTGTTTTTTGGCATCTTCTTCCTTCCTTTCCAGTCCTGATGAAGGGTCTTAGCATGGAATATTGACTGTTTATTGATCTCTATAGATGCTGCTTGACGTGCTGAGTTGCTCCAGCATTTTAAACATGATGCTTACTTCACCAATACCAATGCAGTCCTTGACCTGCTCTGATATTAACTACCAGCAGGCCTGCTCTGTCTAAACTTCATCTGTCTCTGTTCTGTATAGACCTGCACTTGCCCCGTGCGAGATTCTAAAAAGATATCAGTGTCTGGGAGTAACTGCCTTGTGCAGAACCCTTTAATCGGCAGCAATTGTTTCATAATTGCCCCACCACTTTTGAAGTTTGAAATGCTGGAAACATGGGCCCAAAACAATTGTAGAGTTATAAAGTCATCGATCACTACAGAGCAGATATAGGCCCATTGGTCTGTCTGGTATGCAACAAACTGTTATTCTGCATAGTCCCGTTGACCCGCATCTGAACCATAGCCTTCCATACCCCACCCATCCATGTACTTAATCAAACCCCTCCAAAATTTTGCAAATGCACCCACATCCACCACTTCTGCTGGCAGCTGATTCCACACTCAGACTATCTTCCGAATGATTAAGATCCTTCTTAGAGTTTCCCTTTAATATTTTACCTTTCATCCTTAACATACGACGTCTAACCTTGGTGGAAAAAGCCTGCTTGCATTTATGCTATCTGTACCCCTTGTAATTTTATATACCTCTATCACATATCCCCTCATTTTCCCACACTCCACAGAATAGAGTCCAAATCTATTCAACCTTTCTCTATAGTTCAGCTCCTCAGCAACATCCTTGTAAATTTTCTCTGCACTCTTTCAATCATATTGATGTCATTCCTGTAGGTAAATGCACATAATAATCCATGTAAGGCCTCACCAAATAACCATATAACCATATAACAATTACAGCACAGAAACAGGCCATCTCAGCCCTCCTAGTCCGTGCCGAACTCTTAATCTCATCTAGTCCCACCTACCCGCACTCAGCCCATAACCCTCCACTCCTTTCCTGTCCATATACCTATCCAATTTTACCTTAAATGACACAACTGAACCGGCCTCTACTACTTCTACAGGAAGCTCATTCCACACAGCTATCACTCTCTGAGTAAAGAAATACCCCCTCGTGTTTCCCTTAAACTTTTGTCCCCTAACTCTCAAATCATGTCCTCTCATTTGAATCTCCCCTATTCTCAATGGAAACAGCCTATTCACGTCAACTCTATCTATCCCTCTCAGAATTTTAAATACCTCGATCAAATCCCCCCTCAACCTTCTACGCTCCAATGAATAGAGTCCTAACTTGTTCAACCTTTCTCTGTAACTTAAGTGCTGAAACCCAGGTAACATCCTAGTAAATCGTCTCTGCACTCTCTCTAATTTATTGATATCTTTCCTATAATTCGGTGACCAGAACTGTGCACAATATTCCAAATTTGGCCTTACCAATGCCTTGTACAATTTTAACATTACATCCCAACTTCTGTATTCAATGCTCTGCTTTATAAAGGCCAGCGTTCCAAAAGCCTTCTTCACCACCCTATCTACATGAGACTCCACCTTCAGGGAACTATGCACTGTTATTCCTAGATCTCTCTGTTCCACTGCATTCCTCAATACCCTACCATTTACCCTGTATGTTCTATTTGAATTATTCCTGCCAAAATGTAGAACCTCACACTTCTCAGCATTAAACTCCATCTGCCAACGTTCAGCCCATTCTTCTAACCGGCATAAATCTCCCTGCAAGCTTTGAAAACCCACCTCATTATCCACAACACCTCCTATCTTAGTATCATCGGCATACTTACTAATCCAATTTACCACCCCATCATCCAGATCATTTATGTATATTACAAAAAACATTGGGCCCAAAACAGATCCCTGAGGCACCCCGCTAGTCACCGGCCTCTATCCCGATAAACAATTATCCACCACTACTCTCTGGCATCTCCCATCTAGCCACTGTTGAATCCATTTTATTGCTCCAGCATTAATACCTAACAACTGAACCTTCTTAACTAACCTTCCATGTGGAACTTTGTCAAAGGCCTTACTGAAGTCCATATAGACTACATCCACTGCCTTACCCTCGTCAACATTCCTCGTAACTTCTTCAAAAAATTCAATAAGGTTTGACAAACATGACCTTCCATGCACAAATCCATGCTGGCTACTCCTAATCAGATCCTGTCTATCCAGATAATTATTAATACTATCTCTAAGAATACTTTCCATTAATCTACCCATCACTGATGTCAAACTGACAGGTCTATAATTGCTAGGCTTCCTTCTAGAACCCTTTTTAAACAATGAAACCACATGAGCAATATGCCAATCCTCCGGCACAATCCCCATTTCTAATGACATCTGAAAGATCTCCGTCAGAGCTCCTGCTATCTCTACACAAACTTCCCTCAAGGTCCTGGGGAATATCCTGTCAGGATCCGGAGATTTATCCACTTTTAAATTTCTTAAAAGCGCCAGTACTTCCACCTCTTTAATTGTCATAGGTTCCATAACTTCCTTACTTGTTTCCCACACCTTACACAATTCAATATCCTTCTCCTTAGTGAATACCGAAGAGAAGAATCTCTCCCATCTCCCTCAGCTCCACACATAGCTGACCACCCTGATTCTCTAAGGGACCAATTTTATCCCTCACTATCCTCTTGCTTTTAATATAACTGTAGAAGCCTTTAGAATTTACTTTCACCTTATTTGCCAAACCAACCTCGTATCTTCTTTTAGCTTTTCTAATCTCTTTCTTAAGATTCCTTTTACATTCTTTATATTCCTTGAGCAATTCCTTTACTCCATGCTGCCTATATCTATTGTAGACATCCCCCTTTTTCCGAACCAAGTTTCGAATATCCCTTGAAAACCATGGTGCTTTCAATCCTTTAACCTTTCCTTTCAACCTAACAGGAACATAATTTCACCCTTAAATGAGCTCCATTTCTCTATTACATCCTTCCCATAAAACAACTTGACCCAATCCACTCTCTCTAAATCCCTTCGCATCTCCTCAAAGTTAGCCTTTCTCCAATCAAAAATCTCAACTCTAGGTCCAGTCCTGTCCTTCTCCATAATTATATTGAAGCTAATGCTATTGTGATCACTGGACCCGAAGTGCTCCCCAACACATACATCTGTCAGCTGACCTATCGCATTCCCTAACAGGAGATCCAACACTGCCCCATCTCTAGTCGGTACTTCTACGTATTGTTGCAAAAAACTATCCTGCACACATTTCACAAACTCTAATCCATCCAGCCCTTTTACAGAATGAGCTTCCCAGTCTACGTGTGGAAAATTAAAATCTCCCACAATCACCACCTTGTGTTTACTACAAATATCTGCTATCTCCTTACACATTTGCTCTTCCAACTCACGCTCCCCATTAGGTGGCCTAAAATACACTCCTATCAGTGTTACTACACCCTTCCCATTCCTCAATTCCACCCAAATGGCCTCCCTAGAGGAGCTCTCTAATCTATCCTTCCAAAGCACCGCCATAAGATTTTCTCGGACAAGCAATGCAACACCTCCTCCTCTGGCCCCTCCTACTCTATCACACCTGAAGCAACTAAATCCAGGAATATTTAGTTGCCAATCACACCCTTCCTGCAACCATGTTTCACTAATAGCTACAACATCATAATTCCAGGTATCAATCCACGCTTTAAGCTCATCCACCTTTCTTACAATGCTCCTAGCATTAAAATAGATACATTTAAGATACTCTCCACCTTCTCCTCTCTTTTCATCCCTAACAATGCATTCAAATTTATTATCCTTTTCTTTCTTCTCCCCTACATCTTCAGGCTGAGCGCATCCCTTCTCCATCACCTGCCTTTCCTCCCTCACACACTGTCTATTTACTTGCTCCACTGGTGAACTAACCTCCTCTCCCATAGTTTCCTCAAATTGATTCCCGCCCCCCCCCCCATCTTACTAGTTTAAAGTCCGCCCTGTAGCCCTAGCAAACCTCCCCGCTAGGATATTGGTCCCCCCAGGATTCAAGTGTAACCCGTCCTTCTTGAACAGGTCACGCCTGCCCCAGAAGAGGTCCCAATGATCCAGAAAATTGAATCCCTGCCCCCTACTCCAATCCCTCAGCCACGCATTCATCCTCCATCTAATTCCATTCCTTCTCTCACTGTCGCGTGGCACAGGCAGTAATCCCGAGGTTACTACCTTTGCGGTCCTTCTTCTTAACTGCCTTCCTAACTCCCTATACTCTCGTTTCAGGACCTCTTCCCCTTTCCTACCTATGTCATTGATACCTACATGTACCACGACCTCTGGCTCCTCACCCACCCACTTCAGGATATCTTGGACGCAATCAGAAACGTCCCAAACCCTGGCACCAGGGAGGCAAACTACCATCCGGGACTCCCGATTACCTCCACAGAACCGCCTGTCTGAACCCCTGACTATCGAGTCCCCTATTACTGTGGTCCTCTTTCTTCTATCCCTACCCTTCTGAGCTACAGGGCCGTCCTCTGTGCCGGAGGCCCGGCCACTGTCACTTCCACCAAGAAGGCTGTCCCCCCCAACAGTACTCAAACATGAGTACTTATTGTCAAGGGGTACAGCCACCGGGGTACTTTCTAGTACCTGCCTCTTCCCCTTCCTGACCATGACTCACCTATCTGCCTCCCGTGGCCCCGGAGTGACCACCTGCCTGTAACTCCTCTCTATCACCTCCTCTTCTACAACTTCAACATAACATCCTATTTCCTGTACTCAGTGCTCTGATTTATGAAGGCCAATGTGCCAAAAGCTCTCACTATGATCCTAGTAGAAGTGGTGTGATCACTCAAGTTTTCCCAAAGGGGTTATTCCATTAATGGAAAATGTCTTTGCATGAATTTATTTGAGGAGGCTGTTGAACAGGTAGTCACCACACAGTCCTTGACAAATTAGAGTCAGGATCTAGTGGAATGCTATGTAAGAAAAAATGAGATTCTTCACTACCACAGCTTTCCACTGCCTTCACTACCATTGTGATGCTCTGCCAGGACCACCATTAAAGTCTTGGTTGGATTGCTCTTGGTCTGGAACCTCTCCCTTGACCTTACCACCATACATGATCCTACCAGGAGCTCAGCTCCAGACAGCATTGCCCTCAGTATCTCAGGAACTTACAAGCCTCCTCAGCATGACAAGGTGACAATCCTCAGAGAAGATGGGCCGTACAGAACTGTGATGCCACTTTCAAGGAATTGTACATCTAAATTCCCAGATTTGCAGTATCACCCAAAAGAGATCCACCAACACCCAAGTTCAAGAGAATTACTGATACTTTTAAATGGTTAAGAGATGATTTCAGTTCCAGAGAACAGCTTTGAAGGGGAAAAGCTGTACACCAACCCTCAATGAGATCAGACACCTTTGTGTGGTTCTGAGGCATGTGAAGCTTGTTTAAGATAAACTCTTTAACTATTGGGTTGGTCATCATGCTTCTTACAGGAAGTAATTTTGTTCACATAAGGACTCATACAGCTCCCAAAAATCAACACTCAGCACAAGTCCTTCCTGTCATAAATATTGTAGTGTCTGCACATCTCTAAGCTTCTGCAAAAATAACGCAAAATCTTTTGAAGCATCAAAACATCTTTAATTTCATGCTTGAATAACTTTTGAAGAACAAAAAAATCTGCTCGACATCAAAAAGCAGCCAGGGTACAATCAGCAACAAAATATAATTGTGTCAGGAAATGGTACTTCAGAGCAACATTGGGTTTAATCAGTGTTAACCTTCTACAAAAATCTAACAAAGAAGAGTGCAGGCCCTTTCACTAAAATCTTGTGTTAAAAAGATGTGTCATTCTAGCACTATTGTTCCTGATACATTGGCTAATTTTTTTTTTCAGAAAATAAAGGTTAGTCCTAAAGTGCCTCCATTTAGATTGTACAAAGCACTTGAGAAACTATTCACGGTTGGGATGCATCGCAAGGACATTTGATTTGTTTCAGCTACTGATAGCATATTTATCTCACTGATGGCATATCGCAGTTATGAGGCCGTCCTTCAGAAGGACCATCGAGGAGCTGGGTGCTGAGAACAGCAGCAAACAAGATCTCGTGGCTGTGTAATAACAGAGGAAAGCTAATAAAATGAGACCACATGACAAATGCCTCAAAATCATTTCAGACATCACGAGTGCACAAGGCGAGTTGGCTTACTGGCCAATTGTTCCTAATAATGTGTCTCTGTAATGCGCACTTCCACTGCTATTACTGTGTGAGGAAAACAAATAACAATAATTTAATTCTCTGGAAGGGAAAGTTACCTTCGCCCTCTACCTAAATTGGAAGTAAAATCAAAAATTTTTCAAGTTTTCTTTTGGAATCTGACCAGTAGTATCCAGATAGCCTTTTGCCGCTGCAGAATCCTAATAATGTTAATAAGTATCAATTTAAATATGACAGGAGGATTTAGAGTTATAGAGTACTAAGGCACTGAAACAGGCCTTTCAGCCCATCTAATCGATGCTAAACTGTTATTCTACACCCATCAACGTGCACCTGGACCATAGCCCTCCATATGCCTCCTGTCCATGTACTTATTCAAATGCCTCTTAAATGTTGCAATTGATCATTTTTACTGGTGGCTTGTTCAGCACTCAGAAGTGAAGAAGTTCTCCCTCAGGTTCCTTGTAAATTTTCACATCCTATGCTTCACCTATGACCTTTAGTTCCAGTCTCACCTAAAAGTCTGCTTGCATTTACTGATCTATATCCCTCAAAATTTTGTTCACTTCAATCAAATCTCTCCTCAATCTTCTACGCTCCAGGGAATAAAGTCCTTACCTATTCAATTTTTCCCTATAACTCAGGTCTTCAAGACTCAGCAACATCCTTGTATTTTTTTTTCTGAAGTCTTTCAACTTTATTGATAGCTATATCTCTCCTGCAGGTAGGTGACCAGAATTTCACACAATGCTCCAAATTGGCCTCACTGACATCTTATACAACTTTAGCATAACATCCCAAGCACAGTACGCTGATTTTTGAAGGCCAAAGTGCCAAAAGTTCTTTTTACTGCTCCATCTACCTGTCACACCACTTACAAGGAATTATGAATCTGTATTTCCAGATCCTTCTGTTCTACCACACTCATCTGTGCCCTAGCATTAAGTGTAGAACTGTGGATCTACCATTTTTTGCCCATTTTTCCATTTGGTCTGAATCTGGCTACAAACTTTGATAGCCTTTCTCACTGTCCACTATGCCCACAAACTTGGTGTCATCTGTGAATTTCCTAATCCAGTTTACCATATTAGCATCCAAATCTTTAATATAGATGACAACCAACAACACACCCAACTCCAAACCGGGCAGCAAACCACTACTCACAGGTCTCCAAGTCAGAGAGGCAACCATCTACGACCACAGTCTGACTTCTCCCACGAAGCAAATGCTGAGTCCAATTTACTACCTCATCCAGAATTCCAAGTCACTGAGCCTTTCGGACCTACCTTCCATATGGACCTTTGTCAAAGGCCTTGCTAAAGTCCATGTAGACAATGTAAAATGAATCAAATTCATCAACTTTCCTGGCAACCTCCTCTAAAAACTTTATAAGGTTGGTTAGACCTGACCTGCCACACACAAAGCCATGACCTACCACACACAGAGCCATGACCTACCACATCCAAAGCCATGACCTATCACACACAAAGCCATGACCTATCACACACAGAGCCATGACCTGCCACACACAAAGCCATGACCTACCACACACAGAGCCATGACCTACCACACACAGAGCCATGACCTACCACACACAAAGCCATGAACTACCACTCCGAAAGCCATGACCTACCACTCCCAAAGCCATGAACTACCACTCCCAAAGCCATGACATACCACACACAGAGCAATGACCTACCACTCCCAAAGCCATGACCTACCACACACAGAGCCATGACCTACCACACACAAAGCCATGACCTACCACACACAGAGCCATGACCTACAACTCCCAAAGCCATGACCTACCACACACAGAGCCATGACCTACCACACACAAAGCCATGACCTACCACACACAGAGCCATGACCTACCACACACAGAGTCATGACCTACCACACACAAAGCCATGACCTACCACTCCCAAAGCCATGACCTACCACACACAAAGCCATGACCTACCACTCCCAAAGCCTTGACCTACCACTCCCAAAGCCATGACCTACCACTCCAAAGCCATGAACTACCACTCCCAAAGTCATGAACTACCACTCCCAAAGCCTTGACCTACCACTCCCAAAGCCATGACCTACCACTCCCAAAGCCATGACCTACCACACACAAAGCCATGACCTACCACTCCCAAAGCCTTGACCTACCACTCCCAAAGCCATGACATACCACTCCCAAAGCCATGAACTACCACTCCCAAAGCCTTGACCTACCACTCCCAAAGCCATTACATACCACTCCCAAAGCCATGACCTACCACACACATAGCCATGCCCTACCACTCCCAAAGCCATGACCTACCACTCCCAAAGCCATGACCTACCACACACAAAGCCATGACCTACCACTCCCAAAGCCATGACCTACCACACACATAGCCATGCCCTACCACTCCCAAAGCCATGACCTACCACACACAGAGCCATGACCTACCACACACAGAACCATGACCTACCACTCCCAAAGCCATGACCTACCACACACAAAGCCATGACCTACCACACACAGAGCCATGACCAACCATTCCCAAAGCCATGACCTACCACACCCAAAGCCATGACCTACCACTCCAAAGCCATGAACTACCACTCCCAAAGTCATGAACTACCACTCCCAAAGCCTTGACCTACCACTCCCAAAGCCATGACCTACCACTCCCAAAGCCATGAAATACCATTCCCAAAGCCTTGACCTACCACTCCCAAAGCCATGACCTACCACACACAAAGCCATGAACTACCATTCCCAAAGCCTTGACCTACCACTCCCAAAGCCATGACCTACCACACCCAAAGCCATGGCCTACTGCTCCCAGAGCCATGACCTACCACACACAAAGCCATGACCTACCACACACAAAGCCATGACCTACCACACACAGAGCCATGACCTACCACACACAAAGTCATGACCTACCACTCCCAAAGCCATGACCTACCACACACAAAGCCATGACCTACCACTCCCAAAGCCTTGACCTACCACTCCCAAAGCCATGACCTACCACTCCCAAAGCCATGAACTACCACTCCCAAAGCCTTGACCTAACACTCCCAAAGCCATGACCTACCACACCCAAAGCCATGACGTACCACACACATAGCCATGCCCTACCACTCCCAAAGCCATGACCTACCACTCCCAAAGCCATGACCTACCACACACAAAGCCATGACCTACCACTCCCAAAGCCATGACCTACCACACACATAGCCATGCCCTACCAATCCCAAAGCCATGACCTACCACACACATAGCCATGCCCTACCACTCACAAAGCCATGACCTACCACACACAGAGCCATGACCTACCACACACAGAGCAATGACCTACCACTCCCAAAGCCATGACCTACCACACACAAAGCCATGACCTACCACACACAGAGCCATGACCAACCATTCCCAAAGCCATGACCTACCACACCCAAAGCCATGACCTACCACTCCAAAGCCATGAACTACCACTCCCAAAGTCATGAACTACCACCCCAAAGCCTTGACCTACCACTCCCAAAGCCATGACCTACCACTCCCAAAGCCATGAACTACCATTCCCAAAGCCTTGACCTACCACTCCAAAAGTCATGACCTACCACACACAGAACCATCACCTACCACACACAAAGCCATGACCTACCACACACAAAGCCATGACCTACCACACACAAAGCCATGACCTACCACACCCAAAGTCATGACCTACCACACACAGAACCATCACCTACCACACACAAAGCCATGAGCTACCACACACAAAGCCATGACCTACCACACACAAAGCCATGACCTACCACACCCAAAGCCATGACCTACCACTCCCAACGCCATGACCTACCACTCCCAAAGCCATGACCTACCACACACAAAGCCATGACCTACCACACCCAAAGCCATGACATACCACTCCCAAAGCCATGACCTACCACTCCCAAAGCCATGACCTACCACTCCCAAAGCCATGACCTACCACTCCCAAAGCTATGACCTACCACACACAGAGCCATGGCCTACCACACACAAAGCCATGACCTACCATATCCAAAGCCATGACCTACCACTCCCAAAGCCATGACCTACCACTCCCAAAGCCATGACCTACCACTCCCAAAGCCATGACCTACCACTCCCAAAGCCATGACCTACCACACACAGAGCCATGACCTACCACTCCCAAAGCCATGACCTACCACTCCCAAAGCCATGACCTACCACACACAGAGCCATGACCTACCACACACAGAGCCATGACCTACCACTCCCAAAGTCATGACCTACCGCACACAGAGCCATGACCTACCGCACACAAAGCCATGACCTACCACAAACAGAGCCATGACCTACCGCACAGAGAGCCATGACCTACCACTCCCAAAGCCATGACCTACCACACCCAAAGCCATGACCTACCACACCCAAAGCCATGACCTACCACTCCCAGAGCCATGACCTAACGCACAGAGAGCCATGACCTACCACACCCAAAGCCATGACCTACCACACACAAAGACATGACCTACCACTCCCAAAGCCATGACCTACCACACACAGAGCCATGACCTACCACTCCCAAAGCCATGACCTACCACACACAAAGCCATGACCTACCACACACAAAGCCATGTCCTACCACTCCCAAAGCCATGACCTACCACACACAAAGCCATGACCTACCACTCCCAAAGCCATGACCTACCACACACAGAGCCATGACCTACCACTCCCAAAGCCATGACCTACCACACACAAAGCCATGACCTACCACACACAGAGCCATGACCAACCATTCCCAAAGCCATGACCTACCACACCCAAAGCCATGACCTACCACTCCAAAGCCATGAACTACCACTCCCAAAGTCATGAACTACCACTCCCAAAGCCATGACCTATCACTCCCAAAGCCATGACCTACCACTCCCAAAGCCATGACCTACCACACACAAAGCCATGACCTACCACTCCCAAAGCCTTGACCTACCACTCCCAAAGCCATGACCTACCACTCCCAAAGCCATGAACTACCACTCCCAAAGCCTTGACCTACCACTCCCAAAGCCATGACCTACCACTCCCAAAGCCATGACCTACCACACACATAGCCATGCCCTACCACTCCCAAAGCCTAGACCTACCACTCCCAAAGCCATGACCTACCACACACAAAGCCATGACCTACCACTCCCAAAGCCATGACCTACCACACACAAAGCCATGACCTACCACTCCCAAAGCCATGACCTACCACACACATAGCCATGCCCTACCACTCCCAAAGCCATGACCTACCACACACAGAGCCATGACCTACCACACACAGAACCATGACCTACCACTCCCAAAGCCATGACCTACCACACACAAAGCCATGACCTACCACACACAGAGCCATGACCAACCATTCCCAAAGCCATGACCTACCACACCCAAAGCCATGACCTACCACTCCAAAGCCATGAACTACCACTCCCAAAGTCATGAACTACCACTCCCAAAGCCTTGACCTACCACTCCCAAAGCCATGACCTACCACTCCCAAAGCCATGAAATACCATTCCCAAAGCCTTGACCTACCACTCCCAAAGCCATGACCTACCACACACAAAGCCATGAACTACCATTCCCAAAGCCTTGACCTACCACTCCCAAAGCCATGACCTACCACACCCAAAGCCATGGCCTACTGCTCCCAGAGCCATGACCTACCACACACAAAGCCATGACCTACCACACACAAAGCCATGACCTACCACACACAGAGCCATGACCTACCACACACAAAGTCATGACCTACCACTCCCAAAGCCATGACCTACCACACACAAAGCCATGACCTACCACTCCCAAAGCCTTGACCTACCACTCCCAAAGCCATGACCTACCACTCCCAAAGCCATGAACTACCACTCCCAAAGCCTTGACCTAACACTCCCAAAGCCATGACCTACCACACACAAAGCCATGACGTACCACACACATAGCCATGCCCTACCACTCCCAAAGCCATGACCTACCACTCCCAAAGCCATGACCTACCACACACAAAGCCATGACCTACCACTCCCAAAGCCATGACCTACCACACACATAGCCATGCCCTACCAATCCCAAAGCCATGACCTACCACACACATAGCCATGCCCTACCACTCACAAAGCCATGACCTACCACACACAGAGCCATGACCTACCACACACAGAGCAATGACCTACCACTCCCAAAGCCATGACCTACCACACACAAAGCCATGACCTACCACACACAGAGCCATGACCAACCATTCCCAAAGCCATGACCTACCACACCCAAAGCCATGACCTACCACTCCAAAGCCATGAACAACCACTCCCAAAGTCATGAACTACCACCCCAAAGCCTTGAGCTACCACTCCCAAAGCCATGACCTACCACTCCCAAAGCCATGAACTACCATTCCCAAAGCCTTGACCTACCACTCCAAAAGTCATGACCTACCACACACAGAACCATCACCTACCACACACAAAGCCATGACCTACCACACACAAAGCCATGACCTACCACACACAAAGCCATGACCTACCACACCCAAAGTCATGACCTACCACACACAGAACCATCACCTACCACACACAAAGCCATGAGCTACCACACACAAAGCCATGACCTACCACACACAAAGCCATGACCTATCACACCCAAAGCCATGACCTACCACTCCCAACGCCATGACCTACCACTCCCAAAGCCATGACCTACCACACACAAAGCCATGACCTACCACACCCAAAGCCATGACATACCACTCCCAAAGCCATGACCTACCACTCCCAAAGCCATGACCTACCACTCCCAAAGCCATGACCTACCACTCCCAAAGCTATGACCTACCACACACAGAGCCATGGCCTACCACACACAAAGCCATGACCTACCATATCCAAAGCCATGACCTACCACTCCCAAAGCCATGACCTACCACTCCCAAAGCCATGACCTACCACTCCCAAAGCCATGACCTACCACTCCCAAAGCCATGACCTACCACACACAAAGCCATGACCTACCACACACAGAGCCATGAACTACCACTCCCAAAGCCATGACCTACCACTCCCAAAGCCATGACCTACCACACACAGAGCCATGACCTACCACACACAGAGCCATGACCTACCACTCCCAAAGTCATGACCTACCGCACACAGAGCCATGACCTACCGCACACAAAGCCATGACCTACCACAAACAGAGCCATGACCTACCGCACAGAGAGCCATGACCTACCACTCCCAAAGCCATGACCTACCACACCCAAAGCCATGACCTACCACACCCAAAGCCATGACCTACCACTCCCAGAGCCATGACCTACCGCACAGAGAGCCATGACCTACCACACCCAAAGCCATGACCTACCACACACAAAGACATGACCTACCACTCCCAAAGCCATGACCTACCACACACAGAGCCATGACCTACCACTCCCAAAGCCATGACCTACCACACACAAAGCCATGACCTACCACACACAAAGCCATGTCCTACCACTCCCAAAGCCATGACCTACCACACACAAAGCCATGACCTACCACTCCCAAAGCCATGACCTACCACACACAGAGCCATGACCTACCACTCCCAAAGCCATGACCTACCACACACAAAGCCATGACCTACCACACACAGAGCCATGACCAACCATTCCCAAAGCCATGACCTACCACACCCAAAGCCATGACCTACCACTCCAAAGCCATGAACTACCACTCCCAAAGTCATGAACTACCACTCCCAAAGCCATGACCTATCACTCCCAAAGCCATGACCTACCACTCCCAAAGCCATGACCTACCACACACAAAGCCATGACCTACCACTCCCAAAGCCTTGACCTACCACTCCCAAAGCCATGACCTACCACTCCCAAAGCCATGAACTACCACTCCCAAAGCCTTGACCTACCACTCCCAAAGCCATGACCTACCACTCCCAAAGCCATGACCTACCACACACATAGCCATGCCCTACCACTCCCAAAGCCTTGACCTACCACTCCCAAAGCCATGACCTACCACACACAAAGCCATGACCTACCACTCCCAAAGCCATGACCTACCACAAACAGAGCCATGACCTACCACACACAGAGCCATGACCTACCACTCCCAAAGCCATGACCTACCACACACAAAGCCATGACCTACCACACACAGAGCCATGACCAACCATTCCCAAAGCCATGACCTACCAAACCCAAAGCCATGACCTACCACTCCAAAGCCATGAACTACCACTCCCAAAGTCATGAACTACCACTCCCAAAGCCTTGACCTACCACTCCCAAAGCCATGACCTACCACTCCCAAAGCCATGAACTACCATTCCCAAAGCCTTGACCTACCACTCCCAAAGCCATGACCTACCACACACAAAGCCATGAACTACCATTCCCAAAGCCATGACCTACCACACCCAAAGCCATGACCTACTGCTCCCAGAGCCATGACCTACCACACACAAAGCCATGACCTACCACACACAAAGCCATGACCTACCACACACAGAGCCATGACCTACCACACACAAAGCCATGACCTACCACTCCCAAAGCCATGACCTACCACACACAGAGCCATGACCTACCACTCCCAAAGCCATGACCTACCACACACAAAGCCATGACCTACCACACACAAAGCCATGTCCTACCACTCCCAAAGCCATGACCTACCACACACAAAGCCATGACCTACCACTCCCAAAGCCATGACCTACCACACACAGAGCCATGACCTACCACTCCCAAAGCCATGACCTACCACACACAAAGCCATGACCTACCACACACAGAGCCATGACCAACCATTCCCAAAGCCATGACCTACCACACCCAAAGCCATGACCTACCACTCCAAAGCCATGAACTACCACTCCCAAAGTCATGAACTACCACTCCCAAAGCCATGACCTATCACTCCCAAAGCCATGACCTACCACTCCCAAAGCCATGACCTACCACACACAAAGCCATGACCTACCACTCCCAAAGCCTTGACCTACCACTCCCAAAGCCATGACCTACCACTCCCAAAGCCATGAACTACCACTCCCAAAGCCTTGACCTACCACTCCCAAAGCCATGACCTACCACTCCCAAAGCCATGACCTACCACACACATAGCCATGCCCTACCACTCCCAAAGCCTTGACCTACCACTCCCAAAGCCATGACCTACCACACACAAAGCCATGACCTACCACTCCCAAAGCCATGACCTACCACAAACAGAGCCATGACCTACCACACACAGAGCCATGACCTACCACTCCCAAAGCCATGACCTACCACACACAAAGCCATGACCTACCACACACAGAGCCATGACCAACCATTCCCAAAGCCATGACCTACCAAACCCAAAGCCATGACCTACCACTCCAAAGCCATGAACTACCACTCCCAAAGTCATGAACTACCACTCCCAAAGCCTTGACCTACCACTCCCAAAGCCATGACCTACCACTCCCAAAGCCATGAACTACCATTCCCAAAGCCTTGACCTACCACTCCCAAAGCCATGACCTACCACACACAAAGCCATGAACTACCATTCCCAAAGCCATGACCTACCACACCCAAAGCCATGACCTACTGCTCCCAGAGCCATGACCTACCACACACAAAGCCATGACCTACCACACACAAAGCCATGACCTACCACACACAGAGCCATGACCTACCACACACAAAGCCATGACCTACCACTCCCAAAGCCATGACCTACCACACACAAAGCCATGACCTACCACTCCCAAAGCCTTGACCTACCACTCCCAAAGCCATGACCTACCACTCCCAAAGCCATGAACCAGCACTCCCAAAGCCTTGACCTACCACTCCCAAAGCCATGACCTACCACACCCAAGGCCATGACCTACCACACACATAGCCATGCCCTACCACTCCCAAAGCCATGACCTACCACTCCCAGCCATGACCTACCACTCCCAAAGCCATGACCTACCACACACATAGCCATGCCCTACCAATCCCAAAGCCATGACCTACCACACACATAGCCATGCCCTACCACTCACAAAGCCATGACCTACCACACACAGAGCCATGACCTACCACACACAGAGCCATGACCTACCACTCCCAAAGCCATGACCTACCACACACAAAGCCATGACCTACCACACACAGAGCCATGACCAACCATTCCCAAAGCCATGACCTACCACACCCAAAGCCATGACCTACCACTCCAAAGCCATGACCTACCACACCCAAAGCCATGGCCTACCACACACAAAGCCATGACCTACCACTCCCAAAGTCATGACCTACCACACACAGAACCATCACCTACCACACACAAAGCCATGACCTACCACACACAAAGCCATGACCTACCACACCCAAAGCCATGACCTACCACTCCCAAAGCCATGACCTACCACTCCCAAAGCCATGACCTACCACACACAAAGCCATGACCTACCACACCCAAAGCCATGACCTACCACTCCCAAAGCCATGACCTACCACTCCCAAAGTCATGACCTACCACTCCCAAAGCTATGACCTACCACACACAGAGCCATGGCCTACCACACACAAAGCCATGACCTACCATATCCAAAGCCATGACCTACCACTCCCAAAGCCATGACCTACCACTCCCAAAGCCATGACCTATCACTCCCAAAGCCATGACCTACCACTCCCAAAGCCATGACCTACCACTCCCAAAGCCATGACCTACCACACACAAAGCCATGACCTACCACGCACAGAGCCATGACCTACCACTCCCAAAGCCATGACCTACCACTCCCAAAGCCATGACCTACCACACACAGAGCCATGACCTACCACACACAGAGCCATGACCTACCGCACACAAAGCCATGACCTACCACACACAGAGCCATGACCTACCGCACAGAGAGCCATGACCTACCACTCCCAAAGCCATGACCTACCACACCCAAAGCCATGACCTACCACTCCCAAAGCCATGACCTACCACTCCCAGAGCCATGACCTACCGCACAGAGAGCCATGACCTACCACACCCAAAGCCATGACCTACCACACACAAAGACATGACCTACCACTCCCAAAGCCATGACCTACCACACACAGAGCCATGACCTACCACTCCCAAAGCCATGACCTACCACACACAAAGCCATGACCTACCACACACAAAGCCATGAACTACCACTCCCAAAGCCATGACCTACCACACACAAAGCCATGACCTACCACACACAAAGCCATGACCTACCACACACTAAGCCATGAGCTACCACTCCCAAAGCCATGACCTACCACACACAAAGCCATGACCTACCACACACAGAGCCATGACCTACCACTCCCAAAGCCATGACCTACCACTCCCAAAGCCATGACCTACCACACACAGAGCCATGACCTACCACTCCCAAAGCCATGACTTACCACACACAAAGCCATGACCTACCACACACAGAGCCATGACCAACCATTCCCAAAGCCATGACTTACCACACCCAAAGCCATGACCTACCACCCAAAGCCATGAACTACCACTCCCAAAATCATGAACTACCACTCCCAAAGCCTTGACCTACCACTCCCAAAGCCATGATCTACCACTCCCAAAGCCATGAACTACCACTCCCAAAGCCTTGAACTACCACTCCCAAAGCCATGACCTACCACTCCCAAAGCCATGACCTACCACACACATAGCCATGCCCTACCACTCCCAAAGCCATGACCTACCACTCCCAAAGCCATGACCTACCACACACAAAGTCATGACCTACCACTCCCAAAGCCTTGACCTACCACTCCCAAAGCCATGATCTACCACTCCCAAAGCCATGAACTACCACTCCCAAAGCCTTGAACTACCACTCCCAAAGCCATGACCTACCACTCCCAAAGCCATGACCTACCACACACATAGCCATGCCCTACCACTCCCAAAGCCATGACCTACCACTCCCAAAGCCATGACCTACCACACACAAAGCCATGACCTACCACTCCCAAAGCCATGACCTACCACACACAGAGCCATGACCTACCACACACAGAGCTATGACCTACCACTCCCAAAGCCATGACCTACCACACACAAAGCCATGACCTACCACACACAGAGCCATGACCAACCATTCCCAAAGCCATGACCTACCACACCCAAAGCCATGACCTACCACTCCAAAGCCATGAATTACCACTCCCAAAGTCATGAACTACCACTCCCAAAGCCTTGACCTACCACTCCCAAAGCCATGACCTACCACTCCCAAAGCCATGAACTACCATTCCCAAAGCCTTGACCTACCACTCCCAAAGCCATGACCTACCACACACAAAGCCATGAACTACCATTCCCAAAGCCTTGACCTACCACTCCCAAAGCCATGACCTACCACACCCAAAGCCATGACCTACTGCTCCCAGAGCCATGACCTACCACACACAAAGCCATGACCTACCACACACAAAGCCATGACCTACCACACACAGAGCCATGACCTACCACACACAAAGCCATGACCTACCACTCCCAAAGCCATGACCTACCACACACAAAGCCATGACCTACCACTCCCAAAGCCTTGACCTACCACTCCCAAAGCCATGACCTACCACTCCCAAAGCCATGAACTACCACTCCCAAAGCCTTGACCTACCACTCCCAAAGCCATGACCTACCACACCCAAAGCCATGACCTACCACACACATAGCCATGCCCTACCACTCCCAAAGCCATGACCTACCACTCCCAAAGCCATGAACTACCACACACAAAGCCATGACCTAGCACTCCCAAAGCCATGACCTACCAGAAACATAGCCATGCCCTACCAATCCCAAAGCCATGACCTACCACACACATAGCCATGCCCTACCACTCACAAAGCCATGACCTACCACACACAGAGCCATGACCTACCACACACAGAGCCATGCCCTACCACTCCCAAAGCCATGACCTACCACACACAAAGCCATGACCTACCACACACAGAGCCATGACCTACCACTCCCAAAGCCATGACCTACCACACACAAAGCCATGACCTACCACACACAGAGCCATGACCAACCATTCCCAAAGCCATGACTTACCACACCCAAAGCCATGACCTACCACTCCAAAGCCATGAACTACCACTCCCAAAGTCATGAACTACCACTCCCAAAGCCTTGCCCTACCACTCCCAAAGCCATGACCTACCTCTCCCAAAGCCATGACCTACCACACACAAAGCCATGACCTACCACTCCCAAAGCCTTGACCTACCACTCCCAAAGCCATGATCTACCACTCCCAAAGCCATGAACTACCACTCCCAAAGCCTTGAACTACCACTCCCAAAGCCATGACCTACCACTCCCAAAGCCATGACCTACCACACACATAGCCATGCCCTACCACTCCCAAAGCCATGACCTACCACTCCCAAAGCCATGACCTACCACACACAAAGCCATGACCTACCACACCCAAAGCCATGACCTACCACACACAGAGCCATGTCCTACCACACACAGAGCTATGACCTACCACTCCCAAAGCCATGACCTACCACACACAAAGCCATGACCTACCACACACAGAGCCATGACCAACCATTCCCAAAGCCATGACCTACCACACCCAAAGCCATGACCTACAACTGCAAAGCCATGAACTACCACTCCCAAAGTCATGAACTACCACTCCCAAAGCCTTGACCTACCACTCCCAAAGCCATGACCTACCACTCCCAAAGCCATGAACTACCATTCCCAAAGCCTTGACCTACCACTCCCAAAGCCATGACCTACCACACACAAAGCCATGAACTACCATTCCCAAAGCCTTGACCTACCACTCCCAAAGCCATGACCTACCACACCCAAAGCCATGACCTACTGCTCCCAGAGCCATGACCTACCACACACAAAGCCATGACCTACCACACACAAAGCCATGACCTACCACACACAGAGCCATGACCTACCACACACAAAGCCATGACCTACCACTCCCAAAGCCATGACCTACCACACACAAAGCCATGACCTACCACTCCCAAAGCCTTGACCTACCACTCCCAAAGCCATGACCTACCACTCCCAAAGCCATGAACTACCACTCCCAAAGCCTTGACCTACCACTCCCAAAGCCATGACCTACCACACCCAAAGCCATGACCTACCACACACATAGCCATGCCCTACCACTCCCAAAGCCATGACCTACCACTCCCAAAGCCATGAACTGCCACACACAAAGCCATGACCTACCACTCCCAAAGCCATGACCTACCAGACACATAGCCATGCCCTACCAATCCCAAAGCCATGACCTACCACACACATAGCCATGCCCTACCACTCCCAAAGCCATGACCTACCACTCCCAAAGCCATGACCTACCACACACAGAGCCATGACCTACCACACACAGAGCTATGACCTACCACTCCCAAAGCCATGACCTACCACACACAAAGCCATGACCTACCACACACAGAGCCATGACCAACCATTCCCAAAGCCATGACCTACCACACCCAAAGCCATGACCTACAACTCCAAAGCCATGAACTACCACTCCCAAAGTCATGAACTACCACTCCCAAAGCCTTGACCTACCACTCCCAAAGCCATGACCTACCACTCCCAAAGCCATGAACTACCATTCCCAAAGCCTTGACCTACCACTCCCAAAGCCATGACCTACCACACACAAAGCCATGAACTACCATTCCCAAAGCCTTGACCTACCACTCCCAAAGCCATGACCTACCACACCCAAAGCCATGACCTACTGCTCCCAGAGCCATGACCTACCACACACAAAGCCATGACCTACCACACACAGAGCCATGCCCTACCACTCCCAAAGCCATGACCTACCACTCCCAAAGCCATGACCTACCACACACAAAGCCATGACCTACCACACACAGAACCATGACCTACCACTCCCAAAGCCATGACCTACCACACACAAAGCCATGACCTACCACACACAGAGCCATGACCAACCATTCCCAAAGCCATGACTTACCACACCCAAAGCCATGACCTACCACTCCAAAGCCATGAACTACCACTCCCAAAGTCATGAACTACCACTCCCAAAGCCTTGCCCTACCACTCCCAAAGCCATGACCTACCACTCCCAAAGCCATGACCTACCACACACAAAGCCATGACCTACCACTCCCAAAGCCTTGACCTACCACTCCCAAAGCCATGATCTACCACTCCCAAAGCCATGAACTACCACTCCCAAAGCCATGACCTACCACACACAAAGCCATGAACTACCATTCCCAAAGCCTTGACCTACCACTCCCAAAGCCATGACCTACCACACCCAAAGCCATGACCTACTGCTCCCAGAGCCATGACCTACCACACACAAAGCCATGACCTACCACACACAAAGCCATGACCTACCACACACAGAGCCATGACCTACCACACACAAAGCCATGACCTACCACTCCCAAAGCCATGACCTACCACACACAAAGCCATGACCTACCACTCCCAAAGCCTTGACCTACCACTCCCAAAGCCATGACCTACCACTCCCAAAGCCATGAACTACCACTCCCAAAGCCTTGACCTACCACTCCCAAAGCCATGACCTACCACACCCAAAGCCATGACCTACCACACACATAGCCATGCCCTACCACTCCCAAAGCCATGACCTACCACTCCCAAAGCCATGAACTGCCACACACAAAGCCATGACCTACCACTCCGAAAGCCATGACCTACCAGACACATAGCCATGCCCTACCAATCCCAAAGCCATGACCTACCACACACATAGCCATGCCCTACCACTCACAAAGCCATGACCTACCACACACAGAGCCATGACCTACCACACACAGAGCCATGCCCTACCACTCCCAAAGCCATGACCTACCACTCCCAAAGCCATGACCTACCACACACAAAGCCATGACCTACGACTCCCAAAGCCATGACCTACCACACACAGAGCCATGACCTACCACACACAGAGCTATGACCTACCACTCCCAAAGCCATGACCTACCACACACAAAGCCATGACCTACCACACACAGAGCCATGACCAACCATTCCCAAAGCCATGACCTACCACACCCAAAGCCATGACCTACCACTCCAAAGCCATGAACTACCACTCCCAAAGTCATGAACTACCACTCCCAAAGCCTTGACCTACCACTCCCAAAGCCATGACCTACCACTCCCAAAGCCATGAACTACTATTCCCAAAGCCTTGACCTACCACTCCCAAAGCCATGACCTACCACACACAAAGCCATGAACTACCATTCCCAAAGCCTTGACCTACCACTCCCAAAGCCATGACCTACCACACCCAAAGCCATGACCTACTGCTCCCAGAGCCATGACCTACCACACACAAAGCCATGACCTACCACACACAAAGCCATGACCTACCACACACAGAGCCATGACCTACCACACACAAAGCCATGACCTACCACTCCCAAAGCCATGACCTACCACATACAAAGCCATGACCTACCACTCCCAAAGCCTTGACCTACCACTCCCAAAGCCATGACCTACCACTCCCAAAGCCATGAACTACCACTCCCAAAGCCTTGACCTACCACTCCCAAAGCCATGACCTACCACACCCAAAGCCATGACCTACCACACACATAGCCATGCCCTACCACTCCCAAAGCCATGACCTACCACTCCCAAAGCCATGACCTACCACACACAAAGCCATGACCTACCACTCCCAAAGCCATGACCTACCAGACACATAGCCATGCCCTACCACTCCCAAAGCCATGACCTACCACACACATAGCCATGCCCTACCACTCACAAAGCCATGACCTACCACACACAGAGCCATGACCTACCACACACAGAGCCATGACCTACCACTCCCAAACCCATGACCTACCACACACAAAGCCATGACCTACCACACACAGAGCCATGACCAACCATTCCCAAAGCCATGACCTACCACACCCAAAGCCATGACCTACCACTCCAAAGCCATGAACTACCACTCCCAAAGTCATGAACTACCACCCCAAAGCCTTGACCTACCGCTCCCAAAGCCATGACCTACCACTCCCAAAGCCATGAACTACCATTCCCAAAGGCTTGACCTACCACTCCAAAAGTCATGACCTACCACACACCGAACCATCACCTACCACACACAAAGCCATGACCTACCACACACAAAGCCATGACCTACCACACCCAAAGCCATGACCTACCACACACAAAGCCATGACCTACCACTCCCAAAGTCATGACCTACCACACACAGAACCATCACCTACCACACACAAAGCCATGACCTACCACACACAAAGCCATGACCTACCACACACAAAGCCATGACCTACCACACCCAAAGCCATGACCTACCACTCCCAAAGCCATGACCTACCACTCCCAAAGCCATGACCTACCACACACAAAGCCATGACCTACCACACCCAAAGCCATGACCTACCACACACAGAGCCATGACCAACCATTCCCAAAGCCATGACTTACCACACCCAAAGCCATGACCTACCACTCCAAAGCCATGAACTACCACTCCCAAAGTCATGAACTACCACTCCCAAAGTCATGAACTACCACCCCAAAGCCTTGACCTACCACTCCCAAAGCCATGACCTACCACTCCCAAAGCCATGAACTACCATTCCCAAAGCCTTGACCTACCACTCCAAAAGTCATGACCTACCACACACCGAACCATCACCTACCACACACAAAGCCATGACCTACCACACACAAAGCCATGACCTACCACACCCAAAGCCATGACCTACCACACACAAAGCCATGACCTACCACTCCCAAAGTCATGACCTACCACACACAGAACCATCACCTACCAAACACAAAGCCATGACCTACCACACACAAAGCCATGACCTACCACACACAAAGCCATGACCTACCACACCCAAAGCCATGACCTACCACTCCCAAAGCCATGACCTACCACTCCCAAAGCCATGACCTACCACACACAAAGCCATGACCTACCACACCCAAAGCCATGACCTACCACACACAGAGCCATGACCAACCATTCCCAAAGCCATGACTTACCACTCCCAAAGCCATGACCTACCACTCCAAAGCCATGAACTACCACTCCCAAAGTCATGAACTACCACTCCCAAAGCCTTGCCCTACCACTCCCAAAGCCATGACCTACCACTCCCAAAGCCATGACCTACCACACACAAAGCCATGACCTACCACTCCCAAAGCCTTGACCTACCACTCCCAAAGCCATGATCTACCACTCCCAAAGCCATGAACTACCACTCCCAAAGCCTTGAACTACCACTCCCAAAGCCATGACCTACCACTCCCAAAGCCATGACCTACCACACACATAGCCATGCCCTACCACTCCCAAAGCCATGACCTACCACTCCCAAAGCCATGACCTACCACACACAGAGCTATGACCTACCACTCCCAAAGCCATGACCAACCACACACAAAGCCATGACCTACCACACACAGAGCCATGACCAACCATTCCCAAAGCCATGACCTACCACACCCAAAGCCATGACCTACCACTCCAAAGCCATGAACTACCACTCCCAAAGTCATGAACTACCACTCCCAAAGCCTTGACCTACCACTCCCAAAGCCATGACCTACCCCTCCCAAAGCCATGAACTACCATTCCCAAAGCCTTGACCTACCACTCCCAAAGCCATGACCTACCACACACAAAGCCATGAACTACCATTCCCAAAGCCTTGACCTACCACTCCCAAAGCCATGACCTACCACACCCAAAGCCATGACCTACTGCTCCCAGAGCCATGACCTACCACACACAAAGCCATGACCTACCACACACAAAGCCATGACCTACCACACACAGAGCCATGACCTACCACACACAAAGCCACGACCTACCACTCCCAAAGCCATGACCTACCACACACAAAGCCATGACCTACCACTCCCAAAGCCTTGACCTACCACTCCCAAAGCCATGACCTACCACTCCCAAAGCCATGAACTACCACTCCCAAAGCCTTGACCTACCACTCCCAAAGCCATGACCTACCACACCCAAAGCCATGACCTACCACACACATAGCCATGCCCTACCACTCCCAAAGCCATGACCTACCACACACAAAGCCATGACCTACCACTCCCAAAGCCATGACCTACCAGACACATAGCCATGCCCTACCAATCCCAAAGCCATGACCTGCCACACACATAGCCATGCCCTACCACTCACAAAGCCATGACCTACCACACACAGAGCCATGACCTACCACACACAGAGCCATGCCCTACCACTCCCAAAGCCATGACCTACCACTCCCAAAGCCATGATCTACCACACACAAAGCCATGACCTACCACTCCCAAAGCCATGACCTACCACCCACAGAGCCATGACCTACCACACACAGAGCTATGACCTACCACTCCCAAAGCCATGATCTACCTCACACAAAGCCATGACCTACCACACACAGAGCCATGACCAACCATTCCCAAAGCCATGACCTACCACACCCAAAGCCATGACCTACCACTCCAAAGCCATGAACTACCACTCCCAAAGTCATGAACTACCACTCCCAAAGCCTTGACCTACCACTGCCAAAGCCATGACCTACCACTCCCAAAGCCATGAACTACCATTCCCAAAGCCTTGACCTACCACTCCCAAAGCCATGACCTACCACACACAAAGCCATGAACTACCATTCCCAAAGCCTTGACCTACCACTCCCAAAGCCATGACCTACCACACCCAAAGCCATGACCTACTGCTCCCAGAGCCATGACCTACCACACACAAAGCCATGACCTACCACACACAAAGCCATGACCTACCACACACAGAGCCATGACCTACCACACACAAAGCCATGACCTACCACTCCCAAAGCCATGAACTACCACTCCCAAAGCCTTGACCTACCACTCCCAAAGCCATGACCTACCACACCCAAAGCCATGACCTACCACACACATAGCCTTGCCCTACCACTCCCAAAGCCATGACCTACCACTCCCAAAGCCATGATCTACCACACACAAAGCCATGACCTACCACTCCCAAAGCCATGACCTACCACCCACAGAGCCATGACCTACCACACACAGAGCTATGACCTACCACTCCCAAAGCCATGATCTACCACACACAAAGCCATGACCTACCACACACAGAGCCATGACCAACCATTCCCAAAGCCATGACCTACCACACCCAAAGCCATGACCTACCACTCCAAAGCCATGAACTACCACTCCCAAAGTCATGAACTACCACTCCCAAAGCCTTGACCTACCACTGCCAAAGCCATGACCTACCACTCCCAAAGCCATGAACTACCATTCCCAAAGCCTTGACCTACCACTCCCAAAGCCATGACCTACCACACACAAAGCCATGAACTACCACACACATAGCCATGCCCTACCACTCCCAAAGCCATGACCTACCACTCCCAAAGCCATGACCTACCACACACAAAGCCATGACCTACCACTCCCAAAGCCATGACCTACCAGACACATAGCCATGCCCTACCAATCCCAAAGCCATGACCTACCACACACATAGCCATGCCCTACCACTCACAAAGCCATGACCTACCACACACAGAGCCATGACCTACCACACACAGAGCCATGCCCTACCACTCCCAAAGCCATGACCTACCACTCCCAAAGCCATGATCTACCACACACAAAGCCATGACCTACCACTCCCAAAGCCATGACCTACCACCCACAGAGCCATGACCTACCACACACAGAGCTATGACCTACCACTCCCAAAGCCATGATCTACCACACACAAAGCCATGACCTACCACACACAGAGCCATGACCAACCATTCCCAAAGCCATGACCTACCACACCCAAAGCCATGACCTACCACTCCAAAGCCATGAACTACCACTCCCAAAGTCATGAACTACCACTCCCAAAGCCTTGACCTACCACTGCCAAAGCCATGACCTACCACTCCCAAAGCCATGAACTACCATTCCCAAAGCCTTGACCTACCACTCCCAAAGCCATGACCTACCACACACAAAGCCATGAACTACCATTCCCAAAGCCTTGACCTACCACTCCCAAAGCCATGACCTACCACACCCAAAGCCATGACCTACTGCTCCCAGAGCCATGACCTACCACACACAAAGCCATGACCTACCACACACAAAGCCATGACCTACCACACACAGAGCCATGACCTACCACACACAAAGCCATGACCTACCACTCCCAAAGCCATGAACTATCACTCCCAAAGCCTTGACCTACCACTCCCAAAGCCATGACCTACCACACCCAAAGCCATGACCTACCACACACATAGCCATGCCCTACCACTCCCAAAGCCATGACCTACCACTCCCAAAGCCATGACCTACCACACACAAAGCCATGACCTACCACTCCCAAAGCCATGACCTACCAGACACATAGCCATGCCCTACCAATCCCAAAGCCATGACCTACCACACACATAGCCATGCCCTACCACTCACAAAGCCATGACCTACCACACACAGAGCCATGACCTACCACTCCCAAAGCCATGACCTACCACACACAAAGCCATGACCTACCACACACAGAGCCATGACCAATCATTCACAAAGCCATGACCTACCACACCCAAAGCCATGACCTACCACTCCAAAGCCATGAACTACCACTCCCAAAGTCATGAACTACCACCCCAAAGTCTTGACCTACCACTCCCAAAGCCATGACCTACCACTCCCAAAGCCATGAACTACCATTCCCAAAGCCTTGACCTACCACTCCAAAAGTCATGACCTAACACACACCGAGCCATCACCTACCACACACAAAGCCATGACCTACCACACACAAAGCCATGACCTACCACACCCAAAGCCATGACCTACCACACACAAAGCCATGACCTACCACTCCCAAAGTCATGACCTACCACACACAGAACCATCACCTACCACACACAAAGCCATGACCTACCACACACAAAGCCATGACCTACCACACACAAAGCCATGACCTACCACACCCAAAGCCATGACCTACCACTCCCAAAGCCATGACCTACCACTCCCAAAGCCATGACCTACCACACACAAAGCCATGACCTACCACACCCAAAGCCATGACCTACCACTCACAAAGCCATGACCTACCACTCCCAAAGCCATGACCTACCACTCCCAAAGCCATGACCTACCACTCCCAAAGCTATGACCTACCACTCCCAAAGCCATGACCTACCACATACAAAGCCATGACCTACCACACACAGAGCCATGACCTACCACTCCCAAAGCCATGACCTACCACTCCCAAAGCCATGACCTACCACACACAGAACCATGACCTACCACACACAGAGCCATGACCTACCACTCCCAAAGTCATGACCTACCGCACACAGAGCCATGACCTACCGCACACAAAGCCATGACCTACCACACACAGAGCCATGACCTACCGCACAGAGAGCCATGACCTACCACTCCCAAAGCCATGACCTACCACACCCAAAGCCATGACCTACCACTCCCAAAGCCATGACCTACCACTCCCAGAGCCATGACCTACAGCACAGAGAGCCATGACCTACCACACCCAAAGCCATGACCTACCACACACAAAGACATGACCTACCACTCCCAAAGCCATGACCTAAAACACACAGAGCCATGACCTACCACTCCCAAAGCCATGACCTACCACACACAAAGCCATGACCTACCACACACAAAGCCATGTCCTACCACTCCCAAAGCCATGACCTACCACACACAAAGCCATGACCTACCACACACAAAGCCATGACCTACCACACACAAAGCCATGACCTACCACTCCCAAAGCCATGACCTACCACACACAAAGCCATGACCTACCACACACAGAGCCATGACCTACCACTCCCAAAGCCATGACCTACCACTCCCAAAGCCATGACCTACCACACACAGAGCCATGACCTACCACTCCCAAAGCCATGACCTACCACTCCCAAAGCCATGACCTACCACTCCCAAAGCTATGATCTACCACACACAGAGCCATGGCCTACCACACACAAAGCCATGAACTACCATTCCCAAAGCCTTGACCTACCACTCCCAAAGCCATGACCTACCACACCCAAAGCCATGACCTACTGCTCCCAGAGCCATGACCTACCACACACAAAGCCATGACCTACCACACACAAAGCCATGACCTACCACTCACAGAGCCATGACCTACCACACACAAAGCCATGACCTACCACTCCCAAAGCCATGACCTACCACACACAAAGCCATGACCTACCACTCCCAATACCTTGACCTACCACTCCCAAAGCCATGACCTACCACTCCCAAAGCCATGAACAACCACTCCCAAAGCCTTGACCTACCACTCCCAGAGCCATGACCTACAGCACAGAGAGCCATGACCTACCACATCCAAAGCCATGACCTACCACTCCCAAAGCCATGACCTACCACTCCCAAAGCCATGACCTACCACTCCCAAAGCCATGACCTACCACTCCCAAAGCCATGACCTACCACATAAAAAGCCATGACCTACCACACACAGAGCCATGACCTACCACTCCCAAAGCCATGACCTACCACTCCCAAAGCCATGACCTACCACACACAGAGCCATGACCTACCACACACAGAGCCATGACCTACCACTCCCAAAGTCATGACCTACCGCACACAGAGCCATGACCTACCGCACACAAAGCCATGACCTACCACACACAGAGCCATGACCTACCGCACAGAGAGCCATGACCTACCACTCCCAAAGCCATGACCTACCACACCCAAAGCCATGACCTACCACTCCCAAAGCCATGACCTACCACTCCCAAAGCCATGAACTACCATTCCCAAAGCCTTGACCTACCACTCCCAAAGCCATGACCTACCACACACAAAGCCATGAACTACCACACACATAGCCATGCCCTACCACTCCCAAAGCCATGACCTACCACTCCCAAAGCCATGACCTACCACACACAAAGCCATGACCTACCACTCCCAAAGCCATGACCTACCAGACACATAGCCATGCCCTACCAATCCCAAAGCCATGACCTACCACACACATAGCCATGCCCTACCACTCACAAAGCCATGACCTACCACACACAGAGCCATGACCTACCACACACAGAGCCATGCCCTACCACTCCCAAAGCCATGACCTACCACTCCCAAAGCCATGATCTACCACACACAAAGCCATGACCTACCACTCCCAAAGCCATGACCTACCACCCACAGAGCCATGACCTACCACACACAGAGCTATGACCTACCACTCCCAAAGCCATGATCTACCACACACAAAGCCATGACCTACCACACACAGAGCCATGACCAACCATTCCCAAAGCCATGACCTACCACACCCAAAGCCATGACCTACCACTCCAAAGCCATGAACTACCACTCCCAAAGTCATGAACTACCACTCCCAAAGCCTTGACCTACCACTGCCAAAGCCATGACCTACCACTCCCAAAGCCATGAACTACCATTCCCAAAGCCTTGACCTACCACTCCCAAAGCCATGACCTACCACACACAAAGCCATGAACTACCATTCCCAAAGCCTTGACCTACCACTCCCAAAGCCATGACCTACCACACCCAAAGCCATGACCTACTGCTCCGAGCCATGACCTACCACACACAAAGCCATGACCTACCACACACAAAGCCATGACCTACCACACACAGAGCCATGACCTACCACACACAAAGCCATGACCTACCACTCCCAAAGCCATGAACTACCACTCCCAAAGCCTTGACCTACCACTCCCAAAGCCATGACCTACCACACCCAAAGCCATGACCTACCACACACATAGCCATGCCCTACCACTCCCAAAGCCATGACCTACCACTCCCAAAGCCATGATCCACCACACACAAAGCCATGACCTACCACTCCCAAAGCCATGACCTACCACCCACAGAGCCATGACCTACCACACACAGAGCTATGACCTACCACTCCCAAAGCCATGATCTACCACACACAAAGCCATGACCTACCACACACAGAGCCATGACCAACCATTCCCAAAGCCATGACCTACCACACCCAAAGCCATGACCTACCACTCCAAAGCCATGAACTACCACTCCCAAAGTCATGAACTACCACTCCCAAAGCCTTGACCTACCACTGCCAAAGCCATGACCTACCACTCCCAAAGCCATGAACTACCATTCCCAAAGCCTTGACCTACCACTCCCAAAGCCATGACCTACCACACACAAAGCCATGAACTACCATTCCCAAAGCCTTGACCTACCACTCCCAAAGCCATGACCTACCACACCCAAAGCCATGACCTACTGCTCCCAGAGCCATGACCTACCACACACAAAGCCATGACCTACCACACACAAAGCCATGACCTACCACACACAGAGCCATGACCTACCACACACAAAGCCATGACCTACCACTCCCAAAGCCATGAACTACCACTCCCAAAGCCTTGACCTACCACTCCCAAAGCCATGACCTACCACACCCAAAGCCATGACCTACCACACACATAGCATTGCCCTACCACTCCCAAAGCCATGACCTACCACTCCCAAAGCCATGACCTACCACACACAAAGCCATGACCTACCACTCCTAAAGCCATGACCTACCAGACACATAGCCATGCCCTACCAATCCCAAAGCCATGACCTACCACACACATAGCCATGCCCTACCACTCACAAAGCCATGACCTACCACACACAGAGCCATGACCTACCACTCCCAAAGCCATGACCTACCACACACAAAGCCATGACCTACCACACACAGAGCCATGACCAATCATTCACAAAGCCATGACCTACCACACCCAAAGCCATGACCTACCACTCCAAAGCCATGAACTACCACTCCCAAAGTCATGAACTACCACCCCAAAGTCTTGACCTACCACTCCCAAAGCCATGACCTACCACTCCCAAAGCCATGAACTACCATTCCCAAAGCCTTGACCTACCACTCCAAAAGTCATGACCTACCACACACCGAGCCATCACCTACCACACACAAAGCCATGACCTACCACACACAAAGCCATGACCTACCACACCCAAAGCCATGACCTACCACACACAAAGCCATGACCTACCACTCCCAAAGTCATGACCTACCACACACAGAACCATCACCTACCACACACAAAGCCATGACCTACCACACACAAAGCCATGACCTACCACACACAAAGCCATGACCTACCACACCCAAAGCCATGACCTACCACTCCCAAAGCCATGACCTACCACTCCCAAAGCCATGACCTACCACACACAAAGCCATGACCTACCACACCCAAAGCCATGACCTACCACTCACAAAGCCATGACCTACCACTCCCAAAGCCATGACCTACCACTCCCAAAGCCATGACCTACCACTCCCAAAGCTATGACCTACCACGCACAGAGCCATGGCCTACCACACACAAAGCCATGACCTACCACATCCAAAGCCATGACCTACCACTCCCAAAGCCATGACCTACCACTCCCAAAGCCATGACCTACCACTCCCAAAGCCATGACCTACCACTCCCAAAGCCATGACCTACCACATACAAAGCCATGACCTACCACACACAGAGCCATGACCTACCACTCCCAAAGCCATGACCTACCACTCCCAAAGCCATGACCTACCACACACAGAGCCATGACCTACCACACACAGAGCCATGACCTACCACTCCCAAAGTCATGACCTACCGCACACAGAGCCATGACCTACCGCACACAAAGCCATGACCTACCACACACAGAGCCATGACCTACCGCACAGAGAGCCATGACCTACCACTCCCAAAGCCATGACCTACCACACCCAAAGCCATGACCTACCACTCCCAAAGCCATGACCTACCACTCCCAGAGCCATGACCTACAGCACAGAGAGCCTTGACCTACCACACCCAAAGCCATGACCTACCACACACAAAGACATGACCTACCACTCCCAAAGCCATGACCTAACACACACAGAGCCATGACCTACCACTCCCAAAGCCATGACCTACCACACACAAAGCCATGACCTACCACACACAAAGCCATGTCCTACCACTCCCAAAGCCATGACCTACCACACACAAAGCCATGACCTACCACACACAAAGCCATGACCTACCACACACAAAGCCATGACCTACCACTCCCAAAGCCATGACCTACCACACACAAAGCCATGACCTACCACACACAGAGCCATGACCTACCACTCCCAAAGCCATGACCTACCACTCCCAAAGCCATGACCTACCACACACAGAGCCATGACCTACCACTCCCAAAGCCATGACCTACCACTCCCAAAGCCATGACCTACCACTCCCAAAGCTATGATCTACCACACACAGAGCCATGGCCTACCACACACAAAGCCATGAACTACCATTCCCAAAGCCTTGACCTACCACTCCCAAAGCCATGACCTACCACACCCAAAGCCATGACCTACTGCTCCCAGAGCCATGACCTACCACACACAAAGCCATGACCTACCACACACAAAGCCATGACCTACCACTCACAGAGCCATGACCTACCACACACAAAGCCATGACCTACCACTCCCAAAGCCATGACCTACCACACACAAAGCCATGACCTACCACTCCCAAAGCCTTGACCTACCACTCCCAAAGCCATGACCTACCACTCCCAAAGCCATGAACAACCACTCCCAAAGCCTTGACCTACCACTCCCAGAGCCATGACCTACAGCACAGAGAGCCATGACCTACCACATCCAAAGCCATGACCTACCACTCCCAAAGCCATGACCTACCACTCCCAAAGCCATGACCTACCACTCCCAAAGCCATGACCTACCACTCCCAAAGCCATGACCTACCACATAAAAAGCCATGACCTACCACACACAGAGCCATGACCTACCACTCCTAAAGCCATGACCTACCACTCCCAAAGCCATGACCTACCACACACAGAGCCATGACCTACCACACACAGAGCCATGACCTACCACTCCCAAAGTCATGACCTACCGCACACAGAGCCATGACCTACCGCACACAAAGCCATGACCTACCACACACAGAGCCATGACCTACCGCACAGAGAGCCATGACCTACCACTCCCAAAGCCATGACCTACCACACCCAAAGCCATGACCTACCACTCCCAAAGCCATGACCTACCACTCCCAGAGCCATGACCTACAGCACAGAGAGCCATGACCTACCACACCCAAAGCCATGAACTACCACACACAAAGACATGACCTACCACTCCCAAAGCCATGACCTAACACACACAGAGCCATGACCTACCACTCCCAAAGCCATGACCTACCACACACAAAGCCATGACCTACCACACACAAAGCCATGTCCTACCACTCCCAAAGCCATGACCTACCACACACAAAGCCATGACCTACCACACACAGAGCCATGACCTGCCACTCCCAAAGCCATGACCTACCACTCCCAAAGCCATGACCTACCACACACAGAGCCATGACCTACCACACCCAAAGCCATGACCTACCACTCCCAAAGCCATGACCTACCACTCCCAAAGCCATGACCTACCACTCCCAAAGCTATGACCTACCACACACAGAGCCATGGCCTACCACACACAAAGCCATGACCTACCACATCCAAAGCCATGACCTACCACTCCCAAAGCCATGACCTACCACTCCCAAAGCCATGACCTACCACTCCCAAAGCCATGACCTACCACTCCCAAAGCCATGACCTACCACACACAAAGCCATGACCTACCTCACACAGAGCCATGACCTACCACTCCCAAAGCCATGACCTACCACTCCCAAAGCCATGACCTACCACACACAGAGCCATGACCTACCACACACAGAGCCATGACCTACCACTCCCAAAGTCATGACCTACCGCACACAGAGCCATGACCTACCGCACACAAAGCCATGACCTACCACACAGAGAGCCATGACCTACCACTCCCAAAGCCATGACCTACCACACCCAAAGCCATGACCTACCACTCCCAAAGCCATGACCTACCACTCCCAGAGCCATGACCTACAGCACAGAGAGCCATGACCTACCACTCCCAAAGCCATGACCTACCACTCCGAAAGCCATGACCTACCACACACAAAGCCATGACCTACCACACACAAAGCCATGTCCTACCACTCCCAAAGCCATGACCTACCAGACACAAAGCCATGACCTACCACACACAAAGCCATGTCCTACCACTCCCAAAGCCATGACCTACCACACACAAAGCCATGACCTACCACACACAAAGCCATGACCTACCACACACAAAGCCATGACCTACCACTCCCAAAGCCATGACCTACCACACACAAAGCCATGACCTACCACACACAGAGCCATGACCTACCACTCCCAAAGCCATGACCTACCACTCCCAAAGCCATGAGCTACCACACACAGAGCCATGACCTACCACACACAGAGCCATGACCTACCACTCCCAAAGTCATGACCTACCACACACAGAACCATCACCTACCACACACAAAGCCATGCCCTACCACTCCCAAAGTCATGACCTACCACACACAGAGCCATGACATACCACACACAAAGCCATGACCTACCACACCCAAAGCCATGACCTACCACACACAGAGCCATGACCTACCGCACACAAAGCCGTGACCTACCACACACAGAGCCATGACCTACCGCACAGAGAGCCATGACCTACCACTCCCAAAGCCATGACCTACCACACCCAAAGCCATGACCTACCACTCCCAAAGCCATGACCTACCACTCCCAGAGCCATGACCTACCGCACAGAGAGCCATGACCTACCACTCCCAAAGCCATGACCTACCACACCCAAAGCCATGACCTACCACTCCCAAAGCCATGACCTACCACTCCCAGAGCCATGACCTACCGCACAGAGAGCCATGACCTACCACACCCAAAGCCATGACCTACCACACACAAAGACATGACCTACCACTCCCAAAGCCATGACCTACCACACACAGAGCCATGACCTACCACTCCCAAAGCCATGACCTACCACACACAAAGCCATGACCTACCACACACAAAGCCATGACCTACCACTCCCAAAGCCATGACCTACCACACACAAAGCCATGACCTACCACACACAAAGCCATGACCTACCACACACAAAGCCATGACCTACCACACACAGAGCCATGACCTACCACTCCCAAAGCCATGACCTACCACACACAAAGCCATGACCTACCACACACAAAGCCATGACCTACCACTCCCAAAGCCATGACCTACCACACACAGAGCCATGACCTACCACACACAGAGCCATGACCTACCACACACAAAGCCATGACCTACCACACACAGAGCCATGACCTACCACTCCCAAAGCCATGACCTACCACACACAGAGCCATGACCTACCACACACAGAGCCATGACCTACCACTCCCAAAGCCATGACCCACCACACACAAAGCCATTACCTACCACACACAAAGCCATGACCTACCACACACAGAGCCATGACCTACCACACACAAAGCCATGACCTACCACTCCCAAAGCCATGACCTACCACACACACAAAGCCATGACCTACCACTCCCAAAGCCATGACCTACCACACCCAAAGCCATGACCTACCACTCCCAAAGCTATGACCTACCACACACAAAGACATGACCTACCACTCCCAAAGCCATGACCTACCACTCCCAAAGCCATGACCTACCACACACAGAGCCATGACCTACCACTCCCAAAGCCATGACCTACCACACACAGAGCCATGACCTACCACTCACAAAGCCATGACCTACCACACACAGAGCCATGACCTACCGCACAGAGAGCCATGACCTACCACACCCAAAGCCATGACCTACCACACACAAAGACATGACCTACCACTCCCAAAGCCATGACCTACCACACACAGAGCCATGACCTACCACTCCCAAAGCCATGACCTACCACACACAAAGCCATGACCTACCACACACAAAGCCATGACCTACCACTCCCAAAGCCATGACCTACCACACACAAAGCCATGACCTACCACACACAAAGCCATGACCTACCACACACAAAGCCATGACCTACCAAACACAAAGCCATGACCTACCACACACAGAGCCATGACCTACCACTCCCAAAGCCATGACCTACCACACACAAAGCCATGACCTGCCACACACAAAGCCATGACCTACCACTCCCAAAGCCATGACCTACCACACACAGAGCCATGACCTACCACACACAGAGCCATGACCTACCACACACAAAGCCATGACCTACCACACACAGAGCCATGACCTACCACTCCCAAAGCCATGACCTACCACACACAGAGCCATGACCTACCACACACAGAGCCATGACCTACCACTCCCAAAGCCATGACCTACCACACACACAAAGCCATGACCTACCACTCCCAAAGCCATGACCTACCACACCCAAAGCCATGACCTACCACTCCCAAAGCTATGACCTACCACACCCAAAACCATGACCTACCACACCCAAAGCCATGACCTACCACTCCCAAAGCCATGACCTACCGCACAGAGCCATGACCTACCACACCCAAAGCCATGACCTACCACACACAAAGACTTGACCTACCACTCCCAAAGCCATGACCTACCACTCCCAAAGCCATGACTTACCACACACAGAGCCATGACCTACCACACACAGAGCCATGACCTACCACTCCCAAAGCCATGACCTACCACTCCCAAAGCCATGACCTACCACACACAGAGCCATGACCTACCACACACAGAGCCATGACCTACCACTCCAAAAGCCATGACCTACCACACACAAAGCCATGACCTACCACACACAAAGCCATGACCTACCACACACAAAGCCATGACCTACCACACACAGAGCCATGACCTACCACACACAAAGCCATGACCTACCACACACAGAGCCATGACCTACCACACACAGAGCCATGACCTACCACACACAAAGCCATGACCTACCACACACAGAGCCATGACCTACCACACACAAAGACATGACCTACCACACCCAAAGCCATGACCTACCACTCCCAAAGCCATGACCTACCACACACAGAGCCATGACCTACCACACACAAAGCCATGACCTACCTCACACAGAGCCATGACCTACCACACACAGAGCCATGACCTACCACACACAAAGCCATGACCTACCACACACAGAGCCATGACCTACCACTCCATAAGCCATGACCTACCACACACAAAGCCATGACCTACCACACACAAAGCCATGACCTACCTCACACAGAGCCATGACCTACCACTCCCAAAGCCATGACCTACCACACCCAAAGCCATGACCTACCACACACAAAGCCATGACCTACCACACACAAAGCCATGACCTACCTCACACCGAGCCATGACCTACCACACACAGAGCCATGACCTACCACATACAAAGCCATGACCTACCACACACAGAGCCATGACCTACCACTCCCAAAGCCATGACCTACCACACAGAAAGCCATGACCTACCACACACAAAGCCATGACCTACCTCACACAGAGCCATGACCTACCACTCCCAAAGCCATGACCTACCACACACAGAGCCATGACTTACCACACACAGAGCCATGACCTACCACTCCCAAAGCCATGACCTACCACACACAAAGCCTTGACCTACCACACACAGAGCCATGACCTACCACTCCCAAAGCCATGACCTACCACACACAAAGCCATGACCTACCACACACAGAGCCATGACCTCCCACTCCAAAAGCCATGACCTACCACACACAAAGCCATGACCTACCACACACAAAGCCATGACCTACCACACACAGAGCCATGACCTACCACACACAAAGCCATGACCTACCACACACAAAGCCATGACCTACCTCACACAGAGCCATGACCTACCACACACAGTGCCATGACCTACCACACACAGAGCCATGACCTACCACACCCAAAGCCATGACCTACCACACACAAAGCCATGACCTACCACACACAAAGCCATGACCTACCACACACAAAGCCATGACCTACCACACCCAAAGCCTTGACCTGCCACACACAGAGCCATGACCTACCACTCCCAAAACCATGACCTACCACACCCAACGCCCTGACCTACCACACCCAAAGCCATGACCTACCACTCCCAAAGCCATGACCTACCACACACAAAGCCATGACCTACCACTCCCAAAGCCATGACCTACCACACCCAAAGCCATGACCTACCACACACAAAGCCATGACCTACCACTCCCAAAGCCATGACCTACCACTCCCAAAGCCATGACCTACCACACCCAAAGCCATGACCTATCACACACAAAGCCATGACCTACCACTCCCAAAACCATGACCTACCACACCCAACGCCCTGACCTACCACACCCAAAGCCATGACCTACCACTCCCAAAGCCATGACCTACCACTCCCAAAGCCATGACCTACCACACCCAAAGCCATGACCTACCACACACAAAGCCATGACCTACCACTCCCAAAGCCATGACCTACCACTCCCAAAGCCATGACCTACCACACCCAAAGCCACGACCTACCACACAGAAATCCATGACCTACCACTCCCAAAGCCATGACCTACCACACCCAAAGCCATGACCTACTACACACAAAGCCATGACCTACCACACAGAAATCCATGACCTACCACACCCAAAGCCATGACCTACCACACCCAAAGCCATGACCTACCACACCCAAAGCCATGACCTACCACACACAAAGCCATGACCTACCACACACAAAGACATGACCTACCACACACAGAGCCATGACCTACCACTCCCAAAGCCATGACCTACCACACACAAAGCCTTGACCTACCACACACAGAGCCATGACCTACCACTCCCAAAGCCATGACCTACCACACACAAAGCCATGACCTACCACACACAGAGCCATGACCTACCACTCCAAAAGCCATGACCTACCACACACAAAGCCATGACCTACCGCACACAAAGCCATGACCTACCACACACAGAGCCATGACCTACCACACACAAAGCCATGACCTACCACACACAAAGCCATGACCTACCTCACACAGAGCCATGACCTACCACACACAGTGCCATGACCTACCACACACAGAGCCATGACCTACCACACCCAAAGCCATGACCTACCACACACAAAGCCATGACCTACCACACACAAAGCCATGACCTACCACACACAAAGCCATGACCTACCACACCCAAAGCCTTGACCTGCCACACACAGAGCCATGACCTACCACTCCCAAAACCATGACCTTCCACACCCAACGCCCTGACCTACCACACCCAAAGCCATGACCTACCACTCCCAAAGCCATGACCTACCACACACAAAGCCATGACCTACCACTCCCAAAGCCATGACCTACCACACCCAAAGCCATGACCTACCACACACAAAGCCATGACCTACCACTCCCAAAGCCATGACCTACCACTCCCAAAGCCATGACCTACCACACCCAAAGCCATGACCTATCACACACAAAGCCATGACCTACCACTCCCAAAGCCATGACCTACCACACACAAAGCCATGACCTACCACTCCCAAAGCCATGACCTACCACTCCCAAAGCCATGACCTACCACACCCAAAGCCATGACCTACCACACACAAAGCCATGACCAACCACACACAAAGCCATGAACTATCACACACCAAGCCATGACCTACCACACACAAAGCCATGACCAACCACACACAAAGCCATGACCTACCACACACAGAGCCATGACCTACCACACACAGAGCCATGACCTACCACACACAAAGCCATGACCTACCACACACAGATCCATGACCTACCACACACAGAGCCATGTTTAAGACACTCAGATAGTCACATGAATGTACAGAGGATGAAGGGATATGGTCATTGTGTAGGCAGAAGGAATTAGTTTAGATAGGTGTTTAATTAATAGTTTAATTAGTTTGGCACATCGTTGTTTGAAGAGTCTGTTCTTGTGTTGCACTGTTCTGTGTTTTATTTTGCATGTTAAGCATCCCAAGTTCAGGTTTATTGTTGTCATTAGATATACATGCAAAAGGTATAGATGGCATGAAAATGAGCCTTGTGCAGGAGCAGCACAGTGCATTACGAGGACAAATATACTTGTATATTTAAAGCAGAGATTCATGTTCTTGATTAGTCAGAAAACAAAGATTATGGAGAATGGGGCTGAGAGGGATATTAAATCAGCCTTGATGGAATGGCAGAGCAGAATTGATGGGCAGAATGGCCTAATTCTGCCCCTATGTTTTATGGTCTAATACACTGACATAAATTTTAAATTAACATAAATCATACATAACTTACATTTGTGAACAAACCACCAACAAAGTAAACAACTTGAAAGATTGAAACAGAGTAAAATTTTAAAAAAGTCCAAAAACAGTTCAGTTTCTTGTCTGTTCAAGAATCCGATCATAAAAGCCCTCAGCCAGGTAATTGTTTTTGTTTTAGATAATTACCCGCAATCATTTGCCACAGCCTGGGGAAATCAGATTTCTTATCTGTACTCTGTCTTTATCGAGCCATCAATTCCTGATCTCGCAGCCACACTTTGAGAGAAGTAACCAGCTTGTGCACACTCTATTGGACATCTCTCTTTCCAACGGTTCTATAAGCTCTCCAAGTTGTGAACATCTAAGGATGCTGCCTCCTGTCACTCTCACCACCCTGCTCATCGATGGTCTGTCTGTAGGTCAGACTCATAATGGTGCTATGCCAGTAACGAGAGAGGAGCTAAAATAACTGTGCTGTTGAAAATAAAAAGTCCTTGAGATACATCCCAGACTTCAGTAGTTCTCTTGGCATGTCCTGCTGGCAGGAATATTTTGATAAGTGAAAGAAACCTTTCGTATTCCTCCACTTGTCAAGCTTGCTATTTGCTGCAAATGAATGAATATGCTATCATTGAATTTTATTCCATAGAGGGTGCCTGTTTGACTTATTATTACCAGTGCTGGTGCTTGGCTATCAAATTGGTTGTTTGTCCTTTCTAACATTGGGATTACAGTCTCAAAGTAATTCAGGAGACATAGTTTGGCATAATGAGCTGAAGAGAATGTAGTGAGTATAAAAAGAATAATGTTTTATCAGGTTGAATCGGTGGTAAGGAAAGCCAATTCAATGTTAGCATTCATTTCAAGAGGACTAGAATGTAAAAGCAAGAATGCAACATTGGGGCTTTATAAGGCACTAGTGAGGCCTCACTTGGAGGATTGTGAGCAGTTTTAGTTCCACTAGCTCAGTTGGTGGAGCAGTGACATCAGTGCCGGAATCCAGAACGGAGGTTGCCGGGTTCGAATCCAGTTGGGCCATTCCCGAGTACGCTTTCCATCCGTGCCACACAGTCTTCCGTTGAAATGAAAATGTCCGACGCTGGCCTCTTAAGCCTAAGTCGACGTCATCATTACCTAAGAAAGGAACCGTTGACACTGGAGGATCACGAAAATGATTCCAGGATTGAAAGGCTTATCGTACGAGAAGTGTTTGATGGCTCTGGTCTGTACTCACTGGAATCCAGAAAAATTAGGGGGGAATCTCATTGAAACCTGTTGAATGTTGAAAGGACCACACACAAAGTGTTGGAGGAACTCAGCAGGCGAGGCAGCATGTTGAAAGGCCTCGAAAGAGTGGATGGGAGTAGGTACCAGAGAATACACAGCCTCAGAACAGAGGGATATCCATTTAGAATGGAAATGTGGGGGGGGGGTATCTTTAGGTAGAGAGTAGTGCATTTGTGGAATTCTTTGCCACAAGCAGCCATGGAGACCAAGTTATTGGGTATGCTTAAGGCAGAGATTGATAGATTCTTGATTAATTGGGGCATGAAGGAATGGGGAGAAAGCAGGAGATTGGAGCTGAGAGGGAAATAGGTCAGGCATAATGAAATGGTGGTGCAGACTTGATGGGCCAAATGGCCTACTTCTGCTCCTATATCTTATGGTCTTATGGTTTCATATGTATGGTGTTTGATGATTTCTGAGGACTGTGATTTTGTGCTGTATGGTTCCATGACTGCAAATCCTTCCTCCATCTTCCTTGATCCAAGGAGATAGATCACAATCACTCCCTTCCCTTTTCAGAAGTAGAGAACATGCAGGATAATCGTGTTGAGATTTAAGAGGCAACAGACAGCGGCAGGAATTGAACCCGGGTCACTGGCGCTGTAATGGTGTTACGCTAATCACCACGCTACTGTTGTCTACGGTTGGACATGCTGAGACTTGTTCCTCTAGAAAATGGAGGTATATAAAATCATTAGGAAAATGATCACAGTCCTTTCCCCAGGGTAGTGGAGCCTAAAATTGGCAGGGGAGAGGGGAAAGATTTAAAAGAGACCTGAAGGATAACCACCTTCACATAGAGCAGGGGTTCCCCACCATGGACCAAGCCCATGAAGCAAGGGGTCCATGGACCCCAGGTTGGGAACCCTGACATAGAGAATTGTAGGTATATGGGATGAGCTGCCAGAATAGGATTTTATTTAGATGCTTAGACCAATGCAGACAATCGGGACTTGTTCAGGTAGACAAATTGGTCAGCATGCACGAGCTGAGCAGAAGGGACTGTTCCTGTGCTGTATCACCCTTTGAATGACTCTGCCCCTGTTTTCTTATGCATGTTCTCTTGTACCTAATGACTTTAATGAGTAATGCTAATTTCTCAGCATGGGCATGGTTTTGAAAGACGTCAAACTTTTGAAAGAAGTGAAGTCGTTAGGCACCTAACAGGAGGTGCCAACCGTGAAATTTACTATCACCCAATGAGATCACAGATAAGGAGAGATATATTATACTTCATTAAATATTCATTGAATTGATTTTCAATAAATGACAGTGTTGATTATATCCATTAAAGCAGCTGGATAAAAATCATAATGAATTAAGAATATGTATAGCTATGAAAGAGGTGGCACTTTGATAAATACTTGTTCTCATTTATTACCAAGCAGGGATCTTCTCCGAGTGCACCAAGTCATGACAGTAGGTCATGCTTCCCTGGACAGAGAATTCCACAGATTTACCACTCTCTGGGAAAAACAGTTTCTCCTCATCTCCATCCTAAATCTTCTCCCCAGAATCTTGAGGCAATGTCCCCTCATTCTAATCTCACCTACCAATGGAAACAACTCTCCTACTTCTATTTTATCTATCCCTTTCAAAATTTTGTATTCTTCTATAAGATCCCCTCTCATTCTTCTGACCTTCAGAGAGTATAGTCCCAGGAGACTCAATCTCTCATCTCAATTGTGGGATTTAAGAGCTGAGAGGTAATGTTGCAGCTATATAGGACCCTGATCAGACCCCATTTGGAGTACTGTGCTCAATTCTGTTCGCCTCACTATAAGAAGGACATGGAAACCATAGAAAGGGTGCAGAGGATTGGGGAGCATGCCTTATGAGAATAGGTTGAGCGAACTTGGTCTTTTCTCCTTGGGGTGACGGAGGATGAGAGGTGACCTGATAGAGGTGTACAAGATAATGAAAGGCATTGATCGTGTGGATAGTCAGAGGCTTTTTCCCAGGGCTGGAATGGCTAGCATGAGAGGACATAGTTTTAAGGTGCTTGGAAGTAGGTACAGAGAAGATGTTGGGGTAAGTTTTTTATGCAAAGAGTGGCGAGTGTGTGGAATGGGCTGCCGGCGGCGGTGGTGGAGGTGGATGTGATAGGGTCTTTTAAGAGACTCCTGGACAGGTACATGGAGCTTTGAAAAATAGAGGGCTATGGGTAAAGCCTAGGTAGTTCTAAGGTAGGGACATGTTAGGCATAGCTTAGTGGGCTGAAGGGCCTTTACTGTGCTGTAGGTTTTCTATGTTTCTCTGTGTCTATGATATTTTCAAAAGTGGGGGAGTCTAAGACCAGCGGGCCCAGCCTCAGAATAGAAATAGGAGGAATTTTTTTGGCTTGAGTGTGGTGAATCTGTGGAATTCATTGCATCAGACAGAAGTGGAGGCCAAGTCAATGGGTATATTTAAAGCAGAGTTTGATAGGTTCTTAATTGGTAAGGGCGTCAAAGGTTATGGGGAGAAGGCAGCAGAATGGGGTTGAGTGGGATCATAAGTCAGTCATGATAGAGCAGATGTGATGGGCCAAATGTTTTAACTCTGCTCCTGTGTCGTATGATTTTAATTTACTGACAGACATGGCCATAGGGTAACCAGGAAGGTAAGTGTTAAGCAACATTTACAGGATAAAAGAGAACACGTGTGTTGCTCCAGACTAATCTGGGCAGCAATCACGCAAGGCTAAATCTCACACAGCTCCATCGGGTGGCACGGTAGAGAGGTGGTTTGTGTAATGGTTTATAGCACCAGTGATCTCCTTCAGAGTTCAATTCCTGTCGCTGTCTATAAGGAGTTTGTAGGTTCTCTTGTGACCACGTGGGTTTCCTCCCACATTCCAGAGACATACAGTTAGTGTTAGTAAACACTACATCGCCGGCAGAAGCACGGTGACACTTGAGGGCCGCCACCGGCACCTACGTGGACTGTGTTGGCTATTGATGCAACCAACACATTTCACTGTATGTTTCAATGTCCATGTGATAAATAAAGCTAATCCAGGGGTTCTCAGCCTGGCATCCATGGGATCCCTAGGTCAATTGCTGGGGTCCATGGCTTAAAAAAGGTTGGGGACAGCTGAACTAAGATAATCATACGTTCACATTTATTTGAATTTGATTGTTGACATATGCACATGTGACCATTCTGCTAACTATTGATTGCTCAAGGCTGTTTGCCCTACTGACTTGTAAATTGTTGGGTTGCTATTGTGTTGTCGGGTTATGATACTACCCGTGTTTTATGCTTGGCACTGAACAGCAATGAATTCCCAAACAAGAGAAAATCTGCAGATGCTGGAAATCCAAACAACACATGCAAAATGCTGGATGAATTCAGCAGGCCAGGCAACATCTATGGAAAAAAGCACAGTCGATGTTTCAGGCCAAAACCCTTTGGCAGGATGACAATCAATTCTGGTATGTTTCAGTTACTGGCAATAAAGTGATTCTGATCTGACTTGATCTGAAATCTTTAAACCCCAAACATGTTTGTTGCTCCATGCTGAGTTGTTGGCCAAACTCACCCTGTTAGTCAGCAAAATCTAACTTGAGTCTGTGAGCTCCGTTGGGTCTCCTATTTGGATTGAGAGTCTCTGTGATCCCAGCATGAGAGTTATGATTGCTTTCCATTGGTTTTCTGCACTGACCCAATGTCCGTGAGCATTCATTTGGCATGAATCCTCCACAGTGAGCAACATCACACCTTTTATGCTCCTTATGTTTCTAATGATCTAATGATCCTACATTGAATCCATGATTTCAGCTGCTGGTTTTTCCCTTTCCTCAAGGATCGGAAGATTGCCTGTTTCCAGACTGCTTCCACTGCCCCCTTCCGCTCAACTCTACTGCCCGCCTTTGACCTCTCCAAAACTTCATCCTCTGTCAAATCCATGGCTTCAATCACTGTTTTTTTTTCTCAATTCCTCATGTCCGGGAAGGATTAGAACCTGTAGCATTGTGTGTGTGTTGCTCTAGATTTTCAGCACCTGCAAATCGCCTGTGCCTCTTGTGTTTAATGTCCTGGAGTTCAGCTTCAACGTTTCCATTGGGCTAATCCCAACGGCACTCATAGATCTAATTTACTAACTGTGTCCTCTGTTGCTCTAACAATGATGTTCACTGTGCAGTCTTTTTTATTGGCTTATTGGCATTAAGTATTAATTAAAACACAAGACCTGTCATTAAAAGTGGTCTAAACTAGGCTGAAGGAGTCCAGGTCTCTTGCATCAAGATACAGTCAATCCTTTTTGTCTTTCTGTCAACTTATAGTGTCTTTATTTCCAATTACTAGATTCATTAAACATACCTTAAATGGGGAGATGATAAGATAGATATTTTATTGATCCCTAAGGAAATTGTAGTGTCACAGTGGCATTACAAGCACATAGATAAATAAATATCAGAAGAGAAGTCGAAAGAATCTAAAGTAAGTTACCTCAACCAATTGAAACAGGAGGGTGAGTCAGCTCTTCCCCAGTTATAGATTGACTCATTATTGAGCCGAATGGCTGAGGGTAAGAATGACTTCATATAGTGTTCTTTGGAGCAGTGCAGTTGTCTTAGTCACTCTTCATGAGATGGCTTCAACAGATTAATTCATTACATTTATTATGATCATTCTCTCTATGAATTTCCTCGATGTGCTTTTGTATGAAATGCAAAATAAGCTTTTTGCTGTATCTCAATACATGTGACAATAGGAAACCGAAGAACAATTACCGAATTCAGTTTTGCGTCGAGCCACAAAATCAGAAATTGTGAGCAGCCTATGTAGAAAGAGAAACAGAATTAACTGTTCTAACTGACAAAGGATCTCTGATCAGAAACAGTGACTCTTTTTCTCTTTCCACGGTCGCTGCCTAACCTTCTGGGTATTGTTAGCATATTCAATTTTTGTTTCACATCTTTAGCACTGCAACGTGATTTTGATTTTCACATTTTAGTATTTGAACTCACAATATTATACCATAAAACATGCCAGGAGGATAGGCATTCAGCCCATTAAATCTGCTCTGCTCTTCAATGGTGGCTGATTTATTGTTTCTTCTCAACACCATTCACCTGCCTTCTCATTGTAACCTTTCACACTTACTAATCAAGAACCTATCAACCTCTGCTATATATATGCCCAATTACTTAGCCTTCACATCCATTATTGGGAATGAATTCCACAGATTCACCACCTTCTGTTCATGAAAATGATCCTGGGAATGATGGGTTTAATGTATGAGGAGTGCTTGATGGCTCTGGGTCTCTATTCACCAGACTTTAGAAGAACCAAGATATTATTGAAGCCTATCGAATATTGCAAGCCCTAGATAATGTGCATGTGGAGAGGATGCTTACTGAAGTAGGAGAGTCTAGGACAATTGGATTATTGGGCTCTCTTCCAGGGAAGATGGGACCTGTACAGAAGAGGCAGTTTGCACATAATCTGGAAGAAGAAGAATAGCCCTTAGCTTGGCAGTGGAGTTATTGGGGCACCATCATGACGGTGTTTCCGTAGCAAGCTATTCTTGTTTTTATGAGGCCGAGTCACTAGCTCGACACTCAACCCAACTTGGATTCGAAGTCGGGAACCTTTGCTCCAGAGTCCGGTGCTGATATTATTGCGCCACCAAGTGGGACAACCTGAGCTGGAGGGGGACTAATATCCCAGTGGGAAGGTTTGTTAATGCTGCACGGTGGAGTTTAAACTAGAGTTGCAGGGAATGGGAATCAGAGTTCCAGAACAGTTTGGTGGAGAGGTTGTGGAGGCAGATGTTGGTATAACCTTGGACAGGGTTAGGAATCAGAAAGTTGAGCATGGGGCGACTAGTGTCCTGAGCTGTGTGTATTTCAGTGCAAGAACTATCGTAGGAAAGGCGAATGGTAGAGCTGAAGGTGAAGTAGCTGGTTTACAAACAGAGGCAATGTGTGGTGAAGAGAGGCTGTTGATGGAGCAAAATTGTAGTCAATGGGATGATGCAATGTAAAAGGCAGACAAAATTGAAAAGGAAAAATACAGGACTGAAGGCGTTATATTTGAATGTGTGCAGTATACAGAATATGGTAAATAAACTTGTAGCACAGTTGCAGATTGGCATTAATGATATTGTAGTCATCACTGAATCATGCTGAAAGAAGATTATAGCTGGGAGCTCAATATCCAAGGACACACGTTGTATCTAAAGGACAAACAGAAAGGCTGAATGGGTGGTGTTGCTCTGTTGGTAAAAAATGAAATCAAATTGATAGAAAGAGTCGACATTGGGTTGGAAGGTGTTGAATCATTGTGAATACAGCTAAGGAACTGCAAGGGTAAACAGACCCTGATGGCAGTTGTATACAGACCCCCAAACAGTAGTAAGAATGTGATCTACAAACTACAACATTCACTCCACGTTCAATCTATCCAGGCCTTTCAATGTTCTTACATCTTACAATGCTCTGATGTCCTCCCTCCACTCATGAATACCTTCCTGTACTTCACTAATCCCCTGCTTTCTGGAATTCCATTCTTCTGCCTTTTAAAGTCAAAGTTAAAATTAAATTTAGCATCAAAGTACATATATGTCACCATATATTACCTTGAGATACATTTTCTTGCAGGCATTTACAGGAAAATTTAAAAAAAAATAGAATTTATGAAAAACTGTAAATAACAAAGACTGCCAGACATCAAATGTGCAAAAGAATCAGAATCAAGTATAATATCAGCAGCATATATCGTAAAATTTGTTAACTTTATGGCATCAGTACAATTAAATATATAATAAATAAATATAGAGAAGAATGACTGACTTACATTAATATATTAAGTCTATTAAATAGTTAAGTAGTGTAAAATAACAGAAATAAAAAGTAGTGAGGTAGTGTTCATGGGTTCAACGTCCATTTAGAAATTGGATAGCAGAGGGGAAGAAACTGTTCCTGAGTCATTGTGTGTGTGCCTTCAGGCTTCTGTACCTCCTACCTGATGGTATCGGTGGAAAGAAGTCATGTTGTGGGTGGCAGATATCCTTAATATAGGGAGAGAGAAACTGGGGAACGGGAGAGAGAAACCGAGGAATTATAGACTAGTTAGTCTGACATCGGTGGTGGGGAAAATGCTAGAGTCGGTTATCAAAGATGTGATAACAGTACTTTTGGAAAGAGGTGAAATCATTGGACAAAGTCAGCATGGATTTGTGAAAGGAAAATCATGTCTGACGAATCTTATAGAATTTTTTGAAGATGTAACTAGTAGAGTGGATAGAGGAGAGCCAGTGGATGTGGTATATTTAGATTTTCAAAAGGCTTTTGACAAGGTCCCACACAGGAGATTAGTGTGCAAACTTAAAGCACACGGTATTGGGGGTATGGTATTGATGTGGATAGAGAATTGGTTGGCAGACAGGAAGCAAAGAGTGGGAGTAAACAGGACCTTTTCAGAATGGCAGGCAGTAACTAGTGGGGTACCGCAAGGCTCAGTGCTGGGACCCCAGTTGTTTACAATATATATTAATGATTTAGACGAGGGAATTAAATGCAGCATCTCCAAGTTTGCAGATGACACGAAGCTGGGCGGCGGTGTTAGCTGTGAGGAGGATGCTAAGAGGATGCAGGGTGACTTGGATAGGTTAGGTGAGTGGGCAAATTCATGGCAGATGCAATTTAATGTGGATAAATGTGAGGTTATCCACTTTGGTTACAAGTACAGGGAAACAGATTATTATCTGAACGGTGGCCTATTAGGAAAAGGGGAGGTGCAACGAGACCTGGATGTCATTGTATACCAGTCATTGAAGGTGGGCATGTAGGTACAGCAGGCAGTGAAAAAGGCAAATGGTATGTTGGCATTCATAGCAAAAGGATTTGAGTACAGGAACAGGGAGGTTCTACTGCAGTTGTACAAGGCCTTGGTGAGACCGCACCTAGAGTAGTGTGTGCAGTTTTGGTCCCCTAATCTGAGGAAAGACATTCTTGCCATAGAGGGAGTACAGAGAAGGTTCACCAGATTGATTCCTGGGATGGCAGGACTTTCATATGAAGAAAGACTGGATCGACTAGGCTTATACTCACTGGAATTTAGAAGATTGAGGGAGGATCTTATTGAAATGTATAAAATTCTAAAGGGATTGGACAGGCTAGATGCAGGAAGATTGTTTCCGAAGTTGGGGAAGTCTAGAACGAGGGGTCACAGTTTAAGGATAATGGGGAAGCCTTTTAGGACCAAGATGAGGAAAAACTTCTTCACACAGAGAGTGGTGAATCTGTGGAATTCTCTGCCACAGGAAACAGTTGAGGCCAGTTCATTGTCTATATTTAAGAGGAAGTTAGATATGGCCCTTGTGGCTAAAGGGATCAGGGGGTATTGAGAGAAAGCCTGTACAGGGTTCTGAGTTGGATGATCAGCCATGATAATACTGAATGGCGGTGCAGGCTTGAAGGGCCAAATGGCCTACACCTGCACCTATTTTCTACGTTTCTATGTTTCTAATAATGGAGGCCACCTTTCTGAGGCATTGCTCCTTGATGGTATCTTGGATGCTATGGAGGCTTGTGCCCATGATGGAGCTGACTAATTTTACAATTTTCTGCAACATATTTTGATCTTCGGCAGTAGCCTCCCCACAACCCCTCCCTCTCACCACACCAGAGGGTGATGCAGCCAGTCGGTACATTTGTAGAAGATTTCAAATATTTTAGTTGACAAACCAAATCCTTTCAAAATCCTAATGAAATATAGATGCTCTCTTGACTTTTATTTTAGCTGCAACAATGGGTTGGGACTAAGTTAGATCTTCAGAGATCTTCACACTGAGGTACTTGAAATTGCTCACTCCCTGATTCCTCGATGAGCATTGGTTTGTGTACCCTTCCTGAAGTCCGCTCTTTGGTCTTGCTGACATTGAGTGGAAGGTTGTTGCTGCAATTCCACTCAACTAACTGGCATATCTCACTCCTTTACGCCCTCTCGTCACCATCTGAAATTGCGCCAACAATGGCTGTACCAAATTTATAGATGCTGTTTGAGCTCTGCCTAGCCACACAGTCATGGGTGTAGAGAGAGGACAAGTTGTGCAAATATTGAAACAATAAATAAATAATTATCGAGAACTTGAGTTGCAGAGTCTTTGAAAATGAGTCCATAGGTTGTGAAATCAGTTTAGCGTTGAGGTGAGTGGTTATCCACACTGATTCAGGAGCCTAATGGGTGTAAGATAATCTGGTGGTGCAGCACCTACGTCTCCTGTACTTCCTGCTCATTGATAGGAGTGATAAGAGAGCTTGGCCTGGATGGTGGGGATACTTGGTGATGGATGCTGCTTTCTTGTGGCAGTGCTTTTTGTAAAACTGCTCAGCGGTGGGGAGGGCTTTGTCTGTGCTGGACTGGCCTGTGTCCTCCACTTGCTGTGGATTTTTCCGTTGCTGCGCATTGGAGTGTCCATACCAGGTCATACCAGATTAGGACAGTCTCCACTGTGTATCTATAGTATCTAACCCACTCCCTCCATTCAACTCTACATCCTGCAAGAGGCTGCAAGTCTTCACCCTCAGAATTATGATTCTATTAAAAGTTCCACTGATTAACTTAAACTTCCAGTTTAAGGTGGTGCTGCAGAACGCATGCAACAGCTCACTCGTAGTTCAAATGGCAAGAAGTACTTCTAAAGATATTACTAATAACACCTTTTATGAAGTAAATTGTGGTAAATTATCCCTGCAAACAATGAAGAGGAAAGTGAAGTCAGCAACTTTGAGGGATGAGCCATGCTGGTACACTACGGAATCGATGCATATGGAGTGAGCCATTTGGAGAGGAGAAGACGAGGCAGAGGAGTTTCACTACCTTTACAACTGCCCCGGGTATGAGGTTGGATTGCTCTGGGTGCCGTGCCTATTTGGAGAAATCGAGAGCTGGATGGCAAAGTCTAGGCCGGGAGTAGGTCCGTGGGTGGCGTGGTCTAGGCCCAGAGCCTTTTGCTGCAGCCGTGTCCAGGCAATAGTGTGAGGTTTGGGCCTGTTTGGACACTTCAAATGCTGGCTCAGATAAACTGGAGAGGCAAAGTGTTGGGGTCAGAGGCAAGAGCCAATTTCGCTTGCTCTCCCACAATATTCACTCTTCTCTCCATGGTGCTGAGGTTATGGAGACTGCCTCAGCTGCTCTGCTCCATGCCCACTAATATGATGAACTGATACTGAGGCTTTAGGCCTACTCTGGGGTTCGGATCTCAGGACTTCTATTGATTGCATGATTTGTGTTTTTCCCCTTTCTCTGCATTGTTTTCTCTGTGCTTTATTTTATATTTTTTAATTTTGCTCTTTCAGGTTTCTTGAGGCTGCCTGTAAGCAAACAAATCTCAAGGATGCATAATTTATACATTCTTTGATAATAAATGTACTTTGATTAAGCCTTTTAGAGTTCTTTTAACATGAAAGTTAATTGTAGGTTTGTGCAAAAATTCAAAATAAGGACTTGAAAATTCTCTTCTCCAGAAGACTTTAGTATGAATACATTAAAGCAGAATTTAGCTGACTATGTCGTTTATTCCCTGGGTGAACAATTCATGATTGCTTGTCTATGTCAATACAAAGTTGTGACAGTAAAAGATGGTAAACTGGTTGGCATCTGGTGATTTGTGAGGCCCATGCATAGTCACAACCACCATACGCTAATGAGCCCCCAAGAGCATCATGGAAAACTGGATTCCTGTAAAGGTTTGGAATGTCTCTGAACAATTTGCAAAGTGAGGCATGAACACAAGGTTCAATGGTGCGATAAGGAAAAGCTGGGTGAAATGACTATGTGTGCCCCGGATGTGAACTGAATGCTATGGAGAGGCAGATATTGTGCTCTCCCAAAGTCCTTAGCTCACTCTTTGCTCCTTGCAGTGTGACTCCAAGTGCAAGTTTTCAGCTTACAGTCCAGGAAGTATCCCAGTGCGTGCCCAACAACACGGACAGAATGGCCACTCCCAACTGAGCCAGCACCTCGTGGGGAAGTCAGAGTCACACAGTGTGGAGACTGATCCTTCATTCTGACTTGTCTTTGCTGACCGGATCAGAATCAGGTTTAACCTCACTGACATAAACTCAATGGCCACTTTATTAGGTTCTGGCTTGAAACCCACTGTGGCACATCTACTACAAAATTCCATGTGTTGTGCATTCAGAGATGCTCTTCTGCACACCACTGTTGTAACACATGGTGACTTGAGTTACTGTCATCTTCCCATCTGCTTGAACCAGTCTGACCACTCACATTAACAAGGCATTTCACCCACTGAGTGGCCACTCACTCAATGCTATTGCACAACTCTCTGTAAACTCCAGAGACTGTTGCACATGAAAATCCCAGGAGATCAGCGGTTCCTAAGATACTCAAATCACCCCGTCTGGCACCAACTACATGGCCAAAGTCATTTAGATCACATTTCTTCTCCATTCTGATGTCTGGGCTGAACAACAACTGAACCTCCTGACCACGTCTGCCTGCTTTTATGCATTGAGATGCAGCTACATGATTGGTTGATTAGATATTTACAGGTGTAAGGTATACCTAATAAAGTGGCCACTGAGTGTACACTTACACACACACACACACACACACATCTTCGGTTGTCCATTGAAATCCGATGACGACATCCACTCCTTTAACGGTGAGATCTTTGATGACTATACTGTCCTATCCTGGATCCACAAGCTCTATTGCAGGTGGGACATGTATATGTGGTAGTGGTGGTAGTGATGGCAACCATGGCTGCATTTCTCCTGGCTCTCTTCTGCTGACTCCTGGTTGTTCTTTCCATCTCCAGAATATGAACCCCATCCCTACACAGCTGTCGCCAAGTGTTACGGTCAGCAGCAACATCCTCCAGGTCCTCAGGTCTGATCTTACACTTCCTTAAAGCATTCTTCATCTGATCCTTATAGTGTTTCTTCTGCCCTCCAGCTGAGCGTCGACCATGATGTAGCTGGCCGTGTAACACTCTGTGGGGTAGCCGACATGGGGGCATCCTTATCACGTGCCCCAGCCACTGCAACTGACGCTGGGTGATCGTGGCCTCAATACTTCTGCAGTTGGTCTTTACAAGTATTTCAGTGTGAGGCACCCGCTCACGCCAGGTAATTCCCAGGATGCGCTGAAGGCAGCTTATGTGGAAGCGCTCCAAGGACTTGATGTAATGGCTGTAGGTTACCCAAGCTTCACAGATATAAAGGAGGGTGGTGACACAGACCGCTTGGTATACAACGACCATTGAGGAGGGACGAAGGCTCCTGTTCTGAAAGACTCTACGCCGAAGTCTCCCAAAGGCAGCTGATGCCTGTTTAATGCAGCTCTGGATGTCATTGTCAATGCCGCTATCCCCAGATATTTGAAAGATGGCACTACTGACAGCTTTTCATCACCAACAGTGAAGGCAGGTAGGGTGGGTGGGACACTGGTACTCCACTGGCGAACCACTTCTGTCTTGGTGGTATTGACGGTCAGCCCCATCCTGCTGTACGCTCTCACCACCACAGCAAGGACAGTCTGAAGATCCTCTGGAGTATGGGCCACAAGAGCACAGTCTTCTGCATACTGCAGCTCCAGGACCCATTCTCTATGCAGTTCGGTGATTGCGTGGAGCCTCCTGATGTCAAAGAGGTTGCCATCTAATCTGACGTCCACTGCCACATTGCTGCTGTCTTCAATCTCATTGTGGAGAAGCTCGGTAACACACAGGAGGAAGATGGTAATGAGCACTGGCGCTAGCACACACCCCTGCCTCTTCCTGTGCGTACAAGGAAGGGCTCGGTCTCTTGTCCTCCTACGGTCATCCGAGCAGTCATCCCATTATGGAACTGACGGAGGATGTTAACACATTTATTGGGACAGCCAAACCTGAGGAGGACATCCCATAGGAGCTCTCTTTGCACAGTGTCGAATGCTTTGGACAAGGCCATAAACAGGTTCTGATGTTGCTCCCGGCACTTTTCCTGAAGCTGCCGGGCTATGAAGATCCTGTCAATCGTGCTCCTGTTCTTCCTAAATCCACACTGCGACTCAGGCAGCATTGACTCGGTGATGTTGCTGATGAGTTTCTGAAACATCACCTTAGCCAGGACCTTCCCAGTAACACAAAGGAGTGATACTCCTGTACTATTGCCGCAGATGGCCTTGTCACCCTTGTTCTTATAAATGACAACAATGTTTGCATTTCTCCATTGCTGTGGGATGTTCTCGTCAGTCCAGGCCTTGGTGATGTACTGGTAGAGGGTGTGCATACACACGTACCCTCCGTTCTTCAGTAACTCGGCAGGGATATTGTCAGTGCCAGGGGACTTGTTGTTCTTAAGGGAATGGACAGCCGATAGAACCTCCTGGAAGGTTGGTGGTAGACTGAGGTCGTGGATAGGAGGAAGTTCAGGCAGTTCGTCCAGGATGGTGGGGTCTGCGTCAGAACCCTGATTAAGCCAGATGTTAAAATGCTCAGCCCACCTCAGCAGAATGTATTCTGATTCTTTAGAAGTAAGTGTTTGACCATCTGCTGTTTTCAGGGAGTAATGCATCGATTTATTCGGTCGTAGATGGTTTTGACAGCATTATAAAAGTTATGCACATCATTATTATTGGCAAAGGACTGGATTTCTTGTGCCTTTTCAGTCCACCACTCATTTTGCATGGCCCGTGTTGCCTTTTGCACTTTCCTCCGAGCTGCCTGCCAATGTTGTCTGATGGTGACAGATGATGGTTGTCTAAAGTTGCCCGGTGTGCTTTGTGCATGTCCTTAAGCAAGTTGTGGATGGTGTCTGAGTTATCGTCAAACCAGTCTTGGTGGTTCCTGCTCTTATGGGCAATGGATTGGGCTGCTGCCTCATAGAGCGTAGAGCTGATATAGGTCCACTGTTGCTCCATGGTATTTTCTGAACTCAGACAAGGTTCCAGCTCCCTTGTTTTCTCAGCTACAATGTATCAAAACTCACTTTTTGCTTCTGTGTTTCTCAGGCGGTTGCAATTTAGCCACTTTTTATTGGGTTTTTGCAGCCGCAAGGGTGGGGGACACACTTTCATATGGAGTTTGGCCACAATCATACAATGGTCAGTCCAGCACTCTGCACCTCTCACGGCACGGGTGATGAGAGCATCCTTGATACACTCCACTCCATATCCTGTTGTTCTGTCCCACCCTAGCGTTGAAGTCCCCAAGCAAAAGGATCTTCTCATTCTTAGGGATCTGGCAAAGAGCTTCATCCAATGTCTGATAACAGCATTCCTTGGCCTCATTCTCAGATGGCAAAGTTGGTGCATAGGCACTGAGAAGCGCGGCATAACATTCCTTTGCCAGGGGGATACAGAGGGTCATTAGTCTTTCACTAATGCCAGCAGGTGTTTCTGTGAGACTTGATAGAAAGGTGTTCTTGATGACCAATCCTGCTCTGTGGAGATGTTGTCCACCTGGCGGGGGGGGGGGGGGAACCATTCCAGAAGAAGGTGTAACCCATTCCTTCCTCTGTTAAAGAGCCTCCATCCAGGAACCTGGTCTCACTCAGGGCAGCAATGTCGATGTTGTAGTGCCCCAGCTCAGCAGCAATCAAGGCTGTTCTCCGGTGAGGTCTGTCAGAGATGCCATACAAGTCCAGGAGAGTCCTTACATTCTATGTTGCCAGTTTTAAGTTGTGTTGTTTCTTATTTCAACCACAGTAGTGGAATAGCCCGATAGGTGCGGTAACCTATCCAGGTGGGTGATTGAATGGGCAATTTTTAGGCCACCTTTTCTAGGCCCTTCCCCAATTGGAGTGAGCAGTGTTGTCCCTAAATAGGGCTGCCCAGTCGCACAGGGGTCTGCCGAAAACAGCTGCCACTCAGCCCCAGCTGCTAGCGACCAAATACCCTGTGCCACTGCCGGGCAGGGTTCTGACTAGGAGTTCCCAGTCCATTCGTACCTGCTCCAGCTGCCAGACGCCCCATCGCTGTCAGACTTCAACCATATGTAAGGTCCATGTATTGTTCACCGTGGTCAGAGGTGGAGACCTGCGCAAGGAAGATATTGAAGTGCCACGGGGGTGCGCCATCCCCAGTAGCACTATCTTCACCATGATGAGGTAAATCCCGGTGGTAAGGGTAAACCCAGGACAACCTGTCCGACATCTTGGCTTCGGGGGACTGCTGGGTCCTTGGTCAGTTAAGGCCCGCCTATTGCTTTTCTGTCAGGTTGTGCTCCCTTAGCCTTGTCTCAACAGATTTACCACAAGGCAGAGGGGTTATTTACCCATAGCTGGGACAGTGGTTGACGGGCGCCAGGGCGTGGTCACACAGAGGTGGGCCTGCACGCCACGTCTCTGGGGCCCACTGCTGCTCCAAGATCCCCTGTAGATTAGCCAGGGGCCATAAGATACCCAGTTTCCGTGTGTGGCTCTGAGGAGGTGCTGCAGGAGTCTCGGTGGTGGAGAGGCTCTGTATTGGCAGGAGGAGGCTTACACACTCAACTCCTCTTCTGTGAAGTGAGCAAGCCACTGATGTGTGGGCGTGTTTGCTCACAGGGTGTGTGTGAAACATCTAGTGCACTCGTACAGTAGTTTAATAGTGCTTGTAGTTAGTGCATGCTGCATGGTGATCTCTGCTTACAGCTATTGCGGCTGGCTAGTCTTCTACACACACACACACACACACACACACACACACACACACACACACACACACACACACACACACACACATCTACAGTTAGCACTGCTTCAACATTCACGTTCCTGAGCATCATTATTTCTCAAGATCTCATGTGGGAAAACCATATTTCCTCCATTAACAAAACGGCTCAGAAGCTGATGTACTCCTTGTGGTATTTAGTAAAATTCCATCCTCTACAGCATATATTGGTGAAATTCTACACTGTCCTCACAGAGAGCATCCTATCATCAGTCATTTCTGTGTGGTTTGGTTGGTGCAGCATCCTACCACAATGTACAAAAGCCGCAGTTACTCGGGAGATGGACACTGAGTCCATAGAAATGAAGCAAAGCAGCAGTGAGGTTATACTGATTACAGAGGAGGAGCTGTTTGCTCCTCAGGGCCTGGCAAAGTGTTCCCTCACAGCCTGTGGGAAGCTAGTGCAGAAAATTCAGAGATATTTAAAACATCAATGACATGGGTAAGGTGCCAGACGATTAGAAGGTGGCCAATGTTGTTTTGTTTAAGAAAAGCTCTAAGAATAAGTCAGGAAATCATAGCCCGATGAGCCTGACATCTGCAGTAGGAAAATTATTAGAAGTTATTCTAAGGGACTGGATATATAAGTATTTGGAAAAATATAGGGACTGATTAAGGACAGTCAAGATGGTTTTGTGCATGGTAGGTTGTGTCTAACCAAACTCATAGAGCTTTTGCGGAAGTTACCAGGAAAGTTGATGAAAGCAAGGCAATAGTTGTCTATATGGACTTTAGCAAGGCTTTTGACAAAGTCCTGCATGGGAGGTTGGTTAAGAAGGTTCAGTTGCTCGACGTTCAAGCTGAGGTAGTGAACTGGTTTTTCAGGAGAAGCCAGAGGATGATAGTAGATGTTTGCCTTTTTGACGAGAGGCTGTGACTATGGGTGTGCCGCAAGGATTGGTGCTCGACATACATGTCATCGATCCGAGTGATAATGTGTTAAACTGCATCGGAAAATTTGTGGGCGTCACTAAAGTTGGGGGTGTAGTGGAAGACTATCAAAGCTTGTCGCTGGAAATGTGAGGTGTTGCACTCTGGCAGGAGTGACCAGGGCAGAATCGGTAGGGGACTGAGGTGTGTGGTAGAACAGAGAGATCTTGGAATACAGATCCATAATTCCTTGAAGGTGGGTCATAAAGAGAGCTTTTGGCACAACAGCCTTTCTAAATCAGAAGTATTGAATACAGGATTTTGGATGATATGTTGAAGTAGTATAAGACGCTGCTGATGCTTAACATGGAGTATTGTGTGCACAACTGACCACAATGTCCTTTTAGATCGCCTTGAGCACTAGCTTGGACTCTCTAGTGGTGTCCTTAATTGGTTCCACTCATACATCCTAGAGAGTAAATTTATTTGTCTGCATTGGAGATCAGTTTCCTAAGAGAATTAATGTACCTTTTAATGTTGCTCAGGGAAACTGCCTTGGTGCCCTGCTCTTCACCTCACATGCATTCCCCATAAGAGACATCACTAGAGAGCATAAACTTCAGCTCCACAGTTATGCAGACGACACACAGTCCTATATCTTGGTGGAGACTGATGATGATGACACCCAATCTTCTCTGACTTCTGGCAAGGCTGCAATAACCAAATGGATGAGGAATAATTTCCTAAAACTAAATGAAGATAAAAACTGAAATACTTCTGGTTTGGTCCCAAAGCCAAACGAAATGAACTTCTTGATAAACTTGGGAACTTGGCTCTCCTTGTAAAGTCAGAAATAACGAGTCTGGGTGTTGTCCTTGATTCAGATTTTGCTCTTAAAAGATATTGCAAAGCTATGTCTGTTTCTGTCATGCAATGATGCTGAATAATGTATTCATGCCTTTATATTGAATAGATTAAATTACTGCAATGCACTTTTTACTGGATTTCCAAAGCAACCTATTGACAAACATCCACTCATTCAGAGCTCTGCTGCTAGATTTTTAACCAAACCTTGGATGAGGGCACCTATAATTCCCAACCTAGATACTCTGCATTGGCTTCCTGTATGTTTTAGAATTGATTTTAAAGTTCTCTGATTGTTTTTAAAGCTCTTAATGGGACCAGAGTACATCATGCAATCGTGTTTTGTTTTACAATCCTGCTTGAGCCCACAGGTCTTCTACCAGTCTCTTAAATTTAAACAATCTCCCTGAAAAGAAAGTTGGCAGCTCAGCTTTTTTCAACTACGCTCCTAAACTGTGGAATTCAATAGCTCAAACTATAATGGATGCAGACTTAGTTGTAAAGCACTTTGAACTACATTGTCTGTGTGTAAAGTGGTCTATATGTAAGTTATTAGTATCACTATAATTATTATTATAAACCAGGACCTTCTTAGTGCAAGTGGTTTAGAAGGACAGAAATTGTTAGGTGCATCTAGAAGGGTTCCACTTGCCATCCACTTCAAGGTTTGATGTGTTGTGCATTCAGAGATGTTGCTGCATGTGGTTATTTGAGTTACTGTTCCCTTCCTTGCAGCTTTAACCTGTCTGGCCATCCTCCTCTGACCTCTCTCATCAACAAAGCGATTGTGCCCACAGCACTGCCACTCACTGCTTCCTTTTTGTTTGTTTTTCACACCATTCTCCGTAAACTCCAGAGGCAGTTTTGTGTGAGAATCCCAGGAGATCAGCAGTTTCTGAGATACTCATCCGGTCTGGCACCAACAATCATTCCACAGTCAAAGTCTTCCCCATTCTGATGCTTGGTCTAAGGCAACACCAGAACCTCTTGACCATGTCTGCATGGTTTTGTGCATTGAGTTGCTGCCAAATTATTGGCTAATTAGATATTTACATTAACGAGCAGTTGTACAGGTGTAACTAATAAAGTAGCTTCGGTATGTAGGGTCCAACTTACATAACCCTACAACATGATCAAGCTAATTCTTCCCTCCTACATAGCCCAAAAACTTCCATTGTTCCTACAGGTTCCCTACATGTCTGCGTATATACGCTATTTTATGTATTTATATTTATTACTTTTCATTATTATTATTTTCTTTATCTTACTGTTTTTTTGTACTGCATCAAATCTAGAGTAACAATTATTTTGTTCTTTACACTTGTGTACTGGAAATGACATTAAACAATTTTGAATCTTAAATGTTAGTGATTTGCAAAGATGATTGATTTCAAATTTCTGCTAATATTTCACTATCATAGTCATTAGAATATCTCAATTTTCAGCCTTTTTGTATTGCCTGATGGAATGCAGTGTGAATATGTTATTTAAACTTTTACTTCCTATTTCAGCCATCATTTATCCCTACGGATTCAGCCACAGATTTTCACCTGTCACAGGAGATTATTCAGAAAACACAGCAAAAATAAAACAGACGTACAGTATTGCATCAGTTGAAACTTAGGATAAAACGGGCTGAAGGCAGCATGGTTTCCTTATGGGAAAATCTTGCCTGCCTGACAATTCTGTTGGAATTCTTTCATAAAATAACATGCAGGATAGACAAAGGAGAGTTAGTGGATGTTGTTCAGGAGTTCTTTGACAGGGTGCCTCACATGAGGCTGCTAAACAAGGTAAGAGCCCATGGTATTACAGGAAAGATATAAGATTGGCAGACTGACAGGAAGGAAAGAATGGGAATTAAGGGGACCTTTTCTGGCTGGCTGCTGATAACTAGTGGTGTTCCACAGGGGTCGGGTTTGGGACTGCTTCTTTTCATGTTATTTGTCAATGGCCTAGATGATGGAATTGATGGCTTTGTGGCCAAAAATGCAGACAATATAAAAATAGGTGGAGAGGCAGGCAGTGTTGAGGAAGCAGAGAGTCTGCAGAAAGATTGGGGAACTGGGCAGAGAGGTGGCAAATAGAGTACGGTTTAGGAAATGCACGGTCAAGCACTTTGGTGGAAGGAATTACAGTGTAAAATATTTTATAAATGGGGAGAAAATTCAGAAATAGGTGGTAAGAGACTTGGGACTTTGAAGGATTCACTAGATGTTAACTTGCAGGCTGAGCTGGTGATAAGAAAAGCAAAGGCAACGTTAGCATCATTTCAAGAGGGCTGGAAATATAAACGCAGGGCTTTATAATGGATTGGTCAGACTGCATTTCAAGTACTGTGAGCAGTTTTTGGCCCCTTATCTAAGAAACATGTGCTGGAGCTGGAAAGGGGGCTTGCAAGAATGATACTGGAATGAAAGGGTTAACATATGAGGAGTATTTGGGTCTGGATCCGTACTCACTGGAGTTTAGAAAATGAGGAGAATTGAATATTGAAAGGCCTAGATAGTGCTGGCATTGAGAGAATGTTTTTGACAGCGGGGGTGTCTAGGACTAGAGGACACAGCCTCAGAACAGAGGGACATCCATTTAGAACAGAGATGAGGAAGTTCTTGAGCCAGAGGCTGGTGTACCTGTGGAATTCATTGCCACAGATGCTGCTGAGGCCAAGTCATTACTTATATTTAAAGCAACGTTCTTGATTAATACGGGCATCAAAGGCTATGGGCAGAAGGCAGAAGAATGGGATTAAGAGAGATAATAAATCAGTCATGATTGAATGGTGGGGCAGCTTCAAAGGGCTGAATGGTCTAATTCTGCTCCTATGCCTTACGGTTTTAGCCCTTTTAATGATACACATTCCGTTAATGCCCATATGCAACTGGAACAATTAAACTGTAAAACAGACAGATACAAATGCCGTTTCACCTGCTACTGAAAAACCAAGGAGTTTCTAGAAAAATACAGTACAGAAGCAACTGTACCATAATTGCTAAAAAAAACACACTGAACAATTCCATGTATATGGATTATGATGTCACAACACCAGCAAGCATAAGAAAGTTAATTTACAAAGAAAATAGAATAAAAATGACAATTCTGCACCCTAATGCACCAATGGCAGCACAGATTAAATCAGTGACTACAGCCCAGTAGATGATGGCCATTTCTGTCATACGGCACAGTTCTGTCTGCTCTATTCCTTTCTGTTAGTGGGAATGGTAGTGCTTAGTTACTAGACAGACAGCCAGTAGTCTGAACCAAAGACATGAGCTTGTATCCAAAAATGGTACAGGGAAATATATATTGATGTAATTAATTAAGTCACAAATTTAATAAGGGCCTTTTTTCTCAATAGCCTGAGCTGGGATTCAAGGAGCTTATAATAAAAATAAACAATCTGAATCTGTAATGTCGCTCAGCAAGTCATTACCTGGTGTCCTTACCTGGTCTGGCCTTCGTATCACGTCAGAAACTGTTTATCAGCTCCTTTGTTTCTCTGTTGGGGACGTGGGCTGGCCAACCTCATGCACATCCTGTGAGTGAATAAACTAAAAGTTATTGTGCTTATATCTATTCCACCTCTTACACAAAGACACACAAGAACACACAGACAAACGCACACGTACACACACATAAACCCACAAAAACACAAATCCATACACATACACAAGCCACAGAAACACACACACACAAACACAAACGCACACACACACAAACTTTCAAAAACACATACACACAAACCAATGAAGCACACACACATGCATACACAAAAAGACACACACACACACACACACACGCCACAGAAACACACACACACAAACACAAACGCACACACACACAAACTTTCAAAAACACATACACACAAACCAATGAAGCACAAACACACACATGCATACACAAAAAGACACACACACACACACACACACACACACACACACACTTGCACAAATGCTTGCACATCTGCTTAGGCTGATACACACATTTGCAAATACTAGGCACTAACAGTAAAGCCATGAACCTCTTACTTGCCTTATTTTACAAAAACAGCCCTGTTAAATCTTAACACAAAATCTGAAATTTATATGGAAAACTGATTCTTTTTATAATTTTTCCGTGCATTAAGAGTTTTTCTACCACTGATGTTAAATGTCATTACTACTAATGATAGATCATTTGCTTCCATCTTTTCCCTGGATTAATTGGTGTCCCTGGTGTGGATTGGGCAAAGTGCTCTTGCCTTCCCGAGGTGTTTTTAAGTGGAAAGGAAGTGGTCACGTGAAGAACAAGGTCGTCAGGCTTGGGCCTCTGCTGTGTGAGCTCAGGCTAGAAGAATTACAGGGGATATAGCAGAGATTCTGGAAAGAACAGCAGGTGTCTGAGAGATGGAGAATAGTGAATGACCTTTTGACCTTTGCTCAAAAGAAGACCTCCAGTAACATAAAAATCACATTTGGAATATTGTGAGCAATTTTGGGCCCCTTATCTGAGAAGGGATGTGCTGGAATTGGAGAGGGTTCACGAGGGTTAACTAATGGGGGGGGAGGGTTATTGGCTCTGGGCCTGTACTTCCTGGAGATTAGAAGGATGAGGATGGTTCTTATTGAAACCTATAGAATGTTGAAAGGTCTAGATAGAGTGGACATGGAGAGGATGTTTCCTACGGTGGGAGTCTGGGACCAGAGGACACAGATAGAGTGGACATGGAGAGGATGTTTCCTAAGGTGGGAGTCTGGGACCAGAGGACGCGGTGGTAGTTGGCATCTGTCTGTCTCGAAGGAAAGTGGGTGATGGTGATCATCGTCACAAGCCTGGGCAGAAAGTGTGGCGATCCTGAGATGCCCAGTCGTCAAGATTCCCCTCTCGGTCTCACCAGTGTAGTCCAAAGGAAAGCTTATGAAGCAATACGTTTGTGGCAGCTTGGCTGCAGGAGCTGCCAGAAGGATGTTTGAAGACATCCAGCTGCCTTAGGATCTCCACTCGGGATTTGCTGTCTGGGTAGCCTCTGTCTCTCCCGAGGCTGCCCACAATGCAGTGTGGCTAGCTGGGCATCTGGTTCATGAGCACCACGGCACGTCTGCATGCTGGTGGGCCTGCATGCTACGTGTGCAGGGGCCAGACCTCCTCCCTGTCCTCTGTAGTTCAGCCTGAGTCCGAAAGGAGTTCAGTTTCTGTTGGCCACCAGTGAGGAGACACTACATGGGGCTTGCATTTGGAGAAGCTACGTACTGACAGAGAGAGACTTACACGTTCAGCTCCCCATTTTGCACGACTGCAGGCCATAGAGGCCATATGACCATAGAGGCCAAGTTATTGGATATATTTAAAGTGAAAATTGATATGTTCTTGATTAGTAAGGGCACCAATGGTTACAGGGAGAAGGCAGGAAAATGTGGTTGAGAGGGGTAACAAATTAACTGTGATCAAATGGCAGAGCAGGCTTGATGGGCCAAATGGCCTAATTCTGATGTATGTTTTAAGGTCTTAGGATCTTAACAGAAATGTTGAAAAATGATGAAAGTAGAATCCATAGAAAAAGAAACCAATTAAAATTTCAGATACAAGACCCTTCATGATAGCATGCATGCTGTGAACTAATGCCATTCATAACTCTTCCGATGTGCCCCAAATCCAATTAAAGTGCTTCTGCGGGCTCCTGAAACAGGCATTCCAAGCTCTGCCAGTGCAGGAGGTCTGAGAAAACTTTGTCAGGCTTTCTTGAAATCTCCTTTAAAAATAATGCAGCATCCCCAATGATGCATAAAGGATCTTGGCCCTTGCGCACTCCAAATGATAAGGCGTCAAAATCCTCGAGTTCATGCATTGCAGAACTGAGGACCTGCAGGGAGTTATGGACACAGCTCAGCATGACACTGAAACCAGCCTCTATCTATACTTCTCAGTAAAGCCTTCAGTGGAATCAACCTACCCAGATATTCTCTCTTGTCCCCTCTCTCATCAGGCAGAAGATACAAAAGCCTGTAAGCAGGTTGAAGGGCAGTTCCTATCAGCTACTCTCAGACTCTTGAATAGACTTTTGTACTCTGAGGTGGGCTTTTGACCTCAAGACCTACCTCATTATGATCTTGCACCTTACTGTTCACCAGGCACTGCATTTTCATGTAGCATTTACACTTCATTCTGCATTGTTACTGTTTTAAGTTGAGGCTCGGCCCTGAGGGACTGATTAAAAAAGAAAAGGGTGCAGTTTATAAAATGTCGGTGCACTAAAGGCAATGAGGGAAGTCATAGCTGATTCCCGCTTGGAGCCTAAAAGTGAGGTGGCTCCCGAGATATGGAGAGTGGAGCTTTACAGCATGAAGTCATAGACTCATAGAACGCTGCAGCACCAACACAGGCCATTGAACCCTTCCAGTTCATGCCAAGCTGTTACTCTGCCTGGTCACATTGGCTCACACCTGGACACCACTCTCCATGCACCTCCTTCTCGTAAGTATTGCACTCGCATTCATCACTTGTGCTGGCAGCTCGTTCCACACTCGCACCATCCTCTGAGTGAAGAAGCTCCCCTTCATGTTCTCCTTGAATATTTCACCTTTCACCCTTACCTATGACCTCTGGTTCTGGTTTCACCCAGCTTAAGTGGAAGAAGCCTGTTTACATTTACTCTATACCCATTGTAAGTGTGTATACATCTATCAAATTTCCCCTCATTCTCCTACACTCCAGGAATAAAGTCCAAACCTATTCAGCCTTTTCCTATAACTCAAGTCCTGCTAACATCCTTATGAGTTTTCTCTGTACTCCTTCAAGCTTACTAATATCTTTCCTGTAGGCAGGTTACCAGAACTGCACACAATACTTCAAATTCAGCCTCACCAATATCTTAAACAACTTCAACAGAACATCCCAACTTCTGTACTCAATACTTTGACTTATGAAAGCCAAAGTGCCAAGTGCTTTCTTTATGACCTTATCTACCTGTGATGCCACTTTCAAGGAATTACAGATCTGTATTCTCAGATCCCTTTTTTTCTACTGTTGAGGTTGAAGTGACTTGGTTCTGGGCTGGAGCTCCCACTGGCTGAACCAGTTTCTGTCTGTTCTGTAGATTGGCTCCATCAACATCAAAGTTAAAATAAATCTGTACACAGAAGTGCAAATGAAAAACTTGCAGCAGCAACACAAGCACATAGCATTCAAGATATCACATTCAGAAGAAAAATATAAATTAAGCACTGCGATTTACAAAACTGTACAAGAAAGAATACAAATAGAACAAAAATAACAAAGCCCTTTGCAGTGCTACCCCACCTCCTTTGCCTTTCGATACAAGCAGGTGATATAAGATGACAAGGCCATAAAACATAGCAGCAGGATTAAGTTATTTGGCCCAACAAGTCTGCCCTGCCACTCCATCATATCTGGTTTGTTGTCCCTCTCATCTCCATTCTCCCCATAAGCTTTGGCACCCTTACTCATCACGAACCTATCAACCTCCACTTTAAGTACACCCAATGATTTGGCCTCCACAGTTGTCTGCGGTGTTGAGTTCCACAGATTCACCACCCATTGTGGATAAAAGCAAATCCTTCAGACCTGTTCTAAAGGGGACTGTGCTCTTTGGTTGCAGACTCGCCCACTATAGGAAACATCCCCTCTATCTTAGGCCTTTCAATATTTGATAAGCTTCAATGAGGTTCCATCATTCTTCTAAACTCCAGCAGGTACAGGCCAACAAAAGGTCCTCGTATGTTAACCCTTTAATTTCCGGGATCATTTTTCTGAACCTTCTCTGGACTTTCTGCACTCCCAACATGTCCTTTCTCAGATAAGTGACCCAAAACTGCTCATAAAGTAGATTCTAATTTAGGTAACACTATCTGAAAATCTCCTGCTAGAACAAAATGAATGACCTTGGGCAGCGCAGAAAGAGGCTGGAAGTTAATCTACTGCTCTACTGCTCTCCTGCTCTTGGACCATGTTCTCAGCCACCTTGCCAGTTCTTGCTGCAACCTTACCCCTCATGTCTTTGTACTAGCTTCCTTACCTCTACCCTTTCAGCGTAGATGAAGCATCTTGACCTGAAACCATGACCATCCGCCTCTCTCCAGAAATACAGCCTGGCCTGCTGGGTTCCTCCAGCAGTCTAACTTTTTCATCCTGCATTTCAGCATCTGCAGCCCTTTGTGTCTGCAAGTTTGTAAAAAATTATACAACATAGAACATAGAAAACCTACAGCACAATACAGGCCATTCGGCCCACAATACTGTGCTGAACGTGTACTTACTATATAAGTTACAATAAAAAAAACAGTTCATCAATTTAAAATTCTAGGTGAGAAACTGGGGGAATTTTCAGAAGAGAAAGGATTGTGGGTTCAATATGTTCAATCACAGGGAATATTTAAGACAGAGGCTAATATATTTTTCTAAGAAAAATTAGACCTTGTCAAAAGCCTTGTTATAACCCACAGAGGCTACTTCAAGCTCATACCTCTCATCTACTTAATTGCGTAAAATGGATCGTCCACTCCAATTAATTTATTTTACCGGAGCATTGAATTGGTAACAGGAGGTCATAAATTTAAAGTAGGTGGCATAAAAAGGATAGGAAAAGACGTGATTGTATCTGGAGTCCACTGCATGATTGTAAGGTGGGAGCAGGTTCAGAAGTAACTTTCTAAAGGGAATAGAGGGGAAAAAAAACTTGGAAAGGAAAAAATAATGATTGTGTGGTGGAACAGAAAGCACTTGTGTTTCAAGAATCACCCCTTGTAATAATGATCAGTGAGGCACAGAGAGTCTGTAGTTACTGACAAGTAACTTTTATTGTTTCAACAAAAAGCATGTGGGTTCACGAACTGCTTCTGTGTGCACTGTACTAGAGTTTCCTGACAGTCCATGAACAGTTAATGAAGAGAAAAGGATATAACCTGGGAAAGGAGTCTACGCTGGCCAGGCATCCCTCGTGGTCCTGATCTCCACGTGTCCATGGGGTCCTCCTTATCTGCGATGGCTGGTCTCTGGAGCTCCTGAGAGTTATACTGTTCCTCATCAATTGAACCATTGGATCTCCATCCTATTGGCTCAAGGTCACCTGACCTACCTGGGTCGCCTTCTTACTGGTCATTGTACAGGGCTACTGCCAACATTGCTTCATGGCTCTGCCCACCCCAGCCTTGTGTATTTGTGTCTTTACACTCTGGTCCAAACCAGTTAAATGAGGCAACCCAGACAGTCTAATGAGATAACCGATTGCAGGTCTGGCATTTTACATAACAGGTAGCTACTCCTCTGAGAATGGGCTCAGGTATATTGCTCTGTCTAGATTGTCCCAGTTGTTCCAGCACATTTTCAGATTTCTCCCGTTACCCCATCCACACTGCTCCGGCCAAGCAGCGTTTTCAAAATTACACACTCTGGAGAGCGTTTCTGAAAATCTTTGGTTTCAGGGGATGAAAATGCCGTTTTCGTGTGGATGGAGGGTAAAAACGAAGAGAAAAGGCTTTAGTTATGGATTTATCTGGTGTAGTATGGACATAGCCTCAGGTATATTGCTCTAATTAGGTTGTCCCAGAGTCAAGAATCAGTTCAGAATCCATGCCCTTTACATAACAAATAGCTATTTGTTTGAGAATGGTCTCAGGTTTAGCAGATCATTACCTGAAGCTTCCTGTGTCCACATTCAGGCTAAGTCCACACTTGACCGGATAATTTTGAAAACACCTGTTTTGTGTAAAAGTGACAGGCGTCCACACTATGCGTTTTAAAAAATATCTCTATCCTCATTGAAACAGAGATTTTGGCGAGTCTTCTCCTCCTGCACATGCGCAGGACACATTTACCGAAAATGAGCGACATGTTTGGTGTCGAATCTCGACGAAAAAGTGGTGCGCGTTTGTGTAGAAAAACTACAGACTAGAAAAATTTATAATGACGGACAGCTGTTGGCTTTCGTGCAGGAGAACTTAAAAGTTAAAAAAAACAAATACTGGAGTGTACGGAGGCAACCAACAGGGAGTTCACGGACAGATTGACCCGGCTGACTGATGCACCATCAATAACTCACTCTGAGACGTAAGGTGAGATATCGGCTTTTATTGACTGGAAGAAGGAACAAACAGTGAGTGACCACCATACTACATCCTGGAGACTGAGAGGCCGGGCTCAGGCCTTGATCGCCTTTATACCCTGTACCCGAGGTGACACCGCGCACACCAGGCCCTACACAGACGCCTCACGACACTCATATACCGGGCTTTTCCAGCAACCTCTGACGCACGTACACTGACCTCAGTCCTGTAACAAAGGCGCCTCGTACTAGCAACTCCGCATGCTGTTCCGCCGTGTGCGTCTTGCAGTCACAAGTTCGGACGAGTGTCTGTAATGCTTGGAGAAACTTGGCGCTCGATTCTCCAGGCCACTGTTGCCGGGTAGCTAAACAATGTCTTGCGTAGACGGTGTTCACCGGCCACAGGTACTGTCTTTTGAGGGCGTCCAGTGCCCCTTCGTAGGTCGGCAGGTCTCTGATGAATGAATAAACTTTTGGGGTGACCCTCGAGAGGAGAATTCTGTGCATAACAGCGGGTTCAGTTGCACGACCCTCCTCCAAGTATGATTGGAAGCATGCAAGTCAGAGTTCAAAAGCAAGAGCTGTTTCAGGGTCTTGGGGGTCCAAATCCAATCTTTCCGGATGTAAAACGGTTTCCATGTTTTAAAGCTTCCAGTCAATAAAATTGATGCACCATCAATAACTCACTCTGAGACGTAAGGCAAGATATCGGCTTTTATTGACTGGAAGAAGGAACAAACAGTGAGTGACCACCATACTACATCCTGGAGACTGAGAGGCCGGGTTCAGGCCTTGATCACCTTTATACAGGGGTCTGTGGGAGGAGCCACAGGAGCAGTCAGCAGGGGGAGTGTCCAGACAGGTATATGTAGTTCACCACACTGACAACGAACATTGAAAAACTGACTAACTCTGTTGCATTAATAAAGCACTTTGCTAAATGTATAAAACATGTCTGCATCAGTGTTATCTTGTATTTCCATACAACGTTACATTAGGTTGTTACACATCTACTGTCAGAGAAGTACTTGTATAAATAGGTAAACCACCTTCATACGAGCAAGGACAGAAAACAGGGCAAAGTGGGAATACTTATTTATTCAGTAAGTTATGGGTCAAAGTATTTGGTGAGTACATTTCTAACTCTTCTGGCTTCAGTCTCTTTGCCATCTGTTCTGAAATTGTTAGGTTGAGTTCAAGAAAACAATGAAATAGCACGCTGCCATCTGACAGCGTTTTCAGAAGTCTCCGGTTACCCCGACCACACTGATCTGGCCAATCCAGCATTTTCAAAAATACACACCTTGGAGAGCGTTTCTGAAAAGCTCCAGTTTTGGGGGATGAAAATGCCATTTTAGTGTGGATGGAGGGTAAAAATGAAGAGAAAAAGCTTTGGTTATGGATTTATCTAGTGTAGTGTGGACGTAGCCTCAGTTGCTCTGAGTAGCTGTTCAGAGTCCACAGAATGGAGAGGGGGGTGGTGGACAAAGACAACTGTCTTGTCTGCTTCCCCTGTCCTTGATCAGTTTCTTGCAGCCAACATCTTGCAAAGAGCTAATATTATTATGCTGAGCCAAATGGCTGCCTACCGTGTCTCCATGAGATCTGATTCTAGAGCAATTGTACATTGCAGTCAGAGGTTGACTGAATGGGTTCTAGATAGGCAAATTGCCAACAGCACAGCACATGATTAAGCTTTAGAAGGATGTTGGATTTATCATGTAAAATTCTGTTTATATAATTCATGTTTATTATCATCTGACTGTACACATAAGACCATAAGATATAGAAGCAGAATTAGGCCATTTGGCCCATCGAGTCTGCTCCACCATTTCATCATGGCTGATCTAATTCTCTTCTCAGCCCCAATCTCCTGCCTTCTCCCCGTATCCCTTCATACCATGACTAAGCAAGAATCTATCGAACTCTGCCTTAAATATACAAAAAGACTAGGCCTCCAGAGTTACCCATGCAAAGAATTCTCCAGATTCACCATTCCTTAGCTAAAGAAATTCCTCCTCATCTCCATTCTAAAAGGACGCCCCTCTATTCTTAATTTTTGTCTTCTGGTCTTAGACTCCCCTGCTGTAGGAAACATCCTCTCCACATCCTTTCTATCAAGACCTCTCCCAATTTGATAGGTTTCAATTAGGTTCCCACTGAGTTTTTTGAATTCTAGTGAATACAGACCCAGAGCCATCAAACACACTTCATATGACAAGTCTGGAATCATTTTTGTAAACCTCCTTTGAACCCTCTCCACTGTCCGCCCATCCCTTCTAAGATAAGGGACCCAAAACTGCTCACAATACCCCAAGTGAGGCCTCACCTGACCTTTATAATGTCTCAACATTAAATCCTTGCGTTTATACTCTAGTCTTCTTGAAATGAATGCTAACATTGCATTTGCTTTCCTCACCACAGACTCAAACTACAAATTAATCCTTAGGGAATCCTGCACAAGGACTCCCAATCCCTTTGCACTCCATTTTTTTTTTTGTATTTTCTCTCCATTTAGAAACTAATCAATCCTTTCATATCTTCTACCAAATTGCATGACCATACACTTCCCAATACTGTAGTCCATCTGCCATTTATACAACCAAATGAAACAAAGTTCCTCTGGACCATGGTGCATCTGCAAAATATATATATCAAACACTGCACAGAAAACAAAATATTAACATAAATTTTAATAAAATTGCCTCCAAGAGGACCACAACCTTGTCAAAGGGTTTGGAGGTTTGCGTGCCTGAGAGCTAAGTTGGCTGGAGTCCGGACCTTGTGCTTTGGCTCTTGGTTTGGGCCACCCATGCCAAACAGACCAAAGGGTAGAGGCTATTCTAAGAGTAGTCTACTGGTCCTCCAGGTTTGGGGGTTCAGCTCAGGGCTAGCAACCCCGACTGGTCAAAAAAATTGTTACAGAAAGGGCAATGAAAAATCATTCTTTATCTGTGTGCAACCAAGGACAGACAGAGATGGAGAACCTTCATTGCTGCCCTAAACACGGGCAGCATAACAAGCAGTAAATAAGTTAATAAAATATAATCCTAAATGCATGTTGTGCACAGCATACATAGTGAACTGTAAGCAACTGTATGAGACCTTGGTGGTGGTCTTGAGGTGGAGAAATTCTGGAGATGCTAGAAATTTTGGAGCATCCTGATGAAAGGGCTCAGCTCAAAACATCAACTGTTTATTCCCCTCCATAGATACTGCCTGACGTGCTGAGTCCCTCCGGTATTTTCTGTGTGTTGCAATTCAACTTTTACCTTTTTTCTGTAAAATCCACACAATTCTCAGTGTATGCACTGCAAACCAACTTATGAACATCACTAACCTTGCTGACTAATAGGTTAGTGTGTGGGCGGACTTAATCGTCCCAGCCTACCAGTTCACGATGAAGATTGCTTAAAAGTTAAGCATCAGGAGGAGTGATTAAGCTTGGGTGATTTTGTAAAATGTGTTTCATATCTAATTGGGTGCTAATTGTTTAACTTGTGGGAGTGCAGTGGTGAGATGGAATGGCCAAGTCAATGCCCAAGCCGCATTTCAAAACTTCTAATTTGGTTTGAATCGGTATTATCAGCTTTTTCTAAGATTTATCTTTTGTGCAGAATACGGATTTAATGGATGGATGGTATAGTGGCAAGGGAAGGTAGGAGAGAGGTAACAGGAAAATCCAAGGCACCTAAATTGTTTGGTCCAATAAGACCACAAGGCATAGGAGCAGAATTAGGCCATTAGGCCCATTGAGTCTGCTCCACCATTACATCATGGCCAAACCATTATCCCTCTCAACCGAGTTCCACTGCCTTCCCCCACTCAGTAACCATTTATTCCCTTGTGAACCGAGAACCTATCAATCTCCACTTTAAATAAACCCAATGATTTGGCCTCCACAGCCATTTGAGGCAATGAATTCCACAGCTTCGCTACAATCTGGCCGAAGAAATTCCTCCTTATCTCTGTCCTAAAGGAATGTCATTGTATTCTGAAGCTGTGCCCTCTGGTCCTAGACTCAACCACTGTAAGAAACATCTTCTCCACATCCACTCTGTTTAGGCCTTTCAGTATTCAATAGGTTTCAATGAGATTCCCTCATCAGGGCCAGTGGTGAGAGTGGGAGTGTCAGGCTTTGGCTCAGAAGAGGAGTCAGCTCTGGGTATGTTTCTGTTAAGGTTCCCTTTTTTTCTTACTGTGTAAGGGGTACTTAGTATAGATCAAATGGCCCTTGTGTGTTTTTCATGCTGGATGTTGGAACTATGAGGAGACCAGTTATATAGGATTGGGTGTCATGTAATGAACTAGAGTCAATTAGGGAACTTAAGGTAAAAGAACCCTGAGGAGGCAGTGATCACAATATGATTGAGTTCAACTTGAAATTTGATAGGGAAAAAGAAAATCTGACATAGCAGTATTTCAGAGGAGTAAAGAAAATTACAGCGGTATGAGAGAGGAGCTGGCCAAAGTAAATTGGAAAGAGGTGCTGACAGGGATGACAGCAGAGAAGCAGCGGCTTGAGTTTCAGGATAAAATGAGGAAGATGCAGGATGGATGTATTCCAAAAGCAAATGAACTCAAATGGCAAAATAGTACACCACGAGAAGTCAAGGCGAATGTTAAAGCAAAAGAGAAGGCATACAACGAAGCAAAAAATAGTGGGAAGATAGAGGACGTGAAGCTTTTAAAACCCTACAGAAAGCAACTAAAAGAACCATTAGGAGGGAAAAGATGAAATATGAAAGCAAGCTAGCAAACAATATGAAGGTGGATAGAAAAAGCTTGTTCAGTTATGTAAAAAATAAAAGAGGAATGGGAGTGGATATAGGACTGAGAGACACAAGGAGATGACAGATGAACTAAATGAGTATTTTGATTCTGTCTTCACTGTGGAAGCCACTAGCAGTGTGCCAGATGTTGAAGGATGTAAGGGAAGAGAAGTGGGTGCAGTTACTATCACAAGGGATAAGGTGCTCAATAATCTGAAAGATCTGAAGTTGCATAAGTCACCCATACCAGATGAACTACACCCTAGGATTCTGAAGGAGCCTCCAGAGATTGTGACTCATTAGTAATGACCTTTCAAAAATCAGTTGATTCTGGAATGGTTCCAGAGGACTGGAAAATTGCAAATCAGTCCTCTCTTTAAGAAAGGAGGGAGGCAGCAGAAAGGAAATTATAGACCAGTTAGACAGACCTCAGTGTTTTGGAAGATGTTGGAGTCAATTTTCTGTGGTAAAGACCATCTATCACTCTGTGATAAAGGTGTCTAGCCCTAATTAACTGTGTTCTATGAATTGCCACATTGCACACTTCTTTCAATCCCCATGTCCTCTTTGTGAATCCAATGTGTCAAGGAAAAACTTTTCATCAGTGTGGAGTTTGTATGATGCCCGTGGAAGGCTTTCACCTTGGAAAGGCCCTGAGCCTAAGGAACCAAGGGTGATCATGATCTCAACTTCCACAGCAAGATTAATAGAGTCATAGAACACTATAGCACAGAAACTTCAGCCCACCTCATCTGTGCTGAAATATTAATCTGACTGATTTTGTTGTCCCCCACCTAGACTATAGCTCTCTTTCTTTCTTTTTCAATCTTTTTATTATTGTTATTAATATCAACAAAATAAAATTGATACATAGATAATGGGATTACAAACATACACAATTCAACTGAACATGAAAGAATATATAAGCAATGATTACAGTATAAATGGGTATTCCCAAATCATAGACAATACAATATACAAATAACCAAGGCAAACCTAGGTATATCATAATATATAATAAAAAAAACAGAAAAAAGAAAAAAAAATTATGCAAAAAAACTAATCTAATAATCTAGTAACTAATAAAGAAAAAAAAACAAAAAAAGAAGAAAGGAAAAAAAGAAAAAATGGAAAAAGAAAAAAAGGGCTGTTTATATTATCTCACAAAAATACAAAATCATCAGTGTCGTCAACTCCGATCCTCTCAGCATATATAGAATCAAAACTGGAAAATCAAATAGGCCTGGAACAGGGTCATATTACATCATATGAAAATATTGAATAAATGGTCTCCATGTCTTTTCAAATTTAATAGGAGTATCAAATACACCACTTCTAATTTTTTCTAAATTTAGACATAACATAGTTTGAGAAAACCAATGAAATACAGTAGGATTAATTTCTTTCCAATTCAACAAAATAGATCTTCTAGCCATTAGTGTAAGAAATGCAATCATTCGACAAGCGGAAGAGGATAAATGGAGTGAGTCCCATCATTAGTAAACCAACAATTGCAGTAATAGGATGAGGTTGTAAATCAATGTTCAATACCGCAGAGATAATATCAAAAATATCTTTCCAATATGTTTCCAAAAGCGGACACGACCAGAACATATGAGTTAAAGACGCTATCTCAGACTGACATCTATCACAAATAGGATTTATATATGAATAAAAATGAGCCAATTTATCCTTGGACATATGAGCCCTGTGCATAACTTTAAACTGTATTAGTGAATGTTTAGCACATATAGATGATGTATTAGCTAATTGAAGAATTTTATCCCAATTCTCAATAGGGATAGTAAGGTTAAGTTCTCTTTCCCAATCATTTTTAGTCTTATAAAAGGGCTCTGAACATATCTTCATAATTATATTGTAAAGTTTTGATATTAGCCCTTTCTGAAAAGGGCTTAGTTCAAAGAAATTCTCCAAAATGCCTGAAGACACAAAATTTGGAAAAGTAGGAAGTACAGTATTTAAGAAATTCCTAATCTGTAAATATCTAAAAAAATGAAATCTAGGCAAATTATATTTATTAGATAATTGCTCAAAAGACATAAAACAATTATCCAAAAATAAATCGGAAAATCATAGTAATCCTTTCCAAGCTGAATAAGCTTGGTCTATAATAGAAGGATTAAAAAAACCAATTGGATACAATAGGAATATTTAAAACAAACTGAGTCAACCCAAAAAATTTCCGAAATTGAAACCATATATGTAAAGTATATTTAACTATCGGATTGTCAATTCGTTTCTGCAATTGAGAAAGAGCAAAGGGAAGAGAAGACCCTAAAATAGAACCCAATGAAAATCCTTGTACAGATTTAATTTCCAGGTTCACCCAATGAGGGCTAAAAGATAAATCCCAATCCTTTAACCAACATATCAAATATCGGATATTAACTTCCCAATAATAAAATCTAAAATTAGGCAATGCCAATCCACCTTCCTTCCTTGCCTTCTGTAAGTATGTTTTACCTAACCTAGGATTTTTATTCTGCCATATATATGAGGAAATTTTTGAATCAACATTAGCAAAAAAAGATTTTGGAATAAAAATTGGTACCGCTTGAAATATATATAAAAACTTGGGTAAAATAACCATCTTAATAGCGTTAATCCGACCTATCAGAGATAAAGATAATGGTGACCACTTAGTAAACAAACATTTAATCTGATCGATTAAGGGTAAAAAAATTAATCTTAAATAAGTCTTTATAGTTTTTTGTGATTTTAATCCCTAAGTAAATAAAAGAGTCTTTAACTAATTTAAAAGGTAAATTTCCATAAATTGGAACCTGTCTATTTAAAGGAAACAATTCACTCTTATTAAGATTTAATTTATACCCGGAAAAATCACTAAATTGAGCCAACAATGATAAAACTGCAGGAATGGATTTCTCAGGATTAGAAATAAATAATAATAAATCATCTGCATATAATGATAACTTATGTATATCTGTCCCAGGATTAATGCCAAGAATATTCTGTGATTCTCTGATAGCAATTGCCAAGGGTTCTAAAGCAATATCAAATAATAATGGACTAAGAGGACAGCCTTGTCTAGTGCCCCAAAATAAACGAAAAAAGGAGATCTTTGATTGTTAGTAAGCACCGAGGCTACTGGAGTATATTATATCAGTTTAATCCAGAAAATGAATGTCAGACTAAAATTAAACTTCTCCAGCACATTAAATACGTATGGCCATTCAACTCTATCAAATGCTTTCTCTGCATCTAATGAAATGACATTCTGATGACTATAGATCGCCATACACCTCCCATCCATATACGGCAACTAGCCAAATTTCTCTTAAAAATTGAAGTTGACTGCAACAACCTCTTCCACTGGTAGCTTGTTCCACACTCCCACCACCCTCTGAGTGAAGAAGTTCCACTCATGTTCCCCTTAAACATTTCACCTTTCACTCATAAACTACGACCTCTAGTTCTAGTCTCCTCCAACTTGAGTGGGATAAGCCAGCTTGCATCTCTACCTCTATCAAATCTCCCCTCAGTCTCCCAAACTGCGGGGAATACAGTGCTAATCTACTCAACCTTTCCCTGTCGGTAGCTAAGCTACAGATTGCATTTGGGTTCTCCGGCAGACAGAGATGTCAGTGAGGACAGACACTGTGGTTTGTGTGCTGGCCCTTTAAAAAGCATGGGGCTGAAGAAATATGTGAGTAGGAGTTGTTTTATCCCTTCAAATCGTAAGGCATCGAAACAGGCCTGACAGCCCAATTTATTCATGTCAGCAGTGTTGATGAGCAAACTAAAACCCATCTGCCAATGACCTTCTAAAGCTTCTCTGTCCATGCTTTTAAATGTTGCTAATGTGTGCACCTCAGCCTCTATTTCTGGCAGCTCATTCCAGATATGCAACACTCTCTGCTTGAAGAAGCTGCCTCAAGGTTGATTTTAAATCTCTCACCTCTCACCTATGTCTGCTTGTTTTCTTGTACCCCCTACCTGGGAGAAAAGAATCACCCTGTCAGCTGGGTCACTGCTCAAACCTCCTACGTTCCAGGAGAGGGTTGGAAGTTTGCACATGGAGACAGATTTTGTGGATTGTTTTTCTCATTTGGGGCAAAAGTAAATGTTTGAGAAGATCGAAGTTCTGGTGAAAGTTCATCTCAGGCCTCCAGAAGCGGGCACAATATTTCTCAGCAGGTGGCCAGAGTTACGGCTTCAGGTCCAATACCTTCCTCACTCTGGATGATGGTCACAAACATGAAATGTCAGCTCTGTGTTTCTGTTGCCTTGGATGCCGTGTGAGAGCACTTCCAGAATTTTCCGTTTTTATTTTGCATTTCAAGTATTTACACACTCTCTAGCTCTGATTTTCAAAATATTTTTCCCACTGGGTTCTACCAACTTTCAACTGCAAAGCAGTGATTTCCTTGGGAGTTTTGTGAAGGAATATCTAGGCCTCAGCATCACTTCCTGCTTATTTTTTGAACTGGGCCATGGTAACACTGCTTTTGAGAATATGAAACAAGGAGGTAATGCTGAGCTTACATCATATTGTTTGATAAAAGTAGCAATATCATGATCAGATTATATTTCTGTTATTTAAATAGGATGTCAAGATTCCTGCACCTGGTTCTGAAGTAACTGATTAAAATGATCCTGATGCACCATCAATAACTCTCTCTGAGACGTAAAAGCAAGATATGGCTTTTATTGACTGGAAGAAGGAACAAGCAGTGAGTGACCACCATACTACATCCTGGAGACTGAGAGGCCGGGCTCAGACCTCCATCACCTTTATACAGGGGTCTGTGGGAGGAGCCACAGGAGCAGTCTGCAGGGGGCGTGTCCAGACAGGTATATGTAGTTCACCACATTCACCCCCCCTTTGTTTTAAAAAGAGTCCCCATGTGGCGAAGTTTCTTACAGGTTAAGTCTATCAGGTGGTCGAATCAGTTGCTGCGATCTACGTAGCTCCGGCTGTGATTGCACAGGAGCCGGTGGTGATTGCACCGGAGACGGAGGTTGTGCTGGTTCCGGCCTAACCGGAGGTGTCAGCCCACTAGGCATCAGTGATCCCTCACGCATGTGCGAGGCGCCTGGTATATACGCGTACGAAACACTGGTATATGAGTGTCGTGAGGAGTCTGTGTAGGGATTGGTGTGCGCGGTGTCACCTCGGGTACAGGGTACATGGTTACCGGGGAGTGTTCAAAGTAGTGGTCTGCTGCTCTTGCGGGCGCCAGGTCACGGACGGAGACCGTGTCCTCCTGCCCATCAGGTAAGACCACGTAGGCATACTGGGGGTTCGCATGTAGAAGGTGAACCCTCTCGACCAGCGGGGAGTATTTATTACTCCTCACATGTTTCCGGAGCAGCACTGGCCCTGGGGTCGTCAGCCAAACTGGTAGGATGGTCCCAGTGACAGACTTCCTGGGAAAAGAGAATCGACGCTTGTGAGGGGTGGCATTGGTGGACGTACATAACAGGGAGCGGATAGAGTGGAGTGCCTCAGGGAGGACTTCCTGCCATCAAGAGACCGGCAACCCTTTTGACTTAAGGGCTAAAAGTGTGGCCTTCCATACTGTGGCATTCTCCCTCTCCACCTGTCCATTTCCCTGGTAGCAATGCCCCTAGCTAGCAGGTACCGGCGCAGATCATCACTCATAAAGGAGGACCCCCTATCACTGTGGATATAGCAGGGATATCCAAACTGAGTGAAGAGCTGGTGCGGGGTATTTATGATGGACATGGCAGTGGTGTCGGGGCAAGGAATGGCAATGGCGAGTACTCATCGATAATATTGAGAAAATAGACATTGCGGTTGGTGGAGGGAAGGGGGCCCTTAAAGTCAACACTCAGTCGCTCAAAGGGGTGGGTGGCCTTGACAAGTTGCACCGTTTCAGGATGGTAGACGTGTGGTTTGCACTCAGCACAAATTTGGCAGTCCCTGGTCATCGTCCTGATGTTCTCCAGGGAGTACGGTAGGTTCCGGGCTTTCACAAAATGGTAAAATCGGGTGACCCCCAGATGGCAAAGATGTGCATGAAGGGCGTATAGCTGGTCAAGCTGTGCGCTAGCACACATTCCCCGGGATAGGGCATCAGGGGGCTCATTGAGTCTGCCAGGCCAGTACAGGATATCATAGTTGTAGGTGGAGAGTTCTATTCTCCACCGCAAAATCTTATCATTTTTGATTTTGCCCCGCTGTTGGTTGCTGAACATGAACGCAACCGAGCGCTGGTCGGTCAGCAAGGTGAACCTTTTGCCGGCGAGATAGTGCCTCCAGTGCCTAATAGCTTCCACTATAGATAATAGACAATAGGTGCAGAAGTAGACCATTCGGCCCCTCGAGTCTGCACCGCCATTCTGAGATCATGGCTGATCATTCACTATCAATACCCAGTCCCTGCCTTGTCCCCATATCCCTTGATTCCCCTATCCATCAGATATCTATCCAGCTCCTTCTTGAAAGCATCCAGAGAATTGGCCTCCACCGTCTTCCGAGGCAGTGCATTCCAGATCCCCACAACTCTCTGGGAGAAGAAGCTCTTCCTCAACTCTGTTTTAAATAACTGACCTCTTATTCTCAATCCATGCCCTCTGGTACTGGACTCTCCCAACATCTGGAACATATTTCCTGCCTCAATCCTATCAAATCCATTAATTATCTTAAACGTTTCAATCAGATCCCCTCTCAATCTCCTCAATTCCAGTGTGTACAAGCCCAATCTCTCCAATCTCTCTGCGTAAGACAGCCCTGCCATCCCAGGAATCAACCTAGTGAATCTACGCTGCACTTCCTCAATTGCCAGAATGTCTTTCCTTAAACCTGGAGACCAAAACTGTACACAATATTCCAGGTGTGGTCTCACCAGGGCCCTGTACAAATGCAAAAGAACATCCTTGCTCTTGTATTCAATTCCCCTTGTAACAAAGGCCAACATTCCATTTGCCCTCTTCACTGCCTGTTGCACTTGCTCATTCACCTTCATTGACTGGTGAACTAGGACTCCTAGGTCTCTTTGCATTTCTCCCTTACCTAACTCGACACCGTTCAGACAATACTCTGCCCTCTTGTTCCAGCTTCCAAAGTGGATAACTTCACATTTATTCATATTGAATGACATCTGCCAAGTATCTGCCCACTCACTCAGCCTATCCAAGTCTCCCTGTATTCTCCTAACGTCCTCTTCGTATGTCACACTGCCACCCAGTTTAGTATCGTCAGCAAACTTGCTGATATAGTTTTCAATGCCCTCATCTAAATCATTGACATAAATCGTAAAGAGCTGTGGTCCCAATACAGAGCCCTGTGGTACCCCACTAGTCACCTCCAGCCAGTCTGAGAAACTCCCATTCACTGCTATCCTTTGCTTTCTATCTGCCAACCAGTTTTCTATCCATGTTGAAACCCTGCCCCCAATGCCATGAGCTCTGATTTTACTCACCAATCTCCTATGTGGCACCTTATCGAATGCCTTCTGAAAATCTAGGTACACAACATCTACTGGCTTACCCTCGTCTAACATCCTTGTTACACCCTCAAAAAACTCCAACAGATTAGTCAAGCATGATTTGCCCTTGGTAAATCCATGCTGGCTCGGCCTAATCCTATTTCTACCATCTAGATGTGCCACTATTTCGTCCTTAATAATGGACTCAAGCATCTTCCCCACGACTGACGTTAGGCTAACTGGGCGATAGTTCTCCGTTTTCTCCTTCCCTCCCTTCTTGAAAAGTGGGACAACATTAGCCACTCTCCAATCTTCAGGAACTGATCCTGAATCTAAGGAACATTGGAAAATGATTACCAATGCATCCGCAATTTCCTGAGCCACCTCTTTTAGAACCCTCGGATGCAGACCATCTGGACCCGGGGATTTATTAGCCTTCAGTCCTACCAGTCTACTCATCACAGTTTCTTTCCTAATGTCAATCTGTCTCAATTCCTCTGATATCTTATGACCCTGGCCCATCCATACATCTGGGAGATTGCTTGTGTCCTCCCTGGTGAAGACAGATCTAAAGTATGCATTAAATTCTGTTGCCATTTCCCTGTTTCCCATAACAATTTCTCCCAATTCATTCTTCAAGGGGCCAAAATTGTTCTTAACTATCTTCTTTCTCTTCACATAGCTAAAAAAGCTTTTGCTATCCCCTTTTATATTCCTGGCTAGACTGAGCTCATACCTGATTTTTTCTCTCTGTATTGCTTTTTTAGTTAAGATCTGCTGTTCCTTAAAACTTTCCCAATCATCTGTATTCCCACTCATCTTAGCCCTGTCATACTTCTTTTTCTTTAATGCTATACAATCTCTGACTTCCTTTGTCAACCACTGTGGCCCCTTCCCCCTCTTTGAATCCTTTCTTCTCATTGGAATGAACTGCATTTGCATCTTTTGTATTATGCCCAAGAATATCTGCCACTGCTGATCCACTGTCTTTCCTGCCAGGGCATCCGCCCATTTAACTTTGGCCAGCTCTTCCCTCATGGCTCCGTAGTCTCCTTTATTTAATTGCAACACTGACACCTCTGATCTGCCCTTATCCCTCTCAAATTGTAGATAAAAACTTATCATGTTATGATCACTACTTCCTAATGGCTCCTTTACTTCAAGATCACTTATCAATTCCTGTTCATTACACATCACCAAGTCCAAAATAGCCTCGTTCCTGGTTGGCTCAAGCACAAGCTGTTCCAAAAATACATCCCTTAGACACTCCACAAACTCCCTATCCTGGGGTCCAGCACCTACCTGATTCTCCCAGTCCACCTGCATGTTGAAATCTCCCATAACGACTGCATTACCTTTAGCACATGCCAATGTTAACTCCCTAATCAACTTGTACCCAATATCCACGCTACTGTTTGGGGGCCTGTACACAACACCCATTAGGGTCTTTTTACCCTTACTGTAACTCAGCTCAGTCCACACAGACTCTACTTCCCCTGTTCCCAAGTCACCTCTTGCTAAGGACTGAATCTCATTCCTCACCAACAGGGCCACCCCACCCCCTCTTCCCATATTTCTGTCTCTACGATAGCACGTATACCCTGGTACACTCAATTCCCAGGCCTGATCCCCTTGCAGCCATGTCTCCGTTATCCCAACAATATCGTAGTTCCCCATTTTCATCTGAGCTTCAAGCTCATCTGTCTTATTTCTGACACTACGCGCATTCAAGTATAGAATTCTTAGCCCACTCCTCCTCTCTTTGCTTAAAACACTGTCTACTGTACCTAACCCAGCTCCTTGAACTTCCATCGGGCAAATTGCACCCTGAATTTTGATGACCTTCTCAAGATCACCCAAACCTTGTACACATTTAACCCCATGCACCTTCTGACCAACCCTCTGGATCTGGATCCCTGCCCCCTGCTCATCTAGTTTAAACCCCCCCGAGCAGCACTGGCAAATACTCCTGCAAGAATGTTAGTACCCCTCCGGTTCAGATGTAGACCATCCCTTCGAAACAGATCCCAATGTCCTGGAACAAAGACCAATTATCCAAAAACCTGAACCCTTCCTTCCTGCACCATGCTCTCAGCCTCGTATTAATGTGCATAATCATTCTATTCTTCGCCTCACTCGCACGTGGCACAGGTAGCAATCCCGAGATTGTCACCCTGGAGGTCCTGCCTTTCAGCTTCACTCCTAACTCCCTGAACTCTCTAAGCAGGACCCCCTCACTCACCTTACCTGCATCATTGGTCCCTACATGGACCACTACATCTGGGTTCATGCCCTCACTCTCAAGAATAGCCTGCACCCGATCTGAGATGTCCCAGACCCTGGCACGAGGGAGGCAACATACCATCCGAGACTCCCGATCTGCCCCACAAAATCTCCTCTCTGCCCCCCTAACAATAGAGTCCCCTAAAACTATCGCTCTCTTCTCTTCCCTCCTCCCCTTTCTAGTTGAGGGTTCAACCTCTGTGCCAGAGGCAGGACCACTACAACTCATTCCTGGTAGGTCATCCCCATCAACAGTATCCAGTACGGTATACTTATTGTTAATGGGAATGGCCGCAGGGGCGCTCTGCTCTCTCTGCCTGCTCCCCCTGCCTCTCTGGACCGTCACCCATCTGCCTACTTCTTGGTTTTTTGATGTGACTACCTCCTGATAACTCCTATCTATCTCTGCCTCCACCTCCCGAATGATCCGTAGTTCATCTAGCTCCTGCTCCAACTCCCTAACTCAGTCTGATAGGAGCTGCAGCTGGACGCACCTTTTGCAGGTGTGGTCATCAGGGACAACTGTGTTGACCCTGACCTCCCACATACTGCATACGGAGCACACCACTGCTCTGACTGTCTCCCCCATACCTGAACTGGATTAATAGAATGTCTAAAAAGCACCTAGCGACCTTACCTTCTTCCCCTCAGCGAGCAATCACACAGGCTTACCGAAGTCCCCTTACGCCAAAGCCCACTTAGCCAAAGCCCAGGACTCTGCTTCCACGGACTCCGCTGCCCGCTCTGAAAAGAAGTCCTGCCTTTTAAAGTGCGCGCTCGACGCTGACGTCACTCGTGCCTGCGCAGTTCCCCCTCCTCCACAGGTATTGACCAGGTAGGCTTAAATCCTACCTACACGGTCGAATTCTCTGAGCTCCCAGCTGAATCACAAGCTGTAACTTGCTCCCAATTCAAATGACCTGGGCCTGGGCTTCTTTCTCCACCGCGGAGCGCCGAATTTCAGAGGCTTGAAGGGTACGAGAAAAGAATGCTACTGGCCTGCCTTCTTGATTGAGGGTAGCAGCCAGTGTGAAATCGGAGGCGTCACTCTCTACTTGGAAGGGAATGGTCTCGTCCACCACATGCATCGTTGCTTCGGCAATGTCCTCTTTAATGAAGCTGAAGGCCATGCAGGCCTCAGCAGAGACGGGAAAAGTGGTAGACTTGACAAGGGTGTGGGCCTAGTCTGCGTAATGGGGATCCATTGGGCGTAATAGGAAAAAAAAACCCAGGCACCGTCTGAGGGCTTTGAGACTGGTGGGAAGAGGGGGTTCTAACAGGGGGGCGCATACAGTTGGGATCAGGGCCAATGACCCCGTTTTTCATGACATATCCAACGATAGCGAGTCGGGTGGTTCCGAACACACACTTGTCCCTATTATAACTAAGGTTCAGGGCTTCGACCACTTGGAAAAATTGTTGGAGGTTGGTGTTGTGATCCGACCAATCGCGACCACAGATGGTGATGTTATCCAGATAGGGAAATGTGGCCTTCAGTCGGTACTGGTCCACCATCCGGTCCATTTCCCTCTGGAAGACAGAGACACCATTCGTGACACCAAAGGGGATGCGCAGGAAGTGATAGAGCCTGCTGCCCGCTTCAAAAACGGTGTAGGGGCGGATGGGGAGCTGGTGATAAGCGGATTTCAGATCTATTGTCGAGTACACCTTGTACTGAGCTAGCTGGTTGACCATATCCGCGATGCGGGGTAGGGGGTAAGCGTCAAGCTGCGTGAACCTATTGCTGGTTTGACTATAGTCCACGACCATCCTGTCTTTCTGTCCAGTCCGAACAACAACCACTTGGGATCGCCAAGGGCTTGAGCTTGGCTCAATGATCCCCTCCCTGAGCAGCCGCTGCACCTCCGACTGAATGAAGGCCCTGTCCCCCGCACTGTACCACCTGCTTTTAGTTGCCACCGGTTTACAGTCGGGGGTCAGGTTGGCGAACAGCGGTGGGGGAGGGATCCTGAGGGTGGAGAGGCTGCAAGTGGTGTTGGTAGCGCAGCTGTCGGCATGGTGCTGGGCGGGACGTGTGGTTCGGTGTGTGGGTGTGTATGTGCAGTAATGGGGTATAAGGTGAAGTCCCACCAAACTGAGGATTCCTGACAGTGAGTGGTGGGAGGGGCCCGTCATATGCCATAGTCACACTTTCGAGGTGGCTCTGGAAGTCCAGCCACAATAGCACAGGTGCGCACAGTTGAGGCATGACCAGTAGCACAAAGTTCCTATATTCTGTGTCCTGCATCACCGATGTCGCTACACAACCCACCCAAATGTCTGTGGAATACGACCCAGAAGCCAAGGTGACCCTCTGACTTACTGGCCGTGTCACGAGTCCGCAGCGTTGCACTGTGTCCGGGACAATAAAACTCTCAGTGCTGCCCGTGTCAAACAGGCAGCTAGTCCTGTGCCCCTCCACCAGGATGTCCATCATTGACCTTGCAAGCTGGTTTGGGGCGCTTTGGTCGAGGGTTACAGTGGCCAGAGTTGAACTGCCATCTTGGTGCCCGGTAAGCACCGGTGGGTAGGGGGCAGGGCATGGTGACGCCGACAAAGATGGCCACCAACATCTGGGCATGCAAGATGGTGGCCCCCACGTCTCACACACAGCGCTGCCCGACCCTGCTCATGGTTTAGACTTACAGACCTTGGCGAAATGGCCCTTCTTCCCGCAGCTGGAGCAGGTCACTTCTCGGGCTGGGCAGCATTTTCGGGCGTGCTTTTTGAGTCCGCAGAAATAACACAGCACGGGCTTTCGCCGGGCCGCCGCCGTGGTCGGGTTCAGGGAGTTCGTGGAATCACAACCAGCAGCAGCGTTGGCGAATTCGCTCGCAGGAACCAGTGACGGCAGGGTCTGAGGTGTCCACGGAACCGGTGGGGAATCGCACGGTTGGACAGCGTCAGCTTTGCGCAGCACAGCCTCCAGCATGTCGGCCGTCTCGATCGCCGAGCATAAGGTAAGATTGTCATTTTCCAGCAAACGCTGGCGTACGTACACTGACCGAATTCCTGTCACAAAGCCATCTCATACTTGCAGCTCCGCATGCTGTTCCGCCGTGAGAGTTTTGCAGTCACAAGTTCGGACGAGTGTCTGTAGTGCTCGGAGAAACTGGGCGCTTGATTCTCCAGGCCGCTGTCGGTGCGTAGCTAAATGATGTCTTGCATAGACGGTGTTCACCAGCCGCAGGTACTGTCTTTTGAGGGCATCCAGTGCCCCTTCGTAGGTCGGCAGGTCTCTGATAAATGAATAAACTTTTGGGGTGACTCTCGAGAGGAGAATTCTGTGCATAACAGCGGGTTCAGTTGCACTAACCTCCTCCAAGTATGATTGGAAGCATGCAAGCCAGAGTTCAAAGGCAAGAGCTGCCTCAGGGTCTTGGGGATACAAATTCAATCTTTCTAAACATAAAACGGTTTCCATGTTTAAAAACTTCCAGTCAATAAAATTGATGCACCATCAATAACTCTCTCTGAGACGTAAAGGCGAGATATTGGCTTTTATTGACTGGAAGAAGGAACAAGCAGTGAGTGACCACCATACTACATCCTGGAGACTGAGAGGCTGGGCTCAGGCCTCAATTGCCTTTATACCGGGGTCTGTCGGAGGAGCCACTGGAGCAGTCAGCCGGGGGCATGTCCAGACAGGTATACGTAGTTCATCACAGATCCCAGAGGCTTTAAAGAGGGAGCAATTATGAGGAAATTTAGAGTAACTGTGTCTGTATTCAACAGAAATTAAATCTCTATCACACTGAATTCTGGGGTCAATGGAGAAATTCATAATAGGCTTTGAGGTGTGAATAACTGGAAGAGGGCAAGGTGGTTTCACTCCTTAGTTGGCACAAGTGCAAAGAACCAATTGGGCTCCTGTTATGTTGTAAACATCTGCGTTCATATAGACTGTAAATCTGTGGACGTTTACAACAGTAATGAAGACTAACCAGCCTATATGTCTGTGCCAGCTCTACACAAAAGCACTCAGAACCAAATTCCCAAGCATTCACTTCTTCTTCCTTTGCTTCAGCTGTTCCTTGTGGTAAAGTAATTCTTGCTGTAACAGCTCCATGGTGAGATGATTCACCTAATCTCATTCCTCATGTTCTCACTGCCAATTTTAATGAATGGATGAAGTAATTTAGTGACGCTCATGGAGTAGGTCCTCCCGGCCCTTCAAGACACAACCTGATTAACCCTAACCTAATCAAGGGTCAATGACCAATTAACCTACCCAGTATGTCTTTGGACTGTGGGAGGAAACCAGAGGACCTGGAGGAAACTCCAGCATTCTACAGGAAGGTCGTACAGAGACCCCTTACAGATCAGCGCTAGAATTGAACTCTGAACTCCAGAATACCCCAAGCTGTGATAGCGTCAAGCTAACCAACACACTGGTTCTTCGTTACTGTCTAATCAAATAACATAGAACGTGGAACATACTACTGTACAATGTAGTATGGGCCCACTGGCCCACAATGACATGTGGACCTATTCTATGATCAATCTAACTGTTCCCTCACACATAGCACTTCAGTTTTCTATCATCTATGAGCTTACCTAAGAGTCCCTGAAATGTTCCAAATGTACCAGCCTTAATCACTACTCCCGGCAGTGCATTCCAGACATATGCCACTCCTTGTGTGAAAAAAACCTACTTCTGACATGCCCCTTAATTTTTTTTTTCACTTACTTTAAAAGGATATCATCTGTCAGTAGCTATTTCTTCCCTGGGGAAAAGATGCTGGCTCTGCATTCTGTTTCTGCCTCTTATGATCTTACACATCTATATCAAGTCACCTCTCATCTTCCTTTGCTCCAAAGAGAAACCCCCAAATTTGCTCAATATTAGGAGATGAGATTAGAAAGCTTAATTGTCTTGGATACCTAGTGGTGCACAAATTGGGAATTCTGCTTCTGATTTTTGTAAGTGTCTGCATTTGTAAAGGCACACATTAGAGACACCTGTCCATCTGCTCGTTAATGCAGGTGGCCCTGTTGGTGAGGAATGAGATTCAGTCCTTTGCAAGGGGGGACATAGGATCAGGAGAAGTGGAGTCTGTGTGGATAGAATTGAGGAACAATAAGGGCAAAAGGACCCTAATGGGTGTTGTCTACAGGCCACCAAACAGTAGCATGGATATTGGGTGCAAGTTGAATAGGGAGTTAACACTGGCATGTAGCAAAGGTAACGTCGCAGTAGTTATGGGGGATTTCAACATGCAGGTGAACTGGGAGAATCAGGTTGGTGCTGGACCCCAGGATAGGGAGTTTGTAGAGTGCCAAAGGGTTGCATTCTTGGAACAGCTTGTACGAGAGCCGACCAGGGACAAGGCTATTGTGAATTTAGTGTTATGTAATGAACAGGATTTGATAAGTGATCTTGAAGTAAAGGAGTCAGTAGAAGGTAGTGATCATACTATGATAAGTTTTTATCTGCAATTTGAGAAGGATAAAGGCAGATCAGAGGTGTCAGTGTTGCAGTTGAACAAAGGAGATTATGGAGCCATGAGGGAGGAGCTGGCCAAAGTTAACTGGATGGATATCCTAGCAGAAAAGACAGTGGAACAGCAATGACAGGTAGTCTTGGGAATAATGCACAAGGTGCAAAATCAGTTCATCCCCCGGAAAAGAAAGGAAAGGGGCCACAGTGGTTGGCAAAGGAAGTCAGAGATTGCATAGCATTAAAAAAAAGGAAATATGACAGAGCTAAGGTGAGTGGGAGGACAGATGATTGGGAAGATTTTAAGGAACAACAGAACTTAACTAAAAAGGAAATACGGGGAGAAAAAATGAGGTACGAAAGCAAGCTAGCCGGGAATATAAAGGAAGATAGCAAAAGCTTTTTTAGGTATGTGAAGAGTAAGAAGATAGTTAAGAACAATGTTGGGCCCTTGAAGAATGAATTGGGTGAAATTGTTATGGGAAACAGAGAAATGGCAGAAGAATTTAATGTACTTTAGATCTGTCTTCACTAAGGAAGACACAAGCAATCTCCCAGCAGTATGGATGGGCCAAGGACATAGGGTAACAGAGGAAATGAAACAGATTGACATTAGGAAGGAAACGGTGATGAGTAGACTGATGGGACTGAAGGCTGACAAATCCCCGGGTCCAGTTGGTCTGCATCCTAGGGTAATAAAGAAGGTGGCCCTGGAAATTGTGGATGCATTGGTAATCATTTTCCAATGTTCCTTAGATTCAGGATCAGTTCCTGAGGATTGGAGAATGGCTAATGTTATCCCACTTTTTAAGAAAGGGGAGAGGGAGAAAACAGAGAACTATTGACCTGTCAGCCTGACATCGGTGGTGGGAAAGATGCTAGAGTCCATTATTAAAGATGAAATAGTGGCATATCTAGATATCAGTGATAGGATTGGGCCAAGCCAGCATGAATTTACCAAGGGTAAATCATGCTTGACTAATCTGTTGGAGTTTTTCGAGGATGTAACCAGGAAGTTCGACAAGGGAGATCCAGTGGATGTAGTGTACCTCGATTTTCAGAAGGCATTTGATAAGGTCCCACATAGGAGATTGGTGGGTAAAATCAAAGCTCATGGCATTGGGGGGAAGACATTGACATGGATAGAAAACTGGTTGGCAGATAGAAAGCAAAGGGTAGCGGGGAATGGGTGTTTCTCTGAATGGCAGGTGGTGACTAGTGGGGTGCCACAGGGCTCGGTATTGGGACCACAGCTGTTTACGATTTACACCAACGATTTAGATGAAGGCATTAAGAATAACATCAGCAAGTTTGCTGACGATACTAAGGTGGGTGGCAGTGTGACATGTGATGAGGATGTTAGGAGAATTCAGGGTGACTTGGATATGCTGGGTGAGTGGGCAGATACTTGGCAGATGACGTTTAATGTGAATAAGTGTGAGGTTATCCGCTTTGGGAGTAAGAACAGGAAGGCAGATTATTATCTGAGCGGTGTAGAGTTAGGTAAGGGAGAAATACAAAGAGATCTAGGAGTCCTTGTTCATCAGTCACTGAAGGTGAATGAGCAAGTGCAGCAGGCAGTGAAGAAGGCTAATGGAATGTTGGCCTTTATTACAAAGGGAATTGAGTACAAGAGCAAGGAGATCCTCTTGCATTTGTACAGGGCCCTGGTGAGAGCACACCTGGAGTATTGTGTACAGTTTTGGTCTCCAGGGTTAAGGAAGGACATCCTGGCTGTAGAGGAAGTGCAGTATAGATTCACGAGGTTAATTCCTGGGATGTCAGGACTGTCTTATGCAGAGAGGTTAGAAAGACTGGGCTTGTACATGCTGGAATTAAGGAGATTAAGAGGGGATCTGATTGCAACATATAAAATTATTAAGGGATTGGACAAGATAGAGGCAGGAAATATGTTCCAGATGCTGGGAGAGTCCAGTACCAGAGGGCATGGTTTGAGAATAAGGGGTAGGTCATTTAGGACAAACTTCTTCTCCCAGAGAGTTGTTGGGGTCTGGAATGCACTACCTCGGAAGGCAGTGGAGGCCAATTTTCTGGATGCTTTCAAGAAGGAACTAGATAGGTATCTTATGGATAGGGGAATCAAGGGATATGGGGAATCAAGGCAGGAACCATGGTGGTGCAGACTCAAAGGGCTGAATGGTCTACTTCTGCACCTATTGTCTATTGTCTATAAATACTAATCGGCCAAACATGTGGCAGCAACTCCATGCGTAAAAGCATGCGGACATGGTCAAGAGGTTCAGTTGTTGTTCAAGTCAAGCATCAGAATTGGGGAAGGAATGTGATCTAAGTGACTTTGACTGTGGAATGATTGTTGGTGCCAGGAGGGTTTTTTTTTCGGTATCTCAGAAATTACTGGGTTTTCATGCACAGCAGTCTCCAGAGAAATGTACAAAAATGGAAAATACCCAGTGAGTGGCAGCTGTGTGGATGAAAATGCATTGTTAATGAGAGAGGTTAGAGGAGAATGGCCAGACTGGTTTATGCTGACAGGAAGGCGACAGTAACTCAAATAATCATGTGTTACAACAGTGGTGTGCATCCTTGAATGCACAACTTGTCGAAACTTGAAGTGGATGGGCTACACCAGCAGAAGACCTCACCGGGCTCCACTCCTGTACATAATCAAGTGTCACTTGAGCATATATCAATGGTTGGTAAGAATATTGTGCAATTTTAAAGTTCTTAAATATATTCTATAAATGATTTATCAATGTTGCGTTTGGAGGTAATTTTTGGATGAGGGAAAACATTGGAAAGAGAGTCCATATTACTAGAACCTCATAGAGTCATCAAGATGAAAACTGGCCCTTCAGCCCAACTCATTCATGCTGACTATTTGCAATTGTGACCTTTGATTCTTCCTCTTCGTCATTATTATATGTTGTGTTATAAGACGTATGGCGATCATAGTCTCAGTGTCTTTGGTTGTTCTTGACAATTTTTTCTGTAGATGTGGTTTGCCATTGCCTTCTTCTGAGGACATTTGATCAGATTTCCATTTAATACACTTTACCTGATATGACTTTAAAAACTGCACAAGTTACTGTAAGCATCACGCAACCTAATTGCTTTATGCATTAATTATGATGAAATGAATAATAACACATCATATTTTGAAATAGATACTCTGTTAGAAATAATGCATGCTACATTAAATCATACATTTTAAAACCTTAACCTTCCAAGCCACAACTAAGTAATGTCATTGAGTGTTGCTGACCCATACCTGCAAAATAACATAGAGAATAATGGAAGTGGAACAAGACACATGTGCTTCATAGCTTGAATTCAACATTGTCTTGGCCATAGAGAACAGAGGGTTGTAATGGAAAGTTATTATCTGACAGGTTGTCTATGACTAGTGGTATTCTACAGGGATGAATGCTGGAACCCTTTGCTGTTTGTGATATAAATCAATGATCTGGATGAAAATATCATGGGCTGATTAGTAAATTGGCAGACAACACGAAAATTGGAAGTGTTGTGGATAGTGACGAAGGTTTTCAAAAGATACAGCAGGATATAGATCAGTTGAAAATAAGGACAAATAAAAGGCAGATAGAGTTTAATCTGGAAAGTGTGAGATACTGCACTTTGGGAGGTCACATGTAAGATAATAATCCAAACCTACTCTGGGAATGCTGGGGCCAGTATGAGGAAAAAGTTTGCTGTAAGCTCAGCCCGAAATTAGTTGGTCTTTGCTTGAAATATCAACTGCTTATTTCCTTCCATAGACACTGCCTGATCTGCTGAGTCCCTCTACCGCTTTGTATGTGTTTCTTTAAGCTTATCTCATCCTTCATTTCATTTTAGTTCGAGATATGTCTGGTCTGGGCGATAGGTTTGAGTGCTTGTATTACATCTCATTAAGATGCCACGGCGCTGGTGAACTAATGTAGAATAAAAACAAAAGTACTGGGAATATTCATTAGATCAGGCCAGGATTGATGGATTTAACATTTCCAATCAGTGACCTTCAGTTTCAACTAAACAGATACGGAGCTGAAGTGAATGTCTGTGATTGGTAATATTCTGGAGATATTAACTGACATAAAGCATACACTCATTGTATGTTAACAATTGACCATTATGATGTTGGAGAAGGAAAACAAAATGTGAAGATCTTTAACCAGACCTCTGAGTGGGACATTATTAGGTACAGGGGTGGAACCCAGTGTGATCTTCTGCTGCTGTAGCCTAACCGTTTCAAGGTTTGGACGTGTGTGTTCAGAGATGCTCCTCTGCACATCACTCTACATGTGGTTATTTGAGTTACTGTCACCCTCCTGTAAATTTGAACCAGTCTGGCCATTCCCCTCTGACCTCTGTCACTGACAAGATGCTTTCACCCACAGAACTGCCGCTCACTGGATCACTGGGTGCTTTCGTTCTTGTTTTTCACACCATTCTCTGTAAACTCTAGAGACTGCTGTGTGTGAAAATCTCATGAATTTGGCAATTTCTGAGATATTCCATCAGGAAATGACCATCATTCCACAAAGTCACTTAAATCTTATTTCTTCTCCATTCTGATGTTTGGTCTGAATAATAACTGAATCTTTTAACCGTGCCTGCATGCTTTTAGGGAATTGAGTTGCTGCCATATGATTGGCTGATTAGATATTTGCTTGAACAAGCAGATGTTCAGGTGTACCTGATAAAGTGGCCACTGAGTGTGTATTTCAAAGCAGTGGCTCTCAACCGTTTTTTGGCCATGGCCCCCCCTTAGGAGCTATTCTCAGGTTCCAGGGCCCCGCTTTTAAACAGGGATACAACACAAACAGATAGACAGAAGGTCATTTATTATTGAACACCAAGATACTGGACAAAACTTAAAAAAAGACTGTATGAAATTAAACATCTATCAGGCCTAATGCGGTCCTTGAGCTTGCTGCTTTTCTGCAAGTTTCATGATATCGGGCTCCAAATTAGACAATGACAGTCGGAGGGATGCGAGAACCCTTGATTGAATACGTTGACCTGGTGCGGTCTGATTCGCGACTGACTCTGAAGCGAGGCTGTGTGGGAGAAGCTTAAGCAATGAATTTACCAGGTGCGCCGAATTCAAGCGGTGTGTTGGAAAGATATTACAAATAGGAGGGAAACTATTGACTGCAATGAAGGTTGCTGCTTGTGTATTTCATCAGTTCAGTTACCAGGGCCCCCATAAACACCTGGGGCTCCCCTTCTCACAGTTTTCAGTCGGTGGCCCCCTTCAAATGTGCCAGGGCCCCCATTTTGAGAATAACTGTTCTAAAGCAAAATGTTAATATAAGAATTGTTTGGTAAAAATGCTGATTCAGTACAGATACTGTGCCAGCAAAAAAAAACTGTAATTGAAAGAATAAATACATAATAATTTTCCTAGTGATCTGGAAGAAAATTAGGGATAAGTGTTTTTTAAACTGAAAAATAAAATGATGTAAGCAAATAGAGGAATTCACAAACAAATTGTCATTAACTCGGGACTGTTGTGGGTATTCCTACCTTCCAGAACCAAAACTGCAGTAAGACATCATCTTTAAAAGCTGGACGTATGTTGTTAGGGCCCTTTCTGAGCAATGCAATGCAATATTCTCACATTGAGTCCTCCCTCCACCGAGCTCGAAACTGTGCCACACTTGATGCTGGGTACATTAAACAAATTATGAACAGTAGGAAACAAGAGATGCATAAAAGTCTTACACATGTGGGTGTAAATAATTGTAATAGGTAGTGGGAGGAAGCATCTCCAAGAACATCACCAACCACAATGATTCTGAGGCTCAGCTTGTAGATTCAAAGGACAAGGTTGTTGCACTGAGTCCATGCAGAGCCCCAGGAAGATGGTCAATTTAACAATACACCAGTGTCCTTAAATGAGTGCAGCTGTCCCCTTTCGTTCAAGAGCATGATGGTTGAGGGGTAGTAACTATTCTTAAACCTGGTGGTGCGAGTCCTCAGGCTCCTGTACCTTCTACCTGATGACAGAAGCAAGAAAAGAGTGTGACCTGTGTGGTGAGGATCTCTGATGATGGCCATATTTTTATGGCAACATTTCATGTAGATGTGCTCAATGATTAGGAGGGTTTTACCGGTGATGCACCAGGCTGAATCCATTGCCTTTTGCAGGACTTTCCACTCAAAGGCCTAAATGCAGCCAGACAGCACACTTTCAAACACATATCTGTAGAAGTTTTCCGAAGTTTTCAATGACATGCCAAACCTCCGCAGACTCCTGAGGAAGTAAAGGTGCTGTTGTGCTTTCTTCACAATAATAGTTATATGATGGTCCAGGACAATTCGTCTGAGATAGTGACACTCAAGAATTTAAAGTTAATGAGCCTCTCCACCTCTGATCCTCCAATGATCGTTAGGTTATGGACATCTGGTTTCCCTCTTCTGAAGTCTACAATCAATTCCTTGATCTTATTGACATTAAGTGAGATGTTGTTATTCCACATCTCAGCCAAGTTTTCAACCTCCTCCTGTATGCTGATTTCTAAGATCATAAGACATAGGAACAGATTGGCCCATTGAGTCTGCTCCACTATTTCATCATGGCTGATCCAATTTTCCTCCTTTGATACTGCCGACAACAGTGGTGGTGTCAGCAACCTTGTATATGGTGTTTGAACTGTACTTAGCCACACGGTCATAGGTGTAAAGTGAGTAGAGCTGGGGGCTAAACACACAGCCCTGTGGTGCACCTGTGCTGGTAGAGATTGTGGAGGAGATGTTTTTGCCAATCTGAACTGATTGGAGTCTACAGGTGAGGAAATTCAGGATCCAATTTCACAAGAGGGTAAAGGTCTTGGAGTTTACTGATTAGTTTTGAGGGGATGATAGTGTTAAATGCCGAGCTGTAATCGAGAAAAAGCATCCACCTTTGCTGTCCAGATGTTCTAGGGTTGTGTGAAGAGTCAATGCGATAGCATCTGCTGTAAACCTGTTGCTTCGATAAGTGGATGGGAGCAGATCCAAGTCAACATTCAGATAGGAGCTGGTATGCTTCAACACCAGACTCTCTAAACAGTTCATTACAATGAACGTAAGTGCCGGGTGATAGTTACTTAGACAGGTTACCACACTCCTCTTGGGCAATGGTATGATTGAAGCCTACTTGAAGAGGTGGGTACCATACACTGCCAAAGCGAGAGGTTGAAGATATCTGTGAATACATCAGACAGTTGGTCAGCAGGTCCTTCTTGTTCTGGTGGTCAAACTGAGCACAAAAGGCATTGAGATCACATGGAAGCGAAGCTCTGCTGTCTCTTATGTCACAAGATTAGCGATGTAGGAGGTTATGGCATTCAATCCCTTCCACAGCTGTTGGCCATTCGCCGTTGAGCTAGATTCCGGTCTAGTCCAGAATCTTTACTTTACCCAAAAGATGACTTTTCAGAGATCAGACCTGCACCTCTTGTAGCATTCTTGATCTCCAGACTTGAATGCCTCTGACCTGGCTCTCAGCAGGTTCTGAATTTCATTCTTCATCCAGGGCTTCTGATTGTGGAAAACCCTAAATGATCTTGAAGGGACATACTCACCTACAGCTATTTTAATAAAGTCTGTAATGACCCTGGTGTAGTCATTCAGATTGTCAGATGAGTTCTTGAACACGGTCCAGTGCACTGACTCAAGGCAATCCTCTAATTGTTCCTCTGCCTCCCACGACCATCTCTTCATTGTCTTGATCTCTGGAGCCTTGATCTTTAGGTTCTGTGTGTTTGCAACAACCAAATGATTCAACTTACCAAAATACGGTCTCGGGAAGGAACAGTAGGCATTCCTTGTCACAATGTAGCAGTGGTTAGTGTGTTGGGTCCTCTGGTGCAACAGGTTATATGCTGATGATAGTTGGGCAGGTTTTCTTCAAACAGGCCAGGTTAAAGTTGTTGAGTATAATTTGAAATGTGCTGGGATGGGCTGTTTCTTGTTTACAGACAACATTGTGCAGTTTCGTGAGTGCTTGCTTATAATTGGCCACTGGTGGTATGTAAACTGTGGTCAGGATCATGGACGAGAATGCCTGAGGCAAATAGAGTGGTCTATATTTAATTGTTAGCTGTTCTAAGTCAGGGGGGCAAGAAGTGGACATAACCCCAACATCCATGCACCGACAGGAATTGACTAAACAGCATATGCTGCCACTTCTTTCCTTAACAGAAGCCAACGTTCAATCCATTTTGTAAATCGTAAGACCTTCTGGTGAGTTAGCTGCGTCTGGCGTGTTTGCTGTTAACCAAGTCTCAATGCAATAAGCAATTGAGAATTTGAAGCATGTGTAGATGGCAGGTGTTAAATGCCTGCTGTCCTGATGAAGGGTCTCAACCTGAAACATTGACTGTTTATTCATTTCCATGACCTGCTGACTCCTCCAGCATTTTGTGTGTCAGGCATTAAATGCCATTAGGTTAATTAGTTTGGCACAACACCGTGGGCTGAAGGACCTGTCTCTGTGCCACACTTTAATGTTTGACGTTATGAGCAGAAAATGGAGGTTGATCTAAACTTTCTCAGGTGTAAATTTTAAACACAATGATTCTGCAGATTCTCTGGAATTCCAGAGAAATGCTGGAGGAGCAGGTCAGGCAGTATCAATGGAAAGAGGGACAAATAGTCAATCTTTCAGGCCGACACCTTTCATCAGTCCTCGGCCCAAATGCCAGCTCTTTATTCCTCCCTATGCTCCATGCTGCCTGACCTGCACAGTTGTAACTTTTCCACCCTATTGAAATTCAGCTGAACTGAACTTGCCTGGTAATAATGTCTGATCTTGTAAGCATTTAATGGTTCTGTTAAAACAAGGTTCACAATTAGATTGGCAGGCTCATTGTGGATTCTCAAGGAAACGCTGTGTAAGCAAGCTAGATACCAACTGCAATATGCAAATCAGTGCAACACTCTGAAAATAGAGCATTTACCTCCCCACAATATCTCTGTAGCATTGAAAAATTTTTCATCGCCATTGGATTTCAAAACAGAGATCATGCAGCTATTTTTAGCATTTATTTATGAATGTGGGTGTCATTGGCATTTACTGACCATCCCTCGTTGATGGGAACCTCCATAAACCACTGCCTTTTCCAAAAGCTCCCTTCTGGAGAGCACTGTAGGGCTGTTGAAACAAATACCACGCAGTCTTAGAAATTTCTTCCCCCAGGCAGATCAGCCATTTTAATTAGCCACCCTACCCCTGCTATCTATAATCTGCCACTGCACTGCACTGTAAAGACTTTACACCACTCTTTATAATGCTGCTTATATGCTGGTATTTATGTATTTATGCACATCTTATTCTGTATCTGTTCTTTAACCTCTAACTTTATTTTTGTATTTTTTTATTCTTCATTATTGTTGAACGTTTTTGTTCAATGTAGCACAAATGCACCACATCAAGTTCCTATTACATGTAAATGTATATGGTGAATGATGTTAATATTTTATCTTTAAACCTTCCTGTAGGAAATTCCAGGATTTAGACTAATGTCGATGAATGAATAAAGATATATTTCTAGAGATTTAGGAGACTGCAGATGCTGGAATCTGAGCAACAACTATCATTTTCAACAGAAGATGTTTCCTATAGTGGGAGAGTCTAGGACTAGAGGGCACACACTCAGAATGCAAGGATGTCCATTTAGTACAGGGATGAGGAGATGAGCCAGAGTGTGGTGAATCTGTGGAATTGATTGCCACTGACAGCTATGGAGGACAAGTAACTGAGTATATTTAAAGCAGTGATTGATAGGCTCTTGATCAATAAGGACAAGAAAGGTTAAGAAGAAAAGGCAGGAGAATGGGCTGAGAAGAAAAATAAAGCAGAATCCATGGAGGCAACGGGATGGTTTACATTTTGGGTCAAGAAACTTCATCAGGACTGAGATATATTTCCAAACTGATTTTGTATGCGACTTGGAGGGATACTGCAGGGTTGGTGCTCCCAGTGACTGAGGTCTTTGAAAAGAATGCTGAGCTTTCAGGTTTAGAAAGTATGGTTGAAGTATCAAGGTCTGGAAATTTTAACGCCTTAAATAGGGTGGTACGGTGGCATAGTGACCAGCACAAAACTTCACAATACCAATGACCTGGGTTCAATTCCTACTACTGCCTGTAAGGAGTTTGACCATTCTCTTCATGACTACATGCTTTTCCCCCAGGTGCTCTAGTTTCCTCCCACAGTCTAAAGACACACCGGCCTGTAGGTTAATTGGTCATTGTAAATTGTCCCGTAATTAGGCTAGCATTAAGTCAGAGGACTGCTTGGCTGTGCGACCTGAAGGACCAACACAGCCTATTCCACTCTGTATCTCAATAAATAAACAGCAAACATCCATTTTTCTGGATGTAAGGATCCAGCAGAGGCAGCATCAATAAGCTGATTAACCAAATGACCACATATATACCATACACATGCCACATCAGAAATACATTGACCTCTCACCTTGGATAAATCAGATGAGATTAGCTTTGTTTTCACATGTATGTTGAAACATCAAGACATACAGTGAAATGCATCGTTTGCATCCAATCAGATTGTGAGGATTATGCTTGGTAACACACAAAACTCAGCAAATCAGGAAACATAGATGGAGAAAGAAACTCCATCTATGGAGGACATTGGCCCAAAATGAAGGGCGTTGGCCGAAAACGTCGACAGTTTTCCACTCCAAAGATACTACCTGACTTGCTAAATCCTCCTGCTAAATGTCACTCTGGATCTCCAGCATTTAAATTTCTTGTGTTTGGGACTATGCTGGCGGCTGCCCACAAGTGTCGCTATGCTTCATAGCATGTCCCCAACTCACCAACCCTAACTGTACATCTTTGGAATGTGGAAGGAAACCAGAGCACCTGGAGGAAACCCACGTGATCATGATGTCAATGTACAAACTCCAAACAGGAAGTGGCAGGTACTGAATACCTAATCGTTGGCACTGTGATAGCATTACGTTAACTGCTCAGCCACTGTGTTGCCTACTGGATAACACTTATCTGTGTCACCCTCTTCGGTTGGCCTGAGGCCTGATGGTCTGCCGGCGCACGGGGGTGTCCGCGGGGGAATGCCGCCGACTGGCACATTCTCAGCTGCAGGAGTACGTGCTGAGGGACGCACTCAGACTCGGTGCAGCCACCGCAAGGGCCCGGTGGTGAAGGACCACAGTCTAGGGTTCTTCTCCCGCGGGAGTTGAGGGGTGGGGGGGTGTGGGTTGTATACCCCTAAACAAGTGTATGTAAACATGGAATAACAGAGTGCCATGCGGCTGGCAAAAAGTGTGAAAATGTAAAGATAGCAATGGAAACAGCTGTAAAGGATTGAAAGCCATTGAATGGTTTATTGTATATAATTTATTTTTGAATAAAGTATATTTTATTTAATAAAATAACACTTATCTGTGTCAGTCATGTTACAGATTGGAATTACTTGAAGGTTAGTTATCATAACTAAACAAAGGAGGAAGCTTTTTATGTAGCCCCTCACAGATTGCTATAAGAATGATCCAAAATGTTGAAGCCAATGAGACATCTTTGAAATACAAAATGCATTTAAATTGTTCTGATGGTTGAAGAGCTGTCCAGCCAATATTCAGGATAAACATTACTTTTGTTTTGCCCTCTTAGACACGGCTCATGAGTTTAAAGCTGAGGAGTCGGAGAATTAAATGATTAACTGCGATGTCCCAGGAGTTTAGAGTGATTCATATATGAAGAACAGAGAACGCAGTCTGCATTGCAGCTTCCAGGGGAGTAGATTTAGGATGGAGACCGTATGAAGAGGCTTTTCCTAGAGACTAGTGAATCTGTGGAATTCTCTGCCCACTGGAGCAGTAGAAGCTCTCGCCTTAAACGTACATCTCCTGGTTTATCAATTTTTTTCCCCTTGGGGAAAAACTTTGTGTTTTCACCCCTCCAAGCTACAGGAGCCAGACCTCAACTGATCACCTGCAAATGGATCAAAGGGAGTCCTTGTAAGTACCCCAAAGAATGAGAGGGGATCCTATAGGATCACATAAAATTGTGAAAGGGTTAGGTAGACAGGAAAGTTGTATCCACTGGTTGGGGGGTGGGGGAAGACTAAAACTAGAGGACATAACCCCATGATCTGGGTGAATAGATTTAGGACAGAGATGAGAAGGAGCTGCTTTCTCCTGTGACTTCTCTGCCCAGGTAAGGAATAGAGGCTAGCTTACTAAATAAATTTAAAACAAATTTATATAGATTTTTAAGGGTAATGGGGAAAAGGAGTTAGAACTTAGTCCATGACAAGATCAGTGATGATCTTATTGAATGGCGGGGCAGGCTTGATGGGCCAGATGGCCTATTCCTACTCCTATTTCTTAAGTTCTTATGTTTTTATTATCCTCTCTTGCTGGGTAAGCTTTACATTTCCTTCTAAGCAAGGACTTCCACTGGACTTCTGTCAGGAATAAACACGCGAGATGACGCAGTTGCTGGAAATGCAGGGTTATACATGCAGAATGCTGGAGAAACTCCACAGGTCAAACAGCATCCATGGAGGGCAATAAACAGCTGACCTTTCAAGATCCTTCATCAGGACTGTCAGTCTTATCTGTGTCTCTTTGAAGGCATCCCAAGCTGGATATGTACATGAAGGTGCAAGGAATGGGGTGGCTATGGAACCTGTGCAGACAGAAATGATTAGCTTAAATAGGTGTCATTAGTTTAATTTATTCATCACAGCATTGTGTTCCTGCACTGTATTCTTTTGTGTTCTATGGTTTATAACTCCTCGAATCTCAGTCCAGCATCCCAAGATCAAGAATACTGTAATATTGTTGTGACAAGGATATCCTTTCTATACAATACACACAAAATGCTGGAGGAACTCAGCAGGTCAGGCAGCATCCACGGAAATGAACAGACATTTGATGTTTTGGGCTGAGACCAATTCCTTTCCAACGTTAGGAGACTGGAACTGCACAAGTACCCCAAATGGAAGTTTTATCGGGGTCTATATAATAAGAGCAAGGATTCCTTGCTCTTGGACTCACATCCCCTTGCAGTGGAAGCCAACATATTAGTTGCCTTCTTAACTGCTTACTTCTCCTGTAGTTTCATTTTCAGTGTTTGATGTACAAGAATAACCTTTCTACATCAGTCTTCCCAAACTAACACCATGTAGATACTACAAACTACCTTTCTGTATATTCTATTTGTGCCTGACTAACCTCAAATTTATCCACATGTACTACATTTCAATCCATGTCATAACAAGATTATTAATCAACTCTTTCTTATTGTACACTATCCAGACAGTAGGAGGTTAAGGGGGTTTGGCAAGAGACTGACTTGAACTTCCACCTAGTCCTATCTGTCTGCACCTGGACCATAGCCACCTATGTCTCTATACTGGGTGAGTCTACAATGAGAGAGCACAGACTCAGAATAAAAGGACATCCCTTTAGAACAGAGATGAGCAGGAAGTTGTTTAGTCAGTGGGTGGTGAAACTGTGGAGGCCAAAATCATTGGGTACATTTAAAGTGGAGGATGATAGATTCTAGATTAGTAAGGACATCAAAGGTTAGGGGAGAAGGCAGAAGAACGGAGTTCATAGGAATTGTAAATTAACCATGATGGAATGGTGGGGCAAACTTGATGGGCTGAATAGCCTAATTCTGCTCCTATGTCTTTATTGTTACAATTGAACCCACACCTGCAATTTCAGATTCAGCTCGTTTCACACTTGTAACATCCTCTGGGCATCTGACTCCCAAATACATACTGATGAATGAAATGCATTGAGCATCTTCCCCATCTCTCTTGGCTTCATGCATAGATGACTACATTGATCTTCAGGAAGGCCAATTTTGTCCCTTGCTATCCTTTTGCTTTTAATGTAGTTATAGAAATCCCTGGGATTCTTTTTCACCTTGTCTGTCAGAGTAACCTCATACCCTCTTTTAGTCTTATGGTTTCCTTAAGTATTCTCTTGCATTTCTTATAGACATCAAGCACCGCATTTGATCCTAAGTACCTTTACCTGGTTTGTGCTACCTTCTGTTTCTTTACCAGGGCCCCACTATGCCTTGATAGACTTGGCTCCCTAAAAGTATCAACCTTACCTTTTGTATCAAAGGAAATACACAGTTGCTGTCCTCTCAGAATTTCATTTTTGGAAGCTTTCTAAGAATCCCCTTGTCAGAATCAACTTGTCTCAATCCACACCTGCTGGATGCCTTCTGATGCTATCAAAATTGGCCTTTCTCCAATTTAGATTCTCAGTCCAAGGACCAGTCCTATCCTTCTCCATAATTATCTCAAAATAATGGAATTGAGATCATCATTCCAAGTCTTTTCCTGCACTCATCTGTCACCTGCCCTGCCTCATTCTCCAAGAAGAGACGCAATATCGTGCTCTCTTCAATTGGGACCACTACAGAGAGTTGGTGTCACTTTGCACTACAATGGAATTACTGTTTTTTTGGCTTAAATTTAATGTTCTTTCTGTTAAAAGTAATGTGTATAACTTGCTGAATTCATTTTTCTCTTATGATTCTGCTGCACGTTTTTCATTGCGCCTGCCTATACATGTACTTGTCCAGACGACAATAAACTTGACCTTGTTTCCTATTAAGCAGCGTAACCGTCCAGTCCATCCCATACACATCCTCATCTTCCTCATGCGTGCTGGAATGTATTATTGCTGATCTGGTTTGCCTGCTTTAAAATTGGATTAAAGCCAGCCACCCTCACAGCGAAGTGTGCATTTTGTGTTGAGAATGTGCTGAGGATAGCCCACAGGTGTCATTATGATTTCAGCATCCACACAGTATGTCCTTACTAACCCACACTTGTACTTCTTAGCAATTCAATTCTAGTTTGATTGTCATTTAACCATGTATGAATACTCACGAATTCAGCCGGTCAAGATATCATTACTCCGGGGTCAAGGTGAAAAGACACGTTGCCGATAGTCTCACGCAGTAAGCATACACAGGATCACTGTCACATAATAGGAGTCCCGAAGCCTACTTCCCCCCTTCCCCACAATGCGGCTTGATGCATACAAGTCAACAAACCCGAATGGAATATCAATAAAAATACAATGATGCAGAATATGCATATATATATATATATATATATATATATATATATATAGTCCAGTCACCCCAGCCAACCGATGCCACCTGGCGACTGGCCCCCGACGCCCAGTAGGTCACACAGTGAATTAGAGGCCCAGTCCTCGCATATACAAACACATATGTATAAGTTAGAACACAAACAGACAAATACATGTCTCTCTTGCCCAGACTGCTCATTCCATTGTAAATCTTCTGTCGCCACAACTGTGCTACGTTGCCCCTGGTAGAGCGCGATGACTCTGACGCCTCTCCTTTGGTGGCTAAGAAGCAAAAAAGCTTGAGGCCCGAGTCCATTAAGTGCTGCTAAAAAATCTGCAGTCGGCCACAACAGAGCTTGTCTTCTGCCGAAAGAAACCCTGAGAGGGCAGCTCCGACTCCGTTCTGGACATGGTGCCACACCACCCCATGCAACGACTTTGTCCCCTCGCTCCGGGCAACTGCAAATGTGGAAGGGAACCGAATGACCTAGAGGAAACCCATGCAGTCATGGGGAGAACATGCAAATTCCATGCAGACAGCAACAAGAATTGAACCGTAGTCTTACTGCTGTTGCTGGAAAGTGTTACGGTAATTGTTACACCACTGTGCCAACTTATTTTGCCTCTCATAGACGTCTTGCCAGGTCTCCTCTCAACTTCCTTCACTCCAGGGAAAACACATGCAGCCTATTCAATTTCTTCCCGTAAGTAAAGTCTTCTAATCCAGGAGCTCAAGAAGTACTTCATTGTAGAAAAAAAATTAAAAGATTTTCATTAGTTCTTTTATTTTGGATGTTAAAAGTGTTGGATGCTTACTGATGATAAGTACATACATCAAAGTCTTTTAATATCAACTGTGATCAATTTTGGGTGCTATATCTGAGGAAAGTGCTCGCCCCAGACACAGCCTGGAGGAGGTTCACAACAATGATTCCGGGAATGAAAGTCCTGATATATGAGGAAAATTTGATGTCTCCCAACCTGTACTTAGTAGAGTTCAGAAAGTTGGGGATTGGTCACATTGAAATCTAGTGGATATGGAAAGGCATGGAGGGAGTGGACATGGAGGGAATGTTTCTACTAGTGGGAGACTCAAGGATCTGAAGATACAAGCTCAAAGAGACATCTCTTTAAAACTGAGATGAGAAGGAATATCTTCAGCCAAGGAGTTTGGTGTAATCCCTCTATACACCAGGAGTACATTTGGTGTATGTTCTGCCTAAATTCCACCCTATAACTTAGCCTACACCAGCTAGGCTGAGAAATTCTAGTTATTGGCTGTACCAGACAGAGACTGATAGTGTTTTATTGATGTTAAGTATTACAGGGAGAAGTCAAGAGAATAGACTTTAAAAAAGGTCAATCATATTAGAATGGCAGAAAAAACTTGATGGGCTGAATAGCCTAGCACTGTTCCTATATCTTATTGTCTTCACTGACAGCTTTGATGCCCAGTGAGACTGGAGACAGGGCTTCACTAACCCCAGAGCCCAGCCATCTACTCACAGAGATGACCTGGGAGCTGGGATGAAGCTAAATCTGGACAATATTGTTAAGAGAACAGCTTGTCCAAGAGCTGACACAAGGATCTCAAGGCCCTCAGAAGGTGTGCTCCATTAGGTAGTCAAAATAAACTTTTGGCGAGGGATGTGTACCTCAGGTCAGTTGGGAGCCACAATGAGTGAGGGCAGGTGAACATGTTCAGACAGATATTCATCTTCAATTAGTCTAATGAGCAAATACAGTATGTCTGTATTCCAGGGAGGAATTAATTGACCATAAAGACATTTGGAAAGTCCCAAAAGGGTGATAAAATGCAATATAAATTTTATTTTCATTTCTTATTATTGCAGATATACAGGAATTGAATTTAAGCTACAAAATCAGCCTTTTTGTAGAAATTCCCTGGATGTTCAGACACAAATTAGTAAGTAATACCTCTGTCACATTGAATTGTTCACCTCTGGGGCAACATGTTAGCATTGCATTTAGTGTAATGCTGTTACAGCGCCAGAGGCCTGGCTTCCTGTAAGGAATCTGTACGTACTCCCCACGACCATGTCAATTTCCTCCATGAGCTCCAGTTTCCTCGCACGTTCCAAGGATGCTTGAGTTAGTGGTTAATTGGTCACATGGGCAATGCAGTCCAGTTGGGTTGTGCTGTATCTCTAAAATTAAAAAAAAATGATGCAGTGATATTACAGCAATGAAATGCTTACAAAACTTCAACAGTTTCTTTTACCAATTACCGGCTTGGGACTGAAAGTCACAAAGGCTTGCTGTGAGTTCTTCAATTCTATAGCTTGGACAACTTTTATGCAGGTAATTGGTGAGACAGCATGCATTGTAGATCTCCTTGATTAAGGAAGGATGCACTAGTCTTGTTGCTGGAATAGAGGATGAGCTTATTCTTTGGGATAAAGATGTTGCGTTATGCTGAAAGATTGACTGTAAAGGTATTACACTCTCTCTGAATTTTAGAATGCTATAATGTACTGCATTTTGCTGAAACATATCAGATTCTGAGCCGGCTTAAGTGGGTAGATCCTGGGAGGATTTCCTCCCTAGTTGAAAATTTTAAATTGAGCACACAGGCTCAGGATGAGGGATCACCCTTTTAAGATGGCAGGGAAGGTCATCAGAACATGAAAAATAGAAGAATCTAGCGCTATTTATCTGCTCCTTCAGATCATGGCTAGTCACTTACCTCAGAGCTGTTTTCCTACATGAACCTCTGATCTCTCGAATCCCTTAATTACAGAAATTTCAGTCTTGTGTGCAATAAGTGACTGAGCCTTTGCTTAGGTAGACAGTTCTGAAGAACCAGTACCCTCCAGTCAAAGGAATTTATCTTCCCCTGAATAGCTGACCAACTTATTTTGAGACTGTAACTCTTGTACAGAACCCAACCAGGGGAAACATCACCCCTATGCCCACACCGTCGATCCCTGTATGAATTTTATATGTTCTGATGATGAGATCACATCCCATTTATCAATAGCTCTGTCCTCAGATCTCAGTTGCTGCTCGAACTCCAGCTATACGTTTGTAGATGATACCACTGTGGTGGGTTGTCTCTCAAGTCACGATGAGTCAGTGTACATGAAGAGACATGTTTTCATGTCGACAAACTTTCCCCCAAAGTTAACAAAACAAAAGGGCAGGTCATTGACTTCGAAGGAAGGGGGAGGTCCAAATCCTCCACGGCTTTCCTTGGGACATGGGCATATAGGCATTGGGCAGACTACACTTGGAGTATTGTGAGGATGTTTCCTAGAGTGGACCAGAGGGGGCGATCTGAGAATACTAAGATATCCTTTTAGAACAGAAATGACGAGGAATTTCTTTAGCCCTGTTGAATCTGTGGAAATGATTACACAGACAGCTGTGGAGTTCAAATTACTGGGTATATATAAAGCACAGGTTCTTGATTAGCTAGGGTATCAAAGGTTATGGAAGAAGGCATGAGAATGGTGTTGAGGGATAATAGGTCAGCAGTGTGGAACGGCAGTACAGATTTAATGGGCCATATGGTGTTGAGGTTGAGGGGATAGAGAGCTTCATCACACCTCTACTTCCTCAGGAGGCTATAAAAAACTTGGCCCGTATTTGTCAAGTCTCACTAAAATTTATCAATGTTACGTAGATCCTATTGGGATGCAGTATGCCAAATTATCCTGATTGGTTGTATCACTACCTGGTATAGAAACATCAATACCCTGGAATGAAAGAGTCCAGAGAAACTGGAGTACACAGCTCAGTCTATTATAGGCAAAGCCCTCTCCACCATTGAGAACAGTTACAAGATGTGCTGCCACAAGGAAGCAACATCTATCATCAAGGATCACCTTTATGCAGGCCGTTCGCTCATCTTGCTTCTACCATCTGGCAGGAGATACAGGACCCTTAAGTTCAACACCACTCGGTTCAGAACAGTTATTACCTTTTAACCATCAAGGTCCTGAACCACTGTGGATAACTTCACTCATCTCAACTCTGAACTGACTCCACAAAAATATAGACTCACTTTCAAAGTCTGTATGACTTACTTACTTTTTTATTGTTTGTCAGATTTTACACGTCATGTTTTTTTCATAACTTCTATCATATTTCTTTGTTTTCCTGTAAATGCCTTCAAAAAATTGAATCTCATTGTAGCATATGGTGACACACACTATACATACTTAATAAGAAACATACTTTGACCTTTGAGCATTGCGCTGCATGTGACCGCAAAAACTTGAGATAACAGCTGAGCACATCATGGAAACCAATCTCCCTCCATGGATTTTGTCCACACTTCTCACTGCCCCAGTAAAACAGCCAATGCTATCATTTTGGTTGTTTATGTCTAAGCCAAACTTAGCAAGTCACCAGAGATCCCATGTGACCTAATCTCTTGTATAAGCCTACCTTGTGGAAAGCTTTTCTAAAGTCAATGTAGGCAACGTTCTTTGCCCTACCCTCATCAAATATCATCGCCATTTCCTCAAAAAGCTCAATCAAGTTGCAAGGTATGACCTCCCTTGCACAAAGCCATGCTGACTATCCCAAACAAGTCCATGCTTTTCCAGATGTGAGTAAATCCTAGCCGTAATAATGCTTTCTAACAGTTTCCCTACTGCTGACATGAAGCACACCAGCCTATCACAGAGGCAAGATGGCTATGTAGTTGTTAATATAACACCATTAGAGCCCCAGTTGAAATGGTGGGTTCAAGTCCCACTGCTGTCTGTAAGGAGTATACATGTTCTCCCATGACCTCATGGGTTTCCTCCAGCTGCCCCAGCTCCCTCCCATATTCCAAAGTCGTACAGGTTAATAGGTTAATTGGTCACATGGGTGAAATTGGCCCAGTGCGGGCTCATTACCATACTCTATCTCTAAATAAAGGAAACAGAAAATAAAATAATTTCCTGGCTTGTCTCTATTGACCTTCTTAAACAGAAGAACAACACTAACCATTCACAGTCTTCATGGTCCTTGCCTGTGACTAGAGGACAAAGATTTTCATCAAGGTCCCAATCTCTTCCTTGCCTCTGCAAACAACCCTCAAGGTCCCATCAGACCATAGAGTGATATCCATCTTATTGATCCTCAAGAGACCTAACTCCTCCTTCTTGAGATCAGTGTGGTCCAGAATATCTCCACACCCCTCCCTGATCTTGCAATCCTCTAATCCTTCTCCTTGTTGAAGACTGATGCAAAGTACCCCTTTAAAACATTGCCCTCTTCCTCTAAACTCCAGACATCAATTCCCTCCTTTGTCTTTGAATAGTCCTATGCCTTCCTGAGTTAGTATAATCATAAGAAATAGGAGCAGAATTAGACCATTCAGCCCATCATTTGCTCCATCTTGGCTGATTTATTATCCCCCCTCAACACCATTCTCCAGCCTTCTATCCATACTTCGATGACTTTACTTTGCAAGAACCTTGAGTAGGAGAGTAAGCAGCCAAAGGTCCTGGTGCACATCAGTACCAATATCATAGGAGGGGTGACGAGGTCCTGCAAAGTGAGTTCAGGAGCTAGGTGCCTACTTAAAGGACAGGCCATCTAGGGTTGTGATCTCAGGATTGCTACCCATGTCACATGCTAGTGAGGCCAAAAATAAGAAGATTATCCAGTTTAACACGTGGCTAAGGAAGAAGTGCAGGAAAGTTTAGAGTTTTGGATCATTGGGCTCTCTTCCAGGGAAGATGGAAACTGTACTTGAACTGAGGGGGACTAATAAGCTCACGTGAAGATTTACTAGTACTGTTTGTTGGGGGTTGGGGTTTAAACTAGAGTTGCAGGGGAATGGGAACCAGAGCACTGGAAAAGATTATGGAATTGATATGGTGAAAGATGATGTTAAACTTACATATGAAGTCAAAACGTCAAGCATGGTGGGATTAATATTCTGAGCTGTATATCAACACCTGGAATTATGACATTGCAGACATCACTGAGACTTGGTTGCAGAAGGGGCTGGACTGGCGGCTCAGTGTTCTGAGGTTCCATTATTTTAAACATGATTGAGTGGGACGGATTAAAAGAGGAACTAGTCAGGGAAAACGTCACAGCAGTCCTCAGTCAGGACAGACTTGACAGCTCATCTAATGAGACTTTATGGGTTTAACTGAGGAATAAGAAATGTATGACCACATCAATGAGATCATATTATAGACAACCCAACAGTTTGAGGGATCTAGAGGAGTAAATTTGTAGAGAGATCACAGACTATTGCAAGAAACATAAGATTTTAATAGATGGTGATTTTAAATTCTACACATTCACTGGAACTCCCATGCTGTAAAAGGCTGTATGGGAAAGAGTTTGTCAGATGTCTTCAGGAAAGTTTCCTTAATCAGTACGTAGAAGTCCCAACTAAAGAGACCGTGTTACTACATCTCCTATTAGGGAATGAGACAAGGCAGGTGACAGAAGTTTGTGTAGGAGAACACTTTGAATCTAGTGATCACAATGCCAACGGTTTCAGGGTAATTATAGAAAATGATAGATCTGGTCCTCGGGTTGATATTCTAAGTTAGAGAAAGGCCAATTGTGATAGTATCAGGAGACTTGGCATATGGATTGGGACAGGATGCTTTCTGCCAAAGGTGTACTTGGTAATAGGGAGGCCTTCCAAAGTGAAATTTTGAGAGTAGAATTTGCATGTTCCTGTCAAAATAAAAAGAAAGTTTAAGGAATCTTGGGTTTTAAGAGATAATGAGGCCTTAGTTACGACAAATAAGGAAGTGCATAGCAGGGATAGGCAGGAAGTAACAAATTACATACTTGATGAGTATAAGAAATGCAAGAGAGCACTTAAGGAGGACATGAAAAGGGCTAAAAGAACGTACGGTTGCCCTAGCGGACAAGGTGCAGGAGAATCTACAGATATATTAAGAGCAAAAATATAGCAAGGGACAAAATTGGTTCTCTGGTAGACCAGAGTGGTAATTTATACATGCAGCCAAATGAGATGAGGGAGGTCAGAACTCGATTCTCTGCATCTGCATTTACTCAGGACAGAGAGCCAGAGTCCAGAGATGTGAGACAAAGCAGCAGTGAGGTCATGGATCCCATACAGCCTACAGAGGAAGAGGCATTTGTTGTCTTGATGCAAATTAGGGCGAATAAATCCCAGAGCCTAACAACATGTTTCCTCATTTGCTGTGGGAGGCCAGCATAGAAATTGCAGAGGCCCGAGCAGATATACTTAAAACTTCCTTAGCCACAGGTGAGGTGCAGGAGAACTGGAGGACAGCTAATGTTGTTCTGTGTTTAAGAAAGGCTCTAAGAATAAGCCAGGAAATTATCGACCTGTGTGTATGACACCAGTAATGGGAAATCTATTGGAAGGCATTCGATGGGACCGGATGTATATTTGAATAGACAGGAACTAATTAAGGAAAGTTAACATAGCTTTATGCATGGTAGGTCATATCTAACCAATCTTACCTAGAATTTTTTGAGGAAGTTACCAGTTAGGTTGATAACAGCAATGCAGTGGGTGTTGTCTACGTGAACTTTAGCCAGGTCTTCGACCAATTCCCAATGGGACGTTGGTCAAGAGGTTCAGTTACTTGGCATTCAAGATGAGATAGTAAATTGGATTAGATATTGGCTTTGCATGAAAAGCCAGAGAGTGGTAGTAGATGGTGTCAGTCTGACTGGCGGCTTGTGACTAGTGGTGTGCTGCAGGGATCAGTGCTGGGTCCATTGAATTTGCCATCTATATCAATATCTTGATGATCACGTGGTTAACTGGATCAGAAAACTTGAGAATGACACCAAGATTGGGCGTGTAATAGACAACTATCAAAGCTTGCAACAGGATCTGAACCAGCTAGAAAAATGACAAATGGAATTTAATGCAGTCTTACTGTGTTCGGGGCATTGCACTTTTTGAAGGACCAACCAGTGTAGATCTTACACAGTGAGAGAGCAGGGCACTGAGGAGTGCAGTAAAACAGAGGCATCTGGAAATATAGATCCATAATTCCCTGAAAGTGGTGTCACAATTAGTTAGGGTTGTAAAGAAAACAACTGGCACATTTGGAGGTGATAGAGAGGAGTTACCGACAGGTGGTCACACTGGGGCCACGAGAGACAGACAAGTGGGTCACAGTCTGGAGGGGGAAGGGAAAGAGTCAGGTACTAGAGAGCACCTCTGTGGCTGTACCCCTTGACAATAAGTACTCCTGTTTGAGTACTGTTGGTGGGGACAGCCTACCTGGGGGAAGCAACAGTGGCCGGGCCTCTGGCACAGAGTCTGGTCCTTTGGCTCAGAAGGGCAGGGAAAGGAAAAGGAAGGTAGTAGTGATAGGGGACTCTATAGTTAGGGGGTCAGACAGGCAATTCTGTGGATGCCGGAAAGAAACATGGATAGTAGTTTGCCTCCCAGGTGCCAGGGTCTGGGATGTTTCAGATCACGCCCAAGATATCCTGCAGCGGAAGGGAGAACAGCCAGAGGTCGTTGTATATATTGGTACCAATGACATAGGTAGCAAAAGGGAAGAGGTCCTGAAAGAAGACTCCAGGGAGTTAGGAAAGAAGTTGAGAAGCAGGACCGCAAAGGTAGTAATCTCAGGATTACTGCCTGTGCCACATGACAGTGAGAATAGGAATAGAATGAGGTGGAGGATAAATGCATGGCTGAGGGAGTGGAGCAGGGGGCAGGGATTCAGATTTCTGGATCATTGGGACCTCATTTGGACCAGGTGTGACTTGTACAAAAAGGACAGGTTGCACTTGAATCCCAGGGGGCCAATATCCTGGTGGGGAGGTTTGCTAAGGCTACAGGAGAAAGTTTAAACTAAAATTGTTGGGGGGTGGGAACAGAACTGAAGGGACTGGGGAAGAGGAGGTTGGCTCACAAATAGAGAAAGCTTGTAGACAGTGCGAAAGGGAGGATAGGCAGCTGATAGAGAAGGGACGCGCAGACCGAAGGTTTGAGATGTGTCTATTTTAATGCAAGGAGTGTCGTGAACAAAGCGGATGAGCTTAGAACGTGGATCAGTACTTGGAGATATGATGTGGTGGCCATTACAGAGACTTGGATGGCTCAGGGACAGGACTGGTTACTTCAAGTGCCAGGTTTTAGATGTTTCAGAAAGGACAGGGAGGGAGGCAAAAGTGATGGGGGCGTGGCACTGTCGATCAGAGATAGTGTCACGGCTGCAGAAAAGGTGGACGCCATGGAGGTCTTGTTTACGGAGTCTCTGTGGGTGGAGGTTAGGAACATGAAGGGGTCAATAACTTTACTAGGTGTTTTTATAGGCTGCACAATAGTAGCATGGATATTGAGCAGCAGATAGGGAAACAGATCCTGGAAAGGTATTACATAATAACAGTAAAGTATTAATAACAGAGTTATCATGATATGAGATTTTAATTACCCAAATATCGATTGGCATCTCCCTAGAGCAAGGGGTTTAGATGGGGTGGAGTTTGTTAGGTGTGTTCAGGAAAGTTTCTTGACACAATATGTAGATAAGCCTACAAGAGGAGAGGCTGTACTTGATTTGGTATTGGGAAATAAACCTGGTCAGGTGTCAGATCTCTCTGGGAGAGCATTTTGGAGACAGTGATCATAATTCTATCTCCTTTACAATAGCATTGGAGAGAGATAGGAACAGACAAGTTAGAAAAGCGTTTAATTGCAGTAAGGGGAATTATGAGGCTATCAGACAGGAAATTGGAAGCTTAAATTGGAAACAGATGTTCTCAGGGAAACGTACAGAAGAAATGTGGCAAATGTTCGGGGGATATTTGTGTGGAGTTCTGCATAGGTACATTCCAATGCGACAGGGAAGTTATGGCAGGGTACAAGAACCGTGGTGTACAGAGGCTGTAATAAATCTAGTCAAGAAGAAAAGAAAAGCTTACAAAAGGTTCAGAGAGCTAGGTAATGTTAGAGATCCAGAAGATTATAAGGCTAATAGGAAGGAGCTTAAGAAGGGAATTAGGAGAGCCAGAAGGGTCCATGAGAAGGCCTTGGCAGGCAGGATTAAGGAAAACCCCAAGGCATTCTACAATTATGTGGAGAGCAAGAGGATAAGATGGGAAAGAATAGGACCTATCAAGTGTGACAGTGGGAAAGTGTGTAATGGAACCGAAGGAAATAGCAGAAGTACTTAATGAATACTTTACTTCAGTATTCACTATGGGAAAGGATCTTAGTGATTGTAGTGATGACTTGCAGCAGACTGAAAAGCTTGAGCATGTAGAATATTAAGAAAGAAGATGTGCTGGAGCTTTTAGAGAGCATCAAGTTGGATAAGTCGCCTGGACTAAATGAGATGTACCCCAGGTTACTGTGGGAGGTGAGGAAGGAGATTGCTGAGCCTCTGGTGATGATCTTTGCATCATCAATGGGGACAGAAGGGGTTCCGGAGGATTGGAGGTTTGCAGATGTTGTTCCTTTATTCAAGAAAGTGAGTAGAGATAGCCCAGGAAATTACAGACCAGTGAGTCTTACCTCAGTGGTTGGTAAGTTGATGGAGAAGATCCTGAGAGGCAGGATTTATGAACATTTGGAGAGGTATAATATGATTAGGAATAGTCAGTATGGCTTTGTTAAGGACAGGCCGTGCCTTACGAGCCTGATGGAATTTTTTGAGGATGTGACTAAACACATTGATGAAGGTAGAGCAGAAGATGTAGTGTATATGATTTTCAGCAAGGCAATTGATAAGGTACCCCATGCAAGGCTTATTGAGAAAGCAAGGAGGCATGGGATCCAAGGGGACATTGCTTTGTGGATCCAGAACTGGCTTGCCCACAGAAGGCAAAAAGTGGTTGTAGATGGGTCATATTCTGCATGGAGGTCAGTGACCAGAGGTGTGCCTCAGGGATTTGTTCTGGGATCCTTATTTTTTGTGATTTTTATAAACGACCTGGATGAGGAAGTGGAGGGATGGGTTAGTAAGTTTGCTGATGACACAAAGGTTGGAGGTATTATGGATAGTGTTGAGGGCTGTCAGAGGTTACAGCGGGACATTGATAGGATGCAAAACTGGGCAGAGAAGTGGCAGATGGAGTTCAACCCAGATAAGTGTGAAGTAGTTCATTTTGGTAGGTCAAATATGAGGGCAGAATATAGTATTAATGGTAAGACTCTTGGCAGTGTGGAGGATCAAAGGGATCTTGGGGTCTGAGTCCATAGGATGCTCAAAGCAGCTGTGCAAGTTGACTGTGTGGTTCAGAAGACATACAGTGTATCGGCCTTTATCAATCATGGAATTGAATTTAGGAGCCGAGAGGTAATGTTGCAGCTCTATAGGGCCCTGGTCAGACCCCACTTGGAGTGCTGTGCTCAGTTCTAGTCGCCTCACTATAGGAAGGATGTGGAAGCCATAGAAAGGAGGAGATTAACAAGGATGTTGCCTGGATTGGGGAGCATGCCCTATGAGAATAGGTTGAGTGAACTCAGCCTTTTTTCCTTTGAGCGACGGAGGATGAGAGGTAACCTGATAGAGGTGTATAAGATGATGAGAGGCATTGATCGTGTGGATGTTCAGAGGATTTTTCCCAGGGCTGAAATGGTTTCCACCAGAGGACACAGGTTTAAGGTGCTGGGGAGTAGGTACAGAGAGATGTCAGGGGTAAGTTTTTTACTCAGAGAGTGGAGAGTGCGTGGAATGGGCTGCTAGCAATGGTGGTGGAGGCGGATACAATAGGGTCTTTTAAGAGGCTTTTAGATAGGCACATGGAGCTTAGTAAAATAGAGGGCCATAGAGGTAAGCCTTGAATTTTCTAAGGTTGGGACATGTTTGGCACAACTCTGTGGGCCGAGAGCCTGTATTGTGCTGTAGGTTTTCTATGTCTCTATTGGCCTTCATAAATCAATGTTTTGAGTACAGGAGTTGGGATGTTATGTTGAAATCGTATATGACATTGGTGAGGCCTAAATTGGAGTATTTTATGCAGTTTTGGTCACCTACCTAAAAAAAAACATGTAATTAAGAATAAAAGAATCCTGAGAAAATTTACAAGGATGTTGATGGGATTTGAGAACCTGAATTACAGGTATAGGGAATGGATGAATAGGTTGGGACTTTATTCCCTGGAATGTGGCAAACTGAGAGGAGATTTAGCATGGGCATACAGAATTATAATGGGTATTGATAGGCTTTTTCCACTGAGGTTGGGTGAGCTTACAACTGGAGGTCATGTGTTAAGGATGAAAGGTGAAATATTTAAGGGGAACATGAGGGGGAGCTTCTTCACTCAATGGGTGGTGAGAGTGTGGAATGAGCTGCCAATGTAAGTGGTGGATGTAGGGTTGACTTTGACATTTAAGAAAAATTTGAATAGGTACATGGATGAGATGGCTATTATCCAGGTGCAAGTCAGTGAGACTTGGCAGATTATTGGCTCTGCATAGACTAGATGGACTGAAGGGCCAGTAGTGTTCTATGACTCTATGATTCTATATCCTATCAACCTCCACTTTAAATACTGTATACCAAATAACTTGACTTCCCCAGCCATTACCATCTCGTTTTTAATCTCTATTTAAAATGCCTTGGGATTCTCTTTAATCCTGCTCATCAAAGACATTTTATCAAGAGAGCCCCCTTTAGCACTCTTGATTTCCTGTTTAATTACCTACTTCCTTTACATTCTGCCAAGGCCCTGTCCAACTTCAGCTTCCAAAACCTTTCATATACATCCTTTTCCTTGTTAGTATCTTTTTCAAAAGTTAGTTAAGTTGATTGCTCAAGAGAGCCTGATGGCATGATTGATCAAATTCCAAACATGATCTACAGTAAGCCTCAGAGACCACTGATAACGTATCTACAGCAGATGAAGCTTCAAGGCATCGGTGTCTGTGACTGTCGAGGGAGAAAGAATGGAAAGTTTCTGACAAGCTTTTTGTGATCAGCAGCAATCTTTATCAGGATGGTGTTTCTGGAATGAAAGAACAGAGGGTCAATAACAATGACTGCAGAAGCAGAAGAATAGTGTGTTGATGTTGGTGGATTAGAGGAAGAAGTTGGCATTTTTTGAATTAAAACACAAGAGATTCTGCAGATGCTGGAAATCCAAAGCAACACACACAAAATGCTGGAGGAGCTCAGCAGGTCAGGCAGCAATTATAGAAATGAATAAACAGTTGACGTTTTGGGCCTAGACCAGGCATGGGCAAACTACGGCCTGGGGGCCATATGCGGCCCGTTAAGCTTTTTAATCTGGCCCGCAGAACTTGATGAAATTATATTAATAAACCTTGTTAACGTTTTTTCCCCGCAATTCTGGCGTTTTCCCAATAGATGACACACTCTATATACATTGACCTTTGTTGAGGTGCAGCGTATTACTCCACATTTGCGCTTTACTCTTTGTTCGGCTCGACCTATTTGTGTGAACAGGCGTTCAGGGTCATGAACATCAACAAAGGCAGCCACAGATCCAAGTTAACTGACCAACACCTCAGATCCATCCTGAGAATCGCCACAACAAAACTAAATCCAGACTTTGATGCGCTGGCTAAAAAAGGAGACCAACAACACTGTTCCCACTGAAATTAAAAATAAGTTTCTTTGTTGTGTTATGTAAAAAATGCATTTGAAAATATTTTTTTCAATAAACCTTACATGTTACATGTCATTTCTGTTAAGTGATGGACATGAGTAGTACGCAGGTGCACGTACGTTCTCAAAATAAAAAATGCGCTCCAGATCAAATAACGCGCTCCGCATACTGGCGCGCTGTCACTGTTCTGTCCTTGTGCTGGTCGTTGTTGAGTTTTGGCACAGGGGACAATTGAATAAGAAGGAGCAGGACAAGTAGACCTGCATCTCCTACCGTTTTTGAAATAAAGACAGTCAGGAGGAGAGTGATGATGATAATATCTTGAAGGATAACAGAATTTTCAGTGCTTTAAAATAATAACTGTTACTATTAAAAAAGCTGTATTTTATTCATTTAATTTTCAGTGTTTTAAAAGTCATTTCAATAAATAGCTAAATACCATGGGACTTCAAAGACAGATATTTTGTTATAATGCATTTGTTCATTTTCAATTGAAATTAAAGCACATGTTTTCTACAAATCCCATGATATTTTATTTTCTCTTATGAGGTGTATTACCAAAACACTCCATCCATCTGCTCCTGGTCCAGCCCCCCTGTCAAATTTTAGAACCCTTTGTGGCCCACAAGTCAAAAAGTTTGCCCACCCCTGGCCTAGACCCTTCTTCAGGACTGGAGAGGAAGGGGGAAGATGACAGAATAAAAAGGCATTTTGAGTTGTTCATTATATAGACAGAATGAGTGTCTGCATTATTTTAATTTATTTCAAGATACAGCACCCCTATGGCTCAATGAGCCTGTGCTTTTCAATTACATCCATGTGACCAATTAGCCTACTAACCCTTAGGTTTTTGGAATGTGGGAGGAAGACATCAGCAAGGCTGGAGTTCGAGGTCATATGTTCAGTGTTCTGTGGACGGTTGGAGTCGATGCCGAGGATCGAAACCCAGAGGTCAAATTGGACATCAAGGCCCATTGACCACAGCCCGAAGTCCACGAATTTCTGCAAGTCCACCGAGGAAGTTGAAGCTCAGTGCTTGTGTGCTGGTCTGCTGAAGGAGAGGACTGTGTATGCGCATGTACAGGAGAGAGGAACAGGGCTTGTTTTGCTGTTGGTGTTCTGTTGCTTGTTGTATTCTGGTCAGCAGCCAGGTCGGAACTATACAAGTCACAACTCTCCTGTCTGGCAGATTCGGGACTTGACTCGTACTGAACCACAGATACTGTCCCTATGAGCAGGAGAACCGCACTTTTTAAGTACATAAGTACAGACACTCCCCAGCTCACATAAGGTTTTCGTAAGTAAGAAATGCTGCCGGCTGACTTTACAGAAGTCAAATTGATAAATTAATTATCCAGAGAGTAATACAGATTTTAGTTAATTTTATGTTGTAGGAGTGTCAACAAAAATCGACATGAGTGTAATTACTTCTAATGTACAGTTTATTCCAACAGCTAACATATGGCATGTCGTATATATATCAGAAAAAAACCCATGCCCAAAAATGTAATAACGTACAATGTAACATGTAACATAAATGGCAAACTTAACCCTTAGCAGTCTGGGTGAATTCTGCAGCTATAAAGAAGGCAAGACAGAAAAAGGTACTTCATTTAGAGTTTGAAGAAATTCGGTATGTCAAAAAAAACACTCAAAGATTTCTATAGATGTACCCATGGAGAACATTCTGATAGGCTGCATCACTGTCTGGTATGGGGGGAGGGAGGTGCTACAGCACAAGACCAAAAGAGGCTGCAAAGAGTCATAAATCTAGTCAGCTCCATCTTGGGTACTAGCCTACAAAGTACCCAGGACATCTTCAAGCAGTGGTGTCTCAGAAAGGCAGCGTCCATTATTGAGGACCTCCAGCACCCCGAGCATAACCTTTCCTCACTGTTACTATGAGGCAGCAAGTACAGAAGCCTGAAGGTACGCACTCAGCAATTCAGGAACAGCTTCTTCCCCTCTGTCATCCGATTCCTAAATGGACATTGAACCCGTGAACACTCTCACTTTTTAAATATATATTATCTCTGTTTTTGCATGATTTTTGATCTATTCAATATACATATACAGTGATTGATTGATTGATTGATTTTTCTTCTATATTTTGTATTGCATTGAATTCCTGCTGCTAAGTTAACAAATTTCTCAACACATGCTGATGATAATAAACCTGATTCTGATTCTGATTCTGAAATTAAGGAGTCCCTATGATATCTTATTTACATCTTAGTAAGTATTAGTTAATTTTAATAGATCAGTACAACAGAATTTCAGCTTGTATCATACAAAGGTATGAACATTGTATTTTCCAGTTTCATGTATTACGAACTCCGAAACTGGCTCATTTACCAGCAAAGATAGAGAGGTCCGTTGAAGTCTGATGGTACTATTTTTAACAGTATTAGTAAAAATACACAAAAATAATATCAATGCAAACATACAGATAATATACATTGTCAATACTAAATCTAAAAGTGCGGGTATAATAATAATCAATAAGAAATAAGCTCTATGGTTGTCTAGGGGATAATGTATTGTCCGATGGAAATATAAAAGTCACTCAGTTCTTGCAGGCTGCGGCCTTTGGTTGGAGAGAGAGAGATTTTTAGAAACTTGCCGGCTTTCCTTTTATGATTTCGATCCGTCGGAGTCCCGTTGGTGTGGCCTCTCCTTTAGCTAAGCCATTCTTCTGTGTTGAGCCCGCCACCCTGGCAAGGGAGGACGCACACAAGCCTTCACCGGCGTTCGCTATAAAACGCTGTCACTGGATTTCCAGCGTTTCTCCTGGTGTGTCTAAAGGGGTTGTTCCCCAGACCCTCTTTTATCCTTACCCATGGGGTCTCAGATGTCAATCAGGTTGGGATGATGCAATCCCTCAACCAGCCCACTCTGGTCATCCCCTGAGGGGCTTCAATGAATAGTACAGTACTCAATACACAATTCCGTCTCCAAGAGACAATAGCCATTATCAGGGATTTTGTTTTCGCTGAGGCCAGGACACATTCCAAAACTTTGTGGATTCTCTCTCATTTCCTGGGTCCCAGACCCGAATTAATAGCGATCTTGCGATTCTCAAAAAGGAGGGGGTGACTTTGTACCCTTCGGCCCCTCAGGGTTGTGGCACATTTGTAATACATGCGGCCCACACGTGTGCTGTTATTCCACACACACTCAGCCCTCTATCTATTTTTCTCCTTCCTTTGTTCATATCACCCATTCCCTCCACTCAACTGGTTCCAGCTGCCCACTATCCCCTCCCGTACAGTTCCACCTATCACCTAACAGCCTGTATCTCACAGCCCCTCCCCCTCATGCTCATATGAACTGGCGTTCATTCCTCGCTTCTCCCAGTCCTGATGGAGAGTCTTGACCCAGATCAAGGATGAAGTTTTCTTTAGTGCCAGTGTTTTACTTATTTTTCTTTGATATAGACAAGTGTTCTGTACCTTCTCTTTGATGTATAATTCCTGAGTTGACCGGAATCCATTCAGATGGAATAACACTGTTAACAAAGTGCTCCTCCCGGAAACATAAAGGCATACAATATAGATGTGCACGGGAAGACAATTTTGCAAATAAAAAAATATATATGAAACTGTGAACATAACTTCAAGAGTTTTTGAGAGTGAGTTTATAGGTTGTGAAATTAATGAGAAGCTTGATTGCTTCGGGTAATAACTGTTCCTGAAGCTGGGAGCTAAGGCTCCTGGATCTACCTAATGATACCATGTATTTCGTGTGTCTCCTGCCCGATGGTAGTAACAAGAAGAGAGCATGATGAATGATGATGGATGATGGATGATGAATGATGAATGATGAATGATGAATTCTGCTTTCTCGTGGCAGAGCTCCTTATATATGTACTCAGTGGTGTGGAGGGCTTTACCGATGATGGACTGTGCTGCGTCCACCACTTTCTATGGACTTCTTAATTCCTGGACACTGGCACTTCCATACCAGGCCATGATGGAACCAGCTTGGACACTCTCCATTGTGCATCTATAGAAGTTTGTTAAAGCTTTTGGTGACATGCTGAAGCTCTGTAAACATCTAGGAAAGGCTGTGATTTATGTGGAAGGACTCACTGGATGAGGTAACAGGACATCTGTTGCATCACCAGAAATTATGTGGAAAGTGTTGACAGATGGGGAATGGGTGTGGAGATGGAAATGTGCTGTGGAAGTAAATAACCTTCAGTGCGCTTCCAGAGAATGGGAGGATGATGTTGCTAGTGGTGGGATCCGGTTGAAAATGACAGAAATTCCAGATGATCTGTTGAATATGAGGCTGGAGAGATGGAAACTGACATCAAGAGGAACATCCTTATTCTAGCATGGTGTAGAGGGAGTAAGCGGTAAAGTGCAGGAAGTAGAATAGATCGAGTTGAGAGCTTTGTCAATCATGGAAGTGGGAAAATCATACATTTCCAAGATTAGTTTTATTTATCACATGTTTAACACCGAAACATACATCAATGACCAACATACTCTGAGGATTGTGTTGGGCATAGTCCACAAGTGTTGCCATTCTTACGACTAAAACATAGCTTGCCCACAAATTACTATTTATAACTGTACATCTGGGAGGAAACTGAAGCATCCAGAGGAAATCCGCATGATCATGAAGAGAATGTACATAGTCTTTGCAGATAGCAGTGGGAATCAAACCTAGATTGGTGATTGCTGGTGCTGTAAAACAAGTGTGCTAACTGCTATGTTACCTTGCCACCAGATCCCTTCAGATACACTGGTATGGAAAGTCAGACGGATATGCTTAAGACAGGAAAACTGGAATAAGAAAATGGGCAAGAAAGGTAGGAGGCATATACCTTTGAAAATCAATTGACTCTTCATGATGTGCTAGGGTATGAAATTTGGTCAATTTTTGAGTGTAGGCTATATACAGCCATTACATTAAAGTTACCCAAGCCCTTTAATGTTACTTTATTTAAGCATGCTTGCAGAAGGTACAAAAACCTCAGGACTCACACCACCAGGTTCAAGAACAGTTACCTCAAACCATCAGACTCTTGAACAAAGAGGATAACTATCTTCACTTGCACATCCGTTGAGATGTTCCCACAACCAATGATCTCACTTTAAAGATTCTTTATCTTGTTATTTCATGTTCTTGTTATTTATTACATATTTATTTATATTTGTTGTTTTCTGCATTCTACTTGATCTTTCACTGATCCTGTTATAGTTACTATTCTATATTTGCTGAGAATGCCTGCAAGAAAATGAATCTCTGATATGTACTCTGATAATAAAATTTACTTCGAACTTTGATCTTTGCAGGTCTAGCTACAATGTAAATCTATATAGTTTTTAATGTTAGTGAAGTCAATTAGATCAAAAAGTAATAAGCTAATTCCTGCTTTCCATTATCCCGAAGAGGAAAAATAATTAAAAGGAAACTACATCTCTAGAGATTCAAAGCAGACTGTTGCTTTAGGTCATTGTTGATAATACTGTGGAACTCTCAGAGAGTTGAGCACAGAAATCTAGTCTAATGCTTCGCTACAACACTGAGGAGAAGTTCTTAATGACATGATATCACTTAGCGTGCAGAAATGTCTCTACTAAAGGAGGTGTAAGGCACTCCTTTCCTCCACTAGCCTACAGGTCATCTTTGGGCAAGCTGTAGCACTTATTAATTTGATCAGGGTCATGCAAAGCCATGGGAGCAGGCGGTGGATGGTCATACAAGCAGCTGGTGCTTATCATATTCTGGTTATGCAAGATCTGATGCCAGGCAGACAATCTCTGAAGAGTATTGATAAACTGATAATGGCTGGGGTCGCCCATCTTGTAAGGACACTGCTTAGAAGCAGGCAATGGTAAACCACTTCTGCAGAAAAATCTGACAAGAGCAATCATGACCAAGGACAGAACAACAGTGTGAAGGGGGGCTTCCCCATGGGCAACAATCCCTTGCTGTGTAGACTAATTAAAGGCAGATGAAAGACCATGATCGTCTACATCATACGACATGGCACATGATGAACCATTCAGATTAGAGTTCACATTAAGGCTCTGCTTTACCTTTTGGAACAGAGATGAGGAGAAATTTCTTTAGCCAGAGGGTGGTTAATCTGTCTCAGTATCCCAGACTGCTGTAGAGGTCAAGGCACAGATGGCTGTGGAGGCTAAGTCATTGGGCATATTTAAAGGGAAGGTTGATAGGTTTTTTTATTAGTAAGGGTTTCAAAGGTTACAGGGAGAAAGCAGAAGAGGGATAATAAATCAGAATGATGGGGCAGACTGGATGGGCCAAATGGCTAAACACTGCTCCTGTGTCTTGTTTTCGTATGGCTCCTCTCATATAAGATCCCATAGCACAGTTTTGAAGAAAAACAGCGGTTATATTGAGCACCTTATCTGTTCATCAGTTACACAAATCCATATTATCTGGCCACTTAATGTCCTGTGTAGGACCTTAGCTGTTGGATCAGGGTGTATAATTGTTTTTTTTTCAGTATTTTCCTTGTACCTTAACTTTCCTATGCTTGCATGTATTTTTTTATAGAATCACCAACAATATATTCGTGCAACAGTTAAGTGAATCTTCCAGTAATCGTAGAATAGCTGATACTGCATTTTTCTAGAAGCTTCTCAGTTTTTCTGCAGCAGGTGTCATGACACTTGAATCTAGCTATTCTGTGGGATAATTGTTAACCCTGGAATTTTGTTTATCTCTAGTCTAAGTATGAGACAACCATGACTTCCTGAATTTGTCTTTTCTTGGTGAGATAATTTTCTCCCATTATCACCTTAGCACCCTGTTCCAGATTCCAAACTCTTTCTGTGTGAAAATAATTTCCCTCAGATCCCTTCTCACCTAACCCTATATCCTCGTGTTTTAGACACCTGCACCTTGGGGAAAGGGTTCTCACTCTCTCCCCTATCCAGCTTTCTCAGAATTTTGCATGGCTGGAATCACTAAACAGGCTTTGTTGCGGTGTCAGGGAAACAAAAGTGACCCAGACTTTCCTGATGACATATGCACATTGAGAATTCTGCAATCACACACAGCAATCTCACCATCGACAGCTTATCCCAAAATTAGTTGGAAGAAATGATCAGGTCATCCCTCAGCATCCTCTGCTCCAGGCTATCCAATCTCTCCTGATAACTAAACTGTTCTAATCCAAACAGCATTCAGGTGAATCTCCTCTGCATTCCCTCCAGGACAACGACATCCTTCCCACAGTCTTTACATAAATGTTTCAGGTGTAATCTAACCTTTTTAATTTTTATAAATGACCTGGATGAAGAAGTAGAAAGGTGGGTTAGTCAGTTTGCTGATGACACAAAGCTTGGGGGTGTTGTGGATAGTCTGGGGGGTTATTAGAGGTAACAGTGGGACATTGACAGGGTGCAGAACTGGGCTGAATAGTGGCAGGTAGACTTCAACCGAGATAAGTGTGAAATGGTTCATTTTGATAGATCCAATTTGAAGAACGAATATAATATAAATAGTAAGACTCTCACAGTGTGGAGGATCTGAGAGATCTTGGGGTCCCTGTCGATAGGACACCCAAAGCTGTTGTGCAGGTTGACAGTGTGGTTAAGAAGGTGTATGGTGTGTTGGCATTCATCAACCATGGGATTGAGTTGAAGAGCCGTGAGGTAACGTCAGCTATATAAGAGCGTGGTTAGACCCCACTTGGAGTACAGTGTTCAGTTCTGGTCACCTCACTACAGGAAGGATGTGGATACTATAGAGAGAGTGCAGAGGAGATTTACAAGGCTCTCGCCTGGATTGGAGGGTATACCTTATGAGAATAGGTTGAGTGTACTTGGCCTTTTCTCCTTGGAGTGACAGAGGATGAGAGGTGACCTGATAGAGGTGTATAAGATGTTGAAGGGCATTGATCGTGTGGATAGTCAGACGCTTTTTCCCAGGGCTGAAATGGCTAACATGAGGGGCATAGTTTTAAGGTGCTTGGAAATAGGTACCGAGGGGGATGTCAGGAGTACGTTTTTCACACAGAGAGTGGTGGGTGTGTGGAATGCACTGCTGGTGGCGGTGGTGGAAACGGATACAATAGGGTCTTTTAAGAGTCTCTTAGATAGGAACTTGAAGCTTAGGAAAATAGAGGGCTATGTGCTAGGGAAATTCTAGGCAGCTTCTAGAGTAGGTTACATGGTTGGCACAACATTGTGGGCCGAAGGGCCTGTAACGTGCTGAAAATTTCTATGTCCTATGTTCTATGTTTTTAAAGGTGCAACATTACATCTTAGTTCTTATATTCTAAGCCATGGCTGATGAAGAAAAGCACCCAACATGCCTTCTTCACTGACCTATATAGCCTCCCTCAAGAATTGATGGACCTGTACCCCAAGATTCCTCTATTCATCAACTCTCCCAGCAATTTATTTTGTAAGTCATTCCCTGATTAATGGCTCCAAAATGCATCAGTTTGCACTTGTCAAACAATTCCAGGTGCCATCGCTTCAGCCAACTTTCCAGCTGATGAACATCATGCTGTACCCTCCTTGCTACCTACCTCCCTGTCATCTGCAAAATTAAGTTCAAATTAAATGTATTTATCAAGGTACATATACATCACCGTAGACTATCTTGAGTTTCATTTTTTGCAGGCATTCACAGGAGCACAGAGAAGCACGATAGGATCAATGAATAACTGTGCACAAAGACTGACAAAATAAATGTCCAAAAATAAATAAACAAACAAATAAATAACTGAACAAATGAACAAATAAATAATGAGAACATGAAATGTAGAGTCCTTGAAAGTGAGTCTGTGGAATCAGTTCAGTGTTGAGTTGAATGAGTTATCCCTGCTGGTTCAGGAGCCCGATGGTTGTAGGGTAATAACTGCTCCTGAGCCTGGTGGTGTGGGACTTAAGGCTCCTGTACCTCTTTCTCAATGGCAGCAGTGGGAAGAGAGCATGGCCTAGATGGTGAGGGTCCTTGATGATGGATGCTGTTTTCCTGTGGCAGTGTTCCTTACAGATATGTTTAATGGTGGGGAGGACTTTTCCTTTGATGGCTGGGCTGTGTCCACCACTTTATGTAGACAATTCTGTTCTTGAGCATTGGTGTTTCCACACCAGGCTGTGATGCATCCAGTCGGGATACTCTCCACTGTGAATCTACAGAACTCTGTCAAAGTTTTAGATGACAGGTCAAATCTGTGCCAATGAGAAAACACCACAGAATTACTAATCCTACCTCCTACAACTCACAGTGCATAAATTTCATGCAACCATTCCTACGATTCAACTGGCCTTCATTAGTTACGAATTACTTAGAGGTTCCTGTGGTTGTGAAAGGAAATGCATAAATGTATATATTCTTTTCTCTCATGCTGTTTTGAAATCTGACTGTCTGAAGATGCTGTGAGAACAAATGCAAGGGTTTCAGGAAGACTTTTGCTGAGATCATCAAACAGGCTTTTTTTGCAGCTCTAGGGAGACAAAAAATGGCCTAAACTTTCTTGGTTACACGCACCAGGAACTTTTCGATCACACTCAGCAATTTCAATTTCAATCATACATATGTATGTCACGGAAGATGCTAGCAAACTTCAACAGGTGTACCGCGGAGAGCACTCCGGTGGGTTGTATCACCGTCTGATGTGGAAGCGTCAATGCACAGGACTGTAAGGGGTTTCAGGCGATTATAGATTTAACCTGCTCCATTACGAGCGCAAGCTACCCTACCATCGATGACATTGAGCATGGAATAACCTGTTAGTGAAGTTTGGTGGATGTGGGTTCAATTTCTACATTTAAAAGAAGCTTGGATAAGTACATAGTTGGGAAAGATATGGAGGGCTATGGGCCACGTCTGGGTCAAGAATAAGCAGAATAACTGATTGGCATGGACTGGATTGGCCGCAGATCCTGTTTTTGTACTGTAATGCTCTATAACCCTATGATTCTATGGCTATGACTCTATCATCTAAGAGCAATGCTTCAAGAAGGTGGCATCCACCCTGAAGGGCCTTCTAAACAAACATCTTCAATTGGGAATATTCCCTCTTCTCATTCTTACCTTCAGGAAGGAGGTACAGGAGCTTGGAGATCACCACTCATAGTTTGAGGAACAGTTTCTGCCATCAGATTTCTCAGTGGTTCATATACTCATGAATACTACCTCCCTATTCCACTTCTGCTCTTCTAATTAATTTTTAATTGTAACTTTTAGTAGTTTATTATGCTTGCACTTTACACCTGCTGTTAAACAGCATATTTCATGACTCATGTCCCCTCAGTCTACTGAAGGAGCTGCATAGAGCGGACGTGGAGAGGATACTTCCTATAGTGGGAGCATCTAGGGCCAGAGGACACAGCCTCAGAATACAAGGATGCCTCTTTAGAAGGAGGGATTCCTTTAACCAGAGTGTGGTGAATCTGTGGAATTCATTGTCACAGACAGCTGAGCAGGACAAGTCATTGGGTATATCTAAAACGGAGGTAGATAACCCAAGTGATCACATTTGGAAGGTATAAACTCTTTACGGACAGCAGTGAGAATTGAACCCGGGTCATTGACTCTGCAAAGCATTATGCTAACTGCTACGCTACCTTGCCACCGCTGACAGAGAGGTTTATTGCTGAATTATTCTGTGGGACCCTGAATAATTGGAATACACAATCTTCAGCAGATTCAGCTTGCATTCCTCATCAAGACTGAATCTTTCATAGCATGAAGTTCCAATGTTTGTGTTGCATTTCGTGCAGGGAGGGGGGATTTGATGATCATGTTGGCAGGTTTGCTGATTTTCTCTGAACTGACTTATCTGGTTTTTCTTTGTTTCATGGCTATCTGGAGAAGGAAAATCTCAGAGTTGTACATTGAATCCATACTTTGATAATAATTGAACCTTTGAATGCTGACAGAGTGGCTAGACTTAAGCCACTTCCATTCACTCCAATAGTGGAACTGACTCAATAGGCAGAATGTTCTAATTCTGCCCTATGTCTTATAAGATCACACCTCAAAATTCTATACTCCAAGAAATAAAGTTGAAGCCTTCCAAAGATCTCCCTATAACCCAGTCCCTCGAGTCTTGGCAACTGCCTTGTCAGTCTTTCCTGCACTCTTTCCAGTTTAATACGCCTGTCAGAACCTCAACCTTAGTGATTGACAACCAATGAAGTTCAAACTAAGTACAATATGGTTGTAGAAAATTCGCACCTTGCAAGGCGTATGAGGTACAATTAGTAATTTCCTGCAGCAAGATGAACAAAACTGACCACAGATTATATGACGAGAGCTGATTAATTGCCTTGCCAAATCTAGACATGCAGTTTCAAATTCCCATTCAGATTTTAAATCCAGATCATTTGAAAGCAGACACATTTCTTCAGACGGAAAGCTGCTGAGGGAGCACTATCAGATCTCAGTATGTCTGCTCCATGAACAATGCAATGCAGCCTTGTACCATGAGATTAAATTCCTTGGTTGGACTAGAATAACTAGGATGAATGGAATCACAGATATTTTGAGCAGTAATCTGTATCAACATTTGAGGGGTTTATGGGGAATAATTGATTACTATCCCACAAACCATGCGCTGCAAGGCATTAATGTAGCTTTTGTAGACTTAGACGCCAATGTTATCGATTTGATTCATAACTACAGTGTACGGGAGCCATGAGGGATATTTACCTTAATATTCTGCATGTGGGCTAAGAGGGACATAATCTGACTGCTGCATTGGTTCTAATCTCTGCTTTCTTCTGCCTTTCCCAATTATTTTTTTCAGATAATTTTGGAGAAGCTTATCAGCAGTGAATAAGAATCAGAATCAGGAACAGAATTAGGCTATTTAGCCCATCGAGTCTGCTCCATCATTCCCTGCTGGCTGATTCATTATCCCTCTCAACCGTACTCTTACGCCTTCTCCCCATAACCTTTGACACCTTTACTAATTACAAATTTATCAAAGTACAGCCATTCCCAATGTCTTCATCTCCACTGCCGTTTGTGGCAATGAAGTCTACAGATTCACCACCCTCTGGCTAAAGAAATTCCTCCTCAATTCTTTTCCAAAGGGACGTCCTTGTATACTAAGGCTGTGCCCTCTAGTCCTAGAGTCCCCCACTATAGGAAGCATCCACTCCACGACTCAGCCTTTCTATATTTGATAGGTTTCTATGCGAAGCTCAATTTTATTGTGTATAAAATCATAGGTAGGGTAAATGCACTGAGAGCTGAGGAATCAAGAGCTGGAGGGCACTGGTTTGAAGTGAGAAATGATAGATTTAAAGGGAACCGGAGGAGAAAATTTTTCATCCAGATTGTGTTGCATATATTAAATGAGCTGCCAGTGGACGTGGCTGAGACAGGTCTGTTAACGACATTTAAAAGACATTTGGTCAAATGTGGGAAAACGGGACCAGTTTAGTTGTGTACCATGCATGAGCTGACATAATGGCCTACTTCCATGCTGTATGACTTAATGACTACAACTCAACGATGGCACTGTATGGTGCTTCTTTTTTATACAAACATACTATCTTGTGAATTAGGTAGATGACTAGGCCACTCTGATCATTGCTAATCTGACTGTAAACTCAACTCCTACCTCCAGAAATGCTTCACCAACTAGCTTATCTATTTTACTTTAAAAGATTCAAAAATTGTTTCCACCACTGCATGAGAGAAAATGAAATTACCTTATCTGTGTTCAATATATCATCTCTCATTTGTACCTGACGCACTGCAGCTCTGAGTTCTCCCTCCAGGAAACAGCCTCTCCATGCCCACGCTCAACCTCTTCTAATGCTTCACTCAAATCCTCACTCCCCCTTCTAAACTCCATATTTCATTTCTCTATCTTTTCCTCATAAGGCAAAGCATCAATTTTAGGCATGGTCTTGTCAACCTTATCAGAACTTTTCAGTGCCTTTACATCATGAAATAAAGGACATATTGTGTAAAGAATCAGAATCAGGATTATTGTCACTGTTTTACATGGCACGGAATTGGTTGTTTTGCACAGTGCTAAGACACAAAATTAAAATAAATTACAAAATAAATAGTGCAAAGAAAAAGAAATAACGTGGGAGTATTCAAGGTTCAAGATTGTTTAATGTCATTTGCAGTACACAAGTGTAAAGGAGAACAAAATAATTGGTACTCCTTATCCAATGCGGTACGAAAGAAAACACATTAAGATAAAGAACACAATAAATATAAATACATCATTTGTTAAGTGCCGTGTCATATATGTGGGTGATCATGGTCTTTCCATGATCATGACTATTCTTGGGAAATTTTTTGACAGAGGTGGTTTCCATTGCCTTTAAAGGACCCTCTACCACCTGCTCCCATGGCTTCTTGTGACCCTGTTCAGGGTGGAGGTGTTTGTTTGCAGGTGCTACCTGTTGCCTAAGGGTGACTTACAGGCCAGTGGAGGGAAGGGGTGCCTTACACTTCCTTCAGTAGAGATGTAGCTCCACACTGCCACCCATTATATACATAAGATAGTTTATATATATATTGGTTGTAAGTCCATAAAGTGATGCTAGGTTTATGGGTTCATGGACCACTCAGAAATCTGATGATGTCTGAGAATAATTGCCTTGCAATGACACCTCAATATCTTGCCTCGGTTATGGCAATACAGTAGTAGCTGACTTCAAAATTAGAGTATTCCCACATTAATAGTGATTCCCAGTAGGGGTGATACTGCTCTCAGTGGGGTGGTTATGTGTCCTAAGGGGGCGTGAGGGGAAATGGAAGTTGTCAGGGGGTATTCAAGATATTTGGGGGTGGGGGGCAGTAAGTGGCACCCCCACTTGAGGCATGAGACCTGACCAACTGTGTCAACATCCAAGAGGTATTCCAAGTTTGGGTTAAATTATTATTTTAATTTAGCCCCTGTTAATGATGGATAAATATGTACAACACAATCTCGATGAGTCTGACGGTGGTGAAGCCTTGAATTCTAATCCTGCTAAGAAACTAAACTACAGAAAGTGCACCAACACAAAGTTACATACCTGGAGAATGGTTTTATTACATTTGTATCAGATCAGCACTGCCACATGTATCTTATTTGTAATAGTGTACTGTCTAATGAAGCCATGAAACTATCAACATTGGAACACTTCTGTAAAAGACACCCTGAAAAGGCTACTCAGTATTGCTCAGTTCTAGAAGATGAAAGAAGCATTTGAAAAGCATTGCACACTCAAACCATTTGCGAAGAAAGCTAAAAATGACTTTGATTGTGGTCTCATTGCTTCTTATAACATTTCCAAAATGATAGCAATGTGTGGAAAATCTCATCCAATTGGTGATAGATTAATCATGCCTGCTGTATCAGAAGTGCTCACCACTGTTCGCAAAATGGATACCAGTATTTTAAAATCAATTCTTCTGGGTAATAACTCTACAGCTTGTCATATTGATGAAACAAGTGAAGACATTGAATATCAACTATGTATAGAGCTACAAAAAGCAGTATTTGGAATACAACTGGATGAGTCAACTGTGTGAGACAATGAGGCATCGCTAATGGTATTTCTACAATTTCTCCAAAATGGAAAAGTTTATGAAGAGATTCTCTTTTGTTAAAAGTTAAGAACAAATATCAATGGAGAATCAGTCAATGATGAGCTCAAAATATATATTGAGGATGAAAATATTCCAATTAGAAACATGATCTCTTGTGCACCAGATGGAACACCATATATGACAGGTCACCATGCTGGTTTGGTAGTACTTACAAAAAAAAAAAGAAATTCCAACACTGTTTGCAATCTGTTGTGTAATTCATCATCAACTTCTCACAGTCACAAATCTCAGCCAGTGACTTTTTCAAACATGACTTTTTTATTGTCTGCTATCAACAAAGCTAAAGCTCATCCATTAAACAGCAGAATATTTCACCAGTCATGCCAAGACAATGATGAAGAGTTTGAACGGTTGCTTCCTCAAACTGAAGTGCGTTGGTTCTCAAAAGGCTGCTGTTAGAACAGTTCTTTGATCTTCTTGACACTGCGGTTGAATTTTTGCTTAAAGTTGGCAAGAGCTTGGGAAAGAAGATTGAACTTCTATGTGGAGATGTGGCATACCTAACCAATCTGTACGACAAAATGAACATTCTAAATAGGAAACTGCAGGGAAAGAATTTCAATTTAATCCATGATTTCAATTTAATTCACTTTTTTCAGAAAATTGGAAATATATAAGCAAAACATTGGGAGAAGAATGTTCTCAGAGTTTCCCTGCATGGAAAGTATGGCAGTTTCTTTCACAGATGGTGATTTGCAAGAGTACTGCTTACACCTGCAGTCATTGAAGAAGGATTTTCAGAATCAATTCTAGGATTTAAATAATCTAGAAATTCCAGATTGGGTAATTAACCCATTTCTTTGGGAGGTGGAAAAACAGGAAGAGAGCTTGCAAGAAGAAATGATCAAAATCCAAAATAATGAAGAAACAAAAATGCTTTTCAAAAATGTTGGCTTTTGTGGAAATTGGGTACAAAGTTTCCTGGTCTTCGGAGAAGAGCCAAACTGCTCTTCATTGCATTTCCATCCTCATACCTTGTTGAAAGGGGCTTCAGTGCAGTGAACCACACACTCCCAAAAAACAGAAACCACTTGGACATTGTTACCCACGGGGACTGAAGGTTTCTGCTGTCACAACTTGAACCAGGTATTTCAACTTTTGCTAAAAGCCATCACACCCAAGGATCAGATTGATATTGAAGCAACTGTACAGTGCACGGGTACTATGTAACCTAGATTTAAAGACAAATAAAAATTTAAAGCAGGATCATTTTTCTCATGTTAGAATATGGTAGACATATTTTTACACTATGGGGGTACTGGAATGTATATTATGCCTAAGAGGGGCATGGGCAAGTATGAAGGCGTTTTCAGGGAGTATTGGACTAAAAAGGATGGGAAACACTGGTCTACCTCAACTTCCACCTTTAGGGAATTACACTCAGAATAGGTGAAAATCTCCAGTTTTGAGTTGAGTGTGAATTTTCGGGATCCAGTATCACCTCTCCAGATGTGGCCTCGCAATTATCTATCTATATAACTGAAGCATAACCTCTGTATTCTGTGCCCCTAGGAATGAACATTAGCATTCTGTTACATTTTCTACCTACTTGCTGAAGTTGCATCTTAGACTTTTTGATTGATGTACTGATACATCCAGATCTCTGCATTGCAGAGCTCTGCATTCTCACCATTAAAATAAGACTGCTTTATTCCTGCAAAATGAATAATTTGGAGGGAAAAAAAAACAAACTGCTGGAGGGCCTCAGCAGTCAGGCAGCTTCTCTAGAGAGATATTCACAGTTGAGACCTTTCATCAGAAAGAGCGGAGAGTTGGTAGCCAGTATAAAGTAGTGAAGGGAAGGCATGGTTCAAGAGCTACTTTTTTGCTCCAGATACTAGTATCTGCTTTCTCTATATATATATCCAAATGTATATTTTACCACATTATACTACATTTGACAGGTCCTTGCCCAATTATTTCACATTTTCTCCTATTATTAACATTGGTTCCTTAAGGTTGTTGTAGCTGGGGGTGGTAATGGGGACAACCTCCCACTTCCTATTAAATAGTGCCAAAGGCATGTGCCTCAAATAACCTCTGACAACCAAGTCCAGCTCCTGGCCTTCGTGTGTGGCTTCGCTACTAGGCCCAGCAGAACCATTTCTACAGACAGGAGAAGAGAAAAAGGAGGGTTACTGGCACCTTAAAACAGTTGCTTCAGGCCGATGGAGCTCGTCAGCCGTGGTTGGCTAGAAGAAGGAAAACTCTGACCTCGAACCTCTGCTGCACTGTGGCTATACCCACTCGTGGGGAAGGCTTCAGGAGTAAACCCTGAGGAAAAAATCCGGAGCTGGAGACCCTAAGGCAGTCCTATGTCGAGTTCAACGCTGACTGGCAACTCCTGCATTGCTGCTGGTGCCAGACTGTATTGGTCTCTTCTATTCTTCCGGGTTCATCAGCACGTGGAGAGTGGAAGCTTGCTACATGGGCAACAGCTTGCTCTCCACATCATACTGCCCAGAACTGTGTATCTAGACAGATGAGATGCAACATCTGTGGTTGACCCTGACCATCAGAGGCTTCATTCACTCACTGATATTGGTTTATTATTATCATACGAACCAAGATACCATGAAAAACTTAACAAGAAAACAGAATGGAGAATATTCACTCAGTGGTCACTTTATTAGATATCTCCTATACCTATCAAAGTGGTCTGTGAGTGTATGTTCATGGTCTTCTGCTGCCGTAGACAATTTATTTCAGGGCTCAATGTGTTGTGCATTCAGAAATACTCTTCTGCACACCACTATAGTGACACTTGGTTATTTAAATTACTGTTGCTTGAAATTGACTTGCCATTATCCTCCGACTTCTCTCATTAACAAGGCATTTTTGCTCAACAATGCTATTTGTTTTTTTGCACCATTCTTTTTAAACTCTAGAGACCATTGTGTGTGAAAATCGCAAGAGATCGGCAGCTTCTGAGATACCCAAACCACTCCTCTTGGTACCAAAAGTCATTCCATGGCTAAAGTCACTTAGATCACATTTCTTCCCCATGCTGATGTTTGCGTTGAACAACAACTGAACCTCTTGACCATGCCTGCATGCTTTTCTGCTTTGAGTTGCTGGGATATGATTGACTAATTAGAAATTTGCATTAAATTGCAGGTCTACAGGTGTGCCTAATAAAGTGGTCACTGAGTGGAGTGTTATGTTACAGCAAAGCGCAGCGAAAGTGGGCAAATAACTTGCAAGGGCCATAATGATTAGGTTTGGCGATCAAGAGCTCAAAGTTCATCTTTCAGCATAGGGGAGTCCTATTCAATAGTCTGATAACAGTGTTGTGATCTTCTCCATCAACTTACCAACCACTGAAGTAAGACTCACTGGTCTATAATTTCCTCGGCTATCTCTACTCCCTTTCTTGAATAATGGAACAACATCCACAACCCCGCCAATCCTCTGGAACCTCTCCCATCCCCATTGATGATGCAAAGATCATCGCCAGAGGTTCATCAATCTCCTTCCCCACCTTCTACAGTAGCCTGGGGTACATTTCGTCTGGTCCCGGTGACTTATCCAACTTGATGCTTTCCAAAAGCTCCAGCACATCCTCTTTCTTAATATCTACATGCTCAAGCTTCTCAGTCCACTGTAAGTCATCCCTACAATCTCCAAGATCCTTTTCCGTAGTGAATACTGAAGTAAAGTACTCATTAAGTACCTCTGCTATCTCCTCAAGTTCCATACACACATTTCCACTGTCACACTTGATTGGTCCTATTCTCTTACATCTTTCTTAAGTTCTTCTTTTCTTCTTGATTAGATTTACAACACCCTTTGTACACCACGGTTCCTGTACCCTACCATCCTTTCCCTCTCTCATTGGAATGTACCAATGCAGAACTCCACGCAAATATGCCCTGAACATTTGCCACATTTCTTCCGTACATTTTCCTGAGAACATCTATTTCTAATTTATGCTTCCAAGTCCCTGTCTGATAGCTTCATATTTCCCCTTACTCCAATTAAACACTTTCCTAACTTGTCTGTTCCTATGTCTATACCAATGCTATGGTAAAGGAGATAGAGTTCTGATCACTATCTCCAAAATGCTCTCCCACTGAGAAATCTGACACCTAACCATTTCCCAATATCAGATCAAGTATAGCTTCTCCTCTTGTAGGCTTCTCTACATATTATGTCAAGAAACTTTCTTGAACACACCTAACAAACTCCACCCTATCTAAACCCCTTGCCAATTGATATTTGGGAAATTAAAATCTCCCACCACAACAACCCTGTTATTATTACACCTTTCCAGTATCTGTCTCCCTATCTGCTCCTCAGTGTCCATGTTACTAATGGGTGGTCTATAAAAAACACCCAGCAGAGTTATTGACTCCTTCCTGTTCCTAACTTCCACCCACAGACACTCTGTAGACAATCCTTCCCTGTCTTCCTCCTTTTCTGCAGCCGTACCACTATCTCTGATGAACATAAAGCTGTCTTCTTTTTAAACTCTTCTCGCTGTTCTATGCACTTGCGCAGTCATGCCTCAATCACATCGCTGAAGAAATAACTTACTCCTTTTAAACTCGTCTGGCTCTTCTAACTGGTTATGTCCATGTGCTTGCGCAGTCGTCCCTCTTGCTGTCCAGAAAAATGATCTGTTTCTTGTCACACAACCATTTCACAATATTACCTCTATTACCTGGAGCTGTTATCTTTCACAATAACCTTTGATGATATATTATAATAAATCACTCAAACTTGATAGTTCTGTGAGCACAACCTTTTCAAAGAAAATACAGGACAAGATAAAGCCATAACAATGCAGAGCATAATGTAACCACTACAATGAAAGTGCAGAGCCGGTAAACAATAAGATGTAAGATCATAATGGGGTAGATTGTGAGGAGAAGAGTCCAACTTATCATACTCGGGAACCATTTAGTAGTCTTAAAACAGTGAGATAGATACTGTCCATGAAGCTGGTGGTCAGTGCTTTCAGGGTTTTATGCCTTCTGCCTGATGCGAGTGGGGAAGAAGACTGAATGTTTGGGGTTACCCATAGCTGCTTTACTGAGACTGTGAGAAGTATAGACAGTCCATTGAGGGGAGGCTGGTTTCTGTGATGTGCTGAGCTGTCTCCACAATTCTTCGCAGTTTCTTAAGAATTGAATTGAAAATGCACCTGGACTAAGATGTTAACTGTCCTGTGCTGTCATCAGTGGGATCATCAGTTGATCCGCCACCTGTCTTCGGGAGTTTCGGCCCGCTTATGATCAAGGCTCCCTCGAGGTGGTGGGCCAGCAGTACTAAAGCACCACCTCCCACTGATGGGCTTAACAGCTTGGCATCTGCCTCTCTCAGAGTTGTTGGTCGCTTCCATCCAACAGATAGTCTACTCTTCAGGTGTCTATGCAACTACTGAAGGGTTTGCAAAAGATGGATACACTGACCGACTGTCTGCCCCTCTGGACATACTTAGTCCACACCCATGATGATCCTGCCTCTGCTGCCTCAGCTAAAGTCCTGCTGGTTAACTTGATCTCTCATCTAGTGAAGCGGAGGGCACGCAGCCACTTCTGGAAAGTGAACACAATAAAGCAACGGCAACCTACTTCGAATGGATAGCATGAGACCTTCCATCCTCTGTCTCTGCACTGATGTTAATTCTGCATACTTGGTTAACTTGCGCTCATGGGCTTTGTTGATGTTGTCTTCCCAGGGGACTGTGAGTTCACCAATAACCACTTCTCTACTGGTGTCAGACCAGACGATTATATCTGGACACAATGTGGAGAAAACTATTTGCTCCGGGAAACTGCCTTTCCCATCCAGGTCGGCCTTGACACACCAATCATTGGCTGAAGGAAGTATGCTTGATCGTGGCCCTGTGCTGTACACCCTTGACTCAGAGCCTTCTTTCACACATAATATGCGATGTTCTGTGCAGCATGGGACATGAGATAAGTTGTGCTGCAGTACTCTCTGCTCAATCGCTTCTGTTACAACTTTGAGAACATTGTTATGTCTCCAAGTGTACAGGCCGCTGGAAAGATTTACTCTACATGTACTCAGAATATGTTGAAGTGTTCCCTTCTTGCCACAAGCAGCACACCTGTCTGTCTTATCTTCATACCAGGTGCTGAGGTTGGCAGGTGTTGGGAGCAGGTCATACACTGCTCTGCATAGAAAAGAAATGCGGAGTGGTTCCATCTGCCACAGAACATTCCAAGATAGATGTTGCTCTTCAACATTTTCCCACCAAGTCCAAGCCCCTTGTTTGGCCAGGCCAGCTGTTTTAGCTAACCGCTTCTCCTTTTCTACCTCTCGTATTTCTTGCATTACAAGCTCATGGCACTCCTTACCTGTGGAAGATGACCACCACTTGTGGGTTGTCCATCCAAGTCCCTGGCAGCCCAGCTGGGTAGCCCCAACCATCTCCTTGTGCTTCAATATAGACTCTGCCTCACCAACTGCTACATGGGCTGACCACTTCCTCCCAAATCTCACATCCGGCTGGGAGTTCTTGATGACAGGGTCTTTTGAGTCTCGAAGCATCAAGAATGATCTTACCTTGTCTACCTTGACCTCTTCAACAAGGGATTGCTCTGGGATGGTAAGCTTTGTCTGGCTGCTGTGGATTGCAATATTAGTGAGGCTGCTCAATACTCCAAACCACTTCTCCACATACTTATTGATCTTCCGTTCCATTGCCTCAACATGGGACATTGCCACTTCATAGACAGTTAGTGGCCACATTATCCGTGGCATCAGTCTGTACTGCAGGCACCACAACTTCAACTTGCCAGGCAAGCCACACTTGTTGACAGATATCTGACCTCTGCTGATCTTTTCTCCTGTATCTTGAACCCTCTTGGTGTCTCTCAGCTCCTCTGTGTACGATTGCCCGAGGCTCTTAACTGGTTGGTCCTGAATGGATAGAATCTCCTCTCCACAAAGGGTGAAATGAAAGTCAACCAGCTTTCCTCTCCTAAGAATAAGGCTCCTTGATTCCTTGGTCGTGAACTTCATTCTTCCCCAATCCATTAGCTCCTTGAGTCTAGATAGTGCACTTTCCACTGCCTCCGTGCTAGGACCCAAAAGGGTGAGATCATCCATAGACGCTCGTATTGGTGGTAACTCCCACCCCCGCCATCAAGTGTGACACTTGATCCCACTGATACTGCAGCCCTCACAATGACCTCCGTCATGGCTAACACAAAAAGGATGGGTGAAATAGCACATCCCAATGGGATTCCAACACCTAAGCTCTGCCACCTAGTTGTAAACTGCTGAGTGGAAAACCTCATCCGGAAATCGTTGTAGTACTGCATAACGAAGTTCCTCACCTTAGCAGGAATCCATAGGAATTCCATTGCAAACTCAATCAAGACATGAGGAACAGAACCATATGCATTTGCAAGATCAAGCCAGATTTCTTTCCAACCTTTTCAACTCCTGGTTGGTATGCCATATCATACTAGTATGTTCAAGGTATCCTGGGAAGCCTGGTCTTCCTGCCTTCTGCACAGATGTATTTACCAATCCATTCTCTATCACAAATGAAGATATTCTTTCTGCTAGAATGCCAAACATAATCTTCCCCTCTACATTCAGGAGTGAAATTGGTCAGAACTGATTCAATGTAGTAGAATTCTCTTCCTTCGGGTTGTATACTCCTTCAGTCTCACTCCACAATAAAGGAACAACACCTTGTTTCCACACCACCTTTAACAATCTCCGCAAGTATTTCCTCAGCTCATCACACTTCTTGAACACCTTATACGACACTCCATTAGGTCCTGGCACTGAACCTGACCTTGCCTTTCTGATGAACCGTTCGACTTCTGCCATTTTGGGTTCTGACAGATCGAACTTCACTCCCGGCTCGGAGGCTGCACAAGCCCAGAAATGTCAAGCAAAGGAGCCTCCCGCTGTTCGTTAGAGTAAGTTCTTGCCAGGTGATCCTCAAGTTCTTGTTGAGAGATGTTAAGCTGCCCGCTCTTACTTTGTTCAAACTTTGTGAACTGGCAAGCGATGCTAACTTTAATTGAAATGCTCTCGGTGATCAGCAAGCCCTGGCTTGTCACCCTCACTTGCTACCTTCCACCTCTGTCTCAACGATCTAAGCTCTCTCCTCAACCCACTAATCTCCTTCTGGTGCCTGCTTGGTGTCTGTATAGGCTTTGCTTTCTTCAACTCAACCAAACCAAACCGGTACTTTCCAACATCGTAAATCATATCGCCCATCACTTCCAACTTTCTCTTTGATGTTCCCATTAGAGTGTTCTCCAACATCATACTGACATCCACATCAAACACACGCCAAGCCTTCTCATCTGCCATTGTTGGCCACTTGACCATCCTCTTCTTCTCTACCACCTCACCACCGCCATCATGCGAAGGATCTACCTGGGCACAGTGGTCTGCAACCTGACCTGGGTTATCTCCCGTATGACCCGGGGTATGATGACTCTCTTCAGAGTGAATCGCTGTGGCTTGTGAATCAGTGGTTGAAAGGACCACATCATCTGTGCTTAGTGAAGTAATTTCATCTTCAAAATGCTGGTTGAACACAGCAGGCCAGGCAGCATCTATAGGAAGGAGTACAGTCGATGTTTCAGGCCGAGACGTCGTCTCTACTTCTTTCTATAGGTGCTGCCTGACCTGCTATGTTCCACCTGCAGTTTGTGTGTGCTGCTTGAATTTCCAGCATCTGCGGATCTCCTCGTGTTTAATTTCATCTTCATCCACTGGGATGGAATAGCACTTCTACTTTGCTTGGTGGACTCATCAACCTATAATGATGGAAAACGTTCTCCCACACTAACACATTGGACATTCAGAGCCTCTTATCCTAGCTCTTGGTCGTAGTTGTTCCCTGTAATTAACTGTATCCATCCAATTGGGACTATCATTCTTCCTCTCAGAGGACTCCAAGGGTATGTTTCTCCATGTAAACTATAAGCTTCAAGGGGTGGGTGCTCTTCTGAGCTGGTGCCCGGACTGCCAATCCCGACACCCCCGGTGCCAGTCTTTCCTGGCAGTCCGCTGTCTCTCCACGCTGTCTCGGCTGTCAACCAAACTATTCCTGGTAGTCACTGGTGTCCAGAACAAAAGAATTGAAAATACACTTGGACTAAGATGTTAACAGTCCTGTGCTGTCACCAGTGGGGTCATAAGTTGATCTGCCACCTGTCCTCAGGAGTTTCGGCCTGCTTATGATCAAGACTCCCTCGAGGTGGTGGGCCAGCAGTGCTAAAGATTAGCTTTATTTGTCACATGTACACCATGAAAAGGAAGCCAAAGGTCCATGAGTCAGTCTTCATCAGAAGATTAGAGATATAAGGGGTCAGCAACTTTAAATTCCTAGGTGTTACTATTTCAGAGGACCTGTCCTGGGCACAGCATGTAAGTGCAATTACAAAGAAAGCATGGTAGTGCCTTTACCTCCTTGGGACTTTGTGTAGATTTAGCATGATATCTAAAACTTTGACAAACTTCTGTAGAAGTGCAGTGGAGAGTACATTGATTGGCTGTATCACAGCCTGGTCTGAAACCACCAATCCCTTTGAATGGAAATTCCTGTAAAATGTAGTGGATCTGGCCCAGTACATTGCAGGTAAAGCCCTCCCAACTATTCAATACATCTATATGAAACACTGTCATTGGAAATCAGCATCCATCATCAGGGACCCCCACGAGGCCGTGCTCTCTTCTTGTTGCTGCCATCAGGCAGAAGGTACAAGAGCCTCAGGACCTGCACCTCCAGGTTCAGGATCAGGTTTAGTGGTGTTAGAGAGTTTGTGAACCCTGTAGAATTTTCTCTGTTTCTGCATAACTATAATCTAAACTGTGATCAGATCTTCACCTAAGTCCTAAAACTAGATAAAGAGAACCCAATTAAATAAATAACAGAAAAACATTATAATTGTTCTTTCACTTATTGAGAAAAATGATCCAATATTACATGTACTTGTTGGAAAATGTACGTGAACCTCTGCTTTCAGTAACTGGTGTGACCCCCTTGTACAACAATAACTTCAACCAAACATTTCCAGTAACTGTTGATTGGTTCTGCAAATTGGCTTGGAGGGATTTCAGGTCATTCCTCCTAAAAAAAAACTGCTTCAATGCTGGGATTTTGGTGGCCTTCCTTACATGAACTGCTTGCTTCAGGGTCTTTTCACAACATTTCTATAGGATTAAGGTCAGGACTTTGACTTGGCCATTCCAAAACACATCTTTTCATCTTCTTCTTAAACCATTCTATTGTTGATTTACTCTTGTCTTTTGGATCATTGTCTTGTTGCATCATCCAACTTCTATTAAGCTTCAAGTGATGGATTACTGCCCTGACATTCTCCTGTAAAAGGCCTTGATACAGTTTTGAATTCATTGCTCCCTCAACGATTCCAAGCTCTCCAGGCCCTGAGGCAGCAAAGCAGCCCCAAACCATGATTCTCCTTCCACCATGCTTCACAGTTGGGATGAGGTTTTGGTGTTGGTGTGTATTGCCTTTTGCCGTCCAGACATAGTAATGTGTATTTCTGCCAAAACCTTCAATTTTTGTCTCATCTGTCCGCAGAGTATTGTCCCAGAAGCACTGTAGAACACCCAAGTGGTCTTTTACAAACTTGAGACATGCAGCAATGTTTTATTTGGAGAGCAGTGTATTCCTCCAAGGTGTCTTTCTATGAATACCATTTTTGCTCAGTGTTTTTCTTATAGTGGACACATGAACAGAGACTTTAGAAAGTTCTAGACATTTTTGCAGGTTTTTTTGCTGTTACCCTTGGGTTCTTTCCTACCGTTTTCAGCATTGCATGTTGGGCTCTTGAGGTGATCTTTGCAGGATGCCCACTCCCAGGAGAGTGCCAACAGTACTGACTTACCTCCATTTGTAGACAATTTCTCTTACTGTGGACTGAAAAACATTCAGGTCTTTAGAAATGTGTTTGTAGCCTTTTCTAGCTTCATACATCTCTACAGTTCTCCTGAGGTCTTCTGAAAGTTGTTTTGATTGAGGCATTGTGCACATTAACAGATCCTTCTTGAGAAAAGCAGATCTGTCAGTAACCTGACTTTGTGTGTCTTTTTTTTATATGGCAGGGTACCTCACTCCAATCTTCTCTCATCGATGGCAACACCTGACTCCAAATAGCTCCTGTATTAGGCATTACCCCAGAAGGTGACATACTTTTTCCGACAAATACATGTAATATTGGATCATTTTTCCTCAACCATCATGCTCCTAAACAAAGGTGATAACTACACTCAACTTCACTTGCCCCATTATTGAAATGTTCTCACAATAAACGAACACACTCTCACGGACTCCCCATCTCATGCTCTTGCTATTTATTGTTATTTATTTATATTTGCATTTACACAGTTTGTTGTCTTCTGCACTCTGGTTGATCTTTCATTGATCATATTATAGTTACTATTCTATAGCTTTGTTGAGTTTGCCTGCAAGAAGATTAATCTCAGGGTTATCTATTTTGACAAATATGTAGTTTAATAATAAAATTCAAAAACATCATAATATATGGTGAAATGTGTCATTTGCATCAGATCATATCAATGAAGATTTTGCTGGGTGCAGCCTGCCAGAGTCACCACACTTCCAGTGCCAACATGGCATGGCCAATAACAAACAAACCCTGTCCCTGACATTCATAGGAATGTGGGAGGAAGGATTAGCAAGACTAGCTTTTTTGTCACGTTGGAACCTGCAGTGAAATGCGTGGAACAAGCCTCCAGTTTTAAACCTAGCCTAATCATGGGATGATTTACAATGACGAATTATCCGACCAACCAGTAAGTCTTTGGACGGTGGGAGGACACCGGAGCACCCGGAGGAAACCCACACAGTGACGGGGAGAATGTACAAACTCCTTACTGACAGTGGTGGGCATTGAACTCAGATCATTGGTACTGTAAAGCCCCATTGTGCTCTCCACTGTGCTGCTGTGCCACCCCAATGACATGGGGATCCAAATCGCTCATAATATTCCAAAAGCAGTCTAACCTAAGCATTAGAAAGCCTCATCAAAAAGTTCCAAAGAGTTCCTCAGTTCTTCCATAGATTAGAAGGGCTAGTGATCCAACATTCTATTATTGTATAACACCCCTGCATTATTAGAGCAGCACATGTCAATACTGATCTGCTAAAGGTTTGAAATTCTGTTAAGGATAATTAGATAACTGTAAGAGCTGTGAGTGACAGATACACAAGCCCAGGGAAAATTGCTCTGCTCATCAGATTTAACATACGAAAGAAATAGCAGAAATTGTAAAACTCTCCTTGTCTTTCTGTCAAGGAAATCTCTGCATAACTTACTTATTTACCTCACTTGACCCAGTTTAAGGATATGGAGTAATTTGACTGTGCGTTTGCTCAAATATACTTGTACGTTTCTGCACCATTGGCCCACTTTGAGGCCGCGCTGACAACTGTGATCAGGCACCATCAGCCAAGTGTCAGCATATTATCTTTGCTGACAATCTCCAGATTAGTCTGCAGCAGAATTCTGAGGGAACAGCTGAAGCCCTTTTGAGGCCATCAATGAGATGTTACATTACCAACACTGCAAATCTAGCAGGTCTCAACAATGGAATATAGATCACAGTACGGGCCTTTCGGCCCATGATGCTCCGCTGACATTTTAACCTGCCCTCAGATCATTCTAACCTTTCCCTCCCACATTACTTTCCATTTTTCTATCATCCACAAAACCATAAGATATAGGAGCAGAATTTGATCATTTGGCCCATCGAGTCTGCTCCGCCATTTCATCATGGCTGATCCAATTTTCCTCTCAGCCCCAGTTCCTGCCTTCTCCCCATATCCCTTCATGCCCTGACCAATTAAGAATCTATCAACTTCTGCCTGAAATATACATAAAGTCTTGGGCCCCAGATCTGCCTGTGGCAAAGAATTTCACAGATTCAGCACTCTCTGGCTGAAGAAGTTCCTTCTCAACTCTGTTCTAACATGACATCCCTCTATTCTGAGGCTGTGTCCTCTGGTCTTATACTCTCCCAAACATAGGAAACATCTTCTCATATCCACTCTATCATGGCCTTTCACCATTAGATTGGTTTCAATGAGGTCACCCTTCATTTATCTGAATTCCAACGGATACAGACCTGAAGCCCTTCATATGACAAGCCTTCCAATCCTGGGATCATTTTCGTAAATCTCCTTTGAATACCAGTGCTTTATAGTCTCAATGCGCTTTGTGCAAATCCATGTACCTAAGAGTTTGTTAAATGACCCTAATGCATCTGCCTTTGCCACCACCCCCGGCAGAGTGTACCATGCACTCACCACTATCCGTGCAAAAATCTTACCTCTGACATCCCCCTTATACTTTCCTCCAATCACCTTAAAATTATGTCCCATCCTACCAGCCATTTTCACCTTGGGAAAAAGTCTCTGTCTATGCCCTTTATCATCTTGTGCACCTCTGTCAAGTGACCTCTCATCCTCCTTCACTCTAAAGGGAAAAGGCCTAACTCACTCAACCTATCTTCACTAAGACATGCCCTCCAGTTCAGGCAGCATCCTGGTAAATCTACTCTGCATTGTCTCTAAAGCTTCCAAGGAAACTAGAAGTGAACACCACAGTGCAAGTGTTGTTGAATTAGGGTTTTATACAGCTGAAATGATTCTCCTTTCATCAGCAAAATCAGTAAATGGGACTAAGTCGGTACATGGGACAATAGAGATAAACTCTCTCCAGCTTAACATATGTTAACATCTACATTAATATAATATATATATTAATATATATGTACATATACATTTACGTATATGTACATTTAGCTCTAGTAGCTAAATAAACAGAAGCAGGGTACTCAAGGAAATATATGTGGTTTAGAAAAGCACATACTAATTGCCAAAGCCGAGGTCAAAACTGTTCTGCAAGAGTTCACAAATTTCACACAAAAGAATCACAAGTGCTAGTACAAACAAGAGAAAGTCTGCAGATGCTGGAAATGCAAAGAACACACACAAAATGCTGATGGAACTCAGCAGGCCAGGCAGCATCTATGGAAAAGTGTACTGTCAGTCTTTCAGGTCGAGACTCTTCAGCAGGTCCTGATGAAGGGTCTCGGCCCGAAACATTAACTGTACTCTTTTCCATAGATGCTGCCTGGCCTGCTGAGTTCCTTCAGGTGCTAGTATTTGGGTTCCCACCATCCAGGTTATGAGGCTTCGTGTTTGGTGATGGGCAGGTCTTGGAATTAATAGCGAGGATCAAAGACCAGTCGGAAGTGTGAAGGCTAAGGCCCATTGGCCAAATTCCTGAGTCCGTGGATCTCTACTGAGTCTGCTGGGGAAGTCAAAGCCCAAGGTCTGCACGTCTGAGCTTAACGGAGACTGAAAGCTGAAGGTCTCTCCTGTGGTTAAAGGACTGTTCATGTGCACAAGAGATAGGAGCAAAGATAGGGCCTGTTTTCCTGTTGTTGTTTTGTTGCTTGTCGTGTTTTGTGTTGTTCTGCCAAGCATTGTGGGAATGCTATGTTGGTACGGGAATGTGTGGCGACACTAGTAGGCTGCCCCCAGCTTGGCTGTATCGGTTGTTAACACAACTGACACATTTCACTGTATGTTTCAAAGTACATGTCACAAATAAACTTGAATCTTGAAATTCCTGTTGGGCAACACAGTTAGCACAAATATATTGGAAATGGATGTACAGAAAGTTAAAACTAGAGATGACAAAGAAGACTGGTTGCAGCACATATGGCTACATGTTATAGGATTAACTTTTGGAAGTACTTCTGCATGTTAAGCATGTAAGATCTAACTTGTTTATTCTCTTTTAAGGATATGCTTTTCTTTCACTTAACAAATATTTCTTTCACTCTTCATATCTCTGTGAGCCAACCTAAAGAATTGTTTTGCAACTGATATACCCTGAAATCAAAAAAAGAAAGAATAATTAATGTTTCTAGTAAATCTTTCAATGCATCTCAGAAGGAAGACAAATTGAGGAAAGAAGTCCAGTGTGGAACAATAAATCTCAGCCTGCCAATCATTAAGTTTTACACAAGTGGACTGGACATTGGCTCCTTGTGGGCTGACTGTGATGTGACTGGAGGACAGGGCTGTATTACTAGGAACAGAGGAGATGTCAGGGGTAATTTTTAAAACAGAGAGTGGTGAGAGCTTGGAATGGGCTGCTGGCATGGTGGTGGAGACGGATACGATAGGGTCTTTTAAGAGATTACTGGATAGGTACATGGTACTTAGCAAAATAGAGGGCTATGGGTAACCCCAGGTAATTTCTAAGGTAAGGACAAGTTTGGCACATGTCCTTGTCCTGTAAAACCCTGTCCCAAAGGGCCTGTATTGTGCTGAAGGTTCTCTGTGTTTCTAGTGTTACACTGACTGCTACGCTCCCATGCCACCATGCTGGAAGGTCCAGAGCAACAAGCATGAAATGCTGGAGGAACTTAGCAGGTCCGGCAGCCACTATGGAGGAGAATAAGCAGTCGATGCTTCAGATCGAGACTATTTGTTAGGACTGGGGAAGAAGCCAGAAGGTGGGGGGTGGGGACTGGAAGGACTACAAGCTGGCATTGTCGCATGAACTGGGATCCTTTGCTTGCAAGATTACGCCACCCATAAGCAGACTGAATTTAGTGTGGCAGCTTCAGGGAACGTGGAGCGCAGGTAAACAGCTCCGTGCGTGAGGACATAGCAAGGTAAATTGGGAGGCGGAGTTCATTGAGAGGTCCATTCAAGAGTCTGACAGCAGCGAGGTTGGAGTTTCAGAATATGTGCTTTGAGGATTTTGTGTTTTATGACCAACAGGAGAGGAGAGAAGAGGGGGAACCTGGGTGGCAGGGGTCCTTGATTATGTTGGATAATTAGGTGATTGGGTTTCAATCCCCACCACTGTGTGTAAGGAGTTTGTACGTTCCCCCAGGACCACGTGGGTGTCCTCTGCATACCCAGTTTCCTCCGACATTTTAAAGATGTCAGTGTTAGGGTCAGTGAGCTGTGGGCATGCTGTATTGTTGCCAGAAGTGTGGCACTACCTCGGGCTGACCAGCACAATCCTCGCCGATTTAATTCAACACAAACAATCCATTTCACGCTATTCTTTGATGTACATGTGACAAGTAAAGCTAATCTTTAATTTCTCTATCTTTAATTTCCTGAGGCAGCAGGAAGCAGTAAGGGAGGTTGGTTTGTGCAAAGTACACATTCACAACTGCCTGCAATATCTTGGGAGCTACAGCAGAGCAGTTGCTATTAGTAAGACTCAAATTAGGCCTTAATTAACAATTACAAATTCACAAAGCATCAGTTGGTCTAGGGATGCATAAAACCTTGTCCCTGCAAAGTTCAGCCAGGCAGTATTAATTAATTCATGAATGAAACACCTGGAAATGAAGCACTCTGCGCTGAAACATTAGTTCCATATTCAGGGGAGTACCTCGACACTGATATATACCCATATTACTAAGGTTAAGAGCAGACATTAATTATCAAATTATTCTTTAAATTATTCTGAATTATTTATAAGAAGAAAAATCTTTAAAAATTACAATAGAAAGTAGTTGGATCAGGTGACACTAGGTAGGAAACTTCAGCCATGTGGAATTTGTTGCCACCTGCAGCTGTGGAGGCCAGGTTGTTGGGTGTACTTAAGGCAGAGAGTGATAAATTCTTGATTGGACACGGAATCAAAGGTTACGGGGAGAAGGCCAGGAAATGGGGTTGAGGAGGAGATGTTGAAAAAAGGATCAGCTATGATTGAATGGTGGAGCAGTCTTGATGGGCTAGACGGCCTAATTCTGTTCCTGATTCTTATGGTCTTATAAACCTTTGAGCTTAATGTCTCTCTTTTTACTTTTCAAGGTGGATGGGGTTCTGCCGAAGACCCTGACCTAGAGTGACACTCAAGTTCCTTGCGGCATTGGGACCTGCTCCTGAGGGCTCACAACCAGCCGCTTCTCGACATCCTTAAGATGCAGCCTAGAAGATGAGCGTGCCTTCAGGGTTCCGAGGCTCCGCAGTCCTAGGGACAGGCCAGTTCTATACCAATGCATAGAAGCAGCATGGGAGAAAATGGAACATTGGAAAGAGCAGATCAGCTGTCAGGGTCTCGGTACTCAGCAAATTGCACGCTCTCTCTCATGGGGCAGAGTTTGTTGCCAATTCTGGAGTCAGAGAACTTGGGGGGGGGGGGTGGGAAAGCGATGTGGCAGACTTTAAAACCATAGTCAATGAGTTATTTGTCTTTGTTGGTTCCCCCTCTTACTGTGAAAGGATGACACCTCTCTGTCCCTTTATTAGGAAGAGACCGAGAGACTGAGAGCCTGTGGTATGTGGAATTGTCAGGTGAACGATTAGTCTTTGTTGTACTGCAGATCATGGTCTCTCTTGGGGGCTTTGCTATTGCTTGCTTGATGGGTGGAGGGTGCTGATGCTTCCTCTTTGCTGAGGTAAGTGATGGAGGGTAAGAGGAGGGTTGATGCTTTGCTTTATTGTAGTGTTTTACTGCATGCACTGCTTTGTCGCCTGTGTGGTTCAGCTTGAAATGATCAGAACCTGCTGGCCATTTACTGTTTATTATTAGACGGGAACTTTGCTATTTTAGCCAACTTCCTTTGACCATTTGTACATCTCTACTTGTTCAGGAGCAGATCCTGCCGACAAAAGGAGAGTCTGAAATTCAGATGGAAAGTTCAAAGCTCAAAGCAAATTTATTATCAAAGTACATATACATCACTGTATACAAATCTGACATTCATTTTCTTGTCGGCATTCACATTGAAGACAAAAAAGCACAGTAGAATCAATGAAAAAATGCACACGACAGAGATGGACTCCAATGTGGAAAAGACAACAATTCTGCAAATATAAAATAATAATAATAATAACAATAAATAAATAAATAAGTTACAAATACTGAGAACACAAGTTGAAGAGTCCTTAAAATTGAGTCCATAGCTATGGAATCAGTTCAGTGATGGGGTAACAAACTGCCTCAAACTGGCACCATCAGGCAGGTCAGATTCCCTGTCTGATCCAAGCCCGCTGGTATGGCGGCATTGGTGGCACGGGGTTTAGTGCAATGCTTTACAGTGTAGGTGATCACTGATTGGGGATCAATTCCCGTCACTCTCTGTACCGAGTTTGTACGTTCTCCCCGTCACCGCGTGTGTTTCCTCAGGGTACTCCAGTTTCCTCCCACATTCCAAAGGTAAGGGTTTGTGTGCTGTGCGCAGGCTGAGTTGGCACCGGAACTGTGGCAACCTTTGCGGGCTGCCCCCAGCATGATCTGTACGACTTTGAAATTGATTGAGTAGTAATAATAACACGAGATTGAGTGAAAACTTTAAAAACAATATTGGGTGCAATCTCTTTATTCTTCTTAGTGTTTATACATTCATTTAAAAAAAAGTATAAGCAGTGGGGAAATTTTAATTAAAGATTAAAGAAAAGAAAGATTAGTAATGACGCCGTAACATTGAAACACAGTGAAATGCGTCATTTTGCATCAACGCCCAGCACAGTCCAAAGATTATGCTGGGGGCAGCCCACAAGTGTCGCCATTACTTCCGGTGCCAACATAGCATGCTCTAAACTCCTCCTTTCTGTGTACTTATCGAAATAGCTTTTGAATGTTGTTACTGTACCAGCATCAACCACTTTCTTTAGCATTCACCCCTTAGGTTCCTTGTGAATCTTTCACCTTTAATCTTAAATCTATGTCCTGTACTTTTTGTTCCTCTTCCTTGGGAAATTATACAATGTGCATTCACTCTATCTTTGTCCTTACCTGTCACAGGTTAACCTGTTACAAGGATCACTCCTTAGTAATAATGATCAGAGAGGCACAGAGGGAATCTTTATTTACCAACAAGTTACCCTTCGTGTCTGAACTAAAGCACGTGAATTCATACACTAAGTGCCTGTGTGCACAGTCACTAAGTTTCCCTGACTCACCTGAATATCAAAGAATAGAAAAGATAATACCCAGGCAAATAAGTCTGTGCTGACCAGGCATTCCTCATAGTCCTGATCCACTCTCCACGTGTTCCATGTTGAGTCCTTCACACTCGTATCTGCGATGGTTAATCTCCGGAGTTGTTGCTACTTTGCATTTGATGCCTCTACTTTTACAGCCTTTCCTAACAGTTCAAATGCTGCATTTCAGTGTCATTGGCTATGGGTCAACTGACTGATCTATAACACCTTTTCTTTGGATGCTTTCCTAGGGCTACAAAACTTCATGCCTTAAGTGACTTCTTTAATTCTCCTCAACTGTTTCAACCCAGTCCAAACAGGTCACCCAGACAGGGACGAGGTTACTTCTGCAAACTTGCCAATGTACACAATACACAGCCTATCTGAGAATGATCTCAGGTTTAGCAGGATCAATAGCAGAAACTCCTTGTGTCCTCATCCAATTGCTCTGATTAGAGTACCCCAGAGCAAGAATCAGTTCTCAAACAGTTCACAAGTTGGAGGTTACAGAGCAGCTTCACAAAATGGCAGCCTCCATTCCTTCGAGCACTTGGCAAGGACAAAGACAATTGGTTTGTCTACTTCCACTGTTCCTAATTCATTCAAATTCACTGATTTGTAGGCTGAAGTTCTTTCTGGCCAACAAACCAATCATAGGTTTAAAGTAAGAGGGAAAAAACTTAAATGGGATCTGAAGAGAACAGTTCTCATGCAGAGAGTGGTAGGTAAATGGAAGGAGCTGCCAGAGCAAGTAGTAGGGGCAGCTACAATTACTATGTTTAAAAAATTATTTATTCAGATATTTGAATAGGGGAGGTTTAGAGGGATATGGGCCAAGCACAGGCAAATGAGGATTAGCTTCAATTGGCATCATGGAAATTTCATAAACATTCTGAGGAAGTCGAAGTGCTTGTGAGCATCCTCGGCCATGGTTGGAACAGGAGAGGTTAGTAGTGATGTTCACTCCTAGGAGCTTGAAGCTCTCAACCTGAGCAGCATTTTTGTAAATAGTAGTCTGTGCACCTTCCCCCCACCTCCAACTTTAGTCAGAAAGTCAACAATGTAGCTGCAGATAGAGGTTTTGACTCGCAGGGTCAGGAGTTTGCTTAGAGCAGTGACATTCAATAATATAGAGGGCAGAGCTGCAGTCAATAAACTATAATCTAATGATGTTGTCTTCACTGTCCAGATGTTCCAGTGATGAGCCTAGGGCCACGGAGAAAGCATCTGCAGTAGACCTGTTTTGGCACTAGACAAACTAGTGGGGGGTGGTGTTGGTACTCTGGGAGACGGGAGTTAATGTGCACCTTGACCAACCTTTTGAAAGACTTCATAACAGTGGATGTCATAGCCACTGGCCGATGATCATTAAAATGTGTCACCTTGCTTTTTTCAGGACCAGCATGTTATTGTCTCTCGTAAAGATGGTGGGAGCTTCAGACTGAAGCAGCGAGCTCTACACAGGGTCTAAGGATGTGGCCAGCAACACCATCTGGTCCAAGTGCCTTCCATGGGTTGCACTTGCAAAGGTGACTGTGGGGACAGTTATACTGGAGGCTGTCAGGGTGGGTGGTGACATTCAAATCATCAAGAAGGCATGTACCGCACTTGGCAACACTGCTTTTCTTTTATAAGTCATTAAGTCATTTTCTAAACAGGGAAAAAAATCCAAAAACCTGAGATGCAAGGGGACTTGAATGTTCTTGTGCAGGACAGCCTAAAGGTTAACTAGCAGGTTGAGTTGGTGGTGAGGAAGGCAAATGCAGTGCCAGCATTCATTTCAATACAAGAGCAGGGATGTGATGCCGAGGTTTTATAAGGCACTGGTGAGGCCTCACCTTGAGAATTGTGAACAGTTTTGGGCTCCTCGTACAGGAAAATATGTGCTGGCTTTGGAGAGGGTTCAGAGGAGGCTCACAAGGATGATTCTGGAAATTAAAGGGTTATCAGATAAGGAATGTTGATGGCTCTGGCCCTGTTCTCACTGGAATTTAGAAGGATAAGGCAGGATCTCATTGAGACCTTTCAAATTTTGAAAGGCCGAGATAGAGTAGATGTGGAAAGGATGGTTCCCATGGTGGGAGAGTCTAGGACAAGAGGGCACAGCCTCAGGATAGAGGGGCGTCCATTTAAAACAGAGATGCGGAGAAATTTCTTTTACCCAGAGGGTGGTGAATTTGTGGAATATGTTATCACAGGCAGCTGTGGAGGCCAGGCTGTTGGGTATACTTAAGGCAGAGATTGATAGGTTTTTGATTGGATATGGCATCAAATGTTACAGGGAGAAGGTCGGCGAGTGGGGCTAAGGAAGGGAAAAAAGGATCAACCATGATTGAATGGCGGAGAAGACTTCATGGGCCAAATGGACTAATTCTGCTCCTATGTTTTATGTACATTATAATATGTAAGTCCTACTACAACTTCTGGCTGGTCTGGGACTCGACTTTGGACTGGTCTTGTCCCTTGGTATCGCTGAAAGCTTAACAGAGGCCGTATCCACATTTCTAGTAAAGTAGGGACCACCTGATTTGAATGATGCTGTCCTAGACTTCAATAAGTAATTCACCTCCAATCCATCTGTGGTTTCTGGTTTGAGGACACCTGGATTGTCCTCCTTGGTACATGGTTTTCAAAACACTTGTTGATAAGGTCTGTGCTGCTGGGGACATATCATCTAGGCTGGCTGCTGAAACCATGAACACAGACCGTTCTCTGACTCAAAGCAGTCACGTAGAAGCTTCTCTGTCTTCTCCTACTGGTACCAAAGGACTTTCTGTACTGGATCCTCACATTTCAGCTTCTGTTTGTACACAGAGAGAAGGAACACAGCCTGATGGTCTGATTTGCCAAATTGTGGGCAGGGGCTTGCTCAGACAGCATCTTTGTTGGTTGTGTAGCAATGGTCAAAGGTGTTCCAACCCCTGCTGGGTAGGAAACCAACTAACATAATCAAAGACCTCAACCACCCCAGACATTATCTTTGTCTGCACTTATCAGGCAAAAGTTGCAAAAGCCTGAAAGCACCTACCACCAGGCTCAAGGACAGCTTCTATCCAGCTGTTTGCAGACTATTGAACAGTTCCCTTGTATGATAAGATGGACTCTTAACTTCACAATATTCCTCATCCTGGCCTTCCACCTTATTGTCTGACTACACAGCCATTCTGTTGTAGCTGTAACTTTATATTCTATATTCTGCTGTTGCTTTTCCCTTGTGCTACTCAATGTAATGATGTGATGGAATAATCTGCTTGGATGGAAAGCTTTTTACTACACATTAGCACGAGTTTACCAATTAGTAAATGGTTCAATTAGATGAATGAGAATGTAGAATGTTGAATTTTGGCAATCAATCTTTCATCAGACCACCAGACCATCAGTCCCATCTCTCTTCTCAGATAATACATTGATAGATGACACTCGGAGTATTGTGAGCAGTTTTGGGCCCCTTATCTAAGAAAGGGTGGCAATGGAGAAGGTCCAGAGGAGGGTCATGAGAATGTTTCTGGGTATGATAGGGTTAATATTTGAGGAACATTTGATGGCTCTCGGCTGATAGTAGCTGAAGTTTAGAAGAATGTTGGGAGTCTTATTGAAACATCAAATATTGAAAGTCCCAGATAAAGTGGACATGGAGAGGTTGTTTCCTTCACTGAGGGAGTCTAGGAATAGAGGGATATCCATTGGGAACAGTAATGAGGAAGAATTTCTTCAGCTAGAGGGTGGTGAATCTGTGGGATTTATTGCCAGAGATGGGCGTGGAGGCAAAGTCATTGAGTATGATTTAAATGGTTCTTGATTAGTAAGGGTGTCAAAGGTTGGGGGAGAAGGCAGAAGAATGGGATTGAGAGAGATAATAAGTCAGCCAAGATGGAATTGCAGAGAAGACTTGATGGGCCAAATGGCTCAATTCTGCTCTTATGTCTTATAATGGACAGGAATATGTTATTTAGCTTCTTCATGTTGTTTTACCATTCAATCAGATTATCTCTAATTTGGAACTTTTTTCCTATTTCACTTAATAACCTTGATTTCCGAAAGAAAAATATAATTTTGGACTTAATCATGTCACTTGTAATACCTCTGCAAAAATGGATTTCCCTAGCTACAATGCTGAAATGCTTGAAATCAATCTCTCTAACTCTCATTAGTCCAAGAACTCCCAGCCGGAATTATTTTCTTTGTACCCACAGCATTAATTCACTCGAATATTTTGAAAACTTCTGATTATAACACCCTTCAGCTTTCTAAATTCCAAGAAACTCACTGCTATTTCATAATCTCCTCATAATTGTAAGCAAGGAGCTTGGGTTTGGTCTGGCCAACCTGCACAGTACTCCCTGAAGGCCAGTATATTCTTCCTAAAGCCTGGTGTCCAAGGCGTTTCCCCATGCTCCAGGCGATGTCGAACCAGGCACATTGATTTGCTGGAGAGTAACTTTCACCTCAGGATAGTCCTTAACCTCATTATAGCCCATTAGCCTATCTAATTATTTTCTGTACTCGTCCTTGAAAATTTAATGATCTATGTACAGAGACTCCCAGGCTTCTTTGAACCATCACTAATATATTTCTATTTTTTTTTAATATTTCCAGAGAAGATGACCTCATGTCAGGCCACTTCGAAACTCATTTATCACAGATCTGCCCAGTCACATAATCCTTGTAATTTGGTACCCAAAGACTCAAAGATTTATAGTACATTTATTATCAAAGTATGTATGCAGTATACAACCCTGAGGTTTATCTTCCCACAGCCACGATACAAAGAAAATCATATAACTAGCTCAAGAAAAAGCATCAAGCCCCCCCACCCAACATGCAAAAAAAAAATGCAAATTGTGCAAATGGCAAAGAAGTGTGAAAAAACACAGAAAATGAAACACAAAATCAAAAGAGTTCAGGCATATTCAGTACTGTTCAATCTAACACTGTTGTTTGTTACCTCTCTGATGTAGTGTTTCTGTAGCAATTCAAATTTAGATGTGTGGGAATCCAACTACCATCTAAGACAACTTAAAAAAAATTAAAGACACTCATTGCTACAAGCTCAAACACAGATCTGCCAGGAACATATGTCCAAAGCTCAAAATTCAAAATAAATGTATTATTGAAGTAGATGCAGTATCTGTTACTATGGACAACCCAGAGATTTTTTTTGTGAGCATACTCAATAAATGTAATAATCATAATAGAATCAATGAAAGACTGCACCCAACAGGGCAGACAACCAGTTTTTAAAAGTCAACAAACTGTGTAAATACAAAAAGAAGAAAACTAAATATTATAAATAAATAAGTAATAAATATCAAGAATGTGAGATGAAAAGTCCTTGAAAGTGAATCCATCAGCTATGGGAAGAGTTCAGTGATGGGACAAGTGAAATTGAGTGACAGGCTCTGGTTCAAGTGCCTGTTAGTTGAGGGGTAATAACTGTTCCTGAATCTGCTGGTGTGACTCCTGAGGTTCTTGTACCTTCTCCCTGATGGCAGCCAGTGAGAAGACAGTATGGTCTGGGTGCTGGGGGTTACGTGCTGTTTCTGTCTCAGCCTAGTTGATAGATTCCATTCAATTCCTTGAGTCAGTTTTAGTTAATAATAATAATTGTTTTATGAAGAATTTTATGAAATTCCTTTTGGAAATCCACATTGAAACAATTCACATTAGAGATCCCAAGATGTAATGTTGTTAAAGTACAGTGGAGCCACCACCAGTTTCTGGGCCAGTTAAGCATCATCAATGAAAGTAGACTAACTGACCATCATGGATTTTTTCCACGTGGTACTTACTGTGAGAAAATTGTCTTTCATGTGTTTTATACTACAACAGTGACAACAAAAGCACACTCTTCTTACAGTTGTAATAGGCTTCAATCATACCGATTCCTGAGAAGAACATAGTAACCTGCCTCAATGACTATCATCCAGTAGCATTTATGTCCACTGTGATTAGAAAGGTTGGTATCAACTTTTGGCTGAGGGATGATTTGGATTTGCTCTATTTTGCCTACCATCCTGACGGTCACGAGCAGATGCTATTTCATTGGCTGCTCACTCAGCCCTGGAACAGTTGGACAGTGAAGATGCAGACATTAGGATGCCTTTCATTAACTACAGCTCAGTATTCAACACTAGCATCTCCTCAAAACTAATCAATAGATTCAAGACATAGGACTCAATACCTCCTAGTTTGACTAGATTCTTGATCTCCTCACTTGCAGACCTAGTAAGTTTGGACAGGCAACAACATCTCCATATTTATCATCAGCCCAGGTAAACCACAAGGCTGGGTGCTTACCCCTTGATTTACTCACATTATACCTATGACTGTGAGGCTAAGTAAAGATCCGGTGTAATTTTTTTTTAAAGTTGATTTTTTTAATGCATTTCTACAATTGCTATGACTGAAGCCCAACAGCAAAATAAAAATTAATACAGTGCAAGATAAACATACAATAATATAGTTCAAAACAATGATGAAAAAGCACTCAAAGTAAAATCATTTAAAGTTAGTATCCTACCCCTCTTCCACAGAGAAAAGAAAAGCTCCAGACCAACCACTGCAAGATGTAAGATATATTATTCGGAGCATTCAAACCCCCAAAACTGTAAATGAAAATAAGAACAAAAAATAATAATGCCTACTACCAAAGAAAAAAGCTGAAAGTAAGGGACTGAAAAAAGAGACTTAATCTAAAGAGGAATTATGAAAATATTCAAGAATAGGTCCCCACACCTTATGAAACTTTATGTCCGAATTGAGAAGTGAGTAGTGAATTTTTTCAAGGTCTAAACAGGACATAATATCATTAAGCCATTGAGCATGGGTGGGTGGGGCAACATCTCTCCACCTAAGAAGATTTAAATATCTAGCCAAAAGAGAAGCAAAAGATAATGTTCGACATTTAGTTGGACTCAAATGTATATCCGCCTCACCCAAGGTACCAAAAAGAGCAATCAGAGGGTTCGGTTCTAAATGGCAATTAAGAATATGTGATAAGGTTAAGAAAACTTCTCTCCAAAATTTCTCTAGACTAGGACAGGCTCAGTACATATGGATAAGAGAAGCCTCACCCCCTTTACACTTGTCACAAACAGGACTAATGTCAGGGTAAAATCGGGACAATTTAGATTTGGACAAGTGAGCCCTATGTACAATTTTAAACTGTAAAAGACAGTGGCAAGCACAAAGAGAGGTTGAATTAACTGACTCGAGAGTTGAGTCCCAAACCGCATCAGATTAAGAAACATTTAAGTCATGCTCCCAAGCTGTTCTAATTTTATCAAAGGGGGTGCGCCATAGGGGCACCAATTTATCACAAATAAAAGATATTAAGCCTTTACCCAATGGATTAATAGAAAGAAACAGGTCCACAATATTTTCCTCAGGCATCGCAGGAATGTTGGGTAATAAAGGATTAATGAAATGTCTAATTTGAAGGTACCTAAAGAAGTGGGTATTAGGTAGATTGAACTTTGCAGTAAGTTGTTGAAAAGTTGTGAAACGATTATCAATGAAAAGATCTTCAAAATGCCTAATGCCCATTCTATAGCAATCATGAAATTTTGAATCTTGCATAGAAGGCAAGAAAAGATGATTATGCAAGATAGGACTAGAAAGGGAGAAACCATGAAGACCATTAAATTTCCTAAACTGGGCCCATATTCTCAGAGTATGTCTAATAAGAGGATTAACAATTAGTCTAGGAAAGCGACTAGGGAGTGCAGATCCAAGAAGTGCAGAAATAGAGAGATCCTTAGTGAACTCCATTGCTACCCATTTAGGGCAATCAGACTGGCTATGAAAAAAGGACCAGAAAGTAAGACAGCGAATATTAGCTGCCCAGTAGTATAAACGGAAGTTAGGTAAAGCCATGCCACGTTTTTTTTTAAACTTTTGGAGGTAAGCTTTTTTAAGTCTAGAACGTTTACCCTTCCATAGATAGGACAAAATAATAGAATCAAAAAAGGCTTTAGAAATAAAAATTGGAATAGATTGAAATAAGTATAAAAATTTAGGAAGGATATATAATTTAATAACTAACATGACCTACCAGAGACATAGATAAGGGTGACCATTGTGACAAACTCTGTTTTGTAGACTTCAAAAGATTAGCAAAATTTTCACAAAAAAATTCTTGAAATTCCTTGTAACTGTAATACCAAGGTAGGTAAATTGATTATTAACTACTTTAAAAGGGAGGTCGCGAAATGCTAATGCTTGCGCTTCTTTATTAATTTGATAAAGTTCACTCTTGTGCAGGTTGAGTTTATAGCCAGAAAGCTGGCTGAATTGCTCAAGAAGTAAAAACACTGGGGGTAAGGAAGTGGACGGGTTTGATAGAAAAAGTAATAAATCATCGGCATAAACAGAAACTTTATGTTCAACACCCCACCCCTCTCCAGATCCCCGTCAGTTCAGGACAGCTTTGAAATGCAATCACCAATGGCTTTATAGCCAAATCAAAAAGGAAGGGACTTAAAGGGCATCCTTGATAGGTGCCACATTTAAGACTAAATGACTGGGATTGCTGAGAGTTAGTCAGAACAGAAGCGACAGGACATAGGTACAACAATTTGATCCAAGAAATAAAACTTTGACCGAGATCAAATTTTTCTAAAACTGCAAAAAGGTAGTTCCACTCTACACGATCAAAGGCTTTCTCCACATCAAGAGAAATAACACATTCAGGAGTCCCAATTGAAGGTGAGTAGAAAATATAGAATAAATGCCATATATTATAAAAGGGAAGATGATTTTTAATAAAACCGGTTTGGTCATCAGAAATAATAGAACGTATAAAATTTTCCAATCTGTGGGCCAAAACTTTGGCCAGAATTTTAACATCAACATTTAACAAAAAAAATCGACCTATAGGAGGAACACTCTGTTAGATCTTTACCTTTTTGAGTAAAAGGATAATACATGCCTCATTAAATGATGGTGACAATTTACCATGTTTAAATGGATCAAATAGAACTGAAAATAACTGAGATGAAAGAAGTGAGGAAAATGATTTATAAAATTCTGCAGAGAACCCATCAGATCCAGGAGATTTGCCTGACTACAGTGAGGAAATGGCAGAAGATACTTCTTCTAGTGATATTGGCTCATTAGGTTTTGCTTTAAAGTTAGATGAGAGTGAAGGAATATTCAAACTATTTTAAAAAAGTTCAACAGAAATATTATCATTTAAAGATTCGGAGGTGTAAAGCTGAGAATAAAAATTCCTGAATGAGTCATTCATTTCAGAATGATTTGATGTAATATTCCCAGTCTCCATTTGAATCTTTGTAATATGTTGCTTGGCTTTAGAGCATCTCAATTGATTAACTAGAAACTTACCAGGTTTATCACCATGATTATAAGAGCAGCTCTTGCTTTCAAGAAGTTGACATTCAACTGGTTGAGTGGAGAGAAAGTCAAATTCAGTTTGAAGTTCTACATGCTTCTTGTACAATTCATGGTTTTTAGTCTGAGCATATAGTTGATCTAGTACTTTAATCTGACTGATCAAATCTAATCACTCTAAATGGGTCTTTCTTTTGAGATTCACTGTATATGAAATTATTTGACCCCCTCAGATATGATTTCATAGCATCCCAGACAATCTGGAATGAAATTTCAGATGACATATTGGTGTTTAGAAAAAAAGTTATCTAATCCTTCATAAATTTTACAAGATCATCATCCGATAACAAAGTCGGATTAAAATGCCAATGTTTATTCATTTGAGGGAGACCGTGAAAGTTTAAAGACAAAGTAATTGGAGCATGATCTGAGGTCAATATACTCTGATAATCACAAGAGTGAACAAATGAAATAAGCTGATTATCAATTAAAAATAGTCAATTCTAGTAAAAGTATGATGGACATGTGATAAAAAGGAATAATCTCTCTCAGTAGGATGAAAAAAACGCCACACATCGGAGACACCATAGTTAGAAAGGAAAGAATGAATAGCTAAAGCAGATTTAGTAGGTAATCAAGGAACAGAGGACAATCGATCCAAAGCTAGATCTAACCAACAGTTAAAGTCACCACCTAGTACAAGAGAATATAAATTCAGATCAGGTAATAAGGAAAAAAAAACGTTCAAAAAAGTTCACATCATCCAAATTGGGAGCATACAAATCAGCTAATACTATCTTAGTGTTATATAATTTGCCAGAAACAATAAAAAAATGACCATTTGTATCAGATATCTTATTGTGGAGCTCAAAAGGAACATTTGGATTGATAAGGAAGAAAACCCCCTGGCTTTGGCCGGGATGGAAGAATGGAAATGCTGATCCACCCACCTTGGCATAAAACGAGAATTATTGAAACTATAAATATGAGTTTCTTGCAGGAAGGCAATATCAGTTTTAAGTTGCTTAAGATGGGAGAAGATCTTCCTTCTTTAAACAGGATGATTCAATCCCTTTACATTGCAGCTCATAAATTTCAGTGGACTAACCATTATCAAACATAAAAGGTAGTAGGCACAGACAGGGTCAAACATTCAAATAACAGTTCTGGCGCAAAAGTATAAATCAATAAAATCAGGACAAAAAAGTGTCCTGAATAACAAAGAATAGCAAGAAAAGCATTAAGTAGTGTTGGCACTGGAGAATCAACCTCACCCTCAAATCCCAAAACTAGATGGCGACCCCAAAAAGCAGCTAGCTCTACAAAAAAAAAGACACCCCAAAAACCGACTTCCAGTTTTCTAACACGAGTCAATCTGCAGATGCTAGAAATAAATAAAAACACAAAATGCTGGCAGAACTCAGCAGGCCAGACAGCATCTATGGGGGGAGGTAGTGACGACGTTTCGGGCCGAAACCCTTCATCAGGAATCCAGTTTTGTAACATTGACATAAGCTCCGTTTAAATAATATAACAGAAACTAGCTGACCTATGCACTGCAAATCAAGATTATAGATGAAAACAAATAACACCATCAAGAAAATATAAAACTTAATTCAGAATAATAATCGAGAAATAATCTACCCACGAGAAACTATGAAAAAAGAAAAAAAAGTAAATTTAAAAATAAAACAAAGGGAAAAAACAGAGAGAAGAAAAAATTTATATGTTAAAAAAAAGTACTTATCAGCCGTTTTTAAAAAAACAAAGGGAATCTGATGCAGTAAACTGGTGGGGAGACCTTCAATAAAACTCTGAGCCTCCCAAACCAACTAAAACCATTTGTGGTTCTCAGTAGTTAAAGTTATTCAGAAGTGGACTAAATTATGCAAGTAAAATCTGAGTCCATATAGAAGGCTTTTTTTTTAAAAGAAAGTACTTATTGGCCATTTTAGAAAGTCAAACTGAGTCCGAAGAAAAACCAATTGAAACCATTTGTGGTTCGCAATAGTTAAAGTTATTCAAAAGTAGACGAGATTACTCAAGTAAAATCTGAGTCCACAAGAAGGTGTTTTTTTTTAAAAAAAGTACTTATCGGCCATTTTAAAAGTCAAACCGAGTCTGAAGAAATTTCTGAGCTTTCATGACCCACTTGAGCCATTTGTAGTCCCCAATAGTAAGAGTAATTCAAAGATCGGCGGGGTTATAGAGGGAAGGTCTGAGTCTACGATTAAAGAACTCTTTCATAATATCTTTAAACTTAGCGCACATCTTCAAAACTTGAGGGGCACAGTCTTCTACGATACAAATGGTGTTAGCTCGATAATCCAATTTACCTCTCTGGCGTGCCTCCATGATCAGAAGGTTTTTCACCTGATATCGATGAAAACAGAATTACTGGACGTGGCCTAGAACCCAGGGCAAATCGGGGAATGAATATCCAATGTGCTCTTTCTAACTCAGGTGGAGTCGAATGAATTTCTTTCCTGAAAATCTCACAAAGTAAAGAAGAGAAAAATTCAATAGGAGGTCCCCTTTCGGTGGTCTCTGGCAAACCGAGAATTCGTAGATTATAACGTCTGCTCCGATTTTCAAGATCTATCATTTTGAAAGTAAGTTTGATGTTTTGCTCCGTCATATTGGAACAGACAGCTTCCAGCTGCTGAACACAGTGTTTTAAATCTTCAGAAGTGAAGTTGATGTGAGATAAACGTTCGGCATGGTCATGCACTCTAGCGTTAATCTGATACAAATTTTGACTCCAATGGACTGATAGAAGACATAAATTCAGACTTGATATCAGATAGCTACACACACAAAATGCTGGTGGAACACAGCAGGTCAGGCAACATCTATAAAGAGAAGCTCTGTCGATGTTTCGGGCCAAAACCCTTCATCAGGGCTAACTGAAAAGAACAATAGTAAGAGATTTGAAAGTAGGAGGGGAGGGGAAAATGCAAAATGATAGGAGAAGACTGGAGGGGATGAGGTGAAGCTGAGAGCTGGAAAGGTGATAGGCAAAAGGGATACAGAAACAGATAAGGGAAAGGATCATGGGATGGGAGGCCTAGGGAGAAAGAAAGGGGGAGGGGAGCACCAGAGGGAGATGGAAAACAGGCAGAGTGATGGGCAGAGAGAGAGAGAAAAAAAGAGGGGGGAAAACACTAAATATATCAGGGATGTGGTAAGATGGGGAGGAGGGGCATTAACGGAAGTTAGAGAAGTCAATGATCATGCCATCAGGTTGGAGGCTACCCAGCCGGTATATAAGGTGTTGTTTTCCCAACCTGAGTGTGGCTTTATCTTGACAGTAGAGGAGGCCATACCATTCTGATATGTCTATCCATGGCCTGCTGAGTTCCTCCAGAATTTTGTGTGTGTTGCTCTGGATTTCCAGCATGAGCAGCATCTCTTGTGCTTATAATTTAACTTCAGTTAATGTTTTTGCTTACATGATGCAAAGTGTCTGAAATGCTGCTACTTTTCATTGCACCTGTGCAAACATGCACTTGTGCATGTGACAGGAAACATTTATTTTGCCACTTTGAAGATACTTATCTTCAAAATGAGACATCCCCCATTTCCTTAACATAAACTAATCTTTATTTCTTTCTCATTCATTCTTAAGCTATCCTCTTTATAAATATAACTTGAGGTGAATGATAAATGCTGGTCTTGCCAGCAATATTCACACTACTGAAGAAGAAACTCAAAACTGTAGGCACTTTTCAATGGGCAATAATGTAGATGTACTGTACACTCAGTGGCACTTTGTTAAATACCTCCTCCTACCTAATTTGGTGGCCACAGTCTGTATGTTCGTGGAATTCTGTTACCGTAGCCCATCCAATTCAAGATCCAACATATTGTGCATACAGAGATGCTGATTTGCACACCACTGTTGTAACATGTAGTTATTAGAGTTACTGTCATCTTCCTATCAGCTTGAACCAGTCTGGCCATTCCCCTCTGACCTCGCTCATGAACAAGGCATTTTTGCCCACAACACTGCCACTCACTAGATTTATTTTTGTTTTATTTTTGCACCATTTTCTTTAAACTCTAGAGACTGTTGTGTGTGAAAATCCCAGGAGATCAGTATTTTCTGAGATAGTCAAATCACCCCATCTGACACCAACAATCATTCCACGGTCAAAGTTACTTGGAACAACTGTTGAATCTCTTGACTATGTCTGCATACTTTTATGCCTTGAGTTGCTGCCACATGATTCTTCATCTTCCTTAGCCCATCATACCAACTGGGACATAGGCCACTGACAGCAGCTGACCAGAGATCTTTGTTCTGGGCCAGTCTTCCAGGTTTCCCCAGCTCTAGCCCATCTTGTTGAATCATTCATCTCTCAGGGAAGTGGTCTTTGGAGCTTCTGTTGGTGTTTCTGTAACACTTGTTGTTTTACGGGATGAGGGTGATAGCCCCGTGTCAAACCCTCCTCCTTTCGTAGCTGCTGAGTGTATGCGAAAGCCTTTCAGCAAATATGAGTAAGCAGAGTAGAGAACCAAGTTACTGGACAACAGAGGGAATCCTGAACCATTGATCCAAAGATATGGATTGCAATTCCAGCAAAGCAAACAGGGACTTAAGCAGCCTCCTCTCCATGGACTCTGTCTATATTTCGCACTGCCTTGGAAAAGCAGTGAAAATAATTGAGGATTCCAAGCACCCCAGTCATTCTCTCTTCTCCTTAATTCCATCGTGTAGAAATTATAAAAACTGGAGAATGCATATCACTGGGCTCATGGACAGCTTCTACCCCACCATAATAAAACTTTTTGTATGATAGGATGGGGCCTTGTCATCATAATCTACTTTGGCATGGCCTTGTACCTTATTGACAGCCTGCACTGCTCTTGCCCCATCCTGATGAAGGGTCTTGGCCCGAGACGGCGACTGTTTATTCCTCTCCATAGTTACTATGGTCCTGCAGCATTTCTAATGACACTAGCCACATTTATTTATTCCTTCATAAAAGTTTCCCCTTTAATCCTTTTATCTTCTCTCAGTCTATTTCAGATATTTCCTCTATCATATCCATTCTCAACCCTACCATGGACAGTCCAAAGCCTGGCTGTGAAGAAGGAGCGGGGGAGGTGTTGGGCAATGGGCTAGCAACTCCATCCTGTAAAATCTTAGAACTCTAGAAACAGCATCAGAAGCTCCAGAGCCCCTTCCCTGGGAGAGGAAAAAAACGCCAAGAAGATGGGCTACACCTGAAGACAACATGAAAGACTGGTCCAGAACAGAGGACTGTTGATGGCATCCTGTGTCCCAGAAGGGTATTGGGCTTAAGAAAGATTAGATATCCGTTCATAGTTTCACTTCTACTGCAACTAAAAATTACCTTTCTCTTCCTATCCCTTTGTCAGTTCTGACAGTTTCATCCCTGAATCTTTACCCCTCTTTCTCTTTTCACAGCCTGTAGCTCAATTCTGTAGCTGTCATTCCGCATCTGCTATTATTTTAGTTTGTACTACCTCAATGCACTGTGTAATGAATTGTTCTGTACGAACAGTATGGACAACGAGATTTTCAGTGAATCTCAGTACATGTGATAATTAATAAACCAATTCCAATTCCACCCTGCTGGGGGATTCCAACAATTTCTATTCTTAATTCAGATTTTCTGTATCTGTTTTTTAAAATTTATTTTTTTTTTCCCAGCCTTAATGAAATGACAGCTTGCGCAGTGATAGAAAACAGGTAAAACTGGAATCTGAAACAAGGAGAGGAATTCTGGAAGAACATAGATAATCAAGCATCATTTGTCAAGAGAGAAATTTATCAGCAAATTTGTATTTTGAGGAGGTGACTGAGAAGACCAACAAAGGGAAGGTGGTAGATGTTATATACATAGACAGTAATGAGGCCTTTGACAATGCCCTGCTAATATGTTTGTACAGAATATAAGAACACATGATAACCAGAGTGAAGTTGGATACAAAGCTGAGTAGGTGGTAAGAGACTCCGGGTGTAGGAGAGTGTTTTTATTGGAGGTCCGTAAGCAATAGTGTACCACAAGATCCTATGACACAGAGCAGAATTAGGCCATTCCCTCCACTAAGCGTGCTACACCATTCCATCAGAGTTGATTTATTGTTCCTCTCAACCCCATTCTCCTGCCTTCTCCTCATAACCTTTGACACCCTTACGAAACAAAATTTACTTATCAAACTCCACTTTAAGTATACCCAAATGACTTGGCCTCCACTGCTATCCGTGGAAGGAATTCCACAGATTCACCACCTTCTGGCTGAAGAAATTCCTCCTGATCTCTGTTCTAAAGGGTCTTCCTTGTATTGCAAGGCTCTGCCCTCTGATCCTAGACTCGCTTCCATAGGGAACTTCCTCTCCACATCCATTCTATCTAGGCTTTTCAATATTTGATTTATTTCAATGAGATCCCCCCCCCTCCTTCTTCAAAACTGCAATGAATGTAGGACCAGAGCCACCAACCACTCATATATTAACCTGTTGATTCCTTGGATTATTCTATGAATCTTCTCTAGACCCTCTCCAATGCCAGCAAATCCTTTCTTCGATAACCAGCATGGACCATGGCTGCATCTTTCACAGTTTGCAATATAATATTAACAGTTTGGAAGATAATGCAGGTGGCATGATAAGTAGTTTTGGAGATGACACCAAAATTGCTGGTATAGTAGAAGGTGGTTGTCCAAAGTTTTCAAGAGAATCTTTGGAATAGGTTTAAGGTGAGAGGAGAAAGATTTAGAAGGGATCTGGGGGCAAACTTATGACACAGAGAGTGGCAGGTATGTGGAATGAGCAGTCTGATCTCACATCCTCTGAACTTTCATAGTCAGGTACCCGTCCAAATGTCTTTTAAATGTGATTGTTCCTGCCTCTACCAACTACTCTGGCAGCTCATTCCACATACCTGCCCCTCTATATGTCATAAGATTACCCCTCAGATCTCTTCTAAATCCTTCTCCTCTCACCTTAAACCTATGCCCTAGATTCTCTAATAAACCTCAGGCAATCTTCTCCACCTTCCACTGTACCAGTTTAGTGTCATCTCCATGCAGACAGCAGTTTTGGTCAGTGTGGATGTGTTGGGCCAAAGGACTTGTTTCCACGCTGCATAACTCGATGAATCATTGTGAAACTCAGTGTTTCACATCAGCAACCCTTTGTCCAAACTGTAGTAGAGGGGTAGTTCTGTGGAAGGTTTCCTAATATGGAGTATTGACCGGTTTCTCTTTCCAAAAATTCTGCTTGACTGACTGAGTTATTCCAGTATTTCTGTCAGTTTGTGCATTTTCATATTTGCTAAAAGAACCTCTAGCTGTTTTCTAGATGAGGACTGGCCTGTGGTATTTTTAAGCACTTCCTGATGTTTAATTTTAGGTTAAGATCCCTAACAGATTTTCTTACTTTTAATGTTACAGCTCGGCTAGGCCACACTTACAGAGTAATGATGTTCAATTTTGAACATCTTAGTAAGGGTGCAGAGGAGGTTTACCATGATGCTGCCAGGTTTGGAGGACCTCTACTATGAGGAAGGTTGGGCAACATGGGGCTGTTTTCTCTACAGCAGAGGTTCCCAACCTGGGGTCCATGGACCTATTACGATACAGCAACAATGTATATAGAATTGAGACAGTTTTTTAAAAAATAAATAAATAAACATTTATTTAAACTCTGCTCAATAAAAATGAAAAGTAAACAAACGACTGACTTAACCAGAAGTTAATTGCTATACGGCAACTCGAACAGTTCTTAAAGTGATAAATGCGAAAGTTCAAATGATTTGTACAGTCAATTAGAAGAGACTTTCCTGAAGTAACAAATTCCTCAATGACGTGACGTTACTGCTGATCCCAGCCGAAATATGCCTTGCCCGAATGATTCAAGATGAAGGAAATAAAGACGGTTTGAAGGAACTGACCTTTTCCTTGGCAAATAACACTGCACCCAACCCTTTCTGCTCTTACAATGCAGGGGCTATCTCAGATGCAGGTTACTATTTCCAGAACGATGATCCAATAAGGTCGACCTTGTATTACCACTGACAACACCAACTTTACTCGATCCTTCAGGTAAATCTTCACTTTCCAATACTTAGACTTTAAAATTAAATCAAAGATACATCAAACATAACTGGCAGTGATTTTCAAAACTGCCGGCACAACGACAATGTACCTTACAGTAAGGTAAGTTACTCTGTTATGCTGCACATTTGGTTTCATGACACAGTTTTGTTTTAAAATGGAGTTTTAATTCTTACTGTAAGGTACATTGTCGTTGTGCTGGCAATTTTGAAAATCACTGCCAGTTATGTTCTGCCGGCAGTTTCTTACAGTAAGAATTAAAACTGCGTCATGAAACCAAATATGCAGCATAATGGGGTAACAGAAGACTTAAACGACGTCCCAACAAAAACTCCTGCATCACAGCAGGCTTTTCCCTTTTTATACCTGTTGAGAACAGGCCGTCACATGACCTCACAGTGGCAGGAAAATTACATCATGTGACCTCATACTGGTGGGAAAATACATCACCCCACCATCACAAGACCATGACATCACACTCATCAGATACTCAATTACATCATGGTCATGAGACAGTCACAAGATATCCATGGGGTATGTTACAGGCCCTTGTTTAGTGGTTAGGGTCCATGGCATAAAGATAGCTGGGAACCTCTGCTCTGGATCAACAGAGTTGAGATGGAATTTGATGTAAGTTCTTAAAATGATATGAGATATAGATAACAGGTATCTTTTTAACAGAACTGAAATGTCTAATATGAGAGGGCGTTATTGAAGGTGAGGAGGAGATGTGTGATGCAAGTTTTTTATTTTACACAGAGAGTGGTAGGGTCTTGAAACGTGCTGCCAGTGGTGATGATAAAGGCAGGCAGCATGGAGGACTTAAGAGACTCTTACATGAGTATGCAGAGAAAAGAGTATGGCCAACCTGCGGGTGAGGGAGTTTAGGTTAATTATAAGTCATTAGTTTTGTGCAATATCAAGGGCTGAATGGCCAATCCAGCTCCATGCTCCCTGTCTCTGCAACATTATCACCTGGGTGGTGACAACACCCAGAAAGGATAACAGATCCATGAGCCATATAACAGTTACAGCACAGAAACAGGCCATCTCAGCCCTTCTAGTCCATGCCAAACGCTTACTCTCACCTAGTCCCACTGGCCCACACTCAGCCCATAATCCTCCATTCCTTTCCTGTCCATATAACTATCCAATTTTACTTTAAATGACAATATCGAACTTGCCTCTACCACTTCTACAGGAAGCTCATTCCACACAGCTACCACTCTCTGAGTAAAGAAGTTTTCCCTCGTGTTACCCCTAACTCTCAACTCATGTCCTCTTGTTTGAATCTCCCCCACTCTTAATGGAAAAAGCCTATCCACGTCCTCCATCTATCCCCCTTATAATTTTAAATACCTCTATCAAGTCCCCCCTCAACCTTCTACACTCCAAAGAATAAAGGCTTTCCAGATACACTGCCTCCTCCCATAAACTCCTTTCCTACATTGAGATTTTGTGTACAGTGTGCCGCTGATTAAAGATTCACTGCCCATTGTGCTAGGTCTCGGTGACAGCAGGGAAATTAGGATAATTAGATAAAAGGAAGCAGATTTTACTTGCTCTGCATCTGGGCCATTCATCTCCTGTGCAGAGAAATGCTTTGTTAAGGAGAACCAGTTAGAGTGTGGTCATTCTGCTACAGATCATGACACCACAGAATCACACAGGTAAAATGCACCCACAGGCATCCTGAGAATCCTGTTTCCAATTGCTGTTAGGTTCTGCAAAGATAAGCGAAATAATGTTGCACTGGTACTTACACTCAGCGACCTCTTTCTTGGATACACCTGTACACCTGCTTGTTAATGCAAAAAAACTAATCAGCCAATCATGAGACAGCAACTCAATGCATTAAAGCATGCAGACGCAGTGAAGTGGTTCAGTTGTTGTTCAGCCCCAACATCAGAATGGGTAAGAAATGTGATCTAAGTGACTTTTTCCGTGGAATGATTGTTGGTACCAGATGGGATGATTTGAGTATCTCAAAAACTGCTGATCTCTTGACATTTTCATGCACAACAGTCTCTAGACTTAAAAAAAAATGATGCAAAAAAACAAAAATGATCCTGTTAGTAGCAGTTCTATAGGCAAAATGCATTGTTAATGAGACATTGTTCATACTGGCAGGAAGGCGACAGTAACTCAAATAACTACATGCTGCAACAGTGGTGTGCTGAAGAGCATCTCTGACCATACAACACGTCAAAGCTTGAAGTAGTTGGACTACAGCAGCAGAAGACCACGACCAAACACTCATTGTATTAGGTACAGGAGATCACTAAGTGTATGTGCGTATATGCATCCTGAGATCCGCGATTCCAGCTGCTGTTATGTTCAGCAAAGTTAATCTAATCACAAACAAGAGAAAATCTGCAGGTGCTGGAAATCCAAGTGGGTTACTTGGAAAGCTAATCAGAGTAATGTTTTACCGGCATTTATATGAGGACTACATCATGAACTGTACGAGTAGAGTTCGGTTGATCTGGGTCTGCACTCGATAGAGTTTAGGAGAATGAGGAGGTAACCCTTTGAAACCCATCGAATATTGGAAGGCTTAGGTAGAATGGACTTGGAAAGGACGTTTCCTATAGTGGGGAGTCTAGGACCAGAGGACACTGTCTCAGAATACAAAGCTGTCCATTTGGAACAGAGATGAGGAGGAATTTCTTTAGCCAGAGGGTGGTGAATCTGTGGAATTTATTGCCACAGACGGCTGTGGAGGCCACATCTATATATTTAATCCGGAGGTTGATAGGTTCTTGATCAGTCAGGGCACCAAAAATTACAGAGAGAAGGCAGGAGAATGGGGTTAAGATGGATAACAGATCATCCAAGATGGAATGGCAGAGCAGGCTCGATGATCTAAATCTACTCCTGCATCTTAGGGTCTTCTGTCACCATCTTTGTCCTCCTGTCTGTTTTCTTAAGGTTGTTCTCACATCCTCTCACAATCAAATGATTCACTTGATACTTCAGCATATTTTTATATGTTTGGCCCTCGTCAAACCCTCAGTTTCGTTTGTTAACCAAAGTTCCCTAATCTTAGCATTTTTGCTTTGAGTGACACAGTAGCTTAGTAGTTAGCACAACGCTTTACAGCAGTCAGTTGTAAAATCGGGGCTCAATTCCCCCCATTGCCTGTAAAGAGTTTGTACGTTCTGCCCAGGACCTCAGGTGCTCTGGTTCCTCCCACATTCCAAAGACATACGGTTAGGGATAGAGTGCGGTGGATATGTTATGTTGGCACTGGAAGTGTGGAGATGCCTGTAGATGCCCAGCAAAATCCTTGCTGATTTGATTTGACACAAATGATGCAGTTTACCATATGTTTCAATGTGCATGTGACATTACTAATCAATATTAGATATTACAAAAGCTGATCAATACTATTACAGGGATAAGCTGCCTCTCAGCTCTTACTATTCACTTTCCAATGCCTCCTACTTAATCACCCTAGAAGCTTCTCCCTTCTAGTTTTGCCTGGTTCTGTCACTACTATTGAAGTCAGTCCTCCCCCAATTTAAGTCATTCACTCTTAAAGTTCTTTCTCATGTTTTCTATAACTACCTTAAATCTTACTGAACTGGGGTCACTTCACAGATGGTTCCTTCGTTGACACTTCCAAAACATGTCTGTACTTATTCCCTAGAATAAATTTATCTAGCTTCTTAGAAGGCTCTCCCTACATGATTTAAAAACGCCTTCCTGGATACATTGCACAAATTCTACCCTGCCTCATCCCCTTACACTAAGGCAATTCCAGCTAACACTGGGAAAGTTAAAGTCAGAATACAAGACATCCCTTTAGAACAGAGATGAAGAGGAAATTCTTTAGCCAGAGCATTGTGAATCAGTGTTCATTGACAAAGACTGCTGTGGGGAGGCAAGACATTGGGTATATTTAAAGCCGAAGTTTATAGGTTCTTGATTTATCAGAATACTGAAAGTTATGGGGAGAAGGCAGGAGAATGGAGTTGAGAGGGATAATAACTCAGCTGTGATGGACTAGAGCAGCCAGCTTGATGGGCTGAATGGTCAAATCTTGCTCTTATGTCCTATGATCTAAGTCAGTGAGGATAAATGTGATTTTGATCATTAGGCTGCCCATTCTACCCTCCGCTCAGCATAAACCCTGTAAATTCCATGGCTGTGGACGTAGAAGGGATGGCAGAGAGAGGATCTAAATTATTAAAAGTCTTACTTTAAGCTTAATGTAGCCTTTTAGTTTGCTGGATATTAGAGTCATCAATATAAATTAAAATTCACACAGGGTGCCAGATCAGTATGGTTGAAGCAACAAAATTGGTTTTAACATTCTAGTGATTGTTCATGCTTATTGCTGCTGCAACAATTTTATTCATTGAACTCAGCAGGAGATGTTGCCAAAGTAGGGTTTTACTCTGGAATGAGGAGGGGGCAGTCAGCTTGATGATGAAATTGTACTGCATCACACTGACTAAAGAGATAAAATAGCAGAACGCAGTGAATGCAGGTTCAGCCCTGGGCTGAAGATTAAAATGTGAGAGTTCAAGTTTTTCTTTAACAGTCAATCACTGTACAGAAAGTCAGGGGCGTTAATTATTTTCTTTATGTGTGGTATATCAAGCGCAGATGAGTGCAACGAGTGATTCTTTAATGCAGCTGATATTCTGTAAGATCATGGGCTGTAAACAAAACCAAAGCAGATTCAGAATTAATATCTGTTGCTCTCTCTCTCTGAGTGTTTTCTCAGTCTACCATTTCTGAGATTAACAATCAGTATGTGTAAAAGAACACATTTGTGGCTTAGCTCAGAGGATTTCTATTTCTACATTGATTACACCACAGTATTATGAAAAAAAAACACCAAGGACAGTGTGAGTTAACTCCTAGGTACATATTATTATGGCACAGAAGGAGGCGATTCAATCTCTGATGTCTATACCAACCCTCTGCAGAGCCTTCCATTCAGTTTCATTTCTCCAATCTTTCTTGCAGCACTACAAATTATTTTCCCTTAAGTACCTATCCTGTTTCCTTTTGAATGATTCTATTTTCACCTCACCCAGTAGCAATGCTTCTGTGTGATAACTATGCTCTGTGCATAAATGTTTTCCCTTACATACCCCCTTTTCTCATCTGCTGAAATCTATGAACAAATTCTTCAACCGTTTGGTAATTGAAACATCTCTCGATCTAATCTTTATAAACCATTCAAGATCTTATTCGACTCCAACAAATTTCCTCTTGATTTTTCTTCTGTTCGAGGATGTGATTAAACGAGAGAGGGTGAGGAAATTATTAATGCCTGGACTGGAGAGATTCACTTGTAAAGAGTGATTAAATAAGTTAACTCTACCATTGACGGTCCAAAGCCTGGCTGTAAAAGGAGGGGTGTTAACCACGGGGCTAGCAACCCAATCTCATGAACACCCAGAGCTTCAGAAGCTCCAAGGACCTCATCCTTGAGAGAGGAAGGATTTTTGCTGAGAAGATGTATGAATTCATGTGGTGAAAACCACAAGTTTATGGAAACCACAGGGCTGATTGATTTCTCTTGTCTAGGGCCACCAGCGTTAGAACATGGAATGTAAGGACCATGTGAGAAAGAAGAGGGACAGCACAAGCGGCAGCCAAAATGAAGAACAACAATCTGAGCCTGCTCAGCATCAGTGAGACAAGGATTAATGAAAAGAAGATGAGAGTGGGTAGGACACATGCTGCGTAAGTTAAGTACCACTGAAAGCGGAAAACAGACTGGCCAAAGACCCGCAAGCTGACACCAAGAAGATGGGCTGTACCCGGGGACAACCTGAAAGACTGGCCCATGACAGAGAGTTCCGGTGGGCTGCGGCTGCCAGGCTAAGTCCCAGTAGGGCTGATGGCCTTAACTAACTAACCAGCTACTGGATAATCGGCTTTCCCTATGGTATAGGCAGCTAAGTGGGTGACCTGCCGAAATTTATAAAACTATGAGGGGCAGAGGAAAAGTAGATGGTCTCAGTTGTTTTCCAGGGCTCTGGGAGTTTAAAACTAGAGGGCATAGGTTTAAGATGAAAGGGGAACTGAGAAGCAAGTTTTCACAGAGACGAAGATGGGTATTTGGAATAAGCAGCCAGAGGAAGTGGTAGAGGCAAGTACAATTATGCTTAAAAGCATTTAGACAGCTATATGGATAGGAAAGATTCCCAAATTTTTTTATGCCATGGACCTTACTATTAACTGAGAGGTCGGCGCATTGAAGGAGTTGGGCAAGAGGTAAGTCGCTGTGTTGTATTATTCTGTGTATCTATGGGAGTGACCTCAGCTTCTCTAGTCTAACACAAATCCCAACAATCACAAGCATCACATTCTTTCCAAAGTGCCATGATGAGAAGAGGATCATCAAAGAGTCAGAGAAATGCAGAATGGAAGCTGGCCTTTCAGCCCATCAACTTCAAGCTGACCATCAGCCACTCATTGACACTAACCCTATATTAGTCCTAACGAAGGCAAATGAGATTAATGTAGAAAGGCTTCATGGATGAGGTGGGCAATGCATTTACTTATTTATTGAGATACAGCATGGGATAGGCCTTTTCAGCCCTTCAAGCCAAGCCACCCAGCAACCTCCAATTTAACCCTAGCCTAATTGTGGGACAACTTACAATGACCAATTAACATACCAACTGGTACGTCTTTGGACTGTGGAAGGAAACCGGAGCACCCACAGAAATCCCATACGGTCACGAAGACAACATACAAACTCCTTAGAGGCAGCTGCAGGAATCGAACCTGGGTCAGTGGAACTGTAAAACATTGTGCTAACCACTACTCAACACATTGAGCTCCTCCGGCAGATTGTTTGTTGCTCCAGATTTTCACATTTATCCCTTTCTTTAACGTGTAAGTTTATAATTCTATAGCTCTGAAAATCGCCCCTACCAGAGTCTACTTGTGGCTGTTTGCTTTACTAATTATATTGGAATAGGCAGTACCACTTGAAGTATTAAGACATATAATACACCTGGATTTTCTCTGCTGTTCAAGCTCTTCATAGCTGTGCCAGTTAGTCTATATTATTCTTTCTGCCTCACAATTCTAACACTAAATTTCATCCTATAAAGTAAAGCACCTTGTTTCTAGAATTGAGGGATGCTACTTATCTCCAGATAAGTCGGGATCACATTATAAGGTACACATCTCTCAGGTGGAAGCTAAAAATCATGGAAGAATTGGAAGACCAGTATAAAATTTATCTCTCATGATGTGACCAATATCAATACCTCATTCAACATCAGTGAAACAGATTAGGAAATCAGCTTTCCTTATCAGGAAGGGGAAAGGGGTAAAGGAGCCAGTGCAGAGTACCCCTATGGTCATCCCCCTCAGCATACTGTCGGGGGGTGGATGGCCTAAGGTCTCTGGCACAGAATCTGCCTCTGTGACTCAGAAGGGAAGCGGGGAAGAGGAGGCACGCTCTGGTGATAGGGGATTTGTTGAAGGAACAGACAGGAGGTTCTGTGGGTGAGAATGAGATTCCCGGATGATATGTTGCTTCCTGGGTGCCAGGGTCCGGGATATCTCGATTGAGTATTCAGCATTCCTAAGTAGGAGGCTGAATAGCCAGAAGTCATGGTCCATGTAGGTACCAATGACATGGATAGGATGAGTGATGTGGTTCTGCATAAGGAGTTCAGGGAGTTAGGTGCTAAGTTAAAGGACAGGACCTCCAGGGTTGTGATCTCAGGATTGCTACCTGTGGCACGTGCTAGTGAAGCCAGAACTAGAAAGATTATACAGTTTAATACGTGACTAAGGAGTTGGTGTACAAGGGAGAGCTTAAGATTTTTGGATCACTGGGCTCACTTCCAGGGAAGGTGGGACCTATACAGAAGGGACAGTTTACACCTGAACTGGAGGGGGACTAATACCTAGTGAGAAGATTTATTAATGCTGCACAGTGGGGTTTAATCTTGAGTGGAAGGGGGATGGGAAGCAGAGTGCCAGAACAGTTAGTGAAGAGGTTGTGGAGCCAGGTATTGGTAAGACCTCTGACAAAGCTGGGAATCAAAAGGTTGAACATGGTGTGACAAAATCAAAAGGGGTGAGCACAGGACTGAAGGTGTTGTATCTGAATGCACAGAGTATACGGAATAAGGTAGATGAACAAGCAGAACAGTTGCAGATTGGCAGGTATGATTTTGTAGGCACCACAGAATCATGGCTGAAAGATTATAGCTGGGGCTTAATGTCCAGGGATGTAAATTGTATTGATAGGATAGGCAAGAAGGCAGATCGGGCAGCCTTGCTCTGAGGGTAAAAACTGAAATCAAATCATTAGAAAGAAATGACATAGAGCCAGAAGGTATTGAATCATTGTGGATAGAGCTAAGGAAATGAAAAGGTATAAATGCAAGTTGTATACAGACCCCCAAACAGTCATAAGTATATTATACACAAATTGCAATGGGAGATAGAAAATGCATGCCAAAAAGACAATGGTACAATAGTCATGGGAGATTTCAACATCAAGTCAAGTCAAATCAACCTTTATTGTCATTTCGACCATAACTGCTGGTACAGTGCATAGTAAAAATGAGACAACGTTTTTCAGGACCATGGTGTTACATGACACAGTACAAAAAACTAAACTGAACTATGTAATTAAAAAAAAAACAGAGAAAGCTACACTAGACTACAGTCCTACACTGGACTGCATAAGGTGCACAAAAACAGTGCAGGCATTACAATAAATAATAAACGGGAGAGTAGGGCAAGGTGTCAGTCCAGGCTTCGGGTATTGAGGAGTCTGATAGCTTGGGGAAAGAAACTGTTACATAGTCTGGTCGTGAGAGCCCGAATGCTTCGGAGCCTTTTCCCAGATGGCGGAAGGGATAAGAGATTGTATGAGGGGTGCATGGGGTCCTTCATGATGCTGTTTCCTTTGCAGATGCAGCGTGTGGTGTAAATGTCCATGATGGCAGGAAGAGAGGCCCCGATGATCTTCTCAGCTGACCTCACTATTTGCTGCAGGGTCTTGCGATACGAGATTGTGCAATTTCCAAACCAGGCAGTGATGCAGCTGCTCAGGATCCTCTCAATACAACCCCTGTAGAATGTGATGAGGATGGGGGGTGGGAGATGAACTTTCCACAGTCTTCACAAAAAGTAGAGACACTGCTGGGCTTTCTTTGCTATGGAGCCGGTGTTGAGGGACCAGGTGAGATTCTCTGCCAGGTGAACACCAAGAAATTTGGTGCTCTTTACGATCTCTACTGAGGAGCCATCAACGTTCAGTGGAGAGTGGTTGCTCCATGCCCTCCTTAAGTCAACAACCAACTCTTTTGTTCACATTAAGAGACAGATTGTTGGCTCTGCACCAGTCCGTTAGCTGCTGCACCTCCTCTCTGTAAGCTGACTCGTCGTTCTTGCTGATGAGACCCTCCATGGTCATGTCATCGGCGAACTTGATGATATGGTTTGAGCTGTGTGTTGCAGCACGGTCGTGGGTCAGCAGAGTGAACAGCAATGGACTGAGCACACAACCCTGGGGGGCCCCCGTGCTCAGTGTGATGGTGTTGGAGATGCTGCTCCCGATCTGGACTGACTGAGGTCTCCCAGTCAGGAAGTCTAGGATCCAGTTGCAGAGGGAGGTGTTCAGGCCCAGTAGGCTCAGCTTTCCAATCAGTTTCTGAGGGATGATTGTGTTGAATGCTGAACTGAAGTCTATGAACAGCATCCGAACATATGTGTCTTTTTGTCCAGGTGGGTTAGGGCCAGGTGGAGGGTGGATGCAGGTAGATTGGGAAAATCAGGTTAGTGCTGGATTACAGGAGAGGGAATTTCTAGAGTGCCTACAAGATGGCTTCTTCGAGCAGCTCGTGGTTGAGCCCACTGGAGGATCAGCTATTCTGGATTGGGTGTTGTGCAATGAATCATAATTGATATGAGCTTAAGGTAAAAGTACCCTTAGGGGCAAATGAACATAATATGATCAAATTCACCCTGAAATTTAAGATGCAGAAGCTAACATCAGATATATCAGTGTTACCATGGAATAAAGGGAATTACAGAGGCACGAGAAAGGAGCTGGCCAGAATTGATTGGAAAAGAACACTAGCAAGGATGACAATAGTGCAACAATGGCTGGAATATCTGGAAGCAATTTGGAAGGCACAGGAAATATACATTCCAAAGATGAAGAAGTATTCTAAAGGAAAGATGACACAACCAAAGCCAGAGGGCATATAATTGAACAAAGATTAGTGGGAAGTTAGAGGATTGGGAAACTTTTAAAAACCAACAGAAGTCAACTAAAGTGTCATTAAGGAAGTAAAGTTGGAATACAAAAGTAAGCTAGCCAATAATATTAAAAAGGATACCAAAAGTTTCTTCAGAAACATGAAGTGTAAAAGAGAGGTGAGAGTGTCTACCAGGCTGCTGGAAAATGATGCTGGAGAGATTGTAATAGGGGACGATGAAATAGTGGACACACTGAATAAGTATTTTGCATCAGTCTTCACTGTGGAAGACACTAGAGGAAGTTCCAGGTGTCGGGGGGTATGAGGTGTGTGAAGTTAACATAGATAGAGAGAATGTTCTTGGGAAACTGAAAGGTCTGAAGGTAGATAAGTCACCTGGATCAGATGCTGAACGCTCCAGTGTTCTGAAAGAGGTGGCTGAAGAGATTGTGGAGACATTAATAATGGAGACATTAAGAATCAGTAGATTCTGGAATGGTTCTGGAAGACTGGGAAATTACAAATGTCACTCCACTGTTCAAGAAGGGAGAGGCAGTAGAAAGTAATCTACAGGCTTGTTCATCTGTCCTCCGTGGTTGGGAAGATGTTGGAGTTGATTATTAAGGATGAGGTCTCAGGGCACTTGGAGGCACATGATGAAATAGGCCAAAGTCAGCATGGTTTCCTCAAGGGAAAATCTTGCCTGACAAATCTGTTGGAATTATTTGAAGACATAACAAGCAGGATAGAGAAAGGAGAATCAGTTGCTGTTGTGTACTCCGATTTTCAGAAGGCCTTTGACAAGGTGCCACACATGAGACTGCTTAACAAGCTACGAGCCCATGGTATTACAGGAAAGATTCTAGCATGGATAAAACATTGACTGACTGCCAGGAGGCAAAGAGTGGGAATAAAGGGAGCATTTTCTGACTGGCTGCCAGTGAATAATGGCTTACCAGTTTGTACTCCTTCCCCTCTTCACACTACCTTATTTTGGCTTCTTCCCCCTTCTTTTCCAGTCCTAATGAAGGGCCTTGGCCCAGAACATCAACTGTACATTACTGTTGATGCTACCTGACCTGCAGAATTTCTCCAACATTTTTGCATGTTATGGATTATAGTCACAGTACATGATTATTATCACATTGCAGGGTGCATGGCCTTGTAGGACTGGTTGGTTCCTATTCCTACTTTACTTTCCAAATATTTTTCACTAATTACTAGAATTCTGATGTATTCTGAAAGTGATGTGAAAGGCACCATGTAAATGCAAATCAGAAAGACGAGATTCTGCGGAAGCTGGAAATCCAAAGCGCTACATGTCCTCTTTCCCCTCCCCCCACCTTTTTACTCTGGTGTTTTTCCTCTTTATTTCCAGTCTTGGCCCAAAACGTCGACTGTTTATCCATCATCATATATGCTGTCAGCATTTTGCGTGTGTTGCTCCATATAAATGTAAATGTTTCTTTGGGATGGTTACTCAGTAATACTGCTGTTTCTCCTGCTGAGATTTGAATTTCAGGCAGAAAATACAGTGCGAATGTGAGGAATATAATTTTTTTTTCAAACACAGAATAGCTATAATTTTTAATTCATAATCTGTAGATGTGAAAGGGAAAGAATAAATCCTGGCTTTTGAAATGCAGTAGGCTGGGGCTTTGTGAAGCCATGGGGAAATAGCAGGGGAACAGCAATGGTGGGGTTGCTTGATTGGAAACTGGCAGAGGTTGAGTGGACCCAATAATCTGATGTGGCATGATGTGGTAATATCATTGTTACTACTGGGAAGGAGGTACAGAAGCCTAAAGGCACACACTCAGCAATTCAGGAATAACTTCTTTCTCTCTGCCATCCAATTCCTAAATGGACATTGAACCCATGAACACTACCTCATTTTTTTACATTAGTTCTGTTTTTGTACTATTTTAATTTAACTATTATATATATCTACTGGAATTAATGTCCTTATTTTTTCTATATTGTCATATATTGCATTGTACTGCTGCGGCAGCTATGTTAACAAATTCCATGACATATGCCAGTGATATTAAATTTGATTCTGATGTGGTTCTGAGGTTTTATGGTAATTTTGCTGTAGCTGTTGCCAGAAGTGTGGCTGGAATGTGCCCGCTGTGTCATACAGCACAGAAACAGGCCATTTGGCTCACCCCAGTCAACATATCTCTGGGGATCTATCTTGGGCCCAACATATTGATGCAATTACAAAGAAGGCATGGCAGTGGCTATATTTCATTAGGAGATTGGGGAGACTTGGTATGACACCAAAGATGCACACAAATTTCTACAGATGAACCATTCCAACTGGCTGCATCACTCTCTGGGATGTGGTGGGGGGGGGGGATCTGGGTACCACTGCACTGTATCGAAATAAGCTGCAGAAAGTTGTAAACTCAGTCATCTCCATCATGGGCACTAGCCTTCCCAGCATTTAGGACACCTTCATGGAGCGATGGCTGAAAAAGGCAGCATCCACCATTAAGGACTCCCACTACGCAGGACGTACATGCCCTCTTCTCATTAGTACTAACAAGGAGGAGGTACAGGAGTCTCAGTGATTGAGGAACAGCTTCTTCCCCTCTGCCATCCTATTTCTGAATGGACCTTGAACCCATAAACACTACCTCACTAATTTTTTAATTTACTTTTTAATATATACATATATTTCTAAATATAGTTACTGTAATTCAGTTTTTATTTTTATGTATTGGACTATACTGCTACCACATACAACAAATTTCACGACTTATGCTGGAGATATTGAACCTGATTCTGACACATCTACACTGACCATCAAGCACCCATTTACACTAATCCTCCTTCAATTCTACCCATGGAGAACTTCACTCACCACAACAATGAATTGATTCTACAACCCGCAGACATATTTTCAGGAATCTTGACAACACATGTTCTTAGTATTATTTTTTATATGTAGTATATGGCACCATACAAGTACTTTGATAATAAATTTACTTTGAACTTTGAAGATATTTCCCTGAAACGATAAGGGGCATTGATGAAGTGGATGGCCAGAGATGTTTTTCACGGGGTGTAAGTGACTAATACAAAGGAACATCATTTTCAAGTGATTGGAGGAAAGAATGGGGGAATGGCAGAGATTTTTTTTATATACTAAGAGTGGGAGGGAGGGGGGTTGCATGGAATGCTCGGCTAGGGATCATTATGGAGCCACATACATTAGGGACATATACTAAACTCTTAGATAGGCACATGGATGATAGAAAAGTGAAGGGCTATGTAGGAGGAAAGGTTGAATTGAACTTTCAGCAGGTTATAAAGTTAACACAATATTGTGGCCCCTTCAAACATATCCCAATATTTATTCCTCTATTACAGTAAGAAATAGGACAACTTGGAAAATCATAGAATGAGCCTACCTCATCCATGCCGGCCTTAATGCCTGCAAATGCTAATTCCATTTGCCTGTATTATGTCCATATCCCTCTATGCCTTTGATATTCTACCTATCCATTCAAATGTCTTTTAAATGTTGCCATTGTATCTGCCTCTAACACCCCCTTTGGCAGCTCATTCTAAATAATCACTGCAGGCTGTTTAAAGAACAACTCTACCCTCGGATTTCCTTTGTTTCTCTCTTCTCACTTTTAATTTGTGCCCTCTGCTTCTATACCCACCTGTCTTGACTCTATCTATCCTGCGACACTCATAATTTATTAACCCTTTAAGCCTTCAGCCTGTTATGTTCAACTAAGAGTAAACACAGCATCCATTCTTGCCTTATAACTACAGCCCTTTATTTCATGCAGCTTTCTGGCGATTCCCTTCTGCACTGTAGTGCAGCCACAACCATTCCCTACTGTACAACACACAAAATGTGATAGAAGTTCAAAGGCAGTGAATAAATAGTCGATGTTTTGGGCCGAGTCCTGATGACGTTTGGGTGTGTTGCTCTGATTTCCAGCATACGCAGACTCTCTTGTGTTTATGACATTGTGCACTGCCTTCGGCTCTGGTCTCCTCACCTGAGGAAAGGTATACTGACCTTGGAGGCAATGCAGTGCTGGATCATCTGGAGATGTGTGTTTGGCCTATGAGGAGAGAATGGGTCTTAATGTGACCATAAGAGTATAAGACATAGGAGAACAATTAGGCCATCCAATCTGTTCACCATTCCATCATGGCTGACTTATTATCCCTTTCAACCTCATTCTCCTGGCTCCTCCCCATAACCTTGGATGCTCTTACTAATCAAGAATCTATTAACCTCCACTTTAAATATACCCAATGAATATGGTCTCCTGTGACTATGCTCCCTGGAATTCAGAGAATGTGTTGAGAGGTTGGTCATGGCTAGAATGAACTCCTGCCTCAGCAAGGACCTGGATCCACTGCAATGTACCTTTCACTACAATAGGCCTACAGCAGATGCAATCTCAGTGGCTCTCCACAAGGCCCTAGTTCACCTGGACAATTCAAGCACCTATGTGGGGATACTGTTTGCTGGCTATAGCTCAGCATTTAGCATCATCATTCCCACAGTCCTGATCAAAAAGCTACACAAACTGGGCCTTTGTATCTCTCTCTGCAATTAGATCCTTGACTTCCTAACTGGAAAATCACGATCTGTGCAAATTGGTAATAATATCTCCTGCTTGCTGATGATCAACACTGGCAGACCTCAAGGGTGTGTGCTTAGCGCACTGCTCCACTGCTCTACTCTCTGCACACCGATGACGGCGTGACTGGCTGCAGCTCAAATGCCATCTATAAATTTGCTGATGACACAACCATTGTGAGATGGAGACGAGAGGGGGTACAGGAGTGAGATATACCAGCTAGCTGAGTGGTGTCGCAGCAACAACCTTCCACTCAAAGTCAGTAAGACTAAACAGCTGATAGTGGACTTAAAAAGGGTAAGATGAGGGAACATGAACCAATCCTTATAGTGGGATCAGAAAGGGAGAGAGTGAGCAATTTCAAGTTCCTAGGTTGTCTGGAATGGGGAGGGGTTACTGAACAGGATCAAAAGAAGCTACAGAAAATTGTAAAGTTAGTTGAGGAATACGTACACAATGCTGGAAGAACTCAGCAGGTCAGGCATCATCCGTGAGAAATGAGTAGCCAACGTTTTGGGCCGAGACCTTTCATCAGGAATGGGGGGGGAAGAGAGGGCCGAAGTCCAGTAATAGAGAGGGGGCGGCTAGGGCCTAGAGGCACCAGGTGGAAAACCAATCAGAGGAAAGATAAAGGGGGGAGGGGATAAGCATGAAAGAACTGTAGAGATGAAGAAGCAGAAAGTTGAAAGGGGAGAGAGGCAGAGAGGGATCTGGGATTGGGGGGGGGGGGGAGGGAATTTCCAGAAATTGGAGAATTTAATGTTCATACCACCAGGCTGGAGGCTAGCCAGATGGTAGATGAGGTGTTGTTCCTCCAACCTGAGTTTGGCCTCATCATGGCAGTAGAGGAGGCCATGTATGGACATATCTAGATGGGAATGAGAGGCAGAGTTGAAGTGGGTGGCAACCGGGTGGTCCTGTCTGTTGTGCTCGACGAAGCGGTCCCCCAATCTGTCGGGTCTCACTGATGTAGAGGCCGCCGCACCAGATGCAATAGATGACTCCAGCAGACTCGCAGGTGAAGTTGCCTCACCTGGAAGGACTGTCTGGGGCCCGGAATGGTGGTAAGGGGGTTGGTGTGGGGACAGGTGTAGCATTTGCACTTGCAGGGATAAGTGCCAGGTGGGAGTTCTGTGGGGAGGGACGTGTGGACCAGGTAGTTGTGGAGGGAACGATCCCTGCGAAAAGCTGAGAGGGGTAGGGAGGGAAAGTTGAAGGTGGCGGAAGTTGTGGAGGATAATGTGTTGGATCCGGAGGCTGGTGGGGTGGTAGGTGAGGACAAGGGGAACCCTGTCCCTGTTGTGGTGACAGGAGGATGGGTTAAGGGCTGAAGTGCGGGAAGTGAAGGAAATGCGGGTGAGGGCATCTTTGAAGACGCCAGAAGGGAAACCACGATCCTGAAAGAAAGAGGACATATGAGAAGTCCTGGAAAGGAAAGCCTCATCCTGGGAGCAGATGCGGCAGAGACGGAGGAACTGGGAATAGGGAATGGCATTTTTGCATTGGGCAGGGTGGGAAGAGGTATAGTCGAGGGTCAGCTCCATTTTGGGTACCATCCTCCGTAGAATCCAAGACATCTCAAGGAGTGATGCTTCAGAAAGGCAGCATCCATTTTTAAGGACCCCATCGTGAGGACATGGCTTCTTTTTATTGTTACCATCAAGAAGGAGGAACAGAAGCCTGAAGGCACACACTCAGCCATTCAGGAAAAGCTTCGTCCCCTCTGACTCTGAAATACATTGAACCCATTAACACTAACTCACTTCTTTATACTATTTGCGCTTTTGCACTATTTTTAATTTAACTATTTAATATACATATATACTTACTGTAATTGATTTACTTTTTTTTCTGTCTATCATGAATTGCATAGTTCTGCGGCCACTAAGTTAAAATATTTCATGACATGTGCCAGTGATTTTAAACCTAATTTTGATTCTGATGAGATAGAAAGATATAAAAGTTATGAAAGGGATAGATGAGAAAGAAGCAGTAAAGTTGTTCCCACTGTTAAGTGAGACTAGATCTAGGGGATATCGCATAAAGATTCTGAGGAATAGATTTAGACCCTTCCACACACTCATGACTATAGAGAACGTAGAACAGCAGGATAAGCATGCATCCCTGAGGTGTGTCTATGTTGACTGTCAGTTTGGAGGAGATGCTATTTCTGATCTGCACTGACTATGGTTTCCTGATGAGGAGGTCAAGGATCCAGTTGCAGAGGGAGGTACAGAGGCCCAGGTTTTGGAGCTTGTTAATTAACACTGAGGGTATGATTGTGTTGAACCCTGAGCTGTAATCAATAAATTGCATCTGACATGGTAATTGCTGTTGTCTAGGTGATCCAAGGCTGAGTGGAGAGACAGGGAGATTGCATCTGCTGAAGACCTATTGTGGTGATAGGCAAATTGCAGCGGATCCAATTCCTTGCTTAGTAGGAGTTCCAGCCACGGCCAACCTCTCAAAGCACTTCATCACGGAAGATGTGAGTGCAACTGGGCAACAGACATTGAGGCAGCTCACCCTTCTCTTTGTAGCACTGCTATGATTGATGCCCTTTTGAAGCAGATGAAAACCTTTGACTGCAGCAGCGAGAGATGAAAGATTCCTGGAGCATTCTAGCCATCGGGGCCCGACACTTTGCGAGCGTTCACCTTCTAGAAAGATTTTCATCATCGGCCTCCAAGACTGTTATCAGAGGGTTACCAGGTACTGCAGGGATTCGCAAAGGTATACATTTATTTTACCTTTTGAAGTGTGCATAAAAGGTGTTGAGCTCATCTGGGACAAGTACCACAGCTTCTTATGACGTCAGATTTCACCTTGTAAAGATCCGCACATCCAATTTTGGCTCTAACTCCACGTGGAATTTCATTAACGCTCTTAAAATAGCCTTCTGTAGGTTGTATGTAGAGTTCTGGATCACCAGTCTTGAATGTCACTGATCTAGCCCTCAGTAGCCTCTGATGTAGGGGTAGTTTTAACACTCAAAGGGTGGGGTGTCTTTGGATTGAGCTGCCAGAAGCAGTGACTGAGATGGGAACATTTAAAAGCGATCTAGATACGTACAAGGATAGGAAAGGTTTAGAGGGCCATAGGCCAAACACAGGCAGATTGTCTAGCTTGCTGGTCAAGCAGTTAATTTGGAGGAGTTGAACTGAAGTACCTGTTTTCACATTGTACTTGCATGACATTTATTTGATTGAGATACAGCGCAGACCTGTACGCCTTTGGACTGTGGGAGGAAACTGGAGCACCCCGAGGAAGCCCACGTGGCTAAGGGGGAGAACGTAAAACTCCCTGTAGGCCTGAGGATTTTGACAGTCTGCCCCATCTATACCTTGCATAATGCTATGAACTACCGGCTGGCTGGTGCAGGTGTTGGGTCCTATTGGAAGGGACACGTCTATTCGGCCACCAGAAGTCCACACTCCCGGTTTGGAACCGATCTCGCTGCCTGGGCCGGGTGTCCGAAACTTCCCAAAGCTGCTCGCACGCCAGCTGTTAAAGGCGAACCCAGCCTCCAAACATGCCATCTTCAACGTAATGGAAATATGCCCCTGCCAAACAAACAAGATGTGATTTTTCAGCTAATTTTAATTTATCTGGATCAAATAATAAAGTTATTGGTTTTAGACCCTGCCTGGAGATTTTATTTTATAACAGTTCCGAAGCCAGACACGCTGCCCCTGCACTCCAGCCAAGCGACTCTTTCCAAAATGTCCATTTATTGCGATTGCGAGAATAGCTCATGCATTAATAATAATCCAGTCACATTAGTTTGCTATAAATGTTGGCACTGCCTCCTTCATTGAGGTGTAAAATTAGTTAAGCGGAACTGGGGGCGCAAACTCCAACTTTCTTGATCTCAGCATTTCCTTCTCTAGTCTTATTTCCACAAAACGCCAATTTTACACACTACGCCGTCTGCTGACATTAGCACGTCGGAAATTATCCCTGCAAATTTACAGGATGAAGTATTTTTCCATCATGTCAAAACGGGACTCAACCGGATTTCAAAACAAGCATCGCACACACGGGCAAATCGCGACTTTCCGCTTCCCGTTTAAATGCTTATCGCTTTGTAATAATTTGCGCTGTATGAAGTGTAATAACCCATGAGTTTAACGGGAGAACCGCATTTGAAATGCAAACATTGGAAGTACAGTAAACCCATCTGAGGTGGTTTAATTTAATTTATTCACTATCCTGACTGAATGTCATTTCAGAAACGTGTGTGTGTGTGTGTAACACATCTTTCAGAAATAATCTTCCGGATCAGACCTGTAACCACCCCACCCCAGTTCGGAGCTGGTGCACGGACACTGTGTGGAACTGAGAGCACCAGCCAGCGCTAACGGGAGGGGGGAAACGCAACATCGCGACCGAGCTCACATCGGGGGAGACTGGTACCTTGTCATCCACATCACCTGTGCTCCAGGCATCAGCGAGCCGCGCGCACCGGCACACCTGGCACACCTGGGAGTCACCTGCGGAGCGCGCACCTGGGAGTCACCTGCGGAGCGCGCACCTGGGAGTCACCTGCGGAGCGCGCACCTGGGAGTCACCTGCGGAGCGCACACCTGGGAGTCACCTGCGGAGCGCACACCTGGGAGTCACCTGTGCAGCGCGCACCAACCCCCTTGGGAAGGAACAACAGGCTGACAGCTGATCGCAAAGGGTCACCCACGGCCCTCACGCTCCCTTCCCCGAGAGCGCAGGTAGGGAGCGCTGCATCTGCTGCTACCCCTCACCCCCAAGGGCTATTTTTGTTTAAATGGCAGTCCCCGGTCGCAGCGCACATGCAGTTACTGTGATTGACTTTCCACGCCCACTCACCTTTCTTTGCTCAGGAAACTCTGCTCTCCTCCATTTGCCGTTCCTACCCACATCAACCTCCACCATGACTTGAAAATTGCCACACCCCGCAACCCCCACCACCACCACAAAGTTAGCTTCGGGACAAATAAAGTAACTTTCAGCTTCTAAACTCCTCTGAGAAGTTGCTGTTCGACTAAAGTTCCCCTCCTTTACTCTCAGCTCCACTGACCCCACCGGACCCCAGGCACAACACCTCTTGTCCCCTCCATGCCCCACTCACCCCTTTGCCCCATCCACGTCCCACACACACCCTTGCCCCCTCCACCGACAATGTACCACTTTCACCCTAGCATGCCCCATACCCCCTTCACATCCCACTAATCCCCTTTCCGCAGCCCTTCAAACCCTCGCTATCCCCTCAATGCCCTAACTCTCACCCCCTCTGGCTTGCTCCCTTCTACCCTTATCCTTCCCCCACACACTTCCCCTCTTCCCACATCCCTTCCTCCACCCAAGTCACCCTCAATCCTTCGCTGTCACCATACCACACCTGCTCTGCTCACTCCCTTCCCTCATACCCATCCTCCTCCCCATCTACTTTCCATCCCCTCCCACCTCTCTTCCCCACCCATGTCACCTTTAACACCTCGCTGAACCCCTCACCCCTTTCCCCTCTTCTCACCTCCTTCTGTTCAGCCCCTTCCCCACTTCCATCACTATCCTCACACCCATTCCCTTCCTCCCTCCCCATTATCCCTTTCCCCACACCTTCCCCACTCACTTCCCTTTCCCCATCTGTACCCCCACCCTCGGACTCCTCTCCCTCAATCCCTCATCATCCCTTTCCTCATCCCACCCCAATCCCCCTCTGTAACCCCCACCCTCGCACTCCTCTCCCTCAATCCCTCCCCCTCTTCCAAACACCCACCTGCTGTTCCAAATCCACTCCTCCTTCCACTCACCCCAACTCCTCATCCAATTCCCATCACCTTCACCATCTCACTCTTACTTTCCCCCTCTTTCCCTCCCCACCCCTTCCCCTCATCTGCCCTCTTCCCTCCCCAGCCCCCTCCCAATCACCCTTCCCTTCCATCTCCTCTCCCATCTGCCATTCCCCTGCTTTCAGCTCCCCTCTCTATCCCACACCTTCTCCTCCCCAACCCAACACACCTCCTTCATCCACCTGCCTCCTTGCCCATCCACTTCTTTCTTTCCCCACCCCTACTCCCCTCACACCTCTCTCTCCTTTTCAAATCCCCCTCTTCGTTCACTCTCCTCCATATCCCCTTCCCCACCCTGTGCCCCCTAACCTTTCCCCTTCTTCCACTCACCATCCCCTTCACTTCCTCCTCTGCTCTCCCTCCTATCCTACCCCCCTCTTCCCCACCCCACACCTTCTGTTCACACTTCTTCCCCCACTACCCTTCACCTTCCCTATCCCTGTCTCCCCACAAGCCCCTTTCTGCCCTCACACCCTTCCCCCTCCATCCCCTCTGTCCTCACACCCTTTCTCCCTCCCAATCCCCTTCTGCCCTTACACCCCTTCCCCCTCTCAAGCCCCTTCTGCCCTCACACCCTTTCCCATCCCACCAAATCCCTTCTCCTCACACACCTTTACCGCCCCAAACCCCTTCTCCTCCCCTCGGACCCTTCCACCCTCCTCCACTCGAACCCCTTTCCCCCACCCCTCCTCCCTTCACGCCCCTCTCTACCTCCTCGCTTCCATTCCCCCAATCCCTCCTCCCCTCAAGTGCCTTCCCCTCAACCCCACCCAAATCCCCCATACCCTACCCTCAAACCACCCATACCCCAAAAAACCCCATATCCCACCTCCAGACCCCATCCTCAAACCCCTCACACCCCAAACACCATCCTTCACACCACACCCTCCACTCCCTCTCCCCCTTCCGCCTCTTCTCCATGCCCCACCTACTGCAAGTTCCCCCCCCCCGCCCCCGCGACTCTACCTTCACTCCATCCACCCAGCCTCCGCTCTGCCCCATCCGGTAGCAGCCAACAACAACTTGTTCCTCCACCCCCGGAGTTAGGCGTCAGCTCCTGGGATTCCCCCTGCCGTTCTCTCTCCAGCAGGACTCAGGGATTCCAGCAGCAAACACCTGGCGACACAGAACGGGGGAGCAAGTGGGCGCCTCTGCAAGCAGACCCTGCCTCTCTCTGTTCAGCCGCTCGTCCATCCGGAGGGTCCTCGCCGGCCACCCCGTCTCTCTCTCCGGTTCGTGCGGACCAATGTGAGCAGTAGCTGGAGCGTGGAGCGTGGAGCGCGGAGAGAGGCAAAGCAGAGCTGACAGCACTGTTCACCGCCGCTGGACTGTACCCCTGCCCTTGGCGTGTGCCGCGGTCGGGAAAATGAACCAAACCGCAGGCGTTTCCAACAATGTCAAATGCTCCTCCACCAAAACCGTGAAGGTAAGAAGAGGAGATTATTTTTTCTTCTACTTTTTCCCTCGCTCTGTCAGCCTATCACTCTCTCAGATCTCTCTGGTTTTCCAGCATTATGGATGTAATTAATATAATCGCTGCCTCACTCACGGCAGAGTTAGTGCTAAATGCTTATTGTTGGTGTGCATCTATAGTTGTATCTGTTTAATCTGTAGTTGTTTCTTTTCCACGGCTTTAAGCTTTCTGCAGCGCTGACCGGTCTCTGCTGTCGACTTATGGGTGTCTCTGGCGGAATTAAACGCCACATTTGCCGGTCCTGGTCTCCGGCAAGCCGGCGATTGTAATTTTAATGACTAATTGGACGAATGGGAGTATGGAGGGGAATCTGGGTCCCCGCTTCATAAATCTGTGTTTGCTGAAGACCGCGGGATCCACCTTTGCTATGAGCCTCTTAGCTGGTTGCAATACTGAAATCGTGCGGGCTGCAGTTGGGTTAGGTTTGAGGAAGGGTGTCTGATTTGGGGAATGCCGAATCAAAAAGAAAGTTACAATTAAAGTTCTATAAATGATTAGTTTGCATCACCTCTCCATCCTCGTTTTTAACACCTCCGCCCGCAGTAACTTTTGCAATGAGAACCGTTCCAGTCGGTGATCTGTGTATCTCCACAAGAAGAGCTGGGGGAGTATTAAAGTTAGGCTGCGACGGGCTAGCATTGGCGGCCGTTCAGGTTGGTATACTTAAAGTAGAACTTGGGAGCAGATGTCCATTCCTGACTATCTCCAGCACTTTGCATTGGACTTTCACGCTGACGGGGTGTCAGTACCAGCCGCTTAATGTATCTGCGTATTAGATCGAAAGCAAGGCGTTGACAAATGATGCAACTTGCAAAAAAAACACACAACAGCCCGCAGGATTCTCCACTTGCCGCTAAATTAGAACTGGCTGAGGAATTAAGTAACAGGCAGTTTCGCTGAAGTTCAGCGATCCTCAAGGGTTAAGTCAAAATGCTGAAGTATAAAGCCTAGGAGATCCTGCAGAGTTGGAATCCGACTGCTTAAACCATTGAGTTATTCACGGGTTAAATCAAAACAGCCTTGTCACTCATCTCCTCAATGAGTTTTGGATAATGAAGTAAATTAAAGATAATTTAGATAAGCCAGACCTAATTTAGAATTCACTTCATTACATGGAGGTTGATTCTTTCATAAGAAGCAATAGATGCTTGCATACATATATGTATATACTAATCTAATTTAAAATGTGTATATTTTTTGATAACCATCCTTAAAAAAGGATAGTGGATAGAACTGGGTATAGGTTAGTCACAATTGTCTTCATTGAGTAAACTGGTTCCTTTGTTCTTAAGTGCATTCTTATCGAAGGTTCAGAAGCATGCCACTGGTTGTATTGGTTAAGTTCGAGGGATGCCAGGGTAGCATTTAAATGGAAGTAATAAGAGGATCTTCTGACAAATCTCTTTGCTCTGATGCCATTTTGAGGTGGGGCAGACAAGGTAGAGGAGATGTTCCAGACTTTGGAACTATAGTTAAGTTCTGATACAGTTTGCACTTTAAATGCAGTGAAGTTTTGTTGAGTTAGATACTCTTGGGAAAAGAGAAAGCCAAGCTATTTGAAAGCAATGAAAGTAGAAGATAATGCAACACAAAGTTTGGTCAGTGTAACTTATTCTAATGGATAGGGTCTTCAGAGGTAAGAAGTGATAAGTGAATGCTAAGCACATAGATAGATATGGAGAAACCATCTTTTGAAGAATTGAAACAATTAAGCATCTCACTGTTGAGCAGCACAAAGGACTTCAGCCAGTTGTAGCTCAACCAATACTTTGCACAAATATTGGAGGCTGCCTTTCTTACTGGATGATGAGTGAAGGAAAACAGATATCTGAGAGAGCAGAGGTTGGGAAGGGGACACTGAGGGACTTGAATATGTCTTAAGTGACTGATGGCTTTCAATGGCCCTTCACTGGCAAAACATCCAAAATATATATCTGAATTATCTATTTATAATTTAACATTGCATTATACTCTTTTATAATCGAGCATGGAAGAAATTTCTATTATTCCATTTAGTAAACATTTTATGATTTTAAGGTTTAAGCTTGTTGTGTATAGTTGCAGGGCAATGTTCTCAGACTGATACTTTTATATTATAAATCATGCCAGCATAGATGTGATATCTAAAACTTTCCAATAAAGTTTAAAAAATTAACTGGGAGAAGGTTATTTGTCCAGTTCTTTGTTTATGGGTTATTGAAAAAGGATGTAACATAACTACCCACCAGTATTCAAAGTATCTGTGATTTGTAAATAATTTGGTATCACTGATCAATTCATTCTGCAAGCTGTTTAGTCATTCTCTAAGAAGCCATATTCACTTAAAAACAAATTCTATAAACTATAAATTAAAGATGTTCAGTCTGTATTTAAGCTGCATTATATATATTGCATTGGTTTGAAGTTGTATATAATTTTTGTTTTAGCAATATAAATTAACGACTGCTCTTATTGTGCTATTCCCATTTCTTCTCCCTACCTTATAAACATTACATGATTAGTTCTGATCAATTTGGTCTAAGCAGTTAGTTTCCTGTCAAGAATTTCCTCGCTCATAATTGTATGTGTTTGGACTAATTTAACTTTGATACTGTTATCACTAAGCATTTGCAAGAATTCAGTCAATAATGGTGGATTGTGATCTTGTCTATTTTTCACTGCTTGCTGTTTACTAATCTCTTTTCTGTTGCTCAGATTACCTCATTTTCACAACAACGAAAGGTTACAGTATGTCATAGTAGGTCAGTTATATGTGTAAGACATTTTTCAGGTATCAATTTTAACTTTTTACTTTAACTCTTGGTGTCATTCAGTAGAAAAGATCTTGGATTTTTGTAAAATTATTATCTCACCAATTTGTGAAAACAATCCTGAATCATTCTTGAGTTATTGTCACCACGTTTTCTTTTCTATTAAATATAGTGCTGGTTTATTGACTGATTGAACATTTTAAATATAGTGAGAAAAATAATCTCTCTATTATATTATCATGGGAAAAGCAGATGGTATTTATTTAATATTGTGTGAAAAGTCTCATGCACAAAATTGCTGGCTATTAGTTCGAACTTGTGCCAGAAATGAATTATTTCCATTATAAATGAATCTTTCTTGCAATAAAATTGGTCATCTCCATCTTAATATAACTGTTGACTGGAGTCTGAGGGCTTGAATCGTCTTTCATGTAAATTTCCATGGTGCTACAGGTAAATATACTCAGTAGCCTCTTTATCTGGTACAGGGGTGGAACTCTGTTGTGGTCTTCTGCTGTAGCCCATCCATTTTTAGGTTAGTTGCGGTGTGCATTCAGGTTGTAATACATGGTTATTTGAGCTCAGAATAAAAATCAGGTTTGATATCACTGGGAAATGTCATAAAATGTGTTGTTTGTCTTTAGCAGTACAGTGCAACACATAACAAAAACTATGATTTGCAATAAGTATAAAATGTAATGCAAAAAGTGTGGGGGGGGGGAAATAATGAAGTAATGTTTATGGGTTTATTGTCCATTCAGAAATCTGGGGCTGAAATGTTCAGTGTGTGTCTTCAGGCTCCTGTACCATCACCCTGATGGTACCAATAGAAGGACATATGCTAGGTGATGGGGCTCCTTAATTATGGTTGCTGCACTTTTGAGGTATTGCCTTTTAATGATATGCTGGATTCTGGGAGGCTAGTGCCCATGATGGAGCTGACTGAACTTACAAGTTCCTGCAGCTTTTCCTGACCCTGTGCAGTAGCCCCTCCATACTAAATGGTGATGCAGCCAGTTAGAATGCTCTCCATGGAACATCTATAGAAAACTGTGAGTGACTTTGGTGACAAATCAATTCTTCTCAAACTTCTAATGAAATATAGCCATTGTCGTGCCTTCCTTGTAATTGCATCAATATCTTGGGCCCAGGATAAATCCTTAGAAATGTTGACACACAGGAACTCAAACCTGCTTTCTCTTTCCATTTCTGATCCTTCAATGAGGGTGTGCACCCTCTACTCCACAATCAATTCCTTGGTCTTACTCATGTTGAGCGCAAGGTTGTTGCTGCAACACAACTCAACCAGCTGATAGATCTTGCTCCTGTACGCCTTGGCATCACCATCTGAAATTCTGTCAATAATGGTGTCATTGGCAAATTTATTGATGGTTCTGGAGCTTGGTGTAGAGAGAGCAGTGCAGTGGTTAAGCATGGATCCTTGACATGCACCATTGTTGATTGTCAGTGAGGATATTGACACAGGGATGTTACTGTTGCCTTCCTATGAGCTCGCACCATTCTGGCCATTCTCTGATCTCTCTCATTAACAAGACATCTTCACACACACAACTGCTGCTCACTGGATTTTTAAAAAATATTTTCACACCATTGTCTATAAAGCCTTGAGACTGTTGTCCGCAAAAGTCCCAGGAGATCAGCAGTCCTGAGATACACAAATCACCTCATCTGGCACCAACAATCATTTCACGGTCAGAGTCATAGTTAGATCACATTTCTCCCATATTCTAGTGTTTGGTCTGAACAATAACACGGTTTCTTGATTATGTTTTCATGCTTTTATGCATTAAGTGGCTGTCATGTGATTGGCTGACTAGTCATTTGCATTAACAAGCAGGTATACAGGTGTACAGTACCTAATAAAGTAGGCACTGAGTGTATTGTATTTCCTCATACTTTTTTTTGTAATATGTGGAATGGCGTTTTTATGATCTTCTAACTGATGTCCAAGATTTAGGAGCTGAATGTATTATCCACAGCAAGAGCATTGCTCTGATTTTGTACTTTCCAATTTTACCTCTAAGGGCGTGGTTATGTATTCACTCCATTTAAATAAAATGATGTTGACATAAATAAACTGCATTTGAGCTTCAATAGGGTAATACCTCTGTAAACTGTAAGCATTTACTTCAAAAATTAATGCTAAACTGAATATCTGGTAAGTTCTCTTTTGGAAGAGGACAGCGAGGCTTGAGAGGAAGTGCGGCGGCGGCCATTTTCAAATTGTCCAATTGCTTCTCAGATCGGAGTTCTGAGAGGCGGGACTGCGCAGGCGCGTGAAGGAGGCCCGGGAAGGAGGGAAGATATATAAAGAACGCCACCTTAAGAAGCGGGCAGCTTCGTTTGCGGGCAGCGGAGTGAGCCGGGCGCAGAGTGTAGGGCTTGGGCTCAGAGGGCTTAGGCGGAAGAGGGCACAGTAGGCTTATCTTTTAGTTCTTGTATTTTCAGTTATTTGGGAGTATGAGTGTGAGGGCAGCTTGTTGTTCTAGGTGTCGGATGTGGGAGATCCTGGAGTCTCCGAGCCTCCCGGACGTCCACATCTGTGCCAGGTGCGCCGAACTGCAGCTCCTGAGGGACCGAGTTAGGGAACTGGAGCTGCAGCTCGATGACCTTCGCCTGGTCAGGGAGAGTGAGGAGGTGATAGAGAGGAGTTACAGGCAGGTGGTCACTCCGGGACCACGGGAGGCAGATAGGTGGGTTACAGTCAGGAAGGGGAAGAGGCAGGTTCTAGAGAGTACCCCAGTGGCTGTACCCCTTGACAATAAATACTCATGTTTGAGTACTGTTGTGGGGGACAGCCTACCTGGTGGGAGTGACAGTGGCCGAGCCTCTGGCACAGAGGACGGCCCTGTAGCTCAGAAGGGTAGGGATAGAAGAAAGAGGTCCATAGTAATAGGGGACTCAATAGTCAGGGGCTCAGACAGGCGTTTCTGTGGAGGTGACCCGGAGTCCCGGATGGTAATTTGCCTCCCTGGTGCCAGGGTTCGGGATGTTTCTGATCGCGTCCAAGACATCCTGAAGTGAGAGGGTGAAGAGCCAGAGGTCATGGTACATGTAGGTACCAATGACATAGGAAGGAAAGGGGAAGAGGTCCTGAAACGAGAGTATAGGGAGTTAGGAAGGCAGTTAAGAAGAAGGACTGCAAAGGTAGTAACCTCGGGATTACTGCCTGTGCCACGCGACAGTGAGAGTAGGAATAGAATTAGGTGGAGGATGAATGCGTGGCTGTGGGATTGGAGCAGGGGGCAGGGATTCAAGTTTCTGGATCATTGGGACCTCTTCTGGGGCAGGAGTGACCTGTTCAAGAAGGACGGGTTACACTTGAATCGTGGGGGGACCAATATCCTAGCGGGGAGGTTTGCTAGGGCTACAGGGCGGACTTTAAACTAGTAAGATGGGGGGTTGGGAGACTATTTGAGGAGTCTATGGGAGAGGAGGTTAGTTCACCAGTGGAGCAAGTAAATAGACAGTGTGTGAGGGAGGAAAGGCAGGTGATGGAGAAGGGATGCGCTCAGCCCGAAGATGTAGGGGAGAAGAAAGAAAAGGATAATAAATTTGAATGCATTGTTAGGGATGGAAAGAGAGGAGGAGATGGAGAGTATCTTAAATGTATCTATTTTAATGCTAGGAGCATTGTAAGAAAGGTGGATGAGCTTAAAGCGTGGATTGATACCTGGAATTATGATGTTGTAGCTATTAGTGAAACATGGTTGCAGGAAGGGTGTGATTGGCAACTAAATATTCCTGGATTTAGTTGCTTCAGGTGTGATAGAGTAGGAGGGGCCAGAGGAGGAGGTGTTGCATTGCTTGTCCGAGAAAATCTTATGGCGGTGCTTTGGAAGGATAGATTAGAGAGCTCCTCTAGGGAGGCCATTTGGGTGGAATTGAAGAATGGGAAAGGTGCAGTAATACTGATAGGAGTGTATTATAGGCCACCTAATGGGGCGCGTGAGTTGGAAGAGCAAATGTGTAAGGAGATAGCAGATATTTGTAGTAAACACAAGGTGGTGATTGTGGGAGATTTTAATTTTCCACACGTAGACTGGGAAGCTCATTCTGTAAAAGGGCTGGATGGTTTAGAGTTTGTGAAATGTGTGCAGGATAGTTTTTTGCAACAATACATAGAAGTACCGACTAGAGATGGGACAGTGTTGGATCTCCTGTTAGGGAATGCGATAGGTCAGCTGACAGATGTATGTGTTGGGGAGCACTTCGGGTCCAGTGATCACAATAGCATTAGCTTCAATATAACTATGGAGAAGGACAGGACTGGACCTAGAGTTGAGATTTTTGATTGGAGAAAGGCTAACTTTGAGGGGATGCGAAGGGATTTAGAGAGAGTGGATTGGGTCAAGTTGTTTTATGGGAAGGATGTAATAGAGAAATGGAGGTCATTTAAGGGTGAAATTATGAGGGTACAGAATCTTTATGTTCCTATTAGGGTGAAAGGAAAGGTTAAAGGTTTGAGAGCACCATGGTTTTCAAGGGATATTAGAAATTTGGTTCAGAAAAAGAGGGATGTCTACAATAGATATAGGCAGCATGGAGTAAAGGAATTGCTCAAGGAATATAAAGAATGTAAAAGGAATCTTAAGAAAGAGATTAGAAAAGCTAAAAGAAGATACGAGGTTGGTTTGGCAAATAAGGTGAAAGTAAATCCGAAAGGTTTCTACAGTTATATTAAAAGCAAGAGGATAGTGAGGGATAAAATTGGCCCCTTAGAGAATCAGAGTGGTCAGCTATGTGTGGAACCGAAGGAGATGGGAGAGATTTTGAATGATTTCTTCTCTTCGGTATTCACTAAGGAGAAGGATATTGAATTGTCTAAGGTGTGGGAAACAAATAAGGAAGTTATGGAACCTATGACAATTAAAGAGGTGGAGGTACTGGCGCTTTTAAGAAATTTAAAAGTGGATAAATCTCTGGGTCCTGACAGGATATTCCCCAGGACCTTGAGGGAAGTTTGTGTAGAAATAGCAGGAGCTCTGACGGAGATCTTTAAGATGTCATTAGAAACGGGGATTGTGCCAGAGGATTGGCGTATTGCTCATGTGGTTCCATTGTTTAAAAAGGGTTCTAGAAGGAAGCCTAGCAATTATAGACCTGTCAGTTTGACATCAGTGGTGGGTAAATTAATGGAAAGTATTCTTAGAGATAGTATTTATAATTATCTGGATAGATGGGATCTGATTAGAAGTAGCCAGCATGGATTTGTGCGTGGAAGGTCATGTTTGACAAACCTTATTGAATTTTTTGAAGAAGTTACAAGGAATGTTGACGAGGGTAAGGCAGTGGATGTAGTCTATATGGACTTCAGCAAAGCCTTTGACAAAGTTCCACATGGAAGGTTAGTTAAGAAGGTTCAGTCGTTAGGTATTAATGCTGGAGTAATAAAATGGATTCAACAGTGGCTAGATGGGAGATGCCAGAGAGTAGTGGTGGATAATTGTTTATCGGGATGGAGGCCGGTGACTAGCGGGGTGCCTCAGGGATCTGTTTTGGGCCCAATGTTGTTTGTAATATACATAAATGATCTGGATGATGGGGTGGTAAATTGGATTACTAAGTATGCCGATGATACTAAGGTAGGAGGTGTTGTGGATAATGAGGTGGATTTTCAAAGCTTGCAGGGAGATTTATGCCGGTTAGAAGAATGGGCTGAACTTTGGCAGATGGAGTTTAATGCTGAGAAATGTGAGGTTCTACATTTTGGCAGGAATAATCCAAATAGAACATACAGAGTAAATGGTAGGGCATTGAGGAATGCAGAGGAACAGAGAGATCTAGGAATAACTGTGCATAGTTCCCTGAAAGTGGAGTCTCATGTAGATAGGGTGGTGAAGAGGGCTTTTGGAACGCTGGCCTTTATAAATCAAAGCATTGAGTACAGAAGTTGGGATGTAATGCTAAAGTTGTACAAGGCATTGGTAAGGCCAAATTTGGAATATTGTGTGCAGTTCTGGTCACCGAATTATAGGAAAGATATCAATAAATTAGAGAGAGTGCAGAGACGATTTACTAGGATGTTACCTGGGTTTCAGCAATTAAGTTACAGAGAAAGGTTGAACAAGTTAGGTCTCTATTCATTGGAGCGTAGAAGGTTGAGGGGGGATTTGATCGAGGTATTTAAAATTTTGAGAGGGATAGATAGAGTTGACGTGAACAGGCTGTTTCCATTGAGAGTAGGGGAGATTCAAACTAGAGGACATGATTTGAGAGTTAGGGGGCAGAAGTTTAAGGGAAACACGAGAGGGTATTTCTTTACTCAAAGAGTGATAGCTGTGTGGAATGAGCTTCCTGTAGAAGTAGTAGAGGCCAGTTCAGTTGTGTCATTTAAGGTAAAATTGGATAGGTATATGGACAGGAAAGGAGTGGGGGGTTATGGGCTGAGTGCGGGTAGGTGGGACTAGGTGAGATTAAGGGTTCAGCACGGACTAGGAGGGCCAAGATGGCCTGTTTCTGTGCTGTGATTGTTATATGTTATATGGTTATATGGTTTCTCAATATGGAACAATTAACCTTACTATTGTCAGAAAAGTTAGTGGCATCATTTGCTGCTGATGATGGAATAAAACTTTTCTTTCCATCCTGCAGAAGTCCAGCCTCACTTTTAGGTCACCAAAGCAGCAACGGGTCTGCTGTTTTCATTACCAGTGCTGTAATGAAACAAAAGTTGATGTTGGATAACATGGAGAATGCAGGACAATTGATGGGCAGTTTGTCCAAGAGACAAAGTTATGAGGAGGATGTGAAAAAGAGGAGAATTACAGGTAATTGAATGCACTTCTGAAAGTCAGAGTAAAGAAAAGCTGGATAAATGGACTCAGTTAGAGGAAAGCAGAAATCCAGATTGGCTTAAGATTGGATGATTTAAGAGAGGAAGGATTTCAGAAGAAGAATGAACATTTAAACCCAATTTTGCTATGAAAGCCTGAAGACAACTATCACAATTTCAGGACACCCTAGAATGCTTTACCCATCTTGAGCTTCACCCATCTGAAAAATAAAAAAAATCTCTGCATCCAATTTTACATCACCATTGTACAGAGCAGATAATTTTTGTTACACTGAGCTTTGACAAAGCTTGGCAAGGAGACTAGTGAAAAGGTCTCGGCCTGAAACGCCAGATATTTGTTCCCATTTATTAATGCTTCCTGACCTGTTGAGCTCCTCCAGTACATTGTATGTATTGCTCCAGATCTCCAGTATTACTTGTCTAAGTATCAAGGCGTCCAGGGAGAATTTCTGTGCTGTTTGAAATTATACCATTGAATTAATTTATATTAACTTCAAGCCGGTGGGATTTATGTTACATTGCTTAACTGAAAACCAGTTGCTTTAACATTATACTATCCCTTGCGTGCTATTGTGCCATCCTGAATTTCTGTGATTGTGCCTTTGGTACTTGAGCACCGTTCACTGAACCAGAATGGGCAATTTTAGTGGCTCTCTGAGTGATCATCATTGCTCCAAAATACAGTATTAAAAATCTTCTTTCAGTGGCATTGTATTTCATTTTTATTGGACAAATATGTTATAAGAAAAATCTGGTTTAGTTGTCATAAGGATGAACAAAGTTGGTGAGAAAAGTAGCACAAACGCCATGGTGTTTAGAGAAAACAAATTAAGTTTATTCCAAACCCTTAGTTTTAGGACTGATGTAATGAAAAATGTTAAATGGCTAAAGTGTTTTAACTTATTTCAGACAGTGTATGAGAAGGGTGGGTGGGAAAGAGTTTCTATTGTTTTTTTACGTTTGTTGCCTTGTTTTCTTGTTGTGGCTTGTGTTGTTCTGCTGATATTGTGGATATGCTATGTTGGTGCCAGAATATGACACTTCCTGGCTGCCCCCCAGTACATCCTTGGGTGTGTTGGTTGTTGATGCAAGCAATTCATTTTACTAAGCAAACACGAGGAAATCTGCAGATGCTGAAAATTCAAACAACAACAACACACAAAATGCTGGTGGAACACAGCAGGCCAGGCAGCATCCAGAGGGAGAAGCGCTGTCGACATTTTGGGCTGAGACCCTTCGTCAGGACTAACCAAAAAGAAAGATAGCAAGAGATTTGAAAGTAGTGGGGGGGAGGGGGAAATGCGAAATGATAGGAGAAGACTGGAGGGGGAGGGGTGAAGCAAAGAGCTGGAAAGGTGATTGGTGAAAGTGATACAGAGCTGGAGAAGGGAAAGGATCATGGGACGGGAGGTCTCAGGAGAAAGAAAGGAGGTTGGGGGAACACCAGGGGGAGATGGAGTACAAGCAAACAACTAAGTATGTCAGGGATGGGGTAAGAAGGGGAGGAGGGGCATTAACGGAAGTTAGAGAAGTCAATGTTCATGCCATCAGGTTGGAGGCTACGCAGCTGGTATATAAGGTGTTGTTCCTCCAACCTGAGTTTGGATTCATTTTGACAATAGAGGAGGCCGTGGATAGACATATCAGAATGGGAATGGGACATGGAATTAAACTGTGTGGCCACTGGGAGATCCTGCTTTTTCTGACGGACCGAGAGTAGGTGTTCAGCGAAATGGTCTCCCAGTCTGCGTCGGGTCTCACCAATATATAAAAGGCCACACCAGGAGCACCAGACGCAGTATACCACATCAGCCAAATTCATTTTACTCTTTGTTTTGATGTAAGATAGAAGCAGAATTAGGCCATCTGGCCCATTGAGTTTATTCCACCATTCCATCACGGCTAATCCCAGATCCCACTCAGCCCCATACACCTGCCTTCTCGCGATCTCCTTTGATGCCTTGACCAATTAGGAAACTATCAGCTCAGCTTCCACTCTAAATGTACTTATGGACTTGGCCTCCACTGCAGTCTGTGGCAGGGCATTCCACAGATTCACTACTCTCTGACTAAAAAACAATTCCTCCTTACCTCTCTTTTAAAAGGTTACCCCTGAATTATGAATTCTGAGGCTGTTCCCTCTAGTTCTGGATACCCTACCATAGAAAACATCCCCTTCCACACCCACCTTATCTAGTCCTTTCAATAGTCCGTAGGTTTCAATGAAATCTCCCCACCTTCTTCTAAATTCCAGTGAGTACAGGCCCAAAGCTGCCAAACACTGCTCATATGTTAACCCCTTCACTCCCAGAATCATGTCTGATCTATTTTTCCTTTCGGCTTCCAATTTTTTCCAATTATTTTTTCAAATGTGATGTAATCAGTGACAGTGATAGGGAGTGCTTTTAAAATAACCCAGGAACATGAATATTAAGTTTGAATCTTAATGTATGAATTTGCAACATAAAGCAGCTGTAAGAAGATCTACAGATATTATACATTTAATGGATTTTCTCTTGAATTTTCCACCTGTCTGAAATCTACTGATATATCGTTCAACTAGGAGCCTGCTGTTTTGAAAGCAGATACCTACCTGCGAGTGTTTCACCAGGTTTTGCAGTTGAATCAGCTGGTTGTGCCTGTCTCTTGCTTCCTTTGATCAAGGGATTTTTGTTACAGTCTTACTGGGTCAGTCCATGTCCTTGTCTAAATCAATGCTGGAGAATGCTTGTATAACTGAATGTGTCAAATACAGCGGAATATTTATTAATGTTCATCTTGAAGTTATTTTTTGTTTATTTTTTTAAAGCATCTGGGCCCGTTTTTGTGGAGTGAGGGAGAAAAGTGAAATATTCTTGCACAGATGTTGGCAATTTCAATGCAATTTAGGATGGTGGTTTACATCTCCCCTGATACTTTGCTTGTAATGAGTTGGCAGATCTGATCAATTGTCCTCTGATAGAAATATGCCAGTCTTCATCTCACTGTATTTAAAATGCCAATCACCACCGGCAGCAATGTCCCAAATAGATATTTGTATTTTGAATAGGATTTCCATTTATTGTTTAAACAAAAATGTTATGTTAATTTTAGGTTTATAAAGAAGATATCAGGATTGATACGTTGAAAAAAACTTAAGGAAATTCGATAACTAAATATCCAATTTTAAATAGCTGAATGATCAAATGAAGCTTAAGAGCTGATGCGGAAGTTTACCGGATACAAAAGACGCAAAGGAAAATAGAGCACACGGTTTATTATTGAAATATTTAATAATTCACTAAAATGTAAATCATTTAATTAAAATATTTAGATTTTGTTATTGGTACTTCATCTATCACAGGGGTTCCCAACCTTTCTTATGCCATGGGCCCCTACCATTAACCGAGGGGGTCTGTGGATCCCAGACTGGGAACCTCTGATCTATCACAATGTTAGCATCTCATGTGGATCCCTTGAGATTTAGCAGGTTCAACAGCTATGAGGCAGGAGCATGTGGTGACATCTTGTTTTTTGCTGAGCCTATTATTGGTAGGGCACCACAGATGTTGACTTGTAGTATTTTTTCTTAAACTGGACCACAGCTGGTGTGTGATGGATGTACATTAAATCTTGTAATGCAAGGACGTTTTCAGGATTTAGCCTGGTGATTACACGAGGCTAAATCAACCGGGTTCAAGAACAGTTATTTCACTTCAACCATTAGGCTTCTGAACCAGCATGGACAACTTCACTTATCGCAACAATGAACTCATTCCACAACCCGTGGATTCACTTTCAAGGACTCTGCAACTCGTGTTCTCAGTTTGTTTGCTTGATTGTTTTTCTGTTTGTTTTTTTTTATTTATTGTACTTGCACAGTTTGTCTTTTGCATCTTGATTGTGTGTAGTTTTCCCATCGAATAAAATGTATTTCTTTGTTCTACTGTGAAAGCCTTCAAGAAAATGAATCTTGGTATATGGTGACATATATGTACTTCGAACTTTTTGCATAAGGTAATCAATAAGAGTTGCTGCTGTACTTTAAGATTAGGTTGAACGAGCCAGGGTTTTTCCGTTTGGAGTGAAGGAGAGTGAGAGATGACTTGATAGAGATATGCAAGACGATAGAAGCTTAGATTGGAATGGATAGCCAAAGACCTTTTGTCAGGGTGGAAATAACTAAATACCAGGGGCATAAATTTAACATCTTTGAAGGAAAGTATGGGGGCATCGGAGAGGTAACTTTTTTTTAAACACAGAGTGCTGAGTGCATGGAATGCCCTGCCAGGAGGCAGATACATTGCTCTTGGGCACATCGATAACAGAACAAATGGAGAGAAGGGTTAAATTGACCTTAGAGTAGATTAAAAGATTGGCACATCATAGGCTGAACTGTGCTATGAGCTGGGTTTTACAGAAACTCAAGTGACAATATAAGGAGATTCTTATAGCAAATAAACTTTATCAATATTCTATAACATAGCATGCAGCTGTCTTTCTGAAGGCCTGGTACAGTAAACTGTGTTCTGACTTTTGTCCATAAATTTCTAAAGCAGGTATTTGTATTTTTATGTTTACAATGGATTATATGGAACTAATATATACTTTCTTTCAAGTTTTTGTAAGGTGGTGAACTTGAGCTCGCAATCTCTTCCAGCGTATTGAAAGATGATGGACCTCAGACCTCAGTGTTTTCTGTACTCTTGCATACAGCTCTCATGGAAACACATTCATCTTAAGGCCTGGTTGCAGTAGATGTGGAGAAGGTGTTGGCATTAGCAGGAGAATCTAGTGTCCAATGAAACAATCTCAGAATAAAGGGACATCTTTTTAAAACTGAAATGGGGAGAAATTTCTTTAGCCAGATGGTGGTGAATCTGTGGAATTCATTGCCTCCAATAGCTTTGGAGGCCAAGATATTGGGTATATTTAAGGCAGAAATTGATAGATTCTTGAATGGTAAGGGGGTGATAAAAGTTACAGGAATATGGGGTTGAGAGAAAAGTAGGGTTAAATGTTGGAGCAGATTTGATGGGCCAAAATAGACTTGTTACAAAAACATAAGGTTATTTTGCTGTTTCGCATATCATAGCTTCCACAGTGTAGCGGCGAGTATCCATTAGAGTGCCAGCAACGAGGGTTCAATTCCCACTTCTTTCTGTCAAGAGCTTATACGCTCTCCCTGTTACCATGTGGGTTTCTTTCCAGATACTCCACTTTCCTCCCACATCTGAAAGATATGCAGGTGAGAAGGTTAATTGGTCACATGAGTATATTTGGGCAGCGCAGACTCATTAGGCCAGAAGGGCCTGTTACCATGTTGTATCTCTAAATAATTTTTTAAACAATGAGGTTAGAGTGACTCCATTGGTGAACCTCTTGCCTTCTCTCATTTTTTCTGAGCCTATGGTGTGGTTTGTCACTGGTGCAGGCATTAAAACATGGTCTGTTGGGAGGATTTAAGAGATCCCATTGCACTGTCCTGACTTGGTCTCTGAACTGATCCCGTGGAAGTCACACTGTCTGGATACTTATTACATTTATGTTAGTGGAACCTTACTATGGATATGCCAGCAGGAGCATTTTTGGACTATAACAGCGTTGTTTACTCAAAAAAAAAAACTCATCAGCCATGATGGGATATCTTGGGATATCAAGGTCCATTCTCTCAAGGACAGCTTCTATCCTGCTGTTAAAAGACCATTGAACACACTTATAAAATGGATCTCACAATCCACCTTGTCATGGCTTTGCATTTTATTGTCCGCCTACATTGCACTTTCTCTAACTGTAACACTTTATTCTGCATTCTGTTATTGTTTTCCTTTGTACTGAATGGATTGTTGTACAGAAACGATCTGTATGGATAGCATACAAAACAAAGTTTTTCACTGAACGTCAGTATGTGTAACAATAATAAGCCCATTTAACAACATAATTTACCAATTTAATGATCTGACTTGTGTCAGGTTTGTTGATGGATAAACTTGTGCAGTTTCTGAGAATTGGAGGATTTTAGATTTATTAGGGGGCATCATGATTGTAAGAGGTGAGCAGTAGAGTGGATTTGTGTCTTTTTTAATATTCTGTAACTGACAATGTCAAAATAATCAGTTTCAAAGTTGGAATGTTTGGTATGATGGTTGAAATTTGTACAGTGTGACAGGCACCAAGTACAACAATTCATAATTTTCTGATGGTCTTCAGCATCTGAAAGGACATTGTCTCTGCTGTAATGTAGTAATGCTATGCTGCTTTTTTGCAGACATCACTGGTGATGTCATCATTTATCGTCCATCCCTGAACAGAACTGGGGGGCGGGGGAGGTGGTTGTTTAGAGTCATAGTCCAGAAACAGGCCCTTCAGCCCATCTAGTCCATGCAAGGTTTTATTCTGCGTAGACCCATTGACCTGCAGCTGGAATATTTTCTTTAATATCCCTCATGTCCATGTTCTTATCCCAAAGTCACTTAAATGTTGAAATCGAGCCTGCATCCATCACTTTTGCTGGCAACTCGTTCCACTCTCACACCACCCTCTGAGTGAAGTTGTTCCCCCTCAGACACCCCCTTAAATATTTCACCTTTCACCCATCATCTCTTGCACTTTGTATTTTTCGTTATAGCTGGTCGTATTTCTTTTCGTCCCACTGTCACAAAGCAACAAGTTTCATGACACTAGCTAATTATAATAAACCTGATCATGAGTCATCTCTAGTGATGGGTATGTAGACCATAAATTTGAGATGAGGTAGGGATAGTAGATTCCTTCTCTGAATGACATTAATGAGCCTGATTTGTTATTTTTTTAAACGACCAACCATAGTTTCATGGTCACTATCAGTGAGTCTCACTGTTTATCAGATTCTTAATGTATTTATTTCACCAGTTGTCATGGTGGGAATCAGACAAGATTTTCTGGATTAATGTGGCAATAATCAGCGCAGTACCTTTCCTAACACAGTGTGAGATTCTTCAGGGAAGCCAAGAGGATGTCAAACTACCACATTCCTGATGCTGTGTCATTTAAGTTTCAATAATGTCACTCTTTGTCTCTGAGTCAGTTGTAATTGATAGCAGGGTGCACGGGTGCAAGGAACTGCATCATTCCCGATAAGATTCCTACTCCTGAAATTGTTTCTCATGGGGATGGTGGTAGTGAAGAGGTTGGATTTGTATTCTTGGGGTGAAATGTCCATGATCCATCCCAAGAACTTGAATACAAAATCTGGGTTGTTACTCCAGAGATGTATGGTGGGTGTGCTGAATTGTTACAAGTTCTGGCATTTGATTCAGATTCATTTATTTATCACTTGTACCTCAACAAACGGTGACATGTCCTTTGCATTAACAAACCAACAGGAAGCAATATTTAGAAGAACAGAAATTCTCTTAGTAATACTTTTCACTCACCCAACATCAGTGAAACAGATAATTTGGCCATCATGTTGCATTTTATGGCAGATTGCTGGGTCCACTTGACTTCTAGGTTTCCGTGATTATTATAGTGACCGTGTTTCAGAAGTGGTTTTTTTTTTGTGTCTTCAAGCCTATTTCAAAAGGCTCCGTGTGAAAACAAGTTATTTCCCTATGATTATTTCAATCATTCCTGATTTTCCAACAGATATCTCATCAGAGTTCAAAGTAAGTGTATTATCTAAGTATGTACGGTACTGTGCAAAAGGTCTTACTGATGTGTATATTCGTGCCTAAGACTTTGCACAGTATTGCATATTGGTTAAAATAGGGTGGTTGAGAAACAGAGTACTTAGCTTTGCATTAGCTCAGTAGTACTAGTTGTTATTTGGTAACTGGAAAGACATAATATACACCACTGTGTAAAAGTCTTATGAACCCTATCGCGCTCTCTCTCTCTCTCTCTCTCTCTATATCTATATCTATATCTATATATATAGAGAGACCTAGGGCTCCTGTACCACCATCTCCCAATGGCAGCAGTGGGAAGACAGCATGGCCTTGGATGTTGGCGGCCCCTGATGATGGCTGCTGCTCTGTTTGTAAATGAGCTCAATGGGTGGGAAGGGCTTTATCTGTGATGAGCTGGGCTGTGCCCACCGTTTTTTTTTTGTTGGCTCACTATAACTAACATCACCATTGATAGCTTGGACCTCCTATGTCAAAGCATAATGCAGAAAGTTGGCTGAAATCTCTGGCCTTGGTGACCATTTGTTGAGAAGTGATTTAGATTGCAGGTCTGCTGGACAGCATTTTGAACTGGGCATCAAAATGATGTACTGTAGCAAGGTAGAAATAAATCAACTCTCAAAGTAATTATTAGTACATTGCATTCTGACAATGTAAATATGTAATTCTTGACCTTTCTGACCTTCCTGTTAATTAACATGATGTGACAACTTAAGTGTTTTTAATTTATTGTTGAGGGGAAAAGTCTGAAAGGGACAGTAATTAGTATTGATTTAGATTCCTACTGTTAAACAGAGTATATGTTATCGTGAATCTTGTTCAAGAACATTATTACTGCACATAAATGATAACAGGGACTTTATTTTTAAGTGATGTATGGTTATGAAGTTTGCTAAATTATTTAGTTGGACACAGATCCTTGAAAATCCACACATAAACTGGCTAAAATGGTGCTAAAAATAGAATTGAAGTCATTGGTATTGAACTATGGAAACTAACATACTGTCACTACTATGAAGTCCCCCAACACCACTGGCTAGAGAATAATTTCATGTTTCAAACTTGTACATTGCAGCCTGTGTTACAAGGGAAGATTAGTGAAGCAGAAATGACGTTTCCTTCAGAAAGTTTTAGTAAAAGTAGTAAAACCCATGAATATTGAGAGCCTAGATAGAGCAGATGTGGAAAGATACAGCGCAGTCTAGGACCATAGGGCAGAACCTCAGAACCCCTTTAGGACAGAGGTGAGGAGGAATCTCTTTAGTCAGAGGGTGGTAAATATGTGGAATTTATTGACAAAAATGGCAGTGGAAGCCAAGTCACTGTGTATATTCAAAGCAGAGGTTGATGGGTTTGAGATTAGTAAGGGTGTCAAAGGTTTTGAGATTGAGAGGGATAATAAATTAGCCCTAATGGAATGGCAGAGCTGACTAGATGGAATCGTGGGGGCAAGACTAGGCCAATGTCTTAGGGCAAGAGTAGGAAAGAAACCATTTCCTTTGTAAGTAGATTGATATCCAAGGGATATATATTAAAAAAACTAAAAGAAACTGAGTGGATGTGATAAAGAATTACTTTGGAGAAAACCTTAAGATTCCAAATGTGCTAATATCAAAGAACAAAGTACCCGTAAAGGGGATTTGTATTTCAGAGGGATTTATAGTTACAGAGAAACATTTCAGTGTAGGGCTCCCTCAGTATTTTTCCCTTCTCTTTTTGAATTAGTTATTTAATTTACTTTTGTTTTTATATGTACTTATTGCAGTTTAGAGTTTTTGTTATTGTGTATTGCAATGTGCTGCTGCCCCAAAGTGACAAATTTCATGACATATGCCAGTGATGTTAAACCTGATTCTGATAACGGAAAAGATCTTTCACTAATGTGTTTATTTTTATTTATTGAGATACAGCATGTAACAGGCCCTTTCTGCCTTTCGAGCCATGCTGCCTAGCGATCCCCTGATTTAATCCTGGCCAATTTACAATCACCAATTAACCTACCGACACATACTTCTTTGGACCTTAGGGAACCGGGGGGTGGGGGGGGGGGGGGAAACCAGAGCACTAGGCGGAAACCCACCAGGTTACGGGAAGAATGTACAAACTCCTTACAAGCAGTAGTGGAAATTACAGGATTGATGGGTTATATTGTCTCCCGTTTTGTATGGTATATGCAACTTGTGTTTTGTTCTGTAGTTCCCAAGTAGTGTGACAAAATGGCTAAGTTAATGGATTAACCACCAGAGTTCTGGAACATTGATTAAGAGACAATATCTCACTATGGTGACTGATTCTCACTAAGGAAAACAAAATTACTAGATTCTTATTAAAACAATAACTCCTTGTTCTCTGATGTGTTCATAAAGAAACCTGCTATCTTTTCGAGCTCTTGCCCATATCTAAGTCCAGAACTACTAGTGTTGGTTTGTGGCTGCCTGTAAGAAGACAAATCTTAAGGTTGTATAAGGTGTACATACTTTGATAATAAATGTACTTTGAACTTTAATGGTTGACACTTAATTGCTACTTGAATTCTTAGGCAGTTAACAGTAGACAATTAATACTGATAGGACTGGAGATTTCAAAAACCAACATATGAACAAACTGCAAAGTAGAGCCAGTGACTTTAAGTTTTAAGGAGTTTGAGGAGAGTTATTAAGTTATCAAACTCTCTAGCAAATTTCTGTGGATGTGCAGTGGAGAGTACTCTGGTGTGGAGGCTCCAATGCACAGGAAATCAGAGAGGCAGCAGAGGGTTGTAAACTCACCCAGCTCTGTTGTGGGCACCACCATCTGCACCATCGAAGACATCTTCAAGAGGCAGTGCCTCAAGAAAGTGGCGTCCATCACAGTGGACACTCACCAGAAGATATGTGCCTCCTTCTTGTTACTACCATAAGAGAGGAGGTTCAGGAGCCTGAAGATCCACATTCAATGATCCATAAGCAGCTTCTTCACCTCTGCAATCAGATTTCTGAATAGTCCATGAATCCATAAAAACTTCATATATCAGCCAATCAGGTGACGATAACTCAATGCATAAAAGCATGCAGACATGATCAAAAGGCTCAGTTGTTGTTCAGAACAAACAACAGAATGGGGAAGAAGTGTGATCTAAGTGACTGAATGATTGTTGGTGCCAGATGGGGTGGTTTGAGTATCTCAGAAACTCCAAAACATCTGGTCAGAGGGGAATGGCCAGACTGGTTCAAGTTAAAGGGTAAATGACAGTAACTCAAATAATCAGATGTTACAACAGTGGTGTGCAGAAGAGCATCTCTGAATACACAACACAACAAAACTAGAAATAGATGGGCCACAGCAGCAGAAGACCATGGACATACCACTCGGTGGCAATTTTATTAGGTACAGGAGTTATCTGTAGAGTGGCCACAGAGTGTATGAAGGCTACCTTTGCAGTGTAGTCTGAGGCAGGTATGGATTTCACAGCTCAGAAGCTGTCTCCAGCCGCTGATACATTGGTACCTGATGCAGATTCCACATACCATGAGCAGGAGATTTGATGTGCCTGGGTTACACAGACTATGAACATCCATTTCAGTGCTCAGCTAATGCTGACTTGGTTGCTTGGTTAAAGACTGTCAAGCCTTTTAGTTTCTGAAATCCCTCTTTTGCCAAATGGTGGTGCAGTCCAAGGCTCATCTCTGCAACTTGAGAAAGAGGAAGATCAGCTTTATTTGTCACATGTACGTCGAAACGTTGAAGCAGACACTGAAATGTATTGATTGCATCAAATGAAATTGGCAAGGATTTGTTGGGCAGCCTGCAAGTGTGGCTACCCTTCTGGCACCACCGTAGCATGCCCACGACTTTATAACTTTAACCCAGGCATCAGTGGAAAGTTGTAGGTAACCGGAGGCACCCAGAAGAAACTACGCAGTCACGGGGAGAACGTAGAAACTCATTTCAGACAGTGGTAGAGCATTATGCTAGCCATTACGCAATCGTACCACTCACCCACCCCCCACCCCCAACAACTTGATATCTTTCATTATATTTCACCATCAGGTAGATGAGAACTGTTTTCTAACATGAAGTCAATCTGCTTGTAGGCTTGTATGCTTTTTGCACCAAGCCAGCTGTAATGTGCAGTAAACAGAAAATGCTGCAGGACCTCAGCATACATCTATGGGGAGAAATAAACAGCCAATGGTTTGGGCCAAGACTCAGCCCAAACTGTCAACATTGAAGCTGCCTGTCCTGTTGAGTTCCTTCTCCAGCATCTGCAGATGTTCTCCTGCCAGTTGTACGGTAATGTTCTTGCTGTTCTGACTGAACTCAGCCAACTCAGCAGAAGCTGAGCAATAAAACAGCAAAGTTGATTGTCTGTCACAATATGCCTGGTCTAGGTATTCAGGACTCAGCAGGCGTATGAACCAGTGACTGGAGTGGAGATGACCTAATATGTAGAGCTCAGCATTTGAGGTTGGGAATGTACAAAGGAGTGTTATGACTCAGCAGCTAAAGCTTGGATATCAGTTGAAGTGCAAGACTTGACTCTTGAGTCTGGGATGACCATGGAGTGTATGACTCAGCAACTGAAGCTAGGACGCACATGGAGTGCATGACTCAGCTGTGGAGGCCGGGATTATTCATGGAGTAAATGAGTCAGCAACTGAAGCTGGATGTCCAGTAGGTGTATGGTAGCTTCTGAAGCCAGGATGATTGGAAACAACAGTTTACTACACCCTGGTTAAATTTACCTGGCTGTTCGGGAAGTGGAAAATTATTTTGGAATGTACCTGAGGATTCGCTGATGGAAAATAGACAACTAATTACATAGATGCAAGAGATTTTGCAAATGCTGGAAATCCAGAACACACACAAAATGATGGAGGAATTCAGCTCAGACAGCATCTATGGAGGGGAATAAGCAGTTGATATTTTGGGCTGAGACCATTCTTCAAGACTGGAATGGAAGGGGGAAGAAGCCAGACTAAGAAGGTGGGTAGAAGGGGATGTGTACAATCTTGCAAGTGATGAGAACAGTTGAGGGGAAAGGTGGATGTTTGGGGGATGGGCATGATATGGGGAGGTGGGAGGTGATGGGTAGAAGTGGTAAAGGGCTGAAGAAGAAGAAGTATGAGAGGAGAGTGGATAACAGGAGAAGGGGAAGGAAGAGGGGCACCAGAAGGAGGAGATAGGCAGGTGAGGAAAAGTAAAGGAGTAAGAGGGGAACCAGAATGGGGAATGGAAATGGAAAGAAGGGAGACAAGTTACTGGAAATCAGAAAAATCATGTTAATACCATCAGGTTGGAGGCTACCTAGCTGTTCTTTGAGGTGTTGTTCTTCCAAACAAATAACATAAATTGCTCAAAGTATTTTATCTGTAGAGGTAGTTCAGGGGTATGGAGATGATTTGGTTAGAAGATTTGACATGTGATGGGGAAGTCCCCCACCCGTCAAAGGTTGTTATGTTTTAAGCATGCCAGATTTTTTATGTTCAGTTTTTTAACCTGTATCAATAATTTGTTCCATTATTATATAGCAATTTGTTGATTTAAACAACAAAACATTTTGGTAATCATGGTAGATTAAGAGTGATGGTTTGGCAAGCTGAAGGAAAATGCGATTACTTACTTCATGGGTTTAGCAAAATGGCGGTTAAGGACTGGGTTCATGGTCATGGCTTTGATTTCATGGAAAATATTCACCCAGTATCATATGCTAATTACCAGTGAGTTGAGTTGAAGGCTGTCAACTCGAATTCTCAATGCTGCCTGATTCTTTTTTTTTGCTCCTTCTAAGTGAGTTCCAGATATTGTATGCTTGTGTGTGTACATAAGAGAGGAGGAAATCAATCCTTAACTTTAAAGTTCCTTCATTTCACCTTAAATCAATGTCCTTTTGTTTTTTTTATATATATCTTTGCCATGTAGTGACTGAATTTGCACATAATACTCCGTATGGTCTAACCAGTGGTTTGTAAAATTGCAACCTTTTTTTATGTGACATGCCCTGACCTATGAAAGAAACTGTGCTTTGTGCATCCTTCACCACCTTATCTGTGTGTTTCTACTTTCAAAGCACCATTGAGTTTAACCTCAAGGTTCAACTGTTGATCAATGATACTTACAATCTTTATATTGACAGTATATGTCTCACAGTTGATGAATGCCATTGCACTGTATGCCTTCTTAACCACACAGTAAACATGCACAACAGTTTTGAGTGCCCTATGGACTCGGACCCCAAGATCCCTCTGATCCTCCACACTGCCAAGAGTCTTACCATTAATACTATATTCTGCCATCATATTTGACCAACCAAAATAAAACACTTCACACTTGTGTGGGTTGAACTCCATCTGCCACTTCTCAGCCCAGTTTTGCATCCTACCAATGTCCCGCTGTAACCTCTGACAGCCCTCCACACTATCCACAACACCCGCAACCTTTGTGTCATCAGCAAATTTACTAACCCATCCCTCCACTTCCTCATCCAGGTCATTTATAAGAATCACAAAGAGAAGTGGTCCCAGAACAGATCCCTGAGGCACCCTACTGGTGACCGACCTCCCTGCAGAATATGACCTGTTTACAACCACTCTTTGCCTTCTGTAGGCATGCAAGTTCTGGATCCACAAAGCAATATCCCCTTGGATCCCATGCCTCCTTACTTTCTCAATAAGCTTTGCTTGGGGTACCTTATCAAATGCCTTGCTGAAATCCATATACACTACATCTACTGCTCTACCTTCATCAATGTGTTTAGTCACATCCTCAAAAATTTCAATCAGGCTCGTAAGGCATGACCTGCCTTTGATAAAGGGCTATGGGTAACCCTAGGTAATTTCTAAAGTGTGTACATGTTTGGCACAGCATTGTGGGCTGAAGGGCCTGAGTTGTGCTGTAGGGTTTTTAATGTCCTACCTCTGTCTGACTCCCCAAAGTGAAGCACTTTGCATTTGTTGGGATTAAGTTCTATTTTCCAGCATCCCACCTAATGTTCCATTTAATCTATATTCTGCTGTAGCTTTAGATAACATTTCTCACTTATTACTATACGACCACTTCTGTCATCCACAAAATTGCTAATTACGCCTCCTACATTCATATCTAAGTTGTTGCAACATATCGCAGACAATAATCGTTTCAACACTGATCCCCCAAGGTACACCAATGATGAAATAATTCCAATTAGAAAAGCATACTTTACCCTCTGCCTCCTCATCCAAAGATAATTTTGGATCTAAATATAAACACAGGAGTTTCTGCCAGTGCTGGAAATCTAGAGTAACACACACAAAATGCTGGAGGAACTTGGCATGTCACACAGCATCTATGGAAAGGAATCAAGAACTGACATTTCAAGCTGGGACCCCTTATCTGGACTCATTGGTAATTATCTTATGAGATTTGGTGACTATTTTCTTTGTGAATACTTTCATAATCCTTATCTGCTAATTTACTAAACCTATTGAGTATTTTTCCATAATAATTGAGTAATATTGCAAAGGTATTGATTAAGCATTCTGTGTTTACATAATGCATTGTGGGTTATATGCAAAAGTACATAAATGGCATATGTTATTGCACCACCACGTCATATCTGCATGCCTCTCTGAAAGTAAAACTAAACATGCACAAGTTATCTCCCAGTTCTGTGCTTTTATTTACTTCGATCAAGTTTATGTTTTGGAGTTACAAAGGAGTGGCGACAAGGATCTTTTACACAAACCTGAGACAATGACCCATTTATTGAAGCGCAGCAAGACATTTGAGTTTAAATAAATAAGCAGAAAATGGAAGAATTCATGGGTTGCTAAACAGTGAGTACCAGGTGATAATAATTATAAATTGAAAAAGAGCAGAAAGGGCTGGCTGCATTGGAAAGCAATTGCACAAAAGATCACTGGCTGCTGTATATGGAATGAATTGAGCAATATTTTGAAGCTGATGAAATAGCCAATGAGGAGCAAGTGCCAATTTTGCTGAGAATAAAGGCATACAGTTTGCTTAGTTTAACTGCTCCATATAAAACAGCTGAAATGAGCTTTGCTGATATCACAATAATAATGCAGGAATGTTTAGAACCAAAACCATTGCTGATTGCAAAATACTTTAGATTTCATAAGCGGAATCAAAAGGAAGGGAAGCCTATTTCAGCATATGTGGCTGAATTGAAGTCTGAACGTTGTCAGTTTGATAATGGGCTTAATGATACACTGAGAGATTATTTAGTTTGTGGACTAACAAGAAAGCATTCAAAAATGGTTCCTAACTGAAGCACGACTTTCATTTTAAACAGCAGTTGAAATAACTGTATTACTAGAAACAAGAAACAGTTGTAATTGAGTTGCAGTCAGGAATGAAAGTGAGTGAGAACAAACTTGCAATATCTAAACAGAAACTTGCCTGTCTGAACAACTGGTGTTATTGTTATGGCAAAGGCTCACATACAGCAGAACAGTGCAGATTTAAAGGTAAAAGCCGCAGAAAATGCATCAAAGTCGTACACACACAAATGGAGCATGTCAGGCAGACAAAAATAAATAGATGGCAGAGGGAAGAGAAAAACATAAAAGGTCAATTTGCAGTTTCAAAAGACACTCTAAGTACATTTATTATCAAAGTATGTATATATTATACAACCTTAAAATTTGTGTTCTTGTAGGCAGCCAGTCACAAGACAAAGAAATCCAAATATATAAAGGTTGTCAAATACCTAATATGCAGAGGGAAAATAACTAAACAAATCATGCAAAGAATAAAAGTAAGTAAATAGCATTTAGAATGAAAATGACTCCTCGGACATGAAGCCTGTACCAGGCCCACAGCCTCAGTACAGCTCAGAACGGAGTAAGTGTCTCGGAGAAGTGAACAGAACCAGCACAACCATTGCCTCTGGTCCCAACACCGTACCTTTTTCAATCCCTCAGACCTGGCATTTAAATCATCCAAGTATCAGGTCAGTCCTCGCTATCAGACCTGGGTCCTTTTGCATTAACACATTCTGGGCCTAGACCCACCACTATGTTTTGGCCCAAACCTGACTCTTCCAAGTCGGCTTGGTGCTTGGATTGGTCAAACCTCTCTTTCAGTTTGGGTAAGCAGGCCTCTAATCCGTCTCTCCTTCACTCCAACTTTGCTCTGCTCTGCCTGTCCCAACATTGCCTCAAATATGCCTTGACCTCACCTCACATATGTATGTGTCGAACCTTTGACTCCACCTTTCCTTTGCTTGCCTCTCCATTGTTTGTGGTGATCGTTTAGCATAATTATTTTACAGAGAATGTATTACTAATAATGTATTTAGTTCTATTCATTGTCTTGTTGACCACCAGTAAGTAGCTGCAGTGCCATCTGAAGCGGGAAAAGCACTAATTTGCACACTGTTGATGAAAATTCTAAGATATTGATGAGAGTGACACAGGCCTGGCTAACCTTACGATTTACAATGTGTAAACTAACAATTGATAAGCAATAAGGCTTTCAGCAGAAGTGAGTGGCAAATAATTAAAACAGAATTGGAAACTGACTCGGCTATTTCAGTCATTCCACAAAATGAGTTTGAATGCCATCACAAAGATTTCGAACTGAAACCTGCAAATATTCAACTAAGAACTTATATTGGAGAAAAGATGACCCCTGTGGGAATGACATTTGTAACAGTGGGGAAAACAACAACCAACAAGCCACGTTGGTCTTGCATGTGGGGGAAAAATAGGAGAGCAGCATTATTGGATCAAAATTGGATGAGACAACAAAAATTTGATTGGAGGTCCATTCATGATTTGCATGTTCATCCCCTGCAATACTGTCTACTAAAGCTGAAGTAAGAAAGGTACTGGATAATGCAAGAGCAGTGTTTAAGGATGGCTTTGGAAGACTCAAACTTGTAGAGTGTGTGTGTAAATACATATAATACAGTGTGTGTGTTTGTTTTTATATATATATATAGAGAGAGAGGTGCATTTTATACTGAGTTGGAGTTTATAGCCAAGCAGGGAGGAGTGTTGTGTATTTAATATTTGAATAATATTGTAAAATTATTTTTAATAATGATAAAGAATGATTGAGCATTCTTTGTTGTTTATATAAGGCATTGTGGGTTATACGTAAAAGTACGTAAATGGCATTCATCATTACATCAACACGTCATGCCAGTGTGCCTCGCTTAAAGTAAAAATGAGCTTTCAAGTGTTATCTCCCGCCTCCATGATTTTTTAATTTTGATCAATTTTATGTTTTGGAGTTACAATACCTAACACATCCTATGAACTCATGATAAATAATTCACATCCAGAATCATGTTTTTTTTTCTAAGCTTGCCAAATCTCACTTTAATCTTCTGGCCCTTGTGACATTTAACCTTATCGAATGTCTCAGGAAAGTCCAGAATGTTAGAATTCTGTAGGTTTCTCGGAGAGCCCCTCTCAATATTCTAAACCACGGCGAATAAAAAGTTATTGATCTAATTGCTCTTTATTCATCAGTCCTGCTGTCCTGGAATCAGTCTAGCAAACCTTTGCTCAAATAGTCTTCCAGTTAATCACCCAACAGGCAATTCATTCAAAACAATGTCTTTCTTAATGACTGACAAGCCATTCTAAATATGAACAAAACAATCTTCAAAACACAACTCAGTCTGATCTTTATCTAAAGCAGTTTATTATACTGATTAAGAAATAGTGACCATTTGAAGCTATCCATTGATTTTTAATTTTGTTGATGTTCATAATTGTTACTTTAGCAATATGTGACACTTAAATACCAATAAATATATAACCTGCTATTCTGTGTTCAGCAGTGTAACTGTGTTCACTTAGAATTTTCAATAAAAAGAAATTACGTTCTGCTCAATTTATCTTTTCTTGCAAAGCTTCTATGGGACAAAATGGGAAAACAAGTCATAAATGCAGTGGATATATAGATGGCATTAAAACAACGAGAACTACTGGTATCATTAAGGTGTCTTGGCTTGTACTTCAACTGTAGTCATTTGATGAGTACTTTTCATACGTTGATGGAAAATAGAAGTTTGGTTATTAAAAATCTATGGATAAAAGGTGCCACTGATGAATAATGCAGATCGTAGTCATGATTTTTGTAGCTGTACTGTTTGATACATCAGTCCTTTACTGGAACACCATAATAGACAAAAATCATCAGCCTAAATTTTCCCATCCAAAGTGCTTCAAGGTGAGAGGTCGAGACCCGAAGGTCATAGCTGGTGAAGTCCGAAGGGCAAAGTCAAAAGTCAAAGACTGATAGTAGCAGCTTGAAGGAGTTGTAAGTATCCAGGTCATCAGCACTGGAGGGCCGTGCAAGTCCAGAAGCTGAGGTAATTGTCAAGTCCTGGGTGAAGTCCAAAGTTGGAGGCCTGATGTGTGTGAATTTGAGAATCCAGGGACAAGGACTGCAGGCCACAAAGCGGCTTGACCTGGGGTTGAAGGCCTGTCTGGTTTGGGTGGGAGAGTAGGATGGGAAAGGAGCTTGTTTTGCTGCTGTTGTCCTTGATGTGTTGTGTTTTGTTGTTGCTGCTGGTGTTCTGTAGAGCATTATGGGTGCGCTATGTTGTCGCTAGAATATGCGGTAACACTTGCTACGCTGCACATCCTCGGGTGTGTAGGTTGTTAACACAAACAATGTATTTCACTGTATGTTTTCCATATGCATGTGATAATCATATCTGGATCTTTTATTTTCTCCAGAACATCTGAATTTTCAATTTATTTTTGGGGTAAATCAAAAATATTCATCTTAAAAAGTTGTTCCACTTGCCCAGATCAAAACCTGTGTGTGCACCATTGCATTTTCATATATTTTCCCTTTTACTGAAGGACTGTATGGTTTAATTTAATGTTCTTTGTAATGTTTCAGCAGCGCATGCAGAGGGAGGATGGATTGTCTTGGAAGCAACTTTAAAAATTGGACTGGATGAATGCTTAAAGGGGAGGCAAAAAAAGCCCAGCACACGCAGAATGCTGATGGAGCTTGGCAAGTCATGCAGCATCTGTGGAGGAGGAGAACAGTCACTGCCTTGGGCCTTGACCCATCATCAGTACTGGAAAGGAAGGGAGTAGAAGCTGGAATAAGAAGGTGGTTTTGGGAAAGAATAAATGCAGGAAGGTGATATTTGTCCCTGTAAGGGTGTAAGGTGGGTAGGCAGAGGAAGGGTTTTGAAATGAGAAGCAGGGAGGGGATCGGTGGAAGATGTAAAGGGCTAAAGAAGATGGAATCTTATGGAGGGCAAGGGATCATGGAATAAAAGGAAGGAGGAGGGGAAACTAGAGGTGATGGGCAGAAGAGAAGAGAAAGAATGAGAACCGAGTCAAAACTTTCACTGTTATGGGGAAAATTTATGAACCCCTTACAAGACTGTAAGTTGAACCCTGATTGGTGACGCCTTTAAGAAGATGATGTGCACAGAGATTCCTTTGGGTTGGTGGGGAAGCACAGGTTATGGATTTCAGAAGATAGGGACATTGAAAGCCTTGTGCAGAAGGTCAGAAATGCCAGAGGGGATGTGAGAATATTTGTAGATAAATTGAAAAAGCTGAGCAGAGTTTAGTGAAGCATGTGACCTGGCAACAGGTAGGGTGAAACCACCTGTTAGATCCAGCAGATCCTTCCATTTAGCTATTGGGTCACACTTAAATACAAAAATTAAAACCTGTGTTTGTGGTCAGTGGGTGATGGAATAGGACAGCATTTGAAGGGCAGGAGTATGGGGTTAGGGAGAAATGTTAAGGTTCCATCTTAAGGTTAATTTGGAATTTAAAAACTTCATTACACTATGCTGGACATCAACACTTTTTAATAAAAAAAAGATTATTCTTCCCTCCTGAAACTCTGAGCTGGATGAAAGCATTTTCAATTTTAGGAATAAACAGCACAAGATCTCTTTTCCATGCCATAAACCATTCAATGCACTAACATTTTGAACTTGATTGCTGGACTTTCTTTCACAATTTCACGGCTTGTGAAAATCTGCAATTGCGTGGTTATCTTCCATATTCTTGAAACATTTTTTTTTACCTAAAGCTTGTAATTCTGTGCCATCTCATTGATTTCTGTTCAATATCATGCATTTGGAATCGGGTTTATTATTGCTGACATAAATTGTGAAATTAGTTTTCTGGCAACAGTACAGTGGAGGACATTCAAAAATCAATAGATGTTACAATAAATGTAAATAAATAGTGTAAATGTGGAATAGTGTGTTGGTGTTCATGTGCTGCTCAGAAATCTGATGGCAGACAGAAAAAAGCTATTCATAGAACATTGAGTGTGGGTCTTCAAGCTGCTGTTACTGATGAGGAGAGGGCATTCTTGGGTTGTGAGGATCCTCAATAGAAACATAGAAAATCATCTGCACAATACAGTCCCTTCAGCCCACAATGCTGTGCCGAATGTGTACTTACTCCAGAAATTGCCTAGGGTTACCCATAGCCCTCTAATGATGGATAATTCCTGCGTGCTATGATTTTTTTCTTGTCGGAGAGAGGACGTTGGATTTACACATTCAGCTGCTCTGAAAAGCAGCAGCTTCGGCATCTCAAGGAACACCACACACAACTTGGCAACAAATCTATTCCCCTTCCAGTTCCCGTTTTTGAAGGGAGCATGAGGTTACTTGGACTGAAATTACTTTGAGAATTGGTAGTAACCCTCCAGTAGCCTGTGACCAGGGTAACCCAGCTGACCTTGTGCTCACAGCTGGGCCTCTTCTATTCTTAGCTCTGACTTACATGCTAAAGCTGGATTGTAATCAGGAGCAGGGATCCTGGCAAAAACTCCAGTAAATGCAACAATAATATAATGAAAAAAAAAACACAAGAAAATAGCAGAAGTAGGCTGCCTACCCCACCGTTGAATCTGATCATGACTGATCTACTGCAGGCCTAGATCCTCTTCTGTTCCAGGTTGCCATAGCTATCAATTCCCTTTACTTTTAAAATTTTATCATTCTACACTTTAACTATGTCTGACAATGTATTGACAACCGTGAGAGCAAATTTCTATAAACCTCAAGTTTGTGAGGTATATGGAATATTAATAACAAATTATGGTGATGTAATTTATATTAATAAGACATTATTATAATAGGTATCAAAATTTGAAAACAAATCTGCTTGAACCAGTCCTCAAAATAAGAGTCAGGTTTATTATCACTGATATATTGTGAAATTTGTTTTGTGGCACCAGTACAGTACAAGATACAAAAATTATAATAAGTCACACTAAACGAATAGTGTTAATGTGGAGTAGTGAGGTAGTGTTTGTGGGTTCATGGACTGTTCAGACATCTAATAGCAGAGGGGAAGATGCTGTTCCTAAAATGTTGAGAATGGGTCGTCAGGCTCCTGTACCCCCTCCCTAGTGATGGTAATGACAAGAAACCTTGTCCTCAATGGTGATGGTCCTTTGTGGCAGATGTTGTCTTCTCAAGACATCTGTCTTTTAAAGGTGTCCTAGATAGTTGACCCATGACGGAGCTGGCTGAGTCTGCAACCCTTTTGATACTGAGCATCGAAGCCTTCATAGCAGGTGGTGACGTAACCGATCAGAATGCTCTTCACAGTACATTTGTCGAAAATCGCACGAGACTTTGATGTATCAAACTTCCTCAAACTGCCAATAATCTAGAGCAGCTGGCATGCCTCATTTATCATTGCATCAATGTGTTTGCCCCAGGATAGATCCTTTGAGATGTTGGTGCCCGGGAACTTGCAGCTGCTCACCCTTTCCACTGCTGATTCCTCAGTGAGGGCTGGTATGTGTTCCCCTGACTGTCCCCTTCCTGAAGTTCACAGTCAACTCCTTGATCTTGCTGACGTTGTGTGCAAGGTTGTTGTGACATCACTCAACCAGCTGATCTGTATAACTTCAGTCACTATCTGAGATTCTGCCAATGGCAGTGGTGATATCAACAGAGATCATGTTTGAGTTTGTGCTTATCCACACAGTTGTGCGTATAGAGATTAGAGCAGTGGGCTAAGCATGCATCCATGAGCTGTGGCTGTGTTGATTGTCAGCAAGAAGATGTTACTCATGATATGCATATTATAACGCTTTAGGAGTGACTGCTATGATTGGTGCTGCTCAGTGTAGTTAATTAGGCACTTGGCAAGATCCAATATATAAAAAAAATTAGCCATTGCAGGAGTGGGCCAGTGTTAGAGTGAGCAGTTGAGGCTTTGGCGAGGAGAGACATAGGCTGTTGGTAGATTTTTTAAAAATTGTTTATTCTTTCCCTCTTATGACACATTTAGAGCAGTAGGGATGCCAGACGGAATAGTGGAATGCTACTCTTGTGGGATGTGGGAAGGTAGAGAAGCCTCCAGTGTCCCTGATTAATGCAGCTGCAGCTTCTAACAGAGGAGCTGGAGCTGGAACTGGATGAACTCCGGATCATTCAGGTGGCTGAGGGGTTGGAAGACTGGACGTACAGGCAGGTAATTAGACCCAAGGTTCAGGACACAGGTAACTAAGTGACTGTCAGGAGGGGGAAAGACTGCTCCTGAGGCCATTCCCCTCAACAACAGGTACATCACTTTGCATATTGTTGGAGGTGGGGGGGCTGATCTCACAGAGAAAAGCCGTTGAGTTCAGGTCTTTGGAAATCAGTCTGGCTCTGCAGCTCAGAGGGGAAGGTGGGAGATGAGGTGACGGATTTGTTGCTTAGAGGAACTGAAAGAAGGTCGTGTGGACGAGAATGAGATTTGTGGATGGAATGTTGCCTCCCAGGTGCCAGAGTCAGAGATATCTTAGATCGAGACCACAGCATAGGTAAATGGGAGAATGAGTAGCCCGAGCTCAAGGTCTGCGTTGGTACCAATGACATGGGTAGGAGAGGTGATGAGGTCCTGCAAAGTGAGCTCAGGGAGTTAGGTGCTAAGTTAAAAGACAGGACCTCCAGGGTTATAATATCAGAATTGCTACCCATGCCATGTGCAATTGAAACCAGAAATAGCAGGAGGGAGGGCTTCAGGTTTTCGGATCAGTGAGCTTTCTTCCAGGGAATGTGCGTCGTGCACAGGACGGGCAATTTGCATCTGAACTAGAGGGGACTAATATCCTTGTGGAAGGTTTGCAACTGTTGCAAGGAGCAGGGGTTTTGCTGCAGATTAAACTAGAGATGCAAGGAGATGGGAACCAGAGCACCAGGACAGATGGTGGAGTGGTTAAGCCTACATACAAAGTCAGGAATCACAAAGTTCAGCATGGTGGGAGTAATGTTCTGAATTGTGCATATTTCAATGCAAGGTAGGCAAGTTTAGGATATAGACCAGCATGTGGTAGTATGACATTGAAGCCGTTAGTGAGTTGGTCGCGGAGGGGCGGGGGTGTGGGGTGGGTGCAGGACTGGCAGCTCAATGTTTCGGAGTTCCATCATTCTAGACACGACAGATTGGGTGTGATTAAAGTGGTGACTTAACTAGTCAGGGAAAATGTCACTGCAGTACTCAGACAAGACAGGCTAGGGAGCTCATCTAGTGAGACTTTATTTGTAGAACTGAGGAGTAGGAAGGGTAATGCCTCTTGACGGGATTATATTATAGATTACCCACCAGGATTTAGAGGAACAAATTCGTAGAGAGATCGCAGACTGTTGCAAGAAACATAAGGTTGTGAAAGGAAATAATTTTAACTTCACACATATTGACTGTGACTCTTACACTATAAAAGGGCAGAATAGGATTCAGTTTGTCAAATGTGTTCCGGGAAGTTTCCTTAATCAAAGAATTCCCACCCAGAGAGTGTGCAACACTAGATCTTCTATTTGGGAATGAGCCAGGGAAGGTGGTATAAGTTTGTGTCGGGGAACACTTTGCATCGTAATGCCAGCAGTTTTAAGATAATTATGGAGAAGAATAGTTCTTTTATTCAGGTTGAGATTCTAAATTGGAGAAAGGCCAATTTATAGGGTATCAAAAAGTGTGGATTGGTATAGATTGTTTTTTGGCAAAGGTGTATTGGTAACTGTGAGGCCTTCATATGTGAAATATTGACTGTACAGAGTTTGTATGTTCCTGTTACAAGGATAACAGTTTTATGGAACCTTCCTTTCAAGGGATATTGAGGCCTTGGTTAAGAGAAGGAGGAGCATAACAGCTAAATCCACACTTTTTGATACCCTATGAATGAAGCTGGGCGGCGGTGTTAGCTGTGAGGAGGATGCTAAGAGGATGCAGGGTGACTTGGATGGGTTAGGTGAGTGGGCAAATTCATGGTGGATGCAATTTAATGTGGATAAATGTGAGCTTATCCGCTTTGGTTGCAAGAACAGGAAAACAGATTATTATCTAAATGGTGGCCGATTAGGAAAAGAGGAGATGCAACGAGACCTGGGTGTCATTGTACACCAGTCATTGAAGGTGGGCATGCAGGTACAGCAGGCGGTGAAAAAGGCAAATGGTATGTTGGCATTCATAGCAAAAGGATTTGAGTACAGGAGCAGGGAGGTTCTACTGCAGTTGTACAAGGCCTTGGTGAGACCGCACCTAGAGTATTGTGTGCAGTTTTGGTCCCCTAATCTGAGGAAAGACATTCTTGCCATAGAGGGAGTACAGAGAAGGTTCACCAGATTGATTCCTGGGATGGCAGGACTTTCATATGAAGGAAGACTGGATCGACTAGGCTTATACTCACTGGAATTTAGAAGATTGAGGGGGGGATCTTATTGAAACGTATAAAATTCTAAAGGGATTGGACAGGCTAGATGCAGGAAGATTGTTTCCGATGTTGGGGAAGTCCAGAACGAGGGGTCACAGTTTAAGGATAAAGGGGGAAGCCCTTCTTCACACAGAGAGTGGTGAATCTGTGGAATTCTCTGCCACAGGAAAAAGTTGAGGCCGGTTCATTGGCTATATTTAAGAGGAAGTTAGATATGGCCCTTGTAGCTAAAGGGATCAGGGGTATGGAGAGAAAGCAGGTACAGGGTTCTGAGTTGGATGATCAGCCATGATCATACTGAATGGCGGTGGAGGCTTGAAGGGCCGAATGGCCTACTCCTGCACCTATTTTCTATGTTTCTAAAGGCAGGTCAGAACAAATGATGTACTTAAGTATAAGAAATGCAAGAGAACACTTGAAGAAGGAATCGGGGGGGGGGGGGGAAGAGCTTGCTCTAGAAGACAAGGTGAAGGAGAATCCCAAGTGTTTTGATATTAAGAGCAAAACTATAGCAAGGAACTAAATTGGCTCTCGGGAAGATCAGAATGGTAATCTATGCATGGAGCCAAAAGAGATGGAGGAGACCTTAAATGGATTTTTTACATCTGCATTTACTCGGGAGATGGACACAGTCTATAGATGTGAGGCAGAACAGCAGAGACGTCATGGACCCTGTACAGATTACAGAGGAGGAGGTGTTTGCTGCCTTGAGGCAAATTAGGGTGAATAAGTCCTCAGAACATGACAATATGATCCCTCAGACCCTGTGGGAGGCAAGTGCAGAAATTGCAGGGATCATAGCAGAGGTATTTAAAGCATCATTAGCCATGGGTGAGGTGGCGGTGAATTGGAGGATAGCTAATGTTGTTCCCTTGTGTAAGAAAAGTTCTTGCAGTAAGCCCGGAAATGATAGGCCGGTGAGCCTGACATCAGTGGTGGCAAAGTTATTGGAAGGTATTCTAAGTAGCCAGATCTATGTATTTACATAGACATGAACTGATTAGGGAGCGTCAACATGGCTTTGTGTGTGGTAAGTTATGTCTAACCAATCTAATAGATCTTTTTCAAGTAAGTTACCAGAAAAGTTGTCTACATGGACTTTAGCAAGGCTTTTGAGAAGGTTACACACAGGAAGCTGATCAAGGAGGTTCAGTTGCTTGGTGTTCAAGATGAGGTTGTAAATTGTGGTAGAAGCCAAAGAGTATTAGTAGATGGTTTCCTCTCTGACTGGAGGCCAGTGACCAGTGGAGTGCTGCAGTGATTGGAACTGAGTCCATTTTGTTTCTCATCTATATCAATGATCTGGGTGATAATATGGTAAATTGGATCAGCGAAATTATGGGCCACACCAAGTTTGGGGGTGTAGTCCTAAAGTGGAGCCATATATCGATAGTGTTGTAAAAAAAGCTCTTGGCACATTGGCCTTTATAAATCAATGTACTGAGCATTGGGATGTTATGTTGAAGTTGCATAAGACATTGGTGAGGCCTAATTTAGAGTATTGTGTGCAGATTAATCACCTACCAATGTTCCGTCTAAGATACGCGTGTGCACACAACTTCTTGCTACTAGCGTACAAAGGTATTTAAACTGCGCACAAAAGGTTGTCACTGTCTGCCTCACTGGCATGTTAAGTATGTTTCATGATTATGCACAATTACATTCCCTTTTCTGGTTTCTGATGCCAACAGAGTTGACAATATGAAGTTTGCAAGGATTTGTCTGTAGGTTTTAGAACTGGCTTACTTATACTGAAGAAATTATTGATTCATTGTGTTGAATTCTAAAGAAGCAAAGGGTGTGAACCTCAAAAGAACTGCTAATTCATTTAAACTAGAATGGCCTAATGTAACTGTAGAAACTGCCACACCCAAAGCTCATGAGGTCAGGAACGTGCAGCTATGAGAAATATTTATACAGAATACAGAAACTGCTGTTACCTGTATTTATTGTCATGATGCAAAAGTTGCTGGAGAATTTTCAAGTAGGCAGAAATGGAATGACATTTGGAAACTTGACTTTTTGAAGTATTATTTAACAAGCAAATCACATGTGGACGGTGTGCAAAAGCTCCAGCGAGAAAATCCTTCATTACCCGCTACAGGCCTGTGGCGCATGTTTTGTGAGAGGGCAGTTGAACAAGAGCGAAAACGATCAAGCTCAGAGGAGATCAAAGTTCCTATTAAGTTTTTGCTAGCTGTTAAAATAAATACCTGTATATATAAAATTCAGTGCGCATGTATTGTCACTGGGCAAAATATTACACAGCACAAGATTTTTTTGCGCACACTGGTCAATTCGAGGGATCATTGTCACCTACCCACAGGAGAGATACAAATACAATTGAAAAAGTGAGGAGTAACTTTACAAGGGTATTGCTGGGACTTGAGGACCTGAGTCCCAGGGAAGGGTTGAATAGGTTGGGACTAATTCCCTAGAATGGAGAAGACTGAGGTGTGCAGGATTAGCTCAGGGAAATGCAAGCTGGCTTATTCCGCTGAGACTACAATTAGAAGTGCAATGCCTTGTAAGCCTCTGTAGTGGTGCTTGCTTTGCTGGTGCTGCTGCTGATAATTCTGCTTTTCTGCTGGCTTCTTAAGATTCTCAGTGTCAGTCAAAGGGTAGTTTCCTTTTATTCATCGTAGAAGATTGATAGAATGCAGCAAACATTACCCAAACAACCAAAGCAAATAACCTTAATCTCGAAATAATAGTGTATTGGGTGCTTCAGAAAATATACTACTTTGGATTAAAGATAGTTTAGATCATATCACATTAACCGACTAAGAAAACATGAGCTAACGTAAAATTCAACATATTTGAATAAGCTTTCACATCTTAAGCTACAAAGACCTGCTATTTTCAATGCAGCAACAAGGAAAGAATATAGTGGGGGGGGGGGGGGGGAGGAAACGAGTGATGAAAACAGATTATAATTAGCACAGCTTTTGTACAACTGATAAAAGGATGCTCAGCCGGTTGTAAAAACTCAATCAAAATTTAGCAATATTTGTATTTCTTTGAAGTGGGGAAAAGGTTTCAGATTTTCAGATTAAGCATAGACACATTTATTTCTAGATGTGTTGTATCACAACACTGTTCGGTAGGAATTGTTATCATTATTATAAATTAATAAATATTACAAAAAGCACCTGGAGTAACCAATTAAAGCAGTGAAATACAGAGTCTAGATGGGAATGGCAGCATAAATGTTAGCATTTCACACGTTTGTCAATAGCACACCCATGTGGTTAATGAAATTCTGCAATATCATGAATATATTATTCAATATATCAAACTAATGGCAACTCAATATTGATTAATTAAAAGGAGTGTAGATGAATCTTCATGTTAATTTTAATTCTCTGATGTATTTTCATTCATATTATGTTCTCAAAGAATGAGAGCTGAACAGTTAATTTTGGTTCTGCATTTGATAGAACTTTACAGCACAGGAAAAGGCCTATGATATCAGTGCCAAGCATGGTAACACACCAAAGCAAATTTCTTCTGTCTGCACATGATTCATATAAGACCATAAAACATAGGAGCAAAACTGGGCCAATCAACCCATTAAATTTATTCCATCATTCAATCATGGGCTGAATTATTTTCCCCTTCCACCCTTCTCCCTTTCACCTTTGACACCTCATCTTCCCATTCCCTGTGCCATGTGTCTCCCATCTTCTTGATTGAAAGATCAGATATTTCTGTGGAGTTTTTCCCCTCTGGTTGGGTGGGACTCGAGATCGCAGGTTTGGGATGAAATGTGAAATATTTGAGTGGAATCTGCAGCTCAGAGACTGGTGTTTGTGTGGAGTGAATTGCCAGCAAAAGTGATCGATGTTGATTCATAGAAAATAGAAACATAGAAAACAGGCCCTTTGGCCCACAATGCTGTGCCGAGCATGTCCTTACTTTAGAAATTACCTAGGGTTACCCATAGCCCTCTATTTTTCTAAGCTCCATGTACCTGTCCAGGAGTCTCTTGAAAGACCCTATCGTATCCCCCTTCCACCATTGTCGCTAGCAGCACATTCCACGCACTCACCACTCTCTGCGCAAAAAAAAACTTATCCCCTGACCTCTCTTCTATAACAATTGTAACATTTACCTGATAGAGGTGTACAAGATGATGAGAGGCATTGATTGTGTCGATAATCAGAGGCTTTTTCCCGGTGCTGAGATGGCTAACATGAGGGGGCACAGTTTTAAGGTGCTTGGAAGTAGGTACAGAGGAGATGTCAGGGGTAAGGTTTTTATGCAGAGAGTGGTGAATACATGGAATAGGCTGCCGGCGTACTGGTAGAGATGGATCCAATAGGGTCTTTTAAGAGACTCTTGTATAGGTACGTGGAGTGAAGGAAAAATAGAGGGCTGTGCAGTAGGGAAACACTAGGCAGTTTCTAGAGTAGGTTACACGGTCGGCACAACATTGTGGGCTGAAGGGCCTGTAATGTGCTGTAGATTTCTATGTTTAAGGGGAGGTTTGGGGAAGTACATGGCTGGAAGGGGTTTGGTGCGGGTAGATGCCGTGCAACAAGTCAGAAGGTCAGTTGGCATGGACTTGGTAAGCCCAAAGACCTGCTGCTGTAGTACTCTGATTCTGTGACTGTTGTTCAGGGATTCCTTCCTCCTGTATGTATGGAAGGGCAGCGGGGACCATGGACATTGCTGACATAATGGTACAGCATCTCGTCAGGCTGAATTACTTGGAATTAAATCAAATCCCCTCTGTACAGGATCGTCAGAACTCACATGACCTGGTTGAGGAATAGTTACTACTCCTCAACCATCAAGCTCTTTGAACCAAAGGGATAACTTCACTCTTCACTCAAGTGTTACCACAACCTATTATTGTACATTTAACTGCTCAAATTCTTTTTGCATGTGATCAGTTTGTTGTCTTTTTCATGCTGGTTGAATGTCCAAATTGGTGAGGACTGTCATTGATTCTATTTTCGTTATTATTCCCTCATGGATTTACTGAATATGTATGGTGACGTATGTACTTTGATAATAAATTCACTTTGAGCATTGATATATATATATATATATCTTGTGCATCTTGCCTTCTGGTAAGATGGCGGCGTGTTTGGATGTAGTGGCCTCTTGGGTGCCAACTAAAGGTGTTTTTTTTTTGTTAAATGTCATTTTTTTCTTTTTTATGATCGCAAATCAATACTGGACTCCAAGAATTTTGGGTACTACCGATATACCTCATCAGTGAGCTGTTCATTGAAGGAGGTGCTGGACCCGGTGTTGGAAATGATGCGCGAAGGTGGTGTGTGTTGTAACAGTGGGTGATTGTCTTGGATGTTTCTCTTGCGATTGCAAGACCCTGTTGGACATTGATAATCTTAGATGCTGCAGGCCTGATTCCCTTGATTGGTGGCAAGACAGACGCCAGGGGAGCTTTGTGGCCTTTGCTGTAGTGAGGACTAAGCCTCAAGCCGTGAGCTTGTCTGGTGTTGTAGTCCAGGAGAAGAGATGCCGGAGGTGGTGTAGCGTGGCATCCATGCTGGCCTTTCCCATCAGTGCTGCCCTCGGTGTTCGATCAGTAGAATGACAGGCTGGATTGTGTTTATTTGTGCACTGCCGAGAACTGCACCATCAAATTGCGGGATGTGTCACTCAGGGTTATGTATATGTTTTATTTTGCATCACTTTTTTTAGCTCACTATTTTGAATATTTAAATGAGCTGTGTATGTTTGCACCTTTGCCCCAGAGGAATGCTATTTTGTTTGGCTGTATTCACGTATGGTTGAATGATAATTGAATTTGAAATTGATTTGATGTGTGTATCACCATAAACAACCCTGAGATTCATTTTCTTGCAGACATATTCAATAAATCCATCGAATAATAACCATAATAGAATGAATGAAAGACTGCAGCAACTTGAGTGTTCAACCAGTGTGCAAAAGACAACAAACTGTGTAAACACAAAAAGAAAGAAATAATAATAAATAAGCAATAAATATCAAAAACATGAGATGAGGAGACCTTGAAAGTGAGCCCATAGGTTGTGGGAACATTTCAATGATGGGACAAGTGAAATTAGAACATAGAACTTTAGAAATGTACAGCCATTCATTCCACAATGTTCTGCTGACTATGCAATCTACTGCAGAGGCCTTTATTTTTCTAAACATGTACCAACCTTTGAGTCTCTTAAAAAACCCTATTGTATCCACCTCTATCACCGTCACTGGCAGTTCATTCCATGCACCCACCACTCTGTGTGTGAAAAACTTACCTCTGATATCCTCTCTGTATCTACTTTCAAGTAAATTATGTTAGCATAAGTTATAAATTAGCATAAATAACTTATGCCCCTCATGTTAGCCATTTCATCCCTGGGGAAAAAAGCCTCTGGCTATCCACACAATCAATGCTTTTCTCATTATCTTATACACCTCTATCAGATCACTGATATCATTAAATGAAGTTATCCCATTTGGTTCAAAAGTCTGATGGTTGAGGGGTAATAACTGTTCCTGAACCTGGTGGTGAGTCCTGATGCCCCTGTACTTTCTTCCTGGCGGTAGCAGTGAGAAGAGAGCATGAACTGGGTTGTGTGGATCCCTGATGATGGTTGCTGCATTCCTGTGACAGTGTAAGTACTATGATAACTCTGAACTTTTAATAGATATATATAACTTGCATATTGACTTCTCTGATCCTTTCCCGTGCAAACGCAGTTTCCTAGAACATGATATCAGTAATATCTTGCTAAATCCAAGTCACTTCAGTGCGTGAGAGGTTTGGAGATATTTTTACATTGGTGTGAATGAGTTGTGAAATTATTCATGAGAAGGAAGTGAGAAAAATAAATGACACTTTAGAAAATGGAAGTCTAGAAAATGTAAGTATTTGGCAATTTGGGCTTTCAAATGTGGACACTGGCTTCTATGCCAAATATAAGAGTAAAGAAGTGTTAAAATGATTATTTGGCTTTCATGAGGATATGCCTGAAAGGCTCCTTTGAACTTAATTTCCTAACGTATGAAGAATACACTGTAAGGTTTATGGATCGATGCTGTGTTGAGAGAGTTGACCCATGTGAAGAAAAGGGTCATTTCCTCCCACATTCCAAATACATATGGGTTAGGGCATGCTATGTTGGCACAGGGAGCATGGTGACACTTGCAGACTGGTGTTGGACTGTTTGTTGGTAGTTGACGCAAGCAATGTATTTCACTGTATGTTTTGATGAGTATGTGACAAATAAAACTAATCTAACTTAACCAGATATTGTTTGACTCCTCCCTGTTCTGGAGGAGCCTTTTCTTAGAAAATTGCCTGGAGGTATATCCTGCCTGACAAACCTAGTGCAATTTTTTGAGGAAATTACAAGTAGGCTAGACAAGGGAGATGCAGTGGATGTTGTGTATTTGGATTTTCAGAAGGCCTTTGACAAGGTGCCACACATGAGGCTGCTAAACAAGATAAGAGCCCATGGAATTATGGGAAAGTTACATATGTGGATAGAGTGTTGGTTGATTGGCAGGAAACAGAGAGTGGGAATAAAGGGATCCCATTCTGGTTGGTTGCCAGTTACCAGTGGTGTTCCACAGGGGTCTGTGTTGGGGCCGCTTCTTTTTACGTTGTATACCAATGATTTGGATTATGGCTTTGTGGCTAAGTTTGCTGATGATACAAAGATAGGTGGAGGGGCCGGTAGTGATGAGGGAACAGTCAGAGAGACTTGGAAAGATTGGGGGAATGGGTGAAGAAGTGGGAAATGAATTACAATGTCAGAAAGTGTACAGTCATGCACTTGGTAGAAGAAATAAATGCGCAGACTATTATTTAACGGGGGAGAGAATTCAAAGTTCTGAGATGTAATGGGACTTGGGAGTCCTCATGCAGGATACCCTTAAGGTTAACCTCCAGGTTGAGTTGGTGGTGAAGAAGGTGAATGCAATGTTGGCATTCAGTTCTAGAGGAATAGAGTATAGGAGCAGGGATGTGATGTTGAGGCTCTATAAGGCACTGGTAAGACCCCAATTGGAATACTGTGTGCAGTGTTGGGCTCCTTATTTAAGAAAGGATGTGCTGACATTGGAGAGGGTTCAGAGAAGATTCACTAGAATGATTCCAGGAATGAGAGGGTTAACATATGAGGAACGTTTGACCAGTCTTGGACTGTATTCTTTGGAGTTTAGAAGAATGAGGGGGGACCACATAGAAACATTTTGAATGTTGAAAGGCATGGACAGAGTGGATGTGGCAAAGTTGTTTCCCACGGTGGGGGAGTCCAGTACGAGAGGACGTGACTTGAGGATTGCAGGGCACCCATTCAGAACAGAGATGCAAAAATTTTTTTTTAGCCAGAGGGTGGTGGATCTATGGAATTTGTTGCCATGGGCAGCAGTGGAGGCCAAGTCATTGGGTGTATTTAAGGCAGAGATTGATAGGTATCTGAGTAGTCAGGGCATCAAAGGTTATGGTGAGAAGGCGGGGGAATGGGACTAAAGGGGAGATTGGATCAGCTCATGATGAAATGGCGGAGCAGACTCGATGGGCCGAGTGGCGACTTCTGCTCCTTTATCTTATGGTCAATTTGATTTATGATTGTCATATGTACCAAGGTACAGTGATTCACCTGTAGAGGGTTTTTAGAATGGGGGAGAGGAACCTTGCATACCTCAATCTCCTCAGAAACTGTAGACACTGCTGTGCCTTCTTAATTACTGGGGTGGTGTGTGGGTGCAGGTTAGATTGTCCTTTGTATGCCTACCAAGGAACTTTGAGCTTTTCACTCTCTCCATGACAGAGCCATTGCAATGCAATGGAGAATGGTCAACCTGCACCTTGCTGAAATCCGCAGTTATCGTTTTTGTCTTGCGTATGTTCAAATGCTGCAGTCAGCTGTGGTTTCTGGTTGACCCTGGCAGTGTAGTGTTTAATCACAGTGACATCCTCAGTGCATTTTCCTAAGTAGCCAGTCCCTAATCCCACGTATTCATCAATATTGATGTGATGATCATAGATATCCGCCTCCCTGGATAAGTTCCTTTCAAAACAGCCATGCAGTACTGAAGTGGCACCTTCTGGCCAAGTCCTGATCTCCCTGTGAACCTGTTTGACTCGTTTAACCAGTGGTCTGTATACAGAGATTAGCAAAATGGATATGTGGTCTGACTATCTGAGGAGAGGTGGACGCAGCCTTGTAGGCTCCATGAACATTGGTATAAATCAGGGTATATTCTCTCCTCTGGTTGTGAAGCTGACATGTGGTAGAACTTGGGCAGGACTGATTTTAAGTTGGCATGAATGAAATTGCCAGCAACCATGAAGAAGCCATGGAGGTGAGTGGTTTTTGAGGTTGCACATGGCACCTTAGAGCTCTTGCAGTACTTTGCCAGAACTAGAACAGGGGGGTATGTAAACAGCAACAATCACAATGGCAGTGAACTCCTTTGGCAGACCACTGTCATAGCTGAGAAATTTAAATTCAATGATTAAAGTGAGCAGCAATAAAAAGATAGTATCAACAATGGTACTAACTTGAAGATACCAGAATACCATGGTCAAACTATCCTGTTGCCTAACGAAAGAAAGAAATCAGTCATTTCACCAGTATGATGCTAAAACCAACAATTTGGCTTAAATAAAACAGAAAATACTGGAAATACTCAGAAGGGCAGGCATTATCCGTGGAACGAGAAAGTGTAATGCTTTTGTAAAGTAATAGGTGACAGATGACACGTTGTACATAATAGAAACTGTTCCACATACTTCACAAACACTATCATTGAGTTGTTGTGTTCACTTTAAGAGATGGTCCTTTGGGTTTGTTCATAATGGAAGTAAAGGGCTGCAGCTTTTGTTGAACACAAAACGAGTTTCCCATATTTTACTCCCAAAATCCTACACTCTGGTTGTCATCTGCCTTTAGGCCCAGTTTGTTGGTCAACTACAGATTAAACAGTAAATGGCAGCCTTTTTAATAACATCCATGTCCTGTGGTTGAAAAAGTTTAAAAAAAAAATAAACAATAAGGGTGTTCTTCAACAATTCCGGTTATATACCTTTTGAACCATCATGATTATCAGTTCAAAGTAAAAGTGAGCTGGGGCTTTTCTCTTTGGAGCGAACGAGGATCAGTGCCAACTCGTAGAGGTGTATATGACTGAGAGGCATAGATACAGTGGACAGCCAGCACCTTTTCCCGAAGCAGCAGTAGCTGAAATCAGAGATCATTCATTCAAGGTGAGTGGAGGGAAGTTTAGCGATGATGTCAGAGGTAGGGGTTTTTTTACACAGAAGGTGGTAGGTGCCTAGAAAGCTGCCAGGGGTGTTGATAGAGGCTGATATGATGGGAATATTTAAGAGACTTAGATAGGTACAGTGATGTAATAAAGATGGAAGGTTACGTCTGTGCAGGAGGGAAGGGTTAGATTGATCATGGTTTACTTTGGTTGGTACAACATTGAGAGCTGAAGGATCCATTCTGCACTGTACGGTTCTACATTTTATACTGAATCCTGATGAAGGGTTTTGGCCCAAAAAATCAACTGCTTCTTCATTTCCATGGGTGCTGCCTGACCTGCTGAGTTCTTCCAGCATTTTGTGTGTGTTGCTCTGGATATCCAGCATCTGCAGAATTTCTTGTGTAACTACACTCAGTGGCCACTTTATTGGGTACCTCCTGTATGTACCTAATAAAGAGCCTGCTGACTATATGTTTGAGGTTTTCTGCAGCTGTAGCCCATCCACGTTAAGGTTCGATGTGTTGTGCGTTCAGAGTTGCCTTTCTGCTCAGCCCTGTTGTAACGCGTGGTTATTTGAGTTACTCTCACCTTCCTATCAGCATGAACCAGTCTGGCCATTCTCCTCTGGCCTCTCTCATTAACAAAGAATTTTTGCCCACAGAACTGCTGCTCACTGATGTTTTTTTTTAATCTTTTTGCTTTTCACACCGTTCTCTGTAAACTCCAGAGACCATTGTGTGTGAAAATCCCAGGAGATCTGCAGTTTCTGAGATGATCTGTTGTAATCCTTTGAAACAAAATAACAAACAGGATAGACAAAGGAGGATCAGTTGATGTTGTGTACTTGGATTTTCAGAGGCCTTTGACAAGGTGCCACACATGAGGCTGCTTAACAAGCTACAATCCCATGGTATTACAGGAAAGATTCTAGCATGGATAAAACAGTGGTTGATTGGCAGGAGACAAAGCGTGAGAATAAAGGGAGCCTTTTCTGGCTGGCTGCCGGTGACAAGTGGTGTTCCACATTTGGGAATGATTCGTTTTACATTATATATCATTCATTTGGATGATGGAATTGATGGTTTTGTTGTAAACTTTGCAGATGACTTGAAGATTGTGGAGGGGCAGGTAGTTCTAAGGAGGTAGAAAGGCTACAGAAGGATTTAGACAGATTAGGAGAAAGAGCAAGAGACGGTGGATGGAATAGTGTCAGGAAGTGTATGGTCATGCACTTTGGCAGAAGAAATTAAAGGGTTGACTATTTTCTAAATGTAGAGAAATTACAAAAAACTGAGGTGCAAAGGGACTTGGGAGTTCTTGTGCAGGATTCCCTAAAGGTTAATTTGCAGATTGAGTCGGTGGTGAGGAAGGCAAATGCAATGTTAGCATTCATTTCAAGAGGACTAGAATATGAAAGCAAGGATGTAATGTTGAGACTTTATAAAGCATTGGTGAGGCCTCGTTTGGAGTATTGTGAGCAGTGTGGGGTCCCTCATCTTAGAAAGGATGTGCTGAGACTGGCGAAGATTCAAAGGAGCTTCAGGAAAATGATTCCAGAATTGAATACCTTGTCATATAAGAGCATTTGATGGCTCTGGGCCTGCATTCACTGGAATTCAGAAGAATGAGAGGTGAGCTCATTGAAACCAATTGAATGGTGAAAGACCCTGGTGGAATGAATGTGGAGCAGATGTTTCCTATGGTGGGTGAATCTAAGATCTGAGGACACAGCCTCAGAATAGAAGAGCGTCCTTTTTAGAATGGAGATGAGGAGGAATTTCTTAAGCCAGAGAGTGGTGAATCTGTGGAATTCTTTGCCACAGGCAGCTGTGGATGTCAAGTCTTTATGTATATTTAAGGCAGAGGTTGATAGATTCTTGATTGGTCAGGGAATGATGAGATGTGGGGAGGAGGCAGGAGATTGGGGCTGAGAGGAAAATTGAATCAGCCATGTTGAAATACCTTAGCAGAGTTGATGGGCCAAATGGCCTAATTCTGCTCCTATATTTTCTGGTCTTGTATTCCAACCACCTAGTCCGGCACCAGCAATCATTCCATGGTCAAAGTCAATTAGATTGCATTTTTTCCCATTCTGATGTTTGGTCTGAACTTCTTGACCATGTCTGCATACTTTTGTGCATTGAGCTGTGCTATATCATTGCCTGATTGGATATTTTCAATTAACGAGCAGGTGTACAGATGTACCTAATAAAGTCACCACTGAGTGTACATATACCATATTTTGGTTACATTTCATCCAGCTATTGATAAAACGAATCCAATGTCCTTAAATGGACCACCTGGCAATGTTTTATTGAAGATAATTTGTTTTGATACCTTAAGGCTTATTTGGCCTTCATAAAAATCCTTTGGCCTGCGGCCAGTCCATTCTCAGAGTCTCTCCAGCATCTGCTTCCCATGTTTATCACCCTTGCTTGCTAGACTGTTGCGTGCTGTGAAGATCAATTTTTCTCATTAACAAAGCTGCCTATTTTGCCATTCAATGCCCGGAGCCCAACATGAGAATATTAACGATGCTCAAGCCTAAATCTATCTTCAGGCCTTTCGATTGATGTGATGTGTGGTGCTGAAGATGCATCTGCTTCCAAGCTGAAAGTATCCTCTTGTACCTAGTGGGCATATCTTGTCCATAATGGAAAATATGTGAGGTGGAGGTACACAGTCTCTTTCTGGTAACTTTGTTGTCCTACAGGTGGGAAGTTTGACTAGTTTGATGTATTGAGAATACACAAGCCAGTGAGATTCCTGTGGCTAATCCTACAGGAATGTCATCTGTATGTGTGAATGCCAATTAACTTCCATCAAGCAGGTTGTTTCTGTTATAAACCTACTTAACAGAAAGTTTTGCTTGAGGGATGAATTTATAGTTTTGTTTATTGTTCAAATTTGAAGTAGCCGTAATAAATTCTGCTCTTCTATAGCTGAGATGGACAAACCTGGGGAAACAACTGAGAACCTGGCATTCAATCTTTCTAGTTTCAAGGAAAGCAAATGTTTTTAAGCTTGCTCATCTATTTCATCTACTGCCGCAGAAACCGGCACCATGTATTTGCCTAAATGCTATTAAACTTCTGTCTTGTTTTATCATATTGAAATCTGCATTTAATTTCAAAGTTCAAAATAAAATTATTATCGGACTTTGTATCTATCACCCTGAGATTCATTTTGTTTAATTATTGCGATGTAGTGTGGAATAGGCCCATCTGGCCCTTTGAGCTGCACCACCCAGCAACCCCCGATTTAACCCCAGCCTAATCATGGGACAATTGACAATGTGCAATTCACAGCAGAACAAAGGAATACAATAAAATCAATGAAAAACTGCACTCAAAGACCGACAAGCAGTCAAGGCAAAGAAGACAAACTATGCAAAGACCAAACAAAAACACTAATAATAATAAAAAAATACATTGAGAACATGAGTTGTTGAATCCTTGAAAGTGGGTCCATACATTGTGGGAATCAGCTTAGAGTTGAGGTGAATGAAGTTATCCATGTTGGTTCAGGAGCCAGATGATTGAAGATAATTTGACAATCACTCACTACGTTATTAATAACACTGAATGAATCCATTCAGTCCTTTAGCATGCTTGTGATATTTGACTGAGCCACCTTATTTCTTCATCTTTTGGATACGGCCCAGTCCATCATGGGTAAAGTTCTCCCAACTGTTGAACACATTTCCAGGAAACGCTGTGACAGGAAAGTGTCACCCACCAACGGGGATCCACCCCCTCCCCCCAACCAACCAACAGGACATGCTTGCTTCTCACTGCTACCAGCAGGTAGAAGGCACAGAAGCTACAGGACTCTCACTACCAGGTTCAGGTACAGTTATGACTCTCCAACCATCAGCCTCTTGAACCAAAAGAGATTAACTTCACTTGCTGCTTCATTGAAATTTTCCTGCAACTAGTGGGCTTACTTTCCAAGACTCAATATTTATAACTTATTTATTTACTATCATTACTACTTATTGTATTTACACAGATTGTTGCCTTCTGCACTCTGGTTGAATGCCCTAGTTGAGTAGTCTTTCATTGATTCTGTTATAGTTATTATTCTATAGGTTTACTGAATATGCCTACAAGAAAATGAACCTCAGGGTTGTATACAGTGACATATATGTACTTTGATAATAAACTTTACTTTGAACTTTGAAGTATCCATTTCAATAGCTGATAATTCGCACCCCATCGTTCTTTTTCAAATGTTATTCTATGTCATAATGACCCACTGTATCCAACAGACATCCATTTACGCCATCCTTTTATTTTTGCTGGACTGAGAAGCCTTGGTGTGTTGTTCACCTGAAACCCCAGTCAACACCGCTTTCACATGCCAGGACTTCCTTGCACTTGCTATGGAAATGCTGGATGCCATGCTAGTGGTGGACTTAAGCTTGCGACAGCATCTTCCATCCTACGTTCCATCGGATGCAATGGGATAGTGTAATGCTGGCATCTCTACAAACATCCCATCTGTCAGGCTGAGAATACTGAATGCTGAGTCTGGTGTAAGAATAGTTGCTGCCTAATGATGATTGGGAAATATTAGCCTGCTGCCTGGTAATGAAGGGGAATTCATAGAACATACTGCCTCTTTGCCCAGCTCATCTCTGCTGACCAACACTCCTGTCTAAACTATTGCTGTTGGACTGGGTTTGGCTCATATCCCTCTAAGCCATTCCTATTCATGAACTTGTCAAAGTCAAAGATTCAAGGTGTATTTATTGTCTAAGTATGTATATGGAATACAACTCTGAGATTCGTCCTCCCACAGGGAGCCACAAAAGAAAAGAGAAACAGCATGGAACCTGTTCAAGAAAGCATCAAAACGCCCGACACATGAAAGAAGGAACATGTTGCGCCAACAGCAAAAAGTGAGCGAACAGCACATAGCATCAAACCAGTAGTCCAGTAGTATTCAGTTCAGTTCAGTGCAGTACCGCTCACTAATGCAGACCACCGTTCTTCGCTGAAGCGCCCTGTTCGCATCACTAGCCCTGATGAAACCTCTGGAAAACAGCAAAAAAAAGGTAACCAGGATCCAGAAACACAGGCAGCATGAACCTCAAAACACCCCCAAAATGAGTCCACAGCCTCACTAGTCAATCCCGGCAACATGCATCCCAAGACCCCTGCACTTTGCTGCAGCTAGCGAGGGGAAGACTAGGGACTAATTTAATTCAGTTAGGTGCAGCTTCTTCAAATATTCTCATGTGTATTTGAGTTGTACAGTAATTTTTCTTAAGCCCAGCACGCCAGCTGATGACAGCAGCTCGCCAGAGTCCTCTGTCCTGGCTCAGTCTTTCAAGGTGTCCCCAGGTGCAGCTCTTCAAAGATCCCTCCTCTCGCAGGGATGAGGCTTTTGGAGGTTCTGTTAGTGTTTCAGTAGCTTTGGGCTTTTACGAGAAAGTCTGCTTTATCAGCTAGGCTTGGGACTGTCCATGGCAGAGTTATCCTCTACTTCTAGTCACTTCAAATAATTGTTTGATATTTGTACTTTTTAAAAACCGAGCCCAAGTGCTTTTGCCTGTGAAAGCCAAGTTCATAAACAGTCAGTAACAGTACTTTTTACTGCTGGAGGGCCGGAATGTAGAGCAACATACTGTACAACCTTCACACACTTTCATTGTGTTAAAATGGGAAAACGTCAATGGTTTTACACATCAGCTGCCTTTGTAATATGTGTTAGAATTAGAATTGTGTATCAAGGATTGAGATTGCATTAAAATTGATCTGTTTGTGTAATTTTATTAGACATCATAATCAATATGTCTTTTCTGAAATTCTGGTGTCCTTGGACATTAAAGATGTTCTTTCCTCTTGACTACACTTTAAAGGAGAACCTTAAGACACCCACGAGAGGGAGATGCTGATAAGCTTTCTCCTATTAGCAGTTCCCCTTTCTAACTTGTCCCTGGATTGCTTTGTCATTCAAGGTCTCACGTGGCAGCGAACGAGACCCTTCCGGCTTGTGATTCAGTCTTGTGTGTAGGCAGATTGCTGTCCAGCCTTTATCCTAGACGCTGAGCATTTGTACTGGTTTGCTACTTTCGTGTACACAAACCACAAGGGCCAAGTACAGTAATGCAGACTGTAAAGAGATAAACTGGTTTGGTAAATTGGCTTATTATGGTCATGTACGGAGAAGCAATGAAAAACTTCTGTTTTGCGTTCATACCGATCACTTCATCACACATGTACATTGAGATGGGGGAAACAGTAACAGACAAATGATACGTTTTATTCTGACTAAAAATGCATGATAAAGTGTTTTGCTGCAGAGAAATTTCAGTGTAGGTATACAATAAGGTACAAGTCATAATGAGGTAGATTGTGTGTTGTTGATTCCACCTTCAACTCCCAGGGCACTGCTCCATTGTTTAATAACAGTGGACAGAAGCTGTCCTTGAGCCTGGTGATATGTGCTTTCCAGCTTTTGTATCTTCTACCCAATTGGAGGGGAGAGGGTAGGAGGGAGAATGCCTTGAGTAGCTGGAGTCTTTGATTATGCTGTCTGCTTTACTGAAGCAGCAACGTACAGACAAAGGTGATAGAGGGGAGGTTTATTTCCATGATACGCTGAGCATTTCCAGAACTCTTTGCAAGTTGCCATATCACAATGTATATAGTTCAAGTTTATTGTCATCTGACTGTACATATATATGACCAAACAAAATAACATTCCTCTGGACCCCACTGCACCCACAAAGCTTACACCCAGCTTGTAAAACAAAATATTACCATAAATAAGTTCATAAATTATCATTCAAAATTCATGTAGTGCAAAGCCCAGGTAAACAGCTGGCTGTCCCAGTAATGAGACCGGTGGTGGCAGGGTATTCATTAGTCTCACAGCCTGAGGGAAGAAGCTGTTACTTAGTCTGGTGGTTCTAGTTCTAAATGCTTCTGTACCTCCTTCCGGATCGTACTGGGTCAAAGAGATTCTGGGATGGGTGGTGGGGATCCTCAACAACGCTTTGGGCCCTTCATCCGCAACACTTCCAATAAATGTCACACATAGCTGAGACGAAAATCCCAGTGGTCCTCTTGACGGCTTCTACGTTCCTTTGGAGTCTTGTAGTCCAATGCCTTGCAACTTCTGTACCACACAGTGATAGTCAGACAGGACCCTCTTGATAGTGCTCCTGTTGAAAGTTGTTAGAATGGGGGTGGGGGCCTTGCATATCTCAATCTCCTCAGAAAATGCAGTGCCCATTTTACCAATGAGGTGGTGTTGTGGGCCCAGGTTAGATTGTCCTTTATCTGCACACCAAAGAACTTGTGCTCTTCACTCTCTCAACGGCAGAACCATTGATGTGCAATGGAGAGAGCTTGACATGTGCCCCCCTGAAGTCCACAATCATCTCTTTTGCCTTGCCCATGTTGAGACTCAGGTTTTGTTCTCGTAACCTTTTGTAAGCCTCTCTCCATCTTCTCTCGCTGTATGCCAGCTTATCATTGTGACTGATGAGGACAACGAGTGTTGTGTTGTCAGCGAACATGATGAGGCTTGAGCTGGATCTGGCAGTGCGGCCTGGATCAGCAATGTGAACAGCGTCCCTGGGGTCAGAAGTGCTCGGCTCGATAGATCTTGAGCTGTTGCTGCCAACTCGGACTGACTGGGGTCTTTTCATCAAGAAGTCCAAGATCCAGTTACAAAGAGGGGTGTTGAGTTTCTCCACAAGCGTCTGACAGATGGTTGTGGTAAGCACCAAGCTGACGTTGATGAAGATCGTCCTGGAGTACGAGGCATCATTTTCTGGGTGAGAGAGGGTGGTGTGCAGAGGCAAAGCTATGGCATCATCAGTGGACAGGTTTGAGCAGTGGATGAACTGGAAAGGGTCCAATGTAACTGGAAAATGGGATTTTATATGATCCATTACCAGCATTTTCCCGATTGTCGAAGTCAGTGCCACTGGGTTAACAGCGGTCAGTTGTTTCGGCCAGTTACCTTCACTCTCTTGCGCACCGTAATGATGGTGACTGCCTTGAAGCCTCCATGGATGGCGGTCTGTTTCGGAGAGAGATTAAAGATGCCTGTTAAGACCTCTGTTAACTGGGCTGTGCAGTCCCTCAGCACCTGACCAGGTATGTTGCCTATCCCTGCATCTTGTGCATGGATTTACCCTGGCTTGAATCCTTCTCACCTCAGCTGTAGCCAAACAGTGTGCCTGTTCCTGAGGAAGAGAGGGGGCTTTTTTCAATGTCATGTCATTCATTTGATAAAATCATGCATAGAAAACATTTAGCCTATCAGAGAGGGAGGCGTTGAAGTCACTGACATGCAGGGTGGCCTTGTCCCTGTCCCTGATGTCTCTGAGTGTTCTGTGAGTACTCATCCTTTGCCTTCCTGATGGCACATGGGAGAGCGTGGTTCGTGCTCTCCTTTGTGGAGGAGGGCAGAGGAGGAGGGATAGGATGACTCGATCTGGAGGCAGTGTCCCGATCGCTAAGCAGTGCACAAACCTCTGCAGTCAGCCAGGGTTTCTGGTTTGCCCTGGCAGTGCAGTGTTTAATCACGATGATGTCCTCAATGCACTTCCCTACGTAGCCAGTCACTGATCCCGCATATCCGTGAATGTTGATGTGGGGAACTGCCCATCTGAATACGTGCTTTTGAAACAGTCCCACAACACTGAGGTGTCACCCTCTGGTCAGATCCTGATCTCCCTGTAAACTGGTTTGACTCGGTTAACCAGTGGTCTATGTGCGGAGATGAGCAAAATGGATATGCGGTCTGAGGATCTGAGGTGGGAACGAGGAGCAGCCTTTTAATCCTCCTTGAGCATTGGTATAAACCAGATCTAATATGCTCTCTCCTCTGGTTGTGAAGTTGACAGGCTGGTAGAACTTTGGCAGGTCTGTTTTTAAATTGGGATGATTGAAGTCACCAGCAAAAGTGAAGAAACCTGTGGGGTGAGTGACTTTGAGATTGTGGACTGTGCTGTAAGAGCTCCTGCAGTGCCTCCCAGCACTAACACTTGGGGGGGGGGGGGGGAATGTGCATAGCAATAATCACAATGGCAGAGAACTCCGTCGTTAAGTAGAAAGGCCTGCACCATTTAAAAATCCTATCTGCAGTGAGCAATGGGCCATTACTACTGTGGCATTCACACACCAGTTCTTGTTAATGTAGATGCACAGACCTCCTCCACTGGTATTGCTGGAGGCCATAGCATTTCTGTCTGTCGGAAAAGAACCTGGGCTTTCTAGCTGGATAACTGAGTATGGAGTTGTATCCTGAAGCCACGTTTCTGTCAGGGGGAGTGTGCAGCAGTCCCTCATCTCCCTCTGGTTCTGATGCAGATGCAGGTAATCCAGTATATTTTCTAGCGATTGGACATTAGGGAGTAAAATAGTCAAGAGCGCGGGCCTGCAGGGATAGGCTTTAAGTCTCACTCCAGTACAGGTTTGCTTATTGAGCTTTCACATCCTTGATCACTGGTTCTGACAGCTGTTCCTCCAAAATGCTGTAGCAGGCCATGGCATGGAGCAAGGGTCCACACCATACATTAGTTTGTAACTGAGCAGCCACTTCATTCTCCCATTTGCTAGACTTGGATACTTTGGTATTCTCCAATGATTTGCAGTATTTTTCAGTTATAGAAAAGATGAGCAGGACAAGAAATTTCACTGCTGATTGGAGCTGGAGAGGCCACCGCATTCATGTGCACTGCCACCTTGTGTTGCACAGTGAGGTTTCAATTTCAGGGTTCAAACTTCAAGATTATTTAATGTCATTTCCAGCATACAAGTGTGGAGGACAATGTAACACAAAAAGAAGCACAATAAGATAATGCAATAATACAATATATAATAATCATAAAATATTAAGAGGCTTTTGCATAAGTACATGGAACTTAGAAAAATAGAGGGCTATAGGTAAGCCTAATAATTTCTAAGGTAGGGACATGTTCAGCACAACTTTGTGGGCCAAAGGGCCTGTATTGTGCTGTAGGTTTTCTATGTTTCTTTCTAAAAAAAAGAATAAACATAATAATAATATGGGACAGCTAATATGCACAGATTGATTGTATGTCCATAAAACTGATGTTAAACACAGGAGTGTCCGTACACAAGGTAACTGACAGAGAATGAGGAAGTAGTGATGGCTGGGGGTGTGGAGGGGTGGGTTAGTGGGTGGAGTTGTCGATCGGCCTTGCTGTTTGGGGAAATTAACAGTTTTTGAGTTTGGTGGTCCTGGCGCGGGTGCTACCCAGCCTCCACAGTGCGACAAGTAGCCCATGAGAGAGGTGGGTGAGATTCTTAATGATGGTACTGGCCTTACTGAGACCTCTCTATACTTTGGTACTGCAGCTATTCTGTTGTCCTGGACAGAACAGGTTCTATACTGAGATGTATGTAGTAATACCCATACGAGGTCTCAGCAAGTTGAAACTCAGTTGAGGTGATGCATTGTTTACTTCCTTCCAAAAAAAAAGTAAAATGTACCCATCAGCACCACACTTGAAAAGATCCAGCAATCGGACACAAATGAATGCTTTCTGCTTCTGAATTGCAGTCTTTAGCTTTGGCTTGTCAAGATGCATCATTAAAATTGTTCCACCTCTTTCTCCTCATTTTATATCAGAATCAGGTTTATTATTATGTGCCTTGAAATTTGTTGTTTTGTGGCAGCTGTGCAGAGCAATACATAAACAATTACTGTAAGTTGGAATAAGAAATATATTTAACAAATAGAGCAGAAAGAAAGCAAAGTAGGTTCATGGGCTGTTCAGAAATTTGATGGCAGAGCAGATGAATCTGTTCCTAAAATGTTGAATGTCCACCTTCAGGCTCTGTACCTCCTCCCTGATGGTGGTAATGAGAGGAGTTCATGTCCAGGATGGTGTTGGACCTTAGTGATGGGTGCCGCTTTCCTGAGGCTCTGTCTTTTGAAGATGTCTTCGAAGGCGGGGAGGCTGGTGTCCTTGATAGAGTTGACTGAGTTTACAAGGCACTGCAGCTTTTGTTGAACCTGCATTGGTGCCCCTCTGATGCAACTAGTCAGAATTCTCTTCACAGTACATCTATGGAAATTTGCTAGTCTTTATTTATAGGTAAATACCAATTTCCTCGTAAACCTAATGAAATAAAGTCACTGGTCTGCCTTCATAACTGCCTCAATATGTTAGGACCAGGACAGATCCTGTGAGATATTGACACCCAGAAACTTGAAACTTCTCACCCTTTCCACTCCTTGATGAGGACTTCTCCTTCCTGAAGTCTACATCAGTTCCTTGGTCTTAATGACATTGAGTGTGACACCACTCAACCAGCTGATCTACCTCACACTGTATATCTTCAGAAATGAAAAAGGTCATTGTGAACTATTGAGTGACGTTGGATTGTTCTGTTCCTGGAATGTTGGAAGAAATAACATGCTCTGGAGAACCTGCTCAATGGACTGGAGGTCTCATTGCATTTTGGAAGATCAGGCTATATGGTGGGAAGTGACAAGTTATATATTTGAGGGGCATGTACCTGGTCCTCAGCTGTTTTTTTTATTATATTCATCATCTGCTGTAACAAAATAAGACATGAAATACACAAGATCTGTGGCAAGCTTTAGAGAGAAGTCTAGCTGGGTCAAAGAGAGGGAAAGGAAACTCAAACCTGAAAGGGAAGATCCTTGAATAAGTTCCATTATGTAAATAAGTAGCTCTGTGACTCATGGAGAAGTGAGAGGTTATCCACTTTGAATTATAGAATGAGACATGGGAGCACTTTGTAGTGAGGGTCCAGGATCTGTGAACCAACAAAGGCATTCAGCTTTCAAACATACAAATCACTAAAGACAAAAAGGAAGGAATTAATTATGTCTTTATCTTGCAGATCTGAAATATGAATAGAATGTGGTATCCCTTTTGGCGATGTGGAGTTCCTTGATCAGGCACAAATTGTGCTCGTGCTTCCAGCCCAGGTACAAGTGATGATTTTAACCAACGTTTCAATGACAAGGTCCGCCATCTTTATCAGGGATGATGCCTAGGTACACCTAGTCTGGAGCTGTGTACGCTCAATTCCCGTCGTCCATCCCTCTTCATGGGTGATTGATAAGTTTGTGGCCTAAGGTAGAAGGAGTCAGTTTTAGAAAACCTAGCACATTTATTTTTCAACATAGTCCCCTCCTACATGTACACACTTAGTCCAGAGGTTGTGGAGTGTATGGATCTCTTCTTTATAGAAGTGGTCCACAGCAGGGGTGATTGATAAGTTTGTGGCATAAGGTAGAAGGAGCTGAGTTATTAACTTCAAACTTACTGCATTATCACTCAGAGTTGAACTGCACATGCATGTAACGAGAGTGTCATGGCCTCCAGGTGGTCCACAGCAGGGGTGATTGATAAGTTTGTGGCCTAAGGTAGAAGGTGATGAGTTATACAGCTCTTGTTACATGTACAAGCAGGTCAACTGTTTGAATAAAAATGCAGAAAGTTTGAAGATAATAACTCATCTCCTTCTACCTTAGGCCACAAACTTATCAATCACCCCTGCTGTGGAACACTTTGGGAGGTCCAAGACGTCGACTTCTAAAAAGAAGGGATCTGTATGCTCCACAACTGCTGGACTAAGTGTGTAAATGTAGGAAAACTAAATGCGCCTAGGTTTGCTAAAATTGACTCCTCCTGCCTTAAGCCAGGAACTTATCAATCACCCCTTGTACATACCACTGGCTGAGATGTGCCAAGGCATCTTCCCTGATTAAGATGGTGGCGGTTGTTATTGAAACATTGGTTAAAATTGACATCTGCACCCAGCTGGAAGCCCAATAAGAGTTTATGCATTATATAAACTTGGAAAGCATAGATCCTTTATTCTTAATCAGATCATTGATTAAGTTACTCACAGTCAGTAACAAATCTCCCTGGGATTAATCAGCCTCCAAAGGGAAGGAAAAATCTGAAAATCAAACTCTCCTCTTGGGTTTCAAGGCTGTAAGTGTGGATCACATCATTACATCTTCCCCTTGATAAATGTTTGGTGAAGATAGCTTTGAGCAAATCCTTGTCTGAAAAGCACTTTCAGGACTTAAAAATTTCAAACTCCATTTACTGTATAAACCTTGCTCAACCTGCTCATAAGATGAGGATCAGACCCCTGTAATTCATGAAATTATTGAATAATAATGATTTGGAAGGAGGTCCTTTGCACTGGAGTCCTTACTGGTTATGAAAGTGCAAACCCTCTCACCCCACTATATCACTCGTCTCCATTTATGGACTTCTGAATCAGCTCCAGTGATGCCTGGTGTTGTCAACTTCAGTTCTGAATGCTGTTTTCTTGCTTTATTCTTTGCACTATTTGTTGTTTGTTTTTTTTTTACACACCGTGTATACTGGGTGTTTGATGGTCTTTTCTTTTTAATGGGTTCTATTAGGGTTCATCGTTTCTGTGGCTGTCTGTAAGGGGATGAATCTCAAGATTGTGTAAAGTATATATACTTTGATCATAAAATGTACTTTGAACTTTGAAATCCTTTCTTTTCTGATACCCAATCATTTCTAAAAGCTGCAGTTGACTCTGTCTCTGTTGCTGTCCATGGTGCTGTAACCCAGCCCATAACCACTCGTGTTACTTTAGATACTTTTGTACCTCCAGATCTCCTCAGGATTACTTCTGTTCCAAAAAGAGCACCCTAGCATCTCCATTCTACCCTCTAAAGCTAAGTGCCATGTCCCTGGAATCATTTTGGTCAATCTCTTCTGCACCACCAATAAAGCTTCCTCGTCTCGTCTAAAGTCTTTGGCTAGAACTGGACTCCGTATTCCAGTTACAGGCAGATGTGTTTTACAATACTTTATCAGAACATCCTTGCTTGTTCACTCCATGCCTCTTTATATAAAAATCTCAGGATGCTGTAGATTTTTTTTTAATGGGGCTAAGACAATAACACTGGATGGAAGGATACCAAAGAAAGTTGATTAACTAGAGGGACTTTAGTGTGTAAGTGCATTGTTTAGATTGAGTAGCGTATGATGCATTGTGTACGGGATGATAAGAGGCACAGATTGAGTGCATACAGCCAGAGACTTTTCCCAGGGCAGAAATGGTTAATACAATTTTAAGGTGATTGGAGGAAAGTATGGGGGGGGGGCGCGTCAGAGATAACTTTACACAGAAGGGTGGGAGTGTGAAACACCCTTTTAAGGTTGGTGGTAGAGGCAGATACATTAGGGCATTTAAGAAACTCTCAGTTAGGCACATGGATGATAGAAACATGGAAGGCTATGGGGAGGGGGGTGAAGAAGTGTTAGATCGATCTTAGAGTGGGTTTACAAAGTTGCTACAACACTGTGGACAGAGGTTCTGTGTTTTGCTGTTATGTTCTATCTTTCCTGAAATGGGCAACACTGCTGAAGGAGGCATACAGCAGGGCCCAGGGCATCAGATCAGAACATAGAATGTAAGTGTTGAGACATCAGGTTAAAACTGTACAAAACCCTGACGGATTGCATATGAGTGTGCTTTGTATGTCTGGTCACTGCATAATAGGGAGGATGTGATTATACTGGAGAGAAGGCAGAGGAAATTCACAGGGGAGTTACCTCGATTGGAGGGCTTCATTTATGGGGAGACTTTGAGGAGGTTGTGCTTGGGGCAAAGCAGACTGAGAGATAATTTGATAGAAACATATAAAATGATGTGGGGAAATGAGGTAAGCAGTCAGAATCTTTTCATGAAAAAGAGGGCATAGGTTTAAGGTCAGAGGAAGAAGTTTTAAAGGGGATTTGAGAAGAACTTGCTACCTTTGGCTATTTGTTGCTAATTTTTGCTAATTGTTGCTAATTACAACCTTCTGAGCATCTAGCGAGTGGCAGTTTGGTGGGTGAAAATGCCTTATTAATGAGGGAGGTCAGAGGAGAACGGCCAGCAAGAGTAATTTAAATAACCACACATTACAACAGTGGTGTGCAAAAGAGCATCTCCAAATATAAATTCATTGATAATAATTTTACTATGAACTTTGACTGCTGTGATCACAGTGGTTGATGGTGAGTGTATTTGGGGGAGACAGTGGTGGTTATAAATGGTATGAACAAATAAGGTTTTTTTTTTGAAAAGTAAGAGGAGGACTAGGATTGGCATGGATGTGATGGGCCAAATTACCTCCTATGCTGGAGGAACATAAAAAAGGAACAGGAACACGCAGAACATTAGGAAGATCAAACCACAGCAGAACAATATCTTGGACTCGGCAGTTACACATCAACACAAATGATAGTGTACAGGAGGATGCCACTGTGAAAGTAACTGACTGTTTGAATGGGCTGTCCAACTGGAACCACCTCCCAACAAGAGCAGCAGACCCAAGAAGTCTAAGCTTCATGAACCAATACACAAGATGTTTTCCAATGGCTCCCCTCGTAACCTGTCTTCACCTGAAACAAGGCACATCCACTGACAAAATGAGCCACTACAGCCAGATATAGCTCATAATAATCCACTTATCATTGGCAACTTGCACAGGAGACTTTTTCTATTATTTTAAGAAAATTGCATTGCTTTGAATTGGACTTTCTCATTTTAACAGTATCATTGGGCTGCACTGTAACAGTATATGCAGCTTATTTATTCACCAAAAAAATTACTGTTGTTAATAACAATATATGCTGGAGAGAGGGCTATGGCTAGGTTGGGCTGGATCAGAATGGAGTGAACTAAGAATATCAGCAACAAGTAGGAATGAGCATTGAACTGGCTCCAAACAATAGAAGGTTAAAATGCTCACCCAGATAAAGCAAGGTGTCTCAGACTTCCTGGCAACAGCTGAAGAAGAGATTACTTCACTGTTAATTACAAAGCAAAGCCTTTATCCAGTATGTAAGAATTTCTTCTTTGTTATCATGGGTCTTGGGTACTTGATAGACTTCAAACATTGCAACCATTTGATGGTGTGTAAAACCATATGTGGTTTAGATTGGGTGAATGCACTTGGTCTTTTCCCAAGGCTTGGGAATCAAGAACTAGAGGCCACAGAGTTAAGCTGGGATTGAGAGATTTAATAAGAACTTGAGTGGCAAGTTTTATTTCATGCAGAGAGTGAATTGCCTGTGTAACTGGTTGAGACAGTTATAGTAACAACTTTTAAAAGATGTTCAGCCACATACATAAATAGGAAGGATTTAGAAGGTTATGGGCCAAGTCATGGGGTGACTTTAAATAAACTGTAGGTTCTTGATTAGTAAGGGCATCAAAGGTTATGGAGAGAAGGCAGGGGAATGGGATTGAGAGGGAATCTAAATCGGGATGGCAGAGTAGATTCGATAGGCTAAATTGCATAATTATGCTCCTATATCTAATAGCCTTATAAATGCTGTCAAATAGGACTAGCTTGGATGGGCAACTAGACCAGTTGAGCTGAAGAGCCTGTTTCTGCCCCTTATGACTATGGCTGTCTGGCTCTGCCCATAACCAGTGGGCTTGGTGCATTATTTCAGAAATACCTGCAACAATATTCATGCAAGATGTTCAGCTTTGACTTGAAAATAACCTTTAGGCATAATTTTGGGCACTTCTCTTAATGGTAAGGGGGTTGTGTCTGATATATTAAAAGGATGAGGATAATGGGACTAAGAGATTAAATAATCTGTGTTGGGATTTTGATTAAAAGCAGAAAGACTTTGCTTTATTACAGTTTTGGCACCAGTAATGTGATTTCCCACAGCTACCACCTTGTGGCTTCTGACTGAACCAAGTAACTAATGGACAATTTATGTTGTGCATTCACAATTTCAATCGCTTGAACTCATTTCACCGAGCAGTGTATTCAGTGAAAGGGGACTTCTAATCTTTGTAGTCAATGCTTGATTCAAAATGAGGACGTGTAGTTGAAAGAGCAAATTTGCAACATGCTTTTCCCTTAGTATTCCCTCTTGTTGAACTTCTGATGCAGCGTAATTAGCTGAGGGTTGGTAACAGAGCTTTTAGACTAATGATTTGTTTGCTGAATAAATTGATGAATGTATTGACATAATTAATAACCCCAGTCAGTGAATGCATCGGCACCATTCATGGAGTCTAAAAGCAATTACTGCCAAACAACTTTAATTGTCTGGATCACTGAGTTTCTAATGTGAAATACATGAGTAATAATTCTCATCCAGCCTAATGGATGTTACTTACTTGATTCATTGGCTGTCTCTAAGTGAGATATTTATGAAGAATTTTTGATATCCCTTGGTCAATACTTGGAGTTCCGAATGATGAGATGAAGATCTCTTTGAAACCTGTTGGATTCTGAAAGGAGTGGCTAGATTGGACATGGCTGAGATGTTTTCATTTGTAAAAGAGTCTAGGATCTCAAGGTGCAGCCTCAGAAAAAAGTTATGTCCCTTCAGAACAGAGTTGAAGAGGAATTTCTTCAGCCACAGGGTTGTAAATCCTGTGGGCTTTGCCATTGATTCAACAATGGAGGCCAACTCTTTGGGTGTATTTAAGACAGAGACCAATGGACAGGTTCATGATTTATAAGGGGAGCTAACAATTCAGGAAATGCAGGAGATTGGAGTTGAGAAAAAGGAATATCAGCCATGATTGAATGGCAAAGCAGAGTTGGTAAGCCAAGTGCTCGGATTCCGCTCCTACGACTAGCTGATGATCTTACTTGTTTATTATCCTTTGCAACCTGTTGGTGCTCTTCTCTAACCCCAAGGCAGACAACCTTAGGCCTCCAGCAGATTCATGGATTTGCACTCACTGTACCCTCAACTTCCCAAGAAGACTCACGATTCTTGGGGCTCCAACAATCGGGTCTCGATTTCTCAACTTCCATTCAACCTTCTGGCTTCAATTTCAACTTCCTATTGACCTTTGGGTTTTGATTTTCAATATCAATGCAGGTCTTGGCAACAAAGATGAGTGTGATTAAGAACCTGAACTCCAAGTCTCAAAAGTTAGACTCACAGGTGATGGGACCTAAGCAGTCGGTTTTGAACTCTGGTCTTGCCAACTTGCATATCTGGGGGGTGGGGGGGGGGGGGGTGGTCACCGGCCCTCGTGCTTCCTAGCTGCAAAGAAAGCCTCATCCTGCTGGTTTGCCAGCATAACATCTGGTCATGTCCATGTTTCTAGCCTTCAAACATAGAGCAAAGGTTTAAACTCTAGCCTGACCTCTAATTTCCCCAGATTCCTGTTCGCAAATCCCAACCAGCGTCCTAACTTCTCCCTTGGTCCCCCAAACCATCCCTACAAACCTAAAAATAAAAGCCTAAGAAAAACAACAAAATCTGACCACAGCTCGGCGCCATCTGGAATACCTTTGTTCTTGGTGTCATACTTACATCTTAATATAAAGCTGAGGAGATACATCACATCCTTTGTTTTAAATTTCAATTCCTGGTATGTGTGTTCATATTAAATGATTCTTAAATGCCAGCTTTGGCCAACAATTTTCAATCTTTCTATCTAATATACAGGATGTAAACCATATGTAGTAAAGAGATGTAATAAGCCTCTGCATAATTGAAACATTTCCAAAAACAAATTTTCATTGCACTAGAATGCTACACTAGAAATATTACATTTTTTGAATGGACAACTGCTGCCCAGGAAGCATTTTAATTTATCATTAAACTGTGTAGTCAACCAATTTATTAAGTATCACCAACGCATCTGCTTGTTGATACAAATGCCTAATCAGCCAATCATGTGGCAGCAACTCACTGTATAAGAGCATCCAGATATGGTCAAGAGGTTCAGATCAAACACTAGACTGGGAAAGAAATGCGACCTAAGGAGCATGGAATTATTCTTGGTGCCAGATGGGGTGGCCTCAGTATCTCAGAAACTGCTGATCTCCAGGGATTTTCACACACAGCACCCTCTCACGTTTACAGGAAATGGTGCGATAAACAAAAAACAAAAACATTCAGTGAGTGGCATTTCTGTGGTGAAAGACACATGATTAATACATCCCAAAAAGGTAAGATGACACAACCATGGCCAACAAGAGAAGTCAAAGCCAACATAAAGGACAAAGAGAGGGCATATCATGGAACACAAATTAGTGGGAAGATAGTCATTTGGAAGCTTTTAAAAACTAACAGAAGGCAACGAAATAAGTCATTTGGAATACTAGCCAATAATATTAAAGAGGATACCAAAAGTTTCGTCGGATGCATAAAGTGTAAAGAAGAAGCAAGAGTAGATAGCGGACCACTAGAAAATGATGCTAGAGAGGGAGTAATGGGGGACAAGGAAATGGCAGATGAACTGAATAAATATTTTTCATTGGTCTTCACTATGGAAGATACTAGTAATATGGTGGATGTACCACATGTCAGGGGTCATGAAGTGTATGAAGATACCATAACTAGCCAGAAGGTTCTTGGGAAACTGAAAAGTCTAAAGGTAGATAAGTCACTTGGAGCAGACGGCGTACACCCAGGGTTCTGAAAGAGGTGGCTGAAGAGATTGTGGAGGCATTAGTCATGATCTTTCAAGAATCACTAGATTCAGAATGGTTCCAGAAGACTGGAAACTTACAAATATCACTCCACTCTTCAAGAAATAAGAAAGGCAGCAGAAAGGAAACTATAGGCCAGTTGATCTGATCTCAGTGGTTGGGAAGGTGGCAATTGCTAACAATGAGGTCTCAGTACTTGGAATGACATGATAAAATAGGCCAAAGTCAGTATAGTTTTCTCAAGGGAAATTCTTGCCCGACAAATCTGTTGGAACTCTTTGAATAAGTAACAAGCAGAATAGACAAAGGAGCATCAGTTGATGTTGTGTACTTAGATTTGTAGAGGGCCTTTGATGAGATGCCACTTATGAGGCTGTTTAACAAGCTATGGACCCATGGTATTACAGGGAGGATTGGATTCCAGCGTGGTTAAAGCAGTGGGAAATAAGGGAGCCTTTTCTGACTGGCTGTGGTGTTCCACAGTGGTCTGTGTTGGGACCAATTCATTTTATATTATATCCCAATGCTTTGGACGATGGAATCAATGGCTTGTTGCAAAGTTGGCAAGCAGTATGAAGATAGATGGAGGGACAGGTAGTTTTGAGGAGGTAGGCTAGAGAAAGACAGATTAGGAGAATGAGCAAGGAAGTGGCAGATGGAATACAGAGTCAGGAACTGTATGATTATGAGAAGGTTGACTGTTTTTGAAAGGGAGAGAAAACACAAATAAAGGGACTTGGGAGTCCTTGTGCAGAAATCCCTAAAGTTTAATTTACAGGTTAAGTCTGTGGTGAGGAAGGCAAATACAATGTTAACATTCATTTCAAGAGGATTGGAATATAAAAGTAAGAATGTAATGCTGAGACTTTATAAAGCATTGCTGAGGCCTCACTTGGAGTATTGTGAGCAGGTTTGGACTCCAATTAGAAAGGATGTGCTGAAACTGAAGAAGATTCAAAGGAGGTTCACAAAAGTGAATCTCGTCATATGAAGAATGTTTGATGGCTGTGGGCCATCAGAAGAATGAAGGGTGACCTCATTGAATCCTATCCAATGGTGAAAGGCCTTGATAGAGTGGATGTGGAGAGGATGTTTCCTATGGTGGGAGAGTCTAAGACCAGAGGACACAGCCTCAGAATAAAGTGGTGTCTTTTTAGAATGGACGTGATGAATTTATTTAACCAGAGAGTGGTGAATCTTGGAATTCTTTGCCACTAACAACTCTGCCAAGTATGAATGTATATTTAAGAGTGACGGTGATAGATTCTTGATTGGTCTGGGTATGAAGGAATATGGGGAAAAAGGTAGGAGATTGAGGCTGAGAGGAAAATTTGCTTAGCTATGATGAAATGGCGGAACAGACTTGATGGGCCATATGGTGTAATTATGCTTTGAAATCTGCTGGTCTTATGGTTAATGAGAGAGTTCAGAGGAGAATGGCCAGAATGGTTCAAGCTGACAGGAAAGTGACAGTAACTCAATCAACCACTCGTTACAACAGTGATGTGGGGAAGAACACCTCTGAATGCAGAACATGTTGAACCTTGAAGTGGATGGCTTTACAGCAGCAGAAGACCAATCCTGTGGCCACTTTATTATGTACAGGAAGAGGCCCCTGAGTGCAAGCTTCAGTTCTAGCACATATTGAAAAAGCTTAAAGATTTCATTTCTATTTCACTGAGAAGGTAATGTCCTATTTATGCATTTTCTTAAACCAAGTAGTATAATACCTATGTAGCATCCGATAGAAGCAAAAGACTTCTATTTTATATAGATAGTATTTTTTTTGATGCAGCTATCCAGCTATCAACACTGGAGCATATTTTAATAGAAACGCTATATAGAATGTTTGATAAAAATTGGGTTTTATCATTCGTTTTATAAAAGTTCATATCCAAATCAAATATCAGCACTATAAATTCTCACTGTTTATGTACAAAAAATTCTTGCAATTCATGAAATATTTTGTCCCTTTACAAAATTGAATGGTAGTGGCAACATATGTCAGTCATGGAATACTAAAGCAAAGCTTTTATATATATAAAAAAACCCTTTGGCTCATCTAGTCCATGCCAAACTGTTATTCTGCCTCAACCCATCAAACTGCATTTGCGCCAAAGCCCTCAATACTCCTTCCATCCATGTTCTTATCTAAACGTCTTAAATGTTGAAACTGAACCTGTATCCTCTGTTTCCTCTGGCAGCTCATTCCACGCTCTCACTGCCCTTCAAGTGAACCTCGCTCGGGTTCTCCTAAACACTTCAACTTTCGCCATTAACCCGTGACCTTTAGTTCCACTCTCACCCAACCACAGTGAAAGAAGCCTGCTTGCATTTTCCCTAACTAGTGTATACTCCTTTTAATTTTGAATGCCTCTGTCAAATCTTCCCTCATTCTCCTATGCTGCAGGGAATAAAGTCCTTACCTATTTAATATTTCCCTATACCACAGGACCTCAAGTCCCATCAAAATCCCTGCACTTTTACAATCTTATTGATATCACTCCTTATGTGATGCCCCATGAAATCTGTAACAATATTGCATTTAGCTGACATCAGCCCTATCTTAATTAAATAGCATGTTCATTGATATAATGGGAATTGGCATTCATTTTGCTCCTGATAGTGAGTGAACACTTGTTTATTACTTAAAACAACCCTGTGCATGATAGACATGAATGGGTGACATACTTCCTCTGTTCACCCACCCCGCTGAAGGGTCTCAGCCTGAAACATTGACTGTTCATTCTTCCATACATGTTGCCTGGCCTGCTGAGCTCCTCCAGCATTTTGTGTGTGGTGTGCCACAGGAATCAGTGCTGGGTTCATTGTTATTTGTCATCTATATCAATGATTTGGATGATAATGTGGCAAATTGGATCAGCAAATTTGCTGATGATACAAAGATTGGAGGTGCAGTGGACAGTGAGGAAGATTTTCAAAGCTTGCAGAGGGATTTGGACCAGCTGGAAAAATGGGCTGAAAAATGGCAGATGGAGTTTAATACAGACAAGTGTGAGGTATTGCACTTTGGAAGGAAAAACCAGGGTAGAATATACAAGGTAAATGGTAGGGCACTAGAGGGATCTAGGAATACAGATGCAAAATTCCCTAAAAGTGGTGTCTCAGGTAGATAGGGTAGTAAAGAGAGCTTTTGGTACATTGGTCTTTATAAATCAAAGTATTGAGTCTTAACAGTTGGAATGTTATGGTGAAGGATCTCCCTTTAGAACAGGAATTAGGAGGAATTATTTTAGCCAGCAGGTGGTGGAAGTGTGGAAATCAAATCATCGGGTACATTCTATGGTAGGAGTTCGCAGCCTAGGGTCCACAGACCCCTTGGTTAATGGTAGGGCATGCATTGCATATAAAGTGGTTGGGAACCCCTGTTCTACTGGCAGCTTCATAGGTTCTTGATCAGTAAGGGCATCAAAGGGGAGAAGGAGGAGAATGGGATTGAGATGGATAATAAATCAGCCACAATTGAATGATGGAGCAGACTCGATGGGCCCAGATGGCCAAATTCTGTTCCTAGGTCTTGTGGTCTAAAATATTTTATGATTGGAATAACTAAATCAAATGTTGCACTGATTTGGACCTGGAGGTCCAAAGGTTCACTGGACTGGAAGTTCTACTGCAAGTGCCATTCTTTAATGTGCTCTTTGATAGAATTTGTTTTGAATTATTTAATGCAAAGAGCTACTTTGTGCACCAGCAACTTATTTAGAATGGTGGCATCAGATAAAGCTGAAATAGGCTCTACTGATTACCACGACTCTACCAAGTGCCCATCCATACCAATCCCATTTACGCGCAAAGCCTCTTTGCTTAGGCAATTTGATTGCTCACCCACTGCTGCCGAAATGTTATGAAGGTGCCTGCTTCACCATCTCGGGCAGTGCATACCACATTGCATCTACTGTCCCAGCTTGAAAAAGTATCCTTCCTCGGATTTCTCCTCCAAATCTGTCACCTTAAACTATTCCTTCTGGAGTTTGATCCCAGATCTAGGTAAGTGAAATGCAAGATGTTCAGAGATGTACAGACTGCTGTGTGATTACTCTTTTCATGTCACTTGTACAAAATTATAGTGCACAGATGATGAATCAGATTTGTTATTACTGACATATGCCGTGAAGTTTGTTGTTTGGAACAGCAGTGAAGTGCTTATAATTACAATCGTGTAGCTAGTCCAGTGACCTAGAAGAGCAGGGCAAAGCGCCACAGTGACAATTGCCCAGTGCCACTCAAATCTACTGTGATGAAGTGTTTTAAGAGGTTTGTCATGGATAGAATTAACTCTTGCCTCAGCCTGGACCTGAACCTGGACCCGCTGCAGTTTTCTGATTGCCACAGTAGGCCACACCAGCTCTATCTGGTGTTAGATCATCTGGACAACAGTAATATCTACATCAGGCTGCTCTTTATTGATTATAGCTCAGCATTTAATACAATAAAACCCTCAATTCTAATCAACAAGTTCCAAAACCAGAGTCTCTGTGCCTCCCTCTGCAACTGGATCCTTGACCTCTTCAACAGGAGACCACAGTCAGTGTGGATCGGAAATATCATCTCCTCCTTGCTGACTGTCAACACTGGCGCACCTTCGGCATCCGTGCTTAGCCCATTCCTCTACTCTGTCTACGCCCACGATTTTGTGGCTAACCATAGCTCAAAACACCATCTAATACTTGCCGACAACTCATCTATTGTTGGCAGAATTTCAGATGGTGATGAGGAGCATGCAGGAGCAAGTTAGATCAGCTCGTTGAATGTTGTTACAACAATGACCTTGTGCTCAAAGTCAGTTCGACCAAGGAGTTGATTATAGACTTCGGGAAGGGTAAGTTAAGGAACATACACCGATCCCCACTGAGGGATCAAAAGTGGAAAAGGTGAGCAGTTTCAAGTTCCTGGGTGTCAACATCTCTGAAGATTTATCCTGGATCCAACAGAATAATGCATTTACAAAGAAGGCTATGTTTCATTAGGAGTTTGGGAAGACTTGGCATTTCACTACTGATGCTCTCAAATTTCTACAGCTGTACAATGGGTATCATTCTAACTGGTTGCATCACCGTCTGGTGTGGAGGGGCCATTGCACAGGATTGGAAAAAGCTGCAGTAAGTTGTAAACTCAGCCAGCTCCATATGGGCACTGGCCTCCCCAGTAATGAGGACACCTTCAAAAGGATAAGCCTAGAAGAGGCAGCATCTATCACTAAAGACCTCTGTCACCCAGGATACATCCTCTTCTCAACAAGCGGGAAGCCTGATGATACGTATTCTATGTTTCAGGAACAGCTCGTTCTTGTCTGCCATCAGGTTTCTGAATGGACAATGAACCCATGAACACTACCTCACTATTTTTCTTTTTGCACTCTCTTATTGCACTATATGTATGTGTGTGTGTGTGTGTGTGTATATATATAAATATACACACACACACACACACACACACACACACAGTAGCTGTAATTTGTTGTGCTTTATTACATCTTGCAATGTACCGCTGCTGCAAAACAGCAAATTTCCCAATATAAGCACAAAAAATTCTGCAGACGCTGGAAATCCAAAGTAACACACACAAAACGCTGGAGGAACTCAGCAGGTCAGGCAGCATCTATGGAAATAAACAAACCATGAACATTTTGAGCTGAGACCTTTCTTCGGGACTGGAAAGGAAGGGGCAAGACACCAGAGTTAAAAGGTTGGGTGGCGGGGGGGGGGGGAAGGAGGATAGCTAGAAGGTGATAGGTGAAACCAGGTGGGTGGGGAAGGCAAAGGGCTGGAGAGGGTGGAATCTGATGTATCCATCTGATTTTCCATAGGAAAATGGGAAGGAGGAAGGGCACCAGGGGGAGGTGGCAGGCAGGTGAGAATATGTTGTGTTTCTTACAATATATGGCAGTGATATTAAACCTGATTCTGATTCCCTATCTAAAGCCTTTCAATAATTGACAGGGCTCTATGAGAACTCTCCCTGGAGCTTGACTGTGCGGGGCATTTTGGAGTTCAGTTCCAGCATAGTCTGGAAGAAGCTTGTATATTCTCCTCGTGTACCACGTGGGTTACTGCCAGGAGCTCTGGCTTCCTCCCATGCCACGTGTATCCCTTGGCAGCTTAACTGGTCATTGTAAACAGGCTACTCAGTGGCACTGCTTGCTGCGCTGGAAGGGCCTCTATCTCTAAATAACAATGAATAAGCTAAAACTTATAAACTCCAGCAAATGCTCAGAGCCATCAAATGCTCCTCATACATTAACCCTTGCATTCCTGGGATCATTCTCGTGAGTTTCATCTGGACCCTCTGCAATGCCAGCACATCCTTTCTTGGAAATGGGGCCCAAAGCTGTTCACAATACTTGTATTTTGTATTGACTTACAGGATGTGGGGACACTATCAAGGCCAGCATTCCTTGTTCATTGCTAGTGGCCCTTGGGACGTTAGTGCAGTGTGATTGCCTGGTACTGCTGCATTCGTGTTGAGCACTCATAGTGACTTGTGGGTGTTAACTTGTATTATCAGCTGGAGTGTTGCTGTTGGTGAATACGGCATGCCATTTTAAATCTCTATCCCTTCTGCTGAACGGATTGAGGCAAACATTCAGATCCACAGGACAAGGCCCACTCAAATGGATGTAATCAGCATGTATTATCTCTTATTGTTCAAAAATTGTCCTTCAGCAAAACATCACTTGTGGCATCACTGCCCGTATACAAGCATGGGCAATGCATTTGGTGCCTCGTCTAACTGTAATTATAATGGATGAGAGGTTGGCCTAATTAGAATTTAGTACAGAATGCAGCTTTATGCTTAAGTAAATACATACTCTTGTGTTGTCACCATGTTATTAATTTGTTTTATAAATGTCACACCATTATTTTAGCACATTTATAGAGCACAAACAGTATTATAACTTTTTTGGAACATGCAGCTGTTGCTGACTAAGATTATAATTAATATGGTAATACAGTTAAATCATGGTAACCCCATAATAACTTTCAAAAAACAATCTTGCATGACTAGACTTACAGGTATCAAACTTGCTTGAGTGATCAGGGTGGTAGATTTGAGTCTTAGTGAAGAAAGACCCAGTATTTCTTTTTCTATTCTTATCACAATGTTTCTCTTAGCACATTTCAGTAACAGAGAATTCCTTAACCATGCATCAATCGAAGCTGTGAAGGGGTTAGAGAAAACTAAAAATTTCAGCTTTTTTTCTTTAAGGGCCTTTCTGAAGATTGCAGGGGCTGGGATCAAATCTAATAAATTGAGAATTTATTAATAAATTTATTAATAAATTTCTTAATAAATTAAGAATCTGAATCACAAATTCATGAAAAAAAAATCAGAACTTACAATTTGTCATAAGCATGAGATTCTGCAGATGCTGGAAATTCAGAGTAACACAAAATGGTGGAGGAACTCGGCCCGTCTGGCAGTATCCATGGAAAGCAATAAAGAGTCGATGTTTTCGGCTGAGACCCTTCATCGGGACTGGAAAAAAAAGGGGTAGAAACAACTTGCCATTGTTTTGAAATCCTTTGCTGACTTCTGAGAGGAGCCTTATGATTGGTTCTCATTTCTGACTACTTATGTGATATTCATTATATAATTTAGCATTGCCTTTCCTACATATGTAAAGCCAACTGGTATTGGTCAATCCTGAGGTGTAAGTCCTGGCAGTCTGATTTGATTTCAAAGTACATGTATGTCACCATATACAGCACTGAGATTCATTTACTTGTGGGCATTCACAGTAAATACAAGAAACACAATAGAATCAATGAAAAGCCACATCCAATAGGACGGACAAACAATGCACACAAAATCCTGGAGGAACTCAGCAGGCCAGGCAGAATCTATGGGAAAAAGTATAGAAACCCATAGGGTTTCGGCCTGAAAGGTCAACTGTACTTTTTTTTCCATAGATGCTACCTGGCCTGCTGAGTTCCTCCAGCATTTTGTGTGTGTTGCTTGGATTTCCAGCAGCTGCAGATCTTCTCTTGTTTGAGGGCGGACAAACAACCAGTGTGCAGAAAACAACAAACAGTGCAAATACAAAAAGAAAGACAAATAAATAAATGAACAATAAATATTGAGAGCATCAGATGAAGAAGTCCTTGAAAGTGGTTGTGGGAACATTTCAATGATGGGGCAAGAAAAGTTGAGTGAAGTTATCCCCTTTGGTTCAAGAGCTTAATAGTTGAGGGGGGATAACTATTCCTGAACTGGTGGTGTGGGTCCTGTGCCTCCTCTACCTTCCTGATGGCGGCAACAAGAAGAGAGCAGGTCCGGTATGTAGGGAGCCCCTGAAGATGGATGCTACTTTCCTGTGATAGTACTCCATGTAGGTGTGCTCAATGGTGGGGAGGGCTTGAACTGTGATAGACTGGGCTGTATCCATTACTTTTCATAGTCTATTCTATTCAAGGACATCGGTGTTTTCATACCTGCCTATGCTGCAACCACTCAATATAGTCTTCACCACATATCACCTAAAAATTTAACAAACTTCTAGAGATATGTTGAATCTCCACAAACCTCTAAGAAAGTAGAGGTGCTGCTGTGCTATTTTTGTCATGGTATTTATGTGCTCGACCCAGGAGAGATCCTCTCGAAATGAATTCCACTGAGGAATTTAAAGTTGCTGACCTTCTCCATGTTTGATCCTCCATTAAGGACTGGCTCATGGACCAGTGGCTACAATAATCAGTTCCTTGGTCTGCTGACAATGAGTAAGAGGTTGTTGTTATGGCATCACTCAGACAGATTTTCAATCTCTCTCCTCAATTCAGAATATGTATCTTCATAGGAGTATAAGAAACAAGGAAGATAGGTGTAACAGCACTCTAAGGTCAAATAGCCATGTAGTTTGGAAACAGAATATCTGGTACATTTGAGTCTGCTTTGGTCGCTACACATCTATTTACAAGAAAACTAAGGCTGCTGATGCTGAAATCTGAAGCCAAGTATTCAGGCTACTGTATTTAAATCAGAGCATGGATAGGAAATAGTTAAAGAGGTGTGGGTCAAGCAAGGGGAAATAAGACTAATTTAGTAGCCATCAAGTGGGCTAAAGGGCTTGTTTCTGTGCTGTATTACTTTATAACTTGTTATAAATAGAAATGTTGGAAGAACTCAGCCAGTCATGCAGCATCTGTGAAAGAGAAACCTGTAAGTGCTTTGGATCATATTCATAAAGACAGAAACCCTCCTTGCTGGCCAAGTTACCAAATTAATTCGTCCATTTTAAATGTGTTTTTTTTTTATGTGGATTTTCTTTGTTTTCCTGTAGGTACCTGCAAGAAAATGACTCGGGGGTTGTATACATGCTTTGATAAATTTACTTTGAACTTTGATTTCCTTGCAAATGGCCCATATCCCTCTAAGCTGTTCCTCTCTCTGTAACTGTCCAAATGCCTTTTAAGCATAGTAATTAGGCCCACCTCTACCATTGCCTCCGTCTGCTCATTTCATATACTCGCATTGAACAGCTGGCTCTCCCTCGGGTCCTTTTTGAATTTTTCCACATGGCTTTTCCTCGGGCACTACGGTTTCCTCCCACATTCCGAAGATGCAATGGTTGTAGGTTAATTGATCGCACGGGTGTAAATAGGTGGGCTCATTGTACTGGAGGGGCCTGTTATTGTGCCTTATCTTTAAAATAAAAACTTCAAACCTATTTGGGGTGGAGTAGAGGGTTGGTGAGGGAGAACATGAGTTTAGTTTTCAAAGCAGAGTTTGGGGAATGAGTGAGGGGGAAGATGAAAGACTGTATGGAGGTAGATTAAGATAGATGATATGATCAAAAGTGCGAGTACTGACAGCAAAAGATTTTAAAGAAATGCTGTGAGAAGGCTACACAAGCAGAAGAATGAGAGAGCATTTTACCTAAAATTCTACACCTCAATCCTTTTCCAAGCTTAGCTTTGAAAGCTGCAGCCCCTCCGCTGTCCCCCCAGTACAGAGGAAGGGTCCCTAATGCACCACCAATAACTCACTCTGAGACGTAAAGGCGAGATATCGGCTTTTATTGACTGGAAGAAGGAACAAGCAGTGAGTGACCACCATACTACATCCTGGAGACTGAGAGGCCGGGCTCAGGCCTTGATCGCCTTTATACAGGGGTCTGTGGGAGGAGCCACTGGAGCAGTCAGCAGGGGGCGTGTCCAGAAAGTCCCTGACTCGTTCTCTTTTTACAGATGCTGCTGGATGGGCCGAGTATCTCCACCATTTTCTGTTATTTATTTTTGGATTTCCAGCATCCACGTTCTGTGCTTCTAAGTAAATATCATCTTGTTTTCAACTACTCGTGGGAGAGGGTTTTGTTGGTGAAAGTTTTACAACTAAAATTTCAACATCTGACTTTATAACTTCACTTAATAATGTATTGCATATGAGATGATTTAGCAATAAAACAATAGTCGATAGTTAGTTTACACAAGAGCAAATATAAACCCTTAATATCTTCACCTTTACGAATTGTAGTAGATATTTCTCCAGAGAGATTAAGGCAATAAAACACATCTCAACTTCAGTATCATTTCATATTGATTTTGCCACTTTTTTATTACTCTGTATGTTATCTAGATATTTTCATAGGGAAACTGGGACTCTAATAATGTGGGCAGTATATAAAATTGATCATCTCATTATCAGAGACAGAACATCAACATTGTCTGTAATAATCAAAATCAAGAAGTGATAGTGCTTTCAATGACATTTCAAACTTGGGGATTATGTTGATGTACTGTTGATACAGATAACCTTCAATCAATGTAAACACATTAATTTCTATGCAGATTGGGAAAGTTGCTAAAATTGGTTATTTATTTCTGATAATAGTGATTTTCTACATTAATTTATTCCAGTTGACTTACTATCCCATAAATTTCAGTAATTGAAAGAATGACAAGTTTAATTTTTGTGCTTAAAATTCAGATTAACAATGTTGCAAACCAACTATTTGCAGTGATAGAAGCATATGGTAATTGTGTGTATATTAATTCTAAAAGCCATCTGCTTCATTTTATCCTCAGACCAAATAACTTCACCAAAGGTAAGAAATCATTGAGACTGTGCCTCTGTTTTCATTCCAAGTTAAATTAAACTTGATCATTATAATGTTTGAGAAGGAAGATATAACACTAAGATCTTTAAACAAAGGATATACACTTCATAGCCACTTTATTAGGTACAGGAATTTGAATTGAATTTAAAGACAACACGTGTAAATCAGTAGGTGCTGGAAATAAATTAAAAAAAACACGAAATGCTGGCAGAACTCAGCAGGCCAGACAGCATCTATGGGAGGATGTAAGAACGATGTTTTGGGCCGAAACCCTTCATCAGGAGTGAAGTAACATGGGATGGTCGAGGGGGGATAAGAAGTGGGGGGAGGGATGAAGTAGAGAGCTGGGAAGTGATAGGCTGGAGGGAAATGGGCTAGGGGGAAGGTGGAGAATTATGGGAAATAAAAGAGAAAGAAAGGTAGGGCTGGGGGGAGAGATTAGTGCTACACCTGCCCCCACACTTCTTCCCTCACCACCATCCCAGGCCCCAGACAGTCCTTTCAGGTGAGGCATCACTTCACCTGCGAGCCAACTGGGGTGATATACTGTATCCGGTGCTCCCGATGTGGCCATTTACACATTGGGGAGACCCACCGCAGACTGGGAGACTGTTTCGCCAAACACCGGCGCTCAGTCCTCCAGCAGTGACGGGATCTCCCTGTGGCCACACACTTCAATTCCACAGACCACTCCCACTCCGATATGTCTGTCCATGGCCTCCTCTACCGTCAAGATCAGGCCACACGCAGGTCGATGGAGCAACACCTTATCTCCCGCCTGGGTAGCCTCCTATCTGCCAGCATGAACATCCAACTCACTGACCTCTGTTGATACCCCTGCCACCCACCCTTACCCACATCCCTATCTATTATTTTAGTCTGGTTCTCTTTCTCTCTCTTTTCCCCCCTCACTATAGTCTCTCCCCCCAGCCCTACCTTTCTTTCTCTTTTATTTCCCATAATTCTCCACCTTCCCCCTAGCCCATTTCCCTCCAGCCTATCACTTCCCAGCTCTCTACTTTATCCCTCCCCCCACTTCTTATCCCCCCTCGACCATCCCATGTTACTTCACTCCTGATGAAGGGTTTCGGCCCGAAACGTCGTCACTACCTCCTCCCATAGATGCTGTCTGGCCCGCTGAGTTCTGCCAGCATTTCGTGTTTTTTTATTGAATTGAATTTACTTTATTACTTACACCCTCCATATACATGAGGAGTAAAAATCTTTAAGTTACATCTCTGTCAAAATATGCAATTAAGTGTAATTTATAATAAATAGTATGTATAACAGGATAGTCAATATAACATAGAAATACAGTTGTATCAGCATGAATTAATCATTCTGATAGCCTGGTGGAAGAAGCTGTCCTGGAGCCTGTTGGTCCTGGCTTTAATGCTGCAGTACTGTTTCACGAATGGTAACAGCTAGAACAGTTTATGGTTGGGGTGACCCCAATGATCCCTAGTTTGATATTTGGTCTGAACGTCTTGACCATGTCTGCATGCTTTTATGCATTGAGTTGTGCCATGTGATTGGCTGATTAGATATTTGTTTTACCAAGCAGGTGTACTGTTATATGACTACTGAGATATTTCACTGTATGTCACTCAGATCCCCTCTCTGAACACAAGCACCATGTTCAATAATTGCAGCAACCTCTTTTTTTTAGGCATCCGTTAGTCTCGCAAGACCATGGATTTGCGCCTTGGAAGTTTTCCAGGGTGCAGGCCTGGGCAGGGTTGTATGGGAGACCAGCAGTTGCCCAAGCTGCAAGCCTTCCCCTCTCCACGCCACCGATGTTGTCCAAGGGAAGGGCACTAGGACCCAAGCAGCTGGGCACCGGTGTTGTCACAGAGCAAAGTGTTGTTAAGTGCTGCCTCAGCTGAGGCTCGAACCAGTGACCTTCAGATCACTAGACCAATGCCTTATCCACCAGGCCACGCGTCAACACAGTCACCTATTTAATGCAATGAGCCTGTTCCATAAGAAGACCAGAAGTTCCCAGATGATTTCCTGGACTATGATGAAGAATGATTATTAATTGACATGTATTCATGGCCAGAGCAGAAGACGTCTCTGAGAGCCCTCATTTTCTCCTTCTGACTGATGCAATTTTAAACTGTAATGTCATTCGTTTTGCAATCTCACACTGAAATAATATCTTCTTAATCAACAATTGTTGCACTTTAAAATGTTTGAATTGTCATTCAGTTTAGAGCAGCACATGAAATCCTGGAGGAACTCAGCACAAAGAAGGGAATAACGATTGACATTTTGGACCAAGACCCTTGAATACTGCCTAACCTACTGAGTTCCTGCAGCATTTTATGTGTTGCTCTGGATTTCCTGCATTTGCAGAATCCCTTGTGTTTAGAACAAAGTTTATGCAACCTTTCTTCATAAATTTTAACCCTTCAAGCTACAATAGCATTGGAATGAACCCGTAAAAATGTTATGGTAATTAAAAACATCCAAGAGGTGATATAGCAAAAAGTAAAACTGCAAGTGTCAGAAGTTAAGAGAGACATGCAATTAAACAGGCCAAGAATTAGTGAGATTAAGAATTAATAATAAAATCCTTTAAAAAAAAATTGCACTCTCCCCACTTTATTCCTTGCGCTAGAGTATTTGATAGGAGGATTTTAATATTATTCAAAAGGATGATAGCTTTTGAAGTGTAATGAAGTGAATTAATTACATTTGTCTGGGCAATTAATTTGACTTTTAATACTCAATCTAAAACTATTCCAACTCCAGCCTTTGCAGGTAGCACACCCTTTCTTTTTCTTTTTCAATCTTTTTATTAAATTTCATATATAAAAAAAAACAACACAAAATAATGAATAGATTACAGATTCAATAAACTTGAGATTACATTAGTAATAGGATAATAATATCCTATTAAAACATCCATCAACAAAAGGTACATAAATCAATCAAGTCTATATAAATATATATGAAAAACAAAAATAATCGTCGAAAAAAGAAAAAAAAAATTGAAATTATATATGAGAAAAAATATATAATGAAAAAAAAATACTAAACTAAAACTAACATGGGCAATAATAGCACTTTATAAATATATAAAGGTGTCAAGAAAAGAACTCCAGAACTCCATACCTGAACAAGTATAAGTAGAGAAAAGGATCTGAAATAAGCCAAATTAATTCATATGAAAGTGTCGAATAAATGGTCCCCAGGTTTCTTCAAATTTAATTGAAGAATCAAAGATAGTGCTTCTGATTTTTTCCAAACTCAAATAAGAAATAGTTTGGGAGAACCACTGAAATGTAGTAGGAGGATTTACTTCTTTCCAGTTTTGTAATATAGACCTTCTGGCAATTAATGTTACAAAAGCAATCATTCGTCTGATTGAAGGGGAAAGCTGATTGCCATCTTCATTTGGTATACCGAAAATTGCAGTAATAAAATGGGGTTGTAAATCGATATTCCATACTGAGGAAATGACATCAAAAATGTCCTTCCAATAGTTATGTAAAGTGGGACATGTCCAAAACATGTGAGTCAATGAAGCCACTTCTAAGTGACATCTGTCACATTGAGGATTAATATGCGAATAAAATCGGGCAAGTTTATCTTTAGACATATAAGCTCTATGTACAATTTTAAATTGTATTAAAGCATGTTTAGCACAAATAGAGGAGGAATTAACCATTTGTAAAATTTTTTCCCATTTATCTGTTGATATATTACATCGAAGTTCTTTTTCCCATTCTTGTCTAATTCTATCCGATATTTCTGGCTGTATCTTCATAATCATGTTATAAATAAAAGCTACTAATCCCTTCTGACAAGGATTAAAAGTAAAAATCAAATCTGAAAAATCTGATGGAGTTGAATTAGGAAAAGATGGAAGAATTTTATGTAAGAAATTTCTAATTTGTAAGTATCTAAAAAAATTAGATTTAGGTAATTCAAATTTATTGGATAGTTGATCAAAAGACATCAAAGTACCTTCAAAAAAAAGATCACGAAAACATTTTATACCTTTCCTTTTCCATATACTAAAAGCTTGATCTGTCAATGAAGGTTTGAAAAAAAAATTACATAAAATAGGGCTGTCCAGAGCAAAGTTTTTCAGATTAAAGAATTTGCGAAATTGAAACCAAATTCGTAGTGTATGTTTAACAACAGGGTTAGATATCTGTTTATTGAATTTGGCTAAATCAATAGGAAGAAAAGAACCAAGAACGGAAAATATAGAATATCCCTTAACCTCACTACATTCCAAATTTACCCACTGTGGGCACACAGGTGAATCCAAATCTAGTTTCCAGTACATTAGGTTACGAATATTATTCGCCCAATAATAAAATCTAAAGTTAGGTAAAGCTAGACCACCATCTTTTTTAGACTTTTGTAATTGCCTTTTGCTTAACCTAGGATTTTTATTTTGCCAAACAAATGAGGAAATCTTTGAATCAATATTATCAAAAAAAGATTTAGGAATAAAAATTGGTAAAGCTTGGAATAAATATAAAAATTTCGGTAAAATCATCATTTTAATAGCATTAATCCGACCAACTAATGATAAAAATAAGGGAGACCATCTAGTAGTAAGTTGCTGAATTTGATGAAGCATAGGTAAAAAATTCAGTCCAAATAAATCTTTATATTTCTTGGTGATTTTTATACCTAAATAGATAAAGTTATCAGTAACAACTTTAAATGGCATCCTATCACTCAATAAAGTTTGCGCGTTTAAAGGGAATAACTCACTCTTATCTAAGTTTAACTTATAACCAGAAAAACTACCAAATTGAGCCAACAAGGATAAAATAGCAGGAATAGACCTACTAGGATTAGAAATATATAACAACAAATCATCAGCATAAAGCGATAATTTGTATAACTTCTCATTACGGGTAATACCAAAAATATTAGGAGACTCACGAATAGCAATAGCTAAAGGTTCTAATGCAATATTAAATAATAAAGGACTTAAAGGACAACCTTGTCTCGTACCACGAGATAATTGAAAAAAAGAGGATCTATAATTATTTGTAAGAACAGAAGCAACAGGTTTATAATATATTAATTTAATCCATGATATAAAATTAGGACTAAAATTAAAGTTTCTCAATGCATTAAATAAATATGTCCATTCAACTCTATCAAAGGCTTTTTCAGCATCTAATGAGATAACACATTCTGGGGTTGTAGGTGATGAAGTATAAATTATGTTAATCAATTTTCTAATATTAAAAAAGGAATATCGATTCCTAATAAAACCAGTTTGATCTTCTGAAATAATCTGTGGTAATACCTTTTCTAATCTAATGGCTAAAATTTTTGTAAGAATCTTAGAGTCTACATTTAATAATGATATAGGGCGATAAGATGCACATAAGGTAGGATCTTTATCTTTTTTAAGAATTAAAGAGATAGTAGCTTCATAAAACGATTGAGGTAATCTCTTCTTAACAAACGCATCATTAAAGATTTCACATAGCCAAGGAGAAAGCAATAAAGAAAAAGTTTTAAAAAATTCTACAATAAAACCATCAGGACCAGGAGCTTTCCCTGAATTCATTGATGAGATAGCCTCTCTTATTTCATCCATAGAAATAGGAGCATCAAGCAAGCTACAATCTTCATCTATCAGTTTAGAAATATTCAAATTATTAAAAAAATTATCCATCGTAAACCGGTCACCGTCAAATTCTGATTGATATAAAGATTTATAAAAATCTTGAAAAGTGTTATTGATTTCTTTATAATCAGTAGTTAAATTACCGTCTTGTTTACGAATTTTAATAATTTGTCGCACACCCTTGCTCACCACCTCACAGAGTTGTACACTTGGTCTAAATCTCAACTCACATTCACTCTCAGATAACCAATGGAGTAAAATTTATTATTTAGTTAATAATTCATCTATCTGCGCATGCCATATTTTAATTCAGTTTAAGATAGTACATAGGGCCCATATGTCCAAAGATAAATTGGTGCATATTTTTCCTAATATTTGTGATAGATGTAATGCAGAAGTGGCTACTCTAACCCATATATTTTGGTCATGTGTAAGTTTAAATAATTTTTGGAGGGATGTGTTTGGAATATTATCTATAGATATGGATGTTCAACCTAATCCACACAGCAATTTTTGGGATTTTCCCAGAGGAAGCAAGCAAAGTGTCTGCCTCCACCCAACATGTGACAGCTTTTTCAACTTTACTGGCTCGGAGAGCTATTTTGCCGCACTGGAAAGAATCTAACTCACCCACTGTTTTCTATTGGCTGTCCTCCATCATGTCATGTTTAAGCCTGGAGAAAATTAGAAGCCGGACATTTGATTCATCTTTTGATTTTGAACAAGTCTGGCGACCTCTTATTCAATATTTTCACATGATTTAATTTATCTTTATTTAATTATTTTTCTTTATTCTCTTTGGAGAATATCCTTGTCCATGAAGGTTTGGAGATGACTAGAAGAATGTGTTTTTTTCTCTCTCTTTTTTAAGTTCATCCTCATTTGGACTGCCCAATCTTTCTTTTTCTTTTTTTTTCTTTCTCTCTTTTTTGTTTCAGTTTAGTTAGTGGGGTTTTTCTTTCTCTAGCAATAAAATTTCCAATTTTTTTTTACGATTGCTATGAGGAGTTGTAATTTCTCTCTGACTATATATAACAGCATAATATATTACCTATCTGAGTTTGATATTATATGCTTTTTGTCTTAATATTGCTGTTTATATGTCTTTTATATTATCTACTTGTTAAATTCTTTGGATTTGTATTTGTATATTCTTTATTTGAAAATCAATAGAAAAGATTGAAAAATGAAATAAATCTCATCTCAGTCCCTGTCATTCCAAAGAAAACAACCTCATTCTAGTCATCCTCTGCTTGTAACTATATTTCTATATCTGTAAAATCCACAGTACCATTTATTTTGCTTATTTACTTTTATCTGGAGTGAGTCATGCAGCCTACCATGAAGTACTGATTTGCATTAAATTTTATATTATCCCATTCTACTCTTCCCCACTCTCACAGCAGCTCCCCTCAGAATCGCCCACTTGCCTACAGGAACAATTTATATTGGCCAATTAGCCCGCCAAGACACCGTTCTTTGGATGTGGGAGGAACCCGAGAGCCTAAGAGAAACTTGCAGGGAGATTGTGCAAGATCCGTATCGGCATCATCTGAGGTCGGAATTGAATCAGTATCCAGGTATCGGGAGATGTGAGGCAGCAGGTCCACTGGCTGTGCCACTCCGCTGTTCATGTGAGGGGGCAACCCACACAGTCATACAATCGTAGAAACGGGCAGCACACAAGCAGGACCTTCAGCCTGTCCAGTCCATGCTAGAACCATCTAAACTGCCTACTTCCATTGACCTGGATAGCCCGCCATACCTTGACGATCCATGGACCTATCCAAATTTTTCTTAAATACTGAAATTGAGCTCACATGCACCACTTGCACTGGCAGCTTGTTCCACACTCTCACAACCCTCTGAGTGAAGAAACTTTCCCTCGTGTTCCCCTTAAACTTTTCACCTTTCGCCCTTAACCTATGACCTCCAACTTTAATGGAAAAAGCCTGCTTGCATTTACCTTCTCTATATCCCTCATAATTTTGTATAGCTTTATCAAATATTCTCTCAATCATTGACATTCCAAGGAATAAAGTCCTAACCTATTCAACCTTTCCATTTAACTCAGGTCCTCCATTTCTGGCAACATTCTTACAAATTTCCTCTGTATTCTTTCAAACTTTACACCTTTCCTATAGGTAGGTGACCAAAACTGCACACAATACTCCAAATTAGCCTCAACCATCTTACGCAACTTCAACATAACATCCCATCTCTTGTACCCAGTACTTTGATTTATGAAGGTCAACGTGCTAAAAGCTTTCTTTATGACCCTATCTATCTGTGCCACTACTTTCAATGAATTATGGATCTGTATTCCCGAATCCCTCTGTTCATGGGGAAAACTAACGAACTCCACACACAGAACACCAGAGCTCAGGATTGAACTAGGGTTGCAGGAGTCAAGTGCCTTGGTGCTGCTCAGCTTTATCGAGTGCTTCAAGGTGCATTTCAGGAGATGGCCCATGACTTACAAGCAGTAGATGCACAATCGTTGAGTATGCAGAGGTCACACAAAAGTCAAGTCTCTCACAACGTCCTTTTTCAATCTGCTCAGCAGGTTAAGTAGATGTAGAACATTCACTTTTGATCCATTCCTGTTTGCATTTTTATCAGGACTGTAACACCCTGGCAAAGGTTTCACTGCTAACGTGATGGTCTTTCTGTAGAAGCAGTTCTTGGGTTATGGTTAGAGATAACGGGTGCTTTGGAGTGTGAGTCGTCCAATCCGGGGAGCAGGATTTTTTTTCTGTTGTATGCTTGACACCGGTGTGAGCATGACCTCCCGTGTTCAGCGGGAGACGAAGAGGGAAGATGCTGGAGAGAACCAGTCATAGGATTCGACCCAGTGGGGGACTGTGATTCAATAGAGTTGTTATTGTTGTTTGTCCTTCGGAGTCGAAGACGACCACGACTTCTGTCAGGTGGAAGGTTTGTGACTGTGGGTCCGGAGGTGACTGGTGAGGCCAATCTGGGCCCTGAAAGCTTTCCCACATGTGGGACACATGAGGGTAGGTGCTGCAGTGGAAGTGGAGGTAGCTCGAGCCTTGCGCGTTTCCTCTGAGCCTCTGCGGTGCGTCTGATTTCTGCTGCATACACTGCTTTCGTGGTCCTGCTCCACCAGGTTGGGCGGTCCAGAGCAAGTGACTCCCAGCTACTGGGATTGATGTTGAGGTCTTTGAGGGACACTTTGAGGCAGTCTTTGAAACATTTCTTCTGCTCTCCAATTGGGCACTTGCCCTGGCTCAGCTCCCCATACAGCAGCTGTTTTGGTAGTCGACTCTCAGACATCCTGACGACATGGCCAGCCCATCTGGCTTGGGCTTTCTGTAGGAGGGTGTAGACGCTGTGGGTGCTAGCCCGTTCCAGGACCTCCGTGTCTGGGACTTTGTCCTCCCATCGTATGTGGAGAAGTCCGCGGAGGCAGCTCAAGTGGAAGTGGTTGAGCTGTTTAGCGTGTCTGCTGTAGGCAGTCCAGGTCTCGCTGGCATAGAGGAGGGTGGTGAGAACCACTGCTCGGTAGACCTTCAGCTTGGTGGTAAGGCTGAGTCCTCTCCGCTCCCATACATTCTCACGGAGTCTCCCAAAGGCGGCACTGTTGCTGATCTCTGCATCTACGTTCACCGCTCTTGATAGAGTCCTGCCCAGATAAGTAAAGCTTGATTTGATGGAGTAAAGTGCTAGTGTCTGCTGAGGATCGGTGAATATGTATGACTTTTAGAAGAGTTGAGCTCCAACTTGTGCACATTTCACTCTTTAATTATAATGGGCCCCTTTTGTTTTTTTTTTCTTTTCATTATTAGCCCTAGATTACTAGTTAATAATCATTAATACAATTCCTTTAATCATATGCAGTGCGCAGTCTGTTGTTTCTTATCACTGAGCTGTAGCAGGGCAGCAAATTACACAGCATCCACACGAACCCGTGTTTGAGGTGGGAGAGCCACCTCAATCTCACAGGTTTGGCGGGAATGGAATGCGTATTCCCCAGACTTAACACAGCCAAGGGATTCGGGGAGTGGGGTTCGGAACCAAATACCAACTCCTACTTGAGGGTCGTTTTGCAGCAGTACTTCTACTTCCTGATTCTTCCAAACGCTCTTGATGTGAGCTTGTTATAAATATTACCGTATTATTGTTATGCTGTGAACAGGGCATAGAACGGTATGGCCTAGTTTTAGTCCCTTCAGCCCATGTCTGTACTGACCCTGATGCTGTCAAAAATAATTTCATTATCCTGCTCTGGCCTTCATTCCCTCCCTGTTCATGTGCCTGTCTAAACACTTCTTAAAGGACACCTTTGCATCTGCTTCTCCCACTGGAGCACTGTGGCCTGGGTTCAGGTAGATGGGACGAGGCAGAAAACCAGGCTGGTTGGACTAGATGGACCAAGGGACTTATTTCTGTGATGTAGTGCTCTGTGACACCTCTCCTGGTAGTGTGTTCAATGCTGTGGGAGTGAAAAAAATCTTGTGACTCTCATTTTACCTTTGTTTCCCCCCTGCACCCATTGCCTAACAGCGATGCTCTCCAGTATTTGGCACTTGTGTCTCCTTTTTAAGAACCCTGACTTCTCAGAGATGGGAAGGCCATCAAATGAGAAGGGTAGGTGGTTTGAACGCTCTGGGGCAGGTTGTCATTGTAGTTCTCTCACAATTCTCAGCCCCATTAGCATTGTCAGTCTAGATCCCAGTGCAGACTGCTTCATCTGCTGGTCTGATGGAGGATCTCAACTCCGAATGTTGCCTGTCCGCCTCCCTCCACGGATACTGCCTGATCCATTGAGTACCTCCAGCATCTTGGATGTGGTTTCTAGCTACCTTCTGCACGCCAAGGTCAATCCCTTAGTTTGATTCTGAGGATTGAATGAGGGTCATGAAGTTTCAGATTGCGCTGGTGGACATTTCTACAACTGATGGCCCTCATTTCTTAATCAACGCTCAGTTAAAAACTGTTCTGAGAATCTGTACAGTACGACACAATAGAGTCGAGGGGCTCCTTGGCGTGAAGATGGGTAACCCAAAAGTTGTACTGTGGTCTCAGCTGCTGTATCTACTCATGATCAATGTACCTGCACAGGTAGATTGGTGCAGTTGAGGTCAAATTTTATTCCTCATATTGGTTAACATATGGTTTAATACAGACCCAGTTGGACAGTTGTGTCATTCAAGAATTGGCCAGGCTACCAAAACACACTTGGTTCTGGACATTGAAGGCTCCTACCTAGAGGATGTTCTCTGCTCTTGACATTTTTCTGTGCTGCTTTCCAGTGTAAATGATTATGGAGGAGGACAAATACATAAATTGAGTGAGGTGGTCAGTGGTGTTTGTTAAGATGGTTTTCTGAGCAAGATTGCCCTTGAAAGTTTAACTTGTTAAAAAAGACATTTGGACAAAATTATTGCTGGTGTTGTTAGAAGTTTGATTAATCATCCAGTCCATGAAACAGTTCTTTTGTCTGTAACACATTCTCTAGGTCTGTATCACAGTGCTCTAAACAATTCTATACTGCACATAACTATTACATCTGCACTTGAGTCGAGTAAAGACCTTTCAAAGAATTAACATTTCAAAGAACCAAAAGAAGCATGGCTTTCTTAAAATGATCAAAAAACATTCACCAACTATATTCAGACAATTCATGTTCTTCTAATTGGAAACTTCTATTGTTTGGAAGAAATTTAATAAAAAATCATTGACTGAACTGTCAATACAAAAATTGTGTTCAAAATGTGAACAAAAACCACTCTAAGACAATGAGACATAGAAATAGAATTGGGCCACATGATCCTTCGAGTGTTGTCAGCTTTTCCACCATTGCTAATTTATTAACCCTCTTGATCACATTCTCCTCTGTAACTGTCACCACTCTTGCTTATCAAGAACCTTTCAATCTCCTCTTTAAATATACCGGATAGATTTTGGATAGTTTTGGTTCACTATCATTTCCAACTCTCTTAGTTTATGTGCTACTGGTAAGCAGTCTTTGTCTTACACTTGTTCATCACACGTATGTACTTAACAGTGAGAATGATTACATACCATTAATGTAATGAAAATATAATGTGTGCAGGCGAACAGAAGCAGCATCGGGAGAATACCTGAATCAGCTGTTGAACACAATGAGCAATTGCAGGCTTTCAGTCACCACCTACGATGCCGTGTTTTGATTAAAAGGCTACAGTACATTGTATTTGTGTTTCAGCACCTTAAATGAAACCTAAAACAATCAGCATTGCAACCTTGTTCTGGTATAGATTTTCATCAGTGATTATCTTCACACATTCATCTCTGCCGCTTCCTGATCAGCAGATGCTTTAAAAATTTAAACCGTGCCTTTTCTTGAATTTCTGCAGCTAGCCTGCAGAATATTCACAATGACCTTCGAAACACTCTGGTTTCCTCGGCTGCGTAAGTCCAGGGAAGACAGTCCGGCCCCACCAAATGTGTGAGATTGAGGTGCGAGCTTATCCCAAAACTCCCTGTTTGTCTGGATGCTGTGTCACTTGCTACTCCGTTACAAATTAGTGCCATGAAATAACAAACAGTACACTGCATATAATTAAAGGAATTATATTTATGAAACTTAACTGAAGGGTTAGTAAAGAATAACAAAGAGAAAAGGGCCCAGTCTAATCAAACAGTCAAATGAGCACAAGTTGGAGCTCATCATGAACTTCTCTGTCACTCATGCACTGGGCCCTCGGTCAGTGTGAAAGCCCACACCACCTTCCAAATGTCGCCCATAATTCCTCTCGAACAAACGGGTCTCCCACCGGATCGTATGCTACAACCAGTTCTCCCTTCATCTCCTCTAGAACAAAAGCCCAAGACCAACCTCATTGTCCCTCACCAAGAAAAGCCTGCTGTGGATTGGATGGCACACATTCCACATCATCCCTTATCTTCGTCAATAACCCAAACAGGTCGAATTCAGAACTGCTAAATGAAATACCTATGGCATGACAGTAAAGTTGTGAACCAGGACATTACACCTTCAATTTGTCATTATAGATCTTTGTTTCACGATCAGCAAACTGTTAATTAATTTTTATTGAGGTGCGGCGTGGAATAGGCCCTATGGACCTTCGAACCATATTGTCAAGTAACCCCTGATTTAATCCTAACCTAATCACAGGGCAATTTACAATGACCAATTAAACTATCAACCGGTACATCTTTTGACTGTGGGAGAAAATGGGGCACCCTGAGGAAACCCATGCAGTCACGGGGAGGACGTACAAATTCCTTACAGACAGCTGTGGGAATTGAACCTGGGTCGCTGGTACTGTAAGCTATTGTGCTGACCAGTACGCTACCATGCTGCCCCTTAAATGGGATATGTTCACCCCAGCACTGATGTGTCCAGTCTTTCGATCATGATCAAGTTCTTTTGCTTTGTGCAGTGTTTTTATATTTTTCATTGACTTCTGTTCATTACATACTGTATGTGAGGTCGCTTCTCAGAACTGCCCGTGGTGCACAGAGCTCTGCACGTTGCCTGGGAACCTTCCCAGCACCTTTTGTGGAATTTTCTATTTGTGATGTCATGTCAGTGCTGAAAAAAACTGGATTTTGGACTTTTGGATAAAGGATAGTGAACTTGTACAAGAAACACAACAAAACTGCACTCAACAGCATGAGCAACAACCAATGTGCAAAAGAAAGCAAACTGCTAATACAAATAAAAGAGAAAATGTAGGCCTCCAGTAGTCTCGATAGACCATGGATTTGCACCTTGGGAAGTTTCCAGGGCGCAAGCCTGGGCAAGTTTTTTTTAATGGAAGACTGGCAGTTGCCCAAGCTGCAAGTCTCCCCTTTCCACGCCACCAATGTTGTCCAAGGGAAGGGCATTAGGACCCATACAGCTTGGCACCGGTGTCGTCACAGAGCAATGTGTGGTTCAGTGCCTTGCTCAAGGACACACACGTGGCCTCAGCCAAGGCTCGAACTAGCGACCTTCAGATCACTAGACAAACGCCTTAACCACTTGACCACGCGCCAACACAAAAGAGAAAATAATAAATAAGTAAATAAATAAACAAACAATAAATATTTAGAACATGAGATAAAGAGTCCTTGAAGATGAGCCCACAGGTTGTTAGAAAAGTTTGGCGATGGGACAGGTGAAGTTGAATGAAGTTATCCCCTCTGATAAATTTTAATTTATTATGCACTTTTTTAATTAAGGGTTTAGTTTTGTACAAATTTTATTATCTTGAATTATGATAACTGAAGACATATTAATATTCAACATAAACTTTAATTATTATCAATACAAATTGTATATGCTGATGAAGATGCACCCAGTGTAGACTTTTATATTTATTGATGAAGCCATCAAAGATCTGAAAAGAATACAGATCAGCTGTGCAATGGCCTGGTTAAGGATTCTACTACTACACTGTGGGGTAGTTTATATTAAGCATTTTTTTGTGAAAGCAGTGTGCCGTGCTGGAAAGTGTGTTTTGGCTTTGGCTAAGCTATGGACCCATGTTGTCCAATTTATGAATGTGAGTCAGCCAGTCGGGATTGTGGGATGTGAGAGAGTGTTCTAGAGAGTTGTAGGGAAGAGCTTTCTGGAGGGCAGTAGTCTGGTTAGGGGTCTTCTGCTGGGAGCTGTGATGGGTGATTTCATGCAGACCAGGGGCATGAGTAAGAGATACACCCCCAAATACTCCAGTATGAGCTTCAAAGTTTGTGCATATGGACTGGTTTAATTGTAATGGGCCTTTTATTTTTCTTTTCTTTTTCTGTAACTGTTAAAGTTGAAAATTAGGTAAATACATAATTTTTTGCTGGTGAACAATCTGTATTTCTGGGCTTCTGATAACTCTGTTCGGGCAGTATTTACACAGCATTTACTCAACCAAGGTTTTTTCAATCAGAACATCACGCCATTCCTGTTTGGCTGAACCCCAAATCATACCAACCCTAGACTTACATTGTTTACGAAAGGTGGCCTTCTCCCTGCTGAGTCACGTGGCTGTTAGCAGAGTTAGCTATCAAGCCAAGTTTGTATATGAGCCCTGTTTGACAGAAATAAAGGTGTTGTGAAAGAATACATTTGGGTGTGGTTGGTCCCTGAAGTTGGTTCATATCTTAGTTGTGGAATCAGAATCACTTCATTGCCAGTATGTGAAACATACCAGGATTGACAGTGCCAAGCACAAAACACAGGACAACACCAGAACAGAGAATGCAAAAGCAACCAACAGTTCACAAGAGAATAGTGCAAACAGCCATGAGCAACCAACAATCAACATAAATGTGGAAAATCAAACTTAAATAAATGTGAACATATGAACAGATTCAATAACTATCAGCAGAACAGGGAGATCAGGAACGACCATGTAACGGATGCTGTGCAGAGGACGGTTGGGATATTCCACCTGAGTGAGTTTTGTTGAGAAGCCGAGCAGCTACAAGAAAAGAAGCTTCAGCGATGATGTGTAGTCCTGGTGTTGATGGACTTGTAGTGTCTCCCTGACAGCAATTTGATGATTAGGTGATGGCTAGGGTGGGTGGAGTCAGCAGAAATCTTTCTGGCTCTTTGTTCTGGCGATGAACAGGTCTCTTAATGTCGGTGGCTGATGGGTAATTATCTCCATTGAGAGGACCGTGCTCTGCAACCTGGACTTGGAGAGGGAGGAAAAGTGCCCAATAAGGGAACAACAGGCTACGAGAATAGGGCAATAGAAATGCTGAAGAACCAGTTTTCTCTTAATTCCTTTACTTATTGCACGGGTATCGAAACACACGGTGATACGCATCGTTTGTGTTTACAACCAACAGAACCTAAAGATACAGGGAGTAGGCAAGAGAAATAGTAGATCAGTCATGATGGGCGAAATGACCTAATCTTGCTCCTCCGTCTTATGGTCATAAGGTCTTATAGATACGCTGGGGGCACCCACACAAGTGTCGACGCACATTCCAGCGGCAACACGTGAACAGCAACACACAAAATATGGGATCTTATCCAGAGAAATGAACACGTAACAACTAAAATGATGCATCTGCAGAGAAGGAATGGAGTTAACACTTCTGTCGTGATGGTCAGTGGCAGGACAGAACCCAGGTGCAGAGGAACGGCAGACTCTGTCGCAGTGAGCGCTAGCAATGGCTCAAACCAGTCGCGGAGGAATGGCAGACTCCCCATGTAGAGATGGATACATATAAATACCGACAGAATGTCGATAGCGACACCGCGAGACAAATCATTCTCCACACGTGGACTCCGCGAAGCGCTAAATGAGAGTTTGCTTTAAGTAATCATAGAATGTGGCAAACCCACAATTAGCTGGACAAGATTAAATAGGAAGTTCAAGGGTTTAACAACTCTAGTTGAGATGACAATTAGCAAATACAGGTGCTTGAGAAACCCAAAAGCCCAATGCTGTAAGCAAACAGCAGAGGCCCGCAGGGCTGATGATGATTTCAGATAGATGCCTTCACCAGAGCTGTTCCTACTTAATCCTGTTTCATTCTCACAGATGCTGCTTGGCTTGCTGAATACTTCCAGCTTTTTTTAACTTTACAGTGTTGAACCAGAAGCTGATAGATAAAGTTCTTCTGATGAAAACTAAAATCTTTTTCCTACTTCTAGCACATTCACCTTACTGCCTGCACCTGAGGTTACCCACTCAGAAGTTAAAATTATCCAGGAACTTGCATTACACATACATGAATCCTTAAAGGCAGGAGGATCAACTGAGAAAGTTGTTCAGAGTAGGTGAGATTCTGAGCATCATAGAAAGATACTGGAAGTGCCAAAACAAGGATGTTATGCTTATCCTCTATAAATCTTTGTCAGCTCAGCCACGTTAAAGTATTGTTCAGAAATCCTTGTTATCAGGTACTAACTCAGTTTACACGTTTTATTTTTGATCTCAGTATTCTCATTCCTGATCATGTTGGGTTTATGCACCTGATGCCATTTACATCATTAAACACCCCTTCAGCCTCCCATATTCATGTTGACCATTACAGCCAATTTGCATTAATCCCTCTTTCCCATCACTTGAACCTCACTATTTTGTTCGCTTCCACTATTTTAAAAATATTTATTCTTGTAACTTACAGTATTTTTTTCTGTATGGCACTGTACTGCTACCACAAAACAACAAATATCACAACGTACATACAAACCTGATTCTGATTCCGATGAAGTCAAACCCCACCCATTCTCCTGTTGCATAATGAGGAATTTACAGTACCGGCCAGCGTGCCCTTCATTATAGGAAGGAAGTGGAGCCTTTAAGAGGATGCAGAGGGTATTTACAAGGTCGTTGCCAGGATTATGCGGAAAGGTTGAATGAGCTGGGGCCTTCCTCTTTGGAAAGGAGCAGGATGAGTGGTGACTTGATTGAGGTGTGTAAGAGGCAGAGAGCACCTTGTTTCCAGGGTGACAATAGCCAATTCCAGATGACATCTGTTAAGGTTAGTGAGCAGAAGTTTAGGGGAGATGCCAGAGGTATGGTAGTGGGTGTTTGGAAAGCATTGCTTTGAGTAGTGGTAGAGGTTGGCACAGTAGGGACATTTTAGAGACTCTTAAATAGACTGAAAGAAAAATGGAGGTTTATGGGCTGTGTAGGAGGGCAAGGTTAGATTGATCATTGAGTAGTTTTATATAGGTCAGCACAACATAATGGGCTGAAGGGCCTGTACTGTTCCATGTCTTTGGCATGAGAGAAGAAACCAAGATAACTTGGGGAAAATACGATGCAATCACAGAAAGAAAATGAATCTCAGGGTAGTGTAGGTGACCTGTATGTACATAGAAAATAAATTTACTTTGAACTCTGAACTTTGAAAATGCATAGTCTTGAAAGTTATCAGTAGATCTGTGAAGCAGCAGTGGCCGACCACCAACCTGTTCGTTTTCTCGTCTAAAGTGTCTCCTCACAAAATATCCCATAGGATCGCAAGAGGCTGCAGGGGATTATAGACTCAGTTTGCTCAATCATGGGCACAACTCTCCCCACCATTGAAGATGTCTTCAAGAATGGTGCCTCTGAAAGCAGCTTTCATCTAGTATGTACTCTCTTCTCATTGCTACCATTGGGGAGGAGGTACAGGAGCCTGAAGACCCTCACTTAATGATTCAGAAGCAAGTTCTCTTCTGCCATCTGATTTCTGGTCCATCAACATTACCTCATCATTCCTTAAGACATAGGACCAGAATTAGGCCATTTGGCCCATCGAGTCTGCTATGCATTCAGTCATGGCTAATCCTTCCCCCCCCCACCCCATTTCCGCTCTTCTCCCTGTAACCTTTGATGCTATTTCCAATCAAGAGCCTATTAATCTCCCAGCGACCTGGCCTCCATAGCTTCCCATGCTAACAAATTCCATAAATTCACCACCCTCTGGCTAAAGAAATGTCTGCACGTTTCTGGTTTAAGTGGATGCCCCTCTATCCTGAGGTTGTGCCCTCTTGTCCTAGACTCTCCCAATCTGTCTAGGCCTTTCAACATTCAAAAGGTTTCAATGAGATCCCCGCTCATCTATTTAAATTCCAGCGAGTACAGACCCAGAGCCATCAAACGTTCCTCATACGATAACCCTTTCGTTCCTGGAATCATCCTTGTGAACCTCCTCTGGACTCTCTCCAATGCCAGCATGTCTTTTCCTGGATGAGGAGCCAAAAACTGTTCACAATAGTCAGGGTGAGGCCTCAGCAACACCTTATAAAGCCTCAGCATCACATCCCTGAACTTCTAGACTTCTAAAAATAAATGCTAACTTCGTATTTGCCTTCCTCACCACTGACTCAACCTGTAAGTTAACCTTGCAAGGGGATGGTGTTTTCACAAGTGACAAGATGGGAAGAGGTATAGTGCAGGTAACCATGAGAGTCAGCGGGTTTATAAAAGCCATCAGTGTCTCCAGAGATAGAGAGAGTGATTGAGAAAGGGTAGGGAGATGCCAGAAAAGGGCTGGGTAAATTTGAGGGCAGGGTGGAAGTTGGAGGCAAAGTTAAAGTTGACAAGCTCTGCATGGCTGCGGGAAGCAGCACCAATGCAGTTGTCAATGTAGTATAGGAAAAGTTGGGGAGTGATACCAGTCCTGACGAAGAGTCTCGGCCCGAAACGTCAACAGCGCTTCTCCCTATAGATGCTGCCTGGCCTGCTGCCTTCCACCAGCATTTTGTGTGTGTTGTTGAGTGATACCAGTGTAGGCTTGGAACATAGGTTGTTCCATATAGCCGACAAAAAGGCTGGCATGGCTGGGTGGGACCCATGCTGCACCCATGGCTACACATTTGGTTTGAAGGAAGTGGGAGGAGTCAAGATGAGAAATCATTGAGAATGAGGAACAGTTCTGCCAGACAGAGGAGAGTGTTAGTGGAGGGGAACTGGTTGGGTCTGGTGTCCAGAAAGAAACGGACAGCTTTGAGGCCCTCCTGGTGGGGGATGGTGATGTATTGGACAGAAAATAAGATGATCGGGGCCAGAGATCTTGAAATCATTGAAAAGATCAAGAGCATGTGAAGTGTAGGTAGGAAAGGAATGAACCTGGGGAGGGGGGGGGGCGGGATAAAGCTGAGTCAAAGTGCACAGATATGAGTTCAGTGGGGCAGGAACAAGCAGAAACAATGGGTCTACCTGGTCAGACAGGTTTGTGGATCTTGGCTTGGAGGTAGATACGGGAGTTGTGGGGTGAAGGAACTATGAGTCTGGTGGCAATGAATGAGAGATCCCCAGAGTTAATAAGGTCTGTGGTGGTGTGGAAGACAGTGGCCTAGTGCAGCTAAGGGGAGTTCTGTTTGAGGGGTAAGTAAGATGAGGTGTCTGACAGTTGTCGACTTGCCTCAGCAAAGTGGTGTTCAGTCTGCCAGACCGCTACAACACCACCCACCACCCCAGCCCAGGTTGGATGGTGAGGCTAGGATTATTGTGGAGGGAGTGGAGAGCAGAGCATTCAGAAGGAGTGAGGGTCAGAATTGGAGAGAGGACTGTTGAAGTCCAGATGGTTGATATTCCGTCTGAAGTTAGCAATGAAAAGATCCAGAGCAGGCAGAAGACCAGAGTGGGGTGTCCAGGAAGAGGAGGAGGGTTGAAGATGGGAGAAGGGATCATTGGCGTGGGCTGGTGAGTCCTTGCCTAAGTTGTAGGCTTGGAGACAGATGCAGTGGGAGAACAGCTCAATATTGCGGCCGGCACAGAAACTCACTGAGGTGTGGTCACAGGGGGACAAATTTCTTGGGCCTCCTGAAGCAGTAAAATGTTAATATGCTTTCTTGGCTGGGAAATATAATCAGTGTCCTGAAGGCATAGGAATTGATATGTGTATGTTTTGACATGGTTTCCATTATCGCATAATTGAGTAGTTTTTAATGAAATTTTTTGTGTTGTTTTGTTGCCATTCCTCAAGCGAACTGAATGCTTTACACTAACAGGCAAAGTATTGGAAACATGGAGCATAGAAGCTGGTTTTGGTTTAATATTGTCATATGCACCAAGGAACAATGAAAAGCTCGTCTTGCATACTGCTTGCACAGATCAAGTCATTATGCAGTGCACTGAAGTAGAACAAGCTAAAACAATAACATTGCAGAATAAAGTGTAACAGCTACAGAGAGAGAGCAGTGTGGATATGCAATAAAGTGAGGCTTAACGAGGTATGCCAGATTTCTTTCGCCTCATCATAATGAAGGAGACTGTGAGATCAAGAGTCTTACAACAATGTGGTAGAAGCTGTCCTCGAACATAGTGGTATATGCTTTTAAGCTGATGTATCTTCTGCCCATTGGGAGAGGAGAAAAGAGCAAATGTCTGCATGAGTTGGCTCTTTAATTGTGTTGGCTGCAGTGAGACATATAGACAGAGGGCTTGGTGGGGAGGCTGGTTCCTGTGATGTGCTGAGCTGTATCCACAACTCTCTGCAATTTCTTGCAGTCTCATTCATAGTAATTGCCATTCCAAGCCCTTGTGCATCCCAAAAAGATGCACACTATGGTGTAGCTCTCTCCCAGATGAGCTAAATCTTCTTTAAGCTGGGTTTGATGTCAACAACACTGAGCTCCTGAGGAGAGAGGCCATTGCAAACCACACCTTGGTCATCTCTGAGGCTGAATTACGCAGGTGTTTCCAGCGAGTGGACAGTCACAGGGCTGGTGGACCGGACGGCATCCCAGGGTGGATGCGCACGGCACAACTGGCAGGTTTGCTTAAAGACGTTTTCAGTCTCTTCCTCTCCCAGTGTAGAATGCCCTCCTGCTTCAAAACATCCACCATTGTTCAGGTACCTAAAAAAAAGACGAAGGCTACATGCCTGAATGACTGTTGTCCTGTTGCACTCACTTCAATAATAAACAAATGCTTTGAGAGGCTGGTCAAGGATTACATCTGCAGCATACTACCACCCACACTGGACACCCTGCAATTAACCTACCAACACAACCATTGACAAATGATGGAATAGCCATAGCTCTACATACCGTCCTTACACCTCTGAAGAAGAGGGATGTTTATGTGAGAATGTTGTTCGTGGACTACAATTCAGCATTCAACAGCATAATTCGCTCCAGACTTGACAAGAAGCTCCGAGACCTCGGCTCTCACTACGCCTGGATCGTGTCAGATTGCCAGCAGGTGATTAGGAGTGGGCTCCTCTGACCTTCAACACAGGAGCCCCCCTAGGGCTGTGTCCTAAGCCCCCTTCCTTTACCTTCTGTATACCCATGACTGTGTCGCCACCCATAGCTCCAGTATGCTAATTAAATTTGCAGATGATACCACATTATCTTAAATAATATCAAGTCAGCCTACACAGAAGAAGTCATCACCCTGACACTATGTTGTCAAGAAAACAATCTCTCCCTCAATGTCACAAAAACAAAGGAGCCAGTTGTGGACTACAGGGGGAGCAATGCTACTACAATAAGCTTCTACTAGATATCCTTACACATAGAACATAGAATAGTACAGCAAATTACAGGCCCTTTGGCCCACAATGTTGTGCTGACCCTCAAACCCTGCCTCCCATATAACCCCCCCCCACCTTAAATTCCTCCATATACCTGTCTCTTAAATTTCACTAGTGTATCTGCCTCCACCACTGACTCAGGCAGTGCATTCCACACACCAACCACTCTCTGAGTGAAAAACCTTCCTCTAATATCCCCCTTGAACTTCCCTCCCCTTACCTTAAAGCCATGTCCTCTTGTACTGAGCAGTGGTGCCCTGGGGAACAGGCGCTGGCTGTCCATTCTGTCTATTCCTCTTAATATCTTGTACACCTCTATCATGTCTCCTCTCATCCTCCTTCTCTCCAAAGAGTAAAGCCCTAGCTCCCTTAATCTCCGATCATAATCCATACTCCCTAAACCAGGCAGCATCCTGGTAAATCTCCTCTGTACCCTTTCCAATACTTCCACATCCTTCCTATAATGAGGTGACCAGAACTGGATACAGTACTCCAAGTGTGGCCTAACCAGAGTTTTATAGAGCTGCATCATTACATCGCGACTCTTATACTCTATCCCTCGATTTATGAAAGCTAACTCACCATAAGCTTTCTTAACTACCCTATCTACCTGTGAGGCAACTTTCAGGGATCTGTGGACATGTACCCTATGGTGGAAATGCAGCACCAGGAGACTGACATTAGTCTTCACTCACTATATGAAAATTTGTAGATGGAGAGAAATGTTCTGCTGCCTATAAGGATTGAAAAGTCTGTGGATGATCTGATTTTTTTTTAAGGGATACCCTAACTTGTTTCTATTGCTTGATTGTGTGTCACACATGCAGCTGCTTACCAAGTTAAGAGCCCATGGTATTACAGGAAAGTTACTGGCATGGTTAGAGCATTGGCTGATTGGTAGGGGGCAGTGAGTGGGAATAAAAGGATCTTTGTCTGATTGGCTGCCAGTGACTAGTGGTGTGTTCTGCAGGGGTCAGTGTTGGGACCACTTCTGCTTATGCTGTATATAAATGACTTAGATGATGGAATAGATGGCTTTGTTGCCAAGTTTGTAGGTGATACAAAGACTGGTGGAGAGGCAGGTAGGATTGAGGATATAGGCTGCAGAAGGACTTAGACAGATTAGGAGAATGGGCAAGAGAGTGGCAAATGAAATGTAATGTTGGAAAATGCACGGTCATGCACCTTGATAGAAGAAATAAATCTGTAGACTATTTTCTAAATGGAGAGAAAATCCAACATTTTGAGATGCAAACGGACTTGGGAGTCCTTGTGCAGAACTCTGTGAAGGTTAACTTGCAGGTAGAGTTGGTGGTGAGGAAGGCAAATGCAATGTTTGCATTAATTTCAAGAAGTCTAGAATACAAGAGCAGGGATGTGATGCTGAGGCTTTATAAGGCACTGGTGAAGCCTCACCTTGTGTATTGTGAACAGTTTTGGGCTCCTCATTTAAGAAAAGGTGTGTTGGTGTTGGAGAGGGTTCGGAGGAGGTTCACAAGGATGATTCCAGGAATGAGAGGGTTATCATACAAGGAACGTTTGATAGTTCTGGGTTTGTACTCGCTGGAATTTAGAAGGATGGTGGGGGAGGGGGGGATCACATTGAAACATTTCAAATGTTGAAAGGCCTAGACAGAGTAGATGTGGAAAGGATGTTTCCCATGGTGGGAGAGTCTAGGACAAGAGGGCACAGCCTCAGGATAGAGGGGTGTCCATTCAAAACAGAGATGTGGAGAAATTTGTTGCCACGTGCAGCTGTGGAGGCCAGGTCATTTGGTGTATTTAAGGTGAGATCGATAGGTTCTTGATTGGACATGGCATCAAAGGTTTCGAGGAGAAGGCCGGGAACTGGGATTGAGGAGGAGAAAAAAATAAGAGTCAGCCATGAATGGCAGAGCAAACTCGATGGGCCAGATGGGCTAATTCTGCTCCTATGTCTTATGGTCTGATTCACTTTCTGTGGCAGGACATTTCAAAAGGGACCATAGAGCTGTTGGAATACAGCTTGGGAAATCCTATCCAGCATCCCACAGTACTGGATATGAGTCTGAACTAGTGGTACAGTGGTGCAGCTAATAGACAGGAAATAGCTTAATAAAACTAGCAAGAACTCAGCAGGTCAGGCAGCATCTTTGGCAATGAATAAACAGTCAATGTTTTGGGCAAGTCTCTAAAGGATTGGAAAAGAAAGGAGGAGATGCCAAAATAAAAAGATGGGCCGGGGGAGGGGAGTGTGTAGGTGATAGGTGAAGTCAGAAGGGTAAAGATCTGGAGAAGAAGGAATTTTCCTATCCCATTCCTATTCCAATATGTTGGTCCATGATCTCTTCTTTTGCTGTGTTGAAGCCACTCTCAGAGTGGAGGAGCATGGTAGCCTCCAAGCTGATGGCATGAACATAAATTTCACCTCTGGTAACTATTTTTCTTGCCCCTTTCTTCTTTTATTCTGCACTCTGGCCTCTTATCTATTCCTCTCACTTCCCTGTCACCTCTCACTGCTCCCCCTTATCCTTCTATGGTCCACTGTCCTCTCCCATCAGTTTCTTTCCTCTCCAGCCATTTACCTTTCCTGCCCCCGAGGCTTCATCCATCATTTTCTAACTGGTCCTCCTTACCCCTTCCTATCTTTCTATTCTGGCATCTCCCCCTCCTTTCCAGCCCTAAAGAGTGATCTCAGTCAGAAACATCAACTGTGTATTCCCCTCCATAGATGCTGACTGATCTGCTGAGTTCCTCCAGCATTTTGTGGGTGTTGTTCTGGATTTCCAGCATCTGCAGAATCTCATGTTCAATATTTCATACACCTATGAGCAGCTGTTTGATTTGTGTAAAGGTATCCAAGTGGTTTGGAAATAAACTAAGATAAAAGAACAAATCAAGGATCGGGCCAGTTGTGGTGTTACATCTGTTGTTTTCTCAATTAAGGATGCTGGTGTATCAGCATCTTGAATTGTTTCAGTTAATCAGAAACATCCTAGCTACAGGAGAAACATTCCATAACTAGCTTGTAAAAGCAGTCAAGCCCAGCAAACCTGATTTCTTTTCCCCCTGACATGGTCATTAAGGTAATAGATGTCTATGAATGTTAATTATGTGGACCTTTGGAAGACATTTGCCGAAGGACCTTATGAGGGTCAATTCACTCCAATGAATGTGTATTGAACTGAGGGCCAGATAATGGAGCTGAATGCACGTTTGGCTGAGAAGAGAGAGGGAATAATGGTCAGATTATCTTACTGGTACCATAGAGACACTTCATACAGACTGCTGCTGAAGCCTCAAAGTATTCTTTACATTTATTATTGATTTAGATTATTGAAAATCACATATTTCAAGCCCTCTGATAATAGAAAGAAAGGTGCATAAAGTTATATAGATCTTAATGGATGAAGTGGATGGATAAACTTATGGTAAATATGAGGTCATGCATTTTGGAGAACAGAGTTCTATCAAAGTGATAAAAACCCCCAGGCAGTGGAAGTCCAATAAGATTTTTGGGGTCCAGAAACATGCATCATTGAAATACGTGGATAATGAATAATTGAATATTGTTAATGATATTCTGGCCTTTATTCAAAGTACATTTATCATCAAAGTCTGTGTACAGAATGCAACTCTGAGATCTGCCCTTCCAGTCACAAAACAAAGAAACACCATGGAACCCGTTCAAGAAAACATCAAACACCCAATGCACAAAAAAAAAAGAATAAATTGTGCCAACAGCAAAAAGTGAGCAATCAACACGTAGAATATCAAACATCAAACCAGGAGTCCAGTAATATTCGGTTCAGCGTCACATCGCTAGCCCACAGTAGGCCCTAGAGCCATTCATCGCCAGAGCACCACAGTCTGCATCGATTGCCACAAACAGCTCAAACACAGCAAAATAAAAGAGTCATCAGGACATGACCATCAAAGTGCCCCTAAATGAGTCCACAGCCTTGCTGATCAGCCCCTGCACTTGATCCCAAGACTCATGCACTTCCCTCTGACAGCAGCTAGCAAGACAGAGAGGAAGGCCAGCCAAACGCAGGCAGACAGTGCCGTACACTCGCCTGTCCTCCGTTCTTGTCCTCGTTGACTTCAACTTTGCTTGACGCCTCAGTCAGGGAGAAGCAATGGAGTCAACCATGGGCTTGCGCCTCATCTCCAGGCCTCCAGGCCGCTCGCTCCACTCCCCCCCCCCCCCTCACCAGACTGCCTCGGCGACAACAATGTAACAGATAGTTCAATCGGACCAAAAACACACGTTCAAAATGTAATTTCCAGCTTCTGATAGCATGCAGCTTTGTAGTAGAATCATATTTGAAAGAAGAAAAAGAAGTAGCTTCTGTCCAAAGGATTCAAATACAATGACTTAGCAGGCATGTTGCTTTTATTTTATTTTATTTAAGCTCTGTGTTGTTTCAGAACAATAACAACATGGAGTGATCTACCTGGAGCGCACAAGTTAAATGACGAGAGAACAAATACTAGTATTATTTTCTCTGGTGTTTGGAAGATTAAGGAACAAAATGATTTGTGCATTAGGGAAACTATTCTGTTCCAGAATCCATTCTGGCACTTTAAGAATTTGGGTCTAAAAGGCATAGCCCAAATACTAAAGTTAATCTTTTCAGCAAAGGAGTTAAGGGCCTGTAATCTGCTGTAGATTTCTGTTTCTTTGAAGTGATGGTTGGCCTTGTGGAGGTTTATAAAAACAAGAGTGACATAAACAAGATGGATTGTCACAGTCCTTTTCTAGGGTAGGCAAGCCTAAAACTAAAGGGTGTAGGTTAAAGGTGAGAAGGGAAAGATCTAAAGTGGACCTGAGGAGAATATTTTTCTCTATAGAGGGTGATGGAACTATGGAAGTTGCAGTAAGACAAAGATATTCTGGACAGTTGTAGTCAAGCAAAACCTTTGAAGTGGTACTGTTGGAGACATCTTTGCTGACTACAGACCAGGAAAATAGTGACAGTGTGAGTCCTAGCTAAATGAATGAGGCCCCTGTAGTGAAAATTTTCCAGAGAGATCTTCCTAAAACATAGCATTCCTTTACATAACAGGTGATGCCAGAGATGCAGGAGATAACAGGAAGATGTGAAACATACCCAATAACTAAGGATCTATTGTTTTTACTAACTTCAAAATATCATCGGCTATCTGCTTGAAGTTTTAATTGACATTAGCACCTCTATTGTGAATGGCAATTGATCTTGCAAGTAAGGACTTCAAACATATACAAGTTACAATAACTAATATCTGTAACTGATGGGCCAATTCTCCATAAGCATAGGACTTTTCTGTTCTAGCTTCAGAACAGTGTGATAGGGGCCCATGCTGTTCTCCTTATTTACAAGTAAAGTGAAAAGAAAGCTGGGGTCATAAGAGCATGTGTGGTTCTGGGCCCAGGTGTTTTATTATCGGCGATGACAGTTACTTTGACAGACAAACTGCCAGAGAGGATGGTAGAGGCAGTTCAGCATTTGGCCAGGTATATGGATAGGTAAAGTTTGGAAAGATTCGGACCAAATGCTGACAAATGAGACTAGTTCAAGAAGACACTTTGGTGGACGTGGACAATTTGTATTGAAAGACCCTAAGATATAGGAGCAGAATTAGGCCATTTGGCTCAGTTTCCATGCTGAATAACTCTGACTCAAATAATTTATTGCACAGGCCTGCAGCATTCTGTTGAGTTAAAGGAAAAAAACAAATGACAGTGCTTAAATACTTCTGTTATCCTTAGCCTCATTATTCACCTAGCATAGTGGCCATTTCTCTTGTCAGTTCTGCTGGTTTGCCTCTACTCACTCGAAGTTGATGCCACGTAATGGAGAATGGAGCTAAGCCAAGTGTTGTGGCCTCCTGAATATCTCAAGAGGATTCAACCGATTTGTCAAGAGTGTTCATGTCAATGCCAATAATGATGGTGTAGGAGCATTTCTGCGAAGTGAAAGCTGCTGTACTGTGAATCTCCTGTTCGTTTTCTTCAGGAAAACAACATTGTTAACATGGGGACCTATCATGACACCTGCACGGTGAAAGTGGAGTGGGCTTATTCTAGAAAGGGAGAAAATGATCTTGAGCCATTTGAAAATGTTTTATTTAGACGCAGCGTGGAATAACCCCTTTTGGTCCTTTGGGCCACACCACTCAGCAATCCCCTGATTTAATCTGAGTTTAATCATGGGATAGTTTACAAAGACCGACTAACCTACCACCTGGACTGGGGGAGGAAACTGGAGCACCTGGAGGAAGCCCTTGCGGTCGGGGGGAGAACCTGTGGTGGGGATTGCACCTGGGTCGCCTGTGCTGTGCTAATCGGATTGCTTCCGTGCCGCATCTGAGATTCATTTTCTCGCAGACATTCACAGTGCAACAAAGAAATACAATCGATTCAAGCAACACTGCACACTCACTAGCAGAAATACCGTGCTCAGTTCTGGTCGCCTCACTACAGCAAGGATGCGGAAGCCATAGAAAGGGTGCAGAGGAGATTTACAAGGATGTTGCCTGGATTGGGGAGCATGCCTTATGAGAAAAGGTTGAGAGAACTCGGCCTTTTCTCTTTGGAGTGGCAGAGGATGAGAGGTGACCTGATAGAGGTGTATAAGATGATGAGAAGCACTGATCGTGTGGATAGTCAGAGGCTTTCTCCCAGGGCTGAAATGGTTGCCACAAGAGGACACAGGTTTAAGGTGCTGGGAAGCAGGTACAGAGGAAATGTCAGGGTTAAGTTTTTTTACGCAGAGAGTGGTGAGTGCGTGGAATGGGCTGCTGGCAACAGTGGTGGAGGCAGATACGATAGGGTCTTTTAAGGACTTTTGGATAGGTACATGGAGCTTAGTAAAATAGAATGGCTATGGGTAAGCCTAGTAACTTCTAAGGTAGAGATATGTTGAGCACAGTTTTGTGGGCCGAAGGGCCTGTATTGTGCTGTAGGTTTTCTATGTTTCTAATGAAGACTGAAAAGCAACCGATCTGCAAAGGAAGACAAACTGTGCATTACACAAAAACTAATAATATTACTAATTTTCGATAGCACTAGGATTTCCTCTTGTCACTCTGCTTGAAGTTCCTCTGGCTGTTCTTTCCATGATGAAAATCGGTGGAAATATTGAAGGGATGCAAATAATACCCAAACATCGAATAATATACCTGACGCAGTTTACAATGGTTCTACAAGTAGAGAGTACCTTCCAACAGGACAGGTGGGATTTTGGGAAGTAAGGGAAACCATCAACCCTACATGTTTCATGGGTATGAAGGACCTAGGTGTGGATTCCCTGGAAGGGGTACTCTGCCATGCATTTCACAATAAAGAGATACCAAGTCAAGTCAAGTTTACTGTCGTTTAACTATATACATGTATGCCATTAAGCCAAACAACATTTCTCTGACCCAAGGTGTAAAGCACACTGGTATACATAAAACACATAACTTATAATAATTTATGAAAGTAAGGATAAAATCTACAGATGAATTAGACATAACAAGCTAAAATGCATAAATTAAATATTGTAATGTATGAAACAGATTAACCAGTGACACTTTGAATGTGATGCGGCAGGGAGTTCAGAAGCCTAATGGCCTGAGGGAAGAAACTGTTTCCCATCCTGACTGTCTTGTTTTTATGCATCAGGGTCTCTTGCCTGATGGTAGAAAGTCAAAGAGGATGCTGGATGGGTGGATGGGAATCTCAGCAATACTAAGAGCTCTGTGTAACCATATAACCATATAACAATTACAGCACGGAAACAGGCCATCTCGGCCCTTCTAGATCATGCCGAACGCTTACTCTCACCTGGTCCCACTGGCCCACACTCAGCCCATAATCCTCCATTCCTTTCCTGTCCATATACCTATCCAATTTTACTTTAAATGACAATACCGAAACTGCCTCTACCACTTCCACTGGAAGCTCGTTCCATACAGCTACCACTCTCTGAGTAAAGAAATTCCCCCTAGTGTCTCCCTTAAACTTTTGCCCCCTAACTCTCAACTCATGTCCTCTTGTTTGAATCTCCCCTACTCTCAATGGAAAAAGCCTATCCACGTCAACTCTATCTATCCCCCTCATAATTTTAAATACCTCATTCAAGTCCCCCCTTAACCTTCTACGCTCCAAAGAATGAAGACCTAACTTGTTCAACCTTTCCCTGTAATTTAGGTGCTGAAACCCAGGTAATCTAGTAAATCTTCTCTGTACTCTCTCTATTTCGTTGATACTTTTGCTATAATTCGGTGACCAGAACTGTACACAATACTCCAACTTTGGCCTTACCAATGCCTTGTACAATTTTAACATTACATCCCAACTCCTATACTCAATGCTCTGATTTATAAAGGCCAGCATACCAAAAGCTTTCTTCGGCACCATATCACGCAGTGCTCCTTATTAATGTCCCCGATGGATGGTAAGGAGACCTCCCAGCTGTTCTCATTGTCTTTTGTAAGGACTTCTGGTCCGATGGTTATTAGGTGAATGAGATGTAATAAGTAACCATAACTGTAAAAGCTTTGCCAATGCCCATGCCCTGAGAGCAAATAGTATAAGAGCCTCCAAGGGCTGGATGCCCTACTCAACACCACCTTCACCCTCCATGTAGTTTAAAATTAATTCACTTTTCCATTTCTGATTAGCTGTGTACTGCTGAGCGTTTCTTTTAGCAAATGGTAGAGACCAGGGAGTTGTAATGTAGACCTCAACAGAAGATGAGGTTTTGTTCTATATGTTGGGGTTCATTAGAATGGAACAGAAGGCTGGAGACTGAAAGATCTAAGCTGGATTGAGGCAGAACATCTCCAGAGATGCCACCAGATCTAATAGGTGGTTTCACTCCAGGTGTAGTGTGCAGTGCATTTACCATGCCTGCAAGAGTTAGCCTCTTCCAACAAAGCATGCAAACCAAAGATCAGAGTGTGTGTGTGTGTGAGGGGGGGTGGGCAGGAAAAGGAAATGTGATCCATTTGCCTTTGACCGTAGAATAATTACTTGTGCTGGAAGGGATGGTATGAGTATCTCAGACACTGCTGAACTTATGGGATTTCCGCACAGTCTCCAGAGATGACAGAGAATGGTGTGATAAACAAAAAAGATCCAGTGAGCGCATGCCCTGTTATAGAGAGGTCAGAGGAGAATGGCCAGATGATTATTAAGGACCCCCAGCACCCAGGGCATGCCCTTTTCTCACTGTTACCGTCAGGTAGGAGGTACAGAAGCCTGAAGGCACAGACTCAGTGAATCAGGAACACCTGCTTCCCCTCTGCCATCCGATTCCTAAACGGACATTGAACTTTTAGACACTACCTAACTTTTTTATTATTTCTGTTTTTGCACTATTTTAATCTATTCAATATATATGTACTGTAATTGATTTACTTATTTTTATTACTCTCATTATTTTCTTCTGTATTATGTATTGCATTGAACTGCTGCTGCTAAGTTCACAGATTTCATGTCACATGCCGGTGATAATAAACCTGATTCTGACTGGTTCGAACTGACAGGAAGGTGACAGTAACTCAAATAAGCACGTGTTACAACAGTGGTGTGCAGAAGAGCATCTCTGAATGCACAACACGCCAAACCTTTAAGTGGATGGGCTACAGCAGCAGAAGACCACAGAAATACATCCAATAGCCACTTTATTTGGTACCTACTGTTGGTAACGAAGTGGCCACTGAGTGGATATCAAGTTTACATTTGAGTCTGAGCTTGCCCTCTGCTGGATTCACTTATTATGTCAGGAAGGCCAGACTAAAGCCAAACTATTGTCTTAAATGCAATGTGAAGTAAAAACTTAAAGTACAAAGCAAGAATATTGAGACATGAAGAAAACTGGTTAGGACTTTTCCAGACCTAGGTTCCTACTAAAACCCCACTCTTTCTTCTACAGAAATGTCAAAAGCTGTTCTTTCTATTCAATATTCAACATAGTTGCAATCCTGGTAATGGACCGTACACATTACACAAAAACAACTTATTGCAAACAGAGCGCAAGAGATTATGCAGATGCTGGAAATCCAGAGTAGCACACACAAAATGTTGGAGAACTCAACAGATCAGGCAGCATCCATGGAAAGGAATGCAGAGCCAATGTTTCGGGTCTACGCCCTTTATTGGGACATACACTCAGTGGTCACTTTATTAGGTACACCTGTTAATGTAAATACCTAATCAGCCAATCAATGCATAAAAGCATGCGGACATGGTCAGGAAGTTCCATTGTTGTTCAGACCAAGCTAATGGGGAACAATGTGACATAAGTGACTTTGACCGTGGAATGATTGTTGGTGCCAGACGAGGAGATTCGAGTAGAAACAGCTACTTTATTGATCCCAAAGGAAATTACAGTGTCACAGAAGAGTAAATCAAGTTAATTAAACCCAAAGATGTAATTAGAAAGCTCCACCTGTGGAGGAATGAGAACGAGGTTTACAGAATTAAAAAAAAGAGAACTTGAGGAGAAAGAAATCTGTGAGAACATGAGGCATGGCTGACGCAGGCGCAGACAAGCAAAGGAAATGCAACAATCTATCAGAAACTAAAGATACAAACCGTTAAAAGATGAAGTAGTAGTATCTCTACTCTACTTACTTGAAAATCTCAGGGTGAAACCCCTAGAGAAAAGACAATATAGTTAAAATGTATATTGAAGCTATAACAAGCAGCAGCTATAGCGAGACAATTTTGGAAAAGACAAGTGTCCAGGATCTCTACCATGTCATTGGGAATTAGTTCTGTTAAATCGTACAGTGATTTGGTCAGGGTTTTTTGTTTTGTGAATCGACTTTCTGTGGATGACTAACTATTTCATCCAGTGAACCTAGAAACAAAGATGGAGAGCCACCCAAGATTGATGAAACAGCATGGGAATGAAATGTTTCATGACATAGAAGATTTAATACAGTTGAAAGTATAAGTTTATTTCTCTTTCAAAGGGTTTGGATTTGATTTTCTGGAAGAACTGATCACTTTTGCGAAGACTTTGATAAGTTACTGAATGAGATTTAGTTTGTTTACACATTTGGATAATTGTAGAAGGAGTTCAGCTTAACATATGTATTTTTGGCGTTGAATTTGTAGACCTACTGACTTGAACTGAAACTGAAGTAAACCATAATCCTTCAGAATATGAATTCAAATAGCTTTCTAACTAACTAGGGATAATAAAAAAAAACAATTGTTAGTCTGTAAACCTTTTAATAGGGAATAGCACAAGATCTAATTAGTTAGAAAATTTGGAATAGCATAGGTTATTCTGATGAATATCACTGATTCTAACTGAAAAGGAATTTGGTTTTCATTTGATATCTGAGATCTGGAATCTAAACACAATGTTGGATTTGAATTGTTCTTACTTGTGTAAATATTTTGAATATATTGCTATTTTTATAAACAAACTTACCTCTAGATGTGTGTTTTCTGTTTGCTGCCTCCTTCCGATACCTAAAGCTTCTGATGGCCCACTAGCTCTAGTGTAGTACTATGTAAGTAGATTTTCTCATAAAGACAGTGGTGACCAGTCATACAAGATGAGACAAGCACTACACAGCTGTTACAGTAGCATTACAAGTTCACAGATATAAATATTAGAAGTATAAAGAATAAAAAATAAGTTATCACAAACAGTCTAACAGGAAGGTGTCATCACTTTCCTGGTGAAAGGTGGACTCATTATAGAGCCTAATGGCAGAGGGTAAGAGTGACCCCCTATAGCACTCCTTGGAGCAGCACAATTATCTTAGTCTATTACTAAAAATGCTCCTCTGTTCAGCCAAGGTGGCCTGCAGAGGATGAGAAACATTGTCCAGAATTGCTAGGATTTTCCATAGCAATTTATTCTACCACAGTCTCCAGTGTGTCTGGCTTTACACAGAGCCAGTCTTTTTAATCAGCTTATTGAACCAGTTGGTATCACCCGTGTTGATGCCTTTGCCCCAGCACACCACCACATAGAAGATTGTACTGATGACAACAGACTGGTAGAACGTGTGAAGGAGAGGCCTGCATATTCCAAAGGACCACAGTCTCCTCAGGAAATAGAGGCAACTATCACCCTTCTTGTACACAGCCTCTGTGTTGGTGCTCCACTCAAGTCTGTCATCCAGGTGCACCACCAGGTAGTTGTAGGTCCTCACCACATGCACATCCTCACCATCAATAGTAACAAGGAGGCTTAGCCTTCCCAAAGTCCATCACCATCTCCTTTGCCTTACTAATGCTGAGCTGCAGATGATTCAGCTTGCAGCAGGGCCCTGTATTCATCCTCCCGTGCTCCCTTTATACACCCAATTATTGCTGAGTTGTCAGAGAATTTCTGCAGATGACATGAGTCAGTGTTGCACCTAAAGTCTGAGGTATACAGGGTAAACAGAAAGGAAGCCAATACAGTCCCCTGTGGGGTCACAGTGCTGCTTATAGCCATGTCTGACACAGAGCTCTGAAGCCACACAAACTGTGGTCTGCCAGTCAGGTAGTCCATTATCCAGGATACAGTGGAAGTGCCAACCTGCACTGAATGGAGCTTTCCCTTAGCAACGAGGGCTGTATGGTATTGAAGGCACTTGAGAAATCAAAAAAAACATGATCCTCACAGTGCTGCTCTGCTTATCCAAATGGAAGTAGGCTCTGTTCAGCAGGTAGATGACAGCATCGTTGACTCCAGTATACTTCTGCTAGACAAATTGTGGGGGATGGAGGGCTTATCTGACCAGGGGTTGGAGGTGAGCCAGGACCAGCCTCTCCAGGGTCTTCATGATGTGTGAGGTCAGGGCCACTGGATGGTAGTCATTCAAGACTTTTGGATGTCCTTTCTTGGATACTGGAACCACACAATGTTTTCTACACAGTCGGGACCCTTTCCAGGCTGAGACTCAGATTGAAAATGTGCTCGAAAATTCCACACAGCTGCTCAGCACACTCCCTTAGGACCTTGCGGTTCATATCATCTGGTCCCAATGCGTTGTCGTGCCTGAGTTTACCCAGAACCCTTCTCCTCTGTTCAGTAGTGAAAGCGAGTCCATGATGACCGGAAAGTTGGTGGAAGGTGCGGGCCAGGAAGGTGGGGTGAAGATCGGGATAATAGCAGTTGGTATGTGGAGGTGTGGATGGTAGGTGCAGGGCAAGGAAGGGAGGTTGACAGTGGTAGCCTGGATTGTTCATCCACGTGTTGAACTGGAGGAGGGAGGTGGGGAAGCATTGGGAACCCCAGCACCTGGACTGGTGTGCTGGGGAGGAGTGAACAGGAGGGCAATTGTCAAACCCATTGAATAATTGGTTTAACTCATTAGCCCATTCACGGCTAAATTCCGAGGCTTTACTGCTAGGCTGATTGAGGCCAGTTATGTTCTTCATGCTTCTTTACACCTCCTGTTTGCTACTTTGTCCAAGCCCGTTCTCCAGCTCTCTCCTGAATTCCTCTTTAGCCACCTTGATCTTCTGCTTTACCCTCTCTGCATATATTTCAATTCCTCCCTGTCTCTTGATCTAAAGGCTCTTTTCTTGTTGTTGAGAAGATCCTTTAGATCACTGGTGACCCGTGGGTTGTTGTTAGGGAAGCAGTGAACAGTCCTTGATGGTCCATACAGAAGTTGATATAACCAGTGATGTAATCAGTAAGTCCGTTAATGTCCTCCCCATAGTCAGTAACCTCAAAGCAGCCCTTCAAGACCTCAATGGCCTCTGAAGACCATTTCCTTACTATCTTGGTGGTGGCTAGCTGTTTATTTTGGACTTATACAAGGGCATGAGGTGACCCAGGTTCTGACCTGATTTTCCAAGTGGTGGGGGGAGAGCTGTGGAGCTGTCTGCATCTTTAACACTTGCATACAAGAGACCCCGTGTTGTATTTTGTGTGACACTTGGCAAGCTAAATGAAGGTGGGTAGGGTGAGTATCTCAGAAGCTGCTGATCTTCACACACAACAGTCTCTGGAGTTTACAGAGAATGGTGAGAAAAACATACAGTTAGCAAAACTGCCTTGTTGATCAGAGAGGTCAGGGGAGAAAGGCCATACTGGTTTAAGCTGACAGTAGCTCAAATAACCACACGTTACAACAGTGGTGTGCAGTAGAGCACCTCCGAATACATAACACACTGAAACTTGAAGTGGATGGGCTACAGCAGCAGAAAATCACAAACATACACTCAGCAGCTGCTTTGTTATATAAATGAGGCCACTGAGTATATATTGAAGCACTTGCAGCAGTGTATCAGAAAGGCAGCGTCCATTATTAAGGTCCTCCCGGACCCAGGGCATGCCCTTTTCTCACTATTACCATCAGGAAGGAGACACAGGAGCCTAAGGGCACACACTCACTGATTCGGGAACAGCCTCGTCCCCTCTGCCATCTGATCGCTAAATGGACATTGATATTTCTGTTCTTGTACTTTTTAAAATCTATTCAATATATGCAGTTGGTTTACTTGTTTGTTTATTAGTATGTTTTTTTTTAATCTCTCTGCTAGATTATGTATTGCATTGAACTGCTGCTGCCAAGTTAACTGATTTCACATCACATGCAGGTGATAATAGACCTAATACTGATTCTGAGATTTCCTCTGTGAGGGGTTTCAAAATTTGTCACAACCACTTATTGCATGAAGCAGTAGTTGCTGCCTCACAGTGCCAGAGGTTCAGGTTTAATCCCAACTTCCCTTGTGATTGTGTGCGTTTCCTCTGGCTGCTCTGGTTTCCTCCCATGTCCCAAAAAGTTGAGTTGTTAGATCGTTTGGTTGCTTTTAAAACAAAAACTTGATGCCATCTTATTAGTTTGTTCCCCCAGGCAGTTAATCTGATCAACCAATTCAGTTACAACTGCTGCTCTCCATCCCCTCCCGTCCCCCCCATCCCCCATCATCACTGCACTGTAAATTCTTTAAACCACATTTGGTGTTGTAAATACGTGATTTTATGTATTTGTGCACATTTTTTTCATACCTGTAGGTAATTTAACTTCTAATTCTTAAATAATTTTTATCGTATAATTGGATGTTTTTTGTTGCAAGTCACGCCCTGACCAACACACACACCACGACAACTTCTTCCTGTATGTAAATGTATGTGATGAATGAAGTTGATGAAAGCTGACACTGAGACTATGGTTCTTCTCCAGGTGCTCCAGCTCCATACCTGTGGACTCAGTTCGGTTCCGAATGCTCTTGCTTGCTTTGATTATTTGTGTGATTTGTGGATTTTTTTCCCCTCTCTCTGCACTTTGGGTGTTGGTCTTTTTTTAAAATTGGCTTCTTTCGGGTTAATTGCTTTGTGGCTGCCAGTAAGCAGACGAATCTCAAGGTTGTATAATTTATGCATACTTTAATAGTAAATGTACTTTGAATCCTTGATCCCTTTCCAGGGTGTAGGTGAGTGGTAGAGTCTGGAGGTAGCTGATGTTCATGTGGAGAGAAAACAAAAATGGAATTGATGTAAGGGCTCAGAGAGGTTGGATGGGCTAGGACTTTATTCCCTGGAGTGTAAAAGATTGAATGGTAATTGCTTTTGGGAAGTTTTGGTGTGCATGCGATAAATAAATTAATCTGAATGCTGAATCATCACCACCTGTGATTCATCCAGCACTGACAGTGTCCTTGGTGAGTAAGCATATTGCCTTGGGTCTGTGCTTATAGGGAGTAGAGAGGGGTGAGGTGCGGTGCACCGGCATGGAGGAAACACTGTCATTGATTGATTTCTCCTGATAAGGAAGTTGGAGATACGGTTCTTGAAGTTTATTTAGTTGAGATGATTGTATTAAACACCAAACAGTAGTCAATAAACAACAGCCTGATCTATGTGTTCCTGTGGTCTGAATAGTCCAGAGCAGAGCGAAGAGCCAGAGAAATCACACCTGCTGTTGACCTGTTGTGGCAGGCAGGAGTTTTCACATGCCATAGCCGACCCCTCGAAGCCCTCCTGACGTTTGATGTAAGCTCGGCTGGATAGTAGGTAGAATCAGAATCAAGTTTACTATCACTGACGTTTGTCATGAAATTTGTTGTTTTTGTGGCAATAGAACAGTGCAATACATAGAATACTATAAAATTACAAGAGATATAAAAAAAATTAAATTGGTGCAAAAAGAGAGCAAAAAATTAGTGAGGCAGTGTTTGTGGATGGGTTCATGGACCGTTCAGAAATCTGAAGGCAGAGGGGAAGAAGCTGTTCCTAAAACATTGAGTGCATCTCTTCAGTTTCCTATACTTTCTCTCTGATGGTAGTAATAAGAAAAGGGCATGTTCTGGACTTCAGGGTTCCTCAATGGTAGATGCCACATTTTTGAGATATTGCCTTTTGTAGATGTCCTCGCTGATGAGGAGTTTATTGCTCATTCTGGAGCTGGCCCTCTGATCGTGTACAGTAGCTCATCCATACAAGGGTGCATTGCAAACTGTTAGCATGTTCTCCATGATACCTCTGTATAAATTTGCTAGAGTCTTTGGTGACATACTAAATCTCCTCAAGTTTGAGTCACTCAGTGTATCAGATCAAGGGCAAAAGAGTTTGCCACTATCTGCAGCCAGAAGCTTTGAGAGAGTAATTCTCCGTGGCCTTCCCTAAATGTTTTAATCATCTTCGAGAGTGTATTGTAGGAAAAACATGAGAAAATCTGCAGACACTAGAAATCCAAGCAAATCACACAAAATGCACTCAATAGCTCTGGCAGCATCTATGGAGAAGAGTAAAACTGTTGACATTTCTGGCTGAGGCCCTTCGCCAGTCCTGATGAATCTGGCTTCTTCCCCTTTTCTTTCCAGTCCTGACAAAAGGTCTCAGCCTGAAACATCAACTATTTATTCACCTCCTTAGATGCTGCTTGACTTGCTGTGTTGTTTTGTACATGTCTTTTAGGGAAGGAACTCTGTTGTCTGTTACTGATTTTGGCTCCAGGCTTGTGAATCTGTGGTCAAAGGATCTGTGTTGGTGCCAGGACTTTAATGTAATTAACTGCCCCTGATATGGCTACTTGTAAAGGATAAATAGTAATTGCCAATTTCAGCAGCATTGCTCAGTTACTGTGCATGAATTTTTAATAAATCTGTCTTCAGCTCATTTGACTGACTCTGGTGATATCCAGAGAGGGGTGGTCTTGATGTTGCTGTCTATCAGTCTTGACAACATTCCTGTGCCGGTGCTAAAGGGCTGCTCCAGAACAAGCCAGATCGCGAGCCATGCTGCTGAAGACCACGACAACGCTGCCATCTACTGGCCAAATGAAAAACTGTTGAAAGGTATTGTGCAGGGGAAAAAAGCAAGAGAAATCTGATTGAACTCGACTGTCAAACACCATAATCTCGTCTCAAAGTGATGAAAGGTCCCATTTGCCAGTTTGATCAATATCACACATGCTTACCGACAAATTACTCTCTACTCATTCCACGATTGAGTTATGTCACTTGGTTTCACTCTTACAGTGGCCTTAGTTCAAACACAGAAAACCAAAGATGAAACAGAACAACTGTCCACGTTAGGGCACCAGTTGATTATGTATGACATCAAAGAACCTGAGAAAATTTAAGTGGGGGCATTGGCAAAGGTCTCCTCTGGCTTGAATGGGACATCATATAAACACTAAAGTTGTTGTGACCATTTGAGGCCAGCTTAAAGTTCAAAGTAAATTTATTATTAAAGCACATATACTTCACCGTATATTTGAGATACATTTTCTTATAGGCATTTCGAGGAAAAAGTAAAGAAATACAATACAATCTATGAAAAAGATCATACACAAAAACTGACAACCAATGTCCCAAAGAAGACAAGTTGCACGAACAATTTTTAAAAATGTAAATTAATAATACTGACAACATGAATTGCAGAGTCTTTGGAAGTGAGTCTGTAGGCTGTGGAGTCAGTAGAGGAGACTGAAGTTCAATAGATGCATTTAATGTCAGAGACATGTGTACAATATACATCTTAATTCTTTTTCTTTGCAAACATCCATAAAAAAAAGTGCCTCAAAGAATGAATGACAGTTAAACATTAGAACCCCAAAGCCCCCCCCCCCAACACCTCCTCCCACGCAGAAACAGCAGCAAGGCAATGACCCTCCCCCCCCACCAGCATAAAAAGTATCAGTGCCCTCCACCGAATACTCAAGCATGCAGCAAAGCATCAGTAAAGATACAGACTTGCAGTACCCCAAAGAGTGCTTGTTCACCCATAGTTCAACATACCACAGACTCTCTCTTTCCCTCTAATAAGGGAAAAAGAGGTGTCCCTGTTACACAGCGAGAGAGGAGACATAACGAACATCTCACTGGATTATGATTTTAAAAATCTGCTGTGTTGCTTTTTCTGAGCTCTACTCCCGGAGAATGAGCCCCGGAAAGGCTCAGGTCTCTGGACACACAGCTCCCGATGTTTTGTGTTCTCCCGCGATGCCTCAGTCAGAGAGAGCGGCAATGAATCAGCCCGTCTCTGGAGCCATGAGAATCCGGCACCCTAAAGGTGTTCTAGTCTTCCAGGCTGCTTCCTTGGCATATAGAGAAGCGGCCAGTCATGAGACCCCAAGGATGGGTCCCATTCTCACAAAGAACTGAAGTCAGAATATAACTCCAGGTCAGGGTCTTCAAAAGAACCTTGAAAAGGTAAAAAAGAGTTATCAAAGTTAGAAATAGAGCTGATTCTGAGGATGCATGCAAAGGTGTTGCTGTTTAGTGCCATCTTAACTTTGCTCTGCCCTCCAGTAAGTCCAGGGCCTAAAGCTCAGGAACCAGAAGGTTGAAGGGTACTAACTGTTCCTGTATCTGATGGTGTGGGAAGTCAGGCCCTTGTACCTGTTGTCTGTTGGTAGTAGCGAGAAGAGAACGTACGCTGGGTGATGGAGGTCCTTGATGATGTGTGCTGCTTTCTCCTTGTAAATGTTCTCAATAGTGAGGAAGAAATTTCCTGTGATGGACTGGACTGTATCCACTGTTTTCTGTGGACATTTCTCTTTCTTGGAATTGGTGTATCCATTAAGACCAGTCAGAAAATCCTCCTCTGCACATTTAGTTGTGTGATCACTGGCAGTTCCCCACATCCATACAGCATAAGGTTGGAAATGGGAATGATATTTGAACTTTAGTGATGACTACATACCATTCAATCCCATTCATAACTTCTCCAAAAAGGAAGGATCCTATAAAGCACTAGAGCATGAGTGAGGAAAATTTATGTCAGCAAATCAGCTGGCAATAACTGTCTGCATTGAGAGAGATCTCAGTGAACTATCCTCGACATTCAGTGGCATTCCTCACCACTGACTGAGCAGCTTTGGGCCCCCTTATCTAAGGAAAGATGTGCTGACATTGGAGAGGGTCCAGAAGTGAACGATTCTAGGAATGAAAGGGTTAACCAATGGGGAGCTTTTAATGGCTCTCGGTCTGTACTTGATATATCGCATTCAGAAGAATGATGGGGGAGATTTCATTGAAACCTTTTGTATATTGAAAGGCTGAGGTAGAGTGGATATAAAGAGGATGTTTACTATAATGGGGGATTTCGGACTGGAGGGAACAGCCTCAGCATACTCTTTAGAACAGCGATGAGGATGAATTTCTTTAGGCAGACAGTGTTAAATCTGTGGAATGCTCTACAGGCATCTGTGGAGGCCAATTGGAGGTTGATGGGTTCTTGATTGGGAAGAAGAATGGGGTTCAGAGGGATAATAAATCATCCTTGATGGAATGGTGCCGCAGACTCGGTGGGCCAAGTTGCTTGATTCTGCTCCTGTCTTATGGTCTTAGATGGGCTGAAGGACCTGTTTTTGTACTGCAGCGCATTATGTCTCTTGTGATTCAAACCATAAAGCCCAAATCAGGGATGTGTTTCAGTTTCCTCCACTGGGAGAAACGTAGTGCCATAACATTCAGGGCAAAGTTCTATGCTGAACTGGCATGCAGTCCGCTACCCTGAACATTTCCATCCTCCACGTTGGGAGCTGTATGATCTAGCATCTGCTGGAAGCACTACACCAATGCCCTAAAGTTTATGCAATGGAACCTCTGAAAATGTTCTCTGGTGTATTGAAGAAAGAAGGTAACAGGTGTCTATGGTATGTGGTGTCTCACTACCTCTTTCTGCAGAGGGAAAGTGACACTGCAGCTTGAGGTCCAGTCCTTGCTACATCAGAGGCCATACAGTTCCTCACCTGCCGTCCACCAGTGAATCAGATTCCACATTACAACATCCAACAGGATCTGAACCAGGAAAAGATGGTGCCAGTGAGCAATGCGATCAAATGGGACGTCCTTCAGACAGTTTACAGAACTACTTCTTAAACTTCTTCTTTCAAGTCTGATGCTACTGCTAATGGAACCTTTGATCTAAGGTATATTATGATGGTGTATTTTTGGGCTGATTTGAACGATCTGCTTTGCTGTCTCTGAGGGAGATTGGTAAAGTTTCAAGTGAAGTTTGCAGCCTGGAGGCCAAGGGGCCTGCGGGGGGCGTGAGCCCATGATTGACACCATTTTTCACTGACTAAGCCATTGAGGAGGAAGATTGAAATCAACAAGGATAAGAGTGGAAGACGAGTGGGTGTACAGCGCCATGTGCCTGCATTTGACTTCTCTCTCTGTCTCTCTGTTCCTGGAGGAAGGTGCCTGCATGTGACTGGTCTCTCACTCACTCACTGCTCCCAGAGGAAGGTGCCTGCATTTGGCCAGAGTCTTGACTCTTGGGCAATGTGCAATTAAAGCATTTTGTGGATTGGACTCGGTAGTTCATATTATAATGCGTTTCTGGATTCTGGTTACTTTTTTAATTGCTATTGTGTGTGACTTTGATCAACATGGACTGGCTCTGTACCCAGCAGCAAACGAATAACACAGCACTAAATTGAACTAAACTGAACGTTCCTGGACTCTCGTAGTTCGATGTTTTATATTCTGTGTTTTTTGCTTGTTTTCTTTGTTGTTTGCATGATTTCTTTGTTTTCACGGATTCAGCAACAATAAATTTTATAAGTGAGGCAGGGTTTTTTTTATAACAAATAAAACATTTATTAAACACTGAAAAACAAATCCCCAAAAGTAAACAAGCAACTAACTTAACCAGAAATCAGCGCCAGCTTAAACAGTTCTTAAAGGAATAAAGCGAAAACAACTCTTAAAGCGATGTTGCAAAAACAGTTCTTCAAAGTAGTACTGCAAAAGTTCAAAATGCTTATACAAAATATATAAGTGAGGCAGGTTTTTTATAATAAATAAAACATTTATTAAACACTGAAAAACAAACCCCCAAAAGTAAACAAGCAACTAACGTAACCGGAAATCAGCGCCAGCTTAAGCAGTTCTTAAAGGAATAAAGCGAAAACAACTCTTAAAGCGATGCTGCAAAAACAGTTCTTCAAAGTAGTACTGCAAAAGTTCAAAATGCTTACAGTCCATTAAAGGAGAGACTTTTTAGATGATTTAAATTCTCTTTCACGTTGTGTTGTTGTGGTTCCCAGTCGAACTATACTTTTCCGGGAGAATTTACAAAGATGAAAATGAAATGGTTTAAAGGCACTGACCTTTTCTTTACAAAACTGTGCCCAACCCTTTCTGCTATTATTCACAGGGGTTAACATGGGCACAGCCAACAAATTCCTTCCGAATGAAGATCAAACAAGGTCGAACCTGTTTCACCGTCAAAATTGACTTTCCTCGATCTTTTAGCTCCCGAACGCCGATCTTCACTCTCCACTGATTTTTAACTGGCAGTATTATAAAGAAACTGCCAGCAATGGCCTTTTAAACTAGGCATTAAATAAAACTCTACCTTTCAACCAAACTGCGTCATAATATTGGACCACGCAGTGGCATGGAGACAAAATGGCAAATCCAGCCACGAACTGCCCCGCCTCACAGGGAGGGATCCTCCTTTTATACCCTGTTTAAAAAAAACCTGTCACATGACTTCTACTGGTGGGAAAATGCTGTCACTCCCCCATCACAAGACCATTACCTTACATCTAGTATAGCTTCAACACCACTGTCACGTGACAAGTACAAGATACCCACGGGTATGTAACAACTGTCTGTGGGAAGTTGAATCTCAGGGTTGTATAACTGCATACGTACATTGATACTAAATGTTCTTTGAATTTTACAATCACAAGTGACTCCTCGAATGCCCCTCTGATGCAGGCAGCAGCACAATCCACTCCCTCCAATTCCTTCAGATTCTCCATCAACAAGCAATTTGCTGATGCAGTAGATCTACATTGCTTTAAGTTCTTAATGTCCAACAGGGTCTTGTGACTGTAAAAAATATGTTTATAAAGGACAATAATACCATTGGTTGGTCCCATAGAAGCTGCTGTGATTGAACGTGCTGCCATCTTACTGGCAGAAATAAAACTGGAAAATGCTCTGTAGGTCCGGCTCCATCTCTGGAAAGAGTAAAGGAGTTAACAGTTCATGTGGAAGACCTTTTGTCAGAACTGGGAAGAAGCTTATTAAGCTGCATGGAGAGTGGGGTGTCCATGACAGAGTAAAACTGGGGGGGGGGGTCACAGGGCAAACCTATAAGCGAAGTTGACTGGTCAGCAAACAAATATAGAGAGGGAATGTAGATAAAAGAAAGTTGATGAAAGAATGTAGAAGAGTGAATTACAGATTTGGGAGATATGCTGGGATTGTTACCCGCTCAAAGAGGCAGAAAAAAGCAAAACACAACAAACTTTGTTGATATCACAGTTGGGTGAGTTAGTTGAAGCAAATGCTAAATTAAGACCATAAGACATAGGAGCAGAATTAAGCCATTCAGCCCATTGAGTGTGCTCTGTGATTTGATCATGACTGATCCATTGCTCTCTCAACCCCATTCTCTTGCCTTCTCCCCATAAACTTTCGTAAACCTATCAACCTCCCCCTTAACCTCTTGTGTGGGATGGGCTGCTGGCGACGGTGGTGGAGGTGCACACGATAGGGTCTTTTAAGAAACTCCTGGATAGGTACATGGAGCTTAAAAAAGTAGAGGGCTATGGGTAACCCAAGGTAAGGACATGTTCAGCACAGCATTGTGGGCCGAAGGGCCTGTATTGTGCTCTAGGTGTTCTAGGTTTTTCAATGTTTGAGCAGCAGCCAATCAGAGATGTGAAGTATGAGAAGACATGGCTCGTGGACTGAGTACTTCAGACATTGATTCATAGCAGTTTGGTGTTCTGAGCAGCAGCTAATAGATAATCTGAAGCGTGAGAAGACCTGCCTCACTCAGGCATTGTTTGATATTTTGAGCAGCAGCCGATCAGTGATTGGGATTGATTGGCAAGGCCAAATTGAAATCAGGCAGGGGCAAGCGGAGCAGCCATTGGTGAAGTGGACAGTGTTAGAATGAGTGTTTGAGGCTTTAGCTCTTCGAGGCTTCAGTAAGGAGAGACTTGAATGAGAGAAACTGTAGCTGGAATTGCCCCCCCCCCCCCCACACACACACACAGTTTATTCATTCATTGTTCTTCCTTCTTTAGATCTGCTCAGCTAGGACAGGTAGGAGGGTGGAATGATCCTCTTGCTGGCTGTGGGAAGGCAGGGAGACCTCCAGTGTCCCTAATGACCACAGCTACGAGAAGTGCTGTCAAACATTCCGTGCTGAGTTAAAGCCAGAACTGGAGGAACTTTGGCTCATTTGGAAGGCTGAGAAGGTGATAGATAGGATCTACAGAGATGTAATTAAACCCCAAGGTGCAGGGCACAAGAGACAAGTGACTTTCAGGAAGGGGAAAGGGATTAAACAACCAGTGCAGATTACTCCTGTGCAGAGTACCCACTTTGGGTACTGTTGATGGGGGGAGAAATGGATGACCTAGCAGAGGAAAGTCACAGTGGTTGGGTCTCTGGCACTGAATTTGACTCAGCTAAGAAGTAGCAAGAAGAGGTGAGCTGTGCTGATAGGGGATTTGTTGGTGAGTGGAACAGAAAGGAGGTTCTGTGGACGAGAACAAGATTCCCTGCTGGTCTGTTGCCTCCAGGATCGAATCTCCAGCATTGACATATAATGTAAAACATTTTTTTAGAAATCAGTCTTAACACAGACCTCTGTGGAACATTACTAGTCACCAGTAGCCAGTCTGAAAAGGCTTCCTTTATTCCCACTCTTCACTTCCTGCCAATCAGCCACTGCTTTACCCATGCTAGGATCTTTCCTATAATACCATTGGCTTGTAGCTTGTTAAGACTCATCATTATTTACGATACAGCCCACTACATTTGCCCACTTTTGGCCCATACTAATCCTTCCTTGTCCAACTGTTCTTAAACTATTGTCAATGCACCTGCCTCAACCACTTCCTTTGACAGCTCTTTATGGAAAATGTTGCACCTCAATTTCCTCTTTCACCTTGAACCTCCACCCTTGGGTTCATGATTGTCTAACTGTGAGAACAAATATGGTAATTTACTTAGCTGTGACACTCATGGTTTTAAGCACCTCTATAAGATTACTTGTCCATCCCCTACACTTCCCACTACCCTACAGAAGTCCCAAACTTCTCAATCTCTTCAAACAACCCCTGAGTCCCAGCAACCTCCCTGGAAATCTCCTCTGCACTCCTTCCAGATTAAGTGACATCTTTTCTATTGCATGGTGAGCAAAAAAACCCCCACAATATTCCACGTGCAACTTCAACACATTGTACAACTGCAACATTAAATCCAAGGTTAGAAGAATCCTCTTTGAAGCAATTACAGAGTCTGAGAAGGCATGTTGCAGCAGAATCTGGATCTTGGGCACGTAGTTTCAATTATTTGCCCAGGTTCATCTTGTTTGCTCTCTTTTTGCACAATTTGTTTAATTTAATTTGTATGCGTTTCTCATTGTAATCTATACAGAAGAGTTTTTTTTTATATATATTACCACTCATTGCAATGTACTGCTGCTGCCAAACCACGAGTTTCACAACATGTGTCTGGTATGGTATGGGGGGGGGGGGGGTCGGAGGTGGGTGAAACTGCTGCACAGGATTGAAATAAGCTGCAGAGAGATGTAAACTTAGTCAGCTCCAACATGGGCACTAGCCTCTGCCGTATCCAGGATATTTTCAAGGAGTGATTCTTCGAAAAGGTGGCATCCATCATTAAGGACCTGCTGTCATGCAGGACACACCCTCTTCTCATTGCTGCCATCAGGGAGGAGGTACAGGGGCCTGCAGGTGATTCAGGAACAGCATCTTCCCCTCTAATCTAATTTCTGAATGGACGTTGAATCCATGAACACTACCTCATGACTTTTTTGTTTTTATTTTTGCGCTACTTATTTATTTTAACAATTTTATATATATAATGTAATTCATGCTTTTTTTTGTTATTATGTATCGGATTGTACTGCTGCCAAAAAGTCAACAAATTTCATGAATATGGCACTGTTATTAAACCTGATTCTGACTTTGGGAGAAATTGATTATGAGAAGTAGACAGGAAAGTGCTGAGAATTTTCATTAAGTAATCCTTGCAGTGCTCCAGAACTTAAGTGTATACTGTCAGCTCAAAAGGCCTTCTGGCTATTGCTGCTATTTCTTAATTATGTTCAAATGAATTTCATTGAAGACAAATTGAAGCCATCCACTTTGGATTTTAAAAAAGTACAAAATTATAATAATCGGGGCCATAGGCAAGATAGATTGCTACTGTCACAACAACAACCTCTCACTCAATGTCAGCAAGAACCAAGAGCTGACTATCGACTACAGGAGGAAGAAACCCGATGTCCAATAACCAGTCCTCATCAAGGAATATGAGGTGGAGAGATTGAGTATCTTTAAATTCTCCGGTGTTATATCAGAGGATCTGTCCTGGGACCAGCACGTAAATGGTGCAAACTAGAAGGAGTATATATCAACGTCTATATATGATTACAGCATAGTCCTCAGATTTTTAAAGAAGTGCTAAAGAAATGTTGGACTTCAGGCCTTAGGAATATGTTTATCTTGATTTGCTTAAAGGTTAAGGACTGATAGCAAAATTAAATTGCTAGGGCAAATAAAGTAGGGCACTAGGGATAAATATGGAAACCTTTATGGCCATTGGAGATGGTCTTTAACAACTGATGTCAGATTAATTGTTAATTTTAAATCAAAGCGATATAGACTTTTGCTAAAGAAGGCATTATGGAACATTGGGCAATGGAAAATATATCGAAATTATATATCAAAGATTCAAAGGTTCATTTTATTGTCAAAGTATCCATGTACAACAAAACTGTGATATTCATCTTCTCCAGAAATCCATGGAATACAGAAAAACCGTAGAAGATGTTGAAAGAGAAGATATCAATCCCCCCACCCCCCCCCCCCACGAAACAGAAAAAGAAACACGACTAGCAAAAACCAAACCCCTCACCCCCTCCCTTACACAAAAACTAACATATCACCCACATGGAAAATGGCAGCTAGAACATCAAACCTCGACCCTCCCCCCCCCCCCCCCCCCCCCAAGATGAACACACACAATGTTCTCTGTTTGGGTGTCATTTGGATAACCTTCAACCTGACAGCATGAACATCAATTTCAACTTTGGGTAATTTCCTCCTCCTTTTCTCCTTTTCCATTCCATCTTTTAGTGCCACTTTTGCACCTTCTCTTCTCCTCACCTGCCTAGCTCCCTCTGGTGCCCCTCCTCCTTTCCTTTCACCCATGGCCCACTTTCTTATCCTATCAGCTACTTTCTTCATCCCTTTACCTTTTTCACCTATCACCTCCCAGCTTCTTACTTCATCCCTGCTCCCCCACTCATCCACCCTTCCTCACCTGGTCTTACATCATATCATCTTCCAGCTTATATTCTTTTCCTTCCTCCTCCCACCACCTTCTTATTCTGGCCTATTTCCTTTCCAGTCCTGATGAAGGGTGCTAGCCCAAAGGTTCAACTATTTATTCCTCTCTGTGGATGCTTCCTCCAGCATTTTGTGTGTATTGCTCTGGATTTCCAACATCTGCAGAATCTGTTGTGTTTATAACTAGAGATGAACTTAAGTTACCAAACAGTATAATATGTCAAGCAACTAAGTGGCACAGCATAACTTCTGTATTAACACAGTCATTATTGAGTTGCAGGCTAAATCCTATACTGAACTCTCCAGAGTGAACCATCGATTCCAATCTTCCTGGTGGAGAGAAGAGAGTGCTAACAATGGTGACACAGCCAACAAGGTGTTTGCTGTAATCCAATCAGAAAAACAGCACTTGATAATGGAAAACTCCCTCAGTGCTGAACCAAAAGATTCTGACTGACGCCAGATGATTTCCCTCTTATGTACTCGTGACACATGACAGTGGTACCCTTGTCACGTGACTGGGTTTGAAGCTATACTGGACTTGAGGTAATGGTCTTGTGATGGTGGAGTGATGTCATTTTCCCGCCAGTAGAGATCATGTGACAGATTTTTTTTAACAGGTTATAAAAGGAAGACCCCACCCTGTGAGGAGGGGCAGTTCGTGGCTGGATTTGCCAAGTTGACTTCATGCCACTGCGTGATTTAATATGATGACGCAGTTTAGTTGAAAGATGAAGTTTTATCTAATGCCTAAAATTTAAAAGGTCATTGCCAGCATGTTCTTTACAATACTGCTAGTTTGAGAAGCAGTGGAGAGTGAAGATCGGAGTTTGGGAGTTAAAGATCGAGGAGAATTCATTTTCGACGGTGAAACGGGTTTGACCTTATTTAATCCTTATTCGGAAAGGAATTCGTTGAGTGTTCTCGTGTTAATCTCTGCGGGATAGCAGAAGATTGAGGACAGTGTGATAAAGGAAAGGTCAGTGCCTTTAAGCCGTTTCGTTAATTCTTCGTGGGAAGTTCGACACCGGGGATCGAAGCAAGACGACGTGAAAGAGAATTTAAATCGTCTTATAAAGTCTCTCATTACTTTTGGCAATACTACTTTAAAGAACTGTTTTTGCAACATTGCTTTAAGAACTGTCTGAGCTGCCTCACTTTAAGAACTGTTTAAGCTGCTGCACAGCAGCTGATTTCCGGTTATGTTAGTGTTTGTTTACTTTTGGGGGGTTTGTTTTCAGTGTTTAATAAACGTGTTGTTTGTTATATAAACCACTGCCGAACTCATATATTTATTGTTGCCTGAATACGTAACATTCCAATAACAATAAAATTGCATTTGGACTGGTGAGTGGCATACTGTTGACTGTGCCCAGTCCTAGAAGGGTAATTTACAGAAAAGTATGTGCTGGAGGGACCCTAGATCTTTTTCATTTAATTGGAAGTGTAGTAAAAGTTATTATTGTTTGAAGAGGTCATCCAACAGCTGGCTTCTTCCCCTTTTCTTTCCAGTCCTGAAGGGTCCTGGCCTGAAACGTCAATTGTTTATTCCTTTCCATAGATGCTGCCTGACCTGCAGATTTCCTCCAGCATTTTGTACGTGTTACTCTGGGTTTCCAGCAATTGAAGAGTCTCTTGAGTTTATTCTCTGAAGAACTTATTTAAAAGTACCCTTGCCAGAGATGCACCAAACTGAGCAATCTACTAAAAGTACATACAAGTTCCATGCAGGAAGTTTGCAGTTGAGTCAGTGCAAGTGTTCATGTCCAACCCTAAGCAGAGGTGGCAGCAATTGCATTTCATGCTGTTCTTTGAGCAGTGACACCCTTGTGGCTTTCTTCTCTGCTAGTTTTCTGATTACGTTTTAGATGCAGCTTAGTTAGGGTGCCTTATATATTATACAGATAATGGTTTCAGCTTTATTTGTCACGTACTGCATGTCGAAACATACAATGAACTCTGTTGTTTGCATCAACAACCAATACAGTCTGAGGATGCACTGGGGGTAGCCCACAAGTGTTGCCATGCTTCTAACAGAGCATGCTCACTACTAACTAACTTCCTAGGAAAGTGGGAGGAAACCAGAGCACTTAGAGGAAACCTGAATGGTCACAAGCAGAATGCACAAACTCCTTACAGAGAGCTGTGGGAATTGACCCCTGATAGATGGCACTGTAAAGAGTTATGCTAGCCTCTAAGCTACTGTGCCCTGGATACCATTTAGCTTAAATGATATAATAAAATGGCTGAATATTGTGCATTATCCATTTATAATCTCCATCTCATATTGTTCAGTCCAGTTAAAGGTCGACTCGCCCAAACTCTGCTACCCTCGCCCCACACAGATGCTCTGAGTACAGAGTCCTCCTATCTGTAATTTAATATTCCAGAAACTGGGAATGGTTCTTCATCTGGTGGAATGAAGGTAGAAGGTTTCTGTAAAAAATTAAGCATTGCTCTATTCATTCACCAGGTAAGGGCTTTGCTGACAAGGCAAACAGCAGATTGGCCATCTCTAGCTGCTCAGAGGAGGTGGCGTCGTGCTGTGAATGTGGGCTGTCTGCTCATTTAACCACTGGTATATTCTGCTGGCAAATAAAATGCATTGTAGTGGATCTACTCATAAGTTCATAGAGCTTAGAATGAGGGCATTCAGTAAATAAAAAACAGGGAATGGCCAAGATAACAGGCACCCTTGACAGTTCTGATAGTCTTCCTGATACAATGTACTGTGAAGGTGGATAGAAGTGATCAGTCTCTGTTGGGCTGGACAATGTTTACTGCACTCTGGAGAACAGTTGCCATCCTTGTCTTATTCTAGAGGGCATTCTCTTGGCAGCCAAGTGGTTTCATGGTCACCCATGACCAATATACCCCTTTTAATTCCAGACAGGTAAATGTAAATTATCATCTGGCATAATAATAGGATTTAAACTTGTCTCCATTGTCCAAGTCAAAAACATAACTATCATATTACTGTAACTTGAAATAACAAAAATGATTGAATACTTCTCCTAACCTGTGATTGTTTTAGCATCTTTCAAAGTACATAACCTTAAAGACATCCACAGTAAATTTTAGTTGCCACTAATCAACACGAGTAATTTGTACACTGTTTGGTAAAACCTTGGCTGCTTCCTCAGAGTGAGGGCCCTCTGACTTAATATTATCTACAGGCTCAAATAATTGTGATAGTTTGTACATATAGCCACTTTATTGGGTCCAGGGGTGAATCCCAGTGTGGTCTTCTGCTGCTGTAGCCCATGTATTTCAAGATTCGACATGCTGTGCATTTGGAGATGCTCTTCTGCACACCACTGCTTGGTCATTTGAGTTATTTGTCTCCTTCCTGTCAGCTCCTCAATACCCGAAGCCTGGACTGACACCTTACCCTATTGTCCTGTTTATTAGTTATTGTAATGCCCACACTGTTTTGTGCACTTTATGCAGTCCTGGGTAGGTCTGTAGTCTAGTGTAGCTTTCCCTGTGTTGTTTTTTACATAGTTCAGTCTAGTTTTTGTACTGTGTTATGTAACACCATGGTCCTGAAAAACATTGTCTCATTTTTACTATGCACTGTACCAGCAGTTATGGACGAAATGACAATAAAAGTGACTTGACTTGAACTAGTCTGGCCACTCTCCTCTGACCTCTCTCATTAACAAGGTGTTTTCACTCACAGAACTGCCGCTCGCTGGATGTTTTTGTATCTTGCACCATCCTCTCTGTAAACTAGAGACTGGTGTGCATGAAAATCACGGAAGATTAGCAGTTTTGGAGATACTCACACCACCCTGACTGGCACTAACAACCATTCCAGGGTCAGAGACACTTGGATCACATTTCTTTTCCCCCATTCTTATGTTCAGTCAAACAAAACAACTGAATCTTTTGACCAAGTCTGCGTGCTTTTATGCATTGAGTCACTGCCACATGATTGGCTGATTAGATATTTGCATTAATGAGTGGGTGTACAGGAATACCTAATAAAGCGGCCACTGACTGTATGTTACTGAAGCTCCAAATTCAAAGTTTCAAAGCACATTTATTATCAATAAATGTATTAATTATACAACCTTCAGATTTATTTGCTTAACAGGCAGTTGCAAAGCAAGAAACCTGAAAGAACTCAATTACAAAAAAAAAAGACCCACCCCCAGTGCCCACAGAGAAAGAGGGAAAAAAAAAACAAATCATGAAGCAATAGAAGCGAGCAACAACAGCAGCATTCTGAACTAAATTGAGTCCTTAGAGCCAAATCACTAGAGCAGCCCAGAGTAGGCCCAAAGCTCGCTATTCAGAACCAGAATCAGGTTTATTATCACTGGCATGTGACGTGAAATTTATTGACTTAGCAGCAGCAGTTCAATGTAATATATAATCCAGCGAGTAAAAACATAATGAAAATAATAATAAATTAGCAAGTAAATCAATTACATACATTGAATAGATAAAAAATGCAAAGATCAGAACTACTGTATAATTTCAAAAAAAAGTGAGTTAGTGTCAAAGGGTTCAATGTTCTTTTAGGAATCGGATAGCAGAGGAGAGGAAGCTGTTCCTGAAATCGCTGAGTGTGTGCCTTCAGGCTTCTGTATCTCCTACCTGATGGTAACAGTGAGGAAAGGGCATGGCCTGGTGCTGGAGGTCCTTAATAATGGATGCTGCCTTTCTGAAACACTGATCCCTGAAGGTGTCCTGGGTACTTTGTAGGCTAGTAACCAAGATGGAGCTGACTAGATTTACAACCCTCTGCAGCTTCTTCCAGTCCTGTGCAGTAGGCACCCCATACCAGACAGTGATGCAGCCTGTCTAAATGTTCTCCACGGTACATCTATAGAATTTTTTGAGTGTATTTTTTGACATGTCAAATCTCTTCAAACTCCTAACTAAGTATAGCGATTGTCTTGCTTTCTTTATAACTACATTGATATGTTGGGACCAGATTAGATCCTCAGATATCATCACACCCAGGAACTTAAAACTGCTCACTCTCTCCACTATTGACCCCTGTATGAGGATTGGTATGTGTTCGATTGTCTTACCCTTCCAGAAGTCCATAATCAGCTCTTTCATCTTACTGATGTTGAGTGCCAGGTTGTTGTTGTGACATCACTCCACTAGTTGGCATAGCTCACTCCTGTATGCCCTCTCGTCACCACCTGAGATTTTACCAACAATGGTTGGATCAGCAGCAAGTTAATGTTATTTGAGCTATGCCTAGCCACACGGTCATGTGTATATAGAGGGTAGAGCAGTGGGCTAAGCACACACCCCTGAGGTGCACCAGTGTTGATAGTCAGTAAGAAGGATATGTTATCACCAGTCTGTATAGATTGTGGTCTTCCGGTTAGGAAGTCAAGGATCCAATTACAGAGGGAGGTACAGAGGCCCAGGTTCTGCAACTTCTCAATCAGGATTGTCGGAATGATGGTATTAAATGCTGAGCTATAGTCAATAAACAGCATCCTGACACAGGTGTTTGTGTTGTCCAGGTGGTCTAAAGCCGTGTGGAGAGCCATTGAGATTGCATCTGCCATTGACCTATTGTGACGATAGGTAAATTGCAATGCCAGGTCCTTGCTGAGGCAGGAGTTCAGTCTAGACATGACCAAACTCTCAAAGCATTTCATCACTAGTTGATGTGAGTGCTACTGGGCGATAGTCATTACGGCAGCCCACATTATTCTTCTTTGGCACTGGTATAATTGTTGCCTTTTTGAAGCAAGTGGGAACTTCTGCCCGTAGCAGTGAGAGGTTGAAAATGTCCTTGAATACTCCCACTAGTTGATTGGCACAGGTTTTCACAGCCTTACCAGGTACTAAATCAGGACCTTCTGCCTTGCGAGAGTTCACTCTCTTTAAAGACAGCCTAACATTGGCCTCTGACACAAAGGTCACAGGGTCATCAGGTGCAGCAGGGACCTTCATAGCTGTTTTTGTGTTCTCCCTTTCAAAGTGGGCATAGAAGGTGTTGAGTTCATCTGGTGGTGAAGCATCGCTGCCATTCATACTATTGGGTTTTGCTTTATAGGAAGTAATGTCTTGCAAACCCTGCCAGAGTTGTCGTATGCTCGATGTCGTCTCCAACCTCATTCAAAATTGTCTCTTCGCCCTTGAAATAGCCCTCCGCAAATCATACCTGGTTTTCTGGTACAAGCCTGGGTCACCAGACTTGAATGTCATAGATCTAGCTTTCAGTAGATGATGTACCTGCTGGTTCATCCATGGTTTTTGGTTTGGGAATGTACAGTAAGTTTTTGTAGACACACACTAATCCACACAGGTTCTAATGAAGTCGGTAACAACTGCAGCATACTCATCCAGGTTCGAAGATGAATCCCTGAATACAGTCCAGTGCACTGATTCAAAGCAGGCCTGTAGGAGCTCCTGTGCTTCCATTGTCCATACCTTCTTGGCCCTCACTGCTGGTGCTGCAGTCTTCAGTCTCTGCCTATACTCAGGGAGTAGAAGTACAGCCAGGTGATCAGACTTACCGAAGTGAGGGTGTGGAATAGCATGGTAGGCATTCGTGATGGTGGTGTAGCAATGGTCCAGTGCGTTGTTTCCTCTGGTATTGCAAGTGATCTGTTGATGGTAATTGCTTAGTGATTTTTTTCAGACTGACCTGGTTAAAGTCACCCAAAACATATTGGTGGGGCAAGTTCACCGATACTAAGGCTCAGCAGCTGGGGCAGTCTCGCAGTCTTAGAATCGTGGAGAGAGGAGCCCGCCGACTGTCTGGGCCATCATTTCAATTGTCTGAACCTCCTACTAGGAATCAGGCTCTGCCTTGGCAATCACTCCGAGCCTAAATCTCGCTGCCAGAGGAACTGTTCTCAACCTCCCCAAATGATTGAATAGTTTTCCTTACCTGCAATTCACTTAGCATCCTCCAAAGTGCATGTCTTCAAGCATATCCATGGTGAATCTGAATTGTCACAAATCAACACAGGATGAATTTGCATGCTGCTTGATAACATCTCGGCTGAATGGCAGTCCCTCAGACTTGCTGTTATCTGCAGGTTCAATTAATAGTGATAGTTTATATATCTTTTGCATTCAATGAAAGCTCATTCTGTGAGGTTTTTGTGCAATGCCACTTTATAGCCCATTCATTTGGTGCATTTCTTCAGCTTTTTAGATGGCCTTTTCTGATTCTATTCCCTTTGAATAGTCTGCTTCTCCAATGCAAATTCATGAAACCTTTCTTTTCCCATTGTTAAAAATATCCAGATAATATCACATCAAATTTCATTAAATAACCTCCATCGTGCTGCCTACAAGTATATGTACTCAGTGAAGTTGAAAATTATTGGTAATAATGAATTAGTTTTTTTTAGCTTCCATGGAAGTTACTATTTCTATCGTATTCCATTATCTTACAGCCCATTGAGGCCTCCACCCTTTACCTTCCAGCCTCTTGCGATTTCCACTCCGCCTTCATGAGTCACCTCAGCCCAAAATGTCACCCCCACAGATGCTGCCTGTGTGTGGCTTTAGATTCCAGCATTTGTAGTTATAGTGTCATAGAGCAGTACAGCAGAGAAACAGGCCCTTCAGCCCATCTAGTCCATGCCAAAATACTATTATGATTAGTCTCATTGATGCGCACCCGGACTATAGCTTTCCATATCCCTCCCATCCACGTACTTATCCAAACATCTCTTAAATATTGAAATTGAACCCACATCCAACACTTCCAATGGCAGATCATTCCATACTCTCACCACCCTTTGAGAGAAGAAGTTTCCCCTTAGGTTCCCCTTAAGTAATTCACAGTAACTTATGGCCTCTAGTTCCAGTCTCACCCACTTTAGTCGGAGAAAGCCTATTTGCATTAATCCTATCTCTGCCCTTCATAAATTTGTATATCTTCATCAAATCTCCCCTTATTCTCTTACTTTTCAGGGAATAAAGTCCTAACCAAGTGTCTCTCTTTTTTAATGTTTGTTTTACAATCACTGCTTCCCCCCCCCCCAGGTATTTGCAGTATTATGCAAAAGTCGTAGCCACATGTATATAACTAGAGTACTTTCGCACAGTGTTGTAATAATTTTATGAACTGCGTTGTAATGTTGCTGCAAGAAAAAAAAACAGATTTCATGTCGTGTGAGTAATGATAAACCAGATTCTGATATGAGTCTCTATTGTAGACTGAGCACGGGAAGAGGGCTGGGACAGGGGAATCATGGTTGGGAAAAGGGGAACAGAGAGGGGAGGGAGCAGGAAGCTGTAATGATCAATAAACCAATTGTTTGGAATCAAATGTCTTTGGTCTCTCCGGGCTGGGTGTGTCTTCACCCATGCCATGCCCTGCCCTTGGCACTCCTCAGCCACCATAGCGCTCCACTCTCACCATTTCCAACATCTTTTGCTCCCACCAGATTTACAAATCCACCCTCCAGTCCACGTTGACAGATACAGTACTGTGCGAAAGTCATAGGTACCTAAGTTTGGCACAATACAGTATATTATAAAGTTATACCTTTCCTTCATTGGTATGTTCATCAAATAACAATTGGTGGGAGGGATACACTTGGACTCAAGCTACTTTGGTCATCACAATGTGAAATAAATACATAGAAGATGGATGTGCTGAAACTGGAATGATGACAGCAGCAGTATAATTAATCCAATAATAATAGAAATTAAATAAGGTAAGAAATATGGCAGTCTGGACAGTTCCCAGCAATATATCCTTGCTCAATAAATTGTTTCAAAAGTTTATGATTATTGCAGACAACCTGTCAAATAAGGAAGTATCTATGGAGGGGATAAGCAGTCAATGTTCTGGGCCGAGATTCTTCTTCAGAAGTGGAAGTGAAGTGGGCAGAAGACTCCACAGATGCTGTCTGACCTGCTGAGTTCCTCCTGCACTTGGTGTGTGTGTGTGTTGCTCAAGATTTCCAGCATCACTTAACTACCTTAAAAGGAACCCTGGCCTCTTATTGTGAAACTCTTCATTTGTTTTTCTTTCATATATGTCATGCAAAAATACTTACAAAGGAAGGAATTAAGACATATTTTTCATGTATTCTGGAACGTACATTAAATCTGCATCCTCTAAAAGTCAAAGTATGGTTTATTGAAATATGCACAAGTACATCTATGCACAGTGCAATAAAAAACTTACTTCCAGTAGCATCACAGGCACATGACATCAGATAAGAACCTCAAATATATTTAACTGAGGAGCTCCCTTCTGCATGCGTGATAGTTACTGCATCTTATCATTCTTGTCTGCACTGTGGAGAGATCAATCTTCTTGATGATGGAGCATCAGAGCGCAAAATGTTTCCAAAAGTCCTCCAGGCTGCTTTTTGAGTGGGACTTCCAAAGATGAATGGCTTAAACTCCTTAACAACATTCTCTCGGCATTCTGCTACAGAATAATGGTGGGTACCATTTATTTAAGTCTGTCAGTCATTTCCTTGAACATAGATCACCTTAGAGCTCTGAATTGGTAAAATATTCCCTCATGATTAACTGTAGCCTTTCTCTGAGTCTATTCAGCCTGACAGGAATCTTGAAATCTGCTCTTTGAGCAGTCACACGACTAATCATAATGTTGAGGACTAAACTCAGAGTACTCACTGGAGAAATGTGCTGTAATATTAATCAAAACATCCAGTTACCACAATAAATTTTGGAGAAACTCAGTCCAGAGCTGTGTGCTCAGTCCACGGCTGTTCACTCTGCTGACCCACGACTGTGCTGCAACGCACAGCTCGAACCACATTATCAAGTTCACCGATGACACGATCGTGGTGGGTCTCATCAGCAAGAACGACGAGTCAGCTTACAGAGAGGAGGTGCAGCAACTAACGGACTGGTGCAGAGCCAACAACCTGTCTCTGAATGTGAACAAAACAAAAGAGATGGTTGTTGACTTCAGGAGGGCACGGAGCGACCACTCCCCACTGAACATCGACGGCTCCTCAGTAGAGATCGTAAAGAGCAACAAATTTCTTGGTGTTCACCTGGCGGAGAATCTCACCTGGTCCCTCAACATCAGCTGCAGAGCAAAGAAAGCCCAGCAGTGTCTCTACTTTCTGTTAAGGCTGAGGAAAGTCCATCTCCCACCCCCCATCCTCATCACATTCTACAGGGGTTGTATTGAGAGCATCCTGAGCAGCTGCATCACTGCCTGGTTCGGAAATTGCACCATCTCGGATTGCAAGACCCTGCAGTGGATAATGAGGTCAGCTGAGAAGATCATTGTGGTCTCTCTTCCCATCATCACGGACATTTACACTACACATTGCATCTGCAAAGGAAACAGCATTATGAAGGACCCCATGCAACCCTCATATAATCTCTTCTCCCTCCTGCCATCTGGGAAAAGGCACCGAAGCATTTGGGCTCTTACAACCAGACTATGTAACAGTTTTTTCCCCCAAGCTATCAGACTCCTCAATACCCAGAGCCTGGCCTGACACCAACTTACTTCCCTCTACTGTGCCTATTGTCCTGTTTATTATATATTGTAATGCCTGTGCTCTTTTGTGCACCTTATGCAGTCCTGGGTAGGTCTGTAGTCTACTGTAGTTGTTGTGTGTTTTTTTTTCTCTGTTGTTTTTTTCCGTAGTTCAGTCTAGCTTTTGTACTGTGTCATGTAATACCATGGTCCTGAAAAACGTCTCATTTTTACTATGTACTGTACCAGCAGTTATGGTCGAAATGACAATAAAGGTGATTTGACTCTTGTTTCCGGATAGGAGTAATTGAGAGGGTCTTTACAGTCTATATAAAGTTGCAAATAGTTTGTAAGTCTGAAATGTTTTACTCCAAATTAAATCATGGCCAGGGGATTAAAAGATTATTGTTAATATTAAAGAGATTAAAAGATTATAGGTTAATATTGAAGTGATAAACAATATTAAATTTAATATCAGGAGGCTGGTCTTTGAGATTAGAGAAAAAACTGGAATTATTTAAGAAACAGTTGGATTGGTTTTTTTTCTGGTGGATAGCAATGTAATTTATCATCTTTATCTACTGATTTCTTGCCATATTTTCCTGTCTGTTGTTTCTCCTTCAGGATTGTTCCTTGCTCAATATTCTGCCATGGTTTTCACTGCTTGCTGTGAGATGATCCAACTGCAGCCTGGAGCCTCTGGCTGACATGGCTTACAGATCTGCAATCTCCATGTTTAGGAAGGGGTGGGTTCTGATTTAGAACCATGTGGATCTTATTTTGCATTATGAATTACCTACTTTACCTCCATCTCCTAATCTCCGGTTCTAACAGCAGGTGTACATTAATGACAGGTGACTGAAGAAAATACAGTTTTCTCAAGAACTTCTTCAGATTTATTTTCATAGAATATTGGACAATATCCAGAAGAAGTCTTGAAGGTATATACTTCTTCACAAGTTGATCCATCCAACCACACAGGGTTGAGGAGGCAGCTCTGTTTTGATTGCACTGATTTATTATTGCCATATAGATGGATTATAGCCGGACAGTGGTGTAGTGGCATCCACACTGGACTTTGATGCATGTGGTCCCGGGTTTTGAATCCTTGCACGTTTTCCATCTGTGCTGGGCTGAACATCAAGATAGCAACTCAGCTTTGTAAAAGAAAAAGACTAAAATGCTAAAGAAAGGGCAAGGTTGCAACTGTTGCACCACAAGGTACAGAAGCAAGAAAATATATACTGTTTACTCTGCTTCACACGAGCAAGGAATGTCATTGCACTTTGACGTTTTTGACGTATCTGCATCTACATCGATGCAGAGATCAGCAACAGAATTGCCAAAGCCAGTGCCGCCTTTGGGAGACTCCGTGAGAAGCTGAAGGTCTACCGAGCAGTGGTTCTCACGACCCTCCTCTGTGCCAGCGAGACCCGGACTGTCTACAGCAGACACGCTAAACAGCTCAACCACTTCCACTTGAGTTGCCTCCGCAGACTTCTCCACGTACAATGGCAGGACAAAGTCCCAGACACGGAGGTCCTGGAGCAAGCTAGCACGCACAGCGTCTACACCCTCCTACAGAAAGTCCAAACCATATGGCCTGGCCATGTCGTCAGGATGTCTGACAGTCGACTACCAAAGCAGCTGCTGTATGGAGAGCTGAGCCAGGGCAAGTGCTCAATTGGAGGCCAGAAGAAACATTTCAAAGACTGTCTCGAAGTGTCCCTCAAAGACCTCAACATCAATCCCAGTAGCTGGGAGTCACTTGCTCTGGACCGCCCAACCTGGTGGAGCAGGACCACGAAAGGAGCGCATGCAGCAGAAATCAGATGCACCGCAGAGGCTCAGAGGAAATGCGCAAGGCTCGAGCTACCTCCACTTCCACTGCAGCACCTCCCCTCATGTGTCCCACATGTGGGCAAACTTTCAGGGCCCGGATTGGCCTCACCAGTCACCTCCGGACCCACAGTCACAAACCCTCCACCTGACAGAAGTCGTGGTCGTCTTCAACTCCGAAGGACAAAAAACAACAATGTGGTAATAAACTAACAGAACATAGAGTAGTACAGCGCAGTACAGGACCCTCAGCCCCCAATGTTATGTAAACTTTTAACCTACTTTAAGCTCAATCTAATCCTTCCACTCTACATAGTCATCCATTTTGCCTATCTAAGAGTTTCTTAAATGTCCCTAATGTATCTGCCTCTGTCATAGCCTCGACATTCAATACAAAATATGAAAATGCTGTAAACCCTCTGCAGGTCAGAGTAGGGTGGGTAGGATCCTTCATGTTGTTACTGGTCCTTTTATAGCACATTTTTTAATATATGTATCCTTGATGGCAGATGGACTGGTGTCAGTGATGTGTTGAGCAGTTTCGACTACCTGTTGCAGAGCCTTACTGAGGCCATACGGGTTAGAAACATAGGAAACCTGCAGAACAATACAGGCCCTTCAGCCCACAATGCTGTGCTGAACATGTCCTTAATTTAGAAATTACACCTAGGGTTACCCATAGCCCTCAATTTTTCTAAGCTCCATGTACCTGTCCAGGAGTCTCTTAAAAGACCCTGTTGTGTCCACCTCCACCACCTTCGCCAGCAGCCCATTCCACATACTCACCACTCTCTGAGTAAAAAACTTACCCCTGACAGCTCCTCTGTACCTATTTCCAAGCACCTTAAAACTGTGGCTTCTCGTGTAGCCATTTCAGCCCTGGGAAAAAGCCCCTGACTATCCACACGATCAATGCCTCTCATCATTTTATACACCTCTATCAGGTCACCTCTCATCCTCCATCGCTCCAAGGAAGAAAGGCCGTACTCACTCAACCTATTCTAACAAGGCATGTTCCCCAATCCAGGCAAGAGCCTTGTAAATCTCCTCTGCACCTTTTCTGTAGGTTAAGATGTGACAGGTTAAAATGTGGCAACAGCTCACAAAAAGCATGCCTTGACGATCCTTTAGTTGAGAAATCCATCTAACTAAGATGTTTAAAATCATTAAAGGATTAATAGGCTAATGCAGGAAAAGAAACATTTTCCCCTGTTTGATGAGCTGTAAATAAGGAGACAAACATGCTTAAAATGAGAACAAGGCTGTTTTGTATTAAAATCCATACAAAGGGTAGCAGAAATCCTGGAATTGTAGGATTGGAAGTTGTGTTTTTTTTTGAAGTAGTCAAAAATTAAATCAATAGAATTTTGTTGTGTGGAATATCAAGATTGAAAGTAAAGATTAGCTTAATCAGAATCAGAATCACTGTATTGAAAGAATTGATTGTGGTTCGGTGCCAAGCATAAAACTCAGGGCAACACCATAACAGACTGCACAATAGCACCAACAATTTTCAAGACAATCATAAAAAATAGCCATGAGCAATCAACAATTAGCTGAACGGTCACATGTGCAAATGTCAATAAGCAAACAAATAAACATTATGAATAGATTAATTATCAACAGAAGGAGAGCAGGACATTTATTTGTCACATGTACGTCAAAGTGCTGAAAGAGTCGTTTTTGCAGCAACAACCAACGCATAATCTAATTGAACAATAGAACAAATTTGGGGCCAAAGTTTCTTGTTTTCTTGTACCAGTGAAGGTGGGATGATGGGTAGCAACAGTTCATTTAACAAGGTGTGAAAATTCATGACTTCAGTAATTTTCTCCGAAGGGAGTAGTATTCCTGCTAATTAAAAAAGCAACACTGTATAATCCCAGACCCTTCTGATGGAGGGTTATTGACCTGCAATACTAGCTCTATTTCAATTATCACAGATGCTGCCTGACCTGCTGAGAATTTCAAGCACTTTGTTTCTTAATTTGGTATTTATGAAGTCTGAACTCTGTTCTGCATGTTCATTGTTCATTTGACAATTTTATAAAGAGGTTGTCCAATTTAAATTGCCAGTTTTGATGAATGATTGGGAAGGAATCAATGTGCTGGAAATGCGACATAAAATTAGATTTTGTTGGGAACTTTGAGCAAGATGTGGATGTTTGAGTGAGAAGCACTTAAAAGTTGGGTGGGACTAGAACTAGAGGTACAAGAGAAAACCTGTTGGAAATTCAAGCAACACACACAAAATTCAACGTTTTGGCTGAGACCAAAATGTTGTCTGTACTCTTTTCCATAGATGCTGCCGGTTCCACTGAGTTTCTCCAGCATTTTGCGGTGTGTTGCTACAACTAGAGGTCATGGGTTAAGGGTGAAAGGTAAAAAATTTAAAGGGAACATGAGGGGAAACTTCTTCACTCAGAGGGTCATGAGAGTGTACAAGAAACTGACAGCACAAGTGGTGCATGTCAGCTCGATTTCACTATTTCAGAGAAGCTTGGATAGGTACATACAAGTAGATGGTAGGGGTATGCTGGGTTATGGTCCTGGTACAGGTTGATGGGTGTAGGTAGTTTAAATGTTTTTGGCATGGCCTAGATGGGCTGAAGGGCCTGTTTCTGTGTTATATTTTTCTATGACTCTAAGTTTTGGGGTCAATGACCTGTCATTAGAAATAATCAAAACTGAAAGATTAGCTTGATGATATAGAAACATAGAAAACCTACAGCACAATAAGGCCCTTCGGCCCACAAAGCTGTGCCAAAAATGTCCTTACCTGAGAAATTACCTAGGGTTACCCATAGTCCTCTATTTTTCTGAGCTCCATGTACCTATCCAGGAGACCCTATTGTATCTGCCTCCACCACCGTCACTGGCAGCCCATTCCACGCACTCACCACTCTCTGAGTAAAACACTACCCCGATATCTCCTCTGTAACAACTTCCGAGCACCTTTAAATTGTGCCCTCTCGTGCTAGCCATTTCAGCCCTGGGGAAAATCCTCTGACTATCCACACGATCGATGCCTCTCATCATCTTATCAACCCCTATCAGGCTGCTCTGTAGAAAAGGGGAGGAGATAGGAGAATAACAGGACTAAAAAGGAGCAAAATCAAAGTTCAAAGTAAATTTATTACCAAAGTACGTATATGTCATCAGATACGACCCAGAGATTCATTGTCTTGCAGTAAAGCACAGTAGAACAAAGAAATGCAATAGAATCAATGAAAAACTACACACAAAGACTGACAAAAAACCAATGTGCAAAAGAAGATAAACTGAGCAAATACAAAATAATCAATAGATAAGTTAATAAGTAATCTAAAAATGCTTGGAACACCACAGGTTAGGGAACTTCTGCAGAGACAGCAGGAGAATTGACATTTGAGGCTGATTACCTTTCATCAGAATCTGGGGGAGAAATTGAAATGAAACATGTTTCAGGTTGTAGAGCAGGGAGCAGGGTGCTGAGAGAGTAAGTGGAATAATTGCAATGAGGTGGAGTGAAGAGAAACAGTAATACAAGTGGTAATTTCAGCCGAGTGAGAGAGAGAGAAAGACGTTAATCACAGCTGATTTATCCAGATGACATTTGTAGGAGGAGGTGAATAAGGACAGAGAGAGGAAAAGGAAAAGTTGGAACAATGTTGTACAAAACTCCTCAGTTCTTGGAGCTCTGGAAAAAAGAGGGCTGAAAATACTCACCGGGCCAGGTCGCAGCTAAGGAGGCAGAACTGCATTGCAGCTTAAGGACTGCCGATGATACAGGGCAGTGCATGATTGTAACCCCTTGCACCTCCCCAGGGTTCTCTTTGCTGTCTTCTCAGGTGTGAGCATGCAACTGTTAGTCCTGTACGGCTGGTGCTGTAAAACAAAGACAGGGTTGTGGAGCCCTTACAAAGTACACTGCAGTTAGCGTCACAGGCCACTCTGACAACACCTCACTAGTCTTCAGCCATGACTGCCAAGAGGGAGAAAAGCTGCAAAGGATTATCAACGCCTGCATGTTTCTCTCCAAATCGCACACTCTAATGACAGGGAACATTTTTACTGTTCTTTTTTTTCATAATTACCAGATCCAAATTCAGCAACACTACCTTCACCAATAGGAATACAGGCATTATTGATCCTGAGGGGTCTTGACAAGGTGGGGAGAACGTTTCCTCTTTTGTCCTTAAAAATAAGGGGTCACTCTGAGCATGATGCTAAATTCAAATAATCCCTTCTATCTGCCCATGATCCATACCCCTCCATTTCCCTGTATATTCAAGGTTCTATTTAAAAGCCTCTTGAATCTCACTATTGTATCAGCTTCTACTACCACCCTGGTAGTGCATTCCAGACATCTACAACTATTTATATTAAAAAAAAAGCTCCCCTCAGTTCCTTTAAACTCCACCCACCCCTCCAACTTAAACTACGTCTCAGGTAAGCGTCCATTCATTCCTCCCCATGTACGGTATCCCTGAAAGTGGCCTAAGCGCAACACCTGCCCATTCACCTCCTCCCTCACCCTCCATTCAGGGCCCCAAACAGTCCCTCCAGGTGAGGCATCACTTCATCTGCAAATCTGCTGAGGTCATTATTGCAGCCGGAGCTCCCGATGTGTCCTCCTCCTCACTGGTGAGACCCATCGTGAATCAGGGGACTGCTTCGTCAGGCACCTCCCTGCTACCCACCAAAGCTGGAATCAAAATGTTTCAAAGTTCCTTTTTAATTCCAACTCCCATTCCCATTCCAACATATCAGTCCCCGGCTTCCTCCTGTGCCACAATGAGGCCACCCTCAAGGTGGACGAGCAATGCCTTATATTTCATCTTGACAGACTCTGTTCTGATACTATGAATATTGATTTCTCCTTCTCGTAAAAAAGAAACCCTCCAACTCCCCTCTTTTTCTATTTCCCACTCAGACCTTTTACCTCTTCTCACCTCCCTATCACTTCCCCTCTTCTTTCCCTTTCTCCTCTGGTCCACCCTCCTCTCCTATCAGCCTTTCTCTCCAGCCCTCTATCTCACCCACTTGGCTTCACCTATCACCTTCTCGCTCTCCTCCTTCCCCTTCTCCCACCTTTTTATCCTGAGATCTTCCCCCTTCCCTTTCAGTTCTGAAGAAGGGTCTTACTTAGCCTGTCAGGTGGCACAGTAGTGTAATGGTGAGCACAAAGCTTTACAGAACAGGTGATCCAGGTACAGTCCCTGTCACAGCCTTTAAGGAGTTCCACATTCTCCCCATGACTGCGTGGGTTTCCTCCGGGTGCTCCAGTTTCCTCCCACAGTCCAAAGCTGTAAGAGTTGGTAGGTTAGTTGGTCATTATAAATTGTCTCATCATTCGGCTAGAATTAAATCAGGGGATTGCTGGGCAGCATGGCTCAAAGGGCCAGAAGGGTCTATTTCACACGGTATCTCAATATAAATAACTTCCACCATTTATTCTTTTCCATTGATGCTGCCTGACCTGCTGAGTTCCTCCTGCATTTTTCTTTTCTACCCTGGGGAAAAAAAGATTTTAGCTATCTACCTTTTCTGTGCCTCTCATGATTTTATAAACTTCTATCAGCATATCAGAGAAAGCAATCCAAGTGTAGCCTACCTCTCCTGAAAGCTAATACCATCTAATTCAAGACCTCAACGGTGGACCAGGCGGACAAAGTTACTTCGAACTCAACGGCTGTGAAGGCGGAGGAAGGCTGCAACAAACCCATCAGCTGCAATCGTCGTGGTTTCCATGCCATTGGAATCAGTTGGTTGATTTGTGAAATATCGTGTGCTTCTTGGAGTGTAACATCAAGTATGCGTTAAACAAATACACGCACCGGCGTCTTTGCTCTGCGGGCCACAAAGCCAAGAATGGACTCATAAGCCACTTGAGAGCCCATAAATAGATCGACGGAATGAAGACCATCATCCTCGACCTCGAGGGATAGCCACAATGACCCCCTAATGTAGGCAGCAAACTGGTGAACCTCAGCAAGGCAACCAGAACTGCACGCTGTATTCCAAGTGCAACCTAACCAAAGTTTCAGGTTGTTAAAACACTTCCTTCTGTGTGTTAGTTCCACATGGACCATTGGAAGCAAAATTTATTTTAAATTAAAATGTATGCGGATAAATCTTTGATCAGCAAGAAGGTGGAAAGTTACTGCAATTGGACAGGAGTGCAGAATTGACATTGCTGTCAGATGAGGCGTAGAGTTAAAATGCAGAACACGCTTGAGGGGCCAAGTGGCCTACCCCTCTTTTAATTCAGACACCCTAATGTATAAGCAGGAAGCTCACCTACAGATTCACAAGGGGATTAAGGAAAGCCATACCTGTGGGTGCCCACAACCTTAAAACCAGAATAACTCGGCCAAGAAATATGGTGGAAGAATCAGCACTTTAGGTAAATGCCTATAGGTTTTCCAAACACCCATCAAGGCCGACTGACAGAGTACCTGTAAAGGCAAGCCCAAAATCTGTGAGCCTTTCGAAAGAGTCATGGCTTGCTCCTTAATCGAACTGTGGGGAGGAGGGCTTCACGTTGGAAGGAGACGCACGCTCGGTCCCGATTCTCCTATAGGCGGCGCTTTGGTCACGTTGGAGCGGGGAAATCACATCTGGGGCGCAGGGTTTCGGGAACCGATGTTCAGCTGCAAGCTGGGACTGCAATGAAAAGAAGATAAAAGATGTATTAACGAAACGGCATCAAAGATCAGTGACCGAGATTAAGAAAATGAGTCAATCTCCAGGTTCTTTTTTTTTTGCCATGATGTGTAGTATTTAGTTTGGAGTAAGTACTAGCATTCTTTAAAGAAATCTTGACTTTGCAATGAGCTGAGACATGACATCCTTTCATTCGTCAATTTTAAAATCAGTTTCAAGCCTTAAACTTGAGGTGCGCTATAAACTATCTTATTGCGCACTGTATACAAAAATGCATATCAGTGCCCTAACAGAACAGCTCTGGGAAGTGACTTGGCCCATTTCTCTGGTTCTGAGATAGTAGTTTGTGTTATGAAGGTGATATATCATGTGGCAGGGTAATGAATACAGCTGCATTGGGCTGCTGCCTCAAGATACAGCCAATAAAAATGACTAACATTAATGAATAATACACAAGGAAGTGGATGCCTTCTTTGAAAATTTAATCTACAAAACCCAGGAAGGTACATCAGCATTGTGAGCAATAAATTACTTACATTTATTTAGCATCTTCCACAATCACAGAACATCCCGAAAGCCTTCACAACCAATCGCAATTTTTGAAGGGTTGCCTTTGCTATGGGGGATGAGGCCTACGGCACAGCGTCGCAAAATAATCGTTAGCTGAGGTAAAGGTGACCAGCGGACTGGTTTCCATCACCCCCCACCCCACACACACATTCGAGTACGATGTTCTCCACCTAAGAGGTTGTCCAATGGGTCCTTGGGTGGCTGTAGGGGCCGATCCGGGATCCACATTTTCTAGTGCGGTGGGCACAATCCCAATCCTGCCCCCTTCGCCACTTGCGGATGGTTCTGGGACGTAATGCTGAACGTTAACGTGGATTGTCTGTGCATGATCGAGTTTAACGCGGGGAGAAGATGCACCAGCAGCCACCCAAGGTCCTCGAAGATCAGGTCGGGGTCCGGTGACGAGGCGGCCGGGGCCCATCCACTGCCGTTGCGGCGTGTCATCACCTTCCGCTCGCTGCCCCATCGAGGTCTTGGTTGGGTCGCTCTACCGCCATAAGTGACCCCACCAGGAGCTGAGCGCCAGATGGCTCAACTGCAGACGGCATCGCTGTCGGGATCCCAGGTCTCTCCACACGACAAAGCCATGACCTTCGGAGAAGCCGCTCATGCGCACACGGGGATACATTAGAGACGAGGACACAAGCGCACAGAGCCTGAGGAGATTTATATCCACTCGAGATCGATCTGACAGATGGTATCTCTGACACCTGCCGTCTTACCTGAGTTGTGCGTCAGTCTGAATGTTACCCTCAAGTCTTAGCGGTGGGTTTGCAACCATTTGTCTTCTCCAATGTATGATGATATTGCACAATTCTAGAGCCACCTCCATCAAAACTGGCCATTGTGTACAGCCGCGTGATGTCGTGTTTCAGAATTTAACGTTCTATTGCTAAACTTCCTAGTAGCATTTGATGTTCTGAACAGTAAACGCAGCTAAATGTATTACCGTCTAAGAAGAATTACTTGCAAACCTGTGTGAATAACGGTTTATAACACGGCAGACATGTCTAGGCATAGAGATGAGCCATTCGGCCCACCGTATCCGTGTCGACCAAGGTGCTTATCTGAGCTAATATCATTTGCCTGCATTCAGCCCGCCTTCTTCTAAGCCTTATCTATCCATATCCCTGTCCAGATATATTTTAGACATTGTGGTTGTACCCATCTCTACCATTTCTTGTGGCAGCATGTTCCACATTTCCACACCACCCTCCGTGAAAACGTTGCCCCTCAAGTCCTTTTCCTCACTCTCCTCTCTCCTTTAGATTCCCTGCCTTAACAGAGAAAAAAAAAACAGTGACCGTCATCTTTACTCCTGTCCCTCATGATGTTTTTAACTTCTATAAATCACCTCTTCCCTCTAGGGACAACGTCCCAGCCCACCCCTCTCAGATCACACGCCCACCAGCACCCTACGATATCCCTGTGAATGTTTTCTGCTGCCTGTGGTGAACTGCATATACCTGTCTGGACACCCCCCCCCCCCCGCTGACTGCTCCTGTGGCCCCTCCCACGGACCCCGGTATAAAGGCGATCGGAGCCTGATCCCTGGTCTCAGTCTCCAGGATGCAGTGTGGTGGTCAATTGCTGCTTGTTCTTTCTTCCAGCCAATAAAAGTCCATATCTCGCCTCACGTCTCCGAGAGTTATTGATGGTGCATCTGTTGAGAAAGTAGATACTCCCACTCTCACCGTTCCTGTGGTATCGCGACCAAGACTACACGCATTATTCCAGGTGTGGTTTCACGCAACGTGACGGCCTAGCTCTTGAACTCCACGGCCAGCCAGTGAAGGGGAGCGCGCCAGACATCTCCTTCTGTGAACTCCGGTCTTGCGCCGCTCGACGTTTCTGCACTCCCGGCACCCCGTCGTAAAGTGAGATATTTAAAAAAAAAACAAGTCCTTTTGTGGCTGTTTTTGGCACCACACACACACTGCTATGCGGTTGGTTGTCCGTCGTATCCAACAATGTCTGGAGACCAGTGCGCGAGAGACTGGGGCAGTTCCACTCTCAACCTCGGAAGTCCGGATCCAGTGGTACGAGTAATCGACTTTAGTTCTTGGGATGCCCATGACCTCTTCTGTGCCCAGTCATGCTCTTCGCTCTAGGTTTCTCGGTCGTCCAAAATATTCCGCATGGAATTTAAACTGCAGGTAGCGGAGGGTGTTGCAGATCCGCCTTCCCTGCCGTTGGATCTCACCGTTGATCTCATCCGCCCAATCCGCCTGAGCTGATTTCACATGCCCTCCCTCACTCGCCGGGGCATAAGGCCCGCCGGCTACCCTCATCCGTTTTAGCCCGCCTACTGACGCGGCGTACCGGGGTGCGGCCGCTGCCGCGTGTGAACAGCTCCTTGGCAGGGAACCAAAGGCCAGTGAGCTGCCCCAGACTGGACACGACAAGCCCCCTTCACCAGAGATGCCACCCGTCCCTGGATACCCCGTACACCATGCATTATATCCATCCGACCGGAAAAGAACTCACGCAAAATTGTGGGGCAACTTAGCAGGTCAGCCAGCATCCATGGAGAGGAAGAGAGAGAGGCCGGGACCTTTCGTCAGGAAGGATCGCGCCGTTCCACTGCAGACGAAGAAGATGATTCAGCGCAAGGAATTCGCCCTCATAATTAAAACTGAGTTCCAAATCTTCCAGTGTTAATTGGCTCATCTCTAAGGTGTGGAATAGGTGGTTCATTTTTAAGGCACACGCATTCGTTTTTTTATTATTTTGAATGCTCTCTCATGTTAAATCTTAAATCAGATCATGTATCAACAGTTGACAGCATATGTTAATCAATTGGTCAGAGCCATTTTACAAAGCCCCCGATAAATCAAGGAAGTGACAGAGACCTGCGCTGCAGTCTCGGTGCAGCCGGGGGAGCAATATCGGGATAGCTTTTAGCGTGGAAGCATTAGACAAAGTAATTAAATGTATTCTACCCGGTGTTTTCAGAGGCAGCAGCCGGGCTTGTCGAAGCGAAAAGGCGAGAATCGTTAAGCTTTCCTTCATTAAGCTCTCTTTAATTACAGGAGCTGATTACCGCGCCGCTGCGCCGTGAACCAGAGTCCAATAAAACAGTCGTCCCCCCCCCCCCACCCCCAGCAATTCTCTCCAGTTCACTGAAAGTATGAATTCACCACTTGTTTTCAAGGGAAGTTCGTGTTAATATAAAACGCATAGGTGCGATCGGAGTACGTGGCTTGTGTACAAACACACTCTGACCTCTCCCCTCTATTCCGACAAGCCCTCTCCTTTGATCGGCGGCGGAAGTTCAAACCAGAAGCGCTTGCCACCCTCAGTACAATCACGGGAGCTCCATCCCATGGCGTGTCAAAGGTCTAAGATGGTACAAATGTTAAAAAAAAAGATCAGCCTCGCTTTCTGCCTGCGGTAGCCCACTCCCCTTCATCGCAGAATCGGCTCAACTTTAACTTAGCTTTTGAAAATGGTTTCGAGGGTGGGGCCAACTCAAAGTGAGTGGTAACTGAGAGACTTCCGCCTCTCCGGCATTGGGCTGTGGGCCATATTAATGCAACCATAGAAACGCAACGTGCGTCTCAATAGTAACCGACGGCAGCTTGATTTATTTCCACTCAGGCTGGTCCAAGCTATCTCTCAATATCCCCGAGTCACAGTCTCGCTAGACACTTGTCAGTTATAGTAACGGACAGAACTAGGGGTCTTTTCATCGCAGTGAACCCGGCAGTCTGCATCTTTCTGGCACGTTTGATTGTTTTTTGCTTTCAGAAGGGAAACTCATATGGGTCTTCACTACAAATGATGTTCCCCCGACGTTAGATCAATCGCCTATCCTCCCCTTGGGATGAGAGTCAGTCACCTGCTCTAGAGTGCAGTGAAATCGGACAAGCGATGGTGTTAAACAGCTGCAGCGGCATTGGAAACTGTAGGCTCTGGGTTACTCCTTAAAGATCTGCTCGCTGACCGCCTCAGCCTGACTTGAAAGAGGAAACGCGACCTGACTAGTCAACTGAAAGCCAGTGTGTGTGTGTGTGAGAGAGAGAGAGAAAAAAAAAGATATCACTGAAGTTGAGTTAAAAGGATAAGGATGAGAAAACAGTCAATGATCAAAACTGCTAAGATGCAAGGCAACGTGATGGTAAGTGAAGAGGACAGCGGCGAGCACTCACCGGCCCTCCCTCATGAGGGCAAGCTGCAAGCATGAGTGTGAGCTTCTGCTCCGACATCACAAGTTGTCCTCGAGAACGAGCGAACGTGTATTTAGCTCGTTCTGCAACTGAATTCAAGGAGTTCAGGCATTGTGAGTGATCAAATTATTAAATGCTGGTGTTGAGGACGGCAGAGACAGTTCGAACCGCTTGGCTTGTGCGTGTGTGTTTATCTGCTACTGTCCAGTAGTTTTAAAGATTTATTTTCGGAAGTCGAAAACACCTCATGCGTTGTAGCTTTCTTTATCTAGTTACCTGCCTGTGTGTCTGTGCGTTAAAAGTTTTATTTGCGGGCGTAACATTTGCATCAACTCTTCAGCTCGAAGGCATCATGAAGGTGAGGTCCTAACGGTACACCTGCTGCCGGCCAAACAAGATCAAATAACCGCTGGCCGCTGTAGCAGGGACAGATCAGTGAAACATGTCCACTCCTGCCGGCTGTATTGCGGTCCAAAGCTTTAAAAAGGAAGCAACAAAAGTTGTAAAGGAGAAGGTAAACCGCGTTCACTCAGTAGGTTGGCATGTGGACCTCGTCCCAATATCAGGATGGCATTTCTGTGACTTTGGATGTAGTTGTTAAAGCGAACACTCTGTAAGTGTACGCCTGTGTGTGTGGTGGGAGCGCCAAACACAATTACAGATCTTTGAAGCAAATTCTCTAAAGGACAGGCTTAATATAGTAGATATTTCGTGTTTTAATTCACTCCTGTCGGCGCCGCATGCATGACTGTGATGTATTCCCCTTTTAACACGTAGCTAAGTTATGCCTTAGGAACTCCTTATAAACAACTGTGAAAGATTGGCCGAACCGACATTTTTCTTGCTTGTCCCATATTGAAGAATGCTGTGCAATTCGGTGCTGCAAGATTGCGCTGAGCATTTCATAAATACATCTTATATTCCCTTGGGTAATTAATGTTAGTTCATAATATTTATTAAACAGAAAAAAGGAACTGGAAGGAAAATAAAGTTAGTACAAATGAAACAGCAACACCAGGCCATGCATTATGTATCTAGTTTATGCTTGTGTATATTTCATCTGACCTTCTATGAGTCACAGTGGGTTTCAGCAGGAGTTAATGTTTGAATAGAGAAATAAGAGCAGGAGTAGGGCCTTGCTTCGCCATTCCATAAGATCGTGGCTGATCTGGCCATAGACTCATCTCCACCTACCTGCCTTTTCCCCATCACCCTTAGGTCCGCTACAATGCAAAAATCAGGAAATCATATTGGGAGGAACCTAGTAATTGACTGGTTTCTCTCGGCGTGGGTCTTCAAATGATCAAGAAGGTGTTGAGAGACGGGGACATAATATGTTCAGAAATGGAAGGTGCAGGTATAATAAGGCATATTCTGTCCTTCTATTTCCCCATATGTCTTTATATAAAGTTACCAGCCTTGGGTGGCAGGGTGGATTTGCATCTCTACCAAAGAAGGTGTAAAGCACTACTTCCCTTCGCCAGCCTGCAGGTCACCCTTGGACAAGGTGTAGCACCTGCTTCACACGTTCCCCCCTCCCCCACCTCCGATCTGGGTCATGTAAAGCCATGGGAGCAGGTGGTGGATGGTCTTATGAGCAGCTGGTGTGTATCACAAGCCCTAGTTATGTGACCTCTGACTCCAGGCTGAAAAGAATTGATAATGGCCTGTCTTGTAAAGACACTGCCCAGAAGAAGGTAATAGCGAACCTCTTCTGTAGAGGTATTTTCCAAGAACAATCATGGTCATGGACCTGCGTCATACAATGATGATGATGCCCAGCCAATACGCCAACACAAGGCAACTTGGAATTGCTTGTGAAACTTCTGTGCTTTGTAATGGAAATCTGCGAGTTGAAAACTTATAACAGCACAAACATTGCAGAAAGCACATAGACCCAAGAAATTTCATATATGACATGTAAAATTTGGCTAAATGGATGGCACATTTTAACTTAATATAGAAAAAAAGTCATTCTGTTTCTATGGGAGAATGTATGATTTGAGTGCCTATATGAATGCAGTGCCTTACCATTAGTGCTGTGTTTAATATCTTCAGTATCAAACAATGCTAGGTACAGAGTCTTTTCAATGCTCACTTTTATGAATAATAGTCCATATTTTGTCATAGAATAGAGACTTGATTTTCTTAGAAGAAAATCTATGTTACCGCAATCAGACAGTTCTTGTAATGCATTAAAATGAAAGAAATACCACTGATAATTGCCAGGCTGAAAGGTGGTAATGATGCCTTTTGGAAGCTCAGTCTATGAAAACATTGTTGGTGTCTTCCAAGACGGTGATCATAATTAAAAGAGGAAGCCTTATTATCTTTCTGGTAACAATGACATTGTTGGCATTTATTATTCTGTTTTTAGGTTTTATGCAATAGAAAAAAAGTTAATTGTAACATGTCTTTTGGAAAGGTGACCACTAGCACTTGCTGGTTTGAATCCACACACATTCATGGTGAATGATGAAATCACATCATGCATTGCAATATTGGGGATCTAAAGCATGTGGATTTCCATAATCAAGAGCTCTTTATAGTTTTCCCAAGGTTTCAATGCCTAGATTTTGTTGCTTCTTGGAAAGTGAATACCTAAAGCAATCCCTTGGGTTTAAGGATGACATGCATCCTCTCTGGATTTATCAGTTCTGAGGTGGCTGAGGAGATTGATGTGGGACCTGTAGATCCTTTCACAGCAGTGCAGGCGGTAAACACAAGAGGTTCTGCAGAAGCTGGGAATCTAGAGCAGTATACAGAAAATGCTGGAAGAACTCAGCAAGTCAGGCAGCATCAGTGGAGAGTCATTACTTCAGGCTGAGACTCTTCATTGGGAGTGGATAAGAAGCAGCAAGAAGTCAGAATATGAAGGTGAGGGGTATTGGGGGTGGGGGGAAGGAGTACAAATTGGCAAGTAAAACTAGGTGAGGGAGTAAGGTGGGAGAAGGGAGAAGAAACAAGAAGCTGGGAGGTGATTGGTGAAAGAGGTAAAGGGCTGAAGAAGAAGGAATCTTGATAGAAAGGCACAGTGGACCATGAGAGAAAGGGGAGAAAGAGGGAGCTGATGAGTAGAGGAGGAGAAGAAGAGGTAAGAAGGGATCCAGAATGGAAAATGGGGAAGCAGATGATTGATGAAGTTTTGTGGTTTATAGTTTGTGGGCTGTCTCCTCTTGCCTTTTATGCTGGTCTTCTGTATACTGCTGTTGTATGGACCCATTGTCTTCTATACTTTTTAAGTTGCTCCTCCTCTACTTTGGGCAGCCACAGCAAGAATCTTAAAATGGGGAATGTTGGATTTTACAAGGAGACTTTGAGTTGATTCATGTGGATAGTCAGAGGCTTTTCCCAGGGCTGAAATGGTTGCCACAAGAGGACACAGGTTTAAAGTGCTGGGGAGTAGGTACAGAGGAGATGCCGGGGGTAAGTTTTTTACTCAGCGAGTGGTGAGTGCATGGAATGGGCTGCCGGCAACGATGGTAGAGACGGATATGATAGGGTTTTTTTAAAGAGACTTTTGGATAGGTACATGGAGCTTAGAAAAATAGAGGGCTATAGGTAAACCTAGTAATTTCTAAGGTAGGTACATGTTTGGCACAGCTTTGTGGGCTGAAGGGCCTGTATTGTGCTGTAGGTTTTCTATGTTTTATGTTCATCCATGAATCTTTTCACCGTCTGGTATGGGGTGGTGGGAGACACAGCACAGGATCGAATTAAGTTGCAGAAAGTTGTGAACTCAGTCAGCTTCATCATGGGCACTAGGCTCCCCAGCATCCCGGACATCTCCAAGGAGCAACTCCTCAAAAAAAATGGCATCCGTCATTAAGGACCCCCATCACCAATGACATGCCCTCTTCTTATTGCTACCATTAGGGAAGAGGTTCAGGAGCGTGAAGGCACACACTTAATGATTCAGGATTAGCTTCTTCCCCTCTGCCAAAAGATTTCTGAAAGGGCATTGAACCCATTAACACTACTTCACTAATTTTTATTGTTTTTGCACTACATATTTAATAAACTTTTTAAATATAAATATATCATAATTTACAGTTTTATTGTTATGTATTGCAATGTACTGCTATTGCATAACAGCAAATTTCATGGCAATATGCCAGTGATATTAAACCTGATTCTGATACTGTCCACTTAGTAATTTCAACCTGTGTCAGAATGCAGAGTGTCTTTGTCAAAGGATGCCAGACACTTAACAAACTACCCAAGTCACTAGTCTATGTCTGGTTTTGCTAGTATTGGGGTTGGCACATCTGTTTCGGTTTTTTTAATGAATTATGAGATTGCAAAAGCTCAGTGAAGGCTGAGTTTAGAATAGAAAAAAATAATCATTTGAAGATAAATTAAACTCACAAGCACAAGTCCTGGGCAGCACATGTTTAAAGCATCTCTCCTTAGTTGATTAGATCAAAGCATTTCCATTTCACTGAGCTTCGCATTCATCTCCATCAACGTAATTTCTTTCCCTTTCTCAAAATTAGATTCAAAAATATTTCCGGTAATCCAGTTACATTTTCTTGTTGTGCAGATAGTTCACTTTACAGCTGTACTGATTTGGAGCTTCAGAATTTTAACTCATTATAGTAAAGACCTCGCATTGAAATTACTTTCTCATACAACACCATTTCCTAATTGATAATTATTTCTTTGCCTTGTACCCTGAAGTATTTGAAATGCACTTAGAGTTCTTGGAATCTTTTTGGACTAAAGGAAATGAAATTCATAGATTGAAAATAATATGATATGGTTGTTTTAAAATCCTTGCTCATAACCACCATAGTCCTCTTCACTAAGGAACAGGATGTATATTTGAAAGAATTGCCTGAAAGGCATGAGGATTTTTAAGTTGTAGGGTCTAAATTAGTTTCCTGAAAAAATTGTAACTGCTGAGATCCTTCCGTGTAAACTTAATCAATCAGACCATTACCGCATAACGTAAACTGGCTGCATAAGGGAAAATCTAAAGACAACTCATGCTTTAATTCCACTTTTCTGTAGTGGAGGAAGCAGAATCAGAATATCACTGGCATACCTCCTGATTTATTTTATTGTGTGGCAGCAATACATAATAAAAATTATTGTGAAAATTGCAAAAAGAAGAATGTATTAAAATAATTAAATAAGTATGTGGTGCAAAAAGAGCAGAAAAAAGAATACCGACAAAATGTGCATGGGTTCATTGTCCATTCAGAAGTGTGTTGGTGAAGGAGAAGAAACTGTTCCTGAAACACTTGAGCATGTGGCTTCAAGCTCCTTTACCTCTCCCTGAAGGTAACAATGAGAAGAAGATGTGTCCTGGGGAATGGGGGTCCTGACTGGGGGTGCTGACTTTTTGAGACATCATATTTTGCAGATGTGTCTAGTGGTGAAGAGCCTAGTGCCCATGATGGAGCTGACTGAGCTCCCAGCTTTCTACAGCTTTTTCTGATCTTGTGCGGTGGTCCTTCCATACCAGACAGTGATATAGCCAGTTAGGATGCTTTCCACGGTACATCTGTAGAATTTGTGAGTGCCTCTGGAGACATATTAAATCTCCTCAGACTCTTGATGAAATATAACTGCTGTCATGCCTTCTTTGTAATTGAATCAATATGTTGGGCCCAGAATAGATATTCAGAGATGTTTACACCCAGGAACTTGAAACTTCTCACCCTTTCCTCTATGAGGACTGGTGTGTGCTCCTTTAACGTCCCCTTCCTGAAATCCACAATCAATTTGTTACTCTTACTGATGTTAAGTGCAGGGTTGTTGCTGTGACACCACTCAACTAGCTGATTTTGTTCACTCCTGAACACCTCCTCATCACTCTCTGATGAGGCTTCTTCCCCTTTGCCATCAGAATGTATACAGAATTTATAGATGCTGTTTGAGCTTTGTCTTTGTCTATAATTGCAGGCATAGAGAAAGTAGAGCAGTGGGCTGAGCACACATCCTTGAGGTGCACTAGTGTTGTCAGCGAGGAGCAGATGTTCTTCCAAATCTGCACAGACTGTGGTCTCTCGGTGAGGAAGTCAAGGATCCAGTTGCAGATGGAGGTACAGAAGCTCAGGTTTTGGAACTTGTTGATTAGAACTGAAACCACGATTGTGTTGATCACTAAGCTGCCATCAGTAATCAGCAGCCTGTCATCGGTATTGCTTTTGCCCATGTGAGTCAAGGCTGAGTGAAGAGCCAATGAGATTGCATCCTCTGTAGAACTATTGCGGTGATAGGCAAATTGTGGCTAGTCTAGGTCTTTACTTAGACAGGAGTTAATCCCAACTATGATCAAACTCTCAAATCACTTCATCACAGTAGATGTGAGTACCACTGGTGGATATTTATTGAGGCAGCTCACCCTGCACTTCCTGTGCACTGGTATGATCAACCTTTTTGAAGCAGGTTGATATCTCTGAGAGATGGAAGATGTTGCCAGTTGGTTGGCACAGATTTTTGGAACCCCACCAGGTACACACACACCATCAGGGCCTGACTTCTTGCTAGTGTTCACCCTCTTGAGAGATGCTCTGACATTGAGACTGGGATCACAGGGTCACCGACTGCTGCAGAGATTCATACAGGTGTCGTTTTATTTTTGCTTTCAAAGTGTGCATAAAAGGCATTGAGCTCATCTTGGAGTAAAGCCTCACAGCCATTCATGATTTTAGGTTTCACTTTGTAGGAAGCAATGGCCTACCAATCTGGCCAGAGTTGTCGTGCATCTTATTCTATCTCTAACCTCAATCACCCATAAAACAGCCTTATGTAGGCTGTATCTGGATTTCCTGTACATATCCGGATCACACCGGACTTGATTACCACAGATCTAGCCCTCAGCAGACTACAAATCTCCTGGATCATCTACCACTTTTGAATATGTCTGGTAGGTTCTCGAAGACACACACTCATTCACACAAGTATTGATGAAGTCAGTGACAATTGTGGCATATTCATTTAGACTCAAGGATGAATCCCTGAATAGTGTCCAGTCTACCATCTCAAAGGAGTCCCATAAGCACTCCTCTGCCACCATTGACCACACCTTCTTGGTCGTCACTACTAATGCTGCAATCTTTAATCTTTGCCTAAATGCTGAGAGTAGAAGTGCAGCCGGATGATTAGACTTTCCAAGGTGTGGTATTGGATGGCATGGTAAGCATTCCTAATGGTGGTATAACAGTGGACAAGTGTGTTGGCTCCTTTGGTTCCACTGGTGATATGTTGTTGGTAGTTGTTCAGACAGCTCTGGTTATATACGATGAGATACAAAAAGAGCATTCTACTTAACTAACCAATGTGTTGATTTTTAATTAATGGCCTTACCAGTGACATTAGAATACCAAGAAGAGATAAGGGAATGGAGAAGGTGTATCAGAAGCCAAAGCTCATATTTTTGAAACTTAGACTTGGGACATAAAGTGAGAAGAAATTGTAGTAGGAATTGTGGTTCCATGAGCCTGTTCACCATTCAGTAAGATCTTGTTGATCTGATCTTGGCGTTAACTTCATTTTCCCCTAAAGCCAAAACTTCTACTGTCTTTGTAGAAACATCAGACTGTTAAGCTTGTCAGAATCTGATCGGTCTCTGAACTCTAATGTGATGAGATCTCACATTTCATTTCAGACAATGCACTGAACTTTGAAGGATAGTCAGGATTATCATGTTTATATATTATATATTTTATATATTGTATTGCTTTAAGGTACTACTTGATCAACGTTCCTTTGTGGGGTAATTTTTTTTTATAGCAAATCAGAGTAGTTGCTTGATTAACTAATCAACACAATTTGCAGCATTAAGAATGGGCTTGAAATGTCAATTGTTTATTCCTGACTTGCTGATTTCCTCCAGCATTTTCAGTTGTTGCTCACAGATCTCCTGCACTGATTCATTAAGCCATCAAGTGCTTGGATTCCTAACAAATTCCAAAAGTTGATTATTATTTGCTCAACAAGAGAATTGTACTTGAAGGTCAAGTGTAAGCTTTATTGTTGAGCATCAAGATTGGACATTTTTGGAAAGGATTGTTTTTCCTGATATGGTAACCAATCCTTCCCTGAGCAAGCATCAGCATGGTACTGCATATTATCTATAGTATCTTGTACTGTTATTTTTGTTAACCATACAAGTGACCCATGTAACACAGAAAATAGTTTGTATCGTGATCTTTCCATAAGGCAAAGCCACATCATCTGTACATACATCGAGTGAATTTTAATCTGTTCCTCACAATTTTGGATAACGATTCATAAGCTCTAAGGGCAGATTTCCATTACCTGACGACCATGTTGCAGTTGTGAACTGCGTCTACTTAGTTCTGTTATTATGTTCAGGAAGTAGGCATCTTAAGCAAGGCTGGAATACTGTCTAGCTCTTGGAAAGGTAGTGGTGAGTCAACTTCTTAAGACCCTATAGTCTTTCTGGTGAAAGTATTTTCACAAAGTTCCTACAAAAGATATGGTTCATGATTTAGATCCCAATGACGATGAAGGAATAGTCTACACTTAATGCTGACTCAGAAAAGCAGCAGACGTACTCAAAGACCCCTCCCAAACTGGACATTCTCTTTTCGACCCAAAGATACTAAAGTCTGAAGACATGTACCACCATACTCAAGGACAGCTCCAGTCCCACTGTTAAAACACTGGTGAGCAGTCCCCAAAGTACGGTAAGATGGACTCTACCTCACACTCTACTCAACCCCATTTTGGCCTTGCATTTTTAGACTTTGATGGACTTTGTGGATTTTACTTCAAAAAGCTCAGTGATTGTGATGCTTTATTTTACAGAAGTCCAGGGTACCTTCACTCAGGGATATCTTCTATCCTGCTGTTATAAGACTATTGAACACTCCCCTAGTACGATAACATGGACTCCTTGACCACACAATCTACCTCAATGTGCCTTTGCAACTTATCATTTACCTATAGGACACCGCACTTTCTCTGAAACTGTAATATTTTATTCTATACAGTTTACGTTATCCTTTGTACTACCTCAATGCACTGCTATAATGAAACGATCAGTGTGGATGGAATGCAAAACAGCATTTCCTCTGTACATCAGTACACGTGACAATAATAAACCAATTTATAAATATTTCCATGTCAGGTGGTGGCATACAACTTTAGGGTATTTTGTAGATGGCGATGTTCCCATCCACCTGTTGCCATCTTTGATATGATAGAGGTGATGGTTTATGAGATACACTTGAAGAATGGGGATAATTGGAATGCTGTTTCAGGACATTGACTAAACCAATGATTTAAGACCATAAAATACAGGAGCAGAATTAGGCCATTTGGCCCATCGAGTCTGCTCTACCATTACATCATGGTTGATCCATTTTCTCTCTGCCCCAGACTCCTGCCTTCTCCCCATGCCCCTTCATGCCCTGACAAGAATCTGTCAACCTTTGCCTTAATGACTTAATCCACAGCCGCCTGTGGCAATGAATTCCACAGGTTCACCATTCTCTGGCTAAAGGAATTAATTCATTGAGTTTTTGTGATGTTATGAGGATGTGATAGGTGCTAGATAAAGTGCAACTTCCTCCTGTGTATTACTTTGCTAGTATATCGAGCCCTTAAGCCCATTAATTCTAATCAAGTTCATTGACATATTTTATGGCAGTGCTATTTTACAAACTGCTTGTGCTGATCTTTACAGTGATGAAGTCATCATAACAGATTGACAGATTGAAAGTCTCATTTACAATGTGGACAACTAAATCCTACTGCACTAGGCTGGGATAACATACACAGTTATCTATCTGACATTATTATCACAATACAGAACTCTGATAATAATCTTGCTTTACATTTATCAGTAATCCCTAATAAGCAAGAATGTGTGGAAAAAAATGACTCGTTACTTCTTTCTGGAGGTAATTACTTCAGTAGAGTGAAATAATTTTGCATCAGACTGCTCTAACATCAAGCGATAAAACATGAGCTGAAAGATTATGGACAGAAATTATTTGTAAACTGCATTGCACCCATTAAAATCAGCGGCAATTTTTTCTAGCCTTTCCTCAGGAACATTAAAGACCCGACAAAATATATACTCTGTGGCCACTTTATCAGGTACCCCCTGTGGCTGCTGGCCACTGAGTGTATGTTAATGGTCTTCCACTGCTGTAGCCCATCCACTTTGACGTATTGTGTGTTCAGAAATGCTCTTTATGCACACCGCATTGCTGCATGTGGTTACTTGAGGTACTGTTCCCTTCCTGTCAGCTTAAACCAGTCTGGCCATTCTCCTCTGACCTCTCTCATTAACAACGCAATTTCACCTAAAGAACTTCTGCTCACTGGGCGCTTTTGTTTCTCACACCATTCTCTGTCTTCTCGAGAGACTGTTGTGTGTGAAAATCCCAGGACATCAGCAGTTTCTGAGATACTCAAACCACCCTTTCTGACACCAGCAATCATTCCACAGTTCTTTACGCAGGGAGTGGTGAGTGCATGGAATGGGCTGCCCACAACAGTGGTGGAGATAGGGTCTTTTAAGAGACTTTTGGATAGGTACATGGAGCTTAGAAAAATAGAGGGCTATGGGTAAGCCCAGTAATTTCTAAGGTAGGGACATGTTCAGCACAACTTTGTGGGCCGAAGGGCCTGTGTTGTGCTGTAGGTTTTCTATGTTTCTAGTAAAAGTCACTTAGATCACATTTCTTTCCTGTTCTGCTGTTGAATCTGAACAACAACTGAACCTCTTGACCATGTCTGCATGCTTTTCTGCATTGAATTGCTGCCACATGATTGGCTGATTAGATATTTTCATTAATGAGCTGGTGTACAGGTGTACCTAATAACATGGCCAGTAAACGTATAGTGCAAAAAAAATTACAATATGAATAAAAAACTAATAAAAATATTAAAAAATGGAAAAAAATCATGGAAATTAGTAGAATACCACCAGACTGTATGTGCCATACATTTTACTGTGCTAGTGTAGACCAGTACTACATTTGCCCCAGTCCCTTACTTGTCAGCCCAACGACATCTCTGAATACTTTAATTCCGATGCCTATTCCTGTTCCAACATGTCGGTTCGTGGCCTTCTATTGTGCAATGATGAGGCCACCCTCGGGGTGGAGGAGCAACACCTTTATAATCAATCTGGGTAGCCTCCAACCTGATGGCCTGAATATTGGTTTCTCTTTCCAGTTAAAAAAAATCGCTACCCCTCCCCTCTTCTTTTATTCCCACTCTGACCTCTCACCTCTTCTAACCTGCCTATCGCCTCTCTCTGGTGCCCTTCTTCTTTCCTTTCTCCTATGGCGCACTCTCCTCTCCTATCAGATTCCTTCACTTCCAGCCCTTTACCCACCTACCTGGCCTAACCTGTCATCTTTTAGCTGGACTCCTTCCCCACCCCCACCTGTTTATTCTGGTGACATCCCCGTTCCTTCCCAGTCCTAAAGGAGGGTACTAAACAGCCCGAATCATCGATTTTTTAAAATTCATTTCCATGGAAACTGCCTGACCTGCTGAGTTCCTCCAGCATTTTGAGTGTGTTGCTTATGATGAAGAATAAAATATTACATTGACAGAGAAACTGCAGTGCAGGCAGACAATGTGCAAGACCATGATGAGGTAGTTCATGATGTCAGAAATCCACCTTACGTTGCAAGTGCAAAGACTTATAGGAGTGGGGTTGAACCTGTCCTGGAGTACATGCTTTCAGGCTTTTGTATCTTCTGCTCGACTGGAGAAGTTGAAGAGAGAGTGCCTAGGGTGGTGGTATCTTTGATTGTCCTGGTTGATGTACCAAGGCTCCAAGAAATGTAGACAGAGTGCATGGAGATCGAGACCGGCTTCAATGATGTACTGAGCTTTGTCCAAACTCTCTGCAATTTCTTGGGGTCTCGGGCAGGGCAGTTACCATACCAAACCATGATGCTTTTAGATAGGATACTTTCCATAGTGCTTCGATAAAAATCAGTCAGGGTCAAAGGGTTATGCTGAATCCATGTCAATTGGTGCAGAACAATGAGAGTATTGAGGCCAGAGATGAGGGATGAGCTGGTTTAGCTTGCTGTCCTACAAGGTTTACTCATCTCTGCGCTAAACTGAGGCCGTGGTCTGCGTTAAAGGGCTACTGGATTGGCTGCGGTGATGACTGGTTTTACAGCTGTGGACTACTTCTGTTAATCCAGTTGTTTGTTTGCTCCCAGTGTTTGCACAATTCTGCTTCTTTTTTTTCTCTCTACACATTGGGTGTTTGATTGTTTTCATTTTTAATGGGTTCTTTTGGGTTTCTTTTGTGGCTGACTGTAAGAGACTAATCTCAACTCTGACATATGTAGTATGCATACTTCGGTAATAAATGCACTTAGAACTTTGCAGAAAATAATTTTATGCACCAAAGTGGTAATGACAAAGAGTAACTAAATTAATTCCAGAAGAAGAATTAAAGAAACTTAAGTTCTTTTTTTAAATATTTAATGGACATTTTACAACAAATGTTACAGGATTCTGGCAAAAAATATAACATGTATATATTATACTGTTGCATAGGAAAATAATTCACTTTGCCTTGCTGAGATAATTAGAAAAATATCACCTAATGCAGACAATGGATGTTACTTCAGTATGAGTCAAGAGACCAGCATCAATGGACTTGAATTACTCAGCATAACTGCAAAAATACTCTGGAAAAAATGTCTTTAATGAAAAGAATGGTAAATATCTGGCATAACTTGCTGTGCAAAGTGATGAAGAGCAAGATGATAAACTGATGGAAAATGAAGTTGCAAGTTGCACTGGGTTAGCAATCTGCTCGATGTCCATTGATGATGTTGGTTATGTTAGATTCTTCACTGCACTGATGTTTCAATGGTCGAGTGAAAGCCACATTCAGTATTTGGATCCTGAGAACATTACTGGTCCACACTCATCGGTACAAGCAGAGTAATTAGGCAAGATTCCTTTTCTAGAATATTATCCAGTGAGTTCTTCTTTATGTATATTTGTGAATCAGAATCAAATTTATTATCACTGATATATGTCATGAAATTTATTATTTCATGGCAACACTACAGTATAAGACATAGAAATTTACTACAGGTTTCATTAAAAATAGGAATATCGAGGTAGTATTGATGGATTCATGGACTACTTAATCTGATGGCAGATAAACTGTTCTGAAAATTTTGTGTTTGGGTTGTCAGACTGCTGTACCTCCTACCTGATGGTAGCAATGAAAAAAAATGCATTTCCTGAGTAGTGAGGGTCCTTAATGGGCATACGGTAGTGAGGTAGTGTGCACAATGTTTTACTGCACAGGAGACCCTGGTCAATTCCCACCGCTGCCTTTCAGAATTAGAATCAGGTTTAATATCACTGGCATATGTTGTGAAATATATTGTTTTGCAGCAGCAGTATTTTGCAATACATAATTTTTAAACTATAAATTACAATAAGAAATATATAAAAATGAATATGTAGTACAAAAAGAGAGCAAAAGAAGGAAAAAATACTGAAGTGGTGTTCACTGGTTCTTTGTCTATTCAGAAATCTGATAGCAGTGGGGAAGAAGCTGTTCTTGAAATGTTCAGTGTGTGTCTTCAAATCCAAGCAACCATCTGGTAAATCTTTTCTGAGTGCTTTCTAGTTTAATACATTTTTCTTATAAATGACTAAAACTGTACACAATACTTCCAAGTGCAGCCTTACCAACATCTTATTTAACTGCAATATTTACTAGCCATCACCGATGCTCCATGCCCTGAATGACCATTCTTGCAGTCTGAGATATTCCTTCTTGCCCTATGGCCAATTTATCTAGCACCTACAAACTTCCTCATCATGCCTCCTTTATTTAAGCCCATGTCATTAATATATTATACAAAAAGTAAGAGACTGAGTACTGGATTATACAAGAATGAGTGGGAATCTCGTTGAAACCTATTGAATTTACAAGGCCTAGATAGAGTGGATGTGGAAAGGATGTATCTTATAGTGGGGGAGTCTAGCGCCCGAGGGCACAGCCTCAGAATAGAAGAACTGTATATCTCTTTAGAATGGAGATGAGCAGAATTCATTTAGCCAGAGAGTGGTGAATCTGGAATTTCTCGCTGCAGTGGCTAGGGAGACTAAGTCTTTGGGTGTATTTAAAATGGAAGTTGATTAGTCAGGGCATCAAAGGTTATGGGAGGAGGGAGGAGAATGGAACTGAAGGGGTAATTAATCAGCCATGATGGAATGGTGAAGACTTGATGGGCTGAATGGCCTAATTCAGCTCAAATGTTTTATGGTCTTTATACTGTATACCTGTTACCCATTGCTTCCTGCCAATGAGACAGGTGTGGATCCAATTTGCTACTTGGAATCCCATATAGATTTATCTATTTTGACATGGGATCTAGTCAAAGGCAGTATTTAAGCCTCATGCCAGAAATTCCAGTGAATTGCATCAGTGTGAACCATCTGTAAAGGGGGTTTCTTCTTTTTTCTTTGTTACTGTGTATGTAATCAAAATGGCTTCTTTGTTTTGTTAAAAGCAGGAAAGCTTCTTTGTTGCGAGAGAGTGCTGGAAGCTTGTTTGGGTTAAAATTTACTGATAACGAGAATTGTATTCCTTTGTAAACCAATTGGGATTAATGTTGTTCTGAGTCTGTAAGCTATTGTTGGCGGGCTTTTGGTGAGATCGGCGCGAGGGGTTGAGAGAGAGAGGACGCGATGCTGTAAGCTGGTCGAGGAACAGACCCCAAGTGGGGGTCTGAGGCCAGGAGGTACTCTGGGGAGAGGAGATGAAGCTAGATGTGCTTGGTTGACCACTTCGGATGGTGTTAAGCTGCGAGTCGAGGAGTTCGGAGGGTCCTGAGCTGCGAGTCGAGGAGTTCGGAGGGGATTGAATGTGGCCAGAAGACTTCAGTAATTGAGCTCCAACGGTTGTGCACGAAGTGGTTTGGACTTTGATAAGTTTGGCGCCTTTTCTTTATTTTTTTTCTTCATATATACTGTATCATTATTGATCACTTAGTTATAGTAACCTTTATAAATTGTACTCATTTAATCGCATATGGTGTACCGAGGCGGGGACATTACACAGCATCCACACCAGCTGATTACCCAGTTTGGCGGGGCCGGAGGCTGCTCCCCCTAGACGAGAATGAGCTGAGCGAGCCTGAGGTGACCCAGGGGGTTACACATCCCTTACAAATTCATGATGATTGTCAATGATTAATCAGTGTCTTTTAAATGAAGATACATAATGGCTCTCGGAATTGATTGCAATAATTTACCACCCATTATAGTTAGATTAACTGGCCTGTAATTGTTCAATTTATCCCTTCCTGCCTTTCAAAAAGACAGTGAAACTTATGCAATCCTCCCGTCCCCTGGCACCATCCCTGTAGCCAGGACTGAGAGACAATGGTCAGGGTATCTACAGTTTCCTTTCTTCTTGAGTTGGAAATTCTCTTGTCACTGAGAGTTTCAGCCATACTCTTAACTCGTGACTTTGTGAAGTGGATTTGGGGAATCAGGAATTCATATTCAGCTTCATTTATTTATCATATACATCAAAATGCATAATCTGTGTTAACAACCAACATGAACTAACGATGTCTTGGGGGGGGGGGCAGCTTGCAAATATGCCTCTGGGCCTTCAACAGAGTCATGGACAATGGGTCTCTGACTTTCCCAGTGGACTTGAGACCTATAGGCCTGGGGCTCTGGCCAGCAGGCTTCAACTTCCATTCAATCTTTGGTATCGATCCGAAGACCAGCTGGTGACAGGACCTTGATATCCAGGATATACAAGGTATCCTGACCCCATTCGGCTCTAACAGCCACATCATTTATGTGGCTTATCTTTTTTAGATAACGCTTGGAAATCAGAAATTAGTTTCTATTGTCACGTGTACCAAGATCCAATGAAAAACATTGTTTTGCTTGCTATCGGTACATGAGTGGATTGAGGTAGTACAAGGGGAAGGTAATAACAGAATGCAAAATACCATGTTACAATTACAGAGAAAGTGCAGTGCAGGTAGACAATGTCATGAAAAGGTAGGTTGGAAGGTCATGACTCCATCTATCTCAAAGGAAGTCTGTTCAATAGTCTTTTAACAATGGGATCGTGTAAGTTTTCAAGCTTTTGTATTTCTCTGTGAGGTTACCAGCTTAACTGCATCTTTCCTATAATAGGGCGACCAGAACTGAATGCAGCACTTCAAATCACCCTAACGTCTTGTACAAAAAAATGTCATTTTAAAAATCAAAATTGCATCGCGATCACTGAATGAAAAAGGAAATGGGGACAAGGGAGAAGAGAGAGGCTTTAATAATGGATTCCCTTCATAATGGAAATTTGTATCACTTCTATGATTGCATGTTCAATTTCTGTTTATCTTTTATCATATTCCAACTAAAATTAGGGCAGAGCATGACACTAAATATTTTTAAGACTGCACAGGCAACATTGCCAGGACTGGAGGTATTATAAAAGGAGATTTGATAGTCTAAATGTTCATAAGGTTATGAAGGGCATGGATAGGGTAAATGCAGTTGGCGAAAGGCAATCAAGAACTAGAGGGCATAGATTTAAGGTGAGGGGAATGATTAAAAAGGGACCTTAGGAGAAACCTCTTCAAGCAGAGGGTGATGCGTATGTTGGAGGTAGTGGTTGATACAATAACACCATTTAAAACACACTTGGACTAGTACTATACATGGGTTAGAAAGGTTTAGAGAGATTATGTGCCCAACACAAGTAAATGGGTCTAGTTTAGATGGACATCTTGGTTGGCATAGATGATTAGAAGACTGCATGGGTAATCCAAGTTTTCAAAATAAGCATGAAGCACTAACCTGATTAGCATCATTCAAAAAGGTTATTTTACAAATTATTGTGAACATTTTTTTCATCAGTGAGATATGATTGATAAGGGCATCATGTATTGTAGATTCCTGATTGGCCACTGAACTCATTGGCTTGCAAAGTCATTTCAAAATTTCAAAAAATCGGTATTGGAGTATTGTGTTCAGTTCTAATTATAGGAAGGATATGGAAGCTTTGGAGAGGATGCAGAGGAGATTTACCAGGCTGCTGACTTGACTAGAGCACATGTCTTATGAAGGGAGGTTGAGCAAGCTAGGGCTTTTTTCTTTGGAGTGAAGGAGAATGATAAATGACGATACAGGTGTACAAGATGATGAGAGGCATGGACAGAATGGAAAATCAGAGATTATTGTTTCCAGGGCGGAAATGGCTAAATCAAAAGGGCATAATTTGAAGTTGATTGCAGGAAGGAATTGGAGGGATATATGGAAGTAAGTTGTTTACACGGAGAGGTACGTGGAACACCCTGCCAGGGGTGCTGGTGGAGGCAGATTCATTAGGGGCATTTAAGAAACTCTTGGATAGGCACATAGATGATAGAAAAATTGAGGGTTATGTAAGAGGGAAGGGTTAGATTGATCTTAGTGTAGGTTAAAAAGTCAGCACAACATCATGGGCTGAAGGACCTGTACTGTGCTGTAACATTCTATATTTTACTTAAAAAGGTGCTTGTAAGAAAATCAAACGTGTGGGTCAGGAGTTACGCACAGGCCAGCCCAGGTAGGGGCAACATATTTATTTGCTTGCTGTAGACAATATAAAAAGTAATGAAGCAAGACTATGAAATCAGTTTGACTGAGAAGCTAGAGACTGGGTCTCACTGACCTCTGAGCATCCTTCAAGTAGCCATCTCTTGACAGGCACCCAAGGAACTTGAACAGTTTTGCATTTGAATTTGATAGAAGTACGTTGTATCAAAAGAATGAAACAGAGCATTAGAGGCCAGGCAGGTGATAGATTATCCAATCAAAGGAAAGGTCTATCAAACCTGAAGTAATGGAAGCAGCCTCTCAGACTCATTGACACTGCTCTGTCTTTGAGTAAGATCATGGTTAATAGAAAATGCCCAACAAGTAGACAGAGACCCACTTGGAATCTCCATCCAGTTATTCCACAGAAATGTATATTTCTAAAATTGTTCAATGATCAAAGATCAACATTATTTGCCATGCACGTTTACATGCATTTGGAATTTGCTGTGATGTGTTGGCACTAAGTGCAACAAAAATAACAAAATCTTAACAGAATAAAGAGAGATATAAAATAAAGTTTGAAGTGTGGATATAGAATAAAATGTGCATAAATACATAAACACCAGCATCTACAGTACTGTGCAAAAGTCTAGGTACATGTAAAAGAAAAATCCTGTAAAGTGAAGATGCTTTCAAAATGATGAAATGAAAAGTTTCTAAATGTTAAAAAAAATTGCTTAAAGGGCAGTAAACAGTAAAACTCTGCATCAATTCCCTTAGGTATACTGTCATGCAGTTTTAAAAGAAAATCAGCCGGAAGGATATTCCAAGCATCTTGGAGAACTTGCCACAGTTCTGCAGACTTTGGCTACCTCGCTTGCTTCTGTCTCTCCAGCTTATCCCAGATGTCATCAATGATTTTCAGATCAGTATTCTGTGTAAACTATACCACATGAACCGATATAAATAAATGAGGGCGCCTCGTTGAACAGTACTGTATTTACAATGTAAACTGCATTGTAAGGAAACTTTTGCTGGGTGGGTATTGTCTGCAATATTTCTTCCTGCCTGCTCCTTTGTTCTGGACACATGCAAGTCCTGCAGTGATGGTAGACCATAGCCAGTGGCTTTTTCTACTGATCTGATTGTTCGCTAGAGTCAAATAGGAATTTCTTGTGACATCCTGTGATATAGGAGTTTTCCTATATTGTGAGAGGATGTTGCTCCAATCCAGACAGCAGTGGCTGATGTGAGGATGCTCTCTACGATGGCAGTGTAGAATTGCACCAGTGCATTCTGGGGAAGTTGGAATGTTGGAAATAACATGGATGCAACAGAAGATCCTGTCTCCCTGTGGCTATAAGACTCTAAATTCTTCCTCAAGTATATAAGTATATAGTTTCATTGCACATTTATATTTTGCACAATAACTTTTTAATGTACATTTTGTATTTTTTCATACCTTAATGGTTACATCTTGTACTTTAAAGTATATATTTTGACTTAGTAGCCTTGTAACAATAATTTTCTTCAGGGTAAATAAAGTTTAATCTAAATCTTACTTCATCGACCTGCATGGGACCGAAGCCCTCCATACCCCTATCACCCATGTACTAATCCAAACTTCTCTAAAGCATTGAAATCAAGCTCACAAGCACCACTAGCACTGAGAGCTCATTCCACACTCTCACGACCCCCTCATGTTCCCCTTGAACTTCTCACCTTTCACCCTTAGCCCATGACCTCTGGTTGTAGTCCGACCCAATGTCAGTGGAAAAAGCCTGCTTGTATTTACCCTGTGAGTACCCCTCATAATTTTGTTTACCTCTATCAAATCTCCTCTCAATCTTCAAGAGAATACAATCCTAATCTATTCAGTCTTTCCTTGTAATTCAGGTACTCCAGACCTGGCAACATCCTTGCAAATTTTCTCTGATTTCTAACTATGGTGGTGATGATTTGTGTGAACAATTGGGTAAGAAATATTTCAATTGAAAATTCAAGATATCTGGAGTTATAATACATAGCATGAATGAGAAAAAAAAATAAAGCAATCCAACCCAGCACAAAATCTAAAAAACAAAATTGTGCTAGAACTTTAACCAGATGATTAAAAGGCTGTACTGCATGAACCTTGCTAATAGTGGTGAGTGTCACCTTAGAAAGTGCACAACGATGTAACATAGTAAATCCGAGATGATTAAAAAAAATTATGCACTGCAATGAATTGAACTGTTTTGTCTCATAATGTGACATATTTGTAGATGTATCACTCGATGTCTAAGAGTTGCAGAGCTGCAATCGATATCACCAATAAAATCTTAAAGTACATTATTTAATTAGTAGAATATAAATCAGAAGTTGTGATCAGATTGCATGATGCCCTATTCAGTCTGCATCTCCTTTACAGTGCTGCAGTTGCCACGTCAAAGTGGAGTTCGCCAAGCCCCTGACACAGCCCGGGGAAAGCCGGTGAGCAATTTTAACCTAGTCTGCCTGTCAGGAAATTGACAGGATCGGGTGCCCAGGTAGTCTTACCGGCTTCCAATTATAAGGCAATGGAATTCAGTCAGTATTGGGCAGGATGAAAAACCAGAGTTCCAACACGATTCCGTGACTCCACAGGTTAAAATCCACTCCATAGCATCAGCTGCGAGGGAATTCTGGAGGAACATTGAATGACAGGTGATCTTACACTCAATAGCCACTTTATTATCAGATACCTCCTGTACTTAAAGGGCAAATATGGCCATAGTGTATGCTGATGGTCTTCTGCTGATGTAGCCTATTCACTTCGAGGTTCGAAGTGCTTTTCTGCACCCCACTATTGTAACGTGTGGTTGTCTGAGTTATCGTCACCTTCCTGTCAGCTTGAACCAGTCTGGCCATTCCCCTCTGACCTCTCGCATTAAAAAGGCATTTTCACCAACAGAATGGCCACTCACCAGATGGTTTTCGTCATTCTCTATAAACTCTTGAGACAATGTGCATGAAAATCCCAGGAGATCAGAAGTTTCTGGGATATTCCAACCACCCCTTCTGGACCCAACCATTATCTCACGGTCAAAGTCACTTAGATCACATTTCTTCCCCATTCTGATGTTTGGTCTGAACGACAACTGAACCTGCCAGGTGTCCTTGTCCCAGTGGCTGAGGTTACGTGCAAAGGAAGTATTGTCAAGGTAGCAGAGGCAGGTCACTACAGTGCATTTTGTAGCTGGTGTACACTTCAGCCACTGTGTGGCAGTGGTGAAGGGTTTCAATGTAGTTGCTGGTAGATCGGATAAGAATTGATCTGACAGGATGGTGTGGAATTGCTTGAGTTCTGTTGCAATGTGAACCCATTCAGGTAAGTGCATGGTGTTTCATCACACTCCTGACTGTTGCTTTGGAGATGGTAAAGCTGTGTGGACTGGTATAATTATGGTTACCTATACTTGATACACTGTTTACAGATCTAAAATAATCATTTCAACAAGACTGTAAACAAACGCTGCATCTTCACTTTTGAATTCCAGTCTTTCTGAGATTACAAACATGTAATGCAAACACTTGGGTATGATGTTTTCTCAAGAGGTTATTCCCTTAATGGAGGATGCCTGTGTGTGACTTTGTTTAACCTGGGGAGGTTGATGCATTTGCAGCCACCACATGGTCCTTGGCAGATCAGGGTTAGGATCCAGTGGCATGGCATGCAAGATGGCTGGGGACCCTTTGTATCTGCAGTCTTCCTTCTCCTCTGCTGCTGTAGGAATGAGTCCACATCTTCCATTAGCTCCAGCATTGAGGTCTTAGTTGGATTGCTGTTTGTCTGGAACCTCCCCCTTGACCCTACCATCTTGGGTGACTCTTCCAGGGTCTAAGCTCCAGAAAGCAATGCTCTGGGCATCTCAGGGTCTCACAAGCCTCTCCACCATAACAAGGTGTGACGATCCTCAGAGAAGAATTTTGGAGAAGGTCCTCAGAGAAGAACAGCTATGATTTCACAGCTTCTCATGCCACACATCATTAATGTTTCTCAGGTTCAGTATGGTGACCTTGTTTTCCCTATTGGACATAACCTGCAAGAATTTTGAGGCATTCACTTTGTTGCTATCCCTTTCTCAAATTTCTTCCTGAAATCCTGCCTTTGAGGATCTATCCTGGGCCCAACATATCAAAGCAGTTACAAAGAACTCATTGGGAGTTTGAGGAGATTTGATGTGTCACCGAAGACATTCGCAAATTTCTACAGAGGTACTGTGGATAGCATTCTAACTGGCTGCATTACCATCTAGTGTGCGGGGAGAGGGAAGAGTGAAGCACTACAGAAAGATTGAAATAAGCTGCAGGAAAAACTCAGTCAGCTCCATCATGAGCACTAGCCTGCCCAGCATCCAGGACATCCTCAAGGAATAATGCCTCAAATAGGCAGCATCTATCATTAAGGGTATGCCCTCTTCTCATTGCCACCTTCAAGGAGGTGGTACAGGAGCCTGAAAGCACACTCTCAATGATTCAAGAACAGTTTCTTCCCCTCTTCTCCTCTGCCATTAGATTTCTGAATGGACATTCAAACCATGAACAGTACCCCTACTTTTTCTCTTTTTCCACAACTTACTTAATTTAACTTTTTATTTATATACACACACAGTTACTGTAATTCACAGATTTTATTATGTATTGCAATGTGCTGCTGCTATATAACAACAAATTTCACAATATTTGCCAGTGATATTAAAACTGATTTTGATTCACTCCGCTCTTTTGTGCAATATGCTGTATTTTCTAAACTGGAGTAAACCTGACACCTGTTTATAAAATTATGAAAGCATAGACAGAATATTTTTTTCTCAGGTTGAAATGTTTAAATAGTAGAGAATGTAGATTTAAGGTGAAAAGGGGAAATTTTGAAGAGGGTGAATGAGGCAAGACTTTTACTGCCTCGCACAGAAGTTGGGGCAGGTAAAATAACCACAATTAAAGGACGCAAACACGAGGAAATCTGCAGATGCTGGAAATACAACCAACACACATAAAGTGCTGGTGGAACGCAGCAGGCCAGGCAGGATCTATAGGAAGAAGTACAGTACGGGTCTCGGCCTGAATCATCGACTGTACTTCTTCCTGTAGATGCTGCCTGGCCTGCTGCATTCCACCAGCATTTTGTGACAATTAAAGGACACTTGGGATATGGAAAATCCAGATTTAGAGGAATATGGGCCAAACAATGGCAAATGGGACTAGCTTGGGTGGGCATTGTGATCAGCATGGACAAGTTGGACTGAAGGAACCCTGTTTCTATGCTGCAACGCACAAAGATTCCCTGTTGTTCTGTCCCAGCTTCCAAACGTAGGAAGATGTGCAATGAACTGCTATCAATTAATTACACCCAGCGAAAAGCCAGAAGCTACAAATCTTTCTTCCTTTCTCTGAAGGTGGTGCATTAATCAAAACTTGCAAGACTCTAACAGCTCTATGTAACTGGCTTAACTTACCCATGCCTGCAGTGCTAAAAAACAATAATCAATCTCAAGGATCTGCCAATAAATTCAGTAAAAGTGATATTAAATATGATTCCCCTGCTTGGAATAGACTGTGATGGAAGGTTCTTGTCTGTCAATTCTGAATAGCAAATAGTTACTTGTCCTAACTATTGCATTGCCATTTGAAGTCTGCAGACTCTTCAATTTGCAAAACTCACTTCATGAGTTGAGAGGCAGAAACTGCAGATCAATTATTTGTGGCGAGGTTACCATCACAGACAGTTTCTGTACTTCATGACAGTCTCAGTGTATCACAGAGTCAACATGCGGTGTTAAAAATAGGTCACATCTACCGAACCAGATGAATCTTTCCGAAGGATTTCCTACTGAAGTCGACGTGGGATATGTTACCAGAAGGTACTTGACATGTTTCTGCACAGGATGTTATTAGTTAAAAGTGAGAATGGGTTGTGATGGATGAAGTTACCTCCTGAAATAAAACCAGAACATGCTGGAAATACTCAGCGGACTGACCTGAAACATTCACTCTGTTTCACTACCTACAGATGCGGACAAATCCACCAAGTACATCCAGCATTTTCTGTTTTGTTTTAGATTTCCAGCATCTGCAGATTTTTTAAAATTTTCATTGTATCCTGTGACTTTTGCTGGTCAATGGGATGAAGGAAACAGGATAGAAATAATGAGTATATTGACTGATTGCCAACATCTGACATGTGGTTTTCCTCAGGAACCTACAGCTTTTTACCATAAGAGGGTTACATGTTCCAAAATAAAGACATTCCAGTTGGACCATATGATCATAAGATATAAGAGCAGAATTAAGCCATTCGGCTCATTGAGTCTGCTCCACCATTCCATTATGGCTGATTTATTATCCTTCACAAATCCATCCTTCTGCCTTCTCACTCTAACCTTTGGTGTCCTTAATAATCAAGAAGCTATCCCCCTCCACTTTAAATATACCCAGTGATTTGGCCTTTACAGCTGAGTGTAGCAATAAATTCCACAGATTCACTACTCTCTAGCAAAAGAAATTCCTCCTTAACTTTGTTATAAAGGGACATCATTTTTTTCTGAGGTTGTGCCCTCTGATCCTAGATTCCTCCACCAGAGGAATCATCCTGTCCGTGTCCACTCTATCTGGGCCTTTCAATGTTTGATAGGTTTCAATGAGATTCTCCATCACTCTTCTGAACCCCAGAGTACAGGCCTAGAGCCATCAAATACTCCTCATATGTTAACCCTTTCATTCCTGGGATCATTCTCATGAACCTCCTCTGGACTCTCTTTAATGCCAGTGCAACCTTCCTTAGACAAGGGGCCCAAGACTGCTCACAATACTCCATCTGATGTCTGAGCGATGGCTTAAGAGAACTAGGGATTTGCATCTCCTAAGGGATCTACCATTTACTTCATACGTTCTGTCCATAAAGGTTGAAAGCAAGCATGTTCAAAAGGCAGACTAGGGAGGGGCAGGGCAGCGGTGCAAAGAAGGTCTGTACTCTAAACTGCATCTACTATAATGCAGAAGCCCTCAGAGGTAAGGCAGTTGCATTCAGCAGATGCTGGGAATCTTGAGAAACACAAACAAGATGCAGGAGGAATTCAGCAGGTCAGGCAGTACCCATCATCAATGACCCCCACCACCCAGGCCATGCTGCTTTCTCACTGCTGCCATCAGGAAGTGGCACAGGAGCTTCAGGACTCTCACTGCCAGGTTCAGGAGCAGTTATCAGCCATCAGGCTAGTGAACAGGTGGACAGTCACTTACCTTCACTTGCCCCATCACTGAACTGTTCCCACAACCTTTCGAGGATTTTTCATCTCACATTCTATATATTCGATGCTTATTTATTTCTAATAATTTGTTTTTTTTTTGTATTTTTCTGTCTTTAGCACATTGGTTGTTTGTCTGCCCTATTGGGTGTGATCTTTCATTAATTCTATTATGGTTCTTGGATTCACTGAGTACATCCTGCAAAAAAGAACAAATCTCAGGGTTGTACACATATGTACTTACATAATAAGTTTACTCTGAACATTGAACTTCAATAGTTTCCCCATAGATCAGAGCAACTACTGTGTATTTTCAGCTGTAGTAAGAGGGTGAACAGCATGCAATCTTTGCTCTCTAATTGTTTTTGAAAATACAATCTGGTGCAGTGAAACATTTGATGGACTCTAGAGATCTAACCAATTTTTGCAGGAACACTATTGAGAGTGTCCTGCCCAGCTGCATCACCGTCTGGTCCGGGAATTGCATAGCATCCGAGTGCAAAACTCCAAAAGTATTACGAGGAATGCTGAGAGGATCATCAGATTCTCCCTTCCACTCATCCAAAATATTCATCAAGAGCGCTCCGTGCACAGGGCTCTTAGCATTATTAATGATACCTCCCATCCCTCCAACAATCTCTTTGTCCCTCCCTACCATTGTAGCATTAGGACAAAGACTGTTAACAAGAGAATCAGATTCTTCCCCCAATCTGTGAGAGTACTAAACTCTCTGCCACCACCCAGGTCTCATTATGTATGAAATGCCACTGGCTTTATACTGTTTATTTTGTAAAGGCACCTTATTATTTGTTAATTTATTTGCGGTAATGTTGCTTTATGTGTTGTGTGAGTTATTTGTACTTGCTGTGTATCTTGGTCGAGAGGAGCATTGTCTTGCTTGGCAGTATGCATGTATACAGCTTAATGGTAATTGAATGTGATTTAAATTAATAGCAACACATATAAAATACTGGAGAAACTCAGCAAGTCAGGTAGCAGCTATGGAAAGGAATAATAGACAATAGGTGCAGGAGTAGACCATTTGGCCCTTTGAGCCAGCACTGCCATTCACTGTGATCATTGCTGATCATCCACAATCAGTACCCTGTTCCTGCCCTCTCCCCATATCCCTTGACTCCGCTATCTTTAAGAGCTCTATCTAACTCTTTCTTGAAAGCATCCAGAGAATTAGCTTCCACTGCCTTCTGGGGAAGAGCATTCCACAGATCCACAACTCTCTGGGTGAAAAAGTTTTTCTTCAACTCCATTCTAAATGGCCTATCCCTTATTCTTAAACTGTGGCCTCTGGAATAAACAAACAATGTTTCAGACCAAGACTCCTCTTCAAGACTGAGATGGAAAGGCATCTTCTCCCTTGCTTCTTAGTCCTGAATAAGGGTCTTGGTCCGGAACGTTGACTATTTGTTCCTTTCCATTAATGCTGCCTGACCTACTAAGTTGCTGCAGCATTTTGTGTGTCTTGCTTTGGATTTTTGGCAACTACAGACTTTCTTGTATTAAACGAATACAAGCTTGCCTTACCTTGTGTGTTTGATGCTGAATCTAGCAATTCTACAGAATTGGGAAGGAGAGGGTTTCAACCTAATTGTTTAAAAGTTTCACTGAGTGATTCAAAATCAACTCTAGTTTGGGAAAATAGCAAATAAGTGACCTGGAAGAACTGCAGAGGAAACGTTCACCTTTCACCGTGCAAGTTCAAAAAACAAATGATCCCTTTGCTTCAGCATTTGGGTTGTGCAGCCAAATCTTTTTACATTGATGGTAACAGTCAGTGTGTGAAAGTGCGGACAGTTATGGCCCCATTATTTATGTCCGCACTGGAAATAAAGAGCGTGCCGCTGGCCACAGACCAGTTATTGATTATTATTTTTTAAGGTAGATCATTGATATTGAAACTGGGAAAAGGTTTGTGCTATTGCAATAGGTTCAAGTATAGTGCCAAGTTGTGCTGAAAGTTTTATGACTATACTTCAAGGTTTTTACCCTGTTAAATAAACTGCCTTCCTGCATAGTATGATCCAAAGGTACTTTTTTTACCAATTGGAGAGATGAAATGGCCTATTAAAATCTGTGCAGATTTTATTATTAAAAGGATGCTCTTCATCATCATAAGTATTCCAGATTAAGCATGAGACTGGAGCTGGATGTTATCAAGGGAGACTGATGTACTTATGGCTTTGAATGCTGTCCAAGATTACAGCATTAATTATCAGGCAACTTGTTCCGTATTCGATTTAGGAAAGGTTTGTAGTTTGCTTCTAATAGATGTTAGACAGACTGAAACCATTGTAGACAGGAGAATTGGTAGAGCAATCAAGTAATCCAGTACAGAAACAGACCACTTGGCCCATCTTGTCCATGCTAAACTATTATTCTGCCTCATCCACCATCATCTGAATGAAGAAGTTCCCCATCATGTTGCCCTTAAACATTTCATCTTTCACCCTTAACCTATGATGTCTAGTTCTAGTCTCACCCAACCTAAGTGGAAAAGGCCTTCTTACATTTACCCTGTTTACACTACCAGTTCTTCATCAGAAATAAAAAAGTGATTAAAGAAACTAGTGAGGCAGTAATGAGGGTAGGGGGAGTGGTTTATTTCTAATTGGGTAAAATCAGGGTGACCGTGGAGATGAGCAGTGAACAAAGTTTTCTGGTTAGTGAGTGAATGGATGAAAGAGGAAAAAAAATAAACTGCTGGAAGAAGTCCATGGGTCAAGCAGGACCTGTTGAGCCAAAAGGATGGTCAACGTTTGAGGTCAAGACCCTCCACAAGGTCTGAGGATGTAGAAGGAAGGTGGCTATAGAGTCATAGAACAGCACAGCACAGAAGCTGGCCCTTCGGTCCATCTAGTCTGTACCAAACCATTAATGAGTTTAGACCTGGTCCTTAGCCCCCACCATACCTCCCTCAATCATGCAATTATCCACACTTCTCTTTCCTGCGTCCACCACTTGTGCTGGCAGCTCATTCCACCATCTTACCATCCTCTGAGTGATAAAGTTCCCCCACATGATTCCCCCTAAGTATTTTGCCTTTGACCCCTAACCCATGACCTCTTGTTGTAGTCTCATCCAACCTCCGTGGGAAAAGCCTGTTTTCATTTAACCTATCTATCTCCCCCATAATTTTGCATATCTCTATCAAATCTCTCCTCAACCTTTCTCATTCAAGGGAATAAAGTCTTAACCTATTCACCTTTTCCTCCATAACTCAGGTCCTCAAATCCCGGCATCACCTTGAAAGTTTTCTCTGCACTCTTTCAACTTTGTTTACACCTTTCCTGTTGGTAGCTGACCAAAATTGCACACTACACTCCAAACTAGGTCTGAATAATGTCTTCAACATAACATCTTACCTCCTGTACTCATTACTCTGATTTATGAAGGCTAATGTGCCAAAAGATTGCTTTATGACCCTATCTACCTGTGACAACAATGAATTATAGATTTGTATTCCCAAATCCCTCTGTTCTACTGCATACATCACTGTCCTACTGCTCTCCGTGTAAGATCTACACTGATAGGTCTCCCAAATTGCAACACCTCACACTTGTCTTTGTAAAATTCCATCTACTATTATTCGCCCATTTTTCCAACTAGCTTAGATCCCTCTGTGAGTTTTGATGGTCTTTCTCACTATCCACTACACCCCCAAACTTGGTGTCAGCCGAAAATTTGATGATCCAGTTTACCAGATTATCATCCAGATCATTGATATAGATGACAAACAACAATGGACCCAGCACCAATCACAGTGACACACCACTAGCTACAGGCCTCCAGTCAGAGAGGCGAGGCAACCCTCTACTACTACCTTCTGTCTTCTCCCACAAAACCAATGTCTAATCCAATTTACAACTTCATCCTGAGTACCAATTTATTGAACATTCTTGATCCTCCCATGTAGGACCTTGTCAAATGTCTTGCTAAAGTCCATATAGACAATATCCAATGCCTTGTCTTCATCAACTTTCCTGGCAACTTCCTCAAAAAACTCTATAAGATTTGTTAGACAAGACTTATTGCACAAAAAGCCATGTTGACTATCCCTAAACAGACCCTGTCTGTCCAAATACTTATATAACTGGTCCCTAGAACATATTCCAATAACTTTCCCACTGCTGGCATCAGACTCACAGGCCTATAATTTCCTGGCTTATTCTTAAAGCCTTACTGAAACAACAGAACAACATTAGCTATCCTACAATCCAGTGGCATCTCACCCATGGCTAAGGATGTTTTAAATATCTGCTAGGGGGACCCTGCAATTTCTGCATTTGTCTCCCACAGGGTCCTAAGAAACACCAGGAGCAGGAGTCGGCCATCTGACCCATCAAACCTGCTCCACCATTCAATAAGATCATGGCTGATCTGGCCATGGACTCATCTCCACCTACCTGCCTTTTCCCCTTAACCCTTAATTCCCCTACTATGCAAAAATCTATCCAACCTTGTCTTAAATATATTTACTGAGGTAGCCTCCACTGCTTCATTTGGGCAGAGAATTCCACAGATTCACCACTCTCTGGGAAAAGCAGTTCCTCCTCATCTCCATCCTAAATCTACTTCCCTAAATCTTGAGGCTATTCCCCTGATTCTAGTCTCACCTACCAGTGGAAACAACTTTCCTGCCTCTACCCTATCTATCCCTTTCATAATTCCATATGGTTCTATAAGATCCCCTCGCATTCTTCTGAATTCCAGCGAGTACAGTCTCAATCTCTCCTCATAGTCTAATCCCCTCATCTCTGGAATCAACCTGGTGAACCTCCTCTGCACCACCTCCAAAGCCAGAATATCCTTCTGCAAGTATGGAAACCAGAACTGCACGCAGTACTCCAGGTGCGGCCTCACCAGTACCCTGTACAGTTGCAGCTTCTTCCACCAGACCATCAGACTGATTAATTCATGCTGATACAATTTCTATGTTATATTGGCTGTCCTGTTGTACATACTATTTATTATAAATTACTATAATTTGCACATTGCTCATTTAGACAGTGACATAATGTAAAGATTTTTACTCATGTATATGAAAGATGTAAGTAATAAAGTCAATTAATTCACAAATTCATTATTCCTCAGTTCTACCGATAAAGCCTCACAAGATGAGCTCTCCAGTCTATCTACATATTTGATGTATACCTTTTTACTGTCTCCATAGAATAAAATACATCTGGAAAATATGTGAGAAACAGCAGCCCATTGAGAATGAGATACTGAATGATGATGATCGTCATTATGTGCCGTGTCATAGGACATAGGTGACCGTGGTTGTTCTCGGCAAATCTTCTTACAGAAGTGGTTTGCCATTGCCACTTTCTGGCCAATGTCTTTATAAGATGGGTGACCCCGGCCATTATCAGTACTCTTTAGAGATTGTCTGCCTGGCATCAGTGTTTTCATAACCAGGACTTGTGATCTGCACCGGCTGCTCATACGATCATCCACCACCTGCTCCCATGGCTTCATATGTGACCCTGATCGGGGTTGGGGGGGAATCGGTTACTAAGCAGATGCTTAGTAGCACCTTAGTAGGAGCTAAGCTGGTACATTTCCCAAGGGTGACTTGCAGGCTAGTGGAGGGAAGGAGTGCCTTATGCCTCGTTTGGTAGAGACGTATCTCCACCCCACCACCCAATTGAATGACATTAGGTATTAATTAAGTTATTTTTTTTATTTAGTAATAGAGCACGGAGTGGGCCCTACCAGCCCTCTGAGCAGTCCCCCGACAAAGCTGATTAACCCTAGCCTTAGTTTACAATGACTATTTCACCTACCCAGTATGTCTTTGGACTGTGGGAGGAAACCAGAGGACCCGGATTAAACCCATGCACTCCATGGGGAGGGTGTACAGAGAGAGACTCCTTACCGATGGCCCTGGAATTGAATTCCGAACTCCAGGATGCCCTGAGCTGTAATAGCATTTCACTAACGGCTGTGTTGTGCCGCCCAAAATTAAGTAAAAGTACTCGAGAAGTTCATGTGGTAAGGTAGCACAGCAGTTAGCGGAACACTTAACAGTACTAGAGACCCAGCTTCAATTTCCACTGCTGTCTATAAAGTGTTTTTACGTTCTCCCTGTGACCGCGCGGGTCTCTTCTGGGTGCTCTGCTTTCCTCCCACATTCTAAAAATGTACTGGTTAGTCAGTTAATTGGTCACATGGGTGCGATTGGTCATCACGGGCTTGTTGGGCTGGAGGCGCCTGTTACCATATTGTATCTCTAAACTGAAGAAAAGTTGGCAGGACTGAAAACCAATAAATCCCATAGACCTGGGAATCTGAATCCCAGAGTTTTGAAAGAGATGAATATCAAGTTAGCGGATGCATGATCTTTCAAAATTGTGTAGGCTCTGGAATGGCTTTTACAGATTGTGACCCTGCTATTTATGAAATGAGGGGAAACAAAACACTAGGAATTACTTCCCTGTTAGCCCGACGTGAATACTGGTAACCACGCTGGAAGATGACATTCCAAAACACCGAGAAGGTCCTGCACAGGACACCAGTGAACAAGTTTAGAGCATGTAAAATTGGAACTGGAGTTTGTTTGTTATTGTTATGTATGGCAAGGTACAATGAAAAGCTTACCTTGAATACCAGTAGAAGTGGTAGAGGCAGATTCGATATTGTCATTTAAAGAAAAAATTGGATAGGTATATGGACAGGAAAGGACTGGAGGGTTATGGGCTGAGTGCAGGTAGGTGGGACTAAGTGAGAGTAAGTGTTCGGCATGGACTAGAAGGGCCGAGATGGCCTGTTTCCGTGCTGTAATTGTTATATTACATCCTGCGCATGGACTGTTTGAACTGCTTCCGTCTGGTAGGCGCTTCAGATCCCTCCAGACTAAGACTAATAGGCACTGGAGAAGTTTTTTCCGTACTGCGGTCACTTTGCTGAACAGTTAGCTGCCGGTTAACTAGTCGGCTAACTATTACTTGGATTGCACTACCTGTATGTATAATCTATATTTTCATTTATATTTATCATTATTATTGTTATGAGCAGAGAGACAACATCTGCCGGAAGTAAATTCCTTGTATGTGCACAGGTACTTGGCGATTGAAGTCTGATTCTGATTCTGATATGGTTGTACCGTTCATACAGATCAAATCATTACACAGTGCACTGAGGTAGAACAAGGTAAAAGAGTAATAATGCAGAATTAAGTGTAACAGAGAATGTACAGTGCAAGTCAACAGTATCATAGCAAAATCACAGTAAGGTAGGTAGTGACATCATGAGTCCATCTTATTGTTTTAGGGAATGAGCCTCGTGGTACAGTATACAATTTTGGCCCAACAGAAGAGGGAGAAGAGAGAATGTTCAGGGTGAGTGGGGTCTTTTATTCCACTTGCTGATTTACTGAGCAGCAAAATGCATACACAGGGGAGGCTGGTTTCTGTGACATGCTGAGGTGCATCCACAACTCTTTGCTGTTTCTTGTGGTCACGGGTAGAACAATTGCCATATCTAGCCATTGTATATTGTTCAGCTACTATTAGAGCCTATGATCTACAGTTTGATGGTGAGTTTTCAGCCTGATTGGGTGATCAATCAAGTGCTTTGCTGTCTCTGAGGAAGTCCAGGGAGGTTTTGAGCGATGTGTGTCGCCCGGAGGACAAGAAGCCTGGAGACAGGGCGCGAGCCCACGATTGACTCTATTTCTCACCGATTGCATCTATTAAAGTGTTGAGGAAGATTGAAATCAATGAGGACGAGAGCAGAAGGTGGACAGGTGTTCAGCTCCGTCTACCTGTGCATGTTTGGGCTCTCTCTCTCCCTCCCGCCTGTTGCTTCTGGAGGAAGATGCCTGCCTCACAAATGGGGTATCTCTCTCTCTCGCTCCCTCTCACTGAATGCTGCCGGAGTTCTGGGTCTTGGGAAAGGTTTAATTGACATGGTTTGTATTGGACTCTGTAGTTTATGTTATGATGCATTTTGGGTTTCTGGTCACTCCTTTTTTTGGTACGATTTTGTAGAACTTTGATCAGTGTGGTCTGGCTCTGTGGCCTCCAAGTAACAAATGGCACAGCACTAGGCTAGGTTGAACTGAACTGAATATGCCTGGAGTCCTGTGATGAATTTGTGGTGTGGCGTCTTATATTCTGTGTTTTTCCGTTTGCATGAAGTGCTCTTTTTTGTGTTGGGGGGGGGGGGGGGGGTTGACGTTTCTCTTTGAATGGGTTCCATGGTTTCCTTTGTTTCATGGTTGTTGGTGGGCAGACGAATCTCAGGGTTGTACACTGCATACACACATTGGTAATAAATGTACTTTGAACCTCTGAATCAGATACTTGCTGTCATAGGTAGAGCAATTGCCATATCTAGCTAATGTACATCCAGATAGGATGCTTTCTAGATTAGATTAGATAAAATTCAACTTTATTGTCATTGTGCCGAGTACAGATACAAAGCCAATGAAATGCATTTAGCATCTAACCAGAAGTGCAAAATAACTGCGAATAAAAAGTAAGTGCTACAGCACACAAATATAAAAGTACTGAGACAGTCCAATATGGGTGCAATACTGCTTAGCGCTGTGATGTGAGGCTCAGCAGGGTCACAGCCTCAGGGAAGAAGCTCTTCCTGTGCCTGCTGGTGCGGGAGCGGAGGCTCCTGTAGTGCCGACCGGATGGGAGGAGAGTAAAAAAGTCCATCGCTAGGGTGAGGTGCATCCTTGATAATGCTTTTCGCCCTGCCCAGGCAGCGTTTATGGTAGATGTTCTCAATGGTGGGCAATAGGGTGCCGATAATCCACTGGGCAGTTTTTACCACCCGCTGGAGTGCTTTTTATCTATGGTGCTTCGATAAAAATTGGTGAGGGTCAATATGGGCTTGCCAGATTTCTTTAGTCTTCTGCGGAAGTACAGTGTTGCTGAACCTTCTTTGTTCTACTATCCCATAACATATGGGAATGGCGAGAGAATTTCTTAACACATCGCATCCCCTGGCTGTGGTGTCAGTAACATCATTGAGAAATCATGGGTCGGCTATTTCAGACAAGGGTGAGGACAAATTTCTTCACGCACAGGGTGGTGCATTTATGGATTCTCTACCCAGGGCTCTGTGGAGGCTGTTCCATAGATTTCTGGATATTAGTGCAGCAAGGGATAGACATGAGAATAGTAAATTACAATGACCAAGAGAGCCATGATCAAGGGCCAGATGACAAATTCCTGTTTCTACATTTTTTTATTATCTCATGTATCCTGAGGAAATGTTCAGTTTTGAAGATTTCAGCTGTCCCGCCACCTACACATCTTACACAGCATCGGCTTTCTCAGTGTATTCCAGCTTTCCTCCTCTCTTTGTGAAGAAATCTGTTCCCTGGTTTGATTTCCCAATAGGCTCGCTGTGATGTTAATGTTGTGGCTGTGTGCTTTGGACCATTTTCTCTTTATCTACTTCATCCAGGTTATTATTTTAAAACATCTCAGTTCCATCACCTTCACCTAAATCTCAAGGGAATGCAAACCAAGTTTACGCATGCAAAGACACTAATGTAAGATTAACTGTAAGAAGGTTATGATGGAAGGCACAGTAAACATTTTCCTTGCTAAGATTTCTTTGCCAACCTTTTAAAGTGGATTTTCATACTTGGGGAAAATATATCTCTCCTTGGCACTGATGATGTCAGGGCGGCTGCTGTTATCGAGCTAGACCTGTGCTGAAAAATTCTCGAGGGTTCATTTAATATCAGAGAGTTTGTGCAGTATATGACCTGAAATTCATACTCTTCACAGGCATCCATGAAACATTGAAGCCCTAACGCCCTCCCTCCCCCTCCATTTGCAAAAGCAGCACCAAAAGCATCGACCCCCCCTCTCCACCCACTCATACCAGTTGAGGCACCGATCCCTCCACCCACTCCCCACTATTCAAGAAACAGCAGAAGCCCCCCCCTCCCCAAAAGCTCTTGATCCAGAGTCTATCAAAACTACAGTCCATAACCCAGCACTTTGGTATCTCAGACAGGCCATATCCAGGTAGGAACTTTGTCAAGAATACTGACATTTCTTTAAAGGTCTGTCCAAACATTTTATCAAAATCATCTAAGCATTATTAAAGCCTCATGCAATGAAGCCTTTCAATATATGGTGCCCCCAATGGTATCAAGGAGCCCAGGCTGGAAACAATTTGACTTCATCATAGAGTAATATAGACTAGAAACAGGCCCTTCAGCCTAAAATAAAGTTCAAAGTTCAAAGTAAATTTATTATCAAAGTACATGTATGTCACCATATAGAACCCAGAGAGATATGTTCTTTTTATTTATTTATTTATTTATTTATTTATTTATTAATTCATTCATTCATTCATAATAACCCTAATAGAATCAATCAAAGACTGCACTAACTTTGGCATTCGACCTGTGCGCAAAAGACAACAAACTGCACTAAAAGAAAAAGAAAGAAATAATAATAATAAATAAATAAGCAACTAATATTGAGAACATGAGATTAAGAGTCCTTGAGAGTGAGTCCATAGGTTGTGGGAACATTTCAATGATGGGTAAGTGAAGCTGAGTGAACTTACCCTATTTGGTTCAAGAACCTGATGGTTGAGTGTAGTAACGGTTCCTAAACTTGGAGGTGGGAGTCCTAAGGCTCCTGTACCTTCCTCCTCCTGATGGTAGCAGTGAGAAGAGGGTATGACCTAGGTGGTGGGTATCATTGATGATGGATACTATCTTCCTGTAACAATGCTTTGTGTAGATGTGCTCAGTGGTGATCATGTAATTTAATTGAGATCGTCCAATTTGCCCACATTTGCCTGATATGAGAATGTTTGAGAGTATAGAGAATAGAACATTACAACAGAATACCTAGTTGAGAATTAAGGCTACACACTGGTAAATACAATCACAAGTGGTTAATTTTATGAGAGTCATAGAGAAGTACAACAGACCCTTCTGCCCATCTAGTCCATGCCAAAAATCATTTAAATTGCCTACTCACAGCAACCTACACTGGGACTATAGCTTTCCATATTCCAGCTATGTACTATCCATGTACTCATCAAAACTTCTCTTAAACGTTGACATCAAGCTCGCATGTACCATTTGTGGAGGCTGCTCATTCCACGCTCTCATAACCCTCTGCGTGAAGAAGTTTCCCCTCATGTTCCCCTTAAACTTCTCACCTTTCACCCTTAACCCATGACCTCTGGTTGTAGTCCCACCCAACCTCAGTGGAAAAAGCCTGCTTGTATTTGCCCTATCTATATCGCTCATAATTTTGTATGCCTCTATCAAATCTGTTCTCAAACTTGTACATTCTAAAGAATAGAAACATAACTTATTCAATCTTTCCATATAACTCAGGTCTTCCAGATCCGGCAACGCCATTGTAATTTTTTTCCGTACTCTTTCAACCTTACTTATATCTTTCCTATAGGTAGGTGACCAAAACTGCGCACAATACTCCAATTTAAGCCTCACCAACATCTTATACAACTTTAGCATAACATCTCAATACATTGATTATGAAGTCCAATGTGCCAAAAGCTTTCTTTATGATCCTATCTTGTCTTGACACCACTTTCAATGAATTATGTGCCTGTATTGCCAGATTGTTTTGTTTTGCTACACTCCTCAGTGCCCTACTGTTCACTGCGTAAGGCCTGCCTTGGTTCGTCCTACCAAAGTGCAAAAGTCTTGCACTTGTCTACGTTAAATTCTATCTTCCATTTTTCAGCCCATTTTTCTAGCTGATGCAGATCTCTCCACAAGCCATGATACTCTTCCTCCCTGTCCACTACACTCCCAATCTTGGTGTTGTCCTCAAATTTGCTGATCCAGTTTACCACATTACCATCCAGATCATTGATATAGATGACAAGCAACAAAGGACCAGCTCTGATCCCTGTGGCACACCACTAGTCACAGGCCTCCAGTCAGAGAGGCAACAATCTATGACCTCTTTCTGGTTTCTCCCAAAAAGCCAATGTCAATCCACTTTACTACTTCATCCTCTCATGCGGGACCTTGTCAAATGCCTTACTAAGGTCCATGTAGACAACATCCACTACCTTGCCTTCATCAACTTTCCAGGTAATTTGCTCGAAAAACTCTATAAGATTAGTTAGTTATGATCTACTATGCACAAAGACTTGTTGACTATTAATTAGTCGATGTCTTATCAAAATATTTAAATATCCGTTCCCTTAGATTGCATGTGTGTATGTTTTCTGTTAGATGACATACTGTATATATCCCAAACTATTTCAAGTCAATTGAAGAATATATTGAAACAATCTTCAAGAGCCTGGATTTAGTGGATGCCATGAAGGAAATCTACATACAGAGTTCTAGAAATTTCTTTTTTTTCTCTGATGTTACTTACTGCCAGATGTCAATAAAAGAGATCCCCTGATGATCAACATCCATGACTCTGGATAAAACTGAAGAATTCACCGTGCAGAAGGAAAACAGCAAATATTAAAAAAATATAGGGTACGCTTATGATTGAAATAGAGACTAACGTATTAAATAAATCTCTGAGAAAGTAAGGTAGATTAATTAAAATCCCTTATATTTTGAAATATTTATCCCAGAGAATACAATTCACGTACATAAAATTAGTCTTTGTTTAGGACTACAGGATATGCTAAGCAGTAATTATAGCTGTGCATTCTATTAAACACTCATTTAGATTTCATGCCACAAAGCATGAGGGTTTCAGGGCTTCTTACAGCGAGCCTAGATCATGAATACTTTAGATTCTCATCAGTTCAGCTTATTCCTTGAGTCCAGTGGAGAAGTCTGCAGAACAGCACAGCATGTGGAGGAGGGAAGAATCGCTGACAACAGCTTCAGGAATTTTTAATAAACTCTGCACATCCTGAAATCTTGTATTATTGCAAACACCAATGGTTTATGCATCGTTACAATTGAAAATTGACACCTCAGTTATTTGTTTAGCGGAATAACAAGGAAAGCAAGGTGAGCATTTTATTCGGAATGATTTGTGCATAATGTAGTTTGAATCAATCTTCCCAAAGGATGCCGTGGTTCCTCCAAACAAACCCCTACCTGCACTATCAATGTAATGATATAGCCTCTAATCAAAAATTTACGTGGTTAGCTAAATTTCAGTTACTGCATCCAATGATTTAGCTGGATTATAATCCCTGATCTGTGATGATCTGATTGAAGAAGAATGCCTGGTCAAGACATGAATTTAAATTAATTCATGAGGAAATCAGAAGGGAAATAAGGACAAATACTCCTACACAATTGTGATTATATCTGAAGTGCTGAAGGAAATCAGTGGGTCAGAATATAGAGTTGGTGATTTGGGTTGCGACCTTTCATCCAGAGTGCTCCCTTCTCGTTCTAGATGAAGAGTCTAGACCTGAGATGGTGATTGTCCATTTTCCTCCAGAGATGTTCCCTGTCCTCCTGAGTTTCTCGAGAATTTTGTGCATTGCTCTAGATTCTAGTGTCTGCAGTCTCCTGTGACTGTGATTCTATCCAGGTGGTGGATTCATATTTCATAGGGCCATAGACATTCAAAGCACAGCGGAGCCTACTGGGCCCATCATGTCAATCCCTGCTCCCTGATGTGGTGTCGCAAGTACAGAGCATTTGGAATGCTGGCCTTCATCAGTCAGGAAACTATTGTAAGTGCAGGAGTTTGGATATTACGTTGCAGTTGTCAGTATATCACTGAGGCTCCATTTAGAATGTTGCGGTCACCCTGATAAAGGAAAGATACAATTAAGCTGGAAAGGTTGCAGAAAAGATTTACAAATGAAGAGCCGAGTTATAAAGAGGGGTTGAACAGACTAGAATTTTATTCATTAGAGTGCAGTGGACTGAAAGATGGACTTAAGGATGTGTATAAGATCATGAGGGGGTACAGTATATATAAGGTGAAGGCATAGAGCCTTTTTCCCAGGGCTAGGATCTCAACAGCTGTTGAGGGCTTAGGCCGTCAGCAAGAGGGAATAGGAATCTGAGGGGCAACTTCTTTACCCTGAGGGTAGTTAGGATAAGATGTGAAGTGCTGGAGGAAGTGGCTGAGCCAAGTACAATAACAACATCCAAAAAACGCATGGACAGATACATGGATAGGAAAGGTTTGGAGAATAGTGGGTCAAATATGGACTAGCATAAAGGGGGATCTTGATCAGCATGGAGTTGGACCAGGGACCTCGTTCTGTGCTCTGTGACTCTGTAACTACTTTGCAGCTTTTCAGGTGCTCACCAGTGTAAGCTTTAAATGTGACCACCACCCTTACAAGCAGTGTGTTCCAGGATGACATGAGTTCATCTCCCTCTAATGCTTCTCCCAATTAGCTTAAATCTCTGCCCTCCAGACACTGAGGGAATTAGGTCCTTTCTGTGTCTCAAGCTTTCTCATAATTTTATCAACCTCTGTTAAAACTCTCCTCCACAATCTTCGTTCCAAGGAAAACAATTCTAGACCTATAGCAGGGCTCCCCAGTTAGTTTTCCACAAGGGCCAAATTATGTCATGCATGCCAAGTTAAGGGCCAAAACGTTCAGGGTGTTTTTTCATTGGGCCAGTAAGTTGTTTTATGGGCAGATGTTGTTGTTGCTATTACTGTTGTTGTTATTATTATTATTATTATTATTATTATTATTATTATTATTAGTAGTAGTAGTAGTAGTAGTAGTAGTAGTAGTAGTAGTAGTGGTAGTAGTAGTAGTAGTGGTAGTAGTAGTGGTAGTAGTAGTAGTAGTAGTAGTGGTAGTAGTAGTGGTAGTAGTAGTAGTAGTGGTAGTAGTGGTAGTGGTAGTAGTAGTGGTAGTAGTAGTAGTAGTGGTAGTAGTGGTAGTAGTAGTGGTAGTAGTAGTAGTAGTAGTGGTAGTAGTGGTAGTAGTAGTAGTAGTGGTAGTAGTAGTAGTGGTAGTAGTGGTAGTAGTAGTAGTGGTAGTAGTAGTGGTAGTAGTAGTAGTGGTAGTGGTAGTAGTGGTAGTAGTAGTGGTAGTAGTAGTAGTGGTAGTAGTGGTAGTAGTAGTAGTAGTAGTAGTAGTGGTAGTAGTAGTAGTAGTGGTAGTAGTAGTGGTAGTCATAATAATTTAGGCCTGGGATTCTCAAAGCCTGTGTTGTGGGTGACACAAGAAAAAAATGCACTCTTGAAACAACCTAAGTCCAAAACCAGCCATTTAATTATGACTCTAGCTATCACAACTGTCAGCTGTCACATTGAGACTTCATCTGGGACTTAAAATACACGCGTGCATGCCCACACAGACACACAGACAGACACACACACACACACACACACACACACACTCTTCACCACTTCTCTTCCACACAGAGTTTTAGTAGTACTGCCTTTTCCACTGTTTCTGTTCTCTCATTTAATCTATTTGTCCTTTTTAATTAGGCTATGCAGCATTTGAAGTATGAAGCATAGCTATAAATGAAATTTTCAATATTATTGTTGTTGTAATATTATTATACCACAACAAGATTGACAAATGGACAAAAATAAATCGATTCACTTACCAATCAGTGAGAGAAGTTTTAGCCGACAATGGCACCATCTTTAATAGCTCCACAACCGTTTTCTTGGTTTTAACATCATGACTTAAAATTTCGCCAACTATATCAATTTCACACGTTTTAATCAACTTGCTATCAGCGAATGGCTTCTTAGTTTTGGCAAGATTCCATGACACATGCAATGATGCAGCTGTTGCACTCTCCTGTGCAGATGTTGACTTACAGATAGTAGAAATGGAGTGCTTGTATGATGTTATCATAATTGCAATTTTTTGTTGGCCTTGATCTGATTTTGCAGGGTAGTTGGCATTAAAACTGGCAGCATGCGTAGTGTTGACGTGCTGCTCTAGAGTTTCCGATTTGCAGACAGCTACGGACTGCATGCATATTAAGCATGTTGGTTTAGCATTAGCATAGTCCGGTAAAATAAAACAAAACTGATCAGTCCAGTCAGATTTGAACTGATGGTTTTCTTGGTAGACTTTGCGCTTTTCCGCTCAGGCCTTGTTGTTCTTGGTTTAGGGTCGGTGACTTACTGCTGGTAACAATTTGCTTAGATGACAGATTCGCTTCTTAGTTGACAGGTGAGGTTGCTGGTGCATGCCGCTCTCTAGTTGAGGACCGTAGAGAGCGCGCAGTAGGTTGCGCGCACTATGGGGGCGTAGGTCAAGGGTACAGGGTGGGATGAGATTAAAAATAATTAGAGTCGTGCGCGCTTTATTTGCAAGTTATGATAGGTGCGTTCACGTAAGTGCCAATGGTCGGTGTGGTCCACACATTTGGTTCTCACAGTCTGGACCTGGCCCGTGGTCCACCTATTGGGGTTGTCTGCTATATAGTCTCTCTTTTAACAGCATGTCTCCAACTCTTCCAGTATCATCATAAATCTCCTCTGTGCTCATTATATCCTCCTGTTATGTGATTACCAAAGCCGTGCACAATATTCCAGCTGTTGCCTTAAAATCTCTTTATGCTTTTCCAGCATAACCTCCCTGCTTTTACATTATTTGCCTTGACCAAACAAGACAAGAATTGCATCTGCCTTTCTAATCATCTTATCTGCTTATATCACCAGACACTGGTGAACCTGATCAGACTCCTCCTTCTTCAGCATTTACCTTTCCACCTACCACCTGGCTATACTAATCATCTTGCAGCTTGCACTTCTTCCCCTTCCCCCACTTCCGTTTTAGTCCTGAAGTATCTCAAACTGAAATGTCGACTGTTTTCTCTTCTCGATAGATGCTGAGTTCGTCAGGCATTGTGTGTGTCTTCCTCTGGATTTCCAGCATCTGCAGAATCTCTTGCTTTTGTGATACTGATTAAAAAGTTCTCCCAGACCCCTTTATTCTTCTAAATTTCCTTACTATTCTTTAATTATCCTGTACTCTTATGCCTTGTTTGCCACCTCTGCATGTATTGTTGAATTTCACAAATGAAACGTTGTTGAGGCTTTTTAAGTTTAAGAAAACTGTAAGAACACGTTTATTGAACTCCAGAACAATCTGGAGCTAAATACGCTCAAGACTGTGGAGATGACGGTGGACTTCAGGAGGAGCCCCCCAATACTCCCCCCACTCACTATACTCAACAGTATTGTGTCTACTGTGGAGACCTTCAGATTTCTGGATGTCACAATCTCCCAGGACCTGAAGTGGACACCCAACGCGGACACTCTCATCAAAGGCTCAGCGGAGGTTGTATTTCCTACGTCAACTCAGGAAGTACAGCCTGCCTCAGGAGCTGCTGATTCAATTCTATTCTGGAATAATCCAGTCTGTTCTCTGTTCGTCCATCACTGTCTGGTTTGGATCAGCTATCAAACAAGACAAGAATAGACTCTAAAGAACCGTCAGGGCTGTGGAAAGGATTTTTGGTGTGAAGCTGTCCTCGATCCAGGACTTATATGCATCTAGAATCAGGGAGCGAGCAAGCAGCATTATTGTAGACCCATCACCCCCTGTTCCAACTCCTTCCTTCTGGTAGGCACTTTAGATCACTGTATGTCAGGGCAAATAGGTACAAGAACAGTTTCTTTCCATATGCCATCAGTCTGATGAACACTTGAATTTTAGACTATTATAAATCAGGTCCACCTGTACATTCAATGAGGTGGACCTCATTGTATATAGTTTATGATTATTTGCACAATTGTTTTTGTTTGCTTTTAATTCTGTACAGAGAGAGCTCAAATTCCCTGTATGTGTCCTCATATTTGGCATAATAAAGGATTCAGATTCTGATTCTGATTCAAAACCTGAACACAAAAGCATGCTAAGGGTATGTACACGATGCTGGAAGAACTCAGCAGGTCAGGCAGCATCCGTGAGAAAAGAGTAGCCAACGTTTCGGGCTGAGACCCTTCATCAGGAATGGGGGGGAAGAGAGGGCCGAAGCCCAGTAAGAAAGATGGGGGGCGGGGGTAGGGCCTAGAGGCGCCAGGTGAAGAACCAATCAGAGGAAGGATAAGGGGGGGAAGGGATTAGCATGAAAGAACTGTAGAGGTAAAGGAGCAGAAAGTTGAAAGGGGAGAGAGGCAGAGGGGGACCTGGGATAGGGGAAGGGGGAGGGGGAGGGAATTACCGGAAATTGGAGAATTCAATGTTCATACCACCAGGCTGGAGGCTACCCAGACGGTAGATGAGGTGTTGCTCCTCCAACTTGAGTTTGGCCTCATCATGGCAGTAGAGGAGGCCATGTATGGACATATCCAAATGGGAATGAGAGGCAGAGTTGAAGTGGGTGGGAACCGGGAGGTCCTGTCTATTGTGACGGACGGAGCGGAGGTGCTCGACGAAGTGGTCCCCCAATCTGCGTCGGTTCTCACCGACATAGAGGAGGCCACACCGAGAACACCGGATGCAATAGACAACTCCAGCAGACTCGCAGGTGAAGTGTTGCCTCACCTGGAAGGACTGTCTGGGGCCCGGAATGGTGGTAAGGGGGTTGGTGTGGGGACAGGTGTAGCATTTGCGCTTACAGGGATTAGTGCCGGGTGGGAGTTCTGTGGGGAGGGATGTGTGGACCAGGTGGTTATGGAGGGAACAATCCCTGCAAAAAGCTGAGAGGGGTAGGGAGGGAAAGATGTGCAGGGTGGTGGGGTCCTGTTAAAGGTGGCGGAAGTTGCGGAGGATAATGTGTTGGATCCGGAGGCTGGTGGGGTGGTAGGTGAGGACAAGGCGAACCCTGTCCCTGTTGTGGTGACGGGAGGATGGGTTAAGGGCCGAAGTGCGGGTGGTGGAGGAGATGCGGGTGAGGGCATGCTAAGGGTCCTTTATATAATTATGTCCCTGTGCCAGTCCAGCCTGTTAAAGTTAACCCCAACTCAATGCTGGTGGTTGTGAACTTTGTACATTTCCACCAAGACAATACCCTACAATATGACATGTCAAAGTTCAACAGCAGTTTCTTTGCCATAGCCATCAGATTTTTGAAACAACTTGAGAATCCTCACACTGCTTTGTACTATATTTCTTTCTTTTTCTCTGTGTCCACTTATGTCTTTTCTTGTGAAAGTTACTATATATATAATTTATCTTTCAATGTACTGTACTCCTACGTAAATCACATTTTCATCTCATTTATACCCAGGGTATGTATGTCCAAGATAAAAGTGTCTAGATACCATATTACTTTTAATTCATGTGTGTCTGGATTGAATTCCACTTACTGCATTTTCCCAACCAAACCATGGTTCAGGGACAGTTATTATCCCTCAACCATCAAGCTCTTGAACCAATATGGATAACTTCATTCAACTTCATTTGCCCCTTCATTGAGATGTTCCCATAACCAAGGGAATCACTTTCATGGATTCTTCATCTCATGTTCTTGATATTTATTATTATTATTATTATTATTATTATTATTATTTTCTTTTTGTAGTTACACAGTTTGTTGTATTCTGCACTCTGGTTGAATGCCCAGATTGGTGAGGTCTTTCACTGATTCTATTATGGTTATTATTTTATTAGGATTTATTGATATGCTCACAAGAAAATGAATCTTAAGGTTGTGTATGGTAACATATATGTACTTTGATAATAAATTTACTTTGAACTTTGAAGTTAAAGTATATTTATTATCAAAGTATGTATTTGACAGGATATACTACCTTCAGATTCACTTTCTTGCAGGCATTTACTGGAAAATAATGAAATACAAGAGAAATTTTGTAAAGCTGACTAACAGTCACTGAGTGGTGCCATCCATGGCAGTACAGGAGCTTCGAGGTTGTAAGGTAATAACTGTTCCTGATCTTAGTGGTGGTGGAGGCTCTTGTACCTCCTACGCCAGTGGAAGTGAGGAGAAGAGGGCATGGCCTGAATGCTGCTTTCCATAAACCAGTCCATTAACAGCTTTCTATGGACCCGAATGTTGGTCCTCATCATCAGCCTCCACCAGTCTTAGTATTACCACCAATTTATGAACTTGCAAAGGGCACCATAAGTGGTTGCGGATAGAAGGTGATATGGGATGAGGTTAGACAGCAGTTTGAAGTATCTAACGCTAAGCTGACACAACAGGTGACCTCCTTCTGTGCTGAGAGACTCTACATTGATTTATGTCATTTCATTTGCTTTCAGGTGCGTTTTATTTAGGATGACTTTACTTTTTTTATCTTGACTCCATCTGAGCTTTTTTTTTTAGCAGAAAGATTGCAAGTTTACCTGAAAATAGTTTCATCCAGAATGACTAATGATTGTTCTTCTGTAAATATCTACAAAAGAATTTAGTACAGGACAATGTGGTGCAGCTCTGCAGTGGTGCACAAAATCATCTAAACAGCTCAGCGAGATTCTTTTTCTTTAGTTTGCATTGCCAAATAGTTTTTAAATGATGACTAAAGATTTTAATTTAAATGTGTGCCAGACTAGACTATTTGAAATTGAATGTCATTTTGTGGCTTCTGCAATTCTGTACTGTAATTTGAACTGCAGTGGAATACCGATGTGACTTCCCTTTAATGGTGTCTTGTTGTCTGGGTATAAAAGAATGGCTGCTTGTTATAGAGATACCTTGCAAAGATCCAACCTAAATCAGCTAGAGTGAAAGTGTCCTTCTCAACTGCGTTTCAATGGTTTCATTTAATAACAGAGATTGTATACAATATACAACCTGAATTTCTTACTCTTCACAGACATCCACAGGACAAGAAAAGCCCCAAAGAATAAATGACTGGAAAACACTAGAATGCCAAAGCAACCCCCTCCCCCACACTCAAGCAACAGCAAAGCATCAACCCTCTTCCCCATCCCCACCCCACTTGTTCCAGCAGGAAGCTTCAGTGCCCACCCAGCCACCAAGCAAGCATCAAAGATCCCATGATTTGCAGTCCAGCCAGAACTACAGCCCATAACCTAGCACTTCGGCATGCCACACCTCTCTCTCTCACCCCCCTCTCTCCCCCCATGTCTCTCTTCCCCCCTCTCACCCCCTCCCTCCCCAGAGAGGTGTCACCATTTCCACAGTGAGAGGGAGACCAACAAATCGCTGTTTTGATGTTACAATCGGAAGCAATGCTTATTCAAGCCCACCTAACTCAAGAGCCAGCAGATTCTCCTCCCGCTCCCATCAAGAGAGAGAGAAAGTTATGTGGAGGTATTCTGGGGAAATAGATATTGTTGTCAAATCAGGCATTTATTGACTTTCTCAGTTGCCCCTGAATTAAGGAGATGCCTGAGAGTTAACTTGCTAAGTCTAGGATCTGTCCAAGTGGTTTATAAGAGCAATTGACCATAATAGTTGTTTTTCATTGTACACACATGGACAATGACAATGCGGAATAGACCTTTTGGTGTATTCCATTTCTTCAGTTCATTTGCAACCCTTGACGTGGAGCAAAAAACAGAGTTTGACATCACTCCATAGATGCTACTTGACCTGCTGAACATTCCCAGAATTTTCTGTTTCAGAACTCATATGTATGCAGCGTTTCACTCTTCTGGAATGTCAAAATCAGAATCAGGTTTAATATCACTGAACTCTCATGTAATTTGTTGTTCTGCTGTGGTGTAGTGTCATATCTAAAAAATACTGTAAATTAGAATTACATATATACTGCATGCAGCCAGCTGGTGGTGTAGTGGCATCAGCACCAGACTTCGAGGTGAATGGTCCCCGGTTCGAATCCTGCCAGCTCCTTGCAAGCTTTCCATCCATTCTGGGTTGAGCGTTGAGCTAGCAAATCAGTGGAGTAAAAAACAGTAAAAGTGCTAAAGAAATGGCATAACCACTGTCCAATGTGCCGTAAGGTTTGAAAAGGAACAATAACAACAACAACACTGTATGCAGTCTCACCTCTCCCAAGCAATCTCCTGGGAGTGGTAACACTACATACAGAATCAAAAATAATTTGGGAAGACTCCTGCCTTGGGAAATTTCTCCGGAGCAAAGGAGACTGACATGATAGAGTTTGTAAAATGGATTATTATTGTCATGTACCAAGGAAAAATGTACTTCTGCCTGCCATTTGTACAGGTAATTTCATTACAACAGAGCATCGAGAAAACAATATCAGAATGCAGAATAATGTGTACAGATCAAATGCAGTGCAGGCAGACAATAAGCTTCAAGGCTATAACAAGATTGATTGTGGGAACAAAAACCCATCTCATTGTACTTGGTGATGGTAAATTCAGACATATCTGGCTAGAGATAAATCTGATGGAGATATGTAACATTATGGGAGGCATTGATAGGATAAACATGCAGTGTTTGTTTCCTGTTATAGGAGTGTCTGAGTTGGAGTTGAGGTGACGGAGTAGGCTTAAAGGGAAACTGAGGAGTAAACTTCTCACATTCCCTGGAATGATCAATGAAATACAGTCCAAGAGATTGCTCAACCCCTCCGAATTTGGTGCAGTAGACGGACCCTATTAAGCTCATGCTTGTCAGAATCCAGCGAGTCTGTATGCATTACTCATGCTTAAATCCATGCTGTTGAAGGAATCTGGGATGGCATTCTGAAAGAGCACGAAGGTTCCAATGTGTCAGCTAACCTCCGCAAACACCGTGGTGCAATTACAAAGAAATGCTTGACAGCGGCTATATTTCATTAGGAATTGAGTGGCATATTGCTATGTAACCAAAGACGCTAGCAAATTTCTACAGATGTACCGTGGAGAGCATTTTGACTGGCTACCTAACTGCCTGGTGTGGAGGGGTCACTGCAGAGGATCGGAACAAGGTGCAGAAGGTTGCAAACTCTGCCAGCCCCATCATGTTACCTGCCTCTCCACCATTGCGGACATCTTCAGATGCAGTGATTAGTGGGGTACCGCAAGGCTCAGTGCTGGGACTCCAGTTGTTTACAATATATATTAACGATTTAGATGAAGGAATTAAATGCAGCATCTCCAAGTTTGTAGATGTCAAGAAGCTGGGTGGCGGTGTTAGCTGTGAGGAGGATGCTAAGAAGATGCAGGGTGACTTGGATAGGTGAGGTGAGTGGGCAAATTCATGGCAGATGCAATTTAATGTGGATAAATGTGAGGTTATCCACTTTGGTTACAAGAACAGGAAAACAGATTATTATCTGAATGGTGGCCGATTAGGAAAAGGGGAGATGCAACAAGACCTGGGTGTCATTGTACACCAGTCATTGAAGGTGGACATGCAGGTACAGCAGGCGGTGAAAAAGGCGAATGGTATGTTGGCATTCATAGCAAAAGGATTTGAGTACAGGAGCAGGGAGGTTCTACTGCAGTTGTACAAGGTCTTGGTGAAACCGCACCTAGAATATTATGTGCAGTTTTCTCTCCTAATCTGAGGAAAGACATTCTTGCCATTGAGGGAGTACAGAGAAGGTTCACCAGATTGATTCCTGGGATGGCAGGACTTTCATATGAAGCAAGATTGCATCGACTAGGCTTATACTCACTGGAATTTAGAAGATTGAGGGGGGATCTTATTGAAACGTATAAAATTCTAAAGGGATTGGACAGGCTAGATGCAGGAAGATTGTTACCGATGTTGGGGAAGTCCAGAACGAGGGGTCACAGTTTAAGGATAAAGGGGAAGCCTTTTAGGACCGAGATGAGGAAAAACTTCTTCACAAAGAGAGTGGTGAATCTGTGGAATTCTCTGCCACAGTAAACAGTTGAGGCCGGTTCATTGGCTATATTTAAGAGGAAGTTAGATATGGCCCTTGTGGCTAAAGGGATCAGGGGGTATGGAGAGAAAGCAGGTACAGTGTTCTGAGTTGGATGATCAGCCATGATCATACTGAATGGTGGTGCAGGCTCGAAGGGCCGAATGGCCTACTCCTGCACCTATTTTCTATGTTTCTATGTTTCTGAAAGGTGATCCCTCAAAGGTATGGCATACAACACTAAAGACCCTCAGCACCTAGGACGTGCCCTCTGCTCGTTGCTAGCAACATGCAGGAGGTACAGCAGGCTACAGACACACACTCAATGTTTCAGGAATAGCTTCTTTCCCTCAGCATCAGATTTCTGAACAGACAATGAACCAACCCATGAATACTACCTCACAATTTTTCTGCTCTCTTTTTAAATTTAACAATTAATTCAATTATATCTATATCTATATATTTCTCATTGTAATTGATAGTTTCTTTGGTGTATTGTGCTGTACTGCTGCTGGAAAACTGCACATTTCACGATATACTCTCCATCTTGATGTGTGAACGAGCGAAAGGAATGATTCATAGAGTTGGTCACTTCCAGTCAGGCCTTTGGCCCACTGTGTCTATGCTGACCATTGTCCCTACTTATATAAATCCCTCCTGCCTGCATTAATACTGTCAGGCTCGTCAACAGCTTCTTCCCCAGGGCCTAGAGTCTTAGACCTCTTAACACCTTGCTGCCACCCAGCACACAGGCACACTGAAATCCCTGTCACCACCCAGCACACAGTTACACCGTGTGAATCTCCATCCACCACCCAGCACACAGGTATTCCCTGTCTGAATGTCCACCCACCACCCAACATCCCATTCCCAACTCATGGACACTGTCTCACCCTGTACTGGTCACTACTGGTCACTATATCTTTAATCACTGCTGTTTTCAGTATTTATGTGACTGCTTGTGTTATTATAATAGTGCCAGTAACACTATCCTGTCTTATGTAAACATACACCTCGCACTTCGTGTCAGCTTGTCAGTTTTCCGACCGTGCCACTCAGGGTCCTATGTTAATATTATTTTGTGATTGTATGTGCTGGTTCATAGCAATCAATTATAGTAATTTACCAGCAATTATACTGTGCTGCGTGTGTTATGTCTGACTATATGTACTCTGCTTCGCACCTTGGTCCCAGAAGGACAGTGTTTTGTTTAGCCATACAGTCCACGTGTATGGTCGAATGACAAGACACTTGAACTTGAACTAATTCCATATTCCCCTGTACATTGCTCATCTGTATTGATCTCTCTGAAATGTTTTTACTATTCCTACCTCTACTACCTCCCCTGGCAGCCTCTTTCTAAATACTCCCACGCCCATCAGGGAAGGGACTACACAGCATCTATACCGGGACCACTGGACTCAAAAGTAGTTTCTGTGTTTTCATATACCCCAAGAGTCACTTAGTCACTTTATCATTTCCTCTCAGACTCACCTTGTGTCACTTTATGTACATACAATCAGTCCATGTATATAAACTAATCCTACATATGCATGGCCATACTCAACAGTTAGATGTACACTGTGTTTTATAGAGTTGCCTTTATATTTATATTTATTGTGTTTTTATGCTATTGTGCTTTTTATGCTGCATAGAATCTGGAGTAACAATCTTTTTGTTCTGCTTACCGAAGAACAACAATAAATAATCTTGAATCTTGAACATTTACCCCTCAGGTCCCTCTTTAAGCCTCCTCCCTCTCAACTGAAACCTACACTCCCCCATATAGATACCTCGGTCACAGGAAATAAACTCTGGATATCTATCCGAAGCTACTCGTAATTCTGTCGTGTCACCTCTCAGCCTCCTCTGCTCCAGGGAAAACAGATGCAGCCCCTGTGAGTAAATACATCACCACCGATATCCCTTGTCATGGCAGCAGGAAGAAAAAGCAATTATGTTTTACAACTCTCATGAAATAAATACATGACAAGACAAAAAAAAAATACACATCAGAATGTAAAGAGCATAGGAAATAGAAGCAAGAATCGGCCACACATTTGATCACCCCCACCCCCGCTCTACTCATGGGGGTCATAGCCAGCCATGTACCTCAAAGCCACTTTGCCAGCAAATCCCATTTCCTTTGATTCCTTTTGCATGAACGTCCAGGAGGACCACAACCTTGTGGTAGGGTTCTGAGGCTTGCGTGCCTCAATGACCCAGAGAGCTGGGCTGGCTGGACTCAGGGCTTCTTGCTTGCCTCTTGGGAGGGTCACCCCTGCCAAACAGGTCAAGGGGTGGAGTCCACCGGTCCACATTTGGGGCTTCTGCTCAAGGCTAATAACCCTGACTGGTAAAACAGCTGTGAAGAATTCGTCTGTACCTGAGTGTGACGGAATGCCCGAGTCTCCACCTGGATCATGCATGACTGGCAGTAGTGAAAACCGAGAGAAAGCTACTGACATGATGAAGGAAGCCCTGAACACTGCCAGGGTTGCAGGACCTTGATTGCTGCTCTAAACGCCAATGGCGTAATGGGCAGTAAGTAAGTAAGTAAGTAAGTATTACACGAAGATTTCTGATTTTGAAAGGGCATTTAAGAAACTCTTCGGTAGACATAGATGATTGAAAGATAGAGGACATTGTAGGAGGGAAGGGTTAAACTAATTTTCTGGTTGTAAGATTGGCACAACCTTGGGGGCTGATAGGCCTGTACTGTTCTATGTTGAACAGGAATCAAGGGATAGGAGGAAATGGTACAAGGTCAGCAATAGCAGAACAGCCTTGTAGCACTGAATAGCTTACTCTGCTCCTGGTGTATCCCCGTGTGCTTATCTGTCACCTTCAGGTTTGAATGTCAACGAATGGGCCTTTGAGACCATAAGAAATAGAAGCAGAATTAGGTCATTTGGCCCATCGAGTCTGTTCTGTTATTTAATTGTGGCTGATTTAGTTTTTTCATCCACATTCTCCCATTTTTTCCATGTAAACCATAACCCCTTTGCCAATCAAAAACCCATCAATCTCTGTGTAAATGTGGCCTCTATAATCCTTTGTGGCAATGAATTCTACAGATTCAGAACCCTCTGACTGAAGAAATTCCTTCTCACCTCAGACTTAAAGGGACGTTTCTTTACTCTGTGCCATCTAAACCTAGACACTTCTATGAATGGAAACATCTTCTCTAAGTCCACTCTATCCAGGCTAACAAAGATTTCAAAGGTGTATAATCCACCAATTAAAGCAATTTCTTCTCTTTACAGGCTGAATTAGCTGACCCCTTATCCAAAATTTGCAGGCAAACTGTGTTTGCCACAAATAAGCTATCGACCTTAGCTTCATGTACACAATTCACACACAGCACCTTTCCCTTTAATTGTGATTCTGTTCTCTAGTTTAGATGTAATAGATTTTTCTCATTACAGCCAAAGCAGAATGGCAACGGCAGATTGAAAGCTGGTTCATATAATGAGCTGGTAATCTTTCTTATGAATATGGTACAACAAATCACTTTACAAATATCAGTTCATCCACAATTATTACTATCATTTGCATTGTATTTAACTTTCCATTGTTTTGGTTATGATCAGAGGGGAATATTTTTAAAAAAGGGATTTAATTCACTGTGCAAAATTGCAAAAGAAACAAAGACAAAAGACATAGCCAGTTGAAGTACTTCACAACACACAAAATGCTGGAGGAACTCAACACATGCTGGAGGAACATCTATGGAGGGGAAACAGCAGGCAATGTTTCAGGCTGAGGCCCTTCATCAGAGCTGAAAAAGAAAGAAGACAGAATATGAAGGTGGGAGGAGGAGGAGGAATAGAAACTACAGGTGATGGGTGAAGCCAGGCGAGGGGGTAGGTGAGTGGGTGGGTGGGCGAGGGAGAATGAAGTAAGAAGTTTGGAAGGTGATAGGTGGAAAAGGTAAAGGGCTGAAGAAGAAGGAATCTGATAGGAGAGGAGAGTGGAATTAGGGAGAAAGGGAAGGAGGAGGAGGAGAGACACAGAGGGAGGTGATAGGAAATGTGGAAAACAGAAAAGGTAGTCAGAATCAGGAATTCAAGAAGAAGGGGGAGGGAGTGTTGGAATTATCATAAGTTATCAATCTTAATGCTGTCAGGTTGAGACATAATTTGGTGGCAAGACCAGTGTTTACTGCTCATCCATAGAGGCCTTACAAAGTTGTTGCATCACCATAAACACAAGATGGTCTGCAGTTGCTGGAAATCCAGAGCAAGACACAAAATGCTGCAGGGACTCAGCAGGTCAGGCAGTGTCTGTGAACAGGAATAAACTGTCAATGTTTTGTGCCAAGAACCTTCCCCAGGAATGGAATGGAAGGGGGAGCAAGCCAGAGTAGTGCATCACCCCCTTGCACCTCTGATGTCCCTCTGGTGATGACACTTTAGCAAGAACATGGCTAAAACAAGTCAAACAAGTGTTAATGACTGTACGTTATAAGGCCTGTGGAATTAATTTTATAATGGAGTTTGAATGCATCGAACTTTCACTAATGTCTACCACGAATTGCAGAAATCTTCCATTTTTCTTTGTTGTACATCATTCTGGTGCCAGAAAAGATGCAGAGAGTACATGCTTGGTGTCTCAGTGAATAGAAATGATCCTAGTTCCATTCTACATCACATTTCCTTTGAAGCTCCATAATCAGTAAACTGCTCTGCCGTCATGAACAAGAGCAGTTCATTAATAGATTCAGGAAGTTCACATGAACTGCATTTGCTGGTGAGGGGCATTTCACTGGGTCTCATGCTTCAAAGGAGGTCTGCAGAACCACACTGAGCCATTTGTAATAAACGTGAATGACGCGGATGGGGGGACACGATCAGCAAGTTCGCGGATGGCATGAAGTTTGGCAGAGTTGTTGATGGTGTGGCAGGTAGTCTTAGGCTGCAGAGGGATATCGATGTGTTGGTGAAATGGGCTGAAAGGTGGCCGGTGCAGTTTAATCCAGGCAAACGTGATGTGATGTATTTACAGCTCACGTCTCACTATTAGAACTTGTGTTCGCAATATTATTTAATTACTTTCTTTGTACTTACACAGCTTGACTTCCCCTGCAAATTGGTCGTTAGTCAGTTTTTGTTTTGAGTAGTTTTTCATTGATTCTGTTGCATTTTTGTGTTCTACTGTGAATGACAGCAAGAAAGTGAATCTCTGGGTACTATATGGTGACATATACATATTTTGATAATAAATTTACTTTGAACTTTCATAGAATATGGCTGTACAATACAGGTCCTTCTCATTGCAAGAAACCTTACCCTAAATCAGAGGCAGATAAAACCAACACGCAGAGATTTAAACTATAGGGAAACAATTTAGAGGTAATATGAAGGGGACGTTTGTTTACCCAGAAAGTGGTAAGTAGATGGTGGAAAGAATTTGAAAATGGGTCACTGGCAGCATTTAAGAAGTGTGTAGTGAATTGCTCGGGCATAGAATGCTATCCACCATGTGCTGAAACATGGGATTAATACAGAAGGGGGTCCATTGGTCAGTGTGGACGATTGGGCCAAATGGCCTTTTTAATAGGATTGGAGCATAACTTCCCTGCCTCTGTATTCAATGCCCTGACTCATGAAGGCCTGCATTCCATATGCCTTCCTAAGCATGTTGTTGACTTCAATGATCTTTGAACTTGTACAGTATTCCAAAGTTCCTCTGCTTCTCAGTTCTTCCTCAAACCCTACTATTCAGTCTATCCTAGCATTCCGAAAATACCTCGACTCACATGAAATCTGCTTCTATGCACAGATTGCCCCTGTTGTCTCTCGTGGGCCCTAGATTTTCCCTAGTTTTTTTTTTAACTTTAATCTACTTAAAGAACTACTTGGGACTTGTATTAACTTTATCCTCCATTTATGTCTCATGACTCCCATTAACATCCTTTGGGAAAAGTTGACTGTCATGCCTCTATCAGCTTCCCCTTCAACATTTCCCTGTTTTAGAGATGAAGTGGGCTTGGAGATGAGCTTGTCTCTTCTTGTCCTCATGCTTTGGACTGTAGTGCTCACATGCTCCTGAACCAACTTTAGTGAGTTTTGTCTCAAGCACTTTGTAGCTGATGTGTCAGTGGGTGGAGGGATGAATATTTAGGATGGTGGATAGGGCACCATTTAAAACAACTTTTTTTTCCGATTGGTGTGGAGGTTTTGACTTTACAATCCAGAGCAATGGGGAGTGTTGCACCATACTCCTGACTTGCTGATGGTGGAAAGGTTTTGTGGAGTCAAGGTGAGATTGCATGTGCTCGTATATGTTGAGATTCAGGAACAGTGAAAAACTTATATGCAGCAGCATCAAGACATGCAGGTTCAGACAACACACAGAATGTAAACTGTACATAAGTTTTACAAGAACATGAAAACAGAAAGAGAAAAAAGTCTGTACATAAACAATAAAACAGCTGGGCAAACAGATTAACAGGTAAATCGCTTGCTGCAAGATATCTAATCTCAGACCAAAGATTTTCAAGAACAGAATTTATGTGAATACATTTGTGCTTCTGTTCATTGGTGTCCCTTGAACTATGATGTGGATTGGATATTTGATCATTCTTTTGAACTTGGAAGGTAGAAGAATTTGACTCTCTCTCGCTGGAAATTTTTGATTGCCTGGTACTTGTATGTCACAGATGTTGAGATACTGGAACAACTTTGAAGGATGGGGGTGAGAGAGTTCTCATTAAAATCCATCAGATATCAAAAGGCCTGATTAAAGTGGACATGGAGAGGATGTTTCCATTAGTAGGAGAGTGCAGCATCTGCATGAAGAGCTTCAGAATAAAGGGATGTCCTTTTAAAACTGAGACGAGGAGCAATTTATTCAGCCAGAGTTCAAAATTCAAAGTAAACAAAATCAAAGCGCATATATGTCACCATATACTACATTGAGATTCATTTTCCTGGAGGCATTCACAGTAGAATAAAGAAATTCAGTGTGAGCAATGAAAAATTACACACAAAGACTGGAAAGTAACCAATGTGCAAAAGAAGATGGATGTGCAAATACAAAAATGAAAATCCGAAATAAGTAAGTAAGTAAATAATGCTGAGAAGAGGAGTTGTAGAGCTCTTGAAAGTGGGTCCATTGGTTGTGGAGCGGTCAATTTGCAGAAGCTTGTTGCCACCTGATATTATGGAGGGCAAGTCATTGGGATTATTTAAGGCAGAGATTGATAGGTTATGGAGAGAAGATGAAAAATGCGGTTCAAAAGTAATCAATCATGACCGAATGGTGAACCAAATGGTCTAATTCTGTTCCTTATGATTGTATGTTCCTTTCTAGTTATGAGTCCAAACCAGAATTTTGTCCAGTTTTTACCAAATGCAGTCATGTTCTGTCATGAGAAGTTGCAGTCGTACACTGTGCCATCAGCCACGATCATCTCCACTTATGATCTTGCAATGAAGAGAAGTCATATTTAAAGCCATGGCATTGAAGTATTCCAATTCTAATTCCTGTTCTGATGTGTCATTCTATGACCTTCTCTTGTGCCAAGATGAGGCACCCTCAAGGCGAAGGAGCAACACCTTATATTCTGCCTGGGTATCCTCCAACCTAATGGCATGAATATTGATTTCTCCTTCCGATATACAAATTACTTCCCCACCCTCCTGTATTCCCCATTCTGATCTTTCACTTCTTATCACCTGCCTATTACTTCCCCCTGGGTCACTTCCTCCTTCCCTTTCTCCTATGGTCCAGTCTCTTTTCCTATCAAATTCCTTCATCTCCAATCCTTGTCCTTTCCCACTCACCTGGCTTCACCTATCTCCTTCCAGCTAGCCTCTTTCCCCTCCCCCCAGCTTTTTATCCTGCTTCCCTTTCCCCTTCCTTCTCAGTCCTGATGAAGGTTTGTGGCCCAAAGACTATTTATTCTTTTCTATGGATGCTGCCTGACCTGCTGAATTTCTCCAGAATTTTATTTGTGTTGCAAAGTATTCCCGTGTTTGGTGTCCCTGGGGCTAAGGTGATTGTCCTCCATTTTTTACGAGGGGTGATTAATAAGTTTGTGGCCCAAGGTAGAAGGAGTCAATTTTAGAAAACCTAGCACATTTATTTTTCAACATAGATCCTCCTACATTTACACACTTAGTCCAGCGGTCGTGGAGCATACGGATCTTGGACCTCCAGAATGTGTCCACAGATGGGTGATTGATAAGTTTGTGGCCTAAGGTAGGAGATGAGTTATACAGCTCTTTTTACATGCACATACATGTCAGCTCTTTGAGTGATTATGCAGAAAGTTTGCAGTTAATAACTCATCTCCTTCTACCTTAGACCATGAATTTATCAATCACTCCTGATGAGTTATTTACTTCAAACTTTCTGCATAATCACTCAAAGAGTTGAACTGCATGTGCATGTAAAGACAGCAGTATAACTCATCTCTTTCTACCTTAGGCCACAAACTTACCAATCACCCATCTGTGGACACTTTCTGGAGGTCCAAGATCCGTATGCTCCACAACTGCTGGACTAAGTGTGTAAATGTAGGAGGGGACTATGTTGAAAAATAAATGTGCTAGGTTCTACCTTAGGCCACAAACTTATCAATCACCCCTCATACAATCCACAGTGTGAGCTATCAGTACATCCAATGGAAAGTGTTACCTCATGCCCCTGCTTTCTGCTTGCAGCTTTCTTCTCTCCCCACACCACCCATCCACAAACCTCCTGATCTTCATTAACTGCTTTATTTGGGCACTTAGTCAAATGTCAGCTTTGAGTGAAGATGGTACTTTCTTCTCATCTCTAGTAATCAGCAGTTTTGTCTCTAGTTGCACCAAACACCGAGACATTGACAGCAAAGAAACAGAGATCAATCCCTGACTAAGTATCAGTCAGACTGTTATTGGTGAATGAGTGGCAGTTGACAACACTGTTTAATGCTGCTTCTGATCACCTTGTCAATGATTAGCACTAGACTAATTGGCAATAACTTGCTGACTGGACTTCGCCCAATCGATGTGGAGGTGGCGGATGATTTCCATCTCTGTAGTGTTGATGCTACCTATTGAGTGGCACTGAAGCATCCCGGATGGAATTGTAGAAAGACTTGGGTAAGACACAGGAGAAGAGTTAGGCCATTTCACCCATTGAGTCTGCTTTGTCATTCCAACATCACTGATGTATTATCTCTCACAATCCTATACTTCTACCTTCTCTCAAGAACTTCCTAATAAAGAACTTATCAACTACTTTAAATATACCCAGTGACTTGGCCTCCACAAGCTATCTGTGGCAATGAGTTTCATAGATGCACCGTTTTCTGGCTAAAGAAATTTCTCCTCATTTCTGTTCTAAAGAGATGTCATTGTGTTCTGAGGCTGTGCCCTCTAGTTCTAGGCTCCCCCACTACTGGAAATATCTTCTGCTAGAAGTTCTGTGCTCTCTGGTCCTAGGTTCCTCCAGTATTGGAAACATCCTCTCAATATCCACTCTATCTAGATTTTTCAATATTTGATACATTTCAATCAGATACCCCCTCATTCTTCTAAACAATCATCAATACATCAGCTGGAATGACATAATTTCTTAAAGTCACATGCAGTGAATGGAATTGCCTTAAAGCTAGCCACTCTGTTAGAATTCCTGAAACTCTATACTATTAAAGATTCACTCTGGATGTGGAATGCACTATCTATCTGCTGAAGATTGTGCATTTCAATTCTGCAGGGTTCCACAGAATAATTCAACAATAAACCTCTCTCCCAGAGGTGGCATGATAGCCTAGTGGTTAGCATAGTGCTTTACCAATCCAGTGATACAGGTTCAATTCCCACCACTGTCTGTGAGGAGTTTATACATTCCACCTGAGACCATTTGGGTTTCCTGTGGATGCTCTGGTATCCTACCACATCCCAAAGGATTTAATAGTTTAATTAGTCATATGAGTGTAAGTGGACTGCGCAGGCTCATTGGACTAGAAATGCCTAGAAATGCCTGCTATCATTCTGTAACTCTAAATAAAATTTGTCAGTCAGGTAAGCCTGGAAATGGGATTGTTCATACACAGCAATTGTCACCTGAAAGAGGAAACCATTTTTAATATGGTTCGTGTTACAATCTACAACTGAATTCTGGGGAGGGATTTTTATTTGACTTGAGACTGGAGTTTACCTTGTGCTTGTCCCTGAGAGGTTAATGAATACAGTAAATTTTCTCAGTTATGCCAAGGCTGTGAAAAGTAAGTGTCACAGTGACAGACAACTGAACCCAGGTGCGGATAAATGTCAGACTCTCAAAGTGAGACCAAATAAAAGAGCTTATTCATCAGAACTCCAACTGAACATGGGTGGCTTGACCAAGCAATGTCGCGAGATGAATCATTCTCGAAACACATGCAAGGACCCCTCGATATGCACTAATAGGAGTCCACTTTAAATAATCACAGCTGGCGGAAAACCCGTGCCAGTCAAAATAAACTTGACAAGATTAAATGGAAAGCACAGGGACTTAATAAACCCTAGATAAGATAACAATTAACAAATACCAGTGGGCAGGATTCTTGACAGTAATCCTTTTTGCCAATATAAATTCACTAGTTTTGAGGAAGTGATGGGAAGGCATCCTCATGAATGGAATTCCCATGGAATGGTATAAGGTGGGGAATTCATAAATACTGAACCATCAAGACTGAAGGAATGTTGATGGCTGTCCACATTAGAATGGTTTGTGACCTGCAAGGGAACTTGTTGTTGGTATTGGTATTGATATTGGTTTGTTATTGTCACACGTGGTGAGATACTTCTCGAAGCTTTTGGTCAAACCTCAATTGAATGATTTTGAGCAGCTTTGGGTCCCTTATTCTAAGAAAGGATGTCCTAACATTGGAGAGGTTCTAGAGGAGTTTCACAAGAATGAACCTAGGAAAGAAAGTATTAACATACTGTGTAAGGAGCACCTGATAGCTCTGGGATTGTATTCATTGGAGTTTAGAAGAATGATTGGGGATCTCATTGAAATCATTAGAGATTGATAGGTTCTCGACTAGTAAGGGTGTCCAAAGTTATGGGTAGAATGCCGAAGAATGGGGTTGAGGGGTAATAAGTCAGGCATAATGGAATGATGGAGCAGACTGGATGGGTCAAAAGGCTTATTTCATATCCTATGGCTCCTGATCTTCTGGTCTTTTTTTTTGTCTGCTATCCAAACATTCATACCATACATAGGTACATCGAGGTAGCGAAAAAAAAAGATGAGGCAGAAGTAAAAGGACCATAATGAGATACACTGGGAGATTAATATGTTGAACACGACAGCACAGTACAGGCCCTTCAGTGCAGGATGTTGTACCAAACTTTTAATCAACTCTTAAGATCAATCTAACCCTTCCCTCTTACATTGCCTTTCATTTACTATCATCCATGTGCCTATCTAAGAGTTCCTTAAATACCCCTAATGTATCTGATTCTACCACCTGGCAGAGTATTCCATGTTCTTACCACTCTTTGTGTGAAAAAATTACCTCTGCCATCCCCCTCTAAACTGTCCTCCAATCACCTTAAAATTATGTCCCCTCATATTAGCTATTTCCACCCTGGGAAAAAGTATCTGTCTGTGCACTCGATCTATGCCTCGTGTCATCTGATATGTCTCTAACAAGTCACCTCTTTCACTCCAAAGAGAAAAGCCCTAGCTCGCTCAGCCTATCCTCATAGAACACATCCTCTAATCCCGGCAGCTCCTCTGCACCCTCTCCATACCTCCCACACCCTTCTTACGATGTTCAGCTCTTCCTTTTCCTTCTTGGTGGCACGAGTTCTGCGCTGGCAGTTTCTGCCAGTGTCAATGGACAGATGCGTGAACAGTGAACACAGTGACCTCTGCCTGTTAGTGGTGGAGGAAGAGCCTTTGTGTTAAATGTGGCAGCTCTCACCGACCAAGCTGCTCTCTCCTGAATGGAGGGTAGGCTGCTGGAACAGTGTCGCAGCGGGAATGTTCCAGTTGGGTGCAGCACGTTAGTTCACATCTCATTTTGAGCATTCTCTCCATGCAGTTGCTTGGAGATCAAGGTTCTTTTTTGATATCAACTACAGTAATAACAGGGGGTGCAAAATTCTGAGCTCTACAATAAATGACTCTTTTTTTTTGAGCTCCCTGAAGATAATGACCTGGCAATTTTCTGATCTGCCTGTCAGGACATGCATTCTGCAGGATTATCAGATCCAGTGTGATTATGAGCAATCATGTCATGAGATTGGGTTTCTGTAAAGAGTGCCGGCTCTGAAGAGGTTCACACTGAAGCTTGGCCAATGTACGGCTCGAGCTCTGTGACTATCATAAATTGTCAGTCTCAGGTCTTTGGATTTTTGGATCCAATTAAGTTCTGTGTGTAAAATCTCTTTCGAGCCCGCAGAATTGGAATTGCCAGTATCAAAATTTGGAGTTGCTGATAAACCATGAAACAAGTGAGTGATTGCAAAGACTCTGCATGTGGCCTTGAGAAACTGCATAGAGTTGTGCAGTTCCCAGCCTCCCCTCTATGGACTCTATCCACACTTCTCACAGCAGAATCAAAGACTCCCTCCACTCTAAATGTTCTGTCTCCTCCCCTCTCCCATCAGGAGAGCATGTATCATCAGGCTCAAGGACAGCTCTATCCCACTGTTACCAGACTCTTGTATGGAGCTTTGGCATGACTAGATTTCTCCTGACCTTACGATCTACCTCATATAACCTTTCACCTCATTGTTTACATGAACTGTACTTTCTTTATAGCTTTTGCATTTTATTCTGCATTTTCACTTTGTTTTAACTCAATGCAGGGTTTCATGATTTGATCTGTATGAACAGTATGCATTCCAAGCTTTTCACTGTATCTTGGTACATGGGACAACAATAAACCAATAAAATACTTACATTTCTGCTTGAAATTAAACTTAGATGATAGAACATTACAGGACTTTTGACCCACGATGTTATGCTGACCTTTTAATCTACTCTAAGATCAGTCTAACCACATAGCCCTCCAGTTTTCCATTATTTGTATGCCTATGTAAGAGTCTCTCTATTGTCCCTAATGTATCTGTCTTTACAAGCTGGCAGCACGTTCCATGAACCCACCACTCACTGTGTGAAAAATCTTACCTCTGACATTCCCCTATACTTTCCTCCAAATACTTTAAATTATACCAGCCATTCAAATTTCAAATTCAAAGTACAGTTATTATTAAAGTATGTACAGTCTACAGAATACAACTCTTGAGATTCGTCCTCCTGCAGGCAGCCACGAAACAAAGGAACACCAAGGAACCCGTTCCTAGAAAAACATCAAGCACCCATCAGGTGAAGTAAAGAACAGATTGCGCAAACAGCAAAGAGCAAGTGAACAGCACATAGAATATCAAATATCAAACCAGGAGTCCAGGAATCTTCAGTTCAGTGCTGCTGGCTGACTGCCGGTCTTCACTGAAATGCCCCGGTCCTCACCGATCACTGATCAAACCAGCCAAAGGCAGCAGAAAAAAGTAACCAGTAACACATGGAACAGGAGCCTCGAAGTCCACCAAAGTGAATCCACTGCTGATCAGTCCTTACAATGTGGAACCCAAGACTGCTGCACTTTACTCCGACAGCGGCTAGACATCTTCAAACTCCTGCCCATTCTCTGCTCCCGTCCATGTTAACTTCAACCTTTCTCAACACCTCGATCAGAGAGAAGCAGTAGAGTCAATCAGTCTCTAGGCTGTACACTGCCCTTTCAACCTCACCGAACTCCTTTCGAAACAGCAGACCACCGAATCATTCATTTGGCCCAAGAGTACAGCATCAAAATGTAAATCACAGGTTTCAATCACATGCAGCTTAGTAGCAGATTCATATTTGAAAGAAGAAGTGGAAGAAGTAATTTTGTGAACTGTCTGTGCCCCCTTGTATTAGCCATTTCCACACTGGGAGCAAGTCTTTGGCTGTCCACTTGAACTATCTATTATCAACTTGATAACTCCATAAGTCACCTCTCATCCACCTTGGCTCCAAAGAGAAATGACCCCAGCTCGCTCGACTGATTCTCATAATGCATTGTGTCCAGTCCAGGCGGCATCTTGGTAAAGCCCCTCTGCACCCCCTAAATGATGACGGTGGCATCCATTTTGAAGGTCAATGGAGAGCAGCACTGGAGTGACCCTCCAGGACACAAGCCTGGGCAGAAGGTAAGGAGATCTTGGGATGCCCAGTCATCAATATCCCCCTGTTGGCCTCACTGGTGCAGTCCAAAGGAAAGCAAAGCAATACTTTTGGCACCAGCTTGACTGCAGGAGCTGCTGGAAGAATGTTCAGTGACATCCAGCTGCCTTACGGGCTCCACTCTGGATTTACCCCTGTAGCCTTCATCTCTCCCGAGGCGGCCCAGAATCATAATCAGAATCAGATCATTATCACCAGCATGTGTTGTGAAATTTGTTAACTTAGCAACAGCAGTTCAATGCAATGCATAATCTAGAAGAATAAATAGATAAATGTATCTGTATATTGAATAGATTAAAAATTGTGCACAACCAGAAAAATATTTAAAAAGTGAGACAGTGTTCATGGATTCAATATCCATTTAGGAATCGGATGGTAGAGGGGAAGAAGCTGTTCCTGAATCACTGAGTGTGTGCCTTCAGGCTTCTGTACCCCCTACCCAATGGTAACAGTGAGAAAAGGACATGCCCTGGGTGCTGGAGGTCCTTAATAATGGACACTGTTTTTCTGTTCCCTAAGGATGTCCTGGCTACTTTGTAGGCTAGTACCCAAAATGTAGCTGACTAAATTTTTATGACCTTCTGCAGCTTTTATCGATCTTGTGCAGTAGCCTCGCCCCCTCCCCCCCCACCAGACAGTGATGCAGCCTGTCAGAATGCTCTCCATGGTGCATCTATAGAAGTTTTTGAGTGTTCTTGTTGGCATACCAAATCTTGTTAAACTCCTAATGAAATATAGTCACTGTCTTGCCTTCTTTATAGCTGCATTGATATGCTGGGGCCAGGTTAGGTCATCAGAGATCTTGGCACCCAGGAACTTGAAACTGCTCACTCTCTCCACTTCTGATCCCTCTATGAGGATTGGTATGTGTTCCTTCGTCTTGCCATTCCTGAAGTCCACAATCAGCTCTTTCACCTTACTGAAGTTGAGTGCCAGTTTGTTGCTGCGGCACCATTCCATTAGCTGGCATAGCTCACTCCTGTATGCCCTTTTGTCTCCACCTGAGATTCGACCAACAATGGTTGTATCGTCAGCAGATTTATAGATGGTATTTGAGTTGTGCCTAGCCACACAGTCATGGGTATAGAGGGAGTAGAGCAGTCGCAAAGCACACATCCCTGAAGTGCACAAGTGTTGATCGTCAGCGAGGAGGAGATACTATCACCAGTCCACACAGATTGTGGTCTTCTGTTTAGGAAGTTGAGGATCCAATTGCAGAGGGAGGTACAGAGGCCCAGGTTCTGTAACTTCTCAATCAGGATTGTGGGAATGATGGTATTAAATGCTGAGCTATAGTCGATGAACAGCATCCTGACACAGGTGTTTGTGTTGTCCAGGTGGTCTGAAGCCGTGTGGAGAGCCATTGAGATTGCGTCTGCCATTGACCTATTGTGGTGATAGACAAATTGCAATGGATCCTGGTCCTAGTTGAGGCAGGAGTTCAGTCTAGTCATGACCAAACTCTCAAAGTATTTCATCACTGTCGATGTGAGTGCTTGTGGCAATAATCATTAAGGCAGCTCACATTATTCTTCTTAGGCACTGGTGTAATTGTTGCCTTTTTGAAGCAAGTAGAAACTTCCGCCCATAGCAGTGAGAGGTTGAATACTTCCGCCAGTTGGTTGGCACCGGTTTTCAGAGCCTTACCAGGTACTCTGTTGGGACCTTCTGCCTTGCGAGGGTTCACTCTCTTTAAAGACAGCCTAACATCGGCCTCCAAAACATAGAGCACAAGGCAGTGGGGCTACTTACCCATAGCTAGGGATCTGGTTTATATGCACCAAGGTGTGGCCACACGCTGATGGGCCTGCATGCTACGTGTGCAGGGGACTGACTCCTCCCCCATCCTCTGTACTTCAGCCCGAGTCCAAAGGAGTTCCGTTTCTGTGTGTCGCCAGTGAAGAGGCACCACAGGAGGCTTGCTGTTGGAGAGGCTATGTACTTGCAGGGAGAGACTTACACATTCAGCTCTCCTTTTCAAAGACTGCTAGCCAGTAGTGGAAGCTGAAAGTAAGAGTGACAAGCACTGCCCACTACACTACCACACTGGACGCATCACACCGACTATTTGACACCCTCTATAAATTTTCCTATAATTAGGTGACCAGAAATGAACTCAATATTCCAAGTGTGGTTTAACCAGAGTTTTATAGAGCTGAAGTATTACCTCGCAACTGTTAAATTTAATCCCTGGACTAATGAAGGCCAACACACCATATGTCTTCTTAATAATCCCATCAACTTTAAGGGATCTATAGACAAGGACACCGATTTCCCTCTGTTCCTCCAGAATCCTGCCACTAACCCTGTACTCCGCCTTCGAACTTGATCTTTCAAAGTGTATCACTTAACACTTTTCCACATTGCACTCTTTCTGCGACTTCTCAGCCCGGCTCTGCATCCTGTCAGTGTCCCATTGTAACCCTCGACACTGTGCACAACATCACCAGCCTTCTTGTGATCTGCATTGCTGGAGATTGCAGTGCAGTGCCTGTGATAACGTTGCATGTAAGTTTTTCATTGCACCTGCACATAAGTGAATTTGTGCCTATGACCATAAACTTGGAATTTGACATTGGCTTTATCATTCCTGAAGCTTAATAGGCATAGGCAATAATGTCTAATGGGAAATGAAGTCCATAACCCCTGAATAATAAAAGAACAGGAAAACCGGTAATGAATGATAAAGACTGTGAACTTCTGAAAGTTATTTGTCGTTGTTATTGAAAGATACAGTGATGCTTGATGGATGTGATAATATTCCAGGCACCATTACAAATGGTCATCCTAATATTTATATTTCTCCAAAGGGAGAGTGGCTCTTTTTGATGTTGATAGTGCAAGTACAAAGAGACGTACGCATCGTCTTCCCATGATTAACCAAAACATCACTTAAAAGATGTCCGGATAGGACCAGCAAAGATCAGAATCACAGAAGCCCTGTTGATTCGAGGAGGCAGACCTGAGGTGAGGCAGACTCAAGGCAGCAGGGCCTGGGCCTGAGAATGAGGAACAAGCCAAGGTTTGACCGATTTAAGCACGGGCCGAATTGGAAAGGTTTGGTATGGGCCGAGTTGAGGCTGCGAGTTCCGGGCCCGAGATCGAGAGTGAGGAATGACCTGTTGTCTGGTTGAGTTAAGCACCAGGCCAGTTTGAAAAGTCTGAGATGTCGGAGCCTGAGGTGAGCGGTGGGCCGGTGGTCAGCTCACGGCTCTGTGAGGTTTACTCACCTTTTGCGCATGAACTGAAGCTGCGGCCTGTAACTAACGGGCTCCTGGACTGGCTGCAGTGCGGACTGACTTTGTGGCTGTGGGCTCAATTTCCTGAACTTCAGTTCCAAATGTTATTTGCTTACTTTTATTGTTGGCACAATTAGATTTTTTTTCCTAAACATTAGGTGTGTTAAGGTCTTCTTTTTTAATGGGTTTTATTGGGTTTTATTTTGTGGCTGGATGTAAAGAGACCAATCGTAAGGTTGTATACAGTATACATACTTTAATCATAAATATACTTTGAACTTTGAACCACCCCTCCTTTCCTTTCCGGTTCCATCAACCTATCATCCACACAGTTCACCCACCAGCTTGCCCAGGCTCCCTATCTATTTGCTATTCCATGTGGCTTTTCCCCTCTCCCCCTCGTGCGTTCCATGAGCACCTCACGTGCGTATCAGATTCCAGCACTGCTTCCATTTGTGGTCCCGTTTATCACCCTCCCGCTGCCATCTGCACCTTCACTCTCCCTTCCCCCACCTGCTTGCACCTGCCTCTATCTATCAGTCACCTGTCCCGTCACCCTATTCCAGCCTCCTCCCTCCCCAACCGGGCTCCATCTGCCTGTCATCTTTCTCCCACCCCCTTGCTCAGACCTGCAGCCCCTGTTTTACCATCATACAATTCCACCCCCCCCCCCTTTTTAACGATGGCTGTCTCCCTTCTCCACTCCCCATGCTGATGGAAGGTTTCCACCCAAAACATGGACAAATGAGTCATCCCAACCACAATCGGTTCCAGCGGCTACCATCCAGGAAACGGTACTGCAGCGTAAAAGCCAGGACCAACAGGCTCCGGGACAGCTTCTTCCACCAGGCCATCAGACTGATTAACTCATGCCGACACAATTGTATTTCTAAGCTTTATTGACTGTCCTGTTGTACATACTACTTATTACAAATTACTATAATTTGCACATTGCACATTCAGACAGAGATGTGACCTAAAGATTTTTACTCCTCGCATATGCGAAGGATGTAAGAACTGAAGTCTGTGCTGTTCAATTCAAATTCAATTCAATTATATTCAGTTCAATTCCTTTGCCCCCTCCCCCCCCACCGCCAAGTATGTTGCTGTCTTGTACTCCAAGGACAGTCTTTTTAGAATTTTATTTAGGGACACAGCATGGCAACAGGCCTTTCAGGCCTAACAAGCCTAATTACTCCCATGTGACCAATTAACTTACTAACCCAGTCATTTTTGGGTGGGGCATGGCCAAGTGGTTAAGGCTTTGGACTAGCAATCTGTAGGTCGTGAGTTCGAGCCCCAGCCGAGGCATTGTGTTGTGTCCTTGAGCAAGGCACTTAACCACACACTGCTGCAGTCCACCCTGCTGAAAATGGGTACCGGCAAAATGCTGGGGGCGAACCTCATGATAGACTGGTGTCCTATCCAGGGGGTGAGTCTGGTACTCTCAGTTGCTTCAGGCCATGGAAACCTGCATAAGCACCGGCCTGATGAGCTTATATGATGAGCTTGGGACAGACTTCAACTTTTTAACTAACCATACATTTTTAGGATTTAGGAGAAAACCAGAGCATCTGCAGGAAATCCACACAGTCACAGGACGAACGTACAAACCCCTTACGAACAGTGGCGGATATTGACCCTGGGTCACTGGGGCACTGTAATAGTGTTACACTACCCTGCAGACTATGGTATAAGTCTTCATCAAGCTCCTGGCCAATGATACTCAGGCCACATGGTGGATACACTCCAGTCAATCCCAGGCAAAACCCTTCCCGCTATTGAGCATGTTGTTACAAAGGTCGCTACTACTAGAAAGCAGCATCCATCTCTGAGGACCCTCAAATTGAGGCCTTGCTCTCCTACCATCAGATAGGAGGTACAGGAGCCTTGGGCCCCACATCATCACGTTCAGGAACAGTTATTAACTGCAACCATCAGGCTATTGAACCAGCATGGATAATTTTACTCACCTCAACCCTGAATTGATTCCACAACCTACTTTCGGTAGGACTCTACAACTCTCAGGATCATTTATTGTTTTACTTGCGCAAGTTGTCTTATTTTGCAAATAGGCTGTTTGTGTGTCTTTGACTGTACGTAGTTCTTTATAAGTGGGCGACAGGGTAGCATAGTGGTGAGCGTAACAATTTGCAGAGCCACTGACATGAGTTCAATTCCCACCACTGTCTGTAAGGAGTCTGTATGTTCTCCTCGTGACTGTGCGAGTTTCCTCCGGGTGCTCCGGTTTCCTTCCATGGTTCAAAGCTGTACTAGCTGGTAGGCTAATTGGTCATTGTAAGTTGACCTATGACTAGGTGAGAGTTAACTCAGGGAATTGTGGGGCGACATGGCTTGAAGGGCAGGAAGGGGCAAATCCTTGCTGAATCTCAATAAGTATTGAATTCCTTTGTTTTCCTGTGAATGTCTGCAAGAAAGTGAATATCAAGCTAGTGTATGGTGAAATATTTACATAATCTGATAATAAATTTTCTTTGACTTTGCCTGCATTCACTAAAACAAGCTTTCTTGTAGTTATCCATTCACAAACAAGAGAAAATCTGCAGATGCTGGAAATCCAATCGACATAAACTAAGTGCTGGAGGAACTCAGCAGGGCATCTATGGAAAAGAGTACAGTCGATGTTTTGGGCCGAGACCTTTCACCAGGGTAATTATCCGTCCCTGATTGAGCGTATCAACACATTCGCTTATTTTGGTAGGATTTGTAGGGTATAGTGATACTTAATGAAGTTCACTCTGAAGTTCAGTTGCATCCTGCATTCTCCTCCATTCATTTTAGCAAAAACATTTTGTTCTCCAATTTTAATGATGCAAGGTATTCTAATTCACAAATGGAACTTTTTTTTAGGTAGAAGTTACAAACATATGAGAAGTAATTTGACACATGTGCCCTTTCGTTTGCTCTACCATTGAACACTTGAGAAAATTCACTGCAAGCTAGCATCCTAGCTGATGTACATACTGCTGGGAGATGAATGAGCTGTGGAACTGGTTCTGTGAAAATAGAAAATAAGGCATCTTTTACAAGAAATATGTTCACTGAAACTTTTCACCTCACTGCACAACTTGAGAAAAGCAAATTAGAAAAAAACTCATCCAGTGATTCGGTGGAAGAGAAAACAGAACGTTACTGCACAGTACAGGCCTTTCGGCCCATGATGTTGTGCTGACTTTTTAACCTACTCCAAGATCAATCCGTCCCTTTCCTCCTTCATTTGTCTTCCTATCTAAGAGTTTCTTAAATCCCCTTAAGTATCTGATTCTCCCACCATCCCTGGCAAGGTGTTCGATATACTCACCTCTCAAATCCCTCTTGTACTTTCCTTCGGTCACCCTAAAGTCATGCTCCTTGTATGAGCCACTTCCTCTCTGGGAAAAGGTCTCTGGCTATCCACCTGAACTATGCCTCTAATCATTTTGTACACCTCTATCAAGTCACCCCTCATCTTCCGTCACTCCAAAGAAGTGCCTGTTTATGTAATATAAATAACTAGGTTGATTGCTTAGAGCTTTGGAACTTTTAACAATGGTTGTCAATGAAATAAGAGCATAACCAGGAGTGAGCTATATATCTCCTTGGGTCTGCTCTATCACTAAACATCATGTTTCATTCTGTCTTGTGTGGTTTCCTGTCTGACCCATATACCATTTTATTCCCCTTGTGCTTGACCACTTAATAATTTCAGTCTCAAATATACTCTACAACCTTCTGTTTTATACAATAAGACCATAAGACATAGCAGCCAACTTAGGCGTGCCTTTCCATCATTCCTGATTTATTATCCCTCTTAACCCCATTCTCCTACCTTCTCTCCATACCCTTTGATGTCCTGACTATTCAAGAACCTGTCAATCTCTGCTTTAAATATACCCAATGACTTGGCCGCCACATCCAAGGGTGGCAATCATTTCCATAGATTTATAGCCCTCTGGCTAAAGAAGTTCCTTCATATCTCTGTTCTGAAGACATTTCCTTCTCATCAGAGGCTGTGCCCTCTGGTCCTAGACACCCAAACTGTAGGAAACACCCTCTCCACTTCCACTCCATCTAGACCTTTCACTATTCAATAGGTTTCAATGAGATCTCTTCCTGTTCTTCTAAACTCCAGCAAGTACAGACACAAAGCCATCAAGTGATCGTGATACTATGTTAAAATTGAATGTGAATTTAGAAAATTCCGAAGATTTACTGTCTGCGGAGAAATGAAATTCTACGTATCCTGGTCCTAATGTGCTGCAGTCTGAGTCACCAACTCTTAGCTTGAATCCTGACGCAGGGTCTCAAACTGAAATATCAAACATCCTGCTGACACCCATATGCTGTTTGACCCACTGAGCTCCTCCAGCAGCTTGTATTTACTGCTCCAGATTCCAGCATCAGTCATCTCTCCGTAGCTCCCACTTCAGGAATTTCCTGTCGGAGGAAGTGGCCTTCACCCTGTCAATTGCTCTCTGAATCTTCTACACTGCAATGAGATAAGGTTATTCTAAACTCCAGTGAGTACAGAGCAATGTTGATTTTTCTTTATAAGTCAAGTTCCTCATTTCGGGAATCAGTAGAATAAATCTGGTTGATAGTTTTTCACTTGGTACCTTTTGACAGAGCCATCAGCTCTTTACCCTTTACTAAATTAATGCCGTGCTCTTTGAAAGTGGGAAAAAATTTGACTCATCTCTAAAACTGCACACAGTCATCAGCTCTGTTTCTTTTTCTCACTGCCTGACCTATTGAGTATTTCCATGATTTTCTGCTTTGAAGCAGCACAGTAGCATGGCAGAAAGTGCAGCACTTCGCAAAACCAGTAATTGGGGTTCAAATCCCGCCACTATCTGTAAGGAGTTTCTATGTTCTTCCTGCGACCACATACTGATTTCCTCACACATTCCTCATAAATTGTTGGCATGCGATGTTGGTGCCGGAAGAAAATTATTTATTTCCTTTTGTATTTACACAGTTTGTTGTCTTGTGCACAACATCCAAGTCGGTGCGGTCTTTCACCGACTCTGTGACGGTTATTATCCTGTTTGGATTTATTCAGTATGCCCACAAGAAAACAAATCTCAGGGTTGCATACTGTTATGTTTTGTTACTTCAAAGAATGAAACCAATTAAAAGTAAGGCATTCGTACTCAAAATGTGAGAGTAACTTTGAGCTTACCTTAAGCAAGGGGCGCACATATCACATGGTAGTGCGATGATGCATGCTATCAATGTATTTATACATATAAACCATGATGAATTATTTAAACAAGAATGCTTAATCAAACAATATGTGTGTACATACACACACAAGATTCTCAAATATTACTTACATATTAAATATACAACATATTGTATATGGTGGCATGTTTGAACTTTGTACTTTGAACTTTGACATTTGCAGAACACATTCGTTGTTCTGGTCATTGCTGCAAATGATGCATTTCACTGGGTTTTAATGTTTGGATGTACTTGTAACAAATAAAGCTAATTTTTAATATTCATTGCTTCTAATGTATGTGGTGGGTTCTGTCTTAACAATTGTTTTATTCCAATAATGGATTATGCAGTGTGTAACAACTTTAAGGCATATCAAAGTTAACTGCAAATTAGGACTGTAAGATTGTGATTTTTTTTAAGACAGTTTCAGGCAACTCTATAATGGATAATAAAAAATGTCAGACTTCTTAAATTAGTCATCTAAGGAATGTGATAAAATAACCATGGCAAAGGAGAACATAAAAAATAAATTAAGGAGCACAACTTAGAGAATTTAATATATAAGCAAAAAGCAATGAGAAATCATGAGACATGAAACAAATTATGCGGCAGTGTCTGATGTTTTCCACCTGAGAGTATTGAACGAACTAAATAAAGAAATAGTTGATGTGTTAGTCCTAATTTTCCACTGTCTCTTGGGTCTGTTTCCCAGGACCTGATGTTGAATAGTAGAGGACTCGATGACAAGATGGCTCTTGATCTCACAATCTACTTCATCGGGGCTTTTCAAAGTTCAAAGTACATTTATTATCAAAGTATCATCAAATACTTCATTAAGTACTATTATCATTAATACATTACACAACCTTGAGATCTGCCTGCTAGCAAGGAAGCCACAACACACACACAAACACAAACACAAACACACACACACACAAATACAAACACACACACACACACACACACACACACACACACACATATACACACACACACACACACACACACACACACACACACACACACACACACACACACACACACACACACACACACACACACACACACACACACACACAACACCACTCCACTCCCTTTGCAAGTTTTGCTCACTTCTTTCTCAAATCCTGCTAAAAACATTGTTTACATTATTTACATCATTTATTATAATATTGTAATTTGTCTTTTACTGTGCCTACTGTTTATTAATTATTGTACTGTCTTGCACTGTTTTGTGCACTTTATGTAGTCCTGTGCAGGTCAGAAGTCTAATGTAGTTTGGTGTTGTTTCACGTAGTCTAGTGTAGTTTTGTGTTGTTTCAGGTAGCACCATGGTCGCGGATGACCGTTGTTTTGTTTTTACTGTGTACTGTACCAGCAGTTATGGTTGAAATGACAATAACAAAGCGACTTGACTTGAAACCAAATGGAGCCCATTATAAAAAAGGGCCAACACCCAATGTGCAGAAAAACAAAACAAATCATGCAACCAATGAAAGTAAGCAACTAACATTCAGAACTGAAGTTCAGGAAAGTGAGGCCACCAGTCACAGCCGAACCAGTTGCAGGCCGCAGCCTCAATCCAGTGCAGAGACAAGTAAATCTTGTGGAGAATGAGCTGAACACTGGCCTCTCCCTCTCCTCCAGACCCAACACCTTGACACAGCCGGCCAGCACTGTGAGGGTCATGTTTTTTGACTTCTCCAGTGCATTCAACACCATCCGCCCTGCTCTGCTGGGTGAGAAGCTGACAGTGATGCAGGTGGATGCTTCCCTGGTGTCATGGATTATTGATTACCTGACTGGCAGACCACAGTACGTGCATTTGCAACACTGTGTGTCAGACAGAGTGGTCAGCAGCACTGGGGCTCCACAAGGGACTGTCCTGCCTCCCTTTCTCTTCACCATCTACACCTCGGACCTCAACTACAACACAGAGTCTTGCCATCTTCAGAAGTTTTCTGATGACTCTGCCATAGTTGGATGCATCAGCAAGGGAGATGAGGTTGAATACAGGGCTACGGTGGGAAACTTTGTCACATGGTGTGAGCAGAATCAACTGCAGCTTAATGTGAAAAAGACTAAGGAGCTGGTGGTGGACCTGAGGAGGGCTAAGGCACTGGTGACCCATGTTTCCATCCAAGGGGTCAGTGTGGAGATAGTGGAGGATTACAAATACCTGGGGATACAAACGGACAATAAACTGGACTGGTCAAAGAACACTGAGGCTGTCTACAAGAAGGGTCAGAGCTGTCTCTATTTCCTGAGGAGACTGAGATCCTTTAACATCTGCCGGACGATGCTGAGGATGTTCTACGAGGCTGTGGTGGCCAGTGCTATTATGTTTGCTATTGTGTACTGGGTCAGCAGGCTGAGGGTAGCAGACACCAACAGAATCAACAAACTCATTCGTAAGGCCAGTGATGTTGTTGGGGTGGAACTGGACTCTCTGACAGTGGTGTCTGAAAAGAGGATGCTGCGGAAGTTGCATGCCATCTTGGACAATGTCTCCCATCCACTCCATAATGTACTGGTTAGGCACAGGAGTACATTCAGCCAGAGACTCATTGCACTGAGATGTAACAATGAGCGTCACAGGAAGTCATTCCTACCTGTGGCCATCAAACTTTACAACTCCTCCCTCGGAGTGTCAGACACCCTGAGCCAATAGGCTGGTGCTGGACTTATTTCCATTTGGCATGATTAACTTATTTTTATTTAATTATTTATGGTTTTATATTGTTATATGTCTTCACTATTCTTGGTTGATGCGGCTGTAATGAAACCCAGTTTCCCTTGGGATCAACAAAATATGTCTGTCTGTCTGCCTGATTTTCAGTCTGGCCCAACTTTTAAATTGGTCAATTTGTTGTGTCTGTGGACAACTACATATTAAATAAAAGCATGGACCCAGGGGATGGCTTTAACTGGTGTATTCACATTGCAGCGAGGAAGAGGGAGAGAGAGAGATATGCCGCTGAATGTCAAGGGACGATGGTTAGAGCCTTTCTTGTTGGAGATAGTTACTGCCTGCCACCTGTATGGCTCAAATGTTACTTGCCAGTTTTCAGCCCAGACCCTGCTGCATTTGAGTATAAACTGCTTCACTATCTGAGGAATCACGAATGGTGCAGGACATTGTGCAGGCACTTGTGAACATCCCCACTTCTGACCTCATGATGAAGGGAAGGTCATCGATGAAGCAACTGAAGATGGTTGGTCCTAGGACACTTCCCTGAGGAACTCCAGCGGTCTTGACGATGAGATGATTGACCTCCAACCACCACAACCACCTTCCTTTCTGTCAGGCATGATTCCAACCAGCAGAGAGAGTTTCCCCCTAATTCCCATTGATTCCATTTTAGCTAGGGCACCTTGATGCCATACTTGGTCGAATGCTGCCTTAATGTCAAGGGCTCTCGTGGGGCTAACAGCTCTGGACCTGTGGAGTGGCATCAGGTTTGGTACGTGTCTTGTCTGAGGCAACGTTCTCAGTTTCCGGTGTCACTTTGCTGCCAGTGACATGATCATCAATGAGAGGTAAGTCCAGTGACTGTAATGTGTCTGTCTTGTTTGATACGATCGATTCAGGTGTGTTCTTTAGTTAAGCATCCAGAATCTGGTCCACATGATGTCTCCAAGTCTGATCTCCAACATCCACTGTGTACATCATTGGTCCATTTATTGTAGCTACCCTACCGTGTGTCCACTTGCCTTGGTAATCACATAGTAGGATTTCCTGTACGATCTCAAAACTCCTTACTGCTTCACTTTGCAACCGGGTGTACTGCTTATACTGCACTTTCCTCTGTAGACCTGGTTTCTGGAGGTCTATGTGAGATGCAGCTGTTTGATTTGTCCTCTGGTGAAGGGATTTCCAATATATGAAAAGTAAGTTGGCCACCTTGTGCTGTAGAGAATTGTCCTCCTTGTCCATGGCTTTAATGGATGTTTGAAGGTTTTGATAAACCTTTCAGCTAATGTATTCATTGCTGGGTGGTGAGCAGCTGATTGAAATGTCTGATACCATTTTTCTTCGGAAGAGTCGGAAATCTTCTGATGTGTATTGTGGTCTGTCAAAACTCACAATTTGTTCTGGTAAGCCATTTCCAGTGAAGATATTCTTCTAAGCAGAGACAGTCTTTGTTGAGGTGGTTGAGTTCGTTGGTATAACTTTCAGCCGCTTTGAATGAGCATCTACAATAATCAGGAACATAGAGTCCATGAGTGGCCCAGCAAAGTCAATATGTACTCTTTGCACTGGTGAGGACACCCATGGGTGTAACGGTTGCCAAAGTCTTCAGTCTCTTTATCTATTCTTGGCCACCACACATAGCTCCGGGTGAGACTCCTCATCTTGCCTGAACTCGGGTGTCCCTCATGCAGATTTTTTAACACTCCAGTGAGCAGCTTAGAGGGAACCACAACACAAAATCCACACATCAGTGTTCTTTGACATACCGACCACTGGTTTCATCTCACTGACAACTCTAGAAGCATACGGTTACCATAAACTGGCCACCTTGCAACGTGATTTCATACATTCCCAACAATGTTGGGTCAGCCCTTCTTACTCTTTATATTTCAAAATTTATTACTGGCAACTGGTCCGCCAATGCAGTGTGGAACACTGCTGCTGAATCACAGTATGAAGACTTTTCTTCTTCAGTTGCCAATACTGGAAGATGTTACAAGCTATCAGCATTGCTGTGTTGTTTAGTATCTTGACTTCCATATTATAAGAGTGGGCTGCTAGGAATGGTGCCTTCACTTTCTTCATCACAGGGGCAATGGGTGTGGCCTGATCGCTCCACTCAACCATAGAGAGGATTCCAGATACCTCCAAGCTCTGCACTTCAATGTCCAATTTTGGATATAGTGTGTAAGGCACAGGATGCGCTTTATGGAATCTTAGTGTTGGTATTTCACCTAGTTCAATTCTGGCCTTCATGCTTTTGATTTACCAATCCCCTTCTCCAACACGTTCACATTAGCATTAAGCAGCTGTGCCAGTCTCTGGTTAGCGTTACCGTTTGGGTTGCAGTTGCCCATTGATTGCACTATTAGAGCTTTGATTGGGGACTAGTCTAGTTGCACTTTTCTCAACCATTCATGTCCGAAAAGCACTGGCCCTCCACTTTGTAATGCATAAAGCTCTAACTGTTGGGCATGGCCTCACATTTACTTTCAGTTTAGCTTTGGGAGACATTTTTTCACCTGTGTAAGTCTTTATCATCACTGGGGTGTTCCCTTATGGTATTTTATAAAACAGTCTGTTGTAGTCAACCTCTGGAATTATGAGCAGAGCAGACCCTGTGTCCAGCTCTGTTTTCAGTTTTGCACTAGACTCATCTATTGTGACCCATATGATTTTGTGATCTGCTTCAGTTTTACTATGCAGTTCTAGACGTGACAGCTCACCTTTGTCAGATTCAATATTATCTGATTCTGCTTTACATTTGGAAACTTAATGCATTTGTTTAGCTCTGTATTTGAATCTTTTGACTCAGTTGTGCTTTTTGTCGGCCTCGCACACTGTCTCTATGTGACCTTGTCTGCGATACTCTCTGCAAACTTTTTCTGTGAACCGACAGTCATTTGCATCGTGGGAGGATTTGCCACACCAAGTTTTGCTTTTTGCACCATTCAGGGACATTTCTCTTGTATCTCTTATAGATAGCAGGGTCAAGGGATATAGGGAGAGGACAGGAACGGGGTACTGATTGTGTATGATCAGCCATGATCACAGTGAATGGTGGTGCTGGCTAGAAGGGCCGAATGGCCTACTCCTGCTCCTACTGTCTATTGTCTATTGTCTGTTTTGTGAATTTAATATTCTAACCTCCTTTTCTGTAATTCAGCTGCATCCTTTGCTGCAGTCTCTAACGATGTTGCAACCGTCAAAGCTCGTTCTGAGGTGAGATCTCTTTCAGACAGTTGCCTCATTTGCGTGCTCTGACAATGCATGCCATATACAAGCCTGCACCTTAATGCATCAGAAAGTCCGTCTCTGAAATCACAGTACTGGGAGGGTTTGCACAGTTCTGCAATGCGGTCAGAAATGCTTCATATTTTGACTGGTTCCTTTTGTAAAATCTAAGTCTCCCAGCTATTACCAGTGGGGTAGGGCCCAAGAGATTTTGTAAAATTGCAAAAATTTCATTGAACATCATGCTTGCTGGCTTTTCAGGGGTTACGAGGTTGCATAATAAACTGTATGTTCTTGGGCCAATTAAGCTGAGAAATGTAGGGCTTTATTTTGCTCTTCCATGTTGTTCATGTTACAGTACAGTTCAACCCTCTCAGTATATGACTCCCAGCCTTCATTGGTGCGATCACATTCATCAACTTTCCCGACTGAGGCCATCGCTATGTTATTTTCACTTTAAATTCAGCACATCTTTCACTGTTACTCTGCACTGTACTCATGCTTTTGTTAGAGTCCCTGACAGCCTTCTCATGCCTTCACTGTTTCATCCCGTAACAGTCGGTGTAGTTCGGGATATTTTCTGGCATTTAGGTTCATACTCGTTGCCGATTTGTTGTGCCTGTGCACATCTATATATAAATTAAAGAAAAGCACGCACACGGGAGATGGCTTTAACTGGTGTATTCAGATTGCAACGAGAGAGAGCGCAATGTGCAAGCTCCATCTTAGGTAAGAGCCTCTGTACTGTCCAAGACATCTTCAAGGAGCGGTGTCTCAGAAAGGTGGTGTCCATCATTAAGGTTCCCCATCATCAGGATGTGCTCTTTTCTCACTGTTACCATCAGGAAGGAGATACAGAAGCCTGAAGGCACACACTCAGCAATTCAGGAACAGCTTCTTCCCCTCTGCCATCCGATTCCTAAATAGAAATTGAACCTATGTCAATACCTCACTTTAAAAAAAAATTATATTTCTGTTTTTGCAGTATTTTAAGTCTATTTTATATACATGTAGATACCGTAATTACTTATTTATTTTTAAAATTTCTATATTATGCATTGCATTGCACTATTACTGCTAAATTAACAAATTTCACAACACATGCCCTCTATTTTTTTAAGCTCCACAAACCTAACCAGGAGTCTCATAAAAGACCTTATTGTATCCGCCTCCACCACCATCACTGGCAGCCCATTCCACGCACTCACCACTCTCTGCTAAAAAACTTACCGCTGATATCTCCTCTCTAGCTACCTCCAAGCATCTTAAAATTGTGTTGTTGTGCTAGCCATTTCAGCCCTGGGAAAAAGCCCCTGACTATCCACACGAGCAATGCCTCTCATCATTTTATACATCTCTATCAGGTCACCTCTCATCCTCTGTCGCTCCAAGGAAAAAAAGCCGAGTTCACTCAACCTATTCTCATAAAGCATGCTCCCCAATCCAGGCAACATACTTTTAAATCTCCTCTGCACCCTTCCTATGGTTTCCACATCCTTCCACAGAATTGAGCACTGTACTCCAAGTGGGGTCTGACCATGGGTCCTATATAGCTGCAACATTACCTCTCGGCTCCTAAGCTCAATCCCATGATATATGAAGGCCAATGCACCGTACGCCTTCTTAACCACAGTCAACCTGCACAGCAGCTTTGAGTGTCCTATGGACTCGGACCCCAAGATCCCTCTGATCCTCCATACTGCCAAGAGTCTTACCATTAATACTATGTTCTGTCATCATATTTGACCAACAAAAATGAACCACCTCACACTTATCTGGGTTGAACTCCCATCTGCCACATCTCAGCCCAGTTTTGCATCTTAACAATGTCCCACTGTAACCTCTGACAGCCCTCCACACTATCTACATCACCCCCAACCTTTGTGTCATCAGCAAATTTTTTAACCCATCCGTCCACTTCCTCATCAGGGTAATGTATAAAAACGACAAACAGAAGGGGTTCCAGAACAGATCTCTGAGGCACACCACTAGTCATCAACCTCCATGCAGAATATGACCCATCTACAACCACTCTTTGCCTTCTGTGGGCAAGACAATTCTGGATCTACAAAGCAAGGTCTCCTTGAATCCCATGCCTCCTTTCTTTCTCAATAAGCCTTGCTTATGGGATACCTTATCAAATGCCTTGCTAAAATTCATATACACTACATCTACTGCTCTACCTTCAACAATATGTTTAGTCACGTCCTCAAAAAATTCAGTCAGGGTTGTAAGGCACTTTGACAAAGCCATGCTGACTATTCCGAATCATATTATGCCTCTCCAAATGTTCATAAATCCTGCCCCTCAGGATCTTCTACATCAACTTACCAACCACTGAAGTAAGACTCATAGGCCTATAATTTCCTGGGATATCTCTACTCCCTTTCTTGAATAAGGGAACAACATCCCTCACTTCCCACAGTAGCCTGGGGTACATCCCATCTGGTCCCGGTGATTTTTCCAACTTGATGTTTTCCAAAAGCTCCAGCACATCCTCTTTCTTAATGTCTATATGCTCAAGCTTTTCAGTCCACTGTAAGTCTTCCCGACAATCACCAAGATCCTTTTCCATAGTGAATACTGACACAAAGTATTCATTAAGTACCTCAGCCATCTCCTCCGGTTGCATACACACTTTCCCACTGACTCACTTGATTCACTACTATTCTCTCACGTCTTATCCTCTTGCTTTTCGCATACTTGTAGAATGTCTTGGGGTTTTCATTAATCCTGTCTGCCAAGGCTTTCTCATGGCCCCTTCTGGCTCTCCTAATTTCATTCTTAAACTCCTTCCTGCTAGCCTTATAACCTTCTAGATCTCTATCATTACCTAGTTTTTTGAATCTTTCATATGCTTTTCTTGTTGACTAGATTTACAACAGCCTTTGTACACCATGGTACCTGTATCCTACCATCCGTTCCCTGTCTCACTGGAATGTACCTATCAGAACTCCATGCAAATATCGCCTGAACATTTGCCACATTTCTTCTGTACATTTCCCTGAGAAGATTTGTTCCCAATTTATGATTCTGGTAATGTCAAACGTACTGTAGAACAGTACAGCACAGAAACAGGCCCTTCAGCCAATGATGCTTGTGCTGAACACTATTCCCAATTAAACTAAGTGTCTTCCTTCTGCACATAGTCCATATCCCAACATTTCCTGCATGTCCATGTGTCTATCTAGAAGTCTTTTAAATGTCTGCTTCCATCATAACCTTGGAAACCTATTCCAGTACCCATTAATCTCTGTTAAAAGAAAACCTGCACCTCAGTATTCAAAGTAAATGTATTATCAAAGTATGTATATGTTACCAAATCCTGCCTTGAGATTAATTTTCTTTCAGGTATTTACAGGACACTAATAAACATAACTGAATTTTACATACATAAGCAGACAGACAAACTGTGCAAATAGAACTGTTACTGAGAACATTGGTTGTGAAGAGTCCTTGAAAGTGAGTTTGTATATTGTTGAACTGGTTCAGAGTCATAATGAATGAAGGTATCCACACTGGTTCGGGAGCCAGAGGGCTGCAGGACAATAACTGTTCCTGAAGCTGGTGGAATGTACCTACATAATGGGAAGAGCAGGAAGACAGCATGACCTGGATGGTGGGTGTTTTCGATAATGGATGCTACTTTCATGTAAATGTTCTCAATGCTGGGGAGAGCTTCACCTGCGATGGACTGGGCTGTATCCACTAGTTTCTGTACCCTAAGGTGTTTCTGGAAATGAGTGTTTCTACATCAGTTTGTACTTACATCTCCTATAAATTTTGTTTCCCCCCCCCCAGCTTAAACCCATGTAACTGGTAATTGGTTGTTACTGTCACATCCAAAGTGAACAAAGTTGTTTTGGTGACCATCTTCACATTAGTTCAGTAAGTTTTTGTACGAAGGAAAAGCAATAACAGAATGCAGAATATAGCGGTGTAGTTACAAAGTGTGGTGCAGACAGATAATAAGTTGAAAGGAATGACCTCAGGTTTGTGTAATGTATGAATTGATTTCCTTTAGAGCATGACCCCCGCCCCCTTACCAGTACGTATTGATCTGTAGTCTGCACATTGACCTGTTGTCTACACACGCGCATTGCCATCTCTTGCTCTCACTCCAATGTTGATACACCAGTTAAAGCCATCTCCCGCGTGTCTGCTTTTATTTAATTGATATGACACAACAAATTGGCGATGAGTAGCAACCAGAATGTCGAAAATATCATGAGCTGCACTGGCAGTTACAGGATGAAACAGCGAGAGTTAAACAGCACGAGAAACCCAAACAGATGCATGAGTAGCAGTGAAAGATGTGCTGGAGGTTAGAATGTGGAAAACACAAAATGTCCCTGAATGGGTCAAAAAGCCAAAAATGTTATTGGTGTGGCAAATCCTCCCATGATGCAAGTGACTGTTGGTTCAAGGAAAAAGTGTGCAGAAAGTGTCACAGACAAGGTCACATAGAGAGAGTGTGCAAGGCAGACAAAAGGCACAGCCGAGTGAAAAGTCTCACACACAAAACTAAGCAAATGTATCAAGTTACCAAATGTAGAACAGAATCAGACAACATAGAGTTGGACAAAGGTGAACTGTCATGACTAGAACTGCCAGTTGCGGGTTGACCCAGAGCCCAACTTGGAGCTTACATCTAGTAAGAGGACTTTGCGGTGTTTAACTGAAGCAGATCACAAAATCAACTGGATCACAATTGGTGTGTCCAATGTAAAACTGAAAATGGAACTGGATACAGGGTCAACTTTGTCCATAATTCCAGAGGCTGACTACAACAGACTCTTTTCTAAGAAACCATTAGAGAGGACCTCAGTGATACTGAAGAGTTACATAGACAAAAAAGCATCCGCCCCCCCCTCCAAAAGCAAACTGAAAGTAACTCTAACGTATGGAGGCCAAACACAACAGTTAGAACTTTATATATTGAAAAGTGGAGGGCCAGCTCTTTTTGGATGTGAGCAGTTGAGAAAAATCCAACTAGACTGCCTCTTTCTCAAAGCTCTGAGTGTGGCATCAACAGGCAACAGCAGCCCAAATGGTAGCACTAACCCAGAGGCTGTCACAGCTGCTTAATGCTAATAAGAAGGTGTCTGAAAAGGGAATAGATAAACAGATTGAAAACTTGGCCAAAAGCTGTTCAGGATGCCGAGAAGTTCAAAATGCTGTGGATACTCATTCGAAGTGGCTGGAAGTTAGTCAATGAAGTCAACCACCTGAGCAAAGATTGTCTCTGCTCTGAGGACTAGGTTTACCAGAGATGGCTTACTCAAACAAGTTGTGGGTGACAACGGACCACAATACACATCAGAAGAATTCCAAATGTTCATGAAGAAAAATGGCATCAGACATTTCAAGTCAGCTCCTCACCACCCAGCAATAAATGGGTTAGCTGAAAGATTTATCCAGGCCTTCAAGAGGTCCATTGAAGCGATGGACAAAGAGGACACTTCTCTGCAGCACAAGGTAGGCAACTTCCTTTTTGTGTATCGGAATTTTGATCATGCGATGACAAATCAAACACCTTCATGAACAGGAATCTGAGATTGCGCATAGACCTCCTGAAACCAGATCTACGGAGGGAAGTGCAGAATAAATAGTTCAGCCAGTTGCCAAGTGAAGCAGCAAGAAACTTCAGGACTGGACAGGAAGCCCTAGTGCGTGATTACCAAGAAGATAAGTTGACACACGGTAGGATAGCTAAAAGAACTGGACCACTGATATACACAGTGGATGTTGGAGATCAGGCGTGAAGATGTCATCTGGACCAGATACTGGATGCTCAAGCAAAGGACACACCTGTGTCAACTGCATCGAACAAGATGAACACACTACAGTCACCTGATGATGTCACTGACAGCGACGTGACACAGGAAACTGAGAACGTTGTCTTAGACAAGACAACTACCAAACCTGATGCCTGTCCATAAGTCCAGAGGCGCTATCCTGAAAGGAGAAGAGTGCCACCCAAAAGACTGAATCTTTAGAACTGTGAAGTTAATTATGGACTGTTATTGTGAAAGCATGCTTATTTGGAATTTGGATTTAGGAAAGGGAAATAGAATGTTTTGTACGTATACAGTTTATATTGCATTAATCGAAAGGGGGAGGATTTATTTTAAGCAAATGACCCCATAACCTCTCCCCCATCCCCAGCACTACATATTGATCTGTAGTCTGTCTACCCAGGTGTTCTCTCTCTCTCATTGCAATGTGAATACACCTATTAAAGCCACCTTCTGTGTGCGTGCTTTTACTTAATTGATATGTACGTTTAACACTGCAGAGCTGTCTAATTTTACAACTTTCTGTAGCTTCTTTCGGAGCTCTGCAGTACCTTCACCCCGTACCAGACAGTAATGCAGCGTGTCAGTATGCCCTCCATGGTCTATCAATAGAGGTTTTTGAGTGTTTTAGGAGACAAACGAATTCTCTTCAATCTCCTAATGAAATGTAGCTGCTGGCTTGCCTTCTTCATAGCTGCGTCCAGATGTTGGGTCCAAGTTAGATCCTCAGATATCTTGACACCTAGGAACTTAGAATTGCTCACTCTCTCCCTTTCTGATCCCTCTATGAGAATTGGTTCATGTTCCCTTGCCTTACCCTTCTTGAAGTCCACAATCAGCCCTTTTGTCTTATTGACGTCAAGTACAAACTTGTTGCTGTGACACCACTCAACTAGCTGGTATATCTTGCTCTTGTACACCCTCTCATCTCCATCTGAGATTCTACCAATGATAATTGTATCATCAGAATCTGCACAGTACTTCTTATAAAAGATGAAAAAGCTAGAAATTGAGTGTATCTTGTTTCCTGAATTGGAGTGTAATTGTTGGTGACAGAGAATGGGATAGGAGACAGCAAGTGGGGATGACATTCTTCTGTTTGTGAGGTAGAATGGTGATGTTCTTCAGGGATTGCATGGCGGTCTAAGCCTTTCCCCATAAAATACATAAAAAGCAGCAAGTATATTGCATAACCACATTTCCAGGTGATGAAGAAGAGGCAGAATGAATTGTGTAAATATGAGCAGAATGTTACTAAAGGAGATAAGCATAGCACGGAAAACTACAAATGTGAAATATTGCAGCGTTATCTGTGCTGGGCTGAAGAAAATGAAACTGAAATATTTTTATGTAAAGCAACAATGGTGTGGTGGATTATAAAGATATAGATGTCTATGTGGACGGAACAGTAAAAGCCTGGGCAAAGATCTAACTATGAAAGGAAATGGACTGTCTTTCTCTTAACATAACTGTGATACAAAAATGAGGAAAGGCACTTTATTTGTACAAATCCTTGGTCAGCCTGGGCCACCATGCTTCAGTAATGATATATTGATCTTCAAGGGAGCAAGGTGAAGATTTCCCAGAATTCAACACAAGAGATTCTGCAGATCCTGGAAATCGTGAGGAACACGCACAAAATGCTGGAGGAGCTCAGGAATAAACTGTTGATATTTTAGGTTGAGACCTTGCATCAGGGCTGGAGAGGAAGGAGGAGAAACCGGAATAAGAAGGTGAGAGACGGAAGTTATACAGGCTGGTAGGTGATAGGGGAAAGGTGGATGACGGAGGAGGGGGAATGAAGTATGAACCTGGGAGATGATAGGGAGAACAGATAGGAGGTTGAAGAAGAAGAAGAAATCTGGTAGGAGAGGAGAGGGGGCTGTGGGAGAAAGGGAAGTAGAAGTGGCATCAGAGGGAGGTAATAGACAGGTGTGGGGAAGAGAAGGGGTAAAAGGGGAGACAGAATGGGGAATGAAGAAAGGAGAAGCAGGGTGAAAGTTCCAGAAGTTAGTAAAATCAATGTTCATGATGTCAGGTTGGAAACTACCCAGATGGAATATGAACTTAAGAACATGAGAAATAGAAGCAAGAGTAGGCCATCTGGCTCATTGAGCCTGCCCTGCCATTCAATAAGATCATGGCTGATCTGTCCATAAACTCAGCTCCATCTACCTGCCTTTTCCCCATAACCCTGATTCCCTTACTATGTAAAAACCTATCTGTTTCTGAAATATATTTAGTGAAAAAGCCTCAGCTGCTTCCCTGGGCAGAGATTTCCACAGATTCATTAGTCTCTGGGAAAAACAGTTTTTCCTCATCTCCATCCTAAATCTTCTCCCCTGAATCTTGAGGCGATGTCCCCTAGTTCTAATATCATCTACCAATGGAAACAACTTTCCTACTTCTGAGGTCTTTTTCCACTAAGCTGAGAATGTGCTCATTGTGACAGTACAGGAGGCTATGACAGAATGGGAAGTCAAATTGAAATTATGAAGATGGGTGATTTATCTTGGCCTGATTTTTACTGAACTCAGGAATCTGATTTAATCGAGGTACCTAAAATAATGAAAGATGTGATATAATAGATGCAGAGTAATTATTTCATTTGTTGGATGAATCCCAAAAAAAAGGAATGACCTTAAATTTTGAGCCAGATACATCTGAATAAAATCAGAAAGTTGTTTTTCGCATAATGGATATTGAAAATTGGAACTATGTTCTCAAATGGATGTGTTATCAAAGTCAATTCAAAGTGTTCATGGATTGGTGGATTTTTGTTCAGTAAGGATCTAAATTGTTATGGGATATACATGATAAATGGGAGCAAAATCAACCGTGCTCATATTAAATATCAGGGGATACCTTAGTAGCAGGTTTACCTTTTTGTTTATTACATTACCATCAAATAAAGCTCTGAAGTTTAATGATGTAGCATTAAAAGTGATCCAATTAGTTTCATGAACAATCTGTGTACCTTCTGCTGGAAAGTTGCACAAATCCAGGTGATGTTTCATTGCAATAGCAGGAAATAGTTGTGATTGACCTGGACTATGTCTTGATGCAAACTATTCGTAGATCATAATCCATCCAATCAACACACACAAAATGCTGGTGGAACCCAGCAGACCAGGCAGCATCTATGGAAAAAAGTACAGTCGATGTTTTAGACCAAAACATCAACTGCACTTTTATCCATAGATGCTGCCTGGCCTGCTGAGTTCCTCCAGCATTTTGTGTGAGTTGCTCTGATTTCCAGTATCTGGAGATATTCTCTTGTTTGTTATAATCTATTTGGTGCACACTTCCCCTTTCTTTTCCTTATTCTGTGAAACTTGTCTAAATGTAATGGTGTATGTAGGAGAATGTAAGGGTGAGGAGAGGTAACTTCATAAAATCATGATTGGCTCTTATTTCTTTCCTTTTGTATTTGCACAGTTTGTTGTCTTTTGCACACTAGTTGAACACTCAAGTTGGTACAGCCTTTCATTGATTCTGCTGTGGTTATTACTCTGTTGAGTTATTGAGTATGTCCACAAGAAAATGAATCTCGTGGTTGTATATGCTGACAAATATGTACTTTGATAATAGATTTACTTTGAACTTTGATAGGATGAATGCATACAGTCTTCTTACCAGGTTTGGGGAATCAAGAACTAGAGTTAAAGATGAAAAGGGAAAGACCTAATAAAAAGAGAGGGACAACTTCTTCATTCATAAGGTTGTATTTACAATATATGCAACGAGCTACCAGAACAAAAAAATAGCTAAGAGAGGTATGTTTAGAAGACTTTTGGACAGGTAAGTGGATAGTAGAAGATGGAAGTAGAAAATGGGCCAAATACTTTGATTGGCATCTTGTTTCACATGGATCATTGGTGCTGAAGGCCTGTTTGAGTGCTGTTTGAATTTGTGACCAGTTTTAGAGCTCATCTAAGGCATGAGGTCTCTTCTGTAGAGTATGGTAGGTGGGCACCTTCTATTCTCGACAACTCTGTTTCCATAAGCTGCAAGAATGGTCTGGAATTTGTGATAGTAACCACAGCAAGATTGCCTACTTTCACCACAAAACTGACTTAGTTTAATGTATAAATATTGACTTTAGTTTTTGGTGTATCTAACATTGCTACCAGTTATTAATATCCTTGATTGTCACTGAGAAAGTGGTAGTGACAATTTATTGCATGTTCAGGTGGTTTCAGGGGCCATTTACGTGCCAGTCACATTGGAGAATCTGAATTTGCATCTTGGCCAGACCAGGTTGGGATGACAGATGAATGTGTTTTTCATAACAATCTGGCAGTATGTGAGATCTTCACTACTAAGAATAGTTGTAGTTTTTGTTCCAAAAGTCCAGGTCAGTAACTGAATTTTAAATCTCACAGCTGCCGCGGTTGGATTTGAACTCAAGATGCTGGGTTCAGATCCTGCTCGGATAACCTCACCTCTGCATCACACCATTGCTTTGAGATAAAGTGCAAAGCTCAAAGTTCAAGGAAAAACTTATTATCAAAGTGTGCATATGTCACCATATACTACATTGAGATTCATTTTCCTGCAGGTATTCACAGTAGAACAAATAAATAAATGAAATCCAAACTACACACAAAAATTGACAAACAACAAAATTGACAATGTGAAAAAAGACAAATTGGCAAATACAAAAAGTAAGTAAATCAATCAATCAATCAATCAGTCAATCAATAAATGGATAGATAATGCTGAAAACATGAGTTGTAGAGTTCTTGAAAGTGAGTGCAAAGATGTGGCATCTTCATTCCTTCTCCACAGTAATCAATGAACAAAGCAAGACATAATCTGCATTTGAACATGTTGTACACTAAAATACCTGGAAATTTTAACTTTAAAATGAAACATACTAGAAAAAATCAGAAAACCAGGCCACATCTGTGGAGAGTGAAGCAGAGTTTACATTTCAGATCAGTGACTTCCATTGAAACAACGCCATGGAAAATCTGTTGCGTGACATATTCGGTTGGTATTTTCATAATATATTGACCACAAAACATACCTCTTCTTGGAAAAACCAAAGTAGGTTATTAATAACCTCCAGGACCTGGTTTGACTGACAATTAACTAAAGTTGACCCATAGCTTATTTAGAAATGGCCAAGAATCCATTTTGCTCAGGGTCTTTCAAGAGACTCCTGGTTAGATACATGGAGCTTAGAAAAATAGAGGGCTATGGGTAAGCCTAGGTCGTTCTAAGGTAAGGACGTTCAGCAGAACTTTGTGGGCCGAAGGGCCTGCATTGCGCTGTATGTTTTCTATGTTTCTAATAAATGCTGTCCTAGCCAATGACACACATAAAGAAAAAATACTGCTTCAAAGACCACCTGGGTTTAAAAACTAATTTGAAATTTAAATATTTTTGCATGAGTACTTCAAAATAGAAAAGTATATTTTCTTTAACAGTTCCTTGATGATATTTTAGCCTCTGTCTTAATCTAATGTATGTTCCAATATTCCATTAATAATCTGTAAATGTTTAAAAGGTTAATGAATAAAAAATGTATGGCCCCATTATAGGTGGTGGAGGTTACAGAGAATGACGTACAGGAAGCGGAGGCTCATCGGGTTGTAGCTCAGGACAAGAGGAACCTTACCCCCATTAAGGCAGCTGGAAGATGGACTGAACAGTGTTTCACTGAGAATTGGAAGGGATGTGGGTGAGGGCAGGATCAATGGTAGAGGAATAGTAATAATAGTAATGATCCTACCACCAAACACATCTTTACCTTTACCCCCATACTCTGCTTTCTGCAGGGATCGTGCTTACTGTGATTCCCCTGTCCATTCGTCCCTCCCAACTGATTGCCGTCCCTGCATTTATCCCCGTAAATAGAAGAAGTGCTACACCTGTCCATTCCCCTCCTTGCTCACCACCATTCAGGGCCTCAAACAGTCCTTCCACGTAAGGTAACACCTTACTTGAGAGTCTGCTGGAATCATCTACTGTGCCTGGTGCTCCAAGTGTGGCTTCCAAGGGATAGCTTTGTCGAGTATCTTTGCTCCATCCACAACAAGTAAGATTTCTTGGTGGGCAACCATTTTAATTTTGCTGCCCATTCCTACTCTGACAGGTCGGTCCATGGTCTTCTGTACTGCCATAATGAGGCCACTCTCATTTTGGAGGAGAAACATCTCATTTGGTCTGGGTAGCCTCCAACTTGACAGCATGAACATTGATTACTCTAACATCACATAATTTCTCCCTCCTCCCTTTTTCCATTCCACATTCTGGTTCCACTCTTACCCCTTCTCTTCTCCTCACCTGCCTATCACCTACCCCTGGGTCCCCTCCTCCTTCCCTTTCTCCTATGGTCTAGTTTTCTCTCCTATCAGATTTCTTCTTCTTCTTCTTCTTCTTCTTCTTCTTCTTCTTCTTCTTCTTCTTCTTCTTCTCCTTCTCCTTCTCCTTCTCCTTCTCCTTCTCCTTCTCCTTCTCCTTCTCCTTCTCCTTCTCCTTCTCCTTCTCCTTCTCCTTCTCCTTCTCCTTCTCCTTCTCCTTCTCCTTCTCCTTCTCCTTCTCCTTCTCCTTCTCCTTCTCCTTCTTCTCCTATCATATCCCAGCTTCTCACTTCATACCCCTCTTCCTACAAACCGATCTTCTCTCACTTGGTTTCACATATCATCTTCTAGCTTGTGTCCTTCCCCTACCCTACCTTCTCATTCTGGCTTCTTCCCCTTTCCTTTCCAATTCTGATGAAGTGTCTTGGCCTGAAATATCAGCAGTTTATTCCTCTCCACAGATGTTGCCTGACCCGCTGAGTTCTTCTATCATTTAGTGTGTGGAGTGTGAACTGTGCAGGGCAGACCAGTAACCCTGCAGGTGTATGGAACAACCAGCTAAAATCATTCTTCAGCTGTTCAACTCCCTGAAAGATGATTGATTCTAACATATCTTTTTTTCCAAAATGTGACATTGTCATCAAGACATTACCTTCTTTATTATCAGTATTATAGAATTGTGTAAGGTTGAATGTTACTGCACAGCTAATCAAAATATCAAATCTCCACCAATTAATCTAATCCCACTCTGTCTAATTCCCTGCTTTGGATAGTACGTGTTATTTCTTCCCAATTACATAAAGTTTTACTTGTAATGTTGGTCACGTTAAAACCTTTCAATGGACACTTGAAATATTATTCAATTGTGTTCCCTTGAATAAGACAATTCCAGGGGTGTCTTTTCATGGAAAAAGTGGATGTTTGCCTGCTGAGGAATTCTATGCATTAATAGGCACTTTGATACATAGCTTCCAAAGCTTACAGTAACTAATCACCCCTTACCTTCTGGAAGCAAGTGCACTTACTGAGAATAATCTGAAATATTTCTGATTATGAAAGCAAAATACTGCAAATGCGAGAAATATTAAAGCAGAACTTGTTGAAAAGAACAGGTCTGATTAAAATCAAGTAATATTTTACCTCAGCAACACAGACAAAACGCTGGAGGAACTCAGCAGGCCAGGCAGCATCTATGGAAAGGAGTAAACAGGCGATGTTTCAGGCTGAGACCTTTCTTCAGGACTGGTCTTTCCCATAGATGCTGCCTGACCCACTTTGTGTGTGTTGCTTTGGGTTTTCAGCATCTGCAGATTTTCTCATGTTTGGAATATTTTACATCAGTGGCCTTTGATCAAAAGGGGAGGATTCTACAGATAAAAAGTTTCAATGTGCTTAGAAAGGGCAAATGATGCAAAGAGTAGGTGAATTATTTCTATTTCTCCCTCTTGTTGCTCCAATTTAAAACATAATTACTTCAAAATTCCATCGTGTAGAAAATCCAAAAGCCTGAAAGCATGTACCACCTGGCTCAAGGACAGCTTCTATCCTGCTGTTGTAGAACTATTGAATTTTTCTGAGTGCAATAAAGTGGGTTCTTGACCTCACAGTCAACCTTGTTATGCACCTTATATGTTTACCTGCATTGCACCTTCAGTGTAGCTGTTGCTTTTCTTTCTGCATTCTGTTATTGATTTACCTTGTACTGCTGTGATCCAATCTGCAGTGAATTGATATGTATGTACAATATGCAAGACATGCTTTTCCCTCTGCTTCAGTACCCTAACAGAACATAGAACAGTACAAGGCAGGAACAAGCCCTTAGGCCCATAATGTTGTGCTGAATCAGTTAAATTAGAAATCAAACGGCCAACTGAAATAATCCTTTCTGCTACAAAATATCCATAGCCAAGCATTTCCCTAACGTTCATGTGTCTATAAATGTCTTTTGAAAATCTCTAATGTATCTGTCTCTACCGTCATCCCAGGCTATGCATTCTGGGCATCCCCACTCTCTGTGCCAAAAACTTGTCTTTCGCATCTCCTTTGAAATTATCTCCTCTCACCTTAAATACATGCCCTTTGGTATTGGACATTTCCACACTGGACAAAAGGTACAGTCTGTCTGTGGCTCTCATAATCTTATAACCTTATAAACCCTATAATCTCATAAACCTCTATCAGATCTCCCCTCAACCTCGGATATAATGTCCTGGTAAACCTCTTTGGCACCCCCTTCAAAACCTCAATGTCCTTCCTACAATGGGGCAACCAGAACTGTATGCAATACTCCAGATGTGGGCTAACTTGAGTTTTATAAAGCTGCAACATAACTTATTAACTTTTGAACTCAGTACCTTGGATAATAAAGGCCAGAATGTCAAATGCCTTCTTAACCACCCTATCAGCCTGTGTAGCCACTTTCAGGGAGCTGTGAACTTGGACCATAAGATCCCTCAGTTCACCAGCACTCTGTTAAGGGTCTTGCCCTTAGCAGCGTACTGTCCCTTTACATTTCTTAATACACCGATGACAATTCAAAAAATCTTTTGGGTGCCAATGGAAGTTAATTGACCTGAAACATTAGTTCAAGATTATTGCCTTTCCTCAGTGGTTAGCACAATGCTTTACAGTACAGGCGACCCAGGTGCAGTCCCCATCGCTGCCGGTAAGGAGTTTGTACCTTCTCCCTGTGACCGCGTGGGTTTCCTCCGGTTGCTCCGATTTCCTCCCACGGTCCAAAGACATCCTGGTTGGTAGGTTGATTGGTCATTGTAACTTGTCCCATGATGAGGCTTGGATGAAGTTAGGGAATTGTTGGGTGGTGAGGCATGACGGGCAGAAAGGGTCTTTTCCATGCTGTATCTCAATGAATATATAAAGTGACTTGGCAAAACAGACTCTTCTAGGTTGCAGCAGGGTAAAAGAAAACAGGGTAGGATGGTGACTGTGTGTGCAGGTATGAGGTGTGGAGTGTGAGTGTAAAATGGTGGGGAAGCATCCTGAGGAGTAACTGATGTGGATATAATGGTGGTGGAGTACATTAACGGGCGGAGGTGTTGATCAGCCTGGCACCTTGGGGGAAGGAACTGTTTTTGAGCCTGGTGATGCTGCATAGCCTCTTCCCTGAGGGTAGGTGGGACCCTTCTTGATATTACAGGCCTTTGTCTGTCAGCTTTCAGTGCATACACTCAGTGGCCACTTCATTAGTCTCCTCCTGTACTCAATACTGAGTGTACGTTCATGGTCTTCTGCTGCTGTAGCCCATCCACTTCAAGGTTCAATGTGTTGAGCATTCAGAGGTGTTTCTCTGCACACCTCTCCTGTAATGCATCTTTATTTGAGTTACTGTTGCTTCCCTCCCAGCTTGAACCAGTCTGACTATTCTCCTCTGACCTCTCTCTCTGACAAGGCACTTTCACCTGCAGGATTGCTGCTCACTGTATTTTTTTTTTGTTTATTTTGCACCATTCTCTGGAAACTCTAGAGACTGTTGTGCCTATAGATCCTTGGAGGTCAGCTGTTTCTGAGATACTCAACCCACCCCGTCTGGCACAAACGGTAGTTCCACAGTCAAAGTCGCTTTGATCACATTTTTTCCCCATTTTGATGTTTGGTCTGAACAATGACTGAACTGTTTGCCATGTCTGCATGATTTTGAGCATTGTGTTTCTGTTACATGATTAGCTGATTGGATATTTGCATTAACGATCAGGTGTGCATAATAAAGTGGCCTCTGAGTGTCTGTCCTCTCCGCAGGCGCTGTCCGACCTGCTGAGAACCAGGTGATATTATTAATGAAGTGTTCTGGCAATCAAATGTTTGGGTTCTTATTAAGTTATTTAATGGAAGATCATTTAAGTTTCTCAAACTTACAAACTCTCCATTATCCTCTAGTGCTGGGACGAGTATTTGACAAGCATTAATTTGTGCTGCAGGTGGGAGGTTTGAAAGAAGTTATGTGGCTGTACAAGAAGCTGAAAAATGAGGCAAGACTTTTGCAATAACAAAGCAGTAAACGATGCACAACACAAACCCCAGCACTTGTCAAAGGAGTATATAAAATCACTGCAATAACACAGAAATGTATTAGAAGCAAACACAGCAGGTTTATGGAAATCCTATGCTATGTCTGTCAACAGCAAGGGCTGAAAGCTCAGCCGTATAAGCCAAATTATCTCATGTCAACCCACAGTACTCTTTGAAGGCAAACCTCAGACTTCAAACAAGTGCAGTGAGTGTTTCCCATCTGTTGAGACCTCCTACACAATCTGAGGAGAGATCGTTACATCTGTTCAGCAAGAATATTCTGGAAGACCCTGATGCAAACAGATGTTCAGGGGCAGTGTAGATCATCCGGCTTGTGGCAAATTAATATCTCCTGTCACATGTACAATGACAGGTCCATATTGCATCGGAAGTGTGTGTAATGATGGTCAACTGGCCCAATGGATAAATACTCACGTATGCTGCTAAAGGCTCTCTGTTTTCTTATGGAGCAAAGTAAAGGCAGTGATTTGCAGTTGATGAAGGAAAAGTGCACACACCGCGCACTGACAATCATCGCCCACACTGGAACCAAATGCAAGCATAAATAGAAGTGCTTGTAAGAATTAAATCATGTTCTGCAGGGGTTAATGCTATTATGTTAATGACCCTCTTTCCGAAGCCAATGCAAGGCTGCTGGATTTGCATATCGTGCTCAAATAGGCGGGGGAGTAAAAGCTGAGGTTTGTGGCTCGTGGATTTGCAGAGGGTTTGTTAATGCGAGCAGTTACAACAGCTGGATAGACTCAAGTTCACCTGAATCATTGCAGTAATGAATACCTTCTGATCACACACGAGTTCAGATACCAATTGTCCCTTAAAATGTGCTGAAATAGCAGAAGCTTGGTGAGCAGGCAAACAGAAAAACAGGGGCAGCTCAGCAGCATAGTGGTTAATATAACACTTTACTGCGCCAGTAATCGGCAATCGGGGTTCAATTCCTGCCTCTGTAAGGAGTACGTACATTCTCCCCATGACTGCATAGGTTTCCTCTGAATGCCCCGGGATCCCTCCCACTTTCTGAAGACATACAGGTTAGGAATAGTAAGTTGTAGGCATGCTACATCGACGCTGGCAGCATGGCGACACTCACAGGCTGCTCCAGCACAGACTTTGATTGTGTTGGTCGTTGACTCAAACAATGCATTTCACTGTATGTTTTGATGTTTTGATATACATGTGACAAATAAAACTAATCTTTAAAAAGGAAATCTTTTGAGTAAACAATTTACTAAATTGGTATTCATGCTAGTGGCAATTCTGTTGGGTCACACTTAATGAAAGAAGATTTTATTTTCATTTTTGCCATCTGGACACACATAGTTTGCACCTGTGAAATTGTACTTTGGAAGAAAATGGGGAAGTGCCTTCTTGAATTCCTGAAGACCAAATTCAAAGTCAAATATATTATCAAAGTACATACAGCATATGTACTATATACTACCTTAACTTTCATTTTCTTGCAGGCATACACAGGAAAATAAAGGAATACCTTAGAATTTATGACAAAATATACATAAACAAACACTAACAAACAACCAGTGTGCAAAGGAAGGCAATTTGTGCAAATAAAAATATAAATAAGTAATACTGAGAATATAAATTGCAAAGTCCTCCAAAGTGAGTCTGAAGGTTGTAGAATCAGTTCAGGGTTGTGGTCAGTGAAGTCATCTATGCTGGTTCAGGGGCTCAGTGGTTAATAGGGTCATAAGTGTTCTTGAACCTAGTGATGTTGGACCTCAGGTTCCCGTACAATCTGCCAGGTGGTAGTAGTGAGAAAGGAGCATGGCATGGATGGCAGGAGCCTTTGATGATGGATGCTGCTTTCTTGTGACAATGCTCCTTGTAAATGTGCTCAGTCGTAGAGAGGGCTTTAACTATGCTGGTTTGGGCTATGTCCATCACTTTCAGTAGCCTTTTCTGTTCCCAGGCTTTGATGTGGACTTTACTGTCTCAGTCCAGAAACAGTGATGGAATGATACCATAAACTCAAGTCAGGGTCAGGGTCCTGTGTCATAAGGTGGGCATTGGGAATGGACCCAAATGCAAGACACAGACACTGAACTACCAGGAACAGGACTAGGCATGAGAAGGAAGCAAGGGAAGTGAGGAAGAAAGGACACTGGACATGACACAGGCCTGGATGAGACTAGGATTCTGGACCTGGGCTAGGACTTGACGAGGATAGGAGAACCAGGACATGGAACTGGGAACTAGGAGCCTGGGCTTGGACTGCCAGAAGCTGGGTCTTGACTCGGGCTCGAAGTGGGACCTGGACATGGTGAGGCTCCAGGAGGAAGGTGAAGGGAAGAGATACAAACAGGGTGTTTGGACAGGAACAATCCAGCAGCCTGAGGCTGAATCCTGAAGCTATTCTTAAACCAGCACAAACAAGAATCAGCTGCCTCAACAGAAACTGGGGAAAACCGGAAAACCTGGAATAAGGAACATCGGCTGGACCGTGAACCAGAATATGGATTTCACGAACTGGACCATGGCATCCTGCCACCATTAGTGTTAGAATTGCCTGCTCCCTTTGTTCTTCGTGCTGCAGAACTGGGAGTTGAAGCAGCCTCAGCAAGTAACAGCAACACAGTTTCTAAATAGCACACACGAGAACTGTCAAAGCTGCCAGTGGAAGCAGTGATTCTTCAGAGTGGTGAAAACTCCACTGGGACCAGAGGCAAGAGTTGGTCTGGTTCTGCCCACTGCTCCATGGCATTTGCTCTGCTCTGCACTGACCTGATGCTGAAGCTGTGGCCTGCTCTGGCCACTTAGCACTTCATGTCCGTGGAATCTGAATCTGTTCTGAATACTACTTACTTACTTATATTGTTTGCACGATTTGTTTCCCCTACACATTGGTTGTTTGATGGTCTCCTTTTTTAATGGGCTCTTTTGTGTTTCTTTGTTTTGTAGCTGCCTGTAAGGAGACTATTTCCAAAGGTTAAACAATGTATACATACTTTGATAATGAAGATACTTTGAACTTTGTTTCTGTAGTATGATGGAGAGATAGAAATCAACTTTATTAGTCACATGCACATTGATACATAGAGTGAAATGCATTGTTTGCGTCAAATCAAATCGGCCAGGATTGTGCCGGGGGCAGCCCGCAAGTTTTGCTAAGCTCACCCCACCAACATAGCTTGCCCACAAGTCACTCAACCTAACCATATGTCCTGGATTGTGGGAGGAAACCGGAGCACCTACAGAAAGCCCAACAGCCAGGGGAGGCTAGTACAAAATCCTTACAGCGGGTGGCAGGAATCAAACCTTCATCTTACATTTGGCTGCTGTAAAGCATTGTGCTAACTGCTATGCTACTGTGGTGTCACTAAGTGAACGGGTGTAAAGTTTCCTGACTGCTGCGGGAGCTGCACTCATCCAGGCAAATGAAGAGTACACCCACCTCCCCCCAGAGTTAAATGACAGAATGGTGACTTTTTGTCTGTCTGGCCAGCCATACAAGACTTCAAATCAGCTCATATAAAAGACAAAAAGTCTTTTGTGCAATGCCAAACTCAGCCAGTACTGCACTAAATCCACAGTCTGCTTGTGCACACAAGTCTCAGTGGGCCCTGAATAGCCATTTTTATCAATTGCATGCATTGGAAGATTGGAGGGCCTTGACATTCGACCAGTTGTTCAGGCAGCGGCAGTCACTCACAAATACATGTCAGGGAGTAAATGTGAATGTCATGTTTGCAAATTAAGATGGATCTTCGTATAAATCGTGGCATATTTATAACATGTAGACTGGCATTAAGGTTTCGGAGCTTGCCCCAGACAACAAGCTTATTACTGCTGATTCAGACTCTTGTCCTGACCATGGGACCAGAAGATACAAGAACAGAATTAGGCTATTTGTCCCATTGAGCCAACTATGTCATTCAATCATCAACACGGAAAATCCTGCAGATGCTGGAAATCTTCAGCAATACACACATCCAGTGCTGAAAGAACCCAGCAGGGCAGGCAGCATCCATGGAAGGGAATAAATAGTCAACATTTCGAGCCAAGACCCTTCATTGGGACTGCAGTCATGGCTTGTGTTTTATTTAACCCCATTCCCCTGCCTTCTCCTCATAATCTTTAATCCCTTTACCGATGAGTGAACACAGTTGAGGAAAACACTTTGTATCAACCCAGAGTTTTTTTTCCCCCATTCCTTACCTCTTCCATGAAAGCCTACACCTTCCTCCTGGTAACAGCATCTGGTTCAGTTTATCCACTACTAAACACTCCATTCTCTGATTTCCCACCAACTCCACAGTTCTGGCGTTCTGCTCCCCTTTCCGCCATCGCGGACCTCAGCCTCAAATCTGATCCTATACTGTACCCCTGGACAATTCGGGTTGGAACGGCATGACACTATTACAGCAACAACAAACAGGTTCAATTCCCACCGCTGTGCATCAAGAGTTTGTGAAGTTCTACCCAGTGACATGGTGGGATTCCTCCGGTTTCCTCTCACATTACAAAGGGGTACGGATTGGTAAGTTCATTGGACACATGAGTGTAATTGAGTGGCCCGGCTCATTGGGCTGGAAGTGCCTTTTAACGTGCTGTATCTCTAAACCAAATGTTAAAAAAAATCCCAGCCAACGCGCCACCAATCATCCATAATAAATTCTCATTCTCCTCACCAAATCATAGGTTTCTCTCCTGCCAACCAAAGTAACCCTGTACTCCCAGTCTCCTAGCTCCTTGTTCCCATTGCCGTTTCACTTAGTCCGATAGTGACAGGTATCTTTCGAGCCCCACGAAATCTCTTTCCAGCTCTCCCTTAAAAGGTGGTGATTCTGTGGAATTCATTGCCCCGGACGCCGGTGGAGGCCCAAGACATTGAGTACGCTTAAAAACAGAGGTTGATAGGCTGTTACCTCGTCGGGACGTCAAAGGTTACAGGAGAGTGGTTTGAGAGGAATAGTAAGTCAGCCACGAAGCAATGGCGGAGCAGACGCGACGGGCCGATTGGCCTAATTCTGCTCCGATGTCTGAGGTTCCAGAACTCACCTCTTGAACCCAGAGTGTTTCACGAAATTCCTCTCTGTTCAAGTGTTTAGCTGAACCCACAACACTTGCTCTAACCAGTGTAAATTCTTATTTGTGAATCATATTGGGGGCGTTTTTACAGCGTTAAGTGAGCAATATAAATGCAAGTTCTGTTGCGGGTGCGGACACTGCCGTGGCTATTTTCTCGTTTCCTTTCGCGTTAACACCGTGCAATCTGTCTTCTGCGTTCGGTAGCGAAAGCAGGGGTGTTCACCCGTCTCATGCCCCCGAGCCCGGGAGATTGGATAATTTCCGACTCTCGGATTAGGCGGATTAAATAAAATCAGTCATGTACGACTGCACCGTATGAAAGCTGATTAATGAAACGTCCACGGCATGTCCGTGAAATAACAGCCAGGAATATCTCTCTCTCTCACACACACACACACACACACACACACAGTAACCGATCAGGATCGCGAATGCAAAAGAAAAAAAATTGCAACTTTTCCTTTATTCCACTCCCGAGGAGAGCACCTCCCCTCGAGTTTCGATTATACTCGTCGCTGTTAGACAACTGAGCTAGCCGCACCTCCCGAGAACAGGGGAACCAGTGGAGAACTGAATCATTGCATAATTCCACACGTGCTAATGAAACTGAGAGAGCTGGAATCGTGCCGCTGACAGGATACCCGTGGTCGACCTCAGCTGTTGTCCGCCCCAGGGTTTCGCTGACTGAGCGGTATGGTCCAGCACAGCGGGCTTCCCTAGTCAAGGAGAAGCCCTCTCCCTCTCCGCGCCAGTGATGATAGCGACACACCAGAAGGTGATCACAAAGGCCAGCACCCCGGTGAGCAGAATTGTACGTATCGTTCCCAGCAGGTAATTCCCCCCCCCCCCTTCGTCTTTCTTGGGTGAGAATCAACTTTGATGGATTTGATCTTGGGGCATATTTTTAGGTGAAGCTTGCAAACTCTCTTTCCGGCATAGGCACTAGAAATGTACTCGGGTAAAAGTCGGTCATCCACCCCCGTTAGCTGTACCAGAGAACGGCTGTGAACTGTAATCACTTCTAGTGTATTTTGATAAAGCGAAAGACTTGATCATCAAGTATTTTTTCCTCTCTCTCTCTCTCTCTGTGTGCTAAAGACCACCTTTTGGGCGTGTGTGAAAGATGGGACAATCTAATGTTCAGCTGGAGCTAGAGAACAGTGTAAAATCGTAACCCACAGCATTGGCCAGAATATGGAACTCACTGCCACGTGAAGTCCGAAAGATAAATGACTTGGAGGAATATAGCGATATAGTTGGATTAAAATAGGCGGCAGTAGTCTTCTGGTGTGTGAGCATGGGCAGACACCAGTTGAAGGCTGAATTTGTCCACGTCAAACTTGGAGATATTATTTTTCTGGAAGTTGTGGAATTCTGAAAAGGACAATTAACTGCTCTTGGCCAATGAACTGAACGATTCATTTGCCCGGGTTCATTGGGAGAAATATTCATTAGGTCGTAAAAAAAACATCGAAACATTTATTTGGGGGGGGGGGGGGTCGGTGGAGGAGTCTGTCCAGCAATAATTGAAACCCGAGTCCATCCAGTACCAGAAGTTAGTTTGGCAGTAATGTGGATCTACAAACCCATTAAAAAAAATCTCTTTATAACACCGTTGTTTATTTGTTTCCGCATTTGATGGACATGCCTAGCGATGTTCGGCACGTTTCTTCGTGAGCTGTTGGTGTAGAAGCGCTCAGAATGACGCAGAGTAGCTTGGACAGCAAAGCACCGGTCTCCTCGTCCACTGAGAGAGACAAAAGGGGTTCGGGAGAGCAGGGGAACCATTGAACTCAATACAAGTGCAGTCCGTCCTCAACGATTAGTTTTTAAATGATACAATTATTAAGTGTGTGTGTGTAGGTTGGGACATCAATGCAATATGTAATGGAGTTAGGACTTGTGTGAGATCCACCTTCGGAAGATTGGTATTTCTACCAATAAATTAAGGCCCGTGTTCATAAACGTCTATGTAGGGATCATTGTACCCATGTCGCCTTTATGGTCAAAAACCTTTGGACGCAGTCTTGTAAATTAAAGGCAATGCTGGCCCACCTCTGTGTAAGCCTATCCAAATTGTGCCCCTCGCTTGGTCTCTTCTCCTTACCAGTGTCTCTGCCACGCATTTGTTCCCGGGTTTCACCCAATTCTGTTTTGCAAATCACCGTTAAACCTTCCACTCCCTCCCCCCCCCCCACTAACCTGTGTTTCACCCGTGCCGTTCAGCTCTGTAAAACAGCATCCTCACTCCACCCCCGCCACACATTATTTGTCAATTTAGCCTGAAATTATGCCTGAGATGTGTGTACTGAAGAGCACTTCCATTATATTGCTGAAGTATTTGATGTCCTGCTTGCTTAGCTGTCGTTGTAAATCGTATTAGAAACTCCAAGATGAAGTATGTTTTTTTTGCCGATTAAACACTTTCAACTTTATATGCAATTTTTTAAAAAATGGTAGTGTGCAGTTTCTGCCTTTTGAGATTCATTCCAGTGGGCATCTTTTTTTTTGGTTTTATACTTGGAATCAACACACTTAACTACCCAATTTATTCAACCGTAACAAGTTTTGCAAGGCTGGGGATTTGATTGCTTCAGAACGCCCCTTTCTTTGACTGTCGATTAAGGGTGAGGAATGGTATCTGCTGGTGAGGGTTATCAGATCATGTGAAGGGAAGGATTTAGAGCGACAGACTCTTTCTCGTGTGTGTCAGGGGAGCTTCGTCAGCTTTGTACATTCGGGGGGGAAAAGAGCGGGCATCTGCCTTCCCCAAGGTGTGAAGGGTTGAAGGTGGACAATTTATCAACAACAACGCGGAAAACGACAAACTACCTGCAGTTTGTTCTTCTGACAGCGTTAATTACTTGGGAGATGGAAGGGGGTTGGGAGAGAAGGGGAATTATTGAACTCAGTGGAAGTTCAGCCCATCCTCAGCGATTAGTTTTAAATGATAATTAAACACACACTTGGAGCCCTGTGAACGTTTTATCCAAGGTTGGTTTACCTCTATTTTCATCATCTTCCATATAATTAGTTGCAATTCAATTTTGACGGACCTCAGCTCCATTCACTCTGAAAGAAAGTAATTTACCTTCGGGCTCATTCGACCTACTAGGGTTTTAACCTCCAATAGGATCGTTGAAAATGGTCCTGCCATTTCTGCACCAATATCGGAGACACTCGACAGTTTCGCTGTTATTCTGTCTCCTCGTCCTTCTCTCTCTCTCTCTCTCTCTCTCTTCCCTATGCAAATAAGACATCAACTGCCCTTATTGATTTCAGATGCGTCTCGTTCAAATGAACTGCAATCGATATTGCTGCCAGTTGTGAATCCACTGCAGAATAAAAAAAAGTTGTCGGGTTGAAGCACGCCCGCATTGTTGCTGCGCTCTTCTACACGCCTCTTGTAACGCGTGGTTGTTCGAGCTTCTGTCGCCTCCTGCCAGCTGGGACCAGTCCGGCCATTCTCCTCTGCCCTCTCATTAACTCGGCGTTTTCGCCCACAGAACTGCTGCTCAAAGGATTTCTGTTTGTTGTTTTTTTTTGTGTTGTCATTTGCACACTGGTTGTTTGTCCTACTGGGTGTGGTCTTTCATTGATGGGATTATGTTTTGGGGATTTACTGTGTATGCCTGCAAGAAACCAAATCTCACAGTTGCATATGGTGACGTAAATGTACTTTGAACGCTGAACTTTGAAACTTGAGACTTGTGTGTGGAAATCCTATGAGATCAGCAGTTTCTGAGATACTCAAACCACCCAGTCTGGCGCCAACAATTCATTCCATGCTCAAAGTCACTTTGATTACATTTCTCCCCATTCTGGTGTTTTGGGTCGATTGGATGTGCAATCCCCATGGATAATGAAATGTCTCCTACAGGTGGGGGAGGCTGCAGCATGGACAGAGCGTCTGAAAATGATAGGGTGGAAATGGTGGTTGGAATAAGTTGCCTCCCTGCAATTTTGTCAGAGATCAGGGAGAGAAGTTATTTGGAAATCGGAATTGAAATGTGGAAATGCTGCGAACATTCAATGGATCAGGCAATATCTGCAGAGAGAGAAAACAGAATTATCATTTCATTGCAGAAGGCAATACTACTGTTTTATTATGAGATTAAGAACATATGCAGATAAGCATTAATGTCTACTTTAACTTTTAAGAAAAGAATCAAGAAGTGAACAATAGTTAATCCAATGCCATTTGTGATGAATATTTCTCATTTGCTTATGGATATGGGGTTCAGCCATTTATTTATTGAGATACAGCGTGGCTAGGCTCTTCCAGTCCTTCAAGCCTCAACATTCAGCAACCCTTGGATTTAATCCTAGCCTATTCACAGGACAATTTACAATGAGCAATTAACCTACCAACCAGTACATCTTTGGACTGTAGGGGAAACCGGAGCACCTGGAGGAAATCCATGTAGCCGTGGAGAGACTGTACAATCTCCTCACAGGCAGTGGAGCAAATTGATCCCAGGTCGATGGTACTGTAAAGTGTTGTGCTAAGCACTACTCTGTTGTGCTGCACAGTCTTCCTGGTAAGACCAGCATCTACCGTCCATTCCGAACGGCCCTTGAGATGATATTGACAAAGAACCCTCTTGAATTGCTCTAGTCTGCCTGCTTTGGATCTTTTCATTGCTAAATGTTGACTAGACAGCAACCATTTTGACCTTAACACTCCTCTCTCCAATTCAAACCTCACTCCTTCCTAACATCTGCTCTCCACTTTCTCCACACCAATCCTGACCTTACTTTCAAACCTGCAGATGGTGGGGGGGGGTGGTTCTGCATTGGCTGGTGGGCTGACCTCTACTTTGCTGAGGCTAGACCACAACTGTCAGACACAGGACCCCACCTGGCAGCACCAGGCCATTGTCTCCCACACCTATACCAATCTTATTATCTCCCATGCACTGCCATCAACCTCATAGTTCCCTCACTGCACACCTCCTATGTCTATTTCCTAGCAAATATCCACATACCTGCCTGTCCAGGTAGACCCATTGTTTCTTCTTGTTCCTGCACCACTGTGATGCACCATCAATAACTCTGAGACGTAAAGGCGAGATATCGGCTTTTATTGACTGGAAGAAGGAACAAGCAATGGTTGACCACCATACTGCATCCTGGAGACTGAGAGGCCGGGCTCAGGCCTCAATCACCTTTATACCGGGGTCTGTGGGAGGAGCCACAGGAGCAGTCAGCAGGGGGCGTGTCCAGATAGGTGTATGTAGTTCACCACATTCACCCCCCCCTTTGTTTTAAGAGAGAGTCCTCATGGGGCGAAGTTTCCTATAAGTATATTTACAGGTTAAGTCTATCAGGTGGTCGAATCAGTTGCTGTGATCTACGTAGCACCGGCTGTGATTGCACAGGTGCCAGTGGTGATTGCACCAGTGACGGTGGTTGTGCTGGTTCCGGCCTAACTGGAGGTGTCAGCCCACTAGGCGTCAGTGATCTCTCACCTGGTATATACGCGTATGAGACGCCCGGTATAGGAGTGTCGTGAGGAGTCTGTGTAGAGCTTGGTGTGCGCGGTGTCACCTCGGGTACAGGGTTCATAGTTACCATGGAGTGTTCGGGGTAGTGATCTGCTGCTCCTGCGGGTGCCAGGTCGCGGACGGAGACCGTGTCCTTCCACCCATCAGGTAAGACCACGTAAGCATACTGGGGGTTCGTATGTAGAAGGTGAACACTCTCGACCAGCGGGGAGTATTTATTACTCTTCACATGTTTCCGGAGCAGCACTGGCCCTGAGGACGTCAGCCAAACCGGTAGGGTGGTCCCAGTGACAGACTTCCTGGGAAAAGAGAATAGGTGCTCGTGAGGGGTGGCATTGGTGGACGTACATAACAGGGAGCGGATGGAGTGGAGTGCCTCAGGGAGGACCTCCTGCCATCAAGAGACCGGCAACCCTTTTGACTTAAGGGCTAAAAGTGTGGCCTTCCACACTGTGGCATTCTCCCTCTCCACCTGTCCATTTCCCCGGGGATTATAACTCATGGTCCGACTAGTAGCAATGCCCCTAGCTAGCAGGTACCAGCGCAGCTCGTCACTCATAAAGGAGGACCCTCTATCACTGTGGATATAACAGGGATATCCGAACAGAGTGAAGAGCTGGCGCAGGGCTTTTATGACGGATGTGGTAGTGGTGTCGGGGCAGGGGACGGCAAAGGGGAACCGCTAGTACTCGTCAATAATGTTGAGGAAGTAGACATTGTGGTCGGTGGAGGGAAGGGGGCCCTTAAAGTCAACACTCAGTCGCTCAAAGGGGCGGGTGGCCTTGATAAGTTGTGCCTTTTCAGGACGGTAGAAGTGCGGTTTGCACTCAGCGCAGACTTGGCAGTCCCTGGTCATCGTCCTGATGTCCTCAAGGGAGTACGGCAGGTTCCGGGTTTTCACGAAATGGTAAAATCGGGTGACCCCCAGATGGCAAAGTTGTGCATGAAGGGTATACAGCTGGTTGAGCTGTGTGCTAGCACATGTTCCCCGGGATAGGGCATCAGGGGGCTCATTGAGCCTTCCAGGATATCATAGTTGTAGGTGGAGAGTTCTATTCTCCACCGCAAAATTTTATCATTTTTGATTTTGCCCCACTGTTGTTTGCTGAACATGAACGCAACTGAGCACTGGTCGGTCAGCAAGGTGAACCTTTTGCTGGCGAGTGAATGCCTCCAGTGCCTAATAGCTTCCAGTATGGCCTGGGCTTCTTTCTCCACCGCGGAGTGCTGAATTTCAGAGCTTTGAAGGGTATGAGAAAAGAATGCTAATGGCCTGCCTGCCTGATTGAGGGTAGCAGCAAGCGCGAAATCAGAGGCGACACTCTCTACTTGGAAGGGAATGTCTTGTCCACTGCATGCATCGTTGCTTTGGCAATGTCCCCTTTAATGCAGCTGAAGGCCGCGCAGGCCTCGGCAGAGAAGGTATAAGTGGTAGACTTGACTGGGGGCGGGCCTTGTCTGCGTAATGGGGGACCCATTGGGCGTAATAGGAAAAAATGCCCAGGCACCGTCTGAGGGCTTTGAGAGTGGTGGGAAGAGGGAGTTCTAACAGGGGGCGCATACGGTCGGGATCAGGACCAATGACCCCGTTCTCCACGACATACCTAAGGATAGTGAGTTGGGTGGTTCCGAACACACACTTGTCCCTATTATAAGTAAGGTTCAGGGCTTGGGCCACTTGGAAAAATTGTTGGAGGTTGGCGTCGTGATCTGGCCAGTCGCGACCACAGATGGTGATGTTATCCAGATAGGGAAATGTGGCCTTCAGTTGGCACTGGTCCACCATCCGGTCCATTTCCCTTTGGAAGACCGAGACACCATTCGTGACACCAAATGGGACGTGCAGGAAGTGATAGAGCCTGCTGCCCGCCTCGAAGGCGGTGTAGGGGCGGTCCTCTGGGCGGATGGGGAGCTGGTGATAAGCGGATTTCAGATCTATTGTTGAGTACACCTTGTACTGAGCTATCTGGTTGACCATATCCGCGATGCGGGGTAGGGGGTACGCATCAAGCTGCGTGAACCTATTGATGGTTTGACTATAGTCCACCACCATCCTATTTTTCTGCCCGGTCCAAACAACAACCACCTGGGCCCTCCAAGGGCTTGTGCTTGGCTCGATGATCCCCTCCCCGATCAGCTGCTGCACCTCCGACTGAATGAAGGCCCTGTCCCCTGCACTGTACCTCCTGCTTTTAGTTGCCACAAGTTTACAGTCGGGGGTCAGGTTGGCGAACAGTGGTGGGGGAGGGATCTTGAGGGTGGAGAGGCTGCAAGTGGTGTCAGTAGTGCAACTGTTGGCATGGTGCTGGGTGGGACGTGTGGTTCGGTGTGTGAGTGTGGTCACTAGCGGGGTATTTGGCGAAGTCCCACCAAACTGAGGATTCCTGACAGTGAGTGGTGGGAGGGGCCCGTCATATGCCATAGTCACACTTTCGAGGTGGCTCTGGAAGTCCAGCCCTAATAGCACAGGTGCACACAGTTGAGGCATGACCAGTAGCGCAAAGTTCCGATATTCTGTGCCCTGCACCACCAGTGTTGCTACACAACCCACCCGGATGTCTGTGGAATGCGACCCAGAAGCCAAGGTGACTCTCTGGCTTACTGGCCGTGTCACGAGTCCGCAGCGTTGCACTGTGTCCGGGACAATAAAACTCTCAGTGCTGCCCGTGTCAAACAGGCAGCTAGTCCTGTGCCCCTCCACCAGGATGTCCATCATGGACCTTGCAAGCTGGTGTGGGGCGCTTTGGTCGAGCGTTACGGTGGCCAGAGTTGAATTGCCGTCTTGGTGCCCGGTAAGCACCGGTAGGTAGGGGGCGGGGCATGTTGACACCGACAAAGATGGCCGCCCACATCCGGGCATGCAAGATGGCAGCCCCCATGCCTCGCGCGAGGTGGGCAGGCAAGATGGCGGCCCCCATGCCTCACACAGAGCGCTGCCCAACCCCGCTCATGGTTTAGACTTACAGACCTTGGCGAAATGGCCCTTCTTCCCGCAGCTGGAACAGGTCACTTCTCAGGCCGGGCAGCATTTTCGGGGGTGCTTTCTGAGTCTGCAGAAGTAACACTGCACGGGCTTTTGACTGGCCGCAGCTGTGGTCGGGTTCAGGGAGTTCGTGGAATCACGACTGGCAGCGGCGTTAGTGAGTTTGCTCGTGGGAACCGGCAGCAGTGGGGTCTGAGGTGTCCACGGGACCGGCAGGGGATCGCGCGGCTGGACAGCGTTAGCATTGTGCAGCGCAGCCTCCAGCGTGTCGGCCATCTCGATCGCCAAGCGTAAGGTAAGATCGGCATTTTCCAGCAGCCGCTGACGCACATACACTGACCTGATTCCTGTAACAAAGGCGTCTTGTACCAAGAGTTCCGCATGCGGTTCCGCCGTGAGAGTTTTGCAGTCACAAGTTCGGACGAGTGTCTGTAGTGCTCGGAGAAACTGGGTGCTCGATTCTCCAGGCTGCTGTCATTGCGTAGCTAAACGATGTCTTGCGTAGACGGTGTTCACCAGCCGCAGGTACTGTCTTTTGAGGGCGTCCAGTGCCCCTTCGTAGGTTGGCAGGCCTCTGATAAGTGAGTAAACTTTCGGGGTGACCCTCAAGAGGAGAATTCGGTGCATAACAGCGGGTTCAGTTGCACTAACCTCCTCCAAGTATGATTGGAAGCATGCAAGTCAGAGTTCAAAGGCAAGAGCTGCTTCAGGGTCTTGGGGGTCCAAATCCAATCTTTCCGGATGTAAAATGCTTTCCATGTTTTAAAACTTCCAGTCAATAAAATTGCTGCACCATCAATAACTCACTCTGAGACGTAAAGGCGAGATATCGGCTTTTATTAACTGGAAGAAGGAACAAGCAGTGGTTGACCACCATACTACATCCTGGAGACTGAGAGGCCGGGCTCAGGCCTCAATCGCCTTTATACCGGGGTCTGTGGGAGGAGCCACACGAGCAGTCAGCAGGGGGCATGTCCAGACAGGTATATGTAGTTCACCACACACTGAACATATATCTGCATCGACTCAGCCTTTGTCCCTCCTGGTTCAGTCCCTTCCTACCTACATCTTTGACACTTCACACGCTCTTGACCTTTTTAATGATTTCAAGTTCTGTAGCCTTGATCATCTTATTTTCACTATGAATGCCCAGTCCCTATACACTTCCATCCCCCACCAGGAGGGCTTTAAAGCTCTGTTTCTTTCTGCACACGAGGCCCAACTAGATCCCCTCCACCACCACTCTCTTCTGTCTGGTGGAACTGATCCTCACTCTCAATAATTTCTCCTTTGGCTCCTCCCATTTCCTTCAAACAAAAGGTGTAGCTGTGGGCACTCGCGTGGGTACCGACTATGCCTGCTTTTTTGTTGGCTACAGTCTATGTTCCATTAGGTATCACTTCCTAATGCTTCCTACACTACATAGATGACTACATTGTTGCTGCTTCCTGCACCCATGCAGAGTTCATCGACTTCATCAACTTTGCCTCCATCTTCCTCCCTGTCCTCAAATTTACCTGGTCCATTTCCAACACCTCCCTCCCCTTTCTTGATCTCGCTGTCTCTATCTCTGGAGACAGCTTATCCACTGATGTCTTGCTTAAAACCACTGACACACACAGCTACCTGGACTACACCTCTTCCCACCCTGTTCCTTGTAAAAATGCCATCCACTTCTCTCAATTCCCCTGTCTTCCCCGCATCTGCTCTCACAATGAGGCTTTTCATTCCAGAAGGAAGGAGATGCCCGCCTTCTTCAATGAAAGGGCTTCCCTTCCTCCACCACCACTGCTGCCCTCAACCACATCCATTTTGTGCACGTTTACCCTCACCCATCCTCCAGCCACCCTTTCAGGGTTAGGGTTCCTTTTGTCCTCACCTACCATCCAAACAGCCTCTGCATCCTGCACATCTTTCCCTCCTCCCACCCCCACTTTTGCTTTCTGCAGGGATTGTTCCCCACAACTCCCTTGTCCATTCATCCCTCGCCACTGACCTCCATCCTGGCACATCCTTGCAAGTGGAACAAGTGCTATACCTGCCCCTCATCTCTCACTACCACTCAGGGCCCCAAACAATCCTTCCAGGTGAGGCAACATTTCACCTGTGAATCTGCTGGGGTCATCTGTTGCATCTGGTGCTCCCAGTGTAGCCTGCTGTGTGTCTGTGAGACCCAGCATAGATCGGGAGACCTACGCTCCATCCGCCAGAAAAAGCAGGATCGCCACGTGGCCACCTGTTTTAATTCCATTTCCCGTTCCCATTCCGACACGTCAGTCCATGACCTCCTCTAATGCTGCGATGAGGCCACATTCAGGTTGGAGGAACAACACCACATATTCTGTCTGGGTAGCCTCCAACCTGATGGCATGAACATCGATTTCTCAAACTTTCGGTGATGCCCCCCCTCCTTTACCATTCCCCATCCCTTTTCCCTGTCTTTTCTTATCTCTTTGCCTGCCCATCACCTTCCTCTGATGCTCCTCCACCTTCCCTTTCTTCCATGTCCTTCTGCCTTCTCCTGTCAGATTTCTCCTTTTCCCCCGTCCCCCTTATTCACTGTTTATTACTCTCTACGGATGTTACCCGACCTGCTGACTTTCCCCAGTATTTTATAGATAACTTAAAGAGTTAGATAGAGCTCTTAAAGATAGCAGAATCAAGGGATATGGGGAGAAGGCAGGAATGGGGTACTGATTGTGGATGATCAGCCATGATCACATTGAATAGCGGTGCTGGCTCGAAGGGCTGAATGGCCTGCTTCTGCACCTACTGTCTAGTTATATGTGTTATCCCAGATGTTTTTCTCCAATCGCCTTCCCAGCTCTTTATTTCTCCCCTCCCAGTTTCACTTATCATCTTGTATTCCTTCCCTTCCTCCCCCACCGTCTTACTCTGACCTCATCTTTTTTCTCCAATCCTGAAGAAGTGTCTCGGCCCGAAACACCAACTGTTTACTCTTTTCCATAGATGCTGCCTGGCCTGCTGAGTTCCTCCAGCGTTTTGTGTGTGTTGTTTGAATTGGTGGCTGTTCTCTTTGGGTGAGGAACAGTATTGTAACTACATTGAAGAGCTGGGCTAGAATACGGCAGGTATCATGCTGTCATAGATTCATTCAGCTCTGTAACAGGCCTTTCAGTCAACTTGTCCAGCTGACCAAGACACAAATTCAAGTTAGTCCCATTTGCCTGTGTTTGTTCTATATTCCTCTTATCTGTTTAATGTCCCAGTCCAAATGTCTTTTGTAATTGTACCTACTTCAAACACAAAATATTCAATATTTTCATTCAATATACACTCAGCGGCCACTTTATAAGGTACAGGAGTGGAACCCGGTGTGACCCTCTGCTGCTGCAGCCCATCCACTTCAAGCTTTGATGTGCTGTGCGTTCAGAAACGGCGACTGTTTATTCCCCTCCATAGAGGTTGCCTGACCTGCTGACTTCCTCCAGTGTTATCCCAGAGCTTTTTGCTCACTTGAGTGCCCTTAGTCCTATCTTGAGATCAAGCAGTGAATTCAAATTGCAGAAGATTGATTTCAGTAACGTTGGAGTCTCGGGAGGAAGTTGAGATGGGTCATTCACGTGGTGCTTCTGCCGAATATGGCCACGTAGGCTTCAATGTGAACTTGAGCATGCACTCCCTTCCCCTTCCTCATTTTTAAGAAAGGCAGGTGAAAAATAAAAGTAGGTAGGGGCACCGCTAGACATCAGGATGTTATTACAAAAGCATTTTGGTTTTGCAGATCGTGGTATAAATACAAATCAATTTGGATGGAATAACAACTGTGGGTGATGTTTCTGGTCCTCCAGGCATGAGTTGTATGGGTTAGAATAAGGCTGTTTGCAACAGGTGCAATGGGAGATTTTAACTGACATGTAGATTGGGCAAACACAATTAGTAATAACATGAGGGAACCTGAAGAGTAATTTTTCACCAAGAGGAGAGTTCAGTATTTGGATTGAGCTGCCAGCGAAAGTGACTGAGGAAGGCACGGTGCTGTTCAAAACCCTTGTATATCTAGTGTGCCTAAGCCTTTTGCACAGAACTGTAGTAATTTTAAGTATTGCACTTTACTGCTGTAAAAAAAAACACTGATTACTATGCTACAGTGGGCAGAGTGGTAGCACAGTGGCTAGCATAATGCTTTTCAGTACAGTCGACCCAGTTTCATTTCCTGTTGCTGCCTGTATGGAGTTTGTACATTCTCACAGTGAATGCATGGGGTTCCTCCGGATGCTCCGGTTTCCTCCCATGTTCCAAAGATGTACCAGTTGATAGGTTAATTGGTCATTGAATAATTGTCCCCGATTAGGCTCAGATTAAATTGGGGGATTGCTGGGTTGTGTGGAGGGCTTGTTCTGCATTGTATCTCAATACATAACTATATCAGGAAATTTGTTTTTTTTTAAATTTGAGCAATGATAAATCTGATTCTGATATGGGTCTACTGTGGATTGAGAGTGGGAAGGGGGCAGGGAGAGGGAATCATGGCTGGGAAAGGGGGAGGGAGCAGGAAGCACCAGAGAGACACTCTGTAATGGTCAATAAAACAATTGATTGGAATCAAGTGTCCTTGCCTGGTGTTTCAGGGCACCTGCACCACCCACCCCATCTCTCTTTCTCTGCCGCCTGTTCCACAGCCCTCTTGTGGTTCTGCACCCCAATGTCCTTTGCTCCCACCAGATTTCCAAACTCACTCTTTGCTCCACTTTGACATATTCAGTACTGTGCAAAAATCTTAAGCGCTCTAGCTATATATATGTGCCTAAGACTCATGCACAATACTGTACATTAACAGCATGTAAAAGGCACTTGGACAGGTACATGGAGATAGGTAAAGTTTAAAGAAACATGGTCCAAACAGATGCAAATGTTACTACCTTAGATGGGAATCTTGGTCAACATGGACCAGCTGGGCTGAAGGGTATGTTTCCCTTCTGTATGACTGGGTAACTCTACGAGGGATGACTTCCTCGAATGTTGACTGGGTGGAGTTAAACATATAACATAGAAGAGTGCCCCATTAATCATTCACACCATTATGTTTGCTGGTCTTCATGTCAATATATCCAAAATTTCCTCATCGTGTGCATCATCCCTATCCCTCCATTCCCTTCATCTTCACATATTATCAATCTAAAAGCCTCTTAAAACCCTCCCCAATTAAGAAATTGGGGCACCATGGTAGTGTAGTGATTAGTGCAATGATATTACTGCTTGGGGTGTTCTGGAATTCAGAATTCAATTCCGGTGCCGTCTGTAAGGAGTTTAAATGTTCTTCCCGTGACTGTGTGGGTTTCTTCCGGGCTTATAGTCCCTAGTGGAACACATGATTGAAATGAGTGGAAACTTAAGATTACATATTATTGCTACATGTACCAAGGTGCAGTAAAAAACTTATCTTGAGTACTTTTTATACAGATCAATTCATTACAACAGTGTATTGAGGTAGTACAAGATAAAACAATAACAGAGTGCAGGATAAAGTGTTAGCGCTACAGAGAAAGTGCATTACTGGCAGACAATAAAGTGCAAGTTTATAATGAGGTAGATTTTGAGGTCAAGAATCCATCTTGTCAAACCATTATCTTATAACAGCGGGGAGAAGCTGCCCTTGAACCTGTTGATCCCTGTTTTCAGGTTTTTGTATCTTCTACCTGATTTTGGGGAGGGGGAGAAGAGAGAATGGTGCATTGACTGTGGCAGCAAGAATTATAGAAGGTTAGTTTCTATGATAAGATGAGCTGTGTCCTCTTAGGGCAGTGAATAGATGGAGAGCTGTGTCAGCATTCAAAGAGATTAATAAATTTCTGGATGTTCAATGGATTTAGGGATTTGGAGATGGGGCGGGAAAATGGTGCTGAGACTGAGCTGGCTGAATGGCAGTTCAGCTTCAAGAGGACAAATGACCTACTCTGTTTTAATTTTGTACGCTTGTAGCCCTCATCTGTACGATGAGATGGGGCCAGTTTGCAAAGCCCAGATGTACTGATCTGTTGGGTGTGAGATGACTGAGCTCTGTTTATTGCAGGCTGTTTAACCTTTACTTCTGTATGCACCAGGTTCATCAAGGCTTGACAAGTTTTAATATATATGTCAGGGAGACCATGTGCGGCTGGAAGTATTAACATTTCTTTAATGACTCAGATAAAATTTATTGGCACAGTTAGAGCATGGAGGAGAGTTAGAAAACTAAATGTTGCTGACAGTTGCTTTGCTGTTGCATACACTGCTGAGCTGGATAGTCCAGGTTCAATATTTATTCACTCAGAGACACCTGTACTCGCGCTTGTTAATGCAAATATCAAATCAACCGATCATGTGGCAGAAACTCAATGCATAAAGACATGCAGACATAGTCAAGAGCTTCAATTGCTTTTCAGACCAAGCATCAAAATGGGAAAGAAGAGTAATTAAGTGACTTTGACCACGGAATGATCATTGGTGCCAGACAGGGCAATTTCAGTATCTCCAAAACTGATCTGTGGTTTTCACGCACAGCAGTCAGAAGAGTTTACAGAGTGTGGTGCGAGAAACAAAAAATATCCAATAAGTGGCAGTTTGGAGGGTGAAAAATGCCTTGTTAATGAGGAGAATGGCCAGACTGGTTCAAGCTGACAGGAAGGTGACTGTAACTCGAATAACCATGCGTTACAACAGTGGTGTGCAGATGGCCATCTCTGAACACGCAACATGTCAAACATTGAAGTAGATGTGTTACATCAGCGGAAGATCATGAACCTACTAAAATGAGGTTTATTTTTACTGACGTATACTGTGAAATTTGTTGTTTTGTGGCAACAGTACAGTATGATGCATAAAATATACTATAAATTACAGCAGAAATGTATAGTATAAAAATAGTGAGGTGGTGTTCATGGGCTCATTATTCATTCAGAAGTCTGAAAGTGGTGGGGAAAAGCTGTTCCTACCACATTGAGTGGTTAATATTACATGTTCTTAATTGTGTATTGAAATTCCTTCATTAAAATAATTTGTTTTGTGAGGGAGCTAAGCAAGATTTGTAGGAAAGCTGTACCAGCAGTAGTTTGCATCGCTTAGAGCTGAGAAATGAATGCCTCTGTGATAGACAGCCATTTGTGAATATATATCAGGTGCTGCATCAGATACATGGGCAAAGTATAAGTGAACTGGCTGAAGTCAGTACTGAGGCAGACCCAGTCACTCTGAAAGTTCTAGTAGAATTGTATTCATCAACAGATTTTGTAGCACAGTTTCATTAAGTCCATATAGCAATTTTTAAGCGTCTGCTGTAAATATATTCCATGGGGCGTCATGGCAAATTTCAGAGACTCCAAATAAAAATGAGTACAGATTCTGAGCTGCTGAGAACTTGAACTGCAGTAAATAAATAAAATAAAATCTATTCTCAGTATTAGTGACAGTGAAACCGTAAGGATTGCTGTATGATACACACTGGTTCACTCATATCCTTCATGGAATGGAGTTGCCCAACATTACCTGGTCTGCTTTAGTAGGTGACATCAAGCTGAGAGCTACTTTCTCTTACTGCCCGTAATGCCATTGGCGTTTAGGGCAGCAATAAAGGTACTCCATCTCTCTCTGTTCTTGGTCACACACTGATATGGAAGGATTCTTCATTGCTGTTTCTGTAAATTTTTTTTTATCATTCCCGGTTGTTAGCTCTGAGCTGAACCCCTGAACCTGGAGGACTGGTGGACCACTCTTAGCCTGACCTCTACCATTTGACTTGTTTGACATGGGATACCTTACCAAGATCTGAAGCAAGAAGCCCTAACAGAAGCCAACATAGCTCTCTGAGTAAAACTTCCAAACTCCCTTGACAAGGTTGTGGTTCTCTTGAAGAAAGCTGAGAGCTATCTCATGCGTAATTAGCTGTCCCCTGAGGTAACCTCACAAGCCTCGTTATTTGGAGTTGGGGGGAGGACAAATAGAGTCAAGCATTTAGTGCTACCCTTGCAAACACTACCCACGTTCTTCAAATACACACAGATAGCCAAATGTTGATGAAAGAATTAAAGTTTAATGAGCATGTTGGATCTGGTGGTATTGATTGAGAGGTTCTTCTGGAGTCGAGATTTGATTACTTTGTTATGTACACCAGGATGCAATGAAATTCCTTGATTCCATGAAACTCTGGAAGACTAGGCCATGTGGGATTCGAGGGAGGTGGATTCAGAACTGACTTGACAGGAAGCTGCAGAGATTGATGGTTGAAGGTTGATTCTCTGACTGGAGGTCTGTGACTAGTGGTCACCAGGAGGAAGTGTTGGGACCTTTGCTCTTAGTTATTTATGTATTGGTTTATTTTTGTTACCTACACCCATACAAAGTGAAAAGCTTGTTTATGTAGATCGATCGCAATGTATTGAGCTAAGAAGAAGTAAAATAAACAGCGCAGAATAAAATGTAAAAACTACCTTATCCATGCAGTACAGGTAAATGATAAAATGCAAGATGATATCAAGGTAGATTGTGAGGCCAGGTAAATGATTTGAATGTTAAGGTACGTGGAACGATGAGCAAATTAACTATCAACAAGACACCTAATTAGCCAAAAGGAATTACAAAGAGAAATTGACCAATGACTGTGCAGTGGCATTTGGTTTTCAACTTAGATAATATGACGCAATGGGTAAAATGGCACCAGAAAGCACACAACTAAGGGTGACATCCTTCAGCTGGTTCACAAAAATACTTCTTTCACTTATTTTACTTTCAAATGTAGTCCTGCTATTGTTGGAGCCTGTGATCTACATATTGGTGGTGTGGAAGGTGAGTGGCTGATCTACCAGTGGGTGACTGGTCTCTCTCCTCCTCATCTGCTCCCGAAGGAAGGTCTCTGTGTTCGAATGGTCTCTCTTTTTCTCCCTCTCGCTCAATGTTGCAGAAGGATGACCAGAGTTCTGGGTCCTGGGGAAGGTTTAGTCAATGTGGTCTGTGGATTGAACTCTAGTTCACGTTATGATGTGTTTCTGTTTTCTGGTTGCTCTTTATTTTTCTGCGATTTTGATCAGAGTTAATGAAAATCACAGAGTTAGATAAGCCTGGACTGGTTTGATGATTTGTGGTTTGGTGTTTTGTACTCTGTGGTTTTTCCCTGTTTATTTTTGTTTTTGCAGTTTGTGCGATTTGTTCTTTTTCTTTTGCACCTTGGGGGTTTCATGTTTTTCTTTGGGTTCTTTCTGTGGGAAGCTGAATCTCGGGGTTGTATACTGCATGCATATTTCGATAATATTTTACTTTGTATCTTGAACCTTTGAAGCTTTGGACAGTCAAGCCAGAGTAGGACCAATACAATGAATGTTAGGGCACTGACACTTATTGTGGAACACAGGGACCTTGGAGTGCAAGAAAGGGGTACCAGAGGGTGGTGAATCTGTGAAATTCATTGCCACAGATGGCTATGGAGACTAGGTCATCAGGTATATTTAAAGCAGATGTTGATAGGTTCTTGATTTGATGCTCAGACTGTTATGTGAAGAAGACTGAAGAATGTGGTTGAGAGGGATAATAATCAGCTGCGATGGAATGGCAAAGCAGACTCGGTGGGCTGAATGGCCTAATTCTGCTTCTATAAGGCCATAGACATAGGAGAAGAACAAGCTCTGTTTTGTGGTCTTATGGTTTATTTCTAGAAAAGAGATCATCTTTGTCACATGTACACCAAAACATAGTGAAATGCGACATTTGCACCAATAACCAACACAGTCTAAGGATATGTTGGGGGTAGCCTGCAAGTATCGCCAAGCTTCCTGTGCCAGCATAGCATTCCTGTAAAGTATTAACCCTAACCCGTCCGTCTTGGGAATGTGGGAGCAAACTGGAACACCTGGAGGAAACCCATGAGGTCATGGGGAAGTAGCGGAGGCCATGGATGCGAGAATGCCAATGGGGTTCCTCCTCTACTGCCATGATGAGGTCACTCTCAATTAAGAGGAGCAACATCTCATATTCATCTGGGTAGCCTCTAAACTGATGGTGTGAACATCAATTTCTCTAACTTTCAGTAGTACTTCTCCTTTCCTGTTCTTTCTTTTGCCATTCCCCATTCTGCCTTCCCTTTTACCCCTTTTCTCCTCACCTGCCTATCACCTCCCTCTGGTGCCCCCTTCCCTTTCTCCCAAGCCCTATTCCCCTCTACTATCTGATTACTTTTTCTTTGGCCCTTTACGGTTTCCACCTATCACCTCTCAACTTCTTACTTCATCACCCACCTCACCCACTTTCCTTCACCCTTACATGGCAATAGAGGAGGCCATGGAACGACCAACTAGAATGGGAATGGGGGTTGGATTTGAAATGATTGGCCACTCTGAAATCCAAACTTTTGCAGACAGAGCAAAGGTGATCAACAAAGTGGACCCCCAGTCTATGTTGGGTCTCAACAATGTAGCGGAGACCACATCAGGAGCACCAGATACAGTAGGTGACCCCCAGAGATTCACAGGTGCCTTGTTGCCTCACTTGAAAGGAATGTTTGGAGGATGAGGAGGTGAATGGGCAGGTGTAGCATTTCTGCCTCTTGCAAGGATAGGTGTCAGGAGGGAGATTAGTGCGAAGGGAGACATGGTCAAAGAAGAAAGGTTTGGAGATGTATGCCATGGTGTGCTTTCAGAGGACTGGACCCAGGTGTGGAGGAATGGCAGACTTTTCCTTTCACAGAGGTTGCTGACACTGACTCAACCCAAGAGCTGTGGATAGCAGACTCATGATTTGACTCAGGAGTGGAGGGACAGCAAGCTGCCCAGTTGGAGACTCGAAGGAGTGACTGATTGACACCGTAAGATAATTCACTCTCTCCGATACAATGACTCCACTAAGGCACCGAATGAGAGTCCTGTTTAAATAATCACAGAATGTGGGAAATGTATGCCAATCACAAATGCCTTGACCAGATGAAACCAAAATCATGAGTGCTTAACGGCTTTTGTTAAAATAATGATTAGAAGATACAGGTGCTTAAGAAACTCAATGCTCTAGGGAAAACCACAGAATTCATGACAGTATATGGGCCAAATGCAAGCAAATGGGATGAGCTCAGATGGAAATCTTGTTCAACAAGAACCAGTTGGGCCAAAGCTCCTACTTCTGTGCCTCATGACTCCACGAAGATGGATTAACAGGGAACCAACAACGAGTTCACGGATAATGGTAAATAGAACTGGGCTTAAGTTTGCACACAGGCAGAGATTCAGATGGCCTTGTTTACATAGTGGATGCTTCATCAAGCAACCCACGACTATATGACACTGGATATTAACCACTTGTGTTTGATATCTGGAATGTACTGCCAGAGAAGTGGCGGAATTAGGTACAGTTTCTACGCTCTTAAGAGGGATTTAGAGAAAACTTAAATGGATGAGGCATAGAAGGATACGGTCCTGATGCAGGCAAATGGGATTAGTGTAGACCGACAGAAAGAATGGCATCAACATGATGGTCTGAAGGACTCATTTCTGTGCTGTACAACTCTAGAATTCTGACCCTCTAACAAGGCTTAAAGGACAATCAAGGCAACTTATTTGGAATAAGTATAAATTGCAATGGTTGTACTGCCCTCCCTTATGCTCACCGGTAATTCCCAGAGATAAACAGCTGAGAGGCAGGAATCTGGAGCATGCAGAGGATAGAACGGTTCATGGACAAAAGCAGGAAGTCAGTCTCAAAACAATTGGTGCCCATAAATGTGCACTATGAGGGGTTTCCACTCAATGGCTATTTAATTAGGTACATCTGTACACCTGGTCTGACCAGCCAATCATGTGGCAGCAACTCAATGCCTAAAAGCATGTAGACATAGTCAAGAGGTTCAGGTGTTGTTCAGACCAAAAATCAGAATGGGGAAAAATTGTGAACTAAGTGATTGACCGTGGAATAATTGCTGATGCCAAGAAGGGTGGTTTGAATATCTTTGAAAGTGCTGATCTCCTGAGATTCTCATCCAGAAATAGTCTTTAGAGGTTGCAGAGAATGGTGAAAAAAAAATCCAGTGAGTGGCAATTCTGTGGGTAAAAACACCTCATTAATGAGGGAAGTAGAGGAGAATGGGCAGACTGGTTCAAGCTGACAGGTAGGCGACAGTAACTCAAATAAACATGCATCGGGAGCACCAGACACAATAGATGACCCCAGCAGATTCGTATGTAACACTCACGGGATCGGCTGGTATATGTCTAGGGGAAAATCCGTCCACCCGCCAAACCGCGCCTCCCGTATACATGGATCCTGTGAAATGCACACTGGTACAAACTTGCAGACACAATATCAAACCACACACCATGTACGTTTACAGAATACACTTTATAAATCTTACTAGAACTAAGTGATTAATAAAGATACAATATATCTGAAAGAAAAGGTGCCAGAACTTATCAGGGTTCAGTTAATTAGTGCACAATCGTTGGAGCTCAACCATCGAAGTCTTTGGTCCACTATTCGATCTTCTCCGACCTCTATGACCTGCCGCCTGGGACCAACCTCGGTGGTCAACCAGAGCGCATCCAGCCCCGTCCACCTTCCTTGCGACCTCCTCCGCAACCCCCCAACAGTCCATGCAACAACAGCTCACAGACACACAAGAAAGAATAACATCTATCCCAATTGGTTAACAAATGAATACAATTCTCATTATCAGTAATTACAACCCAAACAAGCTGCGAGAGAACGCACTCTCTCACCAGTTACCATAAAAGTAAGAATGCTTCTTTGTTAACTTAACAAAGAAGCCATTTTGATTAACATAAGCAGTAACATAAAGGCTACATCCACACTAGACCGGATAATTTTGAATACGCCGGTTTTGAGTAAAAACATTAGGCATCCACACTATGCGTTTTTGAAAATATCTCCATCCACACTGAAACGGAGATTTCAGCGAATCTCCTCCTCCTGCGCATGCGCAGGACACATCTACCGAAAACAAGCAACATGTTTGGTGTCGAATCTCGCCATAAAAGTGCGCGTTTGTGTAGTTACAGACTAGAAAAACTTAAAACAACAGACAGCTGTTGGCTCTCGCGCAGGAGAACTTAAAACTAAGAAAAAGTAAATATTGGAGCGTACGGCGGCAACCGACAGGGAGTTCAATGACAGATTGACCCGGCTGACGACGAACATTGAAAAACTGACTAACTCTGTTGCATTAATAACGCACCTTGTTAAATGTATAAAACATGTCTGCGTCAGTGTTATCTTGTATTTCCATACAACGTTACATTAGGCTGTTACACATCTATTGTCAGAGAAGTACTTACATAAATAGGTAAACCACCTTCATACGAGCAAGGACAGAAAATGGCAAAGTGAGTGTACTTGTTTATTCAGTAAATTATGGCTCAAAGTATTTGGTGAGTACATTTTTAACTCTTCTGTCTTCAGTCTCTTTGCCGTCTGTTCTGAAATTGTTAGGTTGCGTTCAAGAAAACAATGAAATAGCGCGCTGCCATCTGACAGCGTTTTCAGAAGTCTTTGGTTACCCCGTCCACACTGATCTGCCCGAGCAGTGTTTTCAAAAATACCCACCCTGGAAAGCGTTTCTGAAAAGCTCCGGTTTCGGGGGAAGAATACGCCATTTTAGTGTGGACGGAGGGTAAAAACGAAGAGAAAAAGCTTCGGTTATGGATTTATCTGGTGTAGTCTGGATGTAGCCAAAGAAGAAACCCCTTACACACAGGGTAAGTGTTACCTCACCTGAAGGGACTGTTTGAGGCCCTGAATGCAGGTGAGGGAGGAGGTGAATGGGCAGTGTCACACTTAAGCCACTTACAGAAAATACAATGAGTCTGAAAACAGAATGCAGGGTATGGTGTTACAGATACAGAGAAGGTGCAGTGCAGATAGACAAGGTGCATGGCCATGACATAGATTGTAAGGTCAAGAGTCCGTCTTATCATACAAGAAGTTCTTCTGATCTCAAGAAAAGTTACTGTGAAACAAAGCCCTCAGAACGAAGTTTCTTACTATGGACATATGTCGTGAAATTAATTTTATTATTTAATGGCTCTGAAGGAATTCCTCATTGAACTAACCATGGACTCCCAAAGCTTGATAAGATGGTCTAAAGGAGAACAGAATTGGCAGATGCACAACTCTTAACAGGAAAAAAAAGACTCGAGTCTTGATGTTGTAGCACAATAAAGTGATAGATCAGAAGGTAGTTCCAGTCCGACTGCAGCTTTCTTTCCTTGCACTTCTGCTCTGAGATTTATCTTTTTAACCTAGATGACAAAAATGGTAAAGGCCTCGATCATCCATCTTCTGGAGAAATGGTCAGTGATCAATTGATAGTCTCTGATCCAAACTCCATCAGACAGATGACCATATCTCTATGACTGCACTGAATAGGAACAAAAAAGCAAACAAGTGCAAATATCCGTCAGTTCTTCTATCCTCCCCTGTGGCCTGATTCACAAATTTTGTACGTGGCCCTATCGCAAAGCTTTATTCTTGATCAAAAAGAAAATACTTGCTTCCTTCATTCGCAGATGCTGCCTGATCAACTGTGCATTTTCTCTCTCCAGGCCTGGACATTCTTCAGTCCAACAAGATTTAATTCTATCTCATCCTCTAGATCTATAAAGATCGACTTGCAATATTGTGTGCTTCAGCTGGTGCATGCCCCACAATAGCATTCTTTCTATTCAAAACCAAAAACTCACTGTAGGGAATTCTCTAATTTAGCACTCTGCACTTTTGCTCACACTGCATTCTTCTCCAAGCAAGAAATCAAACTAGGGCTAGCTGAATGTTTCACTGAACATTTCTATTCTGTCTACACAGGTAGTCCCAGCAACTCGAGTCACACCAATTGAGTCTTCTTATCGTCAACTGTACCAACATTCCCTGCATAATCCATTGGCTTCAGTCACTCACTGTGCCAGCTACAAGTAAAAGATCTCTTTCTGTTGAATGTTTCTGTTGAAACAATACTGCACATGTTGGAAATCCAGAGTAATGCAAGCGAAATGCTGGAGAAACTCCACAGGTCAGGCAGCATCTATGGAGAGGAATAAACCGTCAATGTTTCGGGTCGAGGCCCTTCTCATCAGGGCTTTGTCACACTGTTAAGATCCAAGTTCAAAATAAATTTTATTATCAAAGTACACATATATCACCAGATGCAAACCTGAGATTCATTTTCTTGTGGGAATACTCAGCAAATCTGTAGACGAGTAACTATTACAGGATCAATAACATCAATCATAGTGTAGAAGGAGGCACTGCGCAAATGCAAATATAAATAAATAACAAGAACACGAAATAGTCTTTAAAGTGAGAGCATTGGTTGTAGGAACATTTCAATGATAGGGCAGGTGAGAGTATTTGTTCCCTTTTATTCGGAAGTCTGATGGTTGAGGGGTAGTAAATACTTGAATATGCTGCTGCAAGTCCTGAGGCTCTTGTACCTTTTACCAAATGGCAGCAGCCAGAAGAGAGCACGGCCTGTGTGGTGCGGATCTCTGATGATGAATACTGGGTTGAATGCATTACCTTCTGTAGGATTTTCCATTCAAAGGCATTGGTGTTTCCATACCTGGCTGTGATGCAGCCAGTCAATATACTCTTCACTGCTCGCAATTTTTCTGAGTGCCTTCATGATATCCTGAAATGGGAGGGTGAGCAGCCGGAGGTTGTGTTACATATTGGTACCTATGATGTAGGTAGAAAAAAGGTGGAGGTCCTGAAAGCAGAATACAGTGAGTTAGGAAGGAAGCTGAAAAGCAGGACCTCAAAGGTAGCAATCTCAAAATTGCTGCCTGTCTCACGCAACAGTGAGTATAGGAATAGAGTGAGGTGGAGGATAAATGCTTGGCTGAAGGATTGGAGCATGGGGCAGGAATTCAGATTTTTGGATCATTGGGACCTCTTCTGGGACAGGTATAGACAATAGACAATAGGTGCAGAAGTAGACCATTCGGCCCCTCGAGTCTGCACCGCCATTCTGAGATCATGGCTGATCATTCACTATCAATACCCAGTCCCTGCCTTGTCCCCATATCCCTTGATTCCCCTATCCATCAGATATCTATCTAGCTCCATAGACACATTCAGTATCTATGATCTGTACAAAAAGGACGGGAAGCACTAGAATCTGAAGGGGTCCAATATCCTTGTGGGGAGGTTTGCTAATGCTGTTGGGCAGGGTTTAAACTAGATTTGCAGGGGGGTGGGAGCTGAAGTGAAGAGGCAGAAGATGGGGAGGTTGGAGCACAAGTGCAGACAGGCAGATATTCGAGCAAAGATGCAGGCAGCCCGATGGTTTGAGACGTGTCTATTTTAATGCAAGGAGTATCAAAAACAAGGCAGATGAACTTGGTGTGGGGATCAATACGTGGAGCTATGACATTGTGGCCATTACAGAGACTTGGGTGTCTCAGGAGCAGGAATGGCTGCTGAGTGTGTTAAGCTTTAGATCTTTAAAAAAAAATACAGAGAGGGAGGCAAAAGAGGTGGGGGCATGGCATTGCTAATTAGGGAGAATATCATGGCTGAAGAAAAGGAGGAAGTCATGGAGGGATTGTCTACTGAGTCTGTGTGGGTGGAAGTCAGAAACAGGAAAGGCCAATAACTCCACTGGGTGTTATTTATAGACCCTCCAATAGTAACAGGGATATTGAGGAGCAGGTAGAAAGGCAGATTCGGGAATGGTGTAATAATAATAGGCTTGTTGTGATGGGAGATTTTAACTTTCCTAATATTGATTGGCATCTCCTTGGTGCAAGGGGTTTAGATGGGGTGGAGTTTGTTAGGTGTGTTCAGGAATGTTTCCTGATGCAATATGTAAATATCTAACTAGAGGAGAGGCTGCACTTGATCTGGTAGCAGAAAGTTAAGCTGGTCAGCAGGTGTCAGGTCTCTCAGTGGGAGAGCATTTTGGAGGTAGTGACCACAGCTCTATCTTCTTCACAGAGTGCTGAAGAGGGCTAGGAACAGACATTTTGGGAAAACATTTAATTGGGGTGGAGGGAAATATGATGCTATTAGGCAGGAACTTGGGAGCATAAATCGGGAGCAGACATTCTCAGGGAAATGCATGGTAGAAATGTGAAAATGATTAGGCAACATTTGCATGGAGTTCTGCATAGGTATGTTCCATTGAGCCAGGGAAAGGATGATAGGGTTAAAGAACCATGGTGTACAAAGAATGTAGAAAATCTGGTTAAGAAGAAAAAAGCTTACAAAAGGTTCCAGAAACTAGGTATTGTTAGAGCTCTAGAAAATGAGATTGCTTGGAAGGAGCTTAAGAATGGAATTAAGAGGGGCCATGAGAAGGCCTTGGTGAGCAGGATTAAGGAAAACTCCAAGTATGTGAAGAGCAAGAGGGTGAGCCATGTGAGAATAGAACCAATCAGGTGCAATAGTGGAAATGTATGCACAGAGTCAGACGAGGTATTGGAGATACTTAATGAATACTTTGCTTCAGTATTCACCAGGGAAAAAGACCTTGGTAACTGTGAGGATGACTTGCAGTGGACTGAAATGCTTGAGTACATAGACATTAACAAAGAGAATGTGCTGGAGCTTTTGAAAAGCATTAATTTGGATAAATCGCTGGGACCGGAGGAGATATACCCCAGGCTACTTATAGGCAGTGAAGGAGCAGATGGCTGAGCCTCTTATGATGATCTTTGCATCATCAAAAGGGGCAGGAGAAGTACCAGATGACTGGAGGGTTGCAAATGTTGTTCTCTTGTTCAAGAAAGGGAGTAGAGATAACCCAGGAAATTATAGTCCAGTGAGTCTGACTTCAGTCGTGGGCAAGTTGTTGGAGAAGATCCTGCCCGGCAGGATTGCTGAGCATTTGGAGAGACCTAAACTGATTGGGGATGGTCAGCATAGCTTTGTGAAGGGTAGGCCATGCCTTATGAGCCTGACTGAATTCTTTAAGGAAGTATCAAAACGCACTGATGAAGGTAGAGTAGTGGATGTAGTGTATATGGATTTCAGTAAGGAATTTGATAAAGTACCCCATGCAAGGCTCCTTCAGAAAGCAAGGAGCCATGGGATCCAAGGAGACTTTGCTTTGTGGATCCAGAATTGGCTCGCAGAAGGGAAAGGGTGGTTGTAGGTGGTTCGTATTCTGCATGGAGGTCGGTGACCAGTGGTGTTCCACAGGGATCTGTTCTGGGACGCCGGCACTTTGTGATTTTTGTAAATGACCTGGATGAAGAAGTAGGCAGGTGGGTTGGTCAGTTTGCTGATGACACAAAGCTTGGGGTGTTGTGGATAGTCTGGATGGTTGTTAGAGGTAACAGCGGGACATCGGTAAGATGCAGAACTGAGCTGAGAAGTGGCAGATGGACTTCAACCCAGATAAGTGTGAGGTGATTCATTTTTATAGGTCCAATTTGAAGACAATATAATATAAATGGTAAGACTCTCACTATGTGGAGGATCTAAGAGATCTTGGGGTCTTGTCGATGGGACATTCAAAGCTGCTATGCAGGTTGACTGTTGTTAAGAAGGCGTCTGGTCTGTGGGCTGTCATCAACTGTGGGATTGAGTTCAAGAGCCCTGAGGTAATGCTGCAGTGATATAGGACCCTGGTCAGACCCCACTTGGAGTACTGTGCTCAGTTTTGGTCACCTGACTACAGGAAGGATGTGGATACTAAGAGAGAGTGCAGGGGAGATTTACAAAGATGTTGCCTGGATTGGAGGGCGCACCTTTATGAGAATGGTTTGAACGTACTTGGTCTTTTCTCCTTGGAGCGATGGAGGATGAGAGGTGACCTGATAGAAGTTTATAAGATGATGAGGGGCATTGATCATGTGGATAGTCAGAGGCTTTTTTCCCAGGGCTGAATTGGCTAACATAAGGGGGCATAGTTTTAATGTGATTGGAAATAAGTACCAAGGGGGTGACAGGGGTAAGTTTTTCACACACAGAGAGGTGGGTGCATGGAATGCACTGCCGGCGGTGGCAATGGAAGCAATACAGTAGGATTTTTTAAGAGTCTCTTAGATAAGTACATGGAGCTTAGAAAAATAGAGGGCTATGCACTAGGGAAATTCTCGGCAGTCTCTGGATTAGGTTACATGGTCAGCATAACATTGTGGGCCGAAAGGCCTGTAATGTGCTTTAAATTTCTATGTTCTACACATCTAAAACTTGGACAATCTTCTATAGAAGTCATGCCAAATCTCCACAGAGGTAAAGGTGCTGCTTAAATGAGTCGTGATGAAGATTTTCACCCAAAATGTCGACTGCTTATTCCACACCATTAACATTGCCTGACCTCCAGCAAGTTGGGTGTGCTTCCTTTCTTTCCATCCCCACCTTTCGTCCTGTATCTCAGAATCGACTTCACAATTCCAATAAAATCATTGACCTGAACTGTTAACTCCATTTCTTCCAATAATGATGCTGCCTGACCTGCTGAGAATTTCCAGAGTTTCTTTTTAACTGCCCTGAAAGTACTTGTGTATGTGATGATGGCATGCAGACAAAAGCATTTTCATTCTCTTTCAGTACCCCCGACAATAATAAACCAATTCCAATTGTTTTTTATTTATCTCTTCGCTCCTAAATTCGTTGCAGATGATTTAACTTGCTGTGTTATGTGTGTTCACTATTCCCCTCCCTTGAGTTTCTTTGTCTATTTCACATTACAAAACCTCCCCACTTATCTTTTAACATTTCACTCTGATGATGCCTAAATGTCTAAAGTGATTTAGCCTGTCTTTTGTCTTCACTGCTGCTGACTCTGTGTTTCCATCTTTATAAACAATGCATATATAATTTTGACTTCCAGCTTTTCCTTACATAATTTGATCATTTGCTGATCTGGCAGTATAAAGAAAAAAAACTTATCGATTTCTCAGGTTTATTTTGTCACACCTAGATGAATCTTGTAAAATTTCTTCCAACTAAGCCACAGAAATGTGCTGTAAGAATTCTAAAATAATCATGTAAAAACACTATGGTGTGTAGGAGGCAGTCATTTAGTTGTTCAAGCTGAACACTAGTCAGTCAGATCAAAGCCAAAATGTGACCTGTCATATGGCCATCTAGCCCCCATACCTTCATTTGATTTTTTAAAAAAAATCAGTCTGAGAATCAAAGTTTAAAAATTCACTTGCCTGCTTTCGATAATGAGTTTCAAGCTTCTACACACCATATGCCTTCCTAACCACCTTATCGACAGGCACAGCAACTTTGAGGGATCTCTGGAGATCTATAAACTAATGCCCTTCTGTTCCTCCACACCATGACCTTGCATTCTGCTTTTAGGTTCAACTTTCCAATCTGCATCACTTCACACTTTTTAGGAAGTGTCTCTGTGTTCCATTCCTGTTGGACTTGTTTCAAGTGTTTTAGGCTTTGAGTCTGAATCCTAGATTCCCCAGTGCTCTCCACCATTGTAGTTTCACTTATATTCAGCACAATCACCTCTAAATCATAGCCAATGTAATCCTAATCTCTGCAGTCACTATTGAGCTTTTATAGTAGTACTGGAGAGTTTGAGTCATGCAGCACAGAAGCATTTGTCCCTTTGTCCCGTCTTCCCATGTTGGGGCAAAGCCCTCCAAACCTCCTCTATCCATGTACGTATTTAGGTAACTGTTGAATTTGCTAACGTGCCCACCTCAATCACTATTTCTAGCAGTTCATTCCAAATGCACACCACTTGTTGCATGAAGCATATGCCCCAATTCTTCTGGGGGCCTTTAGCTCTCAGTGGACCATACGCTTTCGATGACCTCCTGTCTCATTTGTCCAAAGTTGATTGTATGGTTAGATTTTGATGGGATGGTTTCTGTAATCCATTGCATCCAGTGTATAGGAGATTGGCTTATCCAGCTTCACCAGAGCCCTGTTCGCTGGCCTTGCCTATTTTCACGTCTCACTACAGGGACGTAGTGTTGGACTTCGAGAGGCAAGATGCCCCAATAACCCTTTTAGATCTTTCAGTTCTGATCTTAAACCTATGGACTTCGAGTTTTTAGCACCCCCTTCCTTGGGGAAATGGGCCATGTGCCTTCACACCATATTATATACCTCAATCAGGTTACCCCTTAATCACTTACAACCCTGCCATGTAACTCTGGCCTCCAAGTCCAAGTTTGAGGAGACTTTGTTTGTTACCAAAGACCCTGCAAAATTTCTGAAACACCCTGGTTTCCTTGGCTGCGTACATCTAGGGAAGACACTCTCATGTCCCGCCATACTCATGAGATTGAGGTGGCTCGATTGCACCCAAACCCCGGTTCATGTGGATGCTGTGTAACTTGCTGCCCTGTTACAAATTAGTGCCACAAAATAGCAGACCATACTCTGCATACGATTAAAGGAATTGCATTTATGAATCTTAACTAAAGGGTTAGTAAAGAATAACAAAAAGAAAAGGGCCTATTCTAAAATGTGCATGAGTTGGAGCTCATCTTGAACTTCTCTGTCACTCATGCACTGGGCCCTTGGTCAGTGTGAGTGCCCCACTACCTTCCAAATGTCACCCACAATCCATCTCAAACAAATGGGTCTCCCACCGGATCGTATGCTACAACCAGTTCTCCCCACTGTCTTCTCTCTTCCTCCTCTGCTGAGCAAAAGCCCCAAGCCCAACCTCAGAGTCCCTCACCAGAGAAACCTCCCCTTAATTCGACCATCCTAACTGGATGGCACAGATTTCTCCTCATCTCTTATCTTCAACGATAACCCAAGCCAGCTGAAAACAAGCTGCCCTTTCAGAACTGCAAAAATGTAATACATTGAGCATAACGAGCAGGCATTACATTTCTATAGATTACATTGGAAAGCATTCTGACAGGTTGCATCACAGCCTGGTGTGGAGGCTCCAGTGCACAAGATTGCATGAGGCTGCAGAGTGTTGTTGGCTCAGCCTACTGTATTGTGAGCAGTCGCCCACCATTGAGGAAATCTTTTTTAATTGACTGTAAATGGAACAACATCAATGCAGACACCTCATGCAGATAGTAAATTGCCTTCAAACAATGCTTTTGACGATTGCATCCTCTACATCTTCATTTCGATTGCAACATTCAAGATGGTCATTGATATCTTCAAATTCTTCGTAGTTTATAAATTGCTGAAGTAGTGGAATCATTTCATTTTTACCCCAGCTGTTTCTGGTATCTCCGAGTCAGAGTGCTTGAAACCGCAGTCAGAATGTCAGTTCTGAATTGTCTTGCAGCTTATCACTCACCAACTGCTTTTTGAACATGAAGACATACAAGTGATGCTATTTAAAAGCTGTTCACTCTAAGTACGGTGCAGTGTCTAATGGCCGCACGACATGCGTGTGACTGACGCTAGATAGAAAATGTTCAGCAGTAGTCCTATGCAAAAATTAAGAGGTGTAGTGCCCCAAATAAACAAGTCAGGCTATTTTCCTGACTTGTTTTGTTCTTTAAGAGTTATCCCAAATAAGCAGCTTTATTAACTCAACCAACACACACAAAAGGGTCTTGGCCCGAGACATCTACAGCGCCTCCTTATAGATGCTGCCTGGCCTGCTGTGTACCACCAGCATTTTGTGTGTGTTATTTGAATTTCCAGCATCTGCAGTTTTCCTCGTGTTTGGGCTTTATTAACTGATGGCCCAACTAATAGGAATACATTATATTTATTTTTGTGATCTACGGTAAGTTTGTCTTTTTCACTGTACTGGTACTATAAAACGTATAGTTCATGTCATCTTAGTCAATAATAATTTGATAACAATTCCGTCTTTTGACCAACTACTTTGCTGTTTTCTTTACTGTTTGTGGCTTTGTGTGAATTTCTGTGTGACGATACAGAGATTTATGGGAATGCTGCTGGGACCTAGAGGCCTGAGTTATAGGGAGAAGTCCAGCAGGCTAGGAGCTTATTCAATGAAGCATAAGTGACTGAGGGGAGACCTTATAGAGGAGTATAAAATCATGAACGACATAGATAAGATGAATGCAAAGAAAGGGAATCAAAAACTAGAGTGCTTAGGTTGAAGCTAAGAAGGGAAAGATTTAAATCAGACCTGAGAGGAACTTTTTTTGCCAGAGGAAGGGAATGAGGCAGGTGCAATAACAACAGTTTAAAATACATTTGGATTGATACATGGATAGCAAAGATTTTGAGGATTATGGGCAGATGTGGACAAGTGGGGATAGAGCGGTATATCCTTTAGCAAGATGGACCAAAGGGTTGCTTCCATGCCGTATGACTCCATAAATATCATTCTCCTGTGAATTACCATGGGACATTGAAATTTAAGGACAGGATCCACGGGCAGTGTTTTCTTGATGTTGTTGTGGCACCATTATAAGCAAAATGAGTGACAATTGTATTCAAGTTTATCCTTGGCGTTGCTTCCATGCACTGCCGGAGTTGATTTACCATTTGCTAAGCTGCATTACTTCAGGCAAGAACGACTCTCTCACAAAGCCTAACAAATAAGTATAATGTTGAATAATTAACATTTTGTGGGAGATTTTCTGAAGATGCAAATGGCTTCTTGCTATTACTAGGTGAACACTTCAATTGTGTATAATCTATTCTTTATCTGCCATTTAAATGCAGGTGTGGACTTGGGCAATTACTTTGAATAGGTTAATAACTCTATATTAGTGTTGGGGAGATAGCTATCATCCAAATATATTTATTCATCAATATTGCCAGCAATATTTCCGTGTATTATTGTAAAATAATTGGCAGTATGTCCAATCAGCAGTGAGTGAAGTCTCAGCAAATCATTGATTTGAAATAGTTGTAACTTGTGTCTATGTATAGATCACTCTGCTACTAACAAAGAAGTCAGGCAAGGAAGGGCAATTTCTATTGTCTGAGAACAAAACTAGCCTGCTCAAAATGGAATCAAAGCTTGGCAGGTAAAACTTAAATTCAACATGGGAGCCAGTCAGCTCCATCATGGGCACTAGCCTCCCCACCATCTAGGACATCTTCAACTGCCTCAGAAAGCTGGCATGCATTATTACGGACCTTTCCTATCCCCGACATGCCCTCCTCTCATTTCTACCATGCGGGGAAGTACAGGAACCTAAAGACACACAACCAACATTTCAGGAGCAGCTTCCTCCCATCTGCTATTAGATTTCTGAATGAACAATGAACCCCATGACAATTACCTCACATTTTTGCTCTTTTTTACTCTCTTTTTGCACTAATTATTTAATTCTAACTGGTTGCCCTGGTATGGAGTGGCCATTACATAGGATCAGAAAATGTCTCAAAAAGGCATGTTGGAGGAACTCAGGCAGAGGGATGGTCAACATTTGAGCTCAAAACTCAGCATCAGCTACTTATCAGTGGGATCACTGTCCAGGGGTGGATATGAAGTGTTCAAAAGCTGCCATCTGGTCTCATCTGGGTGAGAAGGTCAAGATAGTTGAAGTCTTACTTCCAAAAGAAAGCAGCATCTATCATCAAGGGCCTCTGCTATCCAGGCCAAGCTCTCTTCTTGCTACTACCGTCAGGCAGAAGATACTGAAGCTTCAGGCCTCACAGCACCAGGTTCAGGAACAGTTATACCCATCAGGTTTCACTCACCTCAATACTGAACTGATTCCAACAACCTACAGACTCACTTTATTATGAACTTATGTTCTCAGCAAGGATGTGATGCTGAGACTTTATAAGGGCTGAAAAATAGAAAATGGAATTTAATGCAGAAAAGTGTGGGGTGTTGTATGTTGGCTGGACAAAACTAGACTTGCATAGTGAATAGGAGACCTCTGAGTGGTGTGGCAGAACAAGGGATCTGGGAATTCCTTGAAAGTAGCATCAGGTAGATAGGGTAGAGAGAGCTTTTTGCATAAATGAAGACACTGACTTTGCTAGTTGGAATGTTATGTTGAAGTTATATAAGATGTTGATGAGGCTAAATTTAGAATATTCTGTGCAGTTTTGTGCTCCTAGTTACGGAAAGATCAATAAGCTTAAAAGAGTGCAGAGAAAACAAGGATGTTGCTGGGACTTGATCTAAGTTACAGGGAAAGAATAAATAGGTTAGGACTTTGTTCTCTGGAGTGCAGAGAATGAGAGGAGTTCACAGATAAGTAAACAGAATTATGAGGGGTAGAGGTAAGGTGAATGGATGCAGGCTCTTTTACTCTCAGATTGAAGGAGGCTAAAAGTAGAGGTCATAAGATCAGGATGAAAGGTGAAATAATTGAGAGGAACCTGACAGAAAACTTCTCAACTCAGAGTGTGGTGTGAGTGTGGAATGGCCTGCCAGCACAAGTGGTAGGTGTGGTTCATTTATAGGAGAAGTTAGGGTAGGTACAAATGTTTTTACATGGATCAGAGGGCTATGGAGGGTGATGGCCTGTGTACAGGTAGATAGGACTAGACAGTTGTAGCAATGTGGATTAGATGGGCTGAAGGGCCTTTCTCTGGGCTGTAGTACTCTATGACTTTAAAGAAAAGGTTAAGGACTGGAATGAATACCAGCAATAGTAGTGGAAGATGGTTCACTTGCAATGTTCAAAATCGAACCAGACAAGAATCTGAAAAGAAAGAGACTTTAGGGTAGCAGAGAGGATGACGGGGAGTGGGACTAGATAAAATGCTCTTAAATAGAATTAATATGGACTTAATGAGCTCAATGGTCTTCTGTGACAAGTAACAATGCCAACTGCTGACAGTCATCAGCTTTTTACGCCAATCTTCCACAGAGACTCTGTTTCTTCAGAGAAGTTAGCTATCTTTACCTCACAATAGCATCACCAATGTGATTTGCTAACAAAATGTTGAGACTTTGAAGTAACTGCGAGAGCCAATCTGGTGTTAGAAGTTTAAAAAGCTATTGAATTTTCATGCTGCCATTTTGAGCTGAATTTGCAAGTTTCTTCTTTGTTTGGCAGAAAATAGCTTGGAGAGAGCAACAGGGAATTGAATGTGTCACTGGAATAAATTATTTCAAAAATCTGCTGAAAATGAATGACAGTCTATTTAGTAAACAGAAGGTTTGACAAGGACTGGAAAGCTTGTCTAAGGACAAATAGTGATAGCAGATCACTGGTTAAGGGAACGGAAAGGAGCTTCTGTGGATGAGAATGAGATTCACGGATGGTCTGTTGCCTCTTGAGTGCCAGGGTCAGGCTCATCTCAGATCAAGTCCACGTGGGAGGTGAGCAATGAGAGGCTGTGGTCCACCTCAGTACCGATGACATAGGCAGGAGGTGTGACAAGCTCCTGAGGTGAGTACAAGGTGTTAGGTGCTAAGTTAAAGGCCAGGACCTTCAGGGTTGTGATCTGAGGATTGCTACCTGTGCCACATGCTGGTGGGGCCAGATCTAAGAAGATCATACAGTTTAATGCATGGCTAAGAAGATGGTGCGTGAGAGAGGGCTTCAGATTTTTGGATCATTGGGCTCTCTTCCAGGAGAGGTGGGACCTGTAAAGAAGAGATGGTTTGCATCTGAAATGGAGGGGGACTAATATCCAAGTGGGAAGTTTGAAAGCAGGTACCAGCAAACTCAAAGGCAGTTTCTATCCCACTGTTATAAGACTATTGGTGGACCTCTTGTAAAATAAGATGCATTCTAACTTCACAATATACCTCATTATGACCTTTCACTTTATTATCTGCTTGCACTACACTCCCTCTTTAACTGTAACATAATATTATACATTCAGTTATTGCTTTTCCGTTGTACTACCTGGATGTACTGATGTGATGAACTGATCTGTATGGATGGTATAAAAATTCTTTTTAACTGTACCTCACTACACAACAATAATAAACTAATTATCAATTCGCAATTGAAAACTCTTGGAACTATTACAATGTCAGCTACTCTCTGTAAGGAACTATAGTGCTGGCAATTGCAGTGAAACTATAAATTGTACTTGATCTTTCCTCTCCCAAATTCTGCCAAGTAGCTCATTATGTTTCTTCAAAGAAGTAGATCTTTCTGCAACATTTTGATGCTTTGAGAAGTCGTACCTGAGCAAATGTACCCATCAAGGTTTGTTTTTTGATAGCTCTCTCTGATTCTGGCTTGAGTGTCAGTGGTTGAGCACAAAAGAAAATAATGGATTAAGATGTGTTGTAGCATTTGAAAGACAATACATTCCAAATATCTTTAATTCCTTAATGCACAAATTGCTTCTGAATAATAAAATACTCTTTTGTTATTTTCTTCATCAGCCTTAGAAACTCGTCAGTTTTATTCACGAAAAGAACCCTGTGTTATTAGAACAATTGTGCTTGATTTTGGTTGCTTTATAAGTAAACATCTTTACTGCCGATATATAAGAGTTTTTAGTAATTTGTTCATTTTTTGAGAAGTGGACTGGGATTTATTGTCTGTTGCCAGTTGCTCCTGGGAAGATGGTGGTAAAACACATTAATGATTTGAAACAGTCCTTTCAGTGAATGATATTGTTGGGCAGGCAGTTTCATGGTTTACACCCAGCCACAATTAAAGATAAGGCAACATATTTTGAAGACAAGAACATGTGTGAGATAAAGGGAAACTTCTGGGAGATGGTGCTCTGGTGGTAGAGACAGTGGGGATGAAGACAAAAGGAGAGTGCAGATGCTGGAATAAAGCACCCAACATAGGAAAGTACAGCACAGTCTGGGCCTTTCAGCGCATGATGTCATGCTGACCCATTTAAACCTACCCCATGGTCAATCAAGGTAGTACAGTAGCATAGCAGTTAGTGTAACTCCAATACAGTGCTGGTGACCCAGGTCCAAAATCACCACTCTCTTTAAGGAGTTTGTACCTTTTCTCCATGATTGTGTGGTCTCCTTTGGCCATTCCAGTTTCCTCCCACATTCCAAAGATGTACAAGTTAATAGGTTTATTGGTCACATGGGTGTAAGTAGGCAGTGCCAGCTTGTTGAGCCAGAGGGCCTGTTACCATGCCATATCGCTAAGCAAAAATAAATAAAAAATAAGCTAACTCCTCCTTCCTACACAGAATATTACCCTCTATTTTCCTTACATTCTTGTGCCTATCAAAGAGTCTCTTGCATGTCCCTATTGCATCAGCCTCCAGCTCCACTACTGCAAATGCATTCTAGATACCTACCAATTTCTGTGTAGTAAAAATAACATACTGCTGACATCTCCCTGAACATTCCTTTGCTTACCTTAAACAGATATCCTCCTGTATTTTGCTATTGTCTTCCTGGGTAAATAGTGCTGGTTGTCCACTCTACCTGTGCCTCTCAAAATCTTACATACTTCTGTCAAATAAAAGGAGGAGGACCGTCCTTCACTCCAAAGGAAAAGTCCCAGCTCACTCAGTCTTTCCTCATAAGTGTTGAAACAGAGTATTTAATTCTTAGATTAGACTGCATAACTGTTATTTTCTTTATAGATAAATAATTATTGTATTATTGTATTTTATATCATTATTTATATACAAGTAACTGATTACTATGCTTCCTAGTGAACACAATATGTATTTGTAAGTTCAATGTGTCCCCTAGTGTTACTGGCATGATTCTTGAAGCTTTTTCTCCTGCATTATTTGAGTAATGGCTATCTCATTGGTTAACTCGTAGCTACAAATTTGAATAGAATGTTCCTTATCTATAGGTATAAAAATAAATGACCTCAAGGCAGCGTCTTTCCCCTCTCTTCAACTCGTAGACCTCTATCACTTTTGGTTTCAATTTTTCTTTGTTCTATCAATGCTTAATAAAACAATTGTGAAGCAACAAGTTTTGTGCCTCTTCTGAAACAATCAAGGAGTAAAACAACAGAATCCATTATGGGCATGTTGCATGGTCCGTACTGCACTTTCCAGAAGAATGAACAGTACACTTGGATAACTTCAGTGGGTCAAGCAAGTGGTGTTTGTTGACATTTGGGTTGAGAAAGATGCAGAGTCTTGACCCACTCAGATGACTTAGTCTTTTTGCCTTCACAGACGTTGCTTCCAGTGAGCTTTTCCAGTGTTGTGTTTATCGGTGAGACCACTTCCAGAGTTCTGGCCACCTCATAAACACAATACTCTGGAAGTGGTTTAACCAGAATCTTATAAACTGCAACTCAATCCCTGACTGAGGAAGGCCAACACATTACATACTATACACCTTCTAAACCACTCTATCACAAGTTTGTTGTGAAGTTTAACATTTGACACAGTAAAATTTGAAAGAAGCTGAATGGTATTTGATTTGCATTAATAAATAGCATTGCACATAGACACATGGAAACAGTGACCACTTTATTAGGTACCTGCTGTACATAATAAAGTGGACACTAGTGAATGCACATGGTCTTCTGCTGCTGTAGCCCAATCACTTGAAGGTGTGGCGTATTGTGTGTTTGGAGATGCTCTTCTGCACACCACTGTTGTAATACATGGGTCTTTGAGTTGCTGTCACCTTCCTGTAAGCTTGAACCAGTCCGGCCATTCTCCTCTGGCCTCTCTTAGTAACAGTACATTTCTGCCCACAGGACTATTGCACACTGGATTTCTTTTTTGTTCTTCACACCATTCTTTGTAAACTCTGGAGACTGTTGTGCAGGAGATTCCCAGGAGATCAGCAGTTTCTGAGATGATCAAACCACCCACCGCCAACAATCATTCCACATTCCAAGTCAGTTAGATCAAGTTTTTTTCCCATTCTGATGTTTGGTCTGAACAACCACTGAACCTCTTGATCATGTGTGCGTGCCTTTATACACTGTTGCTGCCGCGTGATTGGATGTTTAGATACTTTCACAATTGATAGGTGTACAGGCATACATAATAAGGTGGATGGAGATGTACATAATTTTTGATATTTTATATATCAAATCACAATGGATAGTTTGGTGGAAGGAAAGTGTTGAGGAAACAACTAGGGTCGCCTAATTGTTGTGTGATCTTAAGACTAATGGTATCCAAAGATTTTGCTTTTGGAATGTCCTCCACAATTTTGTCAATTCCACGAGAGTATTTTCAGACTCCGAATCAGAATCATGTTTATTATCATTGACGTAGTCATGAAGTTAGTTGTTGTTGTTGTGCAACAGTGCAATACAGGACATAAACATTACTAAATAAATAAATTGTGCAGAAGATGAATAATTAGGTAGTGTTATCAATTCATGGGCTGCTCTGATGGTGAAGGGAAGAAGCTTTTCTTAAAATGTTGAGCTTGGGTCTTCAGCTAAATACTTGGACTTTGTAACCTGGGGATTGTATTGTGTACTAAGATTAAGTCACATGAGGAAGGAAGAGAAGTTAGAGAAAAATAACATTCAACGTGACTGAGCTCATTTTGCTTTCAATTTATTATTTGTTATTCGGCAACTTTTTGAAATTGTGGAAAGAAAAGAGCCTAGAGCATAAGAGATTTTTAAAGAATAAAAAGGCAGGAGTGTTCAACTGAAGGAAATGGATATAATTGCATTAAGCAGCAAGAGTATATTCTGTGCATCAAAACTAGTGCATGCATTCTCATTCAATTGTTTTATTGTATCTCAATACAGTGTTATGCTTTGTAACCCCAAAACATAAAACTAATTGAAAGCAAAACTCTGGAGCCCAGGGACACTTGTGTGTACTCTTAGTTTTTTTTTTTGTGAGGCGTGCACTTATGGTGTGGTGGTGGCAAAATGAGTATACCATTCACATACTTATACATATAACCTGTAATGTTAGTGCCAAGTTGGCGCAGTTTTTAATTGATTTTATTATGGTGATTATTCTGTTATTGATTCATTGAGTATGCTTGCAAAAAATGAATCTCATGGTTGCATATGGTACTTTGATAATAAATTTACTTTGAACTTTGAAATTTATTGAATTATGAAAACAAACAAGAATACTTAATACCTATATTCTACTAAAACTCTCATGCTCTGTTTGTGCCCTCCAGTTAGCGCAAACGGTGCATTACAGCGGCATTATTTCTGGCTAAGTCGACTTAAAATGCGCTAACTTACAAATCGCAGGCAAAGTTCATGGTTATATATTCGTATAAAATCGCCAAAATCAACAGCCCCTGAGAGTCGAAGTCGGCCATGATGGAATCTGTGATACGACATCATGACGCATTCACACGGCCAGCCTCAGAAACGACTCACGATGCTCACGGCAGTGACACCAACCGGAGCAGAAGGGCAGGGCAGCTCCATTTCGAGTGGTCACATTCTGTTAGTCACCATCAGAATGTGCAGGATTGGGACAGATCTAACTGCCACCCATCAATAAGAGTTATTTAAATCTTATTGTAATGATGTACTTTGAAACATCCATCAAACCCTTTGCTACAGTCAAAGGACAGTGGTGACTATATCACGTCCATTTTGGAGAGTGCCAACCACATCATCAAGAATAATCAGCATCCTGGAGGCTTTGATGTTACTGCTTCATATCTTCCATCCAGCATTAGGGTAAAAAAATATGGTCAGCCTAATTATGCCACGTGGAAAGAGAAGGGGGACATTATGGTCAAGAGACGATGCCACGTGTGTGTGTGTGTGTGTGTGTGTATATATATATTCAGACCTAAAGATTTACTCATTGTGGAGGATTTCTTACTCTTGTGAGATCATGTCTTTCCTAAGGGAGATCACTCTGCTTGGCAGGAGAGACTTGTGGCTGTGAAGCAATCTCAGATTTTGGGGCCTCCTGCTTGCTGGTTGTAGGAGTTGACTCTGGAGCTGCAGGAAGAGGTTCTGACAGCTCAGGACACTTTCTTCTCTAACAATTGACTCTGCTCTCCTCAACTGATCGATGTGTTGTCTCCAGGTGATATCAGATGCAATCTCCACTGTGTAGAACAATGGTCCAGTTCTGTCCTCAAACTTTCTGAAGACCAACTTTTGATCATCCCTGTAGCCCCTCATTAGGGCTGTTTGTCTGGGAGTGAAATATCGAATTTGCTCCTTGTTTGAAGAGCCCTCAATTTGTCTCAGCTGTTTGTGAGCCCTCGATTTGTCTCAGTTATTTGTCCTCCATGCTCCTGAGATAGAGTTTGAGGAAATCCAAGCATGAGTGCAAGGGGTGATCCAAGAAAAGCATATTTAGTGAGTTGTTGTGGAATGTATTGCATTGCGATATGTAAGGAGGAAGTTGGTGAGCTTCTGATTCAGTGGAGTGTATTCTGCCGACATTGCTTGCAGTGCATTCCTTAGACTCTGGACAAATCTTTCTGCTAAGCTATTTGTGGCTGGGTGGTACAGTACAAATTTAATACATCTTATTTCATTCATTTTCATGAATGACTGATACTATTCAGCAACAAAATGGTGTCCATTGTCACTGACGAGGTGTTGTTGAAAACCAGTCCTTGAGAAGAAGCTTCTCAACACATCAACAGTTTGAGAGTCTGTAGGGGAGGCCATTGGGAACACTTTCAGCCACTTTGTAGCAGAGTTCACTGCTACCCTTTCATTTCTTCTACCAAAATGCATGACAATACACTTCCCGACACTGTATTCCATCTGCTGTTTCTTTGACCATTCCCCTAATCTGTCTTCGGATTCCAGACCCACCATTCTCTTGTGTCTCCATGCTGGAAGATGACAACACACCACAAAGGCAGTGAAGGCAGAGGAAGGCTGCAATTGTGAGGGGCTCCAAGTCGTCTTGCATTCCGTGGCTTTGGACCTTGACCTTGAGCTGTCAAAGTCCACACGGTGGCTATCTGTGCAGAAACCTCCCCATATTAAAGAGTCACGCTCAGGCATTCTCCATGAAGGTAATACCCCCTTAGGAGAGCATCATATTCAACCTGAGTGATCGCACAACTATGAATACTTTATGTGCCAACTAGCCTGAAGACCAGCAATAAGCGTTCCCTGTTGATCGCCATGTCACAGGCAACTGACCCCTTGTCAGTAACTAGAAAGGTTGAGTGAGTTTATTTCTCTCTGCTGACTCTGACTTGTATGCTGGATGCTTGCATCCTCTTTACTGTATTCTTTGGTCTTTATTCTCACAGAAATGGAGTTGTATTTCCAGCAGCTAAGTTGTACAGTTTCCAGAATTAGGTGCAGCATTGCAATGGGCGATTAATCTGTGCCAGTGATTAAAATGCAGCCAGCGCATCAGTTCCATGCGGCATAGTAATAATGATTTTTGTTTTATTGAGTGCAGCACGATTCAATGGATGCCAGATTAGAGTATAAAAGCAATGATGTAATGCTGAGGTTTATAAGGCATTGGTCATATCACAGTTGGTGTATTATGAGCAGCTCTGGGCTCTTTATCTAAGAGAAAATATGTGCTGGTATTGGAGAAGATCCAGAGGAGATTCACTAGAATTAGCCCAGGAATGAAAGGGTTAATGTGTGAGTGTGTTTGATGGCTCTGGGCCTACACTCATTGAAGTTTAGAAAAATGATGGGTGGGGAATCTTATTGAAAGCCAAGATAGAATGGATATAAAGACAATGTTTCCTATGGTCAAGGAGTCTAGGACCAGTGGGCAAAGCCTCAGAATAGAATAACATCCCCTTGGAACAGAGAAGAGGAGGAATTTTCTTTAGCCAGAAGATGGTGGCACTGTGGAATTCATTGTCACAGACGGCTGTGATCAGGGGTGGTCTTTGGGTATATTTAAAGTTCTTGATAGGTTCTTGATTAGTCAGGGTGTCATTGTTTCTTTGAAGGAATAGCAAGTAGGATAGACAAAGGAAAATTACTTGATGTTGTGTACTTGGATTTTCAGAATGCAGTTTACAAGGGGCCACACATGAGACTGCTAACAAGCTACGAGCTCATGGTGTTACAGGAAAGATTCTAACAAGGATAAAGCAGTGGCTGATTGGCAGGAGGCAAAGATTAGGAATAAAGGGAGCCTTTTCTGGCTGGCTGCCAGTGACAAGTGGTGTTCCACAGGAGTTAGTGTTGGGACCAATTCTTTTTACATTATATGTCAATGATTTGGATAATTGAACTTTGTTGCAAAGTTTGCAGATGACATGAAGATAGATGGAGGGGCAGGTAGCTTTGAGGAAATGAGCTACAGGATGACTTAGACAGATTAAGAGAATGGGCAAAGAAACGGCAGATGGAATAGAGTGTCAGGAAGTGTATGGTCATGCATTTTGGTAGAAGAAATGAAAGTGTTGACTATTTTCTAAATGGAGAGAAAATACAAAAAAACTGAGGTGCAAAGGGAGTAGGGTATTGTGCAGGATTCCTTAAAGATTAATTTGCAGGTTGAGTCTGAGGCGAGGAAAGCAAATGCATTCATTTCAAGAAGCCTAGAATATAAAAGCAAAGAAGTAATTTTGAAACTATTATAAAGCATTGTTGAGGCATCACTTGGAATAATGTGGGCAGTTTTGGGTCCCTTATCTTTGAAAGGATGTTCTGAAATTGGAAAGGGTTCAAAGGAAATTCACAAAAATGATTCTAGGATTGAATGGCTTATTACATATGAAGAGTGCTTGATGGCTCTGGGCCTGTGTTCACTAGAATTCAGAAGTCTGAGGGGTGACCTCATTGAAACCTAATAAATGGTAAAAGGCCTTGATAGAGTGGATGTGTAGAGGAGGTTTCTATGGTGGGAGAGTCTAAAACCAGAGGACGTAGCCTCAGAATAGAGAGGCATCCTTTTAGAACAGAGATGAAGAGGAAGTTCTTTCGCCAGAGAGTGGTGAATCTGCGGTACTCTTTGCCACAGGCAGCTGTGAAGGCCAACTTTGTAAGTTTAAGGCAAAGGTTCATAGAGTCTTGATTGGTCAGGACATGAAGGGAAACGGGGAGAAGGCAGGTGATTGGGGCTGAGGAAAATTGGATCAGCAATTATGGTGCAGATTCAATGGGCCGAATGGCCTAATTATGCTCCTGTGTCTAATGGTCTTTATGGTAGAGGAGGCAAGCATCTGCAGAAAGAGGAACAGTTACCGTTTCAGATCCAGGAGCCCAGTCAGCATCTATGAAGGGGGATAAACCCCTCACCTGGTTTCGCTATCATGAGCTAGCCTTTACTCCTTCCCATTCCACCCCCCATCTTCCCATTCTGGGTTCTTCCCCCTTCCTTTCCAGTCCTGGTGGAGGGTCTTGGCCCAAAGCTTCTGTGGTTTATGCCTCTCCAGAGATGCCATCTGAGCTGCTGAGCTGCAACATTTTGCGTGTTGCTCTGGATTTCCAACGTCTGCAGTATCTCTTGTGTTTATGGAGGTGTGAGGTACATTCAGATTCAGTTTATTGTCATTTAGAAACCACAAATGCAAAAATGAGACAACATTCCCCCAGAATGATATCACAAAAGCACACGACAAAACAGACTACACCAGAAAGTCCACATAACGTTTGGCTATCCCCAATCCAGAGTCCAGAAAGGCTGCTGCGTATAAATACCGTCTTAGTGCGTTCCCCCAAAAGGAGCTCCAAATCCACCAGACAAACAAGACCAAAAACTAAAGCTACAAGACCTGCACAAAACCACATAGTTACAACAGTGCAAACAATAGCATAATTGATAATAAACAGACTATAGGCACAGTTAAAATAGTCCAAAGATGTTAAAGGACTATGAGTTCAAAATAAATCACCACAGAGTTTCCACAAGTTCCCAGGGTCCTGACAGACTCGCCATCCCATGCCGGCGGCAGAAGGGAATACCCCCGCTATGGACTTCCACTTCAACTCAGCCTCGCAGACGCAGCACACAATGAAAGCGACCTGACCGCAGCGGACTCTGAGTCTGTCGAACCTCTGAGCCGATTACCATCCTCTCCGGCACAGCTTCTCCGAGCACCATCCTCTGCCAAGTGTATTAAGACGACCCCGCCAATGGCCATTGGCAATGCGACCCAGAGGACTGGGGGCCTGTTCCTCCCAGCGGAGACCTGGACCGCACAGCAGCAATGAAGATCTTCCTGGAGATTTCTCGATGTTCCTCTGTGCTCCCTCGTCTGTTTTCAATTGGTTATGATTGCGCACGGCAACCCACTTCACAAATAACAGATAATCAGCTTCAGAGTGGCCACTGCAAGCAGCGTCGCGCTGCCATCTTGGAAATTATTAGATTAGAAATTACGTGGTGGTTAGACTAAGAATTGAGACATCCTATATAAAAAATGGCACAGTAAGTTTACAGAGTTAAAGCAGAGGCTTCATTGTAACAGTGTGAAGGAGATAATATATATCCAATGGAGGAGCTTGAGATGTAAAAAAGACCTGAATTATAGGAAAAGGTTGAATAGGTTAGGACTTTATTCACTGGAGCATAGGAGAATGAGTGGAGATTTGATTGTGGCATGCAAATTTACGAGGGTTATAGATAGGCAAGAAGGATTTTTCTACTGAGGTCGTGTAAGACTAGAACTGGAGGTCAAAGGTGAAATATTTAAGAGGAACCTGAGGGAGAACTACTTCACTTTGAAGGCGATTGAAATGTGGAATGCGCTGCCATTGGAAGTTCAGGATGCAGGTTTGCTTTCAACATTTAAAAGAAATTTGTATAAGTAAATGGGTGGGGGTGGGTTGTTATCGAGGGCTTTGTTCCAGGTGCATGTCCATAGGCGAATAATATGAGAATAATAGGAGAATATTCTAGGCAGAATAATAGTTTGGCACAGACTAGATGGGCCAAAGGGCCTCTGTCTCTGCTGTGGTGCTCTATAACTCTGACACACAGATGGAAGTAGAAAGAGCCAGCTTTTCAGGAAAGGGGTAAGTGTTTATTTCCCAAGAAGGGGGACACTGTGCCTCTGGAAGTTCATTGACATTCAATGGGTTAGGGAAATCATCAAGAGCTTTCTCTAATACTACGCACAATCATTGGAAACACTACATCAAACATTACCATCATCCACACCTTCATTACTCTCTTACTAATCCAATGACCTGCCAAACCCTCATGCAGATACAAGAAATCCTACTGATGTTAGAAATCTTGAGCAAAACACTCAAGAATGCTGCAGCAACTCCGCAGGTCAGAGCAGCATCTATAGAGGTGTATAACCAATCATCAACATGGCCTCACACCCCTCGTGTTGCGGCAAGCCTCACCGTTACAGATCCAAAGCTGCATATGCTGCCACCTAGACAGTGTTCCTTCTCCCAAATGGATGGTGCAATGCGTACTGGCTGTCCTCCTCTGGGAGAAGCAAGTGGACAACCAGAGGCCGAAGGTGCTAAAATAAGAGGGCTGGTGGATTGTAAATTCTAATCTCATGGAGGAGATGGTGCTGGCCATTACTGAAATGGCTTTTGTTAGGCATTTGCAAGTAATGAGGCTGATATCAATAAAAATGACCATATCCTTAAGCTGAGATGTCTGTCTCAGAGGCTGATGTCAGAACATCTTTCAAGAGGGTGAACCCTCACAAGGCATCAGGCCCTGATGATGTACTTGTTAGGCCCTGAAAACTTGTGCCAACCAACTGGCGGGAGTGTTCAAGGAATCTTCAATCTCTCACTGCTGCAGTCAGTGATTACCATCTGTTTCAAAAGGACAGCAATTGCACCAGTGCCCAAGAGGAGCAGAGTGAGCTAACTCAACAATGATTGCCCAGTGTCACTCACATCTACTGTGGAATGCTAAGAAAGGTTGGCAATGCTTATAATCCTGCCTAAGCAAGGACCTGGACGATTGTTTATTGCCACAATAGGTCCATAGCAGATGCAATCTCACTGGCTCTCCACTCAGCCTTTGATCATCTGGACCAGGCATCACCAACCTTTTTGCACTGCGGACTGGTTTAATATTGACATTTTTTTCTTGCAGACTGGCCGACAGTTGTTGCGGTGGGGGGGGTGGATGGTGGTAATCGTGACTGGAATATAGGTAATAAGTCAACTGTAAGTCCGTTATAAGTGGCTAATACACTCAATTTCGTTTCTAAAAGGGTTTATCTAACGAATTTAATATTAAACACATAGCGCATATTTTCCTCTTATAAGTCAATAGCATCATAACATTTTAAGTAATGTTTGGATATTAAACACACAACGCATATTTTCCTTGTATGAACATATAATAGTGTTGGCCAGGTGTAGCTGGTCGTGGGTGGGGTGAGAGGACAAGGTCAGGGCCGGAGATCCCCATTCCAGGGCTGCGGCAGTCGCAGTCCAGAGAGACCGACCGAGCGAGGAGTGCGACAGGGTGCGCACCTGCCCCTCCTTGTAGGTCAGTAGGATCTATCAGCCGACAAATTGATCTATTGGCTCAAGGGATGACTTTCAGTAGATCGCAGCGAGGTAGCTGCTCTGCTACTTATGAAACCCTGAGCCTGAATTAGGTCGCCTGTGAATATTTTAGCACCGGGTTCCCCACAACATTCGGTGTGGTAAACAGGTTTAGAGGCAGCGCCCATCTGTCCGCGCTCCAGACCTGTAGCAACGGCACTTCCCGCCGGCCGCGCGAGGTGGCTGGTTACCTGAGGCCAACCAGTGATTCCTGGTGCGAGGGTATCACTGTGTTTAGGCGACTGATGACCTCGCGTGGGTAATGACAGTGGGCGTGACAGGGAATGAGGAAAGGTGCAACTGACTCGTATCGTTACATATCATATTGTTTCCTCGCAGACCGGTAGCACATGCTTTGCGGCACGGTACCAGTCCACGGCCCGGTGGTTAGGGAGCACTGATCTAGACAATAGTAATACTAATGTCAGGATGCTGTATATTGAGTACAGCTGAGTGTTCAACAAAATTGTGCCTCAGCTCTAATCAAAAAAACTCCACAACCTGGTTCTCTGTACCTTCCACTACCACTGGATCCTTGACTTCCTCACCAGGAGTCCACAGTCTGTATGGATCGGAAATAACATCTTCTCCTCACTGACAGTCAATACTGGCACAGCTAAAGGATGCATGCATAGCCCACTGCTCTATGCTCTACACTCTCCACCCACGACTGTGGCTAGCACAGCTCAAAGGGCATCTGTAAATTTGCTGATGACACAACTATTGCTGGCAGAATTTCAGATGGTGATGAGGAGGCGTATGGGAGCAAGATAGATCAGCTGGTTGAATGCTGTCATAGCAACAACCTGCTCTCAACCAAGGAATTGATTGTGGACTTCAGGGAGGGGAAGTCTAGGGAATGCACACCAGTTCAATTTCGTGGAGCAGAACTAAAAAGGGGGAGCAGTTTCAAGTTTCTGGGTGTCACCATCTCTGAGGATCTATTCTGGGCCCAATTTATTGGTGCAATTACAATGAAGGCACAAGGGTGATTATATTTTATTAAGAGTTTTAGGATAATTAGCATGTCAGTTCCATTTAAATGGCACCACCAAACCTGTGCGACAGCTTCACAGTTGTCAAAGATCTAAGAAATCTGACATAAAAACGTCACTAAAAATACCTTTCCTGAGGTAAATTCTTTGAAATTATTGCTGCAAACAATGAAGAAACGAACGATGGCGAGGTGAGTTCGGGGGATGAATTGTTGTAGATGGCGTTCCAATGCCCATACAGCTGGCCTGGGAATGAAGCCGGATTGCTCTGGGTGCTGTAAGGAGAAGCTGGACCGTAGGCAGACAAGATTCAATTTCGATGCATGTACATCGGGCCCAGGTACAAGGTTAGATTGCTCTGGGCTTGAATAGCTCAAGAGTGGCTTCACGCTAGGCGACAAAATTGCTGGCCAGCGTGGTCTATGTCCGGGGCCTTTTGCAGCAGCAGGGTCTCAGTCCTAGTGCAACATACAATGCGCTCTTTAGATAATTTAAATGCTGGCTCAGATCGGCGGCGAGAACTGATTTCCCTTGCGGTATTCACTCCTCTCTCCAGGGTGCTGGAGTCTTTCACTGTTCCATCGTTGGGTCAATTTAAATGCCAGCCCAGATAGACTGAAAAGACAGGGTGTCGATCAGGACGAGAGCTGATTTTGCTCATTCTCTGCAATGGTGATCTCCATGGTGCTGAGGCTATGAAGACTGCCCCGGCTGCTGTGCTCTGTGCCCGCTAATATGATGAATTGATGAATGAGGCATTGGGCCTACTCTGGGCTGCTCTGGGGTTTGGATCTGAGGACTCAATTTTGGATCAGATTGCTGCGTTTCACTTCGATTGTCTGCATGTACTTTATTACTTTCTCTTGCACATTGAATGTTGGTCTTTTTTTATTTTTATTTTTTTCCTTTAAATTGGGTTCATTCCAATTTCTTGCTTTGTGACTACCTGTGAGCAAGCAAATATCAAGGTTGTATAATTTATACATTCTACGATAATAAATGTTCTTGAATCTTGTCACCAAAGGCGCAAATTTCGACAGATAGATAGAGGAGAGCATTCTAACTGATTACATCACCGTCTGGTATGGAGTGGCCACTGCATAGGATCGCAAAAAGCTGCAGAAAGTTGTAAACTCAGCCATTTCCATCATGGGCACTGGGCTCCCTAGATTCGGGACACCTTTAGAAGGCAATGCCATAAAAAGGCAGCATCAATTACTAAGGACCCCCACATCACCCAGAACATTCCCTCTTTCATTGTTACCATCAAGGGGGAGGTACAGGAGCTTAAAGATACACACTCGGTGTTTTAGGAACAGCTTTTTCTCCTCCACCATCAAATTTCTGAAAGCTCAATGAGCCCATGAACACTTCCTCACATTTTTCGCCTCTTTTTTGCACTACTTATTTAATTTTTTAATATACTTACTGTAATTTATAGTGTTATTACCATGTATAGCAACACACTGCTGCCACAAAGCAACAATTCCACCCCATACATTATATCAGTGATATTAAGCCAGATTCTGACATCCCTGTTTCCTCCATGTCCCACTATTTCTCATAAATTGCAAGCTACCCATGTATGTGCTTCCTCCACTGCCTAGCTTCTCTCCACAAATTTATTCTCGAACACAAGGGATTCTGCAGATGCTGGAAACCCAGAGCAGCAAACTCAAAATGCTGGTGGAACACAGCAGGTCAGGCAGCAACAATGGAGAGGAATAAAGAGTTGACGTTTCAGTCCGAGACCCTTCATCAGGATGGTTTCTTGTCCCATTTTTCAGATACTCAAGTAACACCAAGTAGTGGGAAATACCAAGAACTCACACCTGTAGCACAGATATGGTCTTTGCACGTACTCTAGGGATTAGGGTGGAGATGACATTTGCCGTGTTGAAATATCGGGGCAAGTGCAGGCATGGAATGGTGGGTAAGGTGAACGGACAGGTTAGTGCACAGAAATCCCTTCTTCCCATATCCCTTCATGCCCTGATTAATCAAGGATCTATCAACCTCTGCCTTAGGTATACCCAATGACTTGGCCTCCACAGCCACCTGTGGCAATGAATTCCACAGATTCACCACTCTCTGGTTAAAGAAATTTCTCCTCATCTCCATTCTAAAAGGACAACGCTCAAAACTGAGGCTGTGTCCACTGGTCTTAGTATCTCCCACGATAGGAAACATGCTCTCCACATCCTCTCTATCAAGGCCTTTAAACATTTAATAGTTTTCAATATGTTCACCCCTCATTCTTCTGAATTCCAATGAATACAGGTTCAGAGCCATCAGATGCTCTTCATTTGACAAGCTTTTCAATCCTGGAAACATTTTTGCGAATCTCCTTTGAACCCTCTCCAATATCAGCACATCCTTCCTTGGAGAAGGTGTCTAAAACTGCTCACAATACTCCAAGTGAGGTCTCACCAGTGCTGGATAAAGCCTCAGCATTACATCTTTGCTTTTATATTCCTAGGCCTTTTGAACCGAATGCTGACATCACATTTGCCTTCTTCACCACTGACTCAACCAGCAAATTACCCTTTAGGGAATTCTGCACAAGGACTCCCAAGTACCCTTGCACCTCAGTTTTTTTGTTGTTTTTCTCTCCATTTAGAAAATAGTCAACCCTTCCATTTTTTTTCTACCAAAATGCATCACCACACACTTCCCAACACCTTATCCCACCTGCCATTTACTTTCCCATTCTCCTAATCTAAGTCCTTCTGTAGCCTCTCTACTTTTCAAAACTGCCTGCCCCTCCACCTATCTTCTTATCATCCACAAACTTTGCAACAAAGTTATCAATTCCATCATCAAAATCATTGACATATAATGTAAAAAGAATCGGTCCCAACACAGGCCCTTGTTGAACACCATTACTCATTGACAGCCAACAAGAAAAGGCTCCCTTTATTCACAATCTTTGCCTCCTGCCAATCAGCCACTCCTTTATCCATGCTAGTATTTTTTTCCTGTACTACCATGGTCTCTTAACTTGTTAAGCAGCCTCATGTGTGGCTCTTTGTCAAAGATCTTCTGAAAATCAAAGTACACAACATCCACTGGTTCTCTTTTGTCTATCATGCTTGTTATTTCTTCAAAGAATTCCAACAGATTAGTCAGGCACATGTATTCAGCTAAAGGAAACATTGTTCCTCTGGAAGTAAGATGCAAAACACAGTGCATATAGTCACACACAGCACACAGGTATGATCCAGCATATACAGTCACAAAATAATATTAGCACGTCCCTGAGTGGCATAGCCTAAGACCAGAGCTAAAGTTGCTGTCTGACAAGAGAAAACAAAATGTATTCAGATATTGTAGAATTTAAAAAAGTAAGTCTGTGGTTACGTTGGGTAACTGGAAAATTTTTCTAATATTTCCAGCTCCAGCCGTAAAGAAAAGCCTGTTTAAAGGTTTATTTATCAGTGTCATCTGGGCAGCCACTGAGAATGCAATCCTTGATCTGCTCCACTGCAGCTGTGGCTGAAACAGGCAGTGAATTTAGTGAGGATATTTTTATCAAAGCACAGATATTTACAATGTATATTTATTATCAAAGTATGTATACAGTAAACAGCCCTGAGATTCATCCTCCATGAGGCAATGAAATATCATGGAACCTCTTCAACAAAAACATCAAACACCCAGTGCGCGAGAAAATGAACGAAGCGCACAAACTGCAAAAAGTGAGCAAATAATATTAAACGTCAAACCACAGAGCCCTGAAACGGTCCAGGAGCGACAGCTGTCGAATCAGTTTAGTTTAGCTCTGTATCAATAACCGCTAGCCTCAGTCGCAGAGCCAGATCCACACCGAATCACCTCGATCAAATCATGCAAATATGGAAAAAAAGGCCGACCAGAAACACATGGAACATGAACTGCAGACTCCTGCAAGAATGAGCCCAGCGCTGCAGAATGCCTTCAGCATTGAGGACGTTAAACGTCAAACTGCAAGGTCCCCTGAGAAAGAATCCCACACCCATGATCTTTTAGAAACTTGTAAAATTATAAAAGGGGTAGATAAGATAAAGGCAGGAAAGTTGTTTCCACTGGTAGATAAGACTAGAACTAGGGGACATAGCCTCAAGATTTAGGGGAGTAGATTTAGGATGGAGATGAGGAGGAACTGCTTTTCCCAAAGAGTGATGAATCTGTGGAATTCTCCGCCCAATGAAACAGTGGACGCTACCTCACTATATGTATTTAAGACAAAGTTGGATAGATTTTTGCACAGCAGGTAAATTAAAGATTATGGGGAAAAGGTAGATGGAGATGAGTCCATGGTCAGATCACCCATGATCTTATTGAATAGCAGAACAGCTTCGACGGGCCTGATGGCCTACTCGTGCTCCTATTTCTAGTGTTCTTATGTTCACATGAGCCATGTCGTCAAGGTGATTGAGCCTACACCCTCCTCCGGCAGCAATGAGGGGGAGACTGGTTAAGTGCAGGCAGTTGCCACTAAACACCAGCTCATCTTCCTCTCTCATCCTCATCAATTTCAATCTTGTTTGGCGCTTTAATTGACGAGGAGTAATGGAGCTGACCATGGGTCTGTGTTCTGCCATTAAGAAACAACGGGCGTACCCGCCACTCCTAACCTCGCCAAGTTCCCCAGGAGACAGCAAAAGTGCCAGATCACTGAGTCGACCCAAAAACTCACCAACAGAACGGGAATTACAGGCTGCAGTTTAGGAGAAGAAGCCTATTTAAAAGCAAAAGTAGAACTAGTTTTGTGAGCTGTCTGTACGATGCTGCTGTTGGTCACTGGCACCATCTTGATCATTTGTGCAAGGTTATTAAGTTGTACAGCACAGAAATAGGCTCACACGCTCTCTTCGTCTGTAATAAGTCTATATCTTTCTATGTCTTGTCTATTTAAGTGTCTGTCTAAATGTCTGTTAATCATATTGATAGTACTCGACTCCACCACCACCTCTGGCAGCATTCCAGATATCAACCACACACTGTGTATAAAACCTCATAGAACATAGAACAGCACAGACCCGTCTGCCCAAGATGTTACTCTGACTTTTTAACCTACTCCAAGATCAATCTAATCCTTCTCTCCTACATAGCCCTCCATTTTTCTTTCATTCTATTAGTCTCTAAACTTTCATACTGTGTCTGCCTCTACCACCACCCTTGGCAATGCATTCCATGCACTTCCCACATTCTGCGTGAGGAGAAAAGCCTACATCTGATGTCCCCTCCCCCACCCATACATTCCTCCAATCACCTTAAAATGATGCCCCCTTGCATTCACCATTTGTGCCCTGGGAAAAGATACTGGCTGCTCACTCTACCAATGCCTCTTATCACCTCGTACACCTCTATCAAGTCACCTCTCAATCTCCTTTGCTTCAGAGAGAAAAGTCCGAGCTTACTCAACCTGTCCTTCGAAGACACGCTCTCCTGAGCATGCTGGTAAATCTTCACAGTCTTCCTAAAGTGAGGCGACTGGACTGAACAGAACGCTCCAAAGTGTGTACCAAGATCATCCTATTCCTGCACGCGTACTCTGTTCAAAACCTTCCCCTCTCCCCTTAAGCCTGTGCTCTTTTGGTTTTGATACCCTTTCCTTGGGAAGAAGATTCTTTCAATACTTTCCGTGCCACTCTACAATTTTATGCACCTCTATCAGGTCGCCTCTCAGCCTTCATTGTTGGAAGAAATACCAAGCCAGCTAATCCAATTCTGTATTTAAAGTCCTCCAGTCCAGACAATGTCATGGTGAACCCCTTCTGCCCCATCATTAGTAGGACCACATCCTTCCTATAGTGAAGCAACTCATATTGATCACAATACTCCAAGTGTAGACTAGCCACTATTTTGTAAATTTACAATGTAATATCTCAAGTTATATGTTTTATAATCTGACCAATGAAGGCAAGCACAGCAAGCAGCCTATCCACCTGAATGGCTTTTTCAGCTAACCATGGACTTCAATCCCAAGGTACATCTATATATCAACATTCCTTGTAGCTGTGCCATTTATTATTCATATCCCACCAGTATCATTCACAAAATACAATTTCACCTATCACCTGCCAGTTAGTACTCCTTCCCTTCCTCTCTCCCCCCCCCCCCAACCACAACCCCCAGCTTCTTATCAGGCTTCATCCACTTCCCTTTCCATTCCTGATGAAGGGTCTCGGCCCGAAACCTCAGCTGTTTATTCCTGTCCAATAGAAGTAGCTTAACCTGCTGAGTTTCACCCACAGTTGTCAGGTTTAATTCAGTTAGTCAATAATCTGCTCAATTTTTCGCTTGATCTGTATCCAGCTCAGACAACCTTCCTCACTGTATGGAACACCACCAGCTTCTGTGTCCTCTGCAAGCTTACAGGTCGTTCATAGAGTCGCAGAACACTACAGCAGAGAAAGAGGTCCTCTGACACATCTAGTCCATGCTGAACTATTAGTCTGCCTAGTTCCATTGACATGCATTCCATTCTCCCCCACAATGTACCTATCCAAACTTCTCTTAGATGTTGAAATCAAGCCATCATCCATCACTTCTACAGGCAGCCCATTCTATACTCACACCACCATCTGAGCGAAGAAGTTCTCTCCCCCCCACCCAATGTTTGTGGTGAACTACTTATACCTGTCTGGACATGCCTCCCCCCCTTGCTGACTGCTTCTGTGGCTCCTCCCACGGACCCCAGTATAAAGGCGATTGAGGACTGAGCCCAGCCCTCAGTCTCCAGGATGTAGCATGGTGGTCAATTGCTGCTTGTTCTTTCTTCCAGTGAATAAAAGCCGATATCTCACCTCACGTCTCAGAGAGTTATTGATGGTGCATCAATGTTCCCCTTAATCATTTCACCTTTCATCCTTAGCCCATGACCTCAAATTGTAGTCTCGCACGACTTCAGTGGGAAATATCTGATCTATACTCTGCATAATTTTGTATACCTCCATCAAAAATCCCCTCATTCTCCTGCACTCTAAGGAATAACCTCTAACCTATTCAGCCTTTAACTCAAGTCCCAGCAGTATCTTGTAAATTTTCTTTGTACTCTTTCAATCTTATTAGTATCTTTCCCGTAGGTAGGTGTCCAAAAATGAACTCGCTCCTCTTAAGTGGGCACCACAGTGTGATGCATTACAGCTCAGCCGTTGGAGTTCAGAGTTCAATTCCAGCGCTGTCTGTAAAGAGTTTTTGCATTTCCTCCAGGTGTACCGGTTTCTTCCCATATTCCAAAGATGTACTGGTTATTAGGTTAGTTGGTCATTGTAAATTGTCCTGTGACTCGGCTGGGGTTAAATAGGTGGGCTGCTGCACAGTGCGGCTCGTTGGGCTCGAAGGGCCTGTTCCTGCACCTGCAAGTAAAATAAGTAAAGAAAATACAATAAAGTAAATTCACATCCAAATCATGCTTCCTTCAGTTATTTCCAATGAAGTTTCAATTGAACCACTCCTTGGCTCAAGTTGTCCTTGGGTGGCCACAGTAATACAATGGACTCATTGAATAATCTGACCTAAAGCTCCCTCCGCCTAATTCACCTCTTCTGGAATGCCTTCAATTCAGCTCACTTGGTGTATCATTTCTTGATCATTCCTCCACCACTGTAGTTCAGAAGCAGTCTGCGTTGATGGGGTTAACATTTTTTGTTATCTCTCACAGCTTTGCATCGGCACACTTGCCGCTGGCGATAGGAGAGCTATTTCTTTTCCCAAAAGACAACTGCTCCTTTAGCTGCCTCTGCTGTCCTGATATGGCCATTAAAATTCCATTGAGAATTACACTGACAAGGTGATTGAACGACACTGCATCGCAGTAAAGCTGAGCAAGGATAGCGCAGGGTAAGGCCAACCAAAGTTGCCAGTCCAACTAGTTTTATTCTCCAGAATAAAAGGATATTTAATTCATCTTTATCTTTATTTTTACCATATATAAAAAAACTGGAGTTCAAATGTTACTTCCTCCAACACACCAAAAGTAAAACTTCGAAATCACTCACGATTATTTGAATAAATAATTCTCCTGTGATTATGCAATTTATAAAAGGCAAGTTCTTTCAAAATTTCTTCAGTGATTGGTAACCTGCTTCTGCAAAACTGTAGGCATAGCTCACATTAATGCTAAGCACAGGCAAATTTGCATTAATTTTTTTCTTGTTGGCAGCTTAATTCCTAATTTTGTCTCAACAAAATAATGCGACTGCTTCACAAATTTGAACAAAGATTTCACCAAGCATTTGAAAATAGTAATCTTCTGCCTGTATTAATGACATTTTATTGAAATGTTAATTTATTCACATTATTCCAGTCAGTTTTCATCCATATCTACATTAAGTTAATCATAAACACGAGAACGTTGCAAATGCTGGAAGTCCAAAGCAACACACCCAAAGTGCTATTGGAACTCTCCTATCAGATTCTTTCTTCTCCAGCCCTTGACCTTTCGACCCACTTGCCTTCACCTATCATCTTTGCTTCCCCCCACCTTTTAATTCTGGCATCTTCCCCCTTCCTTCTCAGTCCTGAGTAAGGGTCTTTGCTTGAAGTGTCAATTATCTATTCATTTCCATAGATGTTACCTGACCTGCTCAATTCTTCCAGCATTTTCTGTCTGTTGCTTTACACTGAATTATATTTTTATTGGTATTGGTTTATTATTGTCAAATGTACCAATGCAGTGAAAAGCTTGTCTTGCAAACTTTGTTCAAACAGATCAAAACCATTCCCAAGTGCTTTGAAGTAGAACAAGGTAAAACAGCGACTTGCGTTCACGTGGCATCATTGACACAGGGAAATATCTCATGGGCCTTTACAGGCCTACAGTAATATAGACTGGGCAAAGGAATCACAAACAGTCTGCTGGAACAACTCGGCAGGTTAAGCAGCATCTGATGGAGAGGAAAGGAGCTTTCCGACACAGATTTATTTATCACGTGTACATGGAAACATACCGTGAAATGTGTCGTTTGCGTCAGCAACCAACACAACCAAAGGATGTGCTGGGAGTGCCGCACAAGTATCACCACACAATTCTGGCACCAACATAGCATGCCCATAAATACTAGGCAGAGCACGAAACGGAACAAGCATCAATACAACACGCAACAAAATATATCCTTACCCCACTTCCAACCAGCCACCCACACACACAGTTAGACCTCCAATCCCAGGACAGGCCTGGAGGATTCCAGTCTCTCTTCTCCAGGTATCGGGTTTCGATATCTGGCCCTCAGGCCCACCTTTGGGCTTCTATCTTCTGTGCTTAGTGAATAGGCTGATGCATTGTCTCCGCCTGAAGCATCTGATAGTTCCATTCCCTCAACAGATGCTCTTGCAGAGATTGTCTGGCAGATTGTTTTCTGCTCCAGATAACAGCAACTGTAGTCTTTTGTACAAAGTACATTTAAGTCACCATATACAACCATGAGATTCATTTTATTGTGGACATACTCAAAGAATCTACAGACGAGTAACTATAACAGAATCAATAGGCCATTGCCAAACTAGGGCTTTCAGCTAGAGTACAGAAGTGAACAAACTGCGCAAATGCGAAAAATAAGGTACAATGATATAAATAATTAAGCAATAAATATCGAGAATGTGAGATGAAGAGTCCTTGAAAGGGAGTCCATTGGTTGTGGGAACATTTTGATGATGGTACAAGTGAAGTTATCCCCTTTGTTTATTAGCCTGATGGCATAGGGTTAGTAACTGTTCCTAAACCAAGTGGTGAGCATCTTTGTACCTTCTACCTGATGGCAACAGTGAGAAGAGAGCAACTCCTGGGTGGTGAGGGATCTCTGATGATGGATATTGCTTTCCCGTGACAATGTTTCATGTCGATGTGCTCAGTGGTTGGGAGGTCTTTACCTGAGATGGACTGGGCTGTATCCACTACTACTTGTAGAATTTTCTGTTCGAGGGCATTGGAGGTTCCATCACAGGCTGTGACGCAGTCAGTTGATATACTCTCCGCTACACATCTATAGCAGTTTGTCAAAGTATTAGATATCATGCTGAACTTCTGTAAACTCTTAATGAAGTTCAGGAGCTGCCATGCTTTTTTTGTAATTGTATTTATGTGCTGGGCCAGGACAGGGCCTCTGAAAGAATAACACCTAGGAATTTAAATGTGCTAACCCTCTCCACCTCTGATCCTCCAGTGAGGGTAGCTGATGGGTCTCTGGTTTCTTTCCCCTGAAGTCTATAATCAGTTCCTTGGTCTTGCTGACATTGAGTGAGAGGTTGTTGAAATGACACCACTCGGCCAGATTTTCAATCTCAATAAAGTGTGTCTGTCTGTCTATATGCTGAGTCATCACTACCTCTGGTTTGGCCTACGACAGTGCTGTCATCAGCAAACTTGAATTTGGCATTAGAACTGTGCTTAGTATAAAGTGAGTAGAACAGGGGTTAAGCACAGCCTTGTGGTGCACCTGTGCTGGTAATGCTTGTACTGTATTTTTCTTCATGCAAAATTAAATCTATTTAGGGTGAGTGGAAAAACAGACCACAAACAAGAAAAAATCTGCAGATGCTACAAATCCAAGCAACATACAAAAAGCTGAAGGAACACAGCAGGCCAGGCAGCATCTATGGAAAAGACATTTTGGGCTGAGGCCCTTCTGCAGGACTGGAGAAAAAAAGACGAGGGGCAGATTTAAAAGGTGGGGGAGGGGAGAGAGAAACACAAGGTGAGGGGTGAAACCAGGAGGGGGAAGGATGAAGTAAAGAGCTGGGAAGTTGATTGCTGAAAGAGAGACAGGGCTGGAGAAGGGGGAGTCTGATAGAAGAGAACAGAAGGCCATGGAAGACAACCAGAGGGAGGCGATGAGCAAGCAAGGAGATGAGGTGAGAGAGGGAAAAAGGGATGGGGAAGGTGAGGAAGAGCGGCGGGGGGAGGGGGGTGTGCGCTTTCTGGACCTGTGCTTCATCTGCCAGAAGAAGCGGGATCTCTCAGTGGCCATCCATCTTAATTCCACTTCCCATTCCCATTCTGATACATCAATCCATCAATCTGATCCATGTATCAGACTCAGGTTGGAGGAACAACACGTTATATTCCATTTGGGTAGCCTCCAACCTGATGACGTGAACATTGGTTTCTCAAACTTCTGGTAATGTTGCTCCCCCACACCCTACACCATTCTCTCCCCCTCCCCCTCCCGCTAGTGGTCCTTCCCCTTTTTAGTTCTTCCATGGCCACCTGTTCTCTCCTATCGGACTTCACCACCCCTCCCCCCCTACTCCAGCCCTCTATCTCTCTCTCATCAATCAACTTCCCTGCTCTTTACTTCATCCCTCTCCTTTCTGGTGTCATCTATCACCTTGTGTTTCTCTCTCCCCTCCTCCACCTTTTAAATCTACTTTTTTTTAATCTCCATTCCTGCGGAAGGGTCTTGGCCCAAAATATCAACTTTACTTTTTTTCATAGATGCTGTCTGGCCTGCTGAGTTCCTCCAGCATTTTGTGTAAGGTGAGTGAAGGAAGGTTTGGGGTAAATGTCAGAGACAGAGAGTGCCAGGTGCCTGGAGCACACTGTTAGGGGTGCTGGAGAGGCTAATATGATGGGGACATTTAAGATCGTGAAGGAACTGTTTGCCAATCTGAACTGTCTGAGGTCACAAGTGAGAAAATACGGGATCCAACTGCATAAGCAGGTATTGAGGCAAAGGTCTTGGAGCTTATTGATTTGTTTTGAGGGGATAATGGCATTGAATGCTGAGTTGTACTTGATAAAGAGCAAGGAGCTCTTGATCTCTGATCTTGATCTCTTGACCTCCTGATTGAATAAATAGCCAGGGAGATGCTTATGAACAAAAGTATTGAGTTCAGGCCTAGATGTCTCGAAGCTCAGATAGCAGGGTTACACATTTTTATTGGTCCTATCAAAAGAAATATCTAGGTATATTTTAACAACACACACAAAATGCTGGTGGAACACAGCAGGCCAGGCAGCATCTATAAGGAGAAGCCGAGACCCTTCGTCCACCAGCATTTTGTGTGTGTTGTTTAAATTTCCAGCATCTGCAGATTTCCTGGTGTTTGCTAGGTTTATTTTAACTCTTTTTAAAAGGTAGAGTAACTCTGAAAGGGGCTGTAGAAACTCAGCTGATTAGGCAGCCTCTATGGAGGAAACACTTCCTCCGGACAGAGAAGAAAGATCTGGACCCAAAATGTCAGTTGTCCATTTGAAAGAAATATTCAAAGTACATTTATTATCAATGTATGCAGTATGCAATGCTGAGATTCATCTGAGATTTCCCTTATTCGATGCTGCCTAACCTGCAGAGTTGCTCCAAACTTCTGGCATCTGCATTCTCTTGTGTCATTCTATTTTAAAAGATGCTTTTGTCTATCTGTCATAATTATTTGCCTATGTAAATACAAAATGCTGTTAATGCCAGAAACCTTGAATAGGAAATGGCAAAATTCAGAAGATGAGGTGGCATCTATGAAGGGAGAAGCAAAGTTTCAGGCCAATAACCTCTCATTGGAATCCCTTTCCAATTTATTTTCAGTCATAAAATTTCATTCCCATTACTTTGCAAACCACTGTAGCGATAAAGCTAATACTTGTTAAATTGGGTTAGCTCATATTTCATAATTTGTCAGGACTTTGATGTTGCCTCTGACACATCTATCAGCCACTGTTGTGTCAGCTCAAGTTTCAATTGTCAGAAAGTACCCATCTGAGGTATCTTAAGATCTGCACATTCATTACTTTAACCTCGAATGTTGTTCAAATGAGCAGATGAGAAATTTCAAATTAACCAACCACAATTAAAATTTATTTTTATATTGTGTATAAGAGCAGCTGTGGGTTACTTCTTGAAAAATCTATTATTTCTCCCTCCCAAAACAATAAGACAAACAATATACAAGTTAGTCATTGTTCTATAATGGACTTTTTATAATTGACAATTCTTGAGGCTGATGGTCAAAGAAGGTACAGCCTGACCTGGCTGTCTTCTTTGGCCTCCATTCCTGGTTTCCAGTATCTACAGTTGTATTTTTTTACTGTAATATTCAAACTGATTACATTTTCCAGTCATTCACATCCTCATGAATATGTGCCACATGACCCTTTCAGACTGTACATGGACTGTGTGTGTATGTGGTTAGAAGGGAGAAATAGGGCTCGTTTTGCTGATCTTGTTGTGTTCTGTGTTGTTCTTCTGCTGAACATTACGGGCATGTTACAAAGGCACTGGAACGTGAGACACTTGTGGGCTGTCTCAGTGCATCCAGCACATCCTCTGGTGTGTTGGCTCTTAACAAAAACAATGGGTTTCACTGTATGTTTCGATGTGCACGTGATTGGAGTGCCACAGCAGCATAGCGGTTAGCATGCCTTCGGAGTTCAATCCTGCCGTAATTCCTGTGGAATGTATGGGTTTTCTCTGAGTGCTTTGGTTTCCTCCCACAGTCCAAAGATGCACCAGTTAATAAGTTTGTAAACTGTCCTTTGAATCGATTAGGGTTAAATTGGGGGTTCCTGGGCAGTGCGGCTAAAATATGAACCTTGAGTGTGAGCCCAAGTGCTCCTCTGCTTTGGGTTGTACAGAAATAATCAACAAGTTAATTGTGTACAGTTCTGGTCACCGAATTATAGGAAAGATGTCAACAAAACAGAGAGAATATAGAGAAGATTTACTGGAACGTTACCTGGGTTTCAGCACCTAAGTTACAGGGAAAGGTTGAACAAGTTAGGTCTTTATTCTTTGGAGCGAGGAGGGGGGGACTTGATAGAGGTATTTAAAATTATGAGGGGGATAGATAGAGTTGATGTGGATAAGCTTTTTCCGTTGAGAGTAGGGGAGATTCAAACAAGAGGACATTAGTTGAGAGGGGGTAAAAGTTTAGGGGTAACACGAGGGGGAATTTCTTTACTCAGACTGTGGTAGCTGTGTGGAATGAGCTTCCAGTAGAAGTGGTAGAGGCAGGTTCGATATTGTCATTTAAAGTAAAATTGGATAGGTATATGGACAGGAAAGGAATGGAGGGTTATGGGCTGAGTGCAGGTCGGTGGGACTAGGTGAGAGTAATCGTTCGGCACAGACGAGAAAGGCTGAGATGGCCTGTTTCCATTCTGTAATCGTTATATGGTTATAAATGGAATTTGTTGCAAAATCATATCAAGTTCCACATTACTTCTATTAATTAAGGAAAGATCCGGACAATTGCCCATACCTGGAGTTCTGTGGTTCAGTCACTGTCACCAGTAAGGTAGAATAAAATAATGTCAGAGTGAAAGAACAAAAATAAATGTAGATCAGATTTGCAGATTCATGTTTGGGACATCTTTAAATACCAACATTAGTTGTAATTACATTTTCTTTTATGTAATGCAAATCGCTTTGAGACTTGATCAGTTGCAGTTCATTTTTGAGTTGATGGTGACAATTTACACATGCAGACAAAGAGTTTAATGGGACAACGAGTTATTGATAATCTGCAAAATTCATGAATTCTATTCAGAACATATTATTTTGATGTCCACCTTACTGCCTTGTTGTTATTATTAAATTCAGTTGTCAAAGGAGATCCCCCATTGCTTCACATGTAAGATACAGTATCATTGATTAGATTCAATCCTGTTGTGACTTCTGCAGTATACTGGAGTGTTTCTTTAATTTGGCTAATGATAAGTGGATTTGCAGCGATAAGGAATGCGCATTACAATATTCATTTAATATTGACTGCAGCACTGACCAATGGTTTAGGCAAAATTTAGCAAATTTAGTAAATTCTTCAGCTTTGATGAATTTATGCACTCTTGTCTTTGATGTTTTCAGATAATTAAGGGAACATTTTTAAGGATTTTTTTTCTAGTGGGCCAAAAATCAATCTTCTTTTGAGAAGTTCAATACTTATTGTCCTTTCTTGTTTCTGTAGCTATACTTCAACAGCACAAGCGGAACATTTGATTATTGGTTCAGAAGCAGGGCACTATATTAATTAATCTGCTGCTATATACCTTGCACAGAAGGCTTCCTTCACTGGGTGTAGGGAGGATGCTTTGCTTTAGGGTTTATTAGTGTAAAATACTGTCACCTTAAGCTTATACAGCAAGTTTTTCATGCAAAATTACATCAATTTGACATCTGCTTAAGCTGAGTGGAGGAAATTTTAGAGGTAGGTTTTTACACAGAGAGTGGCTTGTGCTTGGAACATGCTGTTGGGATGGTGGTAGAGTCTGATACAATAGGGACATCTAAAATACTCCTAGATAGGCACATGGATGTAAGAAAAGGGGAGAGTGGGAGGGATTAGATTGGTCATGGAGTAGGTTTATATGTTGATACAAAGATTGGTGGAGGGGCTGATGCACCATCAATAACTCTCAGAAACGGGAGGTGAACGATAGGCTTTTATTAGCAGCAAAACAGAGCACAGCATCTCGGAGACTGAGGGACGAGCAGTGCCTCCAGTCGCCTTTATACCGGGGTCTGTGGGAGGAGCCACAGGAGCAGTCAGCAGAGGGGCGTGTCCAGACAGGCATACATAGTTTACCACAGGGGCAGGTACCATTGAGGAAGCAGGGAGGCTTCCTGCAGAAGGACTAGCAAAGATTAGGAGAATGGGCAAGGAAGTGGCAAATGGAATACAGTGTTGGGAAGTGTATGGTCGTGCTCTTTGGTAGAGGGAATGAAAACAGAAAATTTTCTAAGTGGGGAGAAAATTGAAAAAGTCTGAGATTCAAATGGACTTGGGAGTCCTCGTGCAGGATTCCCTGAAGGTTAACGTGCAGTTTGAGTCAGTGATGAGGAAGGCAAATGCAATGTTGCCATTCATTTTGAGAGGACTAGAATGTAAAAGCAAGAAGATAATGCCAGGGCTTCATAAGGCAGTGGTGAGGCCTCATTGGAGTATTGTGAGCAGTTTTGGGCTCTTTATTTAAGAAAGGATGTGCTGACATTGGAATGAGTCCAGAGGAGGCTCACGAGAATGATTCAGGGAATGAAAAGCTTATCATATGAGGAGTAATTGATGGCTTTATGCCTGTACTCACTAGAATTTTGAAGAATGAGAGAGGATCTCGTTGAGACCTATTGAATGCTGAAAAACCTAGATAGAGTGGACGTGGAGAGGATGTTTCGTTTGGTGGGGAGTCTAGGATCAGAGGGCACAGCCTCACAATAAAGAGACGTCCATTTAGAATGGAGCTGTGGAGGAATATCTTTTGCCAGGAGGTGGTAAGTCTGGAATTAGTTGCCACAGGAGGTTGTGGAGGCCAGGTAATTAGTTTTATTTAATGTGGAAGTTATTAGGTTCTTGATTAGTTGGAACATGAAAGGTTATGGGGAGAAGGCAGAAGAATTAGGTTCAGAGGAAAATGGATCAGCCATGATGAAATAGTGGAGAAGACTCAATAAGCCCAATAGATTTATTTTGCTCCCATGTCTTACCGTCCTGTATACCCTCAGTGACCACTTTATTAGGTGCATCTGCATGTTAATACCAATATCTAATCAGCCAATCACATTGTAGCAACTTGGTGCATAAAAACATGTAGGCATAGTCAAGAAGTTCAGTTGTTATTCAGACCAAACATTAGAATGGAAAATAATTGTGATCTAAGTGACTTTGACCATGAAATGATTCTTGGTGCCAGATGGGGTGGTTTGATTAATTCAGGAGCTGCTGATCTCCTGGGAATTTTTTTACACAGAATATTCTCTAGTGTTTATAGAGAACGGTGTGAAAAACAAAACAAAAATCCAGTGAGCAGCAGTGCTGTGGGTGAAAAAGGCTTGTTAATAAGAGAGGTCAGAGGAGAATGGACTGATCAGTTCAAGCTGACAGGAAGGCAAAAGAAACTCGAGTAACCTTGTGTTGTAACAGTGGTGTGCAGAAGAGCATCTCTGAACACACAATACATCAAACCCTGAAGTGGATGGGCTACAGCAGCAGAAGACCAAGAACATACAATCAGTGGCCATTTTATTAAGTATTGGAGGTTCCTAATAAAGGGGCCACTCAATGTAGGTTGACACAACCTCATGGGCTGAAGGGTCCATACTCTGCTGCATTGTTCTATGGTCTATTCAGATGTTCTGTACATTCATTCCAATAAAACTTGGGGTGACATACAAATGATGTTAAACAAAATTAAAATGCACAGTGTTGGGGGCAATATGCTGATGTGTACTGTACATTATTGTATTGATGGAGTACTATAGCACAGAAATAGACTCTAATCCATGCTGAACTAATCAGTTCAATATATCATCATATGTCGATGTATGTCAGTGTACGATGCTGTACTTGTGAACTGATTTGACAACCTACAGACTCAGTTTTAAGGACTCTACAACTTATGTTCTCAGTATTATTTATTTTAAAATTTCCATAATTTGTCTTCTCATCCACGTTGGTTATTTGTCTGTCTTGGTTAATGTAAAGCTTTACATATACTCTACTCTATTGTATTTGATTTTCCTGTAAGTGTCTGCAAGACAATGAATCTCAAGGTAGTACGTGGTGGCAAATAAGCTGTTTGATAATAAGTTCACTTTGATATGGAGTGAGGATCAGCTAACAGACTGTTGAGAGAGATTGGAAGAGGTTAATCATTTTAGTGTAGTATTTTGGCTCCATGGTCATTTTGTCCTCCTTAGTATCCCAGACATCTTCAAGGAGCGGTGCCTCAAGAATGTGGTTTCCATTATTCAGGCCCTGCTCCATCCAGGGCGTGCCCTCTTCTCGTTGCTACTATCAGAAAGGAGGTGTACACTTGACAATCCAGGAGCAGCTGCTTCTCCTCTGCCATCTCTTTTCTAAATGAACGCTGAATCCATGAACACTACCTCACTACTTTTTGTTTCCGGTTTGGCACTACTTATCTCAATTTAACTATTTAATATATGTATATATACTCACTATATTCAGTATTTTTTCTATATTTATTATGTATTGCATTTTACTGCTGCAAAGTTAACCAATTTCACAACCTTTTCCAGTGATATTAAACCCGATTCTGATTTTTGATTCTATTTTTGTTGACCAGGTATCTACAAGGTTTGGAGTTTTACGATCTTTAGCAACAATTACGAGGGCATTGAGTGTTATTCATTGAAGTTTGCTAGGTGGCAGTATAGACTGTGAGGAGGATGCAGAGAGACTTCAAAGGATAGAGACAGGTTTAGTGCATGGGAGAAGATAAAATTTGGGAAAATGTGAGACCATTAACTAACAAAACAAAAAAATACTATTTTTTAAAATATGGAGAAACTGAGTCATGTCAATGTTCAAAGGTACTTGGGTGTTCTTGACTATAAGTCATTGAAATCTACCATGCATGTCAAGTTCAAGTCTGGGGCTGTAGTCATCTGCCCGTACATATATACAACCAAATAAAACAATGTTCCTCTAGACCTTGTATCACACACAGCACATAAAATAAGATATTACCACAAATAAGTTAATAAAATATCATTCAAAATGTGTGTGAAATGAAATGTGCAACACAGGTAAACAGTAAACCGTACAGTCCATCAAGTAATTAGAAAGCCAAAAGGAATATTGACATTTATTATTAGAGTATTTGATTACAGGTGTAATCATATCATTGTGCAATTATATAAGGCTTTGATGATACTGCATCTTAACTATTAGGTACAGTTTGTTGATCTTATCTGAAAAAATAGTGTTGCTATAGAAAGAGCTGTGAAAATTCTCCAGAATTTTGGCATAGTGTGTTTGCCACATGAGGTGAAGGTTGAATAGACTCACCCTGTATTCTATTGCATTTAGAATAATGAGAGGATATTTCACTGAAAACTACAAAATTCTTATGGGGCTGGGTGGAGGCAGATTATTTTCTCTAGCTGAGGAACTGAGAGCCATAGATCTTCCCATCTTCTTCCCCTCTACCAACCGATTTCGAAATGGACTTTGAACCCATGAGCACTTACTCACTACTTGTTATTTCTGTTTTTATTGTGCACTACTTATTTTAACTGAACTATTCAATAGACATATATACTTAATGTAATTCGGTTTTATTCTCTATTTATTTATCATGTATTTCATTGTACTGCTGCCGCTAAGTTAACAAATTTCTTGACGTGGATTCCGATTCATAGAACATAGAGCATAGAACACTACAATACAGTACAGTCCCTTCAGCCCATCATGTTGTGCCAGCCTTTTAACCTACTCCTAGATGGATCTAACATTTTCCTTCCATATGACCCTCTAGTTTTCATTTATTCTATGTGCCTTCTAAGAGTTTCTTAAAAATCCCTTTTGAATCTGCCTCTATCGCCACCCCTGATAATGCATTCCATACACCCACAACTCTGTGTAAAAAAAACAAACAAAACTACTTCTGACACCCCCCACAGTATTTTTCTCCATTGTCATTATGTGCCATGTCATATGATACAGCCGAACATTGCCTTTGACCATGACTAATTCTTAGCAAATCTTTCTGCAGAAATGGTTTGCCGTTGCCTTCTGGGCAGTGTCTTTACAAGACCCCAGCCTTTATCAATACTCTTCCGAGATTGTGTGCCTGGCATCAGTGGTCATATAACCAGGACTTGTGATGTGCTCCAACTGCTCATGTGACCATCCACCACCTGCTCCCTTGGCTTCATTATCACCTTGACTGGGGGGCTGCTACACCTTATCCAAGGGTGATCTGCAGGCTAGTGGAGGGAAGGTGCACCTTACATATCCTTTGGTACAGACATATCTCCGGTTCACCATCTTATTCTTTACTTCAATCACTTGAAAACTATGCCTTCGTATATGAGAAATTTCTGTTCAGGAGAGGAAAGTCTCTAGATATCCATTCTACCTGTTCCTCTTAACATCTTGTACACCTCTAAGAAGTCACTGAGTCTATAATCCCCTGCAGCTTTTTCCAATCCTGTGGCACCTTCATACCAGATGGCGATGGAACCAGTCACTTTCACTAAATAAAGGACAGGCTATTGTGGCTGAGATGCGGAAAGATTTCTTTGCTAGGTGGTAAAGGTTTAAAATTTTCTAATCTAGGTGGCTACTGAAGCTGAGCCATTGAGTTTATTTGAAACAGAAATCAATGAGAAGTGTGTCAGAATAGTGTTTGGGAATAGTACAAGAAAATGGCTTTGAAAATTAGTCCCGATCATGATGGATGGTGAAGCATACTCAGAGCGACATGGCCTACACCTGATCTAATTCTTATTTTTGAACTAAGTGGTCACAGGCTCTAACTAAATTGCTTAAGGCCAAAGTAAGGAGGAGGTTTTCTTTTAATTATTCCAAAGTTGGAATTTCCCAACCTGGATGGCTGTAGAGACTGAGTCATTGGTTTCACTCAAAAGTGATGTTGATGGAAGATTGTATATTTAGAGATTTTAATGGGACGAGAAATTTGCATTATGGTAGAAGGTCAAACATGAACTTGTTGAATTATGGCGCAGGTTTGAAGGGGTTGAATGCTGCTAACTTTTTGTGGGTCTGGTTTCCCTCTGAGGGAAGATATTCGTCCAGTAGAGGGAATCTCATGAAACTTCACCAGACTGACTCCTGAGAAAGTAGGTTTGCTGTAGATCAGAAAGCTTGGTCTTTCCAGCTCTCTTGCATGTAGCAGATGATCTCATGGAAATATACAAAGTTCTAATGGGACTTGATAGAGTTGACGTTTCTCCAAGAATCAATGTTTATAATCAGGGGTCAAAATATTGATATTAAATCTTACAACACAGAGCAGACCCTTCAGCCCAACCTGCCTTTGCTGACTAAGTTGTTCAGCTTTTCGTGTCTGGGATGAAAAGGTATTTCTTCAGCAAGCAGTGAAGTAGAAGATCAGAGAGACTTATTGAATGTATTCAAAACATTGATTAATGAAATTTTAAATACTGAGGGAATCAGGAAATATGGGAAGAGTGCAGGAAAAAGCTGCTGAAATAAAAGATCAGCCAGGACTTTTTGAAAGGTAGAGAAATGAGGGGCAAATAGTTGCTCTTGTTTCTATATCTTGTAATATCAGAAATTATCAGTGGTTTAATATTTTAACTGTGGTTTGTATTAATGATTGTTTGTGATAATGGGAATGGAAAGAAACTAAATTATTGTGTTTGTCTTCTGAATTTTGTTTTCCATTAGCAAAATACTTTTTAGCAGTTTGAGTCTGGATGCAATAAATTAAGACTGTATAACATTCTGGGGACGTGTACTTAGCATTGATTAATAGGACACCACAATGGCATAGCGTGACTCTGTCACAGCTTGGGGCATCAGAGTCCATAAGGAGTTTCTACTTGCTCCCCGTGACTGTGTAGATTTCCTCTGGATGCTCCTTTTTCTTGCACAGCCCAAGGATGTACTGGTTCGTAGTTCAGTTGGTCAATGTAAAGAGGTGGGTTGCTAGGCAGTGCGGCTTGTTGTGCCAGAAGGACCTTTTCAGCATTGTATTTCTACATTAAAATAAGTATCATATGTATTCAATACATTGTTCCTGGTAAGAGCTAATGTTTTTTTTCCAATTCTGATCATCATCTGACCCGGCACATAATGAACAAATGGACAATCATCATCTGTTGTAATTTCAGATTCAATATGATTATGGATTACAAAATAAAGAAAAATATGGTGTGGTGGTTTGGAGCCACTAATAGCTCTGTTTGTGCTAAAATATGAAAGTCCCTGTGGATGTTGGAAGTCTGAGATAAATAACAGACTACGCAGAAAATACTCATCAGGTCAGCGCCATTGTGGAGGGGTAAATCAGGGGAAGTCCAGAGTAGAGGGCCTGGAGTTTGGGATCCTCGCTTATCATCATGGGCAAGTCCTGGGATTGATACCGAAGACAGAAGCCTGAAGGTCAATCAGAAAGTTGAGCGCAGATGGTTGGATCTCTGTGTCTGCAAGCACACTGGGGAAGTTGAAGTCTAATGTCTGCCAGTCCACTCGAAGTTGGGAGGCCAGAAATGGCCTGTCTCGGGGTTGGAGGACTGTGTGTGTGTGTGTATGGGGGGGGGGGGGTTGGAGGTGGCTGGGAGGGGTTCGTTTGGTGGTGTTGTTTTGTTGCTGCTTGTGTTCTGTGTTGTTGTGCCAAATATGCGGTGACGCTTGTGGGCTACCCTAAGACCATCTTTAGGTTGTGTTAGTTATTAATGCAAGCAATGCATTTCACCATAAGTTTCAATATATATTTGATAAATGAAATGAAGCTGAATCTGAACATTTCAGGTTGATGAACTTTCATTGGAACATTTTCATTCCAATGCAGTTCTTGTGGTTGGGTTGATTTCTTGACATTTCAGAAGCTGGTTCTTGATTTTTTTAACCAGCCCCTAACAAAGAGGCTCCATAATTGACTAATCCCCATGAACCCATAATTGTGGGAGGGAGGAGGTGCAGGAGCCTGAAGCCACACGTTCAACATCTCAACATCTTCTCCCTCCGCCATCAGATTTTTGAATGGACAATGAACCAACCAATCAACACCACCTCACTACTTTTTGTTCTCCTTTTGCACTATTTATTTAATTTATTTATAAAATTCTGATCACCTCTTCAAAATTATACTGATGAGCTGCAGTGGTTCAGCAGACAAAAGAACTGGTTTGAAATCTGGTCCTTTGTTGAAGCTGAAGCCTTAATCTAACCAAGATGAGATGCAAAAGTTAGTGTGAGATTTGCTTTTGCCATATGTAGGGGATTCTTTTATACTAGTCCTTACGATGGGTATCAGTGAAGTACAGAAATTAGTGTGAGAGCTCCTTTTGTCATATGCAGGGGATTCTTTTATACTAGTCCTTATGATGGGTATCAGTGAAGTACAGAAATTAGTGTGAGAGTTCCTTTTGTCATATGCAGGGGATTCTTTAATACTAGTCGGTACGGTGGGTCTAAGTGCAGGTACTTCAAATTCAAGTATGAAATGTTGACAGTGAAACCTAGTGGGTGATTAGCATATATCATTCTCTGCTTAATATAAAGCAAAGTACATTAAACTGTTGGATAAAACATCATAGTTGTTTGATTAGAGATGTTAAGAATATGAGAAGTTTAAGCGTGTAGGCTTGATGCATCAGCTGCCAGAAGATCTGCTGAATACCACATCGCTTCTGTTAGTGGAGCAAGGCTCTGGGCAGATGCCAGTGGCTGGAGTACTCAGTCACTGTCACCAGTAAGAAAGAGTAAATGGTGTAAAAGTGAGAAAAATAAATGCAAATCAGATTTGCAGTTTCATATTTAGAGACATTTTTAAATTACAATATTTGGATATTCAGGCTGTGAATAACCGAACCTAGTATACAAGCTTTGAAAGCGAAATTTAGAAAAATGAAATTTCATTTGACTTTGCCTTAATTTACAGTTGTTGGAATTGCAGGAAACAGTTTGGTGGTTGTATCTGAGCTAACTCTGTTGGCTTAATCCCCTCCAATTTGTGTTTTCACCCTGTCCTTCAAACGTCTTCCTTATCAAATGTATATCTAATTACAAGGGATTGCTACCAGGTGTGGTAGCCGCTGTGAGCAGGATAAACCTGGCTTGAGAAGCTGCAAAGAATTATACCTGGGGAGATGTCTGCCACGGCCATGCGGTATTCCTTTCTACTTCTGCAGATGGACTTACAGTTCTTTCAAAAATTGGTTGCTATTTAAAAAACTCAACTATATTTGCTTCTAATTTGAGCTAACATCACAAACGTAAAATTCATCTTCTACAGAATATTGTTTTCAATTCTTCCTCCAGCTCTCTTGAGTCTCTGCATGAAATGTACCACCTCCTCTCTGGAGGAATGGAAGGAGCTCCATCACTCTCTCTGTGCGGTTCATAGAATTGTAGAGGAGCTATCGAAGGGACCCATTCAGATGCATATCTGTGTTTCAAATATTTATTCAGTTCTCTGCTGGAAGGTCTAAAAATCTCTATTTCAAATCTGTGGCAGTGATCCTATGGTCCAGCAACTGGCGGTGTATAAACATCCTTCCAAACCATCTGAGTGAGAAATTAAAATTGATGAATGATATTTGCATTCCATCTCAAGCCTTCCTGAACCAGATTTTTGCATTTCAGATTTAGATTTATCTATCGCACGGCATTAAAACATAGAGTGAACTGTGTCAGTTGTGTTAGCAGCCATGTGCTGGGGATGTGCTGGGGGCAGCCCACAAGTGGTGCCACTCATTCCGCTGCTAACGTAGCATGCCCACAATGCTTTACAGAACATAATCCAGCAACAAAGCAAAAACAGCAAAACAAGCTCTGTTCCTCCCTCCCACACACAGACCCAGATGCACGATCCTCTAACTCCAGGACTGCATAGCTTCTTTGGCCTACAGCGGACTCATGGATTTGCAAACCTGGATCCCCCAGTGAACCCAGATCCTGGCCATCTTATGGACTTCTAATTGACCTTTGGGCCTTGACCTGGAACTCCAGTCAACCTCTGGGCTTTAACCTGGACCTCTGATCAACTTCTAGGCTTCAATCTGGACCTTAGATTGACCTTCAGGCTTCAGGATCAAGCTTTGAAAGCATCTTGTTCATTAATTGTAAACATATTTTTTAAAGCCTAATTTATCACCTCTTGATCTTCTCTACATCACTGGAAATAACTCTGGCCTCCTTGATGTTGCCTTGAACAAACGCTGTGTATTTCCTGTGGCTTTAGCGTCTGTTACATGATGTGGAGTAAACACCTGCACAGGAGACCATTTTGAATTTTTCCCCTTGTACAATCTGATTTACAATTTGGATAAAAATAATAATTGCAGGAAGAATAAATCCTACCAGAAACAAATGCAGATAGAAATTAACTTCTACAGCTGCATGATTTAAAAAAAAGAGATACTTCCATCTGGCAAACAGAGATTTAGTCATGCAGTAGTCACTGAGGTGAAATATACTTAATTTTTGCTGAATCAGTATTAGTCATCAGTATTGAATAACACACCTCAGCAAAAGAATAACTAAATGTAGACTGAAATTCACTCTCTTCCATCTGCTTTAATATTCCAAACTCTGGAAGTGTATCGGTATAAATTTTCAGTAACAGCAATCCTCTGGCACCTTGTGCCATATTAATCAGAATTACTGCCCAATTATGTTTAATTTGAAGATATGGGCTCAGGCTTTGACCTTATTTTTCAGAATCCCAACACGATCACTTCATTTAGATTGCTTACAGCCTTTGGGGAAGGGGTATTTGTGTCATTTCCATGGACTCCTGAATGGACATTGAACCCATGGATACTACCTCACTGCTTCTGTATTTTCTATTTTTGCACTACTTATTTAATTAAACTATTATATATGTATTTACTGTAATTCAGAGATTTAAAAAAATCTCAATTTTTATGTATTGCATTGCACTGCTGCCACAAAGACAACGAATTTCACAACATATGCCGATGATAGTAATCGGGACAGTGATTCTAGTGACAGCAGTGCAGCCGTTGGCGAAATGCATTACTGCACCAGGGTTCACCGAACAGGGTTCAATTTCCGCTGCTGCCTGTAAGGAGTTTGCCCGTTCTCCCTCATGACTGCATTGGTTTTCTCCACTTGCTCCGGGACCCTCCCACATTCTAATGACATTTAGAGTCAGGATTGGCGACCTGCAGGTAACCTGGGTTGGTGCCGGAATTGTAGCCACATTTGCAGGGTGTCTCCAACACAATCCTCAGACTGTCTTGGTCAATGATGACAAGCAACACATTTCACTGTATGTTCTGATGTTTTATTGCACAGCTAATGTAATGATGTGATAGTGGGGTGGGGATGCATCAGTAGCGAAGGAGGTGTGAGGCATTCTTTCCCTCTGCTAGCCTGCAGGTCTCCGTTGGGCGAGGTGTAGCACCTGCTTAGCCATTCCACCGGGTCAGGTCATGTGAAGCCATGGGAGCAAGTGGTGGATGGTCGTACGAGCAGCCAGTGTATATCACAAGTCCTGGTTATGTGACCACTGATGCCAGGCTCTGAAGATACCCTGAAGAGTATTGATAATGGCTGGGGTCACCCATCTTGTAAAGACGCTGCCCAGAAGAAGCAATGGCAGACCACTTCTGTAGAAAAATTTGCCAAGAACAATCATGGTTATGAAAAGACCGTGATCACCTATGGCACACATGTAATGAGGTAAATTGGCTACTGTAAATTCTCCAGTGTAGATGCAGGGAACAATCTGGGGGCAAGTGATGGGATGGAGGAGGACAAGCTAAAGAGAAAATTGTAGGTTAATTAGCCAGCAGCTTTAAAGTCGTTGGTTCAATGTAACAGATGACCTGTTTTAGGCTCAGCACATAGATGTAATCTCAAGGAAGGCACGCCAGCATTCTTGTGAAGGACCAGGGTGAGCATAAAACTAGGAGAGCAGGTAAAGGTGAAAAAATAGGGGTTTTATTTACCTAAAATGTTTACAAACTCAACAGAACTGTTCTAGAGTGCAAACTTGAATGGGCTAAACAAAACAGAATTTGGTTACAGCAACAAAGTAACTACTCCTCAAACCAAGAGACACCACTCACCTCCTGACTATGGTTATATTCGATGCTGGCCAGTCCATAGTAAGTTGCAGGGGAGAGAAAACATTCCTCTCCATAAAAAGACACGGCATAAATGAAGCAGCTCCAGAGAACACCCCTCTGGCTGGAGCAGAATTGCACAATCCAATTATCCAGCCCCATCGACTTGGGCTGGTGTGATGCAACAGCTCAGTTGCTTGCCGGATTATCAGGAGGGTGGTCGGCTACAGGACACTTTAATATGCCCGGTTGATGGTGCGGCTGGTAATTTCAGCTGTCACAATTCTGTACTTTCTTAGAAGTTTAAAGGGGTTCTACTTCATCTGGGGCTTCAGAAGATTCTGTGTCATGAAAGGTCCTTAGAAATTTCTAGAGAGCTTTCTAACTGGTTGCATCACTACGTCGTCTGGAAGCAGCAATGGACAGGATATTCGAGAATGTTATAGACACAGCCATCTCTACCACGGGCACAGCACCCCGCTCCATCAAGGACATCTTCAGAGTGGTGTTTCCTCAAGAAGATGGCATCCATCTCCAATGACTCTCGCTGTCCAGGACATGCACTCTCCTCTATTACTACAATTGGGGACGAAATGCAGGAGCTTGAAGACCCACACTCAGTACTTTGAGAATGGCTTCTTCTCCTCCACAATCAGCTTTCTGAATGGTCCAGGAACACCACCTCAACAGTCCTCTGCACTACTTATTTATTTGTAATTGATAGTAATTTTGTAACCTTTGCACTGAATGTCTGCCACAAAACACAATATTTCACCACACATAAGTCAGTGATAATAAAGCTATTTCTGGGATATGGCGTGTCACCTAACACTCTTAACAAACTTCTACAGATGTGCTATTGAAAGATTCTGACTCATTACATCATGGTCTAGTCCGGCAATTCCAATTCACTGAAATGTTAAAATCTGCAGCAAGTAAAGGACTCAGCCCAGTTCATCCGGTGCATCTCTCTCCATACGATTGGTAGTATCTACAAGAGGCATTACACCAAGAAAGCACCACCTACCATCAAAGATCCTCATCCTCTGGACCTGACCACCATCTCACAGCTATCTTTGGGAAGCAGGTACAGAAGCCTGAAGTCCTGCACCGCCAAGTTCAAGAACATCAGCTTCACTTCAGCCATTTAGTCCTTGATCTAACATGCACAACCCTAATCACTACTTCAGTAAGGCAACACTATGACCACTTAGCATTACAACAAACTTTGTATTTTTGTTCTACTTGTGTTCTTTCTTGTATAATTAATGTTTAATGGTTTTTCTTATGATTGTTGTGATCCCAAGGTTATATGCCTGCAATGCTGCTGCAAGTAGGTTTGTAAATGAACTTGGCTGAGCCTGACTTCCCTAGAGTAGGTGGATAGTATGATCTGTGTGGGGGCAGGGTGGTGGAGCGGGTTTATTTAATTATTTAAAATGCAGAATAGGCCTTTCCAGCCCTTTGAACTGCACTGTCCTCGCAACCCCTTCCAACCCCATTTTAACTTGACCTAGTCTGACCTAATCATGGGACAATTTACAATGCCAAATTAACATACCCACTACGTCTTTTGACTGTAGGAGGAAACTGAAGCACTTGGAGAAAACCCATGCATTCCACAGGGAAGACGTACAGAGGCTCCTTACAGAGGATGCTGGGGTTGAACTCCGAACTCTTGACACCCTGAGCTGTAACAGTATTGCACTAACCACTGCACTACCATGGCACCTTAACGGATGACACGAAGCCAAATAGAAAATTAATTGGGGAATGGGACTGTATTTAGGCCAGCATACACCCAGTGGATCAAATGGCTTCCTTCTTTGTCATAAAGAGGTGCAGTATGATCAAAGCTCAAATTGGTGCTGTCTGGCTTTATCTTTTCTGCTTGAACTTCGAGTGTTGTACACACAAATGGTGGGCAGTGAGGGATGTATAAGAGGCCGCAGTTAATCCTAATTCTTGTTTTTGCATGACAGAAATAGTTTCTCAGGATAAAGCAGGGCTGGAACCAAGGATGAGTCTGAACAAATGTAAATCTTACATCCAAAGCATCCTTAGAAAGCCAGTGCTGTACAGTGAACACAAGTTGGATAGGAGTGGCAAACTTGCTGTTGGTCCCAGGTTGCTAGAATCAGATCCAGGTTTAAAATCACTGACATTAAACCTTGGAATTCATTGTCTTTCAGCAGTGCCATACATAAAAAAGCACTTTGAATTACAATATGAACTATATACTTTGATTTCTGGTTAATTGGGACACATCAGAATTGTATATTTTGGCCCAATTAGCTGAAGTCGGTTAGCAGCTGTCCAAATTAGCCGAAGTTTCATGGAAATAGTTAAAAATGTGTAATAAAGGTAAACTGAGTAACAAATTATGTATTTAAGTGAAATACAGAACAAAGTAGAACACTACCAACAGTACTGCAGTACTATAAAACTGTGTATTAGATCAAACATGAGGGGAGGCCTGTCTAGATTTGATATTCTGTAACAATCAGGATGGAATTTTGAATCTGGAAGTTGTTGAGTCTTTAGGAACAAGTGGTCATTGTGAACATTGTTAGTCTCGAAGTTATTTGGGAGAGTATATCAGTGAAAACCAGAGCCATTAAATTGAATTTCAGAAAGGCAAGGTTTCTGCAGATGCGGCAAAGACTTCAAAAAGTAAACTGGAAGGAACTGCTTGATGTTGAGTCAGTTGAGGAACAATGGGGTCGATTTAGAGGTAATACACGCAATGCAGGAAATGTTCATGTCCAAGATCAGGAGAAGCAATAAAAACAATAGATCAACTACATAGATGAATAAAGAAATACATTAAAAATTATTGATGAAAAGACAGCTATATAAGTGATACAGAAAATTATGTTAACCGTAGGGCATATGAAAATATGAGAGCTATGGTCAGGAGGGAAAATGGGATTGCCAAAAAGGCATGTTCAGAAGGATATTGCTGATAATGTTAAGACTGACCCCAAGAGATTTTTTTCAATACTTCAGTAGTAAAAGAAAAGTCAAGGATGAAGTTAAGTGTATTAGGAATAATAGTGGGGTGGTAAATTTTGCAGAGAAGGACATAGCAAATCTTCTTAACTCATATTTTGCTGAAATATTCACCTGCGAAGATGTTGGTGTCAGTAAGTGTAGAGAGAAATAAAAGTTGTTTTAAGTGTCTTAGAGATCTTGGAAAGTGAGGTCCTGCTTCAGTTGAAAAGGCTAAAAATTAATAAAACTCCAGGGTCAGACAACATGTATCCAAGAGTACTTAAAGAGTTCTGTGATTATATATACAAAACCCTTACATTTATTTTTCAAAAGTCAATGAAGACTGTTGAAATCCCTAAGGACTGGAAATGGGCAAATGTTGTTCTGGTAGATAAGAAAGGTGACCGCACTGACCCTGATAACTATAGACCTGTAAACCTAATGTGTACCATAGGTAATATACTGGAAACATTAATAAAGAATGAAGTGGAGAAGCATCTGATAAGAACAGGCATGTTAGCAGAAAGCCAGCATGGGTTCAGAAAAGGGAAATCATGTTTTACTAATATGCTGGAGTTCTATGAAGAGGTAACTAAAATTTATGATAATATAAAGTGGTTAATACCATTTACTTGAACTTTCAGAAGGCTTTTGACAAGGTACCCCATAAGAGGTTAATAATCAAATTACAGGAGATAGGGAGTCAGGAAAGGTGTGTGAATGGGTGCTCAAAACACAAAACAACTAGTTGAGAGGATCATTTTCAGCGCTAGAAGATGTTAAAAGTGGGATTCCTCAGTGATAAGTTTTGAGGCCACTGCAGCTTCTTACATTAATAATTTGGATCATAACAAATAAGCTAGTAAAGTTTCCCGATGACACAAAATTTGGGGGACAGGCTGATAACAGGTAGCAGAATCAATACAGTTAGATCTAAACAAAATCCAAATGGTGCAGACAAATGGCAGATGAAACTTAACGTAAGTAAATGTAAAATATTACATACAGTGAGTAAAAATATTAGATATAAATATACAGTGCCTTGGTTTAGAAATTCCACTGTATGAGGAGGATTTGGATGTCCCAGTAGACTCAATACTATCAGCATCTAGACAATGTACAGAAGTGATTTGGAAGGCTAATAGGATGTTGGACTATATAATGCGCTCAGTAGAGTTCAAGCCTAGAGACATTCTCCTTAAGCCATATATTGCACTTGTGAGGCCACATCTTGAATACCGTGTACAATTTTGGTTTTCATGTTTTCTGAGCGATGGCAAGTCACTGGAGAGAGTTCAGAGAAGAGTGATAAGACTCATTCCAGGTCTGTAAGGTATGAGCTATGAAGAAAGATTGGAAGAATTAAATCTTTTTAGCCTAAGTAGATGTAGAATGAGAAGAGACATGATAGAAGTGTTCAAAATCACTTAGGGTAGAAGTAAGGTAAATGCCAGTTGCTACTTCAGAATAAATCCATCACCAAGGACACATGGCCACAGGTGGAGGCTGGTTAAAGGGAGAGTTGAGACTAAACTTGGGAAGCATTTCTTTACACAGCGAGTTGTGGACACCTGGAATAAATTATCTAGTTATGTAGTTGAGAGCAGTACCTTAGAGACTTTAAATCTAAACTCAATAGTTACTTCAACACACTATGAAAAGGAATTTGACAAGCATTTTGTTGGGCTGAATGGCCTGTTCTTGTGAAAAGTTTTCTAATGTTTGATGGAGGAATTCATCCAATGTACATAATGAACAAAATTAGCGCTGACATCTAGTTAGTGTAGATAATGGGCTGCCTTCATACAATGGTGTCGACAATTGCATCCTCCAAGTCTTGAGACATTCAAGATGATTGTCATACCTTCAAATTCTTCATAGCTCCTAACTTGCTGAAGTAGTGAAATCGTTTCATTTTCAGTCTTGGCTGTTCTTGGCATGCCAAGCCTGAATGTATGATACTGCAGTGAGCAAAACAGTTCAAAATTGTCTCACTGCTTATTTCCCACCAACTATCAGTGACAAAATCATGGCTTTTTCAATACAAACACGTGCAATTGATGCTATTTTAAAACTGTTCACTCTATCACATTGTAACATCTAATGGCCACACTGGTGCACATGACTAGCACTAGTTAGAACTTGTTCGCCAAGACTCCTGGCCCCACCTAGGCAGCATAGTGGCCCAAGTAAATGAAGGGAATCCCAGCAATTTTCCTGATTAGTTTTTGTTCTTTAAGAATAGACTCAAATAAGCGGCTACTCCAATTAACTGATGGCCCAATTAATCAGAATACACTGTATTTTTAAATTAAGTATTGCAAAAAAAGAGCAGAAATAGTGAGTTCATGAGCTGGTTCATTGTCTGTTTAGCAAGTAGATAACAGAGGGGAAGAAGCTGTTCCTAAAATGTTGAGTGTGTGCCTTCAGGCTCCCATGCTTCTTCCCTGATGATAGCAATGAGAAGAGAGCATTTCTTCAGTAATGGGAGTCCTTAATGGATGACATCTTTTTGAGGCAACACCTTTCGAAGATGTCCTTGATGCTGGGGAGGTTGGTACCCATGATGGAGCTGGCTGAGCTTGCAACCTTCTGCAGCTTTTTCCAATCCTGGACAGTGGCCTCTCCATACCAGACAATGATACACCCATAAACAAAATACTCTGCAGATGCTGGGGTCAAAGCAACACACACAACACACGAGAGGATCTCAGCAGGTCAGGCAGCATCTGTGGAAATGAACAGTCAATGGTTTGGGCGGAGACGGCCTGAAACGTTGACTGTTTGTTTCCACAGATGCTGCCCGACCTGCTGAGTTCCTCCAGCGTGTTGTGTGTGATACAACCATTTAGAATACACTGCATAGCATATCTGTAGAAATTTAAAGGCTATCTGAGTGTGGATTGGATTATCTTTTTTTTTCAACAAAGATGTGTAAAGGGTCAATGTTGCCAAGATGGTGATGGGAAGTCCTTGTGATGGCGGTCAGAATTTAGATTAGATGAGGTGTTTCCTTGGGTGAAATAATAAAACTGCAGGATTAGATTCTTATTAATGTGAAAAGGTTGAGCAAGTTGCTTAATCCAATTCCAACATTGTGAGATTGACATTAAGAACATCTTTGCACAATGATCAATACATGGCATAGTCCTTTGAGTAGAGGACAAGAGGAAAACCTTTGGTTGAAATAAAGGACCCAATTGGATATTGTTGAGAAATATAAGTCTTTTCTAGATGCTTATGTTAAAATGGATTAGATTCCCTGTATCGTCTGTAAACATCTTGGAAAAAGCGAGATATGAGTTTTATGTTTTATTTAAGGGGAAGTGCTTCCAAAGCTCTGACAACACCCCCCCCCCCCACCTTTCTGCTGAACTTTACCAAGATGGCATCTGGGTTAGAGAACGTGTCTAGGTTGAGCGAGTTAGAGTGTTTCTCTTTGGAGGGAAGGAAGATGTGGGTTGAGGCTTTTCTCTTTGGAGCGAAGGAAGAGGGAGGTGAGGCCTTTCTCTTTAGAATGAAGAAGTATGGGAGGTTACTTGATGGAGGTATATAAGATGATAAGAGACATTGATAAAGTGCACAGTCAGCTCCTTTCTCTAGAAGCGGCTAATATAAGCAGGCAGTACAAGAAGAAACTATAGGAGGTTGTCAGAAGGTAGGTTTTTTATGTAGGGTAGCAATTGCAAAGAATGCAGAGCACTGCCAGGGGTGGTGGCAGTGGCAGATACATTACGGACATTTCGGAACCTCACAGACACATGGATGAGAGAAAAATGGAGGACTATGTGGAAGGGAAGGGTTAAATTGATCTTGAATTAGATTAAGAGATTGGCACAACATTGCGTGCTGAGGGGCCTGTAACTGTGCTCATTATTCTGTGTTCTGTGTTTAACCTTATTAAATACTTTATACGCATTAGCTTGAATTCATGACTTGTCGCCAAACACAATCTTCCTGTATTTTCCTTGTTTCTGCCTTATAATTCCCAAAACAATGGTTCTGAACACATTTGAAAGAACAAATTTGTTGTACAAATTATTGGGCTCTATAATACCAATTCCAGTGAGCTTTTCAAAATGCCTCTGGCACTTTCTGTCATTATTTTCTTTATATTGCATTCCTGTGCCCTTTCATCCATGTCTTCTGCAGCATACAAACAAAATTATGCTGTCCACAGTTCAGTTGCAGATTTTTAATGCTTTTTAATCAAATTTCACTGTAATTAAAATGTTAATACATCACTTAAAATAGCAAGCATCTAATGTCAGATGAGCCCTCTCTGAATATGGTGATATAGTTAGTACTTAGATTCAGGGAGCACTGCCGCACAGAAACAGTCCCTTTGGCCCATCCAATCCATGCTTCCACATCCCATTGTCCCACACCTGGACCATAGCTCTCCATACCCCTCCCATTCATGTACTTATCAAATCTTTACAGACACACTCATCATAAACACCATTGTTTTTCATTATGGTTACTTGTTTGAATGATGAAAGACCATGATCTCAACTGTTTAGTTCAACACAGAAAGAAGCTATTCTGTGATTTTCTGCATTACTTTCTGCATGGGGAATCATCTCTCATGAGTTTTGTTGAGATTATTGAAGAGATGGTCAAGAAGATAGATGGGGGAAGTATAGTGGGTATTCTCTATATGGGCTTCAACAAGGACTTTAACAAGAATTGAGATGTAGTGTAGGCAGATTAGATCATGGGGGATCCATGGTGTCAAGTCCATGCTGGCTCTGGACATAGTAATCCCCTCAATTCATTCCACCAACTAATGAAAGTCAACACACCATACACCTTAATCACCCTATCAACTTTCATGGAAACTTTTAGGGAGCTGTGAGCATGGACCACAAGATCCTTCTGTTCCTCCACACTGCTAAGAATCCTGCCGATGACCCTATTCCCTGTCTTCAAGTTTGACCTTCCAAAGAGTATCAATTCACACTTTTCTGGATTAAACTCCATCAGCCACTTCTCTGTATTCCTGTAACATACCTTCCCTCACACATACCCATTAGTTTCCTTTGATTCAGGTGCCACTTACCTACTCCTAAATAATAATTTGCATAGACATAGAATAATACAGCACAGGAACAGGCCCTTCAGCCCATGATGTCTGTGTTGACCACAATGCCAATCTAACTAATCTTGTTTGCTTGTACATGGTCTGTGTCCCTCTGATCCCTGCTCGTTCATGTGCCTGCCAGAATGCCTCCTAAATAATATTATATCTGCTTCTACCACTGCCTCTGGCAACGTATACCAGGCACCTAACAAAATCTGTGTTTCATAAAATGCCTTGTAAATCTCTATTAAACTTTCCCCCCCTCACCTTAAAGCAGTGCCCTCTGGCATTTGACATTTCTACCATGGGGGGGTGATATTCTAAATGCCTACACTAGTTATGTGCCTCAAAATTTTATAAACTTTTAACTCTGCAGAGCCTCTGAAAGGAACAATCCAAGCTTATCTAGCCTCTCATTATAGCTCAGACCCTTCAGGCAACATTTGGTGGACATCTCCTGCCCCCTTTGCATAATCTTCCTGTAGTTTGACAACCAGTGCTGCACACAGCACTCCAACTGTGGCTTCATTAAAGTTTTTTTGTGAAAATACAACAAGAATTCCTGACTTTTATACTCAATACCTTGACCAGTGAAGGTATGCACACCACCCCATCCAATTCTGTTGCCATTTTGAGGGACAATGGACTTGCATTTGAAGATTCCTCTGTACATTAATACTCCTTAGCATTTGCTTCCTAAATGCAACACCTCACACTTGCCGAAATCAATCTTCTTTTGCCATTTCTCTGCACTCATCTGCACCTGTTCTGTATTCTGCTCTATATTTTGACTTCCTCACTATCCACAACCTGTCTAATCTTTGTGTTGCTTGTAAAATTACAAATCCAGCCACATGTTCACCCAGAACATATATATATCACAAACATCAGAGGGCCCACCACTGGCTGGAGACCTCCAGTGAGACCTACAGTAGCCAATTTTCCAACCAGTGCTTATCTGGGATGTAGGAGGAAAATAAAACACTTTGAAGAAATCTATGTGGTTGCTCTACAGACGAAAGACAGAGGCTAGGATTGACCACAGATCATGAGAGCTGTATGGCAGCAGCGAAAACTGCAGAATCACCTTGAATAATGAAAACAACTGCAAAAAAATGTCCTGCTTAAGAAATTTGCTGAATGCTTAGTCATTTATAAAGGGCACCATGGTAATGGAGCAGTTAGGGCAATTGATTTACAGTCCCAATGATGGCCGATCAGTATTCGATTCCTCTGCTTGTAATGAGTTCTCTGTGACTGTGTGCGTTTCCTCAGAGTATTCCGGTTTTCTCCCACATTTCAAAGAGATATTGTGAGGCTTACGATCATGCTATGTTGACGCCGGAAGCGAGGTGGCACTTGCGAGCTATCCCCAGCGCAAATCTTGGACTTTGTCACTGATGCAAAATGATGCATTTCACTGTATGTTTCAATGTTTGCACGCGACAAGCAAAGCCAATCACTCTATAAGGCCACAAAACATAGCAAAATGAAGCCATTCAACCACGGCTGACTTATTTTCCCCCTCAAACCAGTTCTGCTGCCTTCTCCTCGTAACCTTTGATGCCCTTTCTAATCAAGAACCTGTCAACCTCAACTTCAAACATCCCCAATGACTTGGCCTCTGCAGCTGTCTGTGGTAATGAACCCCACAGACTCACCACCCTCTGGCTAAGGAAATTTCTTCTCATTCAAAAGTTATCAAACATCACACCCCCTTCACTCCAGCACCACCCTTTCTTGCCTTATTCTTATTTCAATCATCTTTGGAATCTCTTGTTGTAATTCGGATAGGATAAATATTCATTAGCATTGTAGAAATTTGAAATATTGAGTATCCCTTGTTTTCTGGTATCATAGTTTGAGTTGTCTTCTTGGGCCCTTATCTCCCAGTGGAGCTACTGATGACCTCCTGTCCCAATCACCCTCTATTCTGAGACAGAAGAGTTGTCGACTCTGCAGGATCCTGATGACTTTCCCTGCACTGTGTCTCTTCGAGGAGCCTCTTCTCACAAGGTAGATGATATGGCAGAAGTTCATCAATGCTCCTGTGCAGAGGACTGGCCTATACAGCTTCCTCAGGGCCTTGTTGTCCAGCTTTACCCATTTCCACCTCTCACAGCAGCGATGGAGGGTTAGACTTTGAGAGGCAGTTTGAGCTGTGGCCATTCAATAACCCAACAATTTATTTGCAGAACATGTTCTAGATTAGTTGAGTTAAATTGGTAAGTACTGAGTCAGGCAGTCCCATTGCACACTGTGCCGATATCTCAAAGCTCACAGTAAATTTATTGTCGAAGTATCTGTATGTTCCCATATAGTACTACCTTGAGACTTATTTTCTTGCAGGCATTCACAGTAAATGCAAAGAAATAGTATGGTATCAGTGAAAAGTTGCACACAAAGGCCGTCAAAGAGACAATGTGCAAAAGAAGACAAACTGTACAATACAAAGAAAAATAATAATAGATAATATGAAGAACACGAGTTGTTAGAGTGGCTATGGATTGTGGAATCAATTCGGTGTTGGACTGAATTGGGCTGGAAGATTGGGTTACTTTTTGGTCATGCGTTTTACTGAATCTCAGTGATATTTCATGATGTTCTTCTGTCATTAGTCAGCCTTTATTTTTTTATTTTTAACAATTTTTAGTTATTTATTAAATTTTAGAAAATTACAAAGAATAAATGTGATGAAAAAAAAGTGAGAAAAATAATATTAATTAGTCAGCCTTCAGTCAATTATAGATGTGTAACTTTACTCCTGTTGGCCAATCTAAGCTAACTTGTCTGCATCCATTAGACTGGCATGTAAAATATTACCCAGGAAGATCTTTTAAAACTTTGATCCTTCTGGGCCTAACCATGTTACAATTCAATTGCAAAGCCAGAAGACTATCATATTAAGTTACTGACTGCAAGTTGTTATAGTTGCTCCTGCACTTTCAATTTTTTCCCCATGTAATAATTTTCCATTATTCAAATTGTAATTGAATCTTATTCCTTTTTCCTTGTGCACTTCAGCAGAGAGATTTCAATACAAAATTGTACTGAGCTGTAAGTTAGAGTGGACCCCGGGATGTGTGGCTGAATGTGTAATTAGCTTTTTAAACTCGACTTAAGTATTTTTATTGGCACAGCACTGGAGTCCTAATCTTGATACACAGAAGCTGTATTTCCAATAAAGTGATTGCAGAACACTTGAGGAAATCTATGGCTTTGTAAAGATGCTGCCTTGCCATGGCTTGTCTTGTGTGTTGACGAAGAACATTAAAGCTAAAATGGAAGTTAACTTAATCGAAGATATCATACACAAATATAAAATCTGATTACCTGAGGAAAGGTAATTAAATAAGACAGCAATTGCTAAACATCTACAATTGACTGAAGGCTGACTAAAGACTTTGAAGAAGGCAGCATCCATCACTAAGGCCCTACCATCCAGGTCATTTTTACCATTGGGGAGGAAGTACAGGGACCTGAAGATAAACACTCTAAGTTTTAAGAACAGCTTCTTCCCCTCTGCCATCAGATTTCGAAAAGGTCCATGAACACTACCTCAGATTCAGTTTAATATCTCTGGCATATGTCACAAAATTTGCTAACAGTGGCAGCAGTGCACAATAAATAATGAAAAGAAGTTACCCTAAGTTATATAATGATTATGCATATTAGTTAAATTAAAAATAGTAGTGCAAAAAAAGAACTAATAAAAAAAAGTGAGGTAGTGTTCACGGGTTCAATGTCCATCTAGGAATCGGATGGCGGGGGGAAGAAGCTGTTCCTGAATCACTGAGTGTGTGCCTTCAGGCTTCTGAAATTCCTTCATTGACTGTTATTCAATGAGTAGAGGGCATGTCCTGGGTGATGGGGTCCTTAAAAATGGACGCCACCTTTCTGAGCTACCGCTCCTTGAAGATATCTTGGATACTATGGAGGCTCATACCCAAGATGGAGCCAACAAATTTTACAACTTTCTGCAGCTTTTTTTTCCCAGTGCTGTAGACCCTTCCCATACCAGATATTGAAGCAGCTGAAAAGGACAACTAAAACTAAAACAAATACCACTAGTCTTCAGAGTGAGTTGACTCGACAGTCCAATTTCTCAGGCAAGAAGGAATGCAAACAGGCAGCGAAGCATTGGCTGTGTCCAAGTCTCGACAAATACTACAACGGAATGAATGGAGTTAAATACTATCACAATGAAATAATTAGTTGACACGTGCATATTCACGAGTGCAATTGCAGTATCTACTGTGCTGCCGAATCCGTGGTTGTGACACAGGGATTCATCAAGAAGTTTCCAAATCCCTCGCCATCTCTCTGTCAGCTCCATGTTTTCTCAGTTACAGACACCAAAAGGAAAATGGGTATAGAACAAGCAAAGAACTATGTTTCAGTGATGAGTATGGAAATGGCGTGCTGGGAGAGGCAGCAGGCATACCTACAAATGATGAGGTACCAGCCTAATGTAGCTACAATCTCAGGCCGCATGCATACTAAACAACTAAAACAGCATGCACTGCACAGAGCTAAGCAATCTCAAAACTACTGGATTAGATCAAAACTCTGCAGTCCTAGAGCATTTTCTTATGAATGGTGATGGACAATTAAACAGCCAATGAGGGGGGAAAAGGCTCCAAGAGCATCCCCATTCTCCATGATGACAGGGTCCTGCTGTGCGTGCTAAAGAAAAGACTGAAGCATACATAAATGTGTTCAGGCAGAAGTTTCAAACATACCAGACACTTTTACTTTCACCAGAGATCCCCACTAAGGATAAACTTTATTTGCCATATGCACTCAGAGGCCTTTTTTTTATCATGTTTCAAGTGGCCACTGAGTGTATGTTCATGCCCATCTGCTGATGTAACCTATCCATTTCAAGGCTTGACATGTTGTGCATTCTGAAATGCTCTTCTGCACACCACTGCCTTTAAAGGATGCTATGTGGAGTAGAATAAAGAAAGCTTTACATTCAGTGGCCACTTCATTAGATATCTCCTGTACCTTATAGAATGGCCACTGACTGGTATGTTCGTGGTCTTCTGCTGCTGTGACCCATCCACTTCAAGGTTTGACTTGTGCATTCAGAGACGCTCTTCTGCGCACCGCTGTTGTAACGTGTGGTTACTTGAGTTACTGTTGCTTTCCTGTCAGCTTGAACCAGTCCGGCCATTCTCCTCCGACTTCTCTCATTAACTCGCTGGATGCGATTTTGTTTCATGCACCGTTCTTTGTAAACTCTACAGAGCGTTGTGCTTGAAAATCCCAGGTGATCATCAGTTTCTAAGTTACTCAAATCACCCTGTGTGGCACCAACAAACATTCCACAATCAAAATCACTTAGATCACATTTCTTCTCCATTTTGATGTTTGGTCTCAACAACAACTACACCCAAGTGTTACAACAGTGGTGTGCAGAAGAGTAAACATGAGCAAGTGTAATTAGTATAAATGGGTGCAATAAACAGTGCTGGCATGGTGGGCTGAATATCATGTTTCCAAACTACGCAGCTCTATGACAACAGATGGAAAGCAGTGGCCCTTCAATAAATATGTGTGATGGAAGATTATTGTCATCTGCATGAGTTCATACATGTACAGTGTGCACAGGTGCAATGAGAAACTTAACTTGCAGCAACAGAGACACATACCATTAGATACACAATATTCACGAGGGCAACGTAAATCAAACTTAAGTGATAGAAAAATTATACAAGAAAGAACACAATTAGATTAAAAAGATCGAAGTCCATTGCAGTACCAAGTTGTTAAAGGGCTGGCATAATCAAAAGTTTAAAGGTTCATTTTATTATCAAAGTACACAACTCTGAAATTCTTCTTCTCCAGGTAGCCACAAAACCAAGAAAGAAAAGAAAGGCAGCACGATCATCAAGCCCCAAATCCCTCCTCCCTGCACAAAAATGGAGACATAATGATGTAGCGATTAGGGTTTCGCCAGTTGGCTCAGGAATTGATTGGAGGGAGATAGCTGTTCTTACATTTGATGGTGCAAAGATGTTAGTGCAACACTTTACAATGCCAGATGTCCGATCAGGGTCAGTTTCTGGTGCTGTCTGGAAGGAGTCTGTACGTTTTGTGATGAAGTGGGGTTTCTCCAGTTTCCTCTCGCATTCCAAAGACGCATGGTTAGGGTTCGTGAGCTGCAGGCATTCTATGCTGGTACCGGGAGCATGGCAACAATTACCGGCTTCCACCGGTTCAATTCTCGGATGGTGCTGGTCATTAGCGACCGCAATGCATTTCACTGTGTGTTTCAAAGTGAATCTGTACCAGGCCGTGATGCAACCAGTCCTGAAATCTCTCTGGTAGATGTTCTTGAAGGTCAGTGCTGATTGGTAATAACAGATGATTACTGTAAGCTGGACTTCGCAAAGTCAGGTTGACACCCCAATCCCACCCTCCCAATTCTAAATCTTCCCTGCAAGAAAAGTGAGGAGGATACTCTATGGAAATTTGCTCAAACCTGATGAGCCCCTCTTTGTTTTCAAATTTGTGATGAAGCTACTGCTGCATCTTATTTCAGAATTCCCTGTCTCAATGGGAATTGTTTTCCACATTGTTCCTTCTGTTTCCCACACCACAACCTCACATAAACTGGTTTTCCAACGGCGACTCCTATGAATTGAGTATTACTGTTGTAACCAGAATGGTCTTTGCCCATAAACACACCCAGGAAACATGTTAACAAATCTGCTCAAGAAATCCACCATTCAAGCAGCATCTGTGGGAAGGAAGGAAATGTCAACTTTTTCAGTTGAAACCCTGCATCAGGACTTGAAACTGACAATTCTTGGCAGCACACACACAAAATACTGCAGGAACTCAACAGCTGAGGCAGTATCTATGGAGAGGAATAAACAGTTGACCCATTTTCAGGATACTTCTGATCCACTGAGTTTCTTAAGCGGACTGTTTCTTGCTCCATATTCCTGCATTTGCAATCCCTTGGCTCTCTGTCTGATGGCAAACATATTGTTCCCCCTTTCTCTTCTCTTCTTTACCCAGAATGTTGCTCCTGTGTGAAGGTAATTGAACATTAAAAAAAGGAAAAACCCTGATGGATTGTCAGTGTGTTTCAAATGTGAAAGTTAAGTCTTCTGCTGAGTCTTTTTCCAGATCCTCTTACATTAAGATGGAGACACCTTGTATTGATGTTTCCCTTCTCCACCCACCTGGCTTCACCTAGCACCTTCTAGTAGGTATTCCTTCCCCTTCTCACCCTCCTACCTTCTTATTCTGGCTTCTGCCCTCCTCATTTTCAGTCTCAGGATGAAAAGCCTCGGCCCAAAACATTACTTATTTATTCATTTCCACGGATGCTACCTGACCCGCTGAGTTGCTCCAGCATCTTACATGTGTTAGTAAGGTTGTTCACCTGGAACCCTCTTACAATGATGTGGTGCTGTCCGCTTGCCATCAAATTCCCCACTGTTGCACACTAAGTGGAATGTTAATGAGCCCCAGCTGTTAAAACCAGCTGAACATCTGGAGTGGCAGCCTCAGTTATTCTAACTTATATCTGTGCTATTAGTAACCGAGAATTTTCCCTTACAAAGATGTCCAGTTTGCAGAGCTGACAGCTCCATGTTCCTTCCCATAAGAGGATGTTGCCCAGATATTTATATCAACACCACGACCTAATCTCATTCACAATGTTTGGACTATAGATCTTGATGCTTAATTGTGAAGAAATATTGCAGTGTCAAAATTGACTTAGATTGCAAGTTGTCACGATAATGGTTTAATTACATAAGAGAGAGGGATTCCCAATCATCCTGTGGTCTCTGCAGTGATTCAGGTGGGTGGCTTTAGATCTGGAATGAGGTGACCTCCAGGCATCTTGAAATACTGTAGTTCAACATCAGGGACTTTTGAAATCCTGACATTAGATTGCCGACTGATAGCACTGATGCATTTTGGTAAACATTATATATAAAAACTGTTCTGTAGAGACTTATACAGGAAGTCTTTGCTAACCATGTTTATATTTACAACTTGTATGAAACAAATTTGATTTGCCGAATAAAAGGGCGTCCATCAGACACATAATTCAAATGGTTCAATGATTCCATTTAATATCAGAGAGTGTATACAGCATACAACCTGAAATTCTTCACAGAAATAGAAGAGAACCCCAAAGAATGAATGACAGAAAAACATTGGAAACCCCAAAGCCCCCCTCCCCACTTACCCCTCCCATGCACAGACAGCAGTAACACAGATACCTCCCCTCTCTCACCCATCTCAGTAGAATGCATCAGCGTCCACCACCCACCAAGTAATTTAAATAAATTGAAAACCTTGCTTTTAGAAGTTTAAAATTATGTTTTTGAAATTGAGTGAAAATGAACAGAATACATTTGGCAGATTTTGAAAATGAAAATAGTTTATTAGTAGAATCCCATGAACAATTCCTGTATGATTAATGTAAATGGACAACTTTAAGATATTAATTTAAAAGAAAGGTTCTCTACATTTGTCAAGTAAATTATTGTCTTTGTGAATGCTTACAAATTGGCATCCTTTCATTAAAGGACAATTTAATGGGTATATAGATGACCTTCAATTACTATAAGGTTTGAAGTATAGAAATCTATTGGACACAGTACAAGAACCACTACAATTAGAAACATTTAATTGGCTGTAAATGGCATTTGAGAGATTTGAGAGGCAACACCTTATATTCCATCTGGGTAGCCTCCAACCTGATGGCATGAATATAAATTTCTCCTTCAGGTAAACAACTGCCCCCCCCACCACATTCCTCATTCTAACTTTTACCTCTTCTCACTTCCTATTACTTCCCCAGGTTCCTTTTCTCCTTACCTTTCTCCTATAGTTCACTCTTCTGTCCTACCAGATTCCTCCCTCTTCAGTCCTTGACCTTTCCGTCCACCTAGCTTCACCTGTCACCTTCCAGCTCTTTCCCCACACCCACCTTTACATTCCGGTATCTTCCCCTTTCCTTCTCAGTCCTGAAGAATGGTTTTTGCCCGAAACGTCGACTGTCTCTTCATTTCCATGGGTGTTGCCTGACTTGCTGAGTTCCACCAGCATTTGGATTTCCAGCATCAGTAGATATTCTCATGTTTATTTTTGAGACATTTTGAATGAGATGGAAAAAAGTCTATATAAATATAAGTCTATCTTTCTTATTGTGGCTTTCCCCCTTCCTTTCTAGTTCCGACGAAGGGCCTTGGCATGAAATGTTGACTGTTTTCATTCCCATAGATGCTGCCTGACCTGCTGAGTTTCTCCTGCATTTTGTACTTGTTTCTCTATCTTCCTTTATTTTTGTTCTCCATTTGATAACAAAGAGCAATTCGCACAGACCTGCAGCCTCATCTGTGCTGTTGCTTAATGAAGCCATCTTGTTGCCAATGACTGATTGATATTACTCAGGTTTCTTGTAATGACAAGTCAGTAAGTGCTGGGAAAGGATTTGCATAATTGATCTTGCCTTCTTCATGGAATGTTGCCATTAGCGGTAAGGTCTTAAGAAGACTGTTGAGAAATTTTTAGTTACCAAGTGGACCGTTCAGCCTATTTGGAGTTGTGAGGTTAAGAGTCGCACACATGTAGAAAATAGGAATATAAGTCACCCGTGCTGTTCTTAATAAAGAGAAACTTGGCCAGGGTTTAACGCTGGAACATTTCATTACTGAACTGCTGTTCATCACTGAGCGCATGCCACCAGCTCACCATCTAAGCTTTGCCAATCAGGAACTGAAGTTTTTTTACTATGCACACTCAGTAACACACATACAGCCCTTCAAGTCTAGTCCACATTCAACATGATCATGTCTGCTTATTCTCTTCAGTTTCCTGTTCCAGAGTTCACCCGTATCCTTTAATCGTATGCATTTATTTACTCCATCTTGAATATATTTAGTAAGTTGGTGTGTACCACCTTCTGTGGTAGACAATTTTACAAGTTCAGCACTCTGGTTGTAGAAATATCAGCTGATACTGGTTTTAAATGGCAAATCCTGCATCCTGAGATGACAGAAAATAGTTTTGGACTTTAAAATGATTGGGGCTGCCCACCCTGTTTCTAGACTGTCTAATCCTGTTATAAATGCAAAGGCTTCTGCACGATTTCTTCTCAACCTCCTCATCTTCAGGAGATGTTAGCCTAATCAAACCAACCAGTTCTGAATCATCAGTCCTGCCATCAGAGGGACAGACTAATAAGCAGTGCTGCAACCCCTAACAGTAAGAACATCCCTTCTCAGACACAGAGACAACAATTGCACACAAGACTCTGGACAAGGCCCCATCACTCCCAAAAATCTTGCTCCTTTCTTCGGTCTTCATACAATGAAGATTAACATTCCATTTGTCTTCCTAGCTGCTTGCTGCTTCTCAACTATTTTACTGTGGGTCTGGTGTCACACATGGGTTAGTGAGGCTAACATTCTTCCTTGAAGATGCTAGAGCTGCAGAGGGCTGTATCCTCAGCCAGCCTATCATGAATGCTAGGGCATCTTCAAATGATGGCACCTCAAAAAGATGGCATCTATTATTAAAGAGCCCCATCGCCTAGGACATACTCTCTTCTCATTCCCACTATCAGAGAAGGAAGTACAGAAGGCTGAAGACACACACTCAATGTTTTAGGAATAACTTCTTCCCCTCTGCCATCTGATTTCTGAATGGAGAACAAACCCACCCATCAACACTACCTCTCTATTTTTGCTCCCTTTTTATATTAAATTTAATATATCTAAATGTTAGTGTAGGTGTATGGCACTCCTGCACACCCTGGACAAAGTGTCACACCTGATTAGACCTCCCCCAACCCCCAATCAGGGTCACGTGAAGCCGTGGCAGCAGGTGGTGGATGGTCGTACGAGCGGCTGGTGCAGATCACAAATCCTGGTTATGCGACCACTGAAACCAGGCAGACAGTCTCTGAAGAGACTGGGCTCACCTGTGCTGTAAAGACGCTGCCCAGGAGAAGGCAATGGCAAACAACTTCTGTAGAAAAATTTGCCAAGAACAATCATGGGCATGGACGGGAAGACCATGATCACCCATATCTTACAACCCAGCACACAATGATGTGTGTGTATATATATTCTGATTGTAATTTGTAGCATTTTTATATATTGCACTGAACTGCAGCTGCAAAACAACAAATTTCACGACATATGTCAGTTATATTAAACCTGACTTCGATTTTCATTCTGAGAATCAGTTTTCATCACCGTGCTTATAGCTACAATGTTTTATTTCTATTGCTTTACTTTTTAAAAAAAAACTGGATTGAAACTTTTGGACAGCTCTAATGGGTTTTAAGCTCATGGAATTATTTTGATAATCATGAAGCTGCAATAACCCATAAAAACACAATAATTAAAAATCGTTTCTGTGCTTAATATAGGATTTTCTGAATTCAGCTTTTCACTAGATAGAATCTTGAGCATCACTAATTAATTTGATTTAAGGTAACTAGAGTATGGGCAGTTAAAGTTGCTATCTGCAAGGATGTTGATATTTCACACTATCTTAAGTATTTCTTCCCCCAAGTAGTTAATCTGATCAACCATTCTAGTTAGAACCCCCACCCTCTCTCTCTATTACACCCATCGCTGCACTGCACTGTAAACAATTTAAACCACCTTTTATAATGCTGCTTACATTTAAAATACATGCTGGTATTTGTGTATTTATACACATTTTATTCTGTTTCCATACTTTAGAATCTAACCTTAGCCCTTAGATTGAATAGATAAAATAAAAGGAGCATTTTGTAAAGAGGAAAGTGGGCAAAGAGATTTGAAAAGCAAGAGAATTTAACATCAGAAAGCAAGGCAACAAATCTGGGTAGAAGCACAGGCCACAAATGGAGGACTGCTGCTGCTTTGGGAGGGTATAGGAGATGATGGAGATAGAAAAGCAGGACTACAGAGGGATTTGAAAACCAGGATGACTATTTTAAAACAGAGGCTGCTGAACAGAAAGCCCAAGTAGGTCAGTAAAGACTTAACAGCTGGGTAAATAGAGGCAGATATCTCCTCTTTACAAAACACTCCTTGTAACTTGTCTGTTTAACCTAAGGCTTTGGTTGCCTCTCCAAGAATCTGCTTTGAGAGTTATAGAATCATTTTCATAGAGTGCTACAGTGCTGAAACAGGCCCTTCAGCCCAACTAGTCCATGCTGGGCAGTTACTCTACCTAATCCCATTGACCCGCAACCAGCCCATAGTCCACCATACTCCTCATTCTGCTATGCTGGGAAAGAAATCACAACCTATTCAACCTTTCCCTTTAACTCAGGACCTGAAGCCCTAGAAGCATCCTTGTAAATTTTCTCTATACCCTATCATTCTTATTAACATCTTGCCTGTAGATAGTTGACCAGAACTGCACACAAAACACCAAATTTGGCCTCTCAGATGACTGAAATTAGTATACTAGTTTGTTTCATCACACTTCTGTAAAATAACTTACGAAGTTTATGGTGATAAAGATACAATGTATCATCAGTGGTCACTTTATCAAGACAGGAGAGTGGAATCTGTTGTGGTCTTCTAGAACTGTAGCCCATCCACTTCAAGGTAAGGTGTGTTGTGCATTCGGCTATTCTCTTCTGCACACCACTGTGTGGTTATTTGAGTTATTGTCTCCTTCCTGTCAACTTGAACCAGTCTGGCCATTCTCTGGACTCCCGTATTAATAAGGTGTTTTCACCCACAGAAGAGCCACTCAATGGATGTTTTCTTCTTTGTTTTTTTGCACCATTCTCAGTAAACTCTAGAGATTGTTGTGCATTAAGATCCCAGGAGATCAACCATTTCTGACATCACCAACAATCATTCCAAAGTCATTTAGATCACATTTCTTCCACATTCTGATGTTTGATCTGAACAACAACTGAACCTCTTGACCATGTCTGTGTGCTTTTATGTGTTGCTGCCACAGGCTGATGAGATATTTGCATTAATGAGTAAATGTACAAATGTATCTAATAAAGAGGCTACTGAATGTATATGCAATTAGGCTAATTCAACAATCTACATTATTTTGGTAATGTGGAGACACAAGGGACTGCAGATGCTGAACTTTGGAGCAACACACAAAATGCTGGAGGAGTTCAGCGGAGTAGAGAACATTCATGGAGAGAAATGGACAATCACTGTTCGTGTTGAGGCTGGATCCAGATGAAATTTAAATCTTTTCTTTGATGGGAGTTCAGTGAGACCCTGTCTCTTTGCTCCCCCTCTGTGATCTCTGCTGCTGTCTGACTCTTATCACCTACCAGCTTGTACTCCTTCCTCTCCCTCTACCTACGTATTCTGGCTGCTATCCTTCTGGTGAAGAGATTTGGCCCAAAATATCGACTGTTTACTTCCGTCTAGAGATACTGCCTGACACGCTGAGTTCTTCCAGCATTTTGTGTACATTGCTCAAGATTATCAGCAACTGCAGAATCACTTATATTTATCTTCATTAAAAATAAAGTGGGTGTCTCACAGTAATGGAGATTAGATGGCAATTTGAAGTGATTAAAGAAAAATCATTCCTTGAAAGCTTAACAAATAAAATGGATCCTATCCATATAACCAGGATGTGGTAAGTACATTTGTTCTGGCTTATTTCTAACATACTGCAGCTGTTCAGACTCAGTCACAGCCAAAGGTCCAGTCAGACTAGAATATAAAAGCAAAGATGCTTTATAAGGCTTTGACATATGAGGCTTTATAAGGTGCTGGTCAGAGCACATTTGGAGAATTGTGAACTTTTTTGGATATGCTGGCATTGTAGAGAGTTCAGAAGAGGTTCACGAAAATGATCCTGGGAGAGAATGGGTTAACACATGAGGGCACTTGATCGCTGTAAAGTCCTGTACCTGCTGGAGTTTAGGAGAATAACGGGGATCTCATTGAAAACTGTCAGATACAGTGGACATAGAGAGGATGCTCCCTATAGAAGAGGAGTCTGGACCAGATGACATTGTCTCCAAATAGAAGGATGTCCCTTTAGAACAGAGATGAGGAGTGTTCATTATTGTACCTTCAAAATGTTAAACTAATTCAAAGGAAGACAAGGGAGTCTGAAATGCAGGTCTAACTTCGAGTTCACTTTAAGTGAGGTGTCGATGTATCACAATTAATGTATTTTTACATATAACCAGTAATTAATTATTTAAATGAATAATGCTTAATCAAACTATATTTATATACTATATTACTCAAATATTACTGAAATATTAAATACACAACACTCCTCCCTGCTTAGCTATAAACTTCAACTCAATAGAGAATGCACTGCAAGTATATTCACAGTATATTATATAATACAGCTACTATATACAGACATCCACAGCACAGTTCATTTTAAATTGTCACTCCTAAAGATTTAATCACTGCGGAGGCATTTTGCTTTCGTGGGATAACGTCTCTCCTGACAGAAGGATCGCTCTGCTTGGCAGGTGGGACTTGCGACAGTGAAAACAATCTCAGTTTCCGAGGCCTCTTCCATGCTGGCTGTCGGAGTTGTGTTTCTGACAGCTCTGGGCACATTTCTTCTCCTTTTCTCTCCCTGGATCTTTGATCACTTTCTTTTCCACATTCCTTCTCTCCTTTCGGTTTCAGCGTCCACATCATCTGACAAATCCTTTGTTTTTGTACCTCCATTGACTCCTTTCTTTTTGGCCTTCCATTCACCCAGCTGGCCTTTGGTTACAGGCAGCTTTTTATCCGCCACTGGAAGTTCATGCAATAACTTTAGTGCACACAGAGTAGATTCTAGTTCCTTATACTTGTAAAAGGCAATGCTTGCATCTTCCCTGAAACTCCTTAAACTCTCTTCCAGCTTAAAACCAAGCCTTGATATATATATCCAAAGCTTTCTCAGATATATTGCCTACAAAAAATGTTGCAGTTGGACCACTGCTTTTGTCACTGTCCCACTCCCTCTGAACAGCATGATCCTTCCTTGGTCCGAAATAATTTCCAACCAGAGGCACGGAGACCTGTTTCAGCACTGTATCACTTTAGTATTATGTTTGTCCTCTGTTGGGTAACAGTTCATGGTGGACTGCATGGGGACAGTCGTGGCACCTTTCTGAATTTGTTTTCAGATGCCTTAATTGCAGGGGATGTGATATGCAAATTGTGGATGGATCAATTGTAGTTGTTTCAGCCAATCACAACCCCGCAACGCTGGCTCTCCTGTTTTTAACCACAAACTAAATGTGGCTTGTTGGTTGTTGTATGTCACTGTTACGAATCTCATTCCCACAGGAGTTATCTTTTCTCCAGTTTAAGTTCTTAATTGAATATCTAAAACAGCTGAGCGAGCGTCCATTTCCATTTTAAGTAATTTGCCGTTAACTTCTGACGTAAGCCTTACTGCTTGTCTATTATTAGTTTTCACATTGTAAATCTCAAGGGTACACATTCCTGTTTCACTCGCATCGTTATCAGATTTTTCAACAGCATGCAGATTAGTGCTTTTTCAAACTGCAACGTGACTTCTTAGCTTTTTCTCATCCCTGTGCAGTCGATATATTTTTGTCTGCTCAACATGTTCTTTGTATGTGTCCTACTTTGTGGCATTATCTGCAAGTTTTGCCCTTAAATCTGCATTGGTGGAGTATGTGAGCCCCTGCCACAATGGTAACCTAATTTGTTTAGCTGTAAGGCTTCTGTTTAGACTCTGCAATTTTTGTTCATGCTCACTTTCATTCCAGAATGCAACTCAATTGTGTCCTTGTCCATTGTTTCCATTGAAACAGCAATTTCAACAATTTTTTTGAATGTAAGTTGCGCTTTAGTTAGGAGCTGTTTTTGGATGCTTACTTTTAAGATTCCACAAATTAAGCAAACTCTCGGTGCAGCACGAAGCTCGTTACTGAACTGACAATGCTCAAATATTCCTTCAACAGCCACATATACTGAAATGGACTCCCCTTCTTTTTGATTCCACTTATGAAAGCTAAAGTGTTCTGCAATCATCAGCGGCTTCAGTTCTAAGTGTTCTTGCATCTCTTTTACAATAGCAGCAAAGCTCATTGCTGATGGTTTGTTTGGATCAGTCAAACTTCAAAGCAAACTGCCTTGGCTTGATCAAATTTCCTGGTAACTTCTTTGCAAATCTCTTTAATATTGGTTAGACACAACTTACCATGCACAAAGCCATATTGACTACCGTCAATCAGAGATGGTCTTAGTTATGTCTTATGCTGCATTTCAAAAGTTACACTAACTTTTATGATGCTAACTTTTTGCTTGAAATCATAAACCTGATTTTACTTTTGTTTGGAAGTTCAGTTGCATGAGTACAAATAGCATGGCCCATTTAATTGCACCAAGACCATTAGAAATTTTAGCTGTACTTGCTAATTGTTTCTATTGCTGCTTAAAAAGAATCCAAGTGGTAAGTACTAGATTGTCAACATGAATTGTAGCAGAGTTTTTGCTGTACACTCTCTTCATCAATGTGAAAAGATAGTCAATTGGCTAATTCTATCTACCTAGCAACTGCCCGTTGCACCACTGGTGTTTAGGGCAACAATGAAGGTCCTCTTTTTCAGGTGGTGCTCCGGACTTCATTGTGTCAGTAGCTCGGTTTTCACTACTGTCAGTTATGCATGTTCTGGGTGCAGACTCAGGAATACCATCGCACTCATAAGTAGACGGAGTCTTCATAGCTGTTTCTGTAACGGTTTTGTTTTACCAGTCAGGGTTGTTAACCCTGAGCTGAACCCCCCAAACATGGAGGGCTGGTGGGCCACTCTTGGTCTGTCCTCTACCCTTTGACCTGTTTGGCATGCGCGACCCTACCAAGAACCAAAGCATAAAGCCCAACATAGCTCTCTGGGTCATTGAGGCATGCAAACCTCCAAACCAGGACAAGTCTTCCTGGAGAAATGGGCTAATTCACACCATCTTAAAAGTTCCTTCCCCTAGGCCAGGGGTCGGCAACCCATGGCTCTGGAGCCACATGCGACTCTTTCATCTCTGTGCTGCGGCTCCCTGTGGCTTTGGAAAATAAATGATGAGTATCTAATTAAAATGTATTTTATGTTAGTTTGTTAGTTTTTGAAATGCAATTCTAAATTTGAAGATTATGGTGATCTTGTACAATCTAAATAAAACGTGTTTTTTGTCGCTATTAATATACGTCACCACTGCCAATGCCTGACATCCGCAAGTACGAGATTTCTTTAATTTTTCAATCCAAGGTAGGCTAACTATGGAGAATTCTAAAAAAAGAAAAGTGACTGAAGAAAACAGAACGTTTAATGATACGTGGGCAGATTCATTTGCTTTCACTGCTGACGAGACTGGTTTACCGGTATGCTTAATATGCAATGAGAAAGTAGCAAACAACAAAAAGTCAAATGTCACAAGACATTGCCAGAATAAACACGCAGCCTTTGCTCAGAAATATCCAGATAGAGATGAGAGAAAAAAAGCCGTTTAGGAACTGATGTGGAAGGTTGATCTGAGCAAAAATCATTTCAAGAAGTGGATAAAGTCTGGAAAATCAACTACATATGCTAGTTTTGTTGCCGCTCAGGAAATAGTCAGGCACGGGAAGCAGTTTACAGATGGTGAATATATAAAAAAATCTTTCATTAAGATTTCAGAACATCTATTCATGGACTTTAAAAACAAGAGTGAAATTGTGCAGAGAATCGGGTATGGCCCCCTCTGCAAAGACTGTCAAAGACAGAACCATAAAAATGGCAGAAGACATCACTAGACAGCAAATTAAAAACATCAGTTCAGCTATGGCCTACTCGATTGCCTGTGACGAGTCTAAAGACAAAGGTGATATTGAACAAATAGCGCTATTCTGCCGGTATGTAAACTCTGCCGGGCCACAGGAAGAAGTGATTGAGTTGATACCTCTAAAAGGCCAAACACGGGGGGAGGATATCTGTGAGGCTGTCTTGAATTGTTTAAGAGCCAAAGGAATAAAGACCACCCACCTGGTGTCAGTAGCTACTGATGGGGCTCCGAATATGACGGGAACGCACAAGGGATTTGTGGCTTTACTGCAGAAGTCGCTGGACAGAAAGCTGCTGACATTTCACTGCATCTTGCACCAAGAGGCACTGTGCGCTCAAACATTTCCTCCGGAATGGACAGAAGTAATGGATGTTGTCATTCAGATTGTCAATAAAATAATGGCAAAAAGTTTAAATCACCATCAATTCCGTTTGTTACTGGATGAGCTGGAAAGCGTATATTCTGATCTCCTGCTGCACAACAAAGTCCAGTGGCTGTCCAGAGGGGAGGTGCTGAAAAGCTTTGTCGTGTGTCTGGAAGAAGTGAAAACTTTCCTGGGCAGCAAAGGGATCACCTTTCAGAGTGGCTGGAAAAGCTACACTTCATGGTAGACATTGAGTATTTTACTTAAAAGTAACCTTCAACCCAACGTCTTTTTTTCGGAGTTCAAAATGTTTTTGTTGCATGCAGAAATGTAATTTTGTTTTCTCTGCAGCAGTTCATCGATTTCATAAATGCAACACATTATAGTTTGTTTATACATAGCATAAAGGCAAAAACAAACGTTGTATGCAGTGTTATTTCATTTTAAATGTCAAATGGGTTTTGTGGCTCCCAGTGTTTTCTTTTCTGTGGGAAACGGGTCCAAATGGCTCTTTCAGTGCTAAAGGTTGCTGACCCCTGCCCTAGGCAATTCACCTGATCAGTCATTCCTGTTAGCTCCCCACACTTCTTCTATCTATAACCCCAGTCACTTCAATGCACTGTAAAAACTTTAAATCACTTTTTATAATGTTGGCTACATTCTAAGTACGTGCTGGTTGGTATTTAACAGTGTTTAATTGTATTATTTTTGTTGCAGGCCACACCCTGACCAACACACCGCAGCAAATTCCTAATATTTGTGAATGTATAGGGTGAATAAAGCAGATCTTTGATAAGGTTAAGTCTGTCTTATTTAGGTTTTCAAGGTTTTTAAAATCAAGGTTTTGCACCCCTCTACATAAAATTACACACAGTTTTGTTTACACAGAGTGGTGAGCATCTGAATGTGTTGCTTGGGGTGGTAGTAGAGGCGGATACATCAGGGGTTTTCATATAACCATATAACAATTACTGCACAGAAACAGGTCATCTCGGCCCTTCTAGTCCATGCCAAACGCTTACTTCCACCTAGTCCCGCTGACCAGCACTCAGCCCATAACCCTCCATTCCTTTCCTGTCCATATACCTATCCAATTTTTTAAATGACATGAGATGTTTTTAAATATATATTTTATTTTATTTTCCTACAAACAAAGAACAAATAAAATACAGCACATCCACAAAAACCGCACCCATAACAAAATCAAATTAAATATTGAACGAGCAGCAAAAGGGAGAATAATATAAATGCAAAAGTAAACATACACAGCAGAGGTGCACCGCACCAAAAAACCTCAGTCCTCACTCCGTAAGAAAGTCCAATTACAGGGCCCCATATCCTTTCAAAGATGTCCCCTCTGTCCTCATTACATAGTCTCAGTCTCTCCAAATGTAAACTATTTGCCAGTTCTCTCAGCCACAGCTCGTACGTAGGCACAGAGTCCATTTTCCACATTTGCAGGATTAACTTCTTAGCAATCACTATTCCAAACAATACAGCCATTTTTTCATACTTATTGGCTGAAGATAGGGAGCCTGTAGCTCCAAGAATGGGTCCGCTTCCCACTGCTTCCCATAAGCCTCAGAGAAACAGTGATGAATACTTTTACAGTATGCATAAAGCTTACAACATGACCAGACTGAATGTGACAAGTTACTGTTCTCAGATTTACATCTATTACAAACTGGTGAAACATCAGGATAGAAGCTGTGCAACTTTTCTTTGGAATAATGGAATCTATGTATACTCTTTAAACACTCATCCCAGACCTTCTCTGTCAGTTCTATACCCAATTCATCCACCCATGCCTGTTTAAGACCTGCAGTGTTCACCTGAGCTCCATTATGCAGGATCTGATAAAAATAGGATATGGCACAACGAGTAACCAGATCAAATTGTGTTTGTGAGATGTTTAGATAGGCACATGGATGTGAGGTAACTGGAAGGATATGGACGTTGTGTAGTCAGAAGGGATTAGTTTAGTTGACGATTTGATTACTAATTTATTTGGTTCAGCACAAGATTGTGGGCTGAAGGACCTGTTCCTGTGCTGTACTGCTCTATTTTCTATAAAGCACAGCTGTAAGACATTTGGCCTTCATGTAAATCCCTCCAATTCTCCACATTTATCTATTGGATAAAGCTTTAAATCTGTGCGGTCAAGTATACAAATAGAGTTAATAGGGTTTACACGTGTACATTTTTGAAGTTTTCAAGGGAATGATAGACTTTTTACAGTGTGAAAGGTAGCTTAACTCCCCCTGTTGGATCCTAATGCTTTTGCGATCCAGAAGTTTTTCAGATTTCAAGAATGCGACATAAACTTACTGCTAGCAATTTTATTAAGTGCTACATAAACAAAGTACAAACAAAGAAAGTTGAAGGAAAAGAAATCGTTGTCATCTCATATTCAGACTAGAGATAACCAAGAATTCCAGTGATAACAATTAACCTATAAAATAGCCAGATTCAAATTGCATGACACTTGCTACTGAAAACAAAGAAGTTTCTAGAAAAATACAGATGTCACTGTACTGTAATTACTAGAAGAGTAATTGAAAAATTACATGTATATAGCCAATTATATAAAATTACAAACAAATATAGGATAGTTAAATTACAAGAAAATAATGATAAACACAAAAGATTCTGCAGATGCTGGAAACACAAAGAAACGCACCCTAAAAGTTGAAGGAACTCAGGAGGTCAGGCAGCATCTACGGATATGAATTAATAGTGGATGCTTCAGGCCAACGTCCTTCTTCAGGACTGAAAATAATTATTCTACACCACATCTCAACTATCAAGAACCAGTTAATATTTGCCTTAAATACACCCAATGACTTGATCTCCCACAGCCCTCTGCAGCAACAAATTTGACAGATTCACCACCCTCTAGCTGAAGGTATGTCCTTTCCCATCTGTGCTCCCTATATGAATTTGGATCCCAGACTCTCCTGCTAATGAAAACATCCTTTCCATGTCTATTCTCTCCAGGCCTTTCAGCATCCTATGCATTCTTCTAAAAGCATCAGCACTTCGGACACATTTCACCTCAAGCTTCTGAAGCTTCAAGTGTTGGTTAAGTTTATGCCACCCACTTGGTGGTTGGTTAAATTTATGCGATTCATTGAACACCAGTGGCACCCTGCTGAATTACGGCGCACCTCTCCAAGGCAAAAATGTCCTTCCTGCGATGCATCGCTGGAACTGACGGCATCTGAACAAAACTCCTCACAACTGAAGCAAAATCTGTTCCCCTTTGTATTTCAAATCCCGAGAGAAAACAAATAGCTTTATGTCAGTGTTGCTAATTATTTTTTTTACCTGTCCTCCAACATATAGTGATTTATGTAGCTGCACTATCAAAACTCCTTGTTCCAAAGCATTTCCTACCTTTTAGACTTTAAGAATAATATAATCTATCTATCTTAACCCAATGTGAACCATCTCATACTTGCCCACAGTGAATTCCACTTGACATAAATTTGTCCATTAATTTATCTGCCTGCAACTTTCTGCAGCCTTTTGCACTGCTTCCCGTTCCTCCCAACAAGTGACATCTGAAGATGTGAACACACAGTTCTCTATTTCTTCATCGTTAATCAACACAGTGGAAAAGTGGAAAATTGAAGATTGAGAATGGTTCTCTGGAGAACGAGACTTTATGTAGAAAATTGTTGCAATTCATAATATGCCAGAAGGTGATAGACTAACTTCCAAATTACAACAGAGGGAAATATTGCTAGACTACAAAGGTATTGGGACTGGAATTCTGTTACTCATTTTAATTGATTCATTGCGCTGACTGCAGGCAAAGCCATCCTTTATTCCTGAACTCAATTGCCCCTTGAGCTGCTGTGGTACAAATCACAATGCCATTAGAAGTAAAATGTTAACCTAAAGGATCAACATTCCCTTTCATCCCACAGATGCTGCTTCAACCGTTGAGTTCTTCCAGCAAACACACACAAATGCTGCTGGAACACAGCAGGTCAGGCAGGGAACTGGGGAAGGAAATAAACAATCAACATTTTGGGCCAAGACCCTTCAGTGGGACTGGAAAGGAAGTGGGTAGGAGCCAGAATAAGGTGAGGGAAAGGGACTAGAGGAGTACAAGCTGACAGCTGACTTCTTAATTCTGGCTTCTGTCCCCTCCCTCTTCAAAAACTTTGCAATGCAATTCCTCCTGCCTTAAGATTCTCCAAAGGTGTTACTCACCCTAAGGAGTGCTTCCTGCTTATATTTTCAGTTTTCCAAAATCTGCAGTTTGATTTTTAATTTTTTAAAATCAGAACGATAACTTAAATTCTAATGAAGGATCTTCGTAGTGAAGACTTAACTCACACTTAACTCGCTCTTTCTTTCTGCAGATATTACCCGCTCTATTTCAAACACCATCTACTTTTCATTTATATTTTCACCACCTACATTTTTGTGACTTTACCCTTTAACTGCTGCCTGCGCTACTTTTGCTGTGCTTTGGATTCAGAGATGGACAGAGTGTGAGAGAGAAAAGTGCGTGCTGAAAGGAAGAAAAATAATGAGGGTTTTATTTAAAATCATGGCAGGGTCATTCCTGTGCTGGTTACAATATCCTGGAGCATACCAGATAGCAAAAGGCCCTTCAGCCCATTATATCCTTGCTGATCATTGAACAGGCATTTATCCTCATCCTAGGTTTATTCCACAATGCATCCCCCCCACCCCCTCGACAGAGCCTGCACTCACTTACATGCTATGGGCAGTTTATACTTACCTACTGTCTGTTACGCCACTGACGTTTAGGGCAGCAATGAAGGTCCTCCATCTGTGTCTGTCCATGTTGTTGCACACAAATGAAGAAGGGATTCTTCATTGCTGTTTCCATAACAATACTTCTTGATGAGTCATATTTGTTAGCCCTGAGCTGAACCCCAGAACCTGGAGGACCAGTGGCCTGGCTCCTAACCTTTGACCCATTTGGCACGGGTAACTCTAACAAGAACCAACACGTTAGGCCCTGACTCCAGCCAACATAGCTTTCCGGGACATTGAGGCACGCAGTTGTCCAAACCCTACGACAAGCTTGTAGTCCTCTTGGAGGATAGGCAATTCTTACCAGCCGTTTAAACTACCCAACCCACACAACTTTGGAGTGAGAGAGGAAATTTGAGCACCCAGAGGAAACCCGTGTGGTGTTGAGGTTGAGAGCTTTAAGCTCGCAGGTGTGAACACAGGTGCCTGGAACAGTCTGTGAGGGGCAGTGATGGAGACTGTACTGTTCCTTGTTCTGTGAACACCATCCTGAAGGTGATGCAGTAGTGTGGCTAGTCGATCTTCCACTTCAGAGCACGAGTAAGTCCGGATCAGTTTGTTTCTCGGGAGCTCTCTGTGTGGAGTTTGCACATTATTCCTGTATTGGAATTGGTTTGTTATTGTCGTTAGGTTCCAAAATACAATGAAAAGCCTGTCTTGTATGCTGTTTATATGGATCATTACACAGTCCATTGAGGGAGAATAAGATGAAATCCAATAACAGTGTAGAATACAAGCTAGTAAAAGAGTGCAGTGCAGGTGCACAATGAAGTTCAAGATCATATTGTGGGGCCAAGTGTCCATCATATAACAGAAGAGGCCATTTCAGGAGCATGATAACAATGGGAAAGAAGCTTCAGCCTGGTGGGATGTGCTTTCAGTCTTTTGAATCTTCAATCTGATGGGAGAGGGGAGAAGAGGGAATGTCTGGAGTGGATGTGGTTTTTGATCGTGCTGGCTGTGTCACTGCAGCAGTGAGAAGTATAGACAGTTTATAGACAGGAGGCTGGTTCCTGTGACGTGCTGAGCCGTGTGCACAACTCTCTGCAGTTTCTTGTCATCATGATAAAATAGGCTGTAGTCAACATGGTTTCCTCAAGGGAAATTCTTGCCTGACGAATCTGTTGGAATTCTTTAAAAAAGTGATAAGCAGGATAGACAAAGGAGAATTGGTTGATATGTACTTGGATTTTCAGAAGGCCTTTGACAAGGTGCCACAGGAGGCTGCTTAGCAAACTATGACCCATGGTATTGCAGAAAAGGTTCTAGCATGGATAAAGCAGTAGCTGATTGACAGCAGGCAAAGAGTTGAAATGAAGAGAGCCTTTTCTGACTGGCTGCCAGTGACTAGTGGTGTTCCACAGGAGTCTGTGTTGGGACCAATCATTTTCCTATTATATGTCAATGATTTGGATGATGGAATTGATGGCTTTGTTGCAAAGTTGGAGATGATATGAAGGTAAGTGGTGGACCAGGTAATTTTGAGGAAGTAGAGAGAATACAGAAGGACTTTGGAGAAGGATTGGCAAAATGGGCATGAAATGGCAGGTGGAATACAGTATCGGGAAGTGTATGGTCATGCACTTTGGTAGAAGGAATGAAAGGGTTGACTATTTTCTAAATGGAGAGAAAATACAAAAAACTGGGATACAAAGGGACTTGGGAGTCCTTGTGCAGGATTCCCTAAAGATTAATTTGCAGGTTGACTCTGTGGTGAGGAAGGCAAATGCAACATTAGCATTCATTTCGAGAGGACTAGAGTATAAAAGCAAGGATGAAACATAAGGATTTTTATAAAGAACTGGTGAGGTCTCACGTCGAGTATTGTGAGCAGTTTTGGGCCCCTTATCTTAGAAAGGATGTGCTGAAACTGAGAGGGGTCAAAGGAGGTTCACAAAAATGATTCCAGGATTGAATGACTTGTCATATGAAGACCCTTTGATGGCTCTGGGCCTGTTTTCACTAGAATTAATTGAAACCTTTCAAATGGTGAAAGTCCTTGATAGAATGGGCATGGAGAGAATGTTTCCTATGGAGGGAGAGTCTAAGACCAGAGGACACAGCCTCAAACTAGAGGGATGTCCTTTTAGAACAGAGATGAGGAGGAATTTCTTTATCCAGAGGGTTTTGAATCCGTGGAATCCTTTGTGTGGCTGATGTGGGGGCCAAGTCTTTATGTGTACATAAGGCAGAGTTTGATAGATTCTTGATTGGTCAGGGCATGAAGGGATATGGGGAGAAGGCAGGAGATTGGGGCTGAGAGGAAAAGTGGATCAGCTGTGATGAAATGGTGGAACAGACTCGATGGCCTAATTCAGCTCTTATATCTCATGGTCTTAAAAGTGAGTTGGATAGCTCCGATGAGAATAGATAAGTGCAGGAGAGAGTAGCGAGCATAGTTCCAAGGGGTAGAATCAGTCTAGGGTGGAGATCAGAAACAGCACAGGGAACAGAAATCATTTTTAAGAGTAATATGGTGGTTTCCCGTCTTATCCAACAATGACAGGAGACCTGTAGGGAAGAGTTTTTAAAGTGGAAAGTTCCATTGCACTGGGGCAGTTCTTGACATTGGTAGTCCAGCGGTACAAGTAGTCCTCACAGTTGAGGTCTTCCTTGGTTGTAGTGGATGACCGTGCCTTTGCCTGAGTCTTGATATGCCTCATCTCTCGACGGAGCTTTGCAGAATTGCTTTTCCGGCCATTGGATCACACAGTTGATCTCATCCACTCAGTCAGCTGAAGCTGACTTCATATTCTGACAGGCACGTCCCCATCTCACTGGGGTCTGAGACCCAACGGCTACTCTCACCTGGTTTAACCCACCTGTCAAAATTGTGCACCAGGCTGTGGCCGCTGTCATGTGCAGATAGCTACTTGGAGTCACAGGTGAGTGCTAAGTGTCTGGTGGGGCCCAAAGATGAGTGAGCTGCCCCAGCATGGACATGACAAGCCCCTTCATCAAAGGTGCTTCCCCCTCCCTCGACACCCCATACACCTCAAAGATTTATATATAGGTAGCAGTAATCTGTGTGTAGTATAAATGAGGAAATCTGAGGTTTATGTAACAAAGACAAAACAATAATATTAGGGGACTTCAATCTTCCACTAGACTATCCAATCTGAATTAATAGCAGTATGAAGCAAGAATTCATTCAATAATTGATTTTCAAAATCGGTTTTTGAGGAGCCAACAAGGAAAAGACAAATTTAATGAGATATTGGTTAATCATGATCCTGTGGTTTATGGGCCTTTAGGGAACTGTGATCATAATATTAATTTTAATATTGGAGACTGAAAGAGATTAAACCAAGTTATAATTCTGAATAAAACAAATGACAAAACGGTGATATGTAGGTTGGCCAAGGGAGATTGGGGAGCTGCATTAGAAGATTTGAGCGCAAATCAGCAATGCCTAATTCCTAAAAAAATTAATGCTGAGTTACAAATAAAATTTATCCCAACTTGAGCGCAGAAATCCCACAGGACTCATTGTCTAGCCATGGCTGAGAAAAGTTAAAGGTAAAGGAAAAATAAACTTCTGTAATGTTATTAAGAAAAAAGCAAATCTGAGGAGTGATTTAAAAAAGGAGAACCAGACATTGATGAGGAAAGGGAGTGTAGATTGCAAGGTTTGGCTCGTAGACAATAGAGAAATGAAGCAGGAGTGGCTATTTAGTCCTTCCAGCCTACTGTAACCATGCTGACCATCTACACACTGTATACACACCAATGCCCCATGATGTCTATAACTCTAATCACCTCCTCTGAAATGTATCCAGCCAGCTGGCATGGCCTGACCTCTGTGACATAAAACTCCACAACTTCATACTCTCTCATTGAAGAAATCTCTTCCCTTCTCAGTGCTGAACATCTTATCATCTATCATAGAACTGTGCGACCCCATTCTTGACCTCCTGTCATGATTAAAGACCAGCTCTATTTGGCACATGTACATTGAAGGATACAGTGAAATGTGTCATTTAGTGTCAGATCAAACCAGCGAGGATTGTGCTGGGCAAGTGCCGCCACGCTTCAGGTGCCAGCACAGCACACCCACACGTACCAACCCTAAATGTCTGTCTTTGGAATGGGGTAAGAAACTGGAGGAAAGTCACACAGTCATGGGGAGAACATACAAACTCCTTACAGACCACATCGGGAATTGAACCCTGATCTGTGATCGTTTTATGTACACGAAACACTAACAGCTTCGGTATCGTATCACCCAAGTATGATGCAGAAGAGAACAAAAACTTTGTAAGTGATTTAGAACAGCGATATCGTATATCCTATTAGTTTATGAATACCTTGTGACATATGCAACTAACGTTATTGGTAGCACACATTTAGTGTATTAAACAGCTTGGGTGATGGCATTTATCACAAGACAGGAATTTATTTATTTCTGTGTATAAAAAGGACATTACAACTGATGGAAAGGACCTCACATCTGGACTGGGATTGCGATCAGTGCTCAGAGCTATAAACTACTTCATAAAATACTCTCGTATTTTGAATAAACCCTTCTCGGGCTTCCAGCCGGATACAGGTATTGATTGTGACCGCCGTTTTGGTGACAAACTCTGACGTCTTCTTCAGGGTTGATGAAGAAGGTAGCAGAGTTTGTCATCGAAACGTTGGTTTTAATTGATACCTGCACCCAGCTGGAAGCCCGAGAAGAGTTAATTTGTTATATACACTGGGAAAGTACCAGATGACTTCTTACTCTTATATTTGCTGTCATCACAGATCCAGAACAACAGGAGGGATGTGAGAGCACTGTTGTGCATGAGAACTGTTTCTTGAATTAGTTTGAATGGACTTCACCTTTGAACTTCATGAGAGGTATTAAGTGGTGACTTGCACACTTACTAATGTCAGGAGCTCCACTAGCAGTAGGGCTATGAGGGTTGTGTTGACTTCAATTGAGTAAAGTGTTTCTTATTGCCACTAATTGCGTAATAGAACAATTTGCTTGGACGTATTGGCTGGATTAGAATTGCATTTCAATAAGACAGTGTTTTACAACACCACTTCTACAGATAAGGCAAGTGTTCACACTGTATCCTATTTAGCCCTAACAGAATATTATATGATTTCAAAGTTTAAGGTAAATTTATTATCAAAGTACATATATGTCACCATATACGCCCCTGAGAGGCATTTTTGCAGGCATACACAGTAAATCCAAGAAACATAATAGAAATAATGAAAGATTACTTCCAGCTGGACTTGCAAACAACCAATATGCAAGAGACAACTACTCTGGAAATACAAAAAAGAAACATAATAATAAATAAATAAGCAATAAATATATCATGAACATGAGAAAAAGAGTCCTGGAAAGTTGCGGGAACATTTCAGTGATAGGGTGAGTGAAGTTGAGTGAACTTATCCCTTCTGGTTCACGAGCGTGATGGTTGAGGGGTAATAACTGTTCCTGAAGTTGGTGGTCTGGGAATATTTGCTCCTTCTTCTAAACCAGTGAATACAGGCCTAGTTAAACCACTCTGGTGAGTCTTCTATTGCAAATAATTCATTCCTTAAGTACAGATATCGACACTGCACACCTTAGTCTAGATGTGATCCCACCCAAGCACCATATAATTGTAGTAAGGTATTGCTTCTCAACTCAGAACATCATGTAATGGAAGTCAGCTTACAATTGGCTTTATAATTCCTTGACTTATCTATTTGTTTTATTTCAATGAAGGTGCACAAGGACACCTGCATCATTTTGCCTCTCAACATTTCTCACTCTATCACCATTTAATACACTCCCCCTTTCTGGTTTCCTACCAAAGTGGACACCTTCACATTAGAGTCCTGATTAAAGGCCCCAGCCCAAAACATTGATTCTTTATTCCTTTCCTTAGATGTTGCCCTACCTGGAGAGTTCTTCCAGCGTATTGTGTGTTACCTTCACATTTATCCACCTTAAACTGCATTGTCTGCTCAGCTGTTGAAATTCCTACAGTTCAAAGTCCCCCTCCTGCTCTCCATGTTTTGTTGGCAAACTTGGAGATAGTATACATATCCAAATATTGTGTTGTGAATAGCTGAGATTCAGCCAATGATCTCTGCTGTACAGCAGAAGTCACCACCTATCATCCTAAGGAAGAACCTTTTATTGCGAGGATTTACGTTTGTTGACCAATGGCCAATCCATTATAATGCCCATTCCCGTATGTCACGTGTATTAATTCTCCACACTCCCTTCTGTGGAACTTTGTCAAAGGTTTTCTGAAAAGTCAAATACACCACTTAAACTGGTTTTCCATGACTTATTTTACTATTCATATCTCCATAAATCTCTAATTGATTATCACACACAACCCCGTTCATAAATCCAAGCTAGCCTTGTCTGATATAGTCATAGAATTCAATAGCACTGAAACAGGCCCGACTTAACCATGCTCGCTAAGATGACAAATAATTTATTTTGGTGCTGACTGCATGGGTGAAGGACCAGTTTCTGTTCTGTAGTGTTCTGTGTCTCTAATCTAGCCCTAATTGTTCATGTTTTGCCCATACCCTTCCAAACCTTTCCTATTCGTGTACTTAACTAAATGTCTTTTAAATGTTGTTATTGCACTTGGCAAAGGCAAGAACCATCTGGCATAACTCTAATCCCTACAACACTATGTCCACTTTGATCATCTTGCACTAAGATGGATTTCTTTTGTTCTAATTATGCTCATTTTTGTAAAGGCTGGGTATAATTTCTGTTTAATTAATTGTTTCCTTTTGAATGCTGTCCATGCCAAACAGTGGCCACTTTATTAGACACCTCCCATACCTAATCAAGTGACCACTGTGTGTATGTTCGTGGACTTCTGCTGCCGTACCTACTTCAAGTTTCAATGGGTTCAGTGATGCTCTTCTGCATATCATTGTTGGAACACGTAGTTTTAAGATGCCAGCGTGAACCATTCTGGCCATTCTTCTCTGACCTCACTCATTTATGAGGCCTTTTTGACCACTGAACTGCCGCTCACTGGATGTATTTTTGGGAGGGGGCAGTAGTTTGCACCATTCTCTGTAAACTCTAGAGACTGTTGTGTGTGAAAATAGCAGGAGATGAGCAACTTCTGAAATACTCAAATCACCCTGTCTGTCACCAACAAGCATTGCACGGTCAAAGTCACTTAAATCACATTTCTTCCCCACTCTGATATTTGGTCTGATCAACAACGGAGCCTCTTGACCAGGTCTGCATGCTTTTATGCACTGAGTTGCTACCACACGACTGGCTGATTAGATATTTGCATTAATGAGCAGGTGTACAAATGTATCTCATAAAGTGGCCACTGGGTGTAAGTTGTTTCATTACACTGAGCCCGAAGCAAAGGGAGTAGGTGGTTCTCCAAACATTTCAACCCTAAACAATGGCAAAGCACAGCCTGCAGGTGTAGAAGGTAATGCTTAAATGTTCACGAACGACTCCAGCCAGAAATGCTCAGCTGATAATTGAGCTTGGCCTCAGCTCGAGATTTGCAGTAATACCGAGGACTGTCTTCTGCTGTTACAATTAATTCTGCGTGGTATCAATTATTGAGCCCAATGGAATCGGCAAAGTCTGCAAAGGTCAGGATTCTGAACAACCTGAGTACCTACGCAGGCATCCAGCCAGCAGTGCGGAACATTGCATTAGTTCCACACAGAGCAGGACGCAGAAGGTACCTGAAAAAGAGATCACTGACTGCAAGGGTTTGTAGGTAATTCATTGAACCAGAGCATCTTGTCCCAAGACTGTAAAATACCACTTTCCTATTGTGTGAATTGCAGTAGATGGCTGAGTAAGTAATGAAGCCATCAATTATTGAGCGGTAAACAAGAGGTTCACTTTGTCACAGGAAACCATGAACAGTGCAAGATGTAAATTATACAAGATGGGGAAAAGTTCATATCTGGCACTTCAGTTTTGATCAATTTCAGGCCTCAGTAAGTTTTATTCTTTATAGCAGCTCTTTTGCTCATACTTTATTCTGTACATGTGCACATTGATTTGGTTAGCTGTCAACGGGTGATATCTGTGTTACAAGTTCACCGGATCAGCTCACTGGAATTTCCCAGAAGATAAAGCTTCAGTGACGAGTTCTGCTGATTAGATTCATAGATTTATACAGTCTAGAAACAGGCCCTTTGGCCCAACTCATTCTTGATGACCACTGTTCCTATCTATGTAAATTCCATTTGCCTGTGTTGGGCCCATACCTTCCAAATCTTTCCGAACCATATTTCAGTTTTAAACAATAACTTATTATTTCAGGGTAAATAGGGTCTGTCCATTTCTCTCTCTACCAATATCTCTGTAGTTACTGACTGATGTTTCCATAATTGATGATAGAATTATTTAATTTTGAAAAAACTAAAATGCTTATGCAACTTTGTTACGGTAAATCATCAACACAGGAAAGTTTGTAGATGCTGGAAATCCAAAGCAACACACACACAAAATGCTGAATGGTGTGGAAGTGTTCAGCAAAGTGGTCCCCCAATTTATGGTGGGACTCAACAATGTAGTGGAGGCCGCATCGTGAGTGTCAGTTAGCTTTCAAATCCCTGGCCCTGACTACCTCGTCTTCACCATTGTTGTTCAGTCCCTATATACTTCTATCCCCATCAAAATGGTCTCAAAGCCCCCTGCTTCCTTCTCGACAAAAGAAGCAACCAATCCCCCTCCTCCATCTGGCAGAGCTAGTCCTCACGCTGAGCAACTTCTTTTGGCCCCGCCCACTTTCTCCAAACGCAAGGAGTAGCCATGGACATGATTAAATTGAAAGTGCAACCTTTGTCTGTCTCTTCGATGGCTACGCAGAACAGTCTATGTTTAAAGCCTTCCTCCATTATACCCCCTAACTCTTCCTCCACTACATTGATGACTGCATTGGCACCACTTCATGCACTCATGCGGAGCTTGTCAATTTAATCAATCTTGCCTTTAACTTCCACCCTGCCCTTAAATTCACTTGGGCCATCTCTGACATCTCCCTCCCCTTTCTTGATATCTTTGTCACCATCTCAGGTTGGAAACTGTAAACCAACATCTTTTATAAACCTACTGATTCCCATAGTTATCTGGGCTATAACTCTTCCCACCCGATCTCTCAGTTTCTTTACCTCCAGTGCATATTTTCTCAGGATGTGGGTTTCCATTCCAGGCCATCACAGATGTCCTCTTTCTTTAAAGAACGTTGTTTCCCAGCCCTTTACTATTGATGCTGCCCTCATCTGCATCTCCTCCATTTCCTGTACACCTGAGCTCACCCCACTTCCCACCATCACATTAGTCATATTATGCCTCTTGTCCTTACCTAACACCCCATCAGCTTCTGCATCCAACGCATTATCCTCTGCAGCATGCGCCATATCCAAAGGGACACGACCACTAAACATATCTTCACTTCCCGCCTTCTGCAGGGATCACTGGCTCCGCGATTCCCTTGTCCATTCATCCCTCCCCACTAATCTCCTTCCTGGCACTTATCCCTGCAAGCGGCCAAAGTGATACACCTGCCCATTCACCTCCTCCCTCACCTCCACTCAGGGCCCCAAACAGTCCCTCCAGGTGAGGCACCACTTCACCTGTGAATCTGCTGAGGTTGTCTGTTGTGTCCAGTGCTCCTGACATAGCCTCCTTTACATTGGTGAGACCCATTGTAACCACCGGGAGGCCGAACATTTTAATTACCATTCCCATTCTCGTTCCAACGCATCTGTCCATTGCCTTGTCTTGTGACAAGGTGAGCCACCCTCAGAATGGGGGAGCAATACCCTAAATTCCATCTGGGTACGCTCCAATCTGATGACATTAATATTGATTTCCTCTTCCATTGAACAAAATCCCCCCCATCTTTCTCTATTCCCCACTCTGACCTTTTACTTCTCACCTGCCTATCATTTTCCCCTGGGTCCCCTCCTCCTATTGTCCTCTCTCCTTTCCCATCAGATTCTTTCTTCTCCAACCCTTGACCTTTCCCACCCACTTGACTTCACCTATCACCTTCAAGCTTGCCTTGAATCCCTCCCCCCACCATTTAATTCAGGCATCTCCCCCATTCCTTCTCAGTCCTGAGAAAGGGTCTCAGCCAGAAACCGCAACTGTTTCCTCATTTCTGTAGAGTCTGCCTGAATTGAAGAGTTCCTCCAGCATCTTGTGTGTGTTCCTTTGGTAAGGTAATGCTAGTGTCATTAGCATAGTTCAGTATCAACACACATCTTTTTAATAAGGTAAGTCTTTTTGTTAAGCTGCAGAAGAATTACTCAAAACAAAAATTCTTTGAACTAACCATTTTAAAGCAGGTTGACAGTGTTGTTAAGAAGGCTTATGGTGTGTTGGCCTTCATCAACCACGGGATTGAGTTCAAGAGCTGTGAGGTAATATTAGATCCCTGGTTAGATCCCACTTGGAGTACTGTGTTCAGTTCTGGTCACCTCACTACAGGAAGGATGTGGATATGAAAGGGAGAGTGCAGAGGAGATTTACAAGGATGTTGCCTGGATTGGGGAGCCTGCCTTATGAGAATAGGTTGAGTGAACTTAGCCATTTCTCCTTGGAGCGACGGAGGATGAGAGGTGACCTGATAGAGGCGTACAAGATGATGAGAAGCATTGATTGTGTGGATAGTCAGAGGCTTTTCCCCAGAGCTGTAAGGGCTAATGTGAGGGGGCATAGTTTTAAGGTGCTTGGAAGTAGGTACAAGGGGGAATGTCAGAGTCAGGTTTTTCACACAAAGAGAGGTGGGTGCATGGAATACACTGCCTGTAAAGGTGGTAGAGGTGAATACAATAGGGTCTTTTAAGAAACTCTTAGATCGGTACATGCAGCTTAGAAAAAATAGAGGGCTGTGCAGTATGGAAATTCTAGGCAGTTTCTAGAGTAGGTTACATGGTCGGCACAACATTGTGGGCCGAAGGGCCTGTAATGTGCTGTAGATTTCTATGTTATATGTCACTTGAGTTAATATTAAATTCGTTATTAATAAAAAAGATTGAATCGAATAAAAACAATGTGTTTGTAGTTTTCAATCATGAAGATCTAGCCTATCTTTTGGGGACTATTCCTTTGTTGGTATTGTTACATTTATGATTTTGATTCATCATTCCTTATTGGTCAACATGGAAGCTTTATGTTCCAAGGGTTACCAGGGAGTTAAAGAGCACAGAATCAGGCCCTTCAGCCCAACTCATAGACACAAGAGATTCCTCGGATGCTAGAAGCATACACACACGCACACACAATGCTGGGGAAACCCATCAGGACAGTCAGTATCTATGGAGGTAGATAAACAGTTGAAGTTTCAGGACAAGGCCCTTCATCAAGGTCTTGGCCTGAAACATCAATTGTTTATTTACTTCCATCAATGTTGACAAACGTGCTGAGTTCCTTCAGCCCAACTGGTCTACGTTAGCCAAGATTTTGAGCTAAGCTTGTCCCATTAGCTTGCATTTGGCTCCTATCCCTTTCAGGGGTTCCCAACCTTTTTTGTGCTATGAACCCCTGCCATTAACGAAAGGGTCTGGAGACCCCAGGTTGGGAACCCTGCTTTAAACCATTCCCATCCAGGTAATCGTCCAAGCATCTTTTGAATGGAGTTTTTGTACCATTCTCAGCACTTCCTCTGACAGCTTGTCCCATATAATGACCAAGATCTGTGTGAATAAAATTGGCCCTCAAGTTCCTATTAAATCTCTCCTCTCTTTCCTAAATGTATGTCCTCGAGCTTCATTTTTATTTATTTAGAGATACAGCACAGTAACAGTAATCCCCTTTCCAACGAGCCCACACTACCCAATCCCACCCACGTGACCAACTGACCTACTAACCTGGACATCTTTTGGAATGTGGGTGGAAACCGGAGCACCCGGCAAAAACCCACGAGGTCATGGGGTAGAATGTTACAAACTGTGGTGGGAATTGAACCTGGGTCACTGTAAAAGCATCATGATAAGCACTATACTACCGTCCCACCAAAAGTTGTCCTGGGATAGGGCATGGGATCAGATTTTAGGCTGATTAGAATGTGGGAGAAAACTGGAGCCCCTGGAGGAAATGCTCATGGTCACAGGGAGAACATACAAACTCCTTATAGATGGCGGTGGAATTGAATCGGGGCTGTGAACAGCGTCGTAGCTTTACACTAACCAGCACCCCGCTCTGCTACCCGTGATATGCCCTCGAATTCAGTTGCAATCACAATCGAGAGCCACTTCTGTTAAAATCAAGGAACCACAAGTTCTTTTTAGGGGTAATTAAAGGCAGGCAAAGAGTCCTTCTCCTCCCTGTCAAGTTTGTAACAAATCAATACTCTTATCACCTGGTTTGTGCCTGTGATGTTGTGAAGTCTAATTAACCCCAAGTCCTCCCAGTGTCTGAAATTACTCGTTCACTTGACATGCAGTTTCACATTTCAGATTTGTAATTACGCACTGTTGGCATTGTTTATTCATGAAAATTCAGTCTTATACATCTTTAATTTTCACTTTTCTAACTTAAACGAGCAGCTGGGAATGCTGTCATGTGGAGGGAAACTCCAGTGGTGTCTGTGTGTGTTCTTCCTGTGACTGTCAGAGTTCACTCCGGGTGCTCCAGTACCCTCGCACATCCTGAAGATCTGCAAATTGATATAATAACTGGCAGGGAAAGTTTCCCCGAATCTGTTGGTGAGTGGTCAAATCTGGGGAAAATTGACAGGAATATGGGGAGAATAAATTAGATCAGTTTATTTTTTATTGTACCTTAGGGTAGGGTTACTGTAAACAGACACTTCATGATCTGCATTCACTCAGCGGGCTGACGCACCTGCTTCCATCCTCAATCCCTCTATAAATCTTCTGGGCTGATGTAGCTGAGTATCTGGACTGCACTGGACTAGCAGTTGTACTTTTCGAAATAATTCCATAGTTTTGAATAAGGGCTATCTTTCTTTTAAATGTAAAGCTAATGTGTGGCTCTTTTATTGATCTTATGTTCTCCTGCCTCACGAGGTATCTTACGCTGGCAGTCAGCTTTTCGAAGGTGCTGCCCCCTCCTGGTGTGTCGTGATATGACATCCAATATAAATGTAATTGAGAAATAATAGCTATAAATATAAATAATGTTCAAGATTTGTGATATCTTTGATTTAAAAAAAAAATCATGGATAGAATGTGACTGTCACCAGCAAGGCTGGCATTAATGGTCTTCACTTGAACCCCTGCAGTCCATGTGCTGAAAAGCTTCCAACATTGCCTGTGGCTACAAAATTCCAGGGACTACATCCACTGAAGATGAAATTCCAGTGATGTTTTTCCAAACCAGGGTAGTGTGTGATTTTGAAAGAAACCTGCAACTTAATATATTCCTATGCACCTACAGAAGATGAAAGGCTTGGCAAAGGAGGCACTTCTTGCAGCAGTTAGTAAAATTTATCTTCCCCAGAACATACTGGTGCAATTCTACACTGCCATCGTAGAGAACATCCTCACATCAGCCACTACTGTCTGGATTGGAGCAACATCCTCTCACAATATGTGCAGCTACAGCCAACTGTAGTGTCAGCAGTGAAAGGCCATTGGCTGCAGGATCTGCTTAAGTCTAGGACAAGGAAGGGGGCAAGAAAACCCATTGTGAACACTACCCACTCAGAAAACTACCTTGTCTGAGAACTCCCTTCTGGAAAATGCTACAGGGCTTCACAATAATTTTAAAAGTTTCTTCCCCCATCGCCACCCCGAAGGGGACACCAACCATTCAATTTAGGCCTCCCTACCCCCTCTATCTATTAGCTCAGTCACTGCACTATATAGAGAATACCTTAAAGGACATTTTAGAATGCTGTTTGTGTTATGAATTCACGCATTGATGCACATTTTATTTCATATTCATGCTTCTAACTTAATTTGTATAAATTTCAAAGGTTCATTTACTAACGAAGTATAGAGCTCTGAAATTCTTCTCCAGGTAGCCAGAAAATGAAGAAATAAAGAACAGCAGTACAATCATCAACCCCTCCCCCCCCCCAAATCTCTCCATCCCACATGAAGCAACGCACAAAAATGGAAAAGGCACATTGGACACAAAATCCCCTCCTCTGCATACTAAAAAAAATGAGAAAGATTGGGCAAAAATGTAGAATATAAGAAACTATAAGACTGAAAAAGTTTATCACTCCAGTCCATATCCAAATCATGGAAAACTTGGGTAGCATCCTCTGGACACAATGGCAGACCTTTCTCTCTCCGTAGCAGACTGATCTCACCAGCGATAAAAAGGTAGACTCTGATAGCAGAGTAGTCCCCCAGTGATCAAAAAGCAGGTAGCTAGCCCTCACCTTCTGCATTTGCCTCAATGTTTCAATCTCACTCAATCACTTTAATTGGTGAACAATGGAAGCATTAGTTAGTGAAATGGAGTCGACATCGGCAGCCTTCTCACCACACGGTTCCTACCTCTGCCTCCCAGAACACTCTCAGAGACTGCAGAGCGCTGAAACACTCAAACAATCTCCAAACTGCAAATCACGGGCTCCAACAGTTCCAGAATCATATTCGAGACCAAAAACAAACATAAAACACATAAAAGCAGGTAAATATATGGCTTCATGATCTATCCAGACGATGTTGGCCTAAGGAGCATTGTATGCAGGCGCCATCTTGACCAGAAGATTTTGTTCTTCTTTATAATTGTTGGATGTTCATTTTTGTGGCATGTCACACCAACAGACCACAGCAAATTTCTAACACATGTAAATGCTTATGGCGATTAAAGTTGATCCTCAATTCTTGATTCTAGGTTCTTGAACTTCTTAACTTTATAGATTAAGAGAATGGGAGGCTTAGTTAAACAAGCAGTAAATGTGGTTGAATGTGTTTTGATGGTGAATGTTTGGGACGGTAAAGAAGGCTTCAGGCTCACTTCCCTTCATCCTTCAGGGTGTTGAGTATAGAATTTGGAAGGTTACATTGCATTGCACAAGTCATCTGTGAGGCAGCTTGGAGTATTATATTCAGTTTTGGTTACCCTCCTCTGGTTAGCATGGTATTAAGCTATGCAAAATGGTGCTGGAACATGAGGGACCGTCTTATAGGGAGAGTCTGTGCAGGCTAGGACTTCATTGCTTGGTGCGTAGTAGACTGAGGGAAGTGAATAAAATCATGAGGGGCATAGGGAAATGAATGCAATGAAGAACTATAGGGTATAGGTTTAAAGTGAGAGGGGAAGGAACATTGTGGTATAGAAAACAGAGAAACAGAAAACCTACAGCACCATACAGGCCCTTAGGCCCACAAAGTTGTGCTGAGCATGTCCCTACCTTAGAAATTACTGGGGTCACACATAGCCCTCTATTTTTCTAAGCTCCATATACCTATCTAAAGGTCTCTTAAAAGACCCTATCCTTTCCGCCTCCACCACCGCCGCTGGCAGCCCATTCCGCGCACTCGCCACTCTCCAAGTAAAAAACTTGCCCCGACATCTCCTCTGTACTTGCTCCCCAGCACCTTAAACCTGTGTCCTCTCGTGGCAGCCATTTCAGCCCTGGGAAAAAGCCTCTGACTATTCACATGATCAAGGCCTCTCATCATCTTTTACACCTCTATCAGGTCACCTCTCATCCTCCAATCTGTACTGTAATATGGAATGAGTTTCCCAAATGTCCTTTAAATCCAGGTACAGGGATAGGAAAGGTTTAGAGAGATATGCGTCAAACATCGACAACTGGATCTATCTGACATGGATGTGTTACTCAGGAGGCCAGGCAGCATCTATGGAAAAGAATACAGTCGGTTTTTTGGGCAGAGTCCAGCGGAAGGGTCTCGGCCCAGAGCATCAACTATACTCTTTTCCATAGATGCTGCCTGGCCTGCTGAGTGCATCCAGCATTCTGTGTGTGCCATTTAGAATGACTTGGGAAGTTAAAATTCAGTGTTGAAAGTATTAACAGCTTGTGTCTGTCTACTCAGGAAAGGAAAATGAGACATGGTTCAGACAAAGCTGCTGAATGGAAAATAATATGGATGTTGTAAGTTACGATGATTCCAGAACTACAGGATGAGTATAAACTTGGCAGACCTAAAAGAGACGTTAAAGAAAACTATAGGACCATAAGACATAGGAGCAGAATTAGGTCATTCAGCACAAAGAATCTGCCCCACCATTCCATTATGGCTGGTTTATTGTCCCTCTCAACCCCATTCTCCTGCCTTTTCCCCATAACTATTGACACTCTTACTAAACAGGAACCTATTAAACTCCACTTTAAATATACCCAATGACTTGGCCTCCACAGCTGTCTGTGGCATTGAATTCCACAAATGTTCCACCCTCTGGTTGAAGAAATTCCTCCTGATCTCTGTTCTAAAGGGAAATCATTGGATTCTGAAGCTGTGCCCTCTGTCTTAGCTGCTTTCACTGTACAAAACATCCTCTGCACAGCTGCACTATCTAGGCTTTTCAATATTTGACAGGTTTCAGAGAAATCCCCTCCCCTTATTCTTCTGAACCCCATTGAGAACCAGGCTAAGAGCCGTCGAACGCTCCTCGTATGTAAACCATTTCATTCCAGGAATCATTCATGTTAACCTCCTCCAGACACTCTCCAATGCCAGCGCATCCTTTCTTAGATGTAGACTCCTAGTATAGTCTATAGTGTATATCATCAAAGGCATCCAGTCTTTTGTCACACTTCAGCCTTGTGGGGGTGATATTAGTCATTTATTTCATCACTGTCTTTCATGCCAAAGTCGTTACGGAAGCCTTGAGTGATGCTCGGTTCAAAATTATTGAGCTTTGCTGTAGGACACATCACATCTATTGGTCCTGTGGGGTAACATGTGAAGGATGTGAAGATCTGTTTACTTTTCCATCAGAATAGCTTTATGGAGCTTAACAGGTACCTTATCTGCAAAGCTCTAAGTGTTCAGAAGATTTGCTAGTTTCATAACCGGAAGAAATTTTGATAATAGGTAATCCAGCCTTTTAGTTCCCTTACAGATTGTCTTGTGGTCTATAGTCTATTATGTATTTCAATTAATAATTTTAAGAACATTTGGAAAGCATATATTTTGACAAACTTCTATAGATACTCAGTGGAGAACATCCTCACTGTACATCAAGGGCCTGATATGCCAACACCAATGCTCAGAAACAGAAAGGGCCACAGAAAATTATGGATACTATCCAATCCATCACAGGTAAAGCTTTCCCCACCATGGAGTACATTTACACAAGAAGGCGGTATCCATCACCAAGGACCCTCACCATCCAGGCCATGCCCTATTCTCACTCCCACCACTGAGCAGGAGATCCAGGAACCTTAGGTCCCACACCACCAGGTTCAGGATCAGTTACTACCCTATGACCATCAGGCTTCTGAACTGGCATGGATAACTTCATTCAGCACAACTCTGAACTGATTCCACAACCTATGGATTCACTTCCAAGGTCTCCTTCCAACTCGTGCTCTCAGTATTATTTATATTTGCACAGTCTGTCTTTTACACTTTGATTGTCAGTCTTTGTCTTGAAGTAGAAATACAACTGATTTTTATTAAATTATTTTGTATTTTATTATTCTAAATGCCTGCAAAATATGTATCTCAAGGTAGCATATAGTGACATATAAGTGCTTTGATAATAAATTTACTTTGAACTTTGATCCATGATTATCAATTTAGATTGATAGAAACAGGTTTAATATTTTGTCTGATAATTTGCAGAGATTTGAATGAATTTAAGGTGTTGGATCTACAATCCTGTTTGTAAAACAAAATGTTTATACAAGATGATTTAAAATTCTCAACAATGGACAATGTCACTTTCTGTACTTAATGTGGATAAGTCACTCGTTCAGGTTGGGATCCAATTTAGTTGCAGAGTTGAAAGTGTTGAGATTGTGGGCATACTCTACCAAACTTTGTAGTCATGGAGTGCTTAATAGTGAAGAATTTTACATATTGAACCTTTATTCAAAAAAGGTGTTAAAATAAACCCATTAACTAAAAGTCAATAGATTTAGTTTCTATGAAAAATTTTGAAAGTTATGGTTAGGAAAAGAATTTAATTGGATTGCCCCGAACTCCAGTGAACCTGATTCATAACCATACAACACAGAAATGGGATCTTCAGCCCACTAGATCCTCAGACACACTTTTGCCTATCTATCCGATCAGATTTGCCCACACTCGGACCATAATCCTTCTATGCCTTCCCTATTTATATGACTTGACTAAATGCCCTTGAAACATGGTAACTATATCTATTTCTTCCACTTCCTGCATCAGTGCAATCCAGATATCAACCATCTTTTGTGTAGACAAATGTAGTCCTTATATCTCCTTTAACTTTAAAACAATGCCCTCATCAATATCATTATGTGCCGTGTCAGGACTATGCCCTATTATTGTTAATATACTGGTTCCATTCTGATGCCAGGTTAGTATTGAGTGTGGAGTTTGTACATTCTCCCTACAGCAGTATGGGTTTCCCAAGTGTCCCCGTATTCCTTCAATCCCAAAACTGTGCAGGTAGCTAAGTAAGTTAGCCATTGTAAATACCCCCTGCTCCCCTGTGGTTGAGTGAAGGAATCTAGGGGTAGTTGATGGAAATTCAGAGAGAATAGGCAAGAAAGAGGAAGTCTGAGGAAGTGGGATTATGTGTTGAGCTGACATTGACTGGATGAGCCATATTTACTCAATAGCCACTTTAGTGCTCCATTAATACAAAAATCTAATCACCCAATCAAGTGTCAGCAACTCAGTACATGAAAGCATGCAGACATAGTCAAGAGGTTCTGTTGTTTTCCAGACCAAAGAATAGGGAAGAGATGTGATCTAAGTGACTTTGACCAAGGAGTGATTGTTTGAGCCAGAGAGGGTAGTTTGAGTATCTCAAAAACTGCTGATCTCCTCAAATTTTCACACTCAACAGTCCCTAGAGTTTACAGAGAATAGTATGATAAACAAAAAAAAAATCCAGTGAGCAGTAAAAATGCCTTGTTAATGAGAGAGCTCGGAAGACAAAGGCCAGACTGGTTCAAGCTGACAGGAGGATGGCGAAAACTCAAATAACCATGCATAACCTCAAAGTACTTCAGTGGTGTGCAGACCAGCATCTCTGAATGCAACACGTTGAACCGTGAAGTGGATAGGCTACAAGAACAGAAGATCAGGAGCATACACTCAGTAGCCACTTTATTGGGTGCAGGAGGTACGTAATAAAGTGCCACTAAGTGTAGCCTCCTTGTGTGTTGTAAGGAAGTATGAAATATTTGATTACTTGGACAAGTGCAGATTGTTTCAAAAAAGACAGTATGGATTTGTTAAGATCTATCCCCTGACCTGACTTGCTGAGTTCATCCAGCATTTTGTGTGGTTGTGATGGATTTGTTAAAAGCAAATTGTGTCTCATTGACATTGAAGATTTTGGATGATTTTTTTTCTGTGAATTTTCTGTGAAAATATTAAATTTTAATTTTTAATGAAAACGTATATAAACTAAGAGACAACATTCTTCCAAATAAAATTTGTGCTTTTGTCTTATCAAAAGTAATCTTATTTTCATGATATGAGAGAAGAAAACTAATGAGTTGTCTGGTAACATTATTACTTCAAAGTAAGTAAGTTGTACTCTGAAATTCAGTGTGACTTTATCAGAATCAGCAATTGGATTGTTATTGTTATATTTACTGAAATTTCTTTGCATGCCATTCCATACACAAGTACATTGACGAAATATCAAAGGAAAATAATCATCAAATGTAGAATTCAGTGTCAAAGAGAAAGTAGACCAATGATAATGTCAGGGACATGATGAGGTAAATCAACGGACCATGATGAGTTCATCTATATTGTATAAGACGTCCATTCAAGAGTCTGACAACATCAAGACCGAAGCTGCCTTGAGTCTGGTGTTAAACAATCTCAATCTTTTGTGTCTGCCAGATGGAAGAAAGACGAGTGAATGAGTGGGGGTGGGGAGGAAGAGAGGACCCTTTGATTATGCAGGCTGTTTTCCCAAGGCAGCAGGAACTGTAGACAAAGTCAGTGGAGGGGAGGCTGGCATTAATGATGGACTGATGGGCTAGCTTCACAACTCTCTGCAATTTTTGGAGGTCTTGGGCAGAGCAGTTGCCATCCTAGATTGTGATGCAAAAATGATATTTAAAATAACCAATTGGTTAGGATAGTATAAAATAATAACAGATTAAATTTACTCTGCCTATAAAAAGTATTCACCGCCTTGGAAGTTTTCATTGTTATTGTTTTAGAACATTGAATCACAATGGATTTAATTTGGCTTTCTTGACACTGATCTACAGAAAATACTCTTTCCTGTCAAATTTCTACAAATTGGTCTAAATTTATTACAATTATTAAACACAAAATAATTGATTGCATAATTATTCACCCCCTTCAAGTCAGTATTTAGTAGATACACCTTTGGCAGCAATTACAGCCTTGAGTCTGTGCAGAAAGGTCTCTATCAGCTTTGTACATCTGGACACTGCAATTTTTCCCCATTCTTCTTTACAAAACTGCTCAAGTTCTGTCAGATTGCATTGGGATTGTAAGTGAACAGCTCCTTTCAAGTACAGCCACTAATTCTCAGTTAGATTGAGGTCTGGACTCTGATTTGGCCGCTCTAGGACATTAACTTTGTTGTTTTTAAGCCATTCCTGTGTAGGTAGCTTTGGCTTTATGCTTGGAGTCATTGTCTTGTTGGAAAACAAATCTTCTCCCAAGTTGCAGTTGTCTTGCAGACTGCATCAGGTTTTCCTCCAGGATTTCCCTGCATTTTGCTGCATTCATTTTTCCCTCTACCTTCACAAGCCTTCCAGGGCCTGCTGCAGTGAAACATCCCATCAATGTGATGTAGCCTGCACCACGCTTCATGGTAGGGATGCTGTGTTTTTGATCAAGTGTGGTGTTCAGCTTATCATTTAGTCTGATGGCAAAAAAGCTCAGTTTTGGCTTCATCAGACCATAGAACCTTCTTCCAGCTGCCTTCAGAGTCTCCCACAGGCCTTCTGGCAGACTCTAGCCGAGAATTTATGTGAGTTTTTTTTTCAACAGTGGCTTTCTCTTTGCCACTCCCCCATAAAGCTGTGATTGGTGAAGCACCCAGGCAACAGTTGTTGATTGCGCAGTCTCTCCCATCTCAGCCTCTGAAGCTTGTAACTCCCCCAGAATTGTCATAGGTCTCTTGGTGGCCACCGTCACAAGCCCCATTCTTGTACCATCACTCAGTTTGAGGACAGCCTGCTCTAGGCAGATTTACAGCTGTGCCATATTCTTTCCATTTCTTGCTGATTGACTTAACTGTACTCCAAGGCCTAGTCAGTGATTTGGAATCCCTTGTGTATCCATCTCCGGACTTGTACTTTTCAATAATCTTCTCACAGGGTTGCTTGGCATGTTCTTTTGTTTTTATGGTGTAGTTTTTGCCAGGATACTGGCTCACCAACAGTTGGACCTTCCAGATATTGGTGTATTTTTACCACAATCAATCGAAACACCATGACTGCAAACAGATGATCTCCATTTTTCTAATTATGTGACTTCTAAAACCAGATGGCTGCACCAGCGATGATTTGCTGTGTCATATTAAGGTGGGAGGGGAATACTTACTAAATCAATTATTTTGCAGTTTATATTTGTAATTCATTTAGATCACCTTGCCGAGATCTGTTTTCACTTTGGCGTAATTAGGTACAGTCAGCATGGCTTTTCAAAGGGACAAGTCTTATCATACTAACTCGACTGAGTTTTTCAAGGAGGTGAGAAGATGAATCAACTAAGGTAAATCTGTGAATGTTGTCATCGTGGATCATAGTAAGGTTTTTGACCAGGTTCCATGTGGCAAGCTCATTCAGAAGATTGAGGTTATGTGACTTGCCCAGTTGGATTCAGAACTGACTTGACTTTGGAAAACAGAGGGTAGACACTGCTGGGATATTCTGGATAGAAGTCCGTGAGTAATGATGCTCCACAGGGATCCATACAGGGATCCATACAGGGATCTGTGCAGTTTGTGATCTAACAGCATATAGATCAGCTGCAGAGATAGTATGGGCAGAGAAATGGCAGATGGAGTTTAACCTGGATAAATGAGAGCTGTTGCTCTTTCGGAAATGAAACGTAAGGGGTCAGTAATGGCGGGCCCCTTAATCGTGTTGATGTACAGAGGGATCTTGGGTTTACAGATCCCTGAAAGTGGATGTACAAGTTGATAGGGTGGTAAAGAATGCATATAGCATGCTTGCCATTATTCATCGAGGCTCTCTGGTAAGATGGTTGTGCACTCAGACGCAGCAGCCTCTCTGGGTTCAGTCAAAGGCGTATTTGGTCATCTTGTAAACTTTTTGAACATCAAGTACTGCAGAACTACCTGATCAGGATGGAGCAGGACATTGTGTACCATGATTGTGTTTTCACCTGGGCTTGTTGCATACTGTTGTGCCAAGATAGCTTGCAATTCAGGGTGAGTGATTGTCTTGGATGTTTTTTTAATGTGATGACAAGACCCTTTCGGGCAATGGTAATGTAGAATCCTACAAACCTGGTTCAGGGATCCATTGGTGAGACTGGGGGGTGGGGGAGCTGCGTTGCCTCAGTTCTGATGAGGACTAGGTCTAGGTTGCCACGTCACCTGTTACAGCCACCAAGAGGAAGAGAGCTGAGATGGTGTGGGAGGGAGTAGGGGCCTCTGTTGGGCATGCTGGAACCCATACTGAGTTGAGGGCTGACCCGTCCCATTGGTGCATCTTTCTGGTGTTTGCTCAGTGCTGCCCCCCAGAGCTCATTTGATGCTGCCCTCCAGTGAACACTCAGTGCTGCCCCCTGATGTTTGCTCAGTGTTACCTTTTGTTGTCTACTCGATGCTGCCCTCCAGTGTTCATTTGGTGTTCATTCAGTGCTGCTCTCCGATGTTAGTTCGGTGCTACCCTCGGTTGTTTGCTCGATGCTGCCCTCCAATGTTTGCTCAGTGGAAGAGCAAGCTGGACCAGCACAGTCCTGCAACTCAGGGACTTGGGTTATATCACAACCAAGAGAGAATTTGGGTCTCAGCCCGAAACGTTGACTGTACTTTTTTCCGTAGATACTGTCTGACCTGCTGAGTTCCTCCAGCATTTTGTGTGTGTGACTCAGGCTATATAATTTTTTTCTGACTCTCTGTTTCTCTGAAATCATAACTATATGTGCTGTGTGCAGTGTGTTGTGTGCTGTTGTTAATGTAATTTGCAGCTTGACCCCAGAGGAATGTTGATTCTTTCAGCTATATTCATGTGTCAGTTGAATGATAATTAAACTTGAACTTGATTGAGTTCCAGAGTTAGGAAGTTATTTTGTTGCTTTATAAAACACTGATTTGGCCACATCTGGAGGACTACATTCAGTGCTGCTCCTGTCATTATCCGAAGGATGAGGAGATTCTGAAGAGGGGACAGATGAGTTTTACCAGGATGCTGCCTGGATTAGAGGGCATATGCTGTAGTGAGAGGTTGGACTTGCTGGACTCTGGAGTGCTGGAGATTGAGGTGGGCCCTGATAGAACTTTACAAAATGATAAATAGGGTAGAGTCAGAACCTTTCCAAGCCAGAGATCAAATCTGATATACACTCAGTGGCCATTTTATTAGGTACACTTGTACACATGATCGTTAATGCAAATATCTAACCTGCGAAATATGTGGCAGCGACTCAATGCATAAAAACATGCAGACATGGTCAAGAGATTCAGTTCTTATTCAGACCAAACGCTGGAATGGGGAAGAAATGTGATCTAAGTAATTTTGATCATGGAAAGATTGTTAGTGTCAGATGGGGTCATTTGAATATACTGCTAATCTCCAGGGATTTTCATACACAACAGTCAACTTCATGGCCAAAAACACAGCGTGAGAAGTGGAATTCAAACCAGGCTGAAGTGCAGGGGGATGAAGCCTCCTCTACCCAGCATCTTGTTGGCGAATGTGCAGTCGTTGGAAAATAAGATTGACGATCTCTGCTGTAACAGAGGCAGATACATCAGAACTCAACTGTTGGCTGCAATGAAACTTGATTATCAGTGAATATGTCTGACAGAGTTATCCGAATGTATCCGAATATCCAGAGTTATGATTTTCAGAATGGATCGAACCATCTTTCTTTGGCTGTCCATCAATTTTCGATGGTGACTGAGGCCTGAGCAAGGTTGTAAGGAAGACCACGCCACTAATGTCGTCCAAGGGAAGGGCATTAGGACCCATTCAGCTTGGCACCGGTGTTGTCACAGAGCAATGTGTGGTTAAGTGCCTTGCTCAAGGACACAAAACACTGCCTCAGCTAAGTTTCGAACTAGCATAGAAAATAGTTAGAAGAGTGGGCTGAAAGATGGCAGATGGAGTTTAATGCTGATAAATGTGAGGTGCTACATTTTGGTTGGACTAATCAAAATAGAAGATACATGGTAAATGGTAGGGCATTGAGGAATGCAGTAGAACAGAGTGATCTAGGAATAATGATGCATAGTTCCCTGAAGGTGGAATCTCATGTGGATAGGGTGTTGAAGAAAGCTTTTGGTATGCTGGCCTTTATAAGATGGGATGTAATGTTAAAATTGTACAAGACATTGTTGAGGCCAAATTTGGAGTATTGTGTACAGTTCTGGTCATTGAATTATAGGAAAGATGTCAAGAAAATAGAGAGTGTATAGAGGAGATTTACTAGAATGTTACCTGGGTTTCAGCACCTAAGTTACAGAGAAAGGTTGAACAAGTTAGGTCTTTATTCTTTAGAAGGTTGAGATTGAAGGTTGAGGGAGGACTTGATAGAGGTATTTAAAATGATGAGGGGGATAGACAGAGTTGACGTGGATAGGCTTTTTCCATTGAGAGTAGGGGAGATTCAAACAAGAGGATATTGAGTTGAGAGTTAGGGGGCAAAAGTTTAGGGGTAACACGAGGGAGAACTTCTTTACTCAGACTGTGGTAGCTGTGTGGAACGAGCTTCCAGTAGAAGTGGTAGAGGCAGGTTTGGTATTGTCATTTAAAGTAAAATTGGATAGGTATATGGACAGGAAAGGAATGGAGGGTTATGGGCTGAGTACAGGTCGGTGGGACTAGGTGAGAGTAAGTGTTCGGCATGGACTAGAAGGGCCAAGATGGCCTGTTTCTGTGCTGTAATTGTTATATATGATTATATATATATATATAGCTATATATGGTGGCAAACCTATTTGAATGTGTGAAGTAATTCAGGTTAAATTATCTTTAGGACCTGGATCATTTAATTTATGTCTTTGGTTCAGTAAGTGTCCTGTTCAAATACCTTTTAAATGTATTAATTGTACCTGTTGCTTGTCATCTATATTAATGCTCTGGATGGGAATGTAGTTAACATAGTTAGTAAGTTTGCAGATAGCACCAAAACTGTTGGTATAGTGAACAGTAAAGAAGGTTATCAAAGATTACAACAGGATCTAGATCAACCGGGGAAAGTTGGACAAGGAGACAGATGTGATTTGACTTAGAGATGTCAGAAGTGCTGCATTTTGGGAATTACACAGTAAATGGCAGGGTTGTTGGGAGTGTTGTTGGAAAGAGAGATTGAGGGGTACAAATATAGAGTTCCCTGAAAGTTGTGACACATGTAGGCAGAATGATGAAGAAGCCATTTGACACAAGTGCCTTCATCAGTCAGAGGATTGTGCAAGAATTGGGATGTCACGTTACGGCTGAGCAAGACGTTGGCAAGACTGTATTTGGAGTACTCTATGCTATGCTGGTTTGCAGCTATAGAAAGGATGTCATTATGCCGCAAGGAGTGCAGAAAATATTCACAGTATGGTGCTGGGACAGGGGCGGGCGGGTGGTGGTCTTGAGTTATAAGGAGAGACTGGATAGACTGGTGTTGTTTTCCCTGAAGTATAGGAGACTGAGAGGTGACCTCATAGAAATATATAAAGTCTTGAGGGACGTAGATATGTTGGATGATCAGAGTAATTTTCTCAAGGTCGAGGGGTGTTAAACTAGAAGGCATAAGGTGAGAGCAAAGAGATTTGAAGGAAACCTGAGCTACAAGTGGCTATGTGGATCAATTGCCAGAGAAAGAGGTAGATGTGGATGCAATTACAATGTTTATGGGATATTTGGACATATACATGAATAAGAAAGGTCTGGAGTAGAGGGTTCCCTATCTTCTTTATGCCAGGAATCCCTAAAATTAACTGAGATGTCCATGGAATCCAGGTTCAGAACCCCTGGTCTAGAGGAACATGGGCTAAACACATGGAAATGGGACCAGCGGTGGCAGGTACTTCAGTTGGCAGGCACATGTTGTGCCAGAGGGCCTGTTTCCATGCTGTACAATCCATATCTCCGTGACAATGCTAACTGTGTCTTTAGAAATTTATCCTTTTTTTATGTCCAAGATTCCCACTAACTAGTGCATTTTCTATAAAACAAAAATATTTGACCAATATCCTCTGCACATTGTCTACTTTTTGAAAGAAATGCACTCTGAGGGCATAATACAAAGGTAACGTTATAAATGACTTTGGAAATGTAGTTTAATTGTGTCAAGAAAACCACATCTTTTGAGGGGTGTATTGGCCATGTTTTTTCCCAAAACACTAGGTTAAAACTATAATATTCCTCTCCAGGTATATGCTGTGTTTGAGGGGCAGTGATTATTTTGATAAAATTCATCTGTAATGAATTTACACTTTTATTATGTTTGTTTTTTGCAAATTGGTTGGAAATGCTTGACTTGCATCCCCTGTGGTTCACTTGGAATTGGGAAGACGTTACGAGAAGTTAATAGCAGCACATTTACAAAATCATTAGACCTCAAGACAAGTCAACGTGTTTTCATGAAAATGATGATGTGTTTGACAAGTTTGGCTAGAGTCCTTTGAAAGTGTTGTATCCAAGGTGGAGAAGGGTATATTAGCAATTAAGTGATAAAGTGATACAGCCTGTAAACAGGCCCTTCTTCCCAATTCAACCATACTAAGGTGTCTACCTGAACTCATCCCATTTGCCTCCCATGTCCCTCTGATCATTTTCTATCTATGTATAGTACCTGTCCAAATATCTTTTAAATGTTGTATTTTTACCCTTGTCCCCACTTCCTTGAGCAGCTAGCCACCACTTAGTTTTCTCCAGTGAGAAAAAGTTGCCCCTAAGGTCCATTTTAAACATTTCCCCTCTTGCTCTAAATCTATGTCCTTTAGTTTTATACTCCCCTACCCTGGGGAAAGGACTGTGACCAACAATCTTGTCATGGTTTTACAAACTCCATAACAGCATCCTGAGCCTTCTGTGCTCTGTGAAAAAAAGTCCCAGCCTACCTAACTCCAGCCCTGCAGTCCTGGTAACATTGTTCCAAATCTATATCTTTTCTAGTTCATTGACATTTCACTGGTGAGCGGAGTTGAGTACATGAAGTTCTGTTCTCACATGTGACTTGTACAGTTGCAACATGGCATCCTAATTTCTGCATTCGGTTCTCTGACTGATGAAGTGAGATCTGGATTTCCAGAGGTTCTTGATAAAGTGCCAAATGAGGGATTCCGGCATAAGAAAAGAGTAAATAAGGTTGGGGATAATACACTGGCAGAGATCAAGGAAAATAGTGTTGACGGAAATGGATCATTTTTAGACTTCTTATTACTAATGACATGGATGTAGGGATTGAGTGCACTGTGACACAAATTGCTGAAGAGAGCAAGTTGTGAGCAGGATTCCAAAGAATCTGCAAAGGGATATGCATGTTAAAGGAGTGGGCAAGAAGTTGACAGGATGGAAAATAAGGAGTTTATCCACTGTGGAAAGAGAAATAAACATGCAGTGGTACAAAAAGATCCTCATACATAAAACAATGAGTTGGTGTACAAGTGTATCATATAATTAGGGAGGCTAGTAGAATATAGCCTTTTGGCAAGGGGAATAGGTTAAATACAGTACTGTGCACAAGTTTTGGGCACATATTTGGGGTGACACGGTAATGTAGTGGTGAGCACAATGCTTCACAGTACCAGCAACTGGGTTCAATTCACAGCACTGTCTGCAAAGGGTTTCTATGCTCTATCTCCTCATGAGTGCATGGGTTTCTTCCGGGTGCTCTGGTTTCCTTTCACATACTGTCTAAACACGTACTGGTTGGTAGATTAATTGGTCATTATAAATTATAAATTGTCCCTTCTTTAGGCTATGATTAAATTGAGGGTTGCTGAGCAGTGTGGCTCAATCAGCCTGCTCTCAATCATCAGCAAAGTAATGGAAGGGTTCACCAACAGTGCTATCATGCAGAACCTACTCAGCAATAACCTGCTGAAGGATGCCCATTTTGGCCACTCAGCTCCTGACCTCATCATTTTCTTGGTCCAAACATGGACCAAAGATCTAAATACCGGAGGTGTGGTAAGACTGATACCCTTCAACATCAAGGCAGCTTTTGACTGAGTATGGCATCAAGGTGCCCTAGCTAAAATGGAGTCAAAGGGATTTAGGGGGAAAACTATCCACTGGTTAGAATCCTATCTGGCACAAAGGAAGATGGTTGTGGTGGTAGGAGGTCAATCATCTTATCCTCAGGACATCATCGCAGGAGTTCCTCATGGAAGTGTCCTAAGACTGTTCATCTTCAGCTGCTTCATCAATGACCTTCCTTCCATCATAAGGTCAGAAGTTGTGCACAATGTTCTGCACCACTCATGATTCCACAGATAGTGAAGCAGTTCATACCCAAAATGCAGGAGGACCTGGACCATACCCAGGCTTGGCTGACAAGTGGCAAGTAACATTCGAGCCATGCAAGTGCCAGGCAATGACCATCTCCAACAAGAGAGGGTCTAACTGTCATCCCTTGACACTTACTGGCATCACCGTCACTGAAACCCATACAATCAACATCCTATGGGTTACCATTGACAGGAAACTGAACCGTTCCAGCCATATAAACACTGTGGCTACCAGAGCAGCTCAAAGGCTAGGAATCCTGTGACGTGTAACTTACCTCCTGACTCCCCAAAGCTCAGGTCAGGAGTGTAATGGAACATTCGCCACTGGCCTGAACGAGTGCAGCTCCATCAACACCCAAGAAGCTTGACACCATCCAGTACAAGGCAGCCCACTTGATTGGTACCCCTTCCACAAGCATCCAATCCTTCCACCATCGACAAACAGTTGCAGCAGTGTGTACTGTCTACAAGATGCACTGCAACAACACATCAAAGTTCCTAAGGCAGCACCTTCCAGACCCACGACCACGGCCATCTAGAATGACGAGAACAGCAGATACCTGGTGAAATCCACCTCCAAGTCACTCACCATCCTGACTTGGAAACAATTTTGCCGTTCCTTCATTGTCGCTCAGTCAAAATCATGGAATTCACTCTCTAACAGCACTGTGGGTGCTACACCTTAGGGCAGGGGTTCCAGGGGGTGCGAGATGGAATTTCAGGGGGTGCGACAAAGAGTGGCTTGTGTCCTTGAGTGACGAGTCATGAGTCATCACTCAGCCAGTTGCCAGTGTGCCTTGAGAAATGGTAGTTACGTTTGTCCCAAGCACACTCCAGTCTCCCGCTGCCTGAGTCGAGAGAGACATAAACTCACTCCAGTCTCCTGCTGCGTTGAGAGTGTGTACTGTCTACAAGATGCACAGCAACAACACACCAAAGTTCCTAAGGCAGCACCTTCCAGACCCACGACCACGACCATCTAGAATGACGAGAACAGCAGATACCTGGTGAAATCCCCCTCAGCGTTAAGGATTCTCATCAGTGTTACCTGGGAGTTACACCTCAGAGTTCAGGAGTGCCATCGATGTTAGCTAGGTTACATCTCAGAGTTAAAAATCATCTCATAATGCCAAAACCTTTATACATCCCGAATCAACCATTGAGAAAAACTTAGCGTTAAAACCAAACCCACAGACAGTAGGTAAATTATTCAATTATAAAACTTTTAAAAGCCGCATTTTGATAAAAAGCATCTGAAGTCATTCGTTTGTATTTGTCTCAAAGCATTAAAGAAGTTTTTGCATTTCAAAGGTTTTTTTTTCTTTTAAATGGTTTCTTTCTTGAACTGTTGATAATTTTGAATTGTGTTAGTTGAGGAGGTATCATGGTTAGCACCGAGGACTTTGAATTGTGTGATGGGAGTTCATATCTCTGGTAATCATTGGAAATAGGTGTGTAAATTCAGTAGAGAGTAGCTTAATAAGTTGCATCCCTTTAGCATTTCCATGTGACAATTTATCTTGCCATAACCACAGATAATATTGTAATATAATATTCAAAAGCATATTTCTCGCAATACTTTGCTATAGGTTGAGTAAAGCTGTCATTCCTGTCAGATAGTTTTTCTCACATTAGCTCATTTTTCTCTTTACCCTTAACCCTTCATCAACCCTTCATCATGTCAAAAAGAAGGAAATGGAATGATGACTATGTGTGCTTTGGTTTCACTTGCACAACAGGAAATAATGGCTTGCAAAAACCCCAGTGCATTCTTTGTAGCATTGTGTTTTCCACCTCAAATCTGAAGCCATCCAAGCTTCAAGAGCACTTCAAGAACAAGTATGGTGGAGCTGATGTTGAAGGACATGATGTTGGGTCATTGAAAATCAAAAGAGCTCATTTTGATTCACAAGGAACTCTTCCAAAATTAGGTTTCGTTTCTGTTGAAAAACCACTACTTCTTGCTTCATACCAAGTGGCATATAAAGTGGCCAAATCCAAGAAGCCCCATACAATTGCAGAAGATCTCATCAAGCCATGTGCACCTGAAATGGCAACAATTATCCTAGGCAAAGAAGCAAGAAAAAAATTTGAACAGGTGTCCCTATCTAATAATGTCATTCACAACCGAATCAGTGATTTGAGTGAAGATATTTTGGACCAAGTAATCTCAAATGTCAGAGCTATTCCTCTGAAAATCTCTATTCAGTTGGATGAGCCAACTGATGTCTCCAGTTGTAGTCAACTCATCACATTAATGAGGTATGTCAATGATGGTGCTGTGAAGGAAGATTTCCTGCTTTGTGAAGATCTGAAAACAAACACAACTGCAAAGGATGTGATGCAGCTGGTGAAAGACTTCTTTGCCAAACATGATTTAGATATCAAAGTCATTGGTTCTGTGTGCATTGACGGGGCACCTGCAATGCTTGGAAATAAATCTGGCTTTTCTGCATTGATGAAAAAGGAGATTCCAGACTTGCGAGTTACCCACTGTTTTCTTCATCGGCATGCTTTGTCATCAAAAACATTGCCTCCAAATTTGAAGAAAGTCCTTGATACTTGTGTGAAGATCATCAACTGGATCAGGGGGCGTGCTTTGAACCATCGCATCTGGGAAGTGAGCATTCAGTTTTGCTTTTCCATTGGTTGTCAAGAGGACAAGCTTTAACCTGCTTCCTTGAACTGTGGGAAGAAATCAAAGTTTTTCTGGAGAAGCGTGAATGTGATCTGGTTGGGGCAATGGAATCACAAGAATTCGCCCAAATGCTGGCTTACTTAGCTGACATTTTCACTCGTATGAATAACCTGAGTGTTTCTCTTCAAGGAAAAGGGATAAACATATTGAAGGCTTGTGAAAAGTTGAATGCCTGCAAAGAAAAGTTATGTCTTTGGCGTCAAAGGATGGAAAGAGGCAGTCTCTCAAATTTTCCTTCACTAGAAGAGATGGTTGATGATGCTGGATCCATAACTCCTACTGTGCGTGAAGAAATTGTGGCTCATTTGGAAATGCTGTCAGAATCGTTTGATGGATATTTTGCTGCTTGGAAACCTGAAGATTTCAGAGGAATGGTTCATCAATCCATATTCCTACAATTTGGAGAAAATGTCAGATGATGAAGAGCTGAAGGAAGATCTTATTGATTTGCAGACAAATCAAGCTCTTGAAATGCAATTTGAAAGCAAGACTTTGGAGGAGTTTTGGTGTGCAGAACTGGATATGTTCCCAAGACCTGGTGGAAAAGCACTTTGTGTCCTCATTCCATTTGCAACAACATACTTGTGTGAATCTGGATTCAGTTCTCTTTTGTCAATAAAAAAAAATCTAGGAATCACCTGAATCCACAGGCAGACCTACGATTCGCAGTCAGCAAGGAAGTTTCACATTTTGACAAAATCATGAATCAGAAGCAGAAGCAAAGAAGTCATTGAATTTTATGTTCACAATTGGGATTGATTTTACTGTTTATGACTTTTTCCTGAATAAATTAGAATCTAATTGTTCAATTTATATTTGCATTTTATGCACTGAGTTAAAAGCTTATTTTTTTAAGTTCAATTTGTTCACCTGCAATATAGTATGTGGTTCAAAAATTAGAAATTAAACTTCTTCATCTTCAAATGTAATATTACTTTTGTAGGGGGTGCGAACACTAATCAAACATTTCCTAGGGATGTGGGGCATAGAAAAGATTGGGAACCACTGCCTTAGGGACTGCAGCAATTCAAGGAGGCAGCTCATCACTACTTTCTCAAGGGCAACTAGGGATGGGCAATAAATGTTGGCTTAGCTGGCAATGCACACATCCTGCAAATAAATAAATAAATAAAAATGTGCCTCAGACTTTTGCACAATACCTTAAATTGGAAAGATTTAATGGACCTTTACAAGCAATTGTTGAGATTGTACCTGGAGGTGCCAACTCAAGTCGTAATGATATTGAAAGGGGGAGTGTGCTTGAGAAATCATTTGGGGCGTTCTTGTTTATAATGTTAGTACAAAAGTTATGTTCAGTAATAATATAAGTTTTTCGGACTGGAACCTCCATTGTCTAATCTTCTTGCTGCTTCAGGAAAGCAGCCAACATATTCACGAACTCCTCCCGCCCCAGCCATCTCTCCCCTTCCAACCGCCGCACAATCGGACAGAAGATACAAAAGCTTGTGAACAGCAGCCAGCAGATTGAAGGACTGCTTTAATCCCACGTACTATAAATCTCTTGAACAGCAACGATAATCCCTCAATCTGTCATCATGACCCTTGCAGTTTATTTGTCTAGAGCAGGGGGTCCCAACCTTTTGTTATGCCATGGATCCTTACATTACGGAGGGGTCCATGGACCCCAGGTTGGGAACTCTTGGTCTAAAGCAGGGGTCAGCAACCTTTACCACTGAAAGAGCCACTTGGACCCGTTTCCCACAGAAAAGAAAACACTGGGAGCCGCAAAACCCGTTTGACATTTAAAATGAAGTAACACTGCATACAACGTTTTGTTTTGCCTTTATGCTATGTATAAACAAACTATAATGTGTTGCATTAATGAAATTGATGAACTCCTGCAGAGAAAACGAAATTACATTTCTGCATGCAACAAAAACATGTTGACCTCCGAAAAAAAGACGTTGGGTTGAAGGTTACTTTTAAGTAAAATACTCAACGTCTATTTGAGTCCTTCTTGTATTTATGAAAAACGCCAAACTTAAATTTGCCGCCAGCAGCAAACCAAAAATAACGTCAGCCAGCTGTCAACCTGAAAAATAAAAGGACTATTTCACTGAACAATGAAAGCATATGAATATACGTAAAATAATAGGCAATTAAAATATTTATCATCCTTGTTCAGGTTGACTCACACCTGACAATGCAGTCGTATTCAGTAGGGATGGATCGATGCTTAGGGGAGTGACCAGGAAGGATAATGTGTTTTTTTTCCTCTCTGAACTCACAGAAGCGTTTCCCAAATGATGTTTGCATTGCGATGATTGCCCAATGTAAATACACCGAATTTATCATGTCGTGACCTTTTCTGAACTCTCTCAAATTGGGGAAGTGAGACAATGTGCCTTTCTGTAAATCTCTGGCAAGCAACGTCAACTTGCGCTCGAATGCCAAAACATCCTCCGACATGTGCAGGGCTGTACGTCTTTACCCCGTTGAAGAGCTGTGTTCAGCGTGTTCAGGTGCGCTGTTATGTCTACCATGACGTGTAGCTTTGCCAGCCACTCTGGCTGTTCCAGCTCAGGAAAGGTGGGCCCTTTGCTGCCCAGGAAAGTTTTCACTTCTTCCAGACACGCGACAAAGCGTTTCAGCACCTCCCCTCTGGACAGCTAGCGATAAAAACACGTTGTAGCGGTGTGCTACACGCAGTCAGTAAACTGCAGTCAAAGATAGCTTTATTCGAACTAAACAGCCTTGCTTTTAAGCCTCCCTCAACCCGCCCCCCCATGGGCGCGGATGCTGCAAAAGACACGTACTCACAAACCCCCGTAGGCTATCTCCCTTAGCCTGAACGCTGGCTAATTGTGAGCCGGTTCGGATGTGTCAGGAAATGGGTCGCCACAAAGTCTTATTTAGATTGTACAAGATCACCATAATCTTCAAATTTAGATTTACATTTCAAAAACTAACAAACTAACATAAAATACATTTTAATTAAATACTGACCATGTAGCGGTGTGCTACACGCAGCGCTAAAATTACGACACGGAGTCGGTAACTGCAGTCGAAGGAAAAAACTTTATTCGAAATCTTCAGCCTCACTTTTAAGCCTCCCTCAACCTGCCCCCCATGGCGCAGAGGCTCCAAAGCTCTGTGCTCGCAAACCCCCGTAGGCTATCTAATTGTGAGTCGGTTCGGATGTGCCAGGAAAAGGGTCGCCACAACCAATTATTTCCCAAAGCAACAGGGAGCCGCAGCACAGACGTAAAAGAGCCACATGCGGCTCCGGAGCCGTGGGTTGCCGACCCCCGGTCTAAAGTAACACACACAGAATGCTGGATGAACTCCGCAGATCAGGCAGCATCTTTGGAGAGGGAATAGATAGCTAGAGTTTTGGTCTGTGCGCCTTCATGGTGACCGTATCCGCCGACCTGCGCTGCACCGTCTCTGCATCTGTAACCGCATTCTGTTCCTTTGCTGCCACCTAGATGCACTTGTGTATGGAATAATCTGTCTGGATGGCATGCAAACAAAATCCAATCCGGTGTCAACGGCCTTTCTTTTAGCCATGTTGGCCAATTCCACGGTTCTCGTTCGTTCTCGTTCTCTCTCCCCCTCTCTCTGTCCCTCTCCCTCCCTCCCTCTCTCTCTCTCTCCCTCCCCCTCTCTTCCCCCGTCTCTCTCTCTCTCTCTCTCTCTCTCTCTCTCTCTCTCTCTCTCTCTCTCTCTCTCTCTCTCTCTCTCTCTCTCTCTCTCTCTCTCTCTCTCTCTCTCTCTCTCTCCCTCTCCCTCTCCCTCTCCCTCTCCCTCTCCCTCTCCCTCTCCCTCTCTCTCTCTCCTTTCAACTTGATGAGTGGGTGTGTATCTAGCACTTCAACCGTTCGCGCCGTTCCCAAGGGTGCTGTTAAATTCAATGAACTCACTAATCTGAATGTTCCTGTCTGGTCTAGGTGTGAATCTCTGATTGCTGCGCTAATGATAATGAACTTTATGTTGTCATTAAATATTCCTGACAGCCGCGAGGTTGTCTCTGGTGTCCCGGCCTGAATATATCTACAGTAGACGAAGATAGTCACTCTCGCGTGGCGGTATTTGAGGAGGCTTCACACACAAAATGCTGGTGGAACGCAGCGGGCCAGGCAGCATCACTGTCGACGTTTCGGGCCGAGACCCTTCGTCAGGACAGTTTCCTTCATTGCACTACAGGAGCACATCGTCCTTTCTCGTGCAAGATAGTATTGCTAAAGAAATGGGGTTCTCGAAATGCGAGAGCTAAGGTTCCCAGCCTGGGATTCACAAATCCCTTCTTGCTTAATGGTACTGGTCTATGGCATGAAAAGGTTGGGAACCCGTTCTGAAGGAAACCAGCAGATCGGGCCGCGTCTCTGGGAGGATCGACTTTTCGGGCTGAGACCCTTCATCAGGATTCATAAGGAAAGTGAAAGGTTTCGGCCCAAAAAGTCGCTATTTATTCCCCTCGATAGACGCTGCCTGACCTGCTGAGTTTCTGCAGTATTATGTGTGTGTTGCTCTGGATTTCCAGCATCTACAGAATCTAATAAGTTTCGCCATACAAGGCTCATGTAAGGAGGGATGGGATCCAAGGAGACCTTGCTTTGTGGATCCAGAATTGGCTTCCCACAGAAGGCAAAGGGTGGTTGTAGATAGGTTCGTATTCTGCATGGAGGTCGGTGACCACAGGATCTGTTCTGTCAGATAATTGTGAAGTGGTTAATTTTGGTAGGTCCAATTTGAAGACAGAATGTAATATTAATGCCGTGACTCTTGGCAATGTGGAGGATCTGAGAAATCTTGGGGTCCGTGTCCATAGGACACACGAAGCTGCTGTGCAGGTTGACAGTGTTGTTAAGAAGGCGTATGGTGCGTTGGCATTCATCAACCGTGGAATTGGGTTCAAAAGCCGAGAGAGGTAATCTTACGGCTATATAAGACCATGGTCAGACCCCACTAGGAATACAGTACTGTGTTCATTTTTGGTCACTTCACTACAGGAAGGATATGGACACTACAGAGAGAGTGCAGATGCGATTTAGAATGATATTGCCTGGATTGGAGATCGTACCTTATGGGAACAGGTTGAGTGAACTCACCATTTTCTCCTTGGAGCGATGGAGGATGAGAGGTGACCTGATAGAGGTGTATAAGATGATGAGAGGATCGTGTGGATAGTCAGAGGCTTTTTCCCAGGGCTGAAATGGCTAACACGAGGGGGCATAGTTTTAAAGTGCTTGGAAGGAGGTACTGAGGGGATGTCAGGGGTAAGTTTTTCACACAGCGAGTGGGGAGCGTGGAATGCACTGCCGGCAACAGTGGTGCAAGTGGACACTATAGAAAAATAGAGGACTATGCGGTAGGGAAATTCTAGGCAGTCTCTAGAGTAGGTTACGAGGTCGGCACAATATTGTGGGCCGAGGGGCCTGTAATGTGCTGTAGATTTCTATGTTATATGTACTCGACCAAGGTAATGTTTCCTTTTCGGACATCGAGGTTATGCACGAATGTACTTAATTGGGATTTTGGGATATTCTGAAGCAAAACAAACACGAAACAGAAGATACTGGAGGAACTCAGAGGGCCAAGCAGCATCTGTGGAAAGACAACGCTTTAACGTTTCGGTGTGGAGACGTTGCCTTAGAACTGGTTAACAAATCATAACCACAAGAGATTTTGCAGATGCTGGAAATACAGTGTAACACACAAAACGCTGGAGGAACTCAGCAGGTCAGGCACCGTCTCTGGAGAGGAATAAACTGTCCACATTTCGGACCGAGACTCTTCATCAGCCCGAACCGTCGACTGTTTCGTCTCCATAGATGCTGTCTGACCACTGAGTGCATCCAGCATGTTGTGTGTTGCCTTAGAAATGGGGATGATCGGATCAGAAGCACCCGAGTGAAAAGTTGCAGTGAAACCCACCAGGATTGGAACAAAAACCTAAAACTGTAGATCTTGAGATCCGAAACAGAACAGGAATGGTGGAGAAACTTCGCCGGTCACGCAGCGAGTATAGAAATAAAAGATGGTCAATATTTGGTGGTCACGATTACTTCCTGAAAAGAGAGGTGTTCCGAGCAGAGCGCGGCAGGCGTCTGTCTCTAAACAATAACCTGCCGACATCTTATTACACCTTGTGGGATCATGTTGTGTACGAACTAGTTATAATTCTTCATATTTTCCCCTTATTTTCAACTGGTCGACAATGATTTCACTTCGGGAAGGGTTTTTATTGACTGTAGCGTGCCGCGGGAGGTGGCGAATCAAAGTCTTACTTTTAATGAGTGCGTTAGACCTCAAGGCCAGTTAGCGCCGATGGTGGGGCACTGTCGTGTGGCCCCTTCGCAGGGTGAGTCGGGGCTGCAGTAAATGGAGCCGGGACCACTCTCCGTGCCCGTTGCCGTGAACAGAATCTCCACGGAGAGGAGCTGCAGCCTACTTTAACGCGGCAAGGATCAAGCTCTCTGCGTCGATGAGGCTGAGGAGTATGAGAGAAAAAAATAGTAATAAAGAAAAAAAATCCGTTGCCAAAATCTGGGAAATCGTTGCTGACCCCAGACGTCAGGAGCGGTGGGCCCTTGCTTAAGCTATCATATTTCGGTCATCTCTCTCTTTCTCCACATCCCCCTCGCCTTCTGCTCCCCGGCGCATTAGGACCCGCGGCGTCTGGTGATTACAGCGAGACCCGAACCCCTCACACCCCCTACCTTGGATCGGTTGCCGAACAGGCTCGCCGACGGGACGGTAGCTCTCTCTGTCTCCCTCTCCATTTCTCCCCTCCTCCTCTCCCCGGCTGCGTGGAGGAGGTGGGGGCTGGAAGGTAGTCAGGTGCGTTGAAGGAGGGGGCTACGACTGCCAGTTTGTTTTGGGGGGAAAAAAAGCCGGGCAGCGCTGGAGCTGAGGCAGAGAGAGAGAGAGAGAGAGAGAGAGAGAAAAGACGGGAGTGCAGCGTGTCCTGAATGCAGTATCAGCGGAGTGAATCCCTCCCACTGCCGACCGCTGAGCCTGTGACCCCGGGATTCAAGCAGCCGCGCGTTCAAAGCCATCTTTCATTGAACGTCCTCCTGGCAGGACGGCTGATCGTCAGGTGCTGGAATACCGCTAGGCCTCTTGTCTCTCCAGATCCCACATCTGCCTCTGTCGACAATCCCGCCGACAGCTAGAAGTTGCCCGCTCTGTACTATGCGATAGGCTCCCGAGCCGACTTTATGGCTTCGCTGTATCAGAGAATCACTGGGCAGATCAACACTTCCAGATCTTACCCGGCTCCGGCGGAGGGCAGTCACCTGCTCGCCGGTCAATGCACCGAGGAGGACACCGCGGGCAAAAGTGTACGCCCCCTGGAAGAGAATCGACCCCGTTTCCACTACCAGCACAGTGAAGATGATGTGAGATCAACCTTCATTTCTTTAGTATTCACGTACTGTGTATACGTGTGTTGCTGTGCTTATGTGCATGCATGTGTGCGTGAGAGAGGCGGAGGGTCCGCGTAGATCCGTGTTTCCCCATTGCTCTCCCACCCCACAACCCAGGTCCTTACCCTGTCTGCCTCACCCCACCCCAAACCAACCCAACACATCTGTCTCCTTCAACCTCAGAGACAAGTTGTCTGGCTTCTTCGCGCGGTTTCAAGTTGCTTGTCAAGTTTGCTCTTCCAGCCACGAACTCAGTTTATTTTGTTTTCCCGTAAGGATAATTCGCAGACTGCCCCGAAATCTGTGTTGCAGGACCAGCCCTTGCGCTATTTAAACCGCCCTCTCGGACACTAATGGACATAAACATTTAAAATTAACTCGGTCTTTCGGGGAATGTTTGTGCTGCCGTTGTGCACGCCTTGTCTCAGGTTAGATGTGTTTTAGAAGTTTATTTGCATATCGCCTTGGCAACATTGGAATCTTTCATTGCTGCGGAAATCTCTCTGGTCAGTACAGGGGTTAAACTTCTTGGATACGTTTCCCCTTTGTCGCCTGCAATTCAGTGGCGTGGATTATAAAACACAATAAATCAAACATCTGGCCCGCAAGCTTCGTTCACATCCAGTTATTATTAGACTCGAGCCTTTCCGAAGGGATTCGCCAACGTTACTGTTTCTTGTACGTCTTGTTACTACTGGTGGAGAGAATAGGAAGTCATTAAGATTTATTGTTTCCCTCGGGCTGAATGCATTATTATGAGAATAGTTTATTACGGGATCTATCTTTGTTTAAAATGTCTGTCGTGCTGTGAATCCCGTGTGCATGAGGAATCCATTCACTACGGGACGGGTGCTGGCAATTCTGACTTGGTCATTCGGTAAAACAGCCGGTACGCCCGGGGAGAAAGGTTGGTGGGCGGGAGTGTGAGAGGGAGAGAGAGAGTTTATCTTCCATTACTGATCGCGAATGAGAGTATTTATTACCAGTCTGGATTTCACTGCGCGCATTTGTTTAATATACTGCAGAAATCTGCGGGCAGTTTGATTCGTATTTTATATCTGGCGCAGAGGAAGGGATCCACTCTAATCCTGTCGCCGAGGAACAGAGATTTATCTCTTCTCCCCCTTAGCCGCTGAAACTTGTCTCCCAAAGGAAAGAGCAAAAGGTTCCGCCTTGTCTGTTGGGAAGCAGTCTCCCAGTTTCAGTTTTGACAAGCTACACGTGCGTCCCTTTTAGCCGCAGACGGTATTAGCTATGCTCTTGCGTCTCCATTTCGCCACTAATTAAGCATTAAGTTGCTTTGAAATTAATGCTTGAAAGCGTATCTTTGCTAATTTAGGGGCGCTGTTTGATGCGCCCCGGCTGAAAGAGGTCACGGAAGCTCTAATCGTATTCGCTGTTTTATCAGTAGCACTGATATCTTTAACCCTATCGATGGGTAGAATGAGTAGCAGTTCAAGGTCAGCTCGTCAAACTGTTTTCTATACGGGAAGAAATCTGGATACAATGCAAATATATTTATAATCAGTAGAGGTCGCTTTCTACGTTACCAACGTTTGTTATTCCCTTCAAAATACTGACTTAATCTTGTTGCTTTGAGTTCCCGGTGGCGGATGTGTTTGAGCTCCATTACCGTTCGACTTCATAATCTCCAAGAGTTCAAATCTCAATGGCGACTGTCGCTGACAAAGACAGTGTTAGTTGTGCATTCCGAATCGCCTAGGAGAAGGTAGAAGTAGCCTATTTCCCTGGACCTTTGCAGGCTTCCAGTGAGGGTACCCCACTGTGCAGTTAGATTGTTGTTGAATTTGAACAATAGTAAGTCAAGCAGGGGGAATATGCATAGAGTACCTGTTGTCCCTGCCCTTAGCCACTGTTGAAGAAATCCAGGTACTTGGTGTTATTACTACATATATTGAAGTAGAATGTTGAAATTTTGGTGCCATCCAAGCAGGTTATTACATCAGCTCAGGAGGCCATACAAGGAAAAAAACAATAAAAGAATGCAGAATATATTGATTAGTTACAGTGCAGGCAGGCAATAAAGTATGAGTTATGATTGAAGATTGCTTATTGCCGCTCTTCACCACACGTGTAAAGGAGTGCAAAATGATTGTTACAAAAACACAGTAAGCATAAAGAATACAATACAGAAACAAAATGAGTGCCCACTAGGCAAGCACTTTATTAGGTATACCTGTAAACCTGCTTGTTAAATGCAATATTTAATCAGTCAATCATCTGGTAGCTACTCAGTGTACAAATGCATGCAGTTATGGTCAAGATGTTACTTGTTCAGGCCAAATATCAGATTGGGGAAAATTATGATCTAGGTGACTTTGACTGTGGAGTGCTTGTTGGTGCCAGATGGGGTGCTTTGAGTATCTCAGAAACTGCTGATCTCCTGGGATTTCAAAGTAAATTTTATTTTCAATGTCACTTTATGCAATCCTGAGGTTCATTTTCCTGTGGGCATACTCAACAGATCTACAGGATAGTAACTATAACAGAATCAAAAAAGCACTGGCAAGCTGAGGCTTTCATCCAGAGTACAGAAGATGACAAGCTGTGCATGCACAACAGTATCTAGAGTTTATTGAGAAGGGTTCCAAAAGAAAAAAACAAAAAGCATCCAGTGAGCAGCAGTTCTGTGGGTGAAATCTCTTTGTTAATGAGAGAGGTCAGAGGAGAATAGTCAAGCTGGTTCAAGCTGACAGGAAAGCAACAGTAATGCAAATAATTGGGTGTTACAACAGTGGTGCACTAATGTGCATTGCTGCATGTACAACACTTTAAACCTTGAAGTGGACGGGCTACACCAGCAGAAGACCATAGGCATACATTCAGTGGCCATTTTATTAGGTACAGGAAGTGTCTAATAAAGTGGCCACTGAGTATAAATAAATAAGATGCTATAGTTTGTGAGGCCAAGAGTCCATATTAATTTGCAGAAGGCCCATTGTATAGTCTTATAACAATAGAATAAAAGATGTCCTTGAACATGATGTTATGTGTTTTTACTCACTGCAACCAGGACTGGATGCTTTGAATAGAGGACTTAGTGGTATTGAAACGGGTTTTTATCCTCGATAGTATTTAGTTTCTGGTATGTCATAGAGCTGTGTTCAACTAGGTAAATGTACAATGTTCCTTGAAATGCTCTGAAGATGGTGGAACAGTCCTAGGAGGTCAGAAAGTCATTCACTCATCTTAGACTCAATCCTTGAGCCACACTCTCTGTGTAGTATTTCTGTGACTGGTTTATTTCAATTTCAGATCAATGGTCCTCTACCAGATTTGGAGAATGGGAATTCATCAAGGTTGAGTGTCAGAGTCCAGGAAATAACTTAGATATGTTCGTCACCTTGCACGTGCATAGCATAGAGTCATATAGCAACTGGCCCACGTTATCCATGCTGACCAGGAAGTACCCATCCATACCAATCCCATTTTCTGCACTTCCCTCTTAGACGATTGTGCCTTTGGTGATTCAAATTGCTTTTCTGGATGCTTATTGTAAATGTTGTGAGAGACCTTCAGGTGTACAAGATGGTAAGGGGCATAGATCAAGTTAGTTTCCCAAGATGGAAATGGCTAATACAAGAAGGTATAAGTTTTTGGTGATTGAAGAAATGTATTGGGGGGGGGGGGGAATATCACAGGTAAGTTCACTATGCAGAGAGTGGTAGGTACATGAAATGCTTTGTCATGATATAGTAGGTAGAGATACATTAGGAGTATTTAAGAAACTCTTAATATAGCCACATAGATGGTAGGAACATGGAGGGTCATGTAAGAAGGAAGTGTTAGATTGATCTTAAAGTAGGTTAGATGGTCATTACAACATAATGGGCCGAAGGGTCTGTACTGTGCTCTACTGTTTTATGTTCTCTACCACTGGCCCAAGCAGTGATTCAACCCAGCCACTCAGGGAAAAATAATCCTCTCAGCCTTTACCTTTAGTATATACTCCCTGGCTTTAGAGACCTCTGCTAACATAGTCATAAAGTAGGAAAACAGGCCTTTCTGCCCATCCTGTCCAAGCTTAATAAGGTACCAATCTAAGATGGTCCTATTTGACTACATTTGAACCATATTCCTCTAAATGTTTCCTATCTGTGTACCTGTCCAAGTGTCTTTTAAGCATTGGTAAGCAGTAGAGGGGATTTTTTTCACATCAAGAGAGTGAGTAGACTCACTGCTTGAGCCAGTGGTGAAGGCATGGCTATCTCAAGACTTGATGAATATCTGGGCAAGCACTTAAATTACCAAAGACATAGCAGGTTAGTAAACAAAGATGGAAAATGTGGTTGGTGCAGTTGGATACTTAGTGTCATCATGAATGTGGTGAGCCAAAAAGCTATAAGACTCTATGAATGTACCTAAGATGTGTCATGGTCCCTCACACTCAATGGTTTAACTTATAATGAATCACTTGGCTGCCTCGACAGCTCAATTCATCTGTGCACTGTGTGAAGACTTGACCCTCAGGTCCCTTTCATCCCACTGGTCCTTTCCCCTTCTCATCTTAAGCCTATGGCTTTGAGATTTTAATTCTCTTTCCTTTGGGGGAGGGGGAGGAAAGGACATTTGCATTTACCCACTCTCTGCCCTTCAAGATTTTATACACATCTGTTAAACCCTCAATCTCCTGTGCTCCATGGAATAAACCCATAGCCTCCCCAGGCTCTTCCTGTAATTCAGCTCCTGCTAAGGGGAAAAGTATTCTTTCCATTCACATTATCTGAAATAAATTAGCTTTATTTGCCACATATACATTGAAACATACAGTGAAATGTGTTGTTTGCAGCATTTCTAATCAGTGAGGATTGTGCTGGGCAGTGCTTTCAACACCAACATCGCATGCCCTCAACTCATTGATATAAACCATGGGAACGTAGGAGGCAACTGAGGCACCCGGAGGAAACCGATACGATCACGGGGAGAATGTACAAACTCCTTTCAGGTAGCAATGGGAATTGAACATCGACACGTTACTGCTTTTACTGTAAAGCAGGGGTTCTCAACCTGGTGTCCACGGTAGGGGCCTATGGCATAAAAGAAGTTTGGGAACCCCTATTGTAAAACAATACACTGAATGCAATGCTACTGTGCTACCCTTATTCGTGATGATAGTCATACAATGGTAGCCAAAGTTTGAATTTTTCTGCCAATCAGTGCAGACTATTTCATTATATGATGCATTTGCAAGATATTTCTAGGAACTAAACACTGCAGACATCATTTTGATCTTGTGATGAAAGCAAGGTCATTGATGAAGCAGCTGAATATATACAGGTCTGAAAATGATTGGTCTCCAAGAAAACCTCCCCTGTAAATTACTACCTTGTAAATAATGACTCAAATCAATGTAATCTTTTAATTAATTTAAGAAAAAAATCTTATTATTTTTAATGGTCCAAATATCTCTTGGTAATCAAGAACTTCAAATCCATTTTCAGTTTGAAGCTGATCTAGCCACTGAAGGAATATAGTTCATGATTAATACCTTATTAATAGAAAGATATGCCAATAATTGTGAACCAGTCTAGTCATTACTGTATCAAACCTGTAACTGATTGGTGTGTGCTGTTTTGTATGCCAAATACTATGGAATTATACAAACAAATATTTGAATGTCATGCTTTGCATGTTATAGGAGGTTTGACCCCTGTGCTTTCTTGTTTAGAATCTATTCTCTTTGTCTGGTGTTCCCATGGTAACTGTTTTCAATATTATCTTGACCCTTTTTATTGCACAATGAACCCATTAAATTTAGGTGCCTTTTGAGGCATACATTTAAAATAAATGCTTTTCATTACAATCCATCCACCCACTTTAAATGAATCCTATTTTCAAAGGCAGAACAAGTGAAATAAAATCAGACTTTTAATACAGTGTCCAATCATGAGTGTAGAGATAGTTAAATGTCCTTAATGTGAAACATTGAAGGAAAATACTCATAGTTATCAACACTTTGTGGTTATTAAGATTAGATTCAACTTTGTACTCAGTCTCTATAGCTGTTTATTTTAATGCATCTGTTCTATAATCTATTTGAAAACATCAATTAAATATTGATGTATATATTGTAACACAGCCAGAGAACAATATACATCATTGATTTGGCTTGTGATGTGCTTTGGAAGCTTTGCAATGACAACATAAAATAACATAGAATTAACATATCTAATGTACCTAATATTTCTAATATTCCTGATAATCCACTGGACATGAACTCACAACAATCTCACATGAATAATGTTAGAGTTATTCATTCCTGTTACTATCATGAAAGGCATGGAGTATGATTGTCGGATCATGGCAGAAAAAAATAACTGTCCTCACAAACTATTAAACCATCACGGTGAACAATAGATATACTGGGGCAGCTTTATAACTGCAAATTATTGTTATGCCACAAGTGGCTCTTTGGAGCAAACCTAATTAGAAGCACTATTATTTCATGTATTATGGTAGAGTCATAGAGCACCACAGCATATAAACAAGCCCTTCAGTTTATTCAGTTCATATTGAATTATTATTCTCCCTAGTCACATTGAGTTGCACCTGGACTTCCACACACTCCCCATCCACGTACTTATCCAAACTTTTCTTAAAGGTTGAAATCAAACCTGAATCCACCACTTGCATCAGCAGCCCATTTGACCCTCTCACCACCCTCTGAATGAAGAAGTTGTCTCTCATGTTTCGCTTGAACATTTCATCTTTCACCGTCAATCCATGAACTCTAGTTATAGTTTCACCTGTGGAAAAAGCCTGCTCCCATTAGCCCTGTCTATACCACAGTGGTGTAGATAGGGTAAATGGGAGATTTGATTCTCGCAAACCTCCCATCATTTTCCTATGCTCCAGGGATTAAATCCCTCTCCTCTTTAAACTTCCCCTGTAACTCAGGTCCCCAAGTCCCAGCAACATCCTTGCAAATTTAATCAGTGCTCTTTCAATCTTATTAATAGTTTTCCTAAATATAGGTGACCACAGCTGCACAATACACCAGAATGGTAAATGCAAAGAGAGCAAATGATTAGCATCCATTTCTGTAATCACATTGCAGAAGGATGTTGAGACCATTAGTAAAGATTAACAAAAGTGTGGTCACTGATAATGTAAGTGGAAACACTTGAAAATCTGGGTTTGCTATGTTGGAGCGGGGAAAGATAAAGATGAATTTAACAGAAATATTCAGGATATCCAGAAGGTCTCATTGATGATCTCATTGAAATGTCTAGCACGAGAAAGCACAGTATTAAGGTGTTTGGAAGCAGGTACAGAAGAGATGTCAGGGTAAGTTTTTTATGCAGAGGGAGGTGAGTGCATGGAATGGGCTGCCGACGACAGAGGTGAAGGTGGATATGATAGGGTCTTTTAAGAGAGACCTGGATAGATATATGGAGCTTAGAAGAATAGAGGGTTATGTGTAACCCTAGGTAATTTCTAAGTTAAGGACATGTTCGGCACAGCTTTGTGGGCTGAGGGGCCTGTATTATGCTGTAGTTTATCTATGTTTCTATGAAACATTTATCTTTCTATAGAGCTTGTTGGAATACTGAGAAAATATTTCCACTCTGGTGAAGAGACTTCCTACAGGCTACACAATCTTTGAATAAAAGGCTATTTGGGGCTGAATGGGAGAAACTTCTTCAGTGTCTCCTTGTAATTCCCTATCTGATTGATGGTGTTAGTTGTTGCCTCTATTCCAACAAAGTATTTTATATTCTTGAAACTTGAGAGCATTATGTTGGTTAGTAATGTTATGGTAGATGATCAGATTTAATTTAATTAAATAATGGAGCAGACTTAAAGAGCCAATGACTGAATCCAACTCTTCTTGCAGCATTTCTAGATCTGTTGCCATTATAGGATGATCAATGAACTTGTTGCTTAGTTCTTTAATTCTAGGACATTATAAGTCTCTCTTTTTACCCTTCTCTTCCCTCCTCTCTTCCCTTCCCCCTCACTCCCCTTTAAACCTCCCTCTGTACCCCCTCTCAACCTCACAACCTCCCCTCTCCCAATCCCTTCCTTGCCCACCCCCTCGCAATCCCTCCTCTGCACCCTACTCCCTCTGCCCATCTGCCCCTCCTTCTCCACTCCCACCCCTGTTCATGCCCTCTCATGACTTCTCCCCACTTTGACTCCACTCTCCACCCCTCTTTTCCCTCCTTTCCCTCTCCGTCTCCCCCTCCTCCCACTCTCACTCTCCCTCTTGCTGCTCAACCCCTCAGCACCCCTCTTTTCAACTCTCCCCACTCCCTCTACCCTCTTCCTATCTCCCCCTCACTTCCTCCTTTTTCCCCATTCTCCGCCTCTTACCCAATCTATTTCCCCCATGCTCCCCCACTCTATCTCTCCTGCTCTTCCCCACTCTATTTATCTCCCCACTCACCCCTCCTTCGTGCTCCACCTACTGCACCTTCTCCCTCCACACACTGCTCCCTCTCCCTCCACTCATTGCTCCCTTTCTCTCCACTCCACCACACACCCCTCCCCCTCTCTCCCCTTCCACCCCCTCTCCCCTTTTCTCCTTCTCCCCTTCCCCCTCCCCTTTCCCCCCTCTCCCCTTTCCCCTCTCTCTCCCTTCCCCTCTCTCTCCCATTCCCCTCTCTCCCCTTCCTCTCTCCCTCTCTCTGTCTCTCTCCCCCTTCCCTGTCTCTCTCTCCCCCCACTTTCCCATCTCTCTCCCCTTCCCTGTCTCTCTCTCTCTCTCCCCCCCCCCGTTTCCCTCTCTCTCTCTGTCCCTCCTCTCTCTCATTCACTTTTCTCCATGTAACGTATCTTGGTTAAATTATCTCTTTAAGAAAGCTTTTGTTCTAATCACTCACTTTGTGGCTCACTGTTAGATTTTGTTTGAAATAATCCTGTGAAGCGGCTTGAACTGATTCAATACATCAAAGATGTTGTACTAATGCAAACTTGTAAATTTACCTGCAGCCTTCTGGATAGACTGTGAAGTCCTAATGTTCACTGAGATTGGCATCATATATCAAACCAATGGTCTCTGTGATAAGGAATTCATGCACAACACTTTCAATTCACTTGAAGCAATCCTTATGACAAATATAATTAATCAGTTACAACAAAAAGTTTAAGGATATAAATCATTTTTATCAATTTCTTCTTAGTAGCTTGAATGTGATGTTAAATTATGAATTAGTCTGTTTATTCAGGTGGATGTGAAATATCTCCTGCCACAGTTCGAAACATAAACTAGGGAATTATGTGTGGTTCTTCTGCCAATTATTATTCCTGAAGCAACAGCACTGAGGCATATTATCTGGCCACTTGGTACATCATGCAAATGGATACACTTCAGAAGCACAGTGGCAGGGACATCCTGAAAGTGCAAAAGGGAGGGAGTTGTGGTGCAGTCATTAGAGGTACTACCCTCAACATCTAATGATATGTGCTTGATCGCACACTTTGATGTGGATATTTGAGTGAAGCTTCCACATTCTACTTGCTGTGGTGCCTTAGTTTCCTTTCACTTCTCAATCAGATGTAGCCACTCTGTTGTCCACTAGTTGTTCTTGTGGTTTCCATTTTACCACTGCCCCTGAGTGATTGAGTGTGAGTGTGACTGTGTGTGTGTGTGTGTGTGTGTGTGTGTGTGTGTGTGTGTGTGTGTGTGTGTGTGTGTGTGTGTGTGTGTGCACACATGTATGGATGGGGAGAAGAAGAGGTGTGAGTTGGAGTTAAGGGAATATGGAGAGGATAACGTGGGTTAGGGTGGCATTAATGTAGAAATAAAATGTATTATTTTGGTGAGTGAAGTGTTGTCTCTGTGTTGTATCTTTTTTTTTGTTTGTTTCCATATATCCATCATTTTTTTATGCTTGTAGTCCATGGCATAGCAATTGAAGATATTCTAAAAGAGTGAATATATGTTCTATAGTTCCACACGTTATAAGTGTAGGTAGATTATGTACATTTAAATGACATTCAGACAAATACATGGATAGGAAAAGTTAGTGGGATATGGGCCAAACCAAGGCAAATGGGCCCAGCTCAGGTAGGCAACTTAGTCAGCATGAGTTGGGCTGAAGGCCCTGATTCTGTACTGAATAACTTTATGCCTCTATAATTTTAGAGTGACTTGCAAGACCCATTACTAAGGTATCTTCCATTCTGATATTCCACAATGGTTCCTTTGACAGGAAAATAAGTATATTTAACTAACTGGAAGATATTTCAAAAGTAAATAAAGCTGAGTGTTGACCTTTCTGTATTGATTTAGTCACCAGAAATATTCAGTGCGGATCAAGATTAATTTTTATTAAAGAGCTACAACACACGGAATTCTCCACACCGATAGCTGTGGAGAATAAGTGATAGGATATATTTATCGTGGAGGTTGATGAGTTCATGAGTAGTAAGGGTGCCAAAAGTTATGGGGAGAAAATGGGAGAATGGGGTTGAGAAGGATAATAAAGCAGCCTTGATGGAATCGTGGAGCAGAGTCGATGGGCTACAGGACCGAATTCTACTCCTATGCCTTATGGCTTTAAGATTAATTCCTTCCAATTGTAATTCAAGAGCTAAAATCTAATATCCTATTTATAAAAACCAGGATTTTTTGGGACCCTAAAATATAATTTTGTGCTATCAAAGTTTTTCACGCGAACAAACCGATTTTAAGATTACCGAAGATAACAGAGTGGGAATGGGTTTATGGCAATAATCCTTACATGTCATACACTGCAATTGAAAAAATGACGCTATCGCCTCTGAAAGGCATTGTAGTTTCAGCAGCACCTTTCATTACTATGCCGCATCAGAAAAATACAAAATATTTTCTGTGGTTACTGGATTTGTTTGTCGTCGGTAAATCTAAAATAAAATGCACCGGACTGCGGTTGTATAATAAACTGCTGGATTTGTAAAGGGAGCTGTCCAGCACGGAGAAAACCTGCTAACAGGGAGCTGTCCAGCCGTGCAGGTTCTGAAAGTCGCCTGAATCACGGGCTCATTGTGCCTGCTGATTGACAAGCGGAGTCTCTTACAATCAGCGATTATGTGTTGTAATTGGGACGTGATAACATAGTTTTGTTGTAATCAAAAGATGCAGTCAGAAGGGTGTGCTGTAACTAGGGATTTGATTGAGAGGTTTGTTGTCTGTGGTAGTAATTAACCAGATTCACTTGTGCCCCTTGTACTCATCAGGGTGTATGTGGCTTTTTATAGCCTTGTTCGCATTGAAGCATTTTTGACATTTGGATTCAAAATCTAGCAAGTTGTATATTGTTGAAAGAGCTTGTATGTGACACTTGTTGGACTTGAACGATATCATCAGTACAGGATCTTTTCCCTCAGGAATTTGCACGTGTATTTTGTAGATGTACCTCTGTGCCCAAAAATGTGAACTGCAATCAGCGGTAAGTTACAAATTACAAGTTGTTAATTTAGTATTGATTACTCTCCACATTGTGTACAGTGGAAATGTATGGTAAAACACAAAACGCTGCCCAGTCATTTTTAAATTGTCAAGAATATTGATCTTCATGACTGATCAATAACATGCCTTAAATAAGAATGATACAACTTAAATAGACATGATCAAAATATATACAACATGGTTTATTAAGGCTAAGTTGTAAGTAACAACACTCTGAATGTTGCTTTGCATATATTTTTGTATCCATTCCTCATTTTCCCAGTGCTCCCAGCTGAGTATATTCTTAACTTTAATTAATAGCATAAATAATGGTTTCCTTTATTTGCATAAATCCTAATCTAAATTAAACTAGATGTTAACAAGGCAAACTATGAATAAATCAAACATAAAAGATGATCTATGAGGGTATCATCTAAGGGAAATGTTATTGTACAGATTAAGACAATGTCCATTTCTTATGGTTGGCTAAATAGGGGAAAGATCACTAATTTAATCTAATTATTAAACAAACAAAGATGCGCAAATTGGCACATATGATAATGGTGGTTTGTTCAAAAATGACAATAACAAAACGCCACATTGTAACTGGGATCACACTGATAATCTGTAATGGAATGTGGGGCTTTCAACAGTGGTTGCCATTTAATATCTATTAATATCTTCCACAGAAGATCGGTGAACCATGTTTTTCAACTTTAACCATTGATGGAAGTTACTGATGGACAGGTAGTTGCAATACATCTCAAGTCAAGTCAAGTTTATTGTCATTTTGACCATAAACTGCTGGTACATTACACAGTAAAAACGAAACAACGTTCCTCCAGGACCCTGGTGCTACGTGAATCACAAAACTACACTAGACTATGTGAGACAGCACTAGGTTACACTAGATTATGTAAAACAACATAAAAACTGCACTAGACTACAGACTGACACAGGTCTACATAAAGTGCACAAAACAGTGCAGGGCAGTACAATAATTATATAAACAAGACAATGGGCACAGTAGAGGACAAATTACAATATCATACTGATGTAGATGTCAGTCTGGACTCTGAGTATTGAGGAGTCTGATGGCTTGGGGGAGGAACTGTTGCACAGTCTGGTCATGAGAGCCCAAATGCTTTTGGCAGATGGCAGGAGGGAGAAGAGTTTGTTTGAGGCGTGTATGGGGTCCTTCACAATACTGTTAGCTTTGCAAGTGCAGCTTGTGGTGTAAATGTCTGTAATAGTGGGAAGAGAGACCCCGATGATTTTCTCAGCTGACCTCACTATCCAGTGCAGGGTCCTGCGATCCAAGACAGAGCAATTCCCAAACCAGGCAGTGATGCAGCTGCTCAGGATGCTCTCAATACAACCCCTGTAGAATGTGATGAGGATGGAGGGTGGGAGATGGACTTCTCTCAGCTTTCGCAGAAAGTAGAGATGTTGCTGGGCTTTCTTGGTGATGGAGCTGGTATTGAGGGATCAGGTGAGATTCTCCACCAGGTGAGCACCAAGAAATTTGGTGCTCTTAACGATCTCAATGGAGGAGCCATCAATGTTCAACAGCAAGTGCTCACACCATGCTCTCCTTAAGTCAACAGCTATCTCTTTTCTTTTGTTCACATTGAGAGACAGGTTCTTTATTGCATCTATGAAGCAATAAAAAAGGATCTACAATTTATTTCTAACCAAGATTATTTACTGACTCAGGATTATAAAGTTTCTGTACAGCTTTCTATGAGATTTCGAGGAGGGAGAAGAGCCATGGATATCATAGAATTATGCAGGATAGAGTTGCACAACTCATCCACATAGACCAAAGTGTCTTCCTGAAATAGTGCCATTTGACTGCATTTGGATCATATCCATCTAGATGTTTCTAATCCGTGCATCTGTCCAATCTTTGAAATGTTGTAATTACACAAATTGCCACCACCTCCTCTGGCAGCTCGTTGTATATACTCACAACCATCTGTGTAAAAACCAGATCCCTGTGAAATCTTTGTTTGTTCATCTTAAACCAATGTTTTCTAGGTTTAGACTTTCCTACCCAGAGAAAATGGCTGTGACCATTTGTAATATCTATGCCCACCATGATTTTTAAAACAATGCTGCAAATTTACCATTTTTAGATGCACTCACTGTAGCAAGAGGCTAGCAATGCGAGTTCCTTTGAATAGGGTGTGCCGTTGTTATCTGGTGTGCATGTATGAATGTCTACAATTTGATGTTTATTTTATTTAGCCACAACAGTGTGGAGTAATTCTGCAGCTTGCTAGCTCATTTTCTTAGAGAGAGCAGTTAGGAATCAACCAGATTACTATGAGGAGAAATCATTTCTCAAAGTTGTAGATTCATATAGCATGGAACCAGGCTTCTTGGCTTAAATCATCCATGCCACCCATGTTGTCCAGCAAGCTGGTCTCATTTGTTCAAGTTTGGCCCATAGTCCTCTAAAGCAGACCTATCTGGATGATTTTTAAACATTGTCCGTGAACCCATTTCACCCACTACTTCTGGCCTCTCATTTCAAATGTGCACCAGCCTTTGCTCGATGAAGCTGCCCCAATATCCCTAATCAGTCTCTGCCCTCTGATTTTAAACCTTTGTGCTCCTGTCTTTAGCACTCCCTGCCTATAGAAAAGACTCAGTGCTTTTCCTTTGTCTGTCCCTCTCGGAATCAGAATCAGAATTAGATTCACTTTATTTCCAGTACGTGAAACATAGAATTGTAGAGTCACAGAAAATTACAACACAGAAACAGCATCTTTGGGTCATCTAGTTCATGCTAAACCATTTAAACTGCCTACTCCCATCAACCTGCACCCAGACGACAGCCCTCCAATCCCTACTATCCATGTACCCACCCAAACTTCTCTTAAATGTTAAAAGTTAGCTTGAATACACCACTTGGACCAACAGCTTTTTCCACACTCTCATGGCCCTCTGAGTGAAAAAGTTTCGCTTCATATTTCCCTTAAATATTTTACCTTTCACCGTGACCTCTAGTTCTAGTTCCACCCAATCTCAGTGGAAAAAAAGTCTTCTTCCATTTACCCTATATATTCCAGAATTGATTGTGGTTTGGTGCTAAGCATAAAACACAAGGCAGTACCCCAACAGACAACCCAATAGCAACTAACAGTTTACAAGACAGTAAGGCAAACAGCCATGAGCAATCAACAATGAGCAGAATGGTTACAAGTATCTTATGGATAGGGGAATCAAGGGATATGGGGAAAAGGCAGGAATAGGGTATTGATAATAGATGATCAGCCATGATCTCAGAATGGTGGTGCAGGCTCGAAGGGCTGAATGGTCTACTTCTGCACCTATTGTCTATTGTCTAAGTGCAAATGTCAATAATTAAACTTAAATAAATGTCAACATATGAACAGACTAAATGATTATCAACAGAACAATGAGAGCAGAAAGGGCCACTTAATGGATATTAAACATGAGTTAGGGTATTAAGCCTGAGTGAGCTTTATTGAGAAGCTGGATAGCTACAGGAAAGAAGCTTCACAGGCGACACAAAGTCCTAGTGGTGATGTAGTGTCTGCCTGAAGGCAATTACATGAATAGGTTACTTCTAGGGTGCACAGAGTTAGCTGTACTTTTTTCCCAGTTCTTTTCTTCGCTTTGACAAGGAAAAGGCCTTTTAATGTCAGTAGTTGACAGCCTGTGATCTTCTTCACTGAATGAACCACTGGCTGCAACCTGGACTTGTAGAGGGAGGAAGCAGCAGGAAACCAAATTGTGATAGAGGTGGTCACAACCCACTCAATGATGGCAGAGTAACCATTTATCAGGATATGCTCTAAACTGGTGTAAGAAGAATGATGTCTGTTGAGCTTGACCCCCCTTCAATGTATTGATAATGGTAGCCCCCATGAATTTGAATGACTCAATGACAGACCCAGCCTGACCATGTATTTTAGGCGGGGTTGTCAGTGGAAGTCAATCCTTATTTCCACTCAAACATGAGGAAATCTGCAGATGCTGGAAATTCAAGCAGCACACACAAAATGCTGGTGGAATGCAGCAGGCCAGGCATCAGGACGCAGGGTCTCGGCCCGAAACATCAACTGTACTTCTTCCTATAGATGCGGCCTAGCCTGCTGCGCTCCACCAGCATTTTGAGTGTGTTCCTTATTTCCACTGTCTTGATAGCATTAAGTTGCAAGTTATTATGAGCACACAAAGCTGCAAGACAGTCTACCGCTCTTTGGTTGCAGTTTATATTTTATATACCTCCATCTGGTCACTTCTCAATCTCCTACATTCTAGGACATTAAGCCCTAGTCTGTGCAGCCTCTCCTTTTAACTTCACCCCTCTCAACATCTTGGTAAATCTTTCATGCACCATTTGTAGATTAGTAACAGGATCACCAAAATTGCATGCAATACTCCAAATGTGGCCTTACCAAGATCTTCAATCGTTGCAGCAGAGCTTGACAACTTCTATACTCCAGTCTATTCTAGACTGGTCAAGGACACAGATTCCATTCCTTAAATATGTTGTAATTTCTTGAAAACTGTGTAATTCAGGACTTAGTGGATAACATGACTGAACATTAGATAATCATGAGTAATGAAAATAATTTGCAGAGTTCATAAATATGAAGCTCAGGAAGGAAGGAATGTATTAGGATGTGTAAGAGTGTTAAAGTGGACATTATTACCAGCTGATAATATTAGCCTTGTGAAGGCTACAAACCCCTTTCACAACTGAAATCGCATTTTCTCTGGTTTGGTTGTGAGTCATGTTGAGCTTTGAGACTGAAGTCAATATTCAATGGTCTTCACTGAAATTGAAAGTGTATTCATTTACACTTTCCTCATACTTGAATTGATATACTTCATAGCAAACTTAGACCATAAGACATAGGAGTAGCTTTAGGCCATTTGGCCCATTGAGTCTGCTCTGCCATTCAATCATGGGAGATTTATAACCCCTCTCAAACCCATTCTCCTGCCTTCTCCCCGCAACCTTTGATGCCCTTGCTTATCAAGAGCTTATCAAACTCTGCTTTAAATATATCAAATAAATTGCCCTTAAATTCCACTGACTTCAGAAATTCTTCCTCATTTCTGTTGTAAAGGGACGTCCTTCTACTCTGAGGCTTTGCTCTCTGGCCCTCTTAGCAGTACAAATTTTGATCATAGATGAAATAGTAATAGAAGAACCCTGACTGGGCAAAAGTTCTAAGTAAATTTATTATCCAAGTGTGTATATGTCACCAACTACCACCCTGAGATTCATTAAAGACTTGATGGATTCTTTCAGAATCTATCTTGATAGTAATAGATTCTCTGGTGTCTTGACCACGGCAGGATTGGTTATGACAGGGTTAACTCAGCAGAGTAAGAGAGGGAGCTGATTGTTATATAGTACCAAGGTCTGTCTCTAGTGCAGAGACAGACTCAACGTCAAAGTAAACTTATTATCAAAGTACATATCTGTCACCAAATACTGTCTTGAGATTAATTTTCTTGCCAGCATTTACAGTACAATTTTGAAAACCCATACATTAACAAAACTGACAAACAACCAATTAGAGCATCATCTGTTGGGGGAAAAGGAATTGTTGACATTTTGTGTCAAGGGGTGAATGGAGAGGGGCGATGGCGAGTACGAAGATGATTTTGCGGTGAGGGGGTGCGGAGTGAAAATAGTGAGACTGTGAATGGAGGGGGAGATGGCCAGTATGAAAGGGGGGGAAGTGAAGCGATGGATGTTATGAAGAGGAGGAGGGGAGGGGTAAAATTAGGGATACTGTGAAGGAAAATGGTGTAATAAGGGCCAGAGGTGCTTGTTGGACTGGGTGGATGGGTACAGGTTGATGGGCAGATCAAGCCAGTAACAGGACTGAGAGGGTTGTGGTTGAGAGACAGGGTGGGTGTATACTAGATGGAGGCAGTGAAAAACTAAAAAGGCAACTGGCAAGGGATAGGGGAGTGGAGGTGAACATTGAGACAGCTGCTATAGTATGATCAGTAGGAACATAAAGCTGATCTGTAATGGAATCTGATGCATGGGAGGGTGTTAATGTAAACCGTAAGGAGAGAGGTAAAGAACAGAAGGAATCAGGACCAGATGTCAAACACCTTGGTTAGGCCTTATCTGAGCTTTGAGTCTGCCAGTAGTTCATTCACAATGTACATGAAATATGAGCACGAGATTAATGCCCGTCCTATAAACCTGCATTACTGGGAAATATCAGAATAAGACAACTTTTAGTACTAACATCCAAAGAGATTTGAGCAAGGTTTTTGATTAAAGGAATTAATTGCATCCTAATCAGGGGCACTGTGTAACCATGATAAGTGATCCTTCTCATCCATCTAACAATGTTTTTGACCCGCTACCATCAGGCATTAGGACAAGAACTGTTAAGAAGGCAACCAGCTTCTTCCCCCAGGGCAGTAGGACTACTGACCTCCCTGCCACCACCCAGTTCTTATCATGTATGAAGCACCAGTAGCATTACACTGTTTACTTTTTAACCTGTATTGTATGTACTCCTTATCATTGGTTAATTTATTTGTGGTAATATGTGTTATGTGCGTGAGTGATATGTACAGTGTGATGCATCTGGAGAAATGCTGTCTCATTTGGAGATTTTCAACAAAACACAGAAACATAGAAATCTACAGCACATTAAAGACCCTTCGGCCCACAATGTTGTGCCAACTATGTAACCTACTCTCAAAACTGCCTAGAATTTCCCTATCACATAGCCCTCTGTTTCTCTAAGCACCATGTACCTATCTCAGAGTCTCTTAAAAGATCTATGGTATCTGCCTCTACCACCATCACTGGCAATGCATTCCATGCACCCACCACTCTCTGTGTGAAAAACTTACCTCTGACATCCCCCTTGTACCTACTTTCAAGCACCTTAAAACTATGGCACCTTGTATTAGCCATTTCAGCTCAGGGAAAAAGCCTCTGGCCATCCGCATGATCAATGCCTTGCATCATCTTATACACCTCTATCTCATCCTCCATTGCTTCACAAAGAAAAAGCCAAGTTCACTCAACCTATTCTCATAAGGCACACTCTCCAATCCGGGCAACATCACATGTACACTTCAGTAAACTTGAACTTGAAAAATCTGTGAGTTCAACAGATTAGGGAGGACCAGGGGACATGAATCTAGGTTGCATACATATAGAAATAGCTTGAATGTCTGGAATTAACTTTCGCAGAGTTGTTGAGCTACGGAACAAGTAGTCTGCTTCTGGTGAAGAAGGCATATGGTCAAGGCAGATGCCTTTGGGAACAAAATAGCAAGTGTTTGCCAGTGCAGCACAAAATAGATCTCGTTTATCTGTGAATTTGTTGCTTTGATGTTGGGCAACCTAGAGAGAATGGATGTAGAGTACTGTAGATATTTCCAGTAGTGGCAGAGCCTAGGAGCAGGGGCATGGTCTTGGAATAAAGGGGCATCCCTTTAGAATAGACGTGAGGAGGAAATTCTTTAGTCAGAGGGTGGTGAAACTGTGGAATTCATCGCCACAGATGGCTGTGGAGACCAGGTAGGTTCTTGATTAGTAAGAGTGTCAAGGGTTTCAAGGTGAAGGCAGAGTAATATGGGAAAAATACTCTTAGTGGTCATTTTATTAGGTACACCTGTATGTTAATGCAAATATCTGATCACCCAATCACGTGGCAGGAACTTAATGCATGAAGGCATGCAGACATGGTCAAGAGGTTCAGTTGCTATTCAGACCAAACATCAGACTGGGGAAGAAATGTAATTTAAGTAACTTTGACCATGGAATGATTGTTGGTGTCAGACAGGGTGGTTTGAGAATCTCAGAAACTGCTGATCCCCTGGGATTTTCATGCACAACAGTCTCTCAAGGTGACAGAGAATGGTTTGAGAAAGAAAAACATTCAGTGAGCTGCATTTCTGTGGGTGGGTGAAAAGGCCTTGTTAATGCGAAAGGTCAGAGGGGAATGGCCAGACTGGTTCAAGCTGACAGGAAGGTGTCAGTAACTCAAATAACCGCACATTCCAAGAGAGGTGCGCAGAAGAGCGTCTCTGAATGCACAATACAACATACATGTAGTGGATGGGTGGTAGCAGCAGAAGACTATGAACATACTCTGAGGCCACTGTATTGGGTTCCAGAGGTGCATAATTGTGCAGGCACTCTGTACAAATCACCCTGATTGAACAGCAGAACCTCCTTTCCAATGGCAGCAGTGAGAAGAGAGCATGGCCTGGATGATGGATGCTGCATTCTTGTGACATTATGCAATGTTTTCAGTGGCCACCTGATACATTATAGTGTTTCATTTGGTATATTCTCGCAGAGAAATAACTCTGCTTTCAGTGGCACTTACTTTTATTTTGCTAAGTAATGGCACTCCTCCCACTTCAGAATCTGACTGCAAGTTCACATTGCAGTTCGGAAAAACGACATACTCCAGTCTGACTTAATGCAGGGATGTAGATTTCAAGATTTCTCAGCTTTGGAAGAAATATTAAATGAACAGTCACTCTGACGTGGAACAGGTCCTGCAGAGAGTTCCCTGAATGCAGGAACATTATTTAGACCTCAGGCAATATCAGTGAAAAATGATTACCCTTGTATTTATATCATTGCTCTTTTTGAAAATCTGCCTTGGAGAAATTGGCTGCTGTGTTTGGCTCCATTAGTTATACTTCAAAGTTCACTGGTTTGTTGTAAAGTGATTCTATCTGGAAATAGAGAAAGGTGCTAAATAAATTCGAGTTAATTTTATTTAGCGATACAGCGCACAGTGGGCCTTCTGGCCCTTTGAGCCACGTCACTGCAGCAAACCCTGACAAACCCAATTAACCCTAACCTAATCACAGGACAATTTACAATGACCGATTTGCCTTTGGACTTGGGAGGAAACTTTGGACTTTTGGGAGGAATCCCACACATTCCACGGGGAGGACATACAGAGGCCCTTTACAGAACTGTGTCAGAATTGAACTCTGCAACTCCCTGAGCAGTAACATTGTCATGCTAACAACTATGCTACTGTGGTGCCCAATTATTTAATTATGAATGAGAATTTTATTATCAATTAGCATGAGAATAGTAACAAGAATAAAAAAAAAACACATAAAAATGCTGCCAACATGAATTCTTTGCCTGGCTTCCAGAGTCAAAGTGATTTAATGCCTAGTACTAATTATTGTTTGGAACAGATGGTGGGGAGTTCAAGTTCAAGTTCTCTGTCATTCAACTGTACATATATACAGCTAAATGAAATAACATTTTTCTGGACCAAGGTACACAACACAATATACATTATTATGTTATATACAATATATACTATATATATATACACACACACGTACACACATATCTAATATAACTCACACAAAACACATAAAGTAATATTACCACAATTAACAAATAATAAGGTGCATTACAAAGCAACTTAAAATGCAGACAGTACATTGCTACTCTTGCTTCATACGTGATGAGGCCTGGGTGGGGGCAGGGAGTTCAGTTGACTCAGGAAACTGCTTCCTGTCCTACGGTAACTCCGGCCCGGTGATGGTGGGACAAAGTGATTTCAAAACAGCAACGCTTGGTTCGAATGGGGACATTTAATCCATTAGTATGTTGAATACCTGCACTGTAAACTGTACTTGTGATTTCTATCTTCGGTGAGTGGTTACCATGAGTAGACAGGAACACAGAGCTGAGATTACCATTTGGTCAGCAATAATCTTAGTAGATGGTGGAGCAGACTTCAGAATTTGAACAGCTGATTTGAACTGCTAATTCAATCTGTTGTGTTGTTTGGGGTGTAGGTGGTGTTGATACACATTGACTATGCTTCGAGAATGTTGTCACTAACCTGCTCTTTAGGAAGGCATGGATCACCTGCTGGCTTTAGGGAAGGGTTGGCATGACTTGGTCCTAGTGAGCCCAGGGGAGTATTGGGGAACAGGGGGTCTCAGGAGTACAAGTTCACTGGAAGCAGCAGCAGATGTTGACAGGGTGGTGAGAACACTATTTGACATGCTGGGTTTCACCATTAAGGGCAACTAGTATCAGAGTTGGGACATTATGTTGCAGTTATTGAAAATGTTGGTGAGACTGCACTTGGAATATTTTTTTGGGGCAGTTTTGGTGACCCTGTTATAGGCAATGTATCATTAAACTGGAAAGGGTGCAAAGAGGGTTTGTGAGGATGCCAGCAGGCTTGAGCTGTAGTGCTAGGCTGGGTCTTTATTCCTTGGAGACTGAGGAGTGAGCTAAAAAGGGGTATAAGATTATGAGGGACAGAGGGTGAACACTCTTAGACTTTTACCCAGGGAAGGGGAACTGAAAACTATGGAGCATTGGTTTAAAGTGAGAAGTGGAAATTTTGAAAGGGTCCTGAGGGATAACTTCTTCATGCAGAGTGTGATACATATTGTATATGGAATGAGCTGCTAGAGGGGAGCGAGTGAGAATTGAGCCCCTAGCTTGCATCCCTGAGATCTGAAAGAATTTCTTCCATGTGTATGGATGCATAACCTACTATCTTTCAAAGTTCCATGTGTGGCCGCACAGTAGCACCGTGATTAGCACCACGCTTTACAGGGCCAACACTAAGCTTGGGACTCATTTCCGACCGTTGTCCGTAGAGAGTTTGTCCGTTCTCCCCGGTGACCGTGTGCGCTTCCCCCGTTTCTCTGGTTTCCTCCCACACACAGGTAGGGTTAGTAATTTGTGGGTGAGCTATGTTGCGACCAGAATTGTGGTGATACTTGTGGACTGCCCAGCAAAATTCTCGCTGATTTTGTTTCATGCAAGTGTTGCATTTCACTGTATGTTTCAATGTACATGTGAAAAATAAAGGCGATCTTTGAATCTCCCCTTGATTATGGAATTGTTCCTATAGGTTGGGAAGTGAAATATGTGATCCAACCTTTCTAAGAAATGAGGGAGAATTACAAACCTGTTAACCAAACATCAGTCGTGGGAAAAATGCCAGAATCTATAATGAAGTACATATTAACAGAAAAAGAATGGAGAATTGGGCGTAATCAGCTTGGATTTATGAAAGGGTAATCATGTTTGACTAAACTATTTAAGACCCATTGAATAGATACGGGTGTGTGTGGGGGGGTGGACTAGTAGATGTTGTACATTACAGATTTCCAATGTATTTCCATATTGAGAGATTGATCAGCAAGGTTAGAACATATGGACTTAGCAGTAATGTACTAGCATGGAGTGAGGACTGTCTAAGAGGCTGAAAGAGAGGGAAGAAATGGACGCTTCTGAAGCTTCCAACCCGAAGAAGGGTTTTGAGGGATTGGTTTGATATGCAAAAGGTCTGCATGATCTACTCTCGGGGACCACTTTATTAGGTACCTCATGTTCCTAATAGAGTGACCACTGAATGTACGCTAGTGGTCTTCTGCTGCTGTAGCCCTCCCACTCCCAAGATTTGATGTGTTGTGCATCCAGAAATGCTCTTCTTCTCTGTTGTAATACATGGTTATTTGAGTTACTACTGCCTTCCTGTCAGTTAGAACCAGTTTGGCCATCCTTCTCTGACCTCTCACATTAACAAAGTATTTTGTCTGCAGAACTGAGGCTCACTGGATTTTATTTTTTTGTTTTTTGTGCCATTTCCTGTAAACTCCAGAGACCTTTGTGCATGAAAATCCCAAGAGATCAGCAGTTTCCTAGAAACTCAAATCACCCTGCCTGGTACCAAAAGTCATTCCATGGTCTAAACCAGTTAGACATTGTTTCTTCTCCATTCTGATGTTCGGTCTGAACAACTGAACCTCTTGACCATGTCTGCATGCTTTCATGCATTGAGTTGCTGCCTCCTGATTGGCTGATTAGAGATTTGTATTAAAGGGTGTACATAATAAAGTGGCAACTGAGTGTTTATCGGTGAAGATTAAATATCATTTTTCAAGTGTGCTTACTGGGCAGCATTGTGAGGAGGATGGAGGATGTAAAGAGGCTTCTGGACGATACAATCAAACTAAAGTTGTGGGTGATATAATGGCAGATTAGATATAATGTGGAAAATGTGGGGTCATGCACATTGGTGACCAGAACAGAGAAACTGAGCAAAATGAAGACAGAGTTGGAAGTGTTATGTTCAAAGGGACCTAGACATCCTTATTTATGTCACTGAAAACTAACGGTCAGTGCAGAAGGTAGTTAAAAGGGTAAAAGGTAGATTGGCTATTGTATTGAGGGCATCCAAATACCAGAATGAGGAAGCAAAGATTAGCTACTTTTGTCACATGTACATTGAAACGTAGAGTGAAATGTATCATTTGTGTCAAATCAGATCAGTGAGGATTGTGCTGGACAGCCCACAGGGGTCTCCATGCCTCCAGCACCGGCATACCGTGCCTTTAGCTCACTAACCCTAACTGTAAGTCTTTGGAAGTCTTACTACAATCACCTTGGATCTTGTTGAGAATAAATCTCGAGTATGGTGTTGTGGTTTCTTGGGCAAAGAGTGAGTTGCAGCAAAGGATCACTGGACTGGTTTCTGGGATGGTATGTTGCTGAATGAGGTGAGCAAAGCTGTGTTTTGTGAGTTTAGAAAAGTGAGACCAGATGTCGTAAAAACCTGCAACATGTTCACAGGATGGATGCAGGGGTTATATTTCCCTTCTTCAATTAATCTCAAGCCTCAGAATCAAAGTGTTCAATCTAGGACCAAAATGAGATTCACTCGCAGGGTGGTAAATCTCTGGAGGTGTTTACCATAGAAGACTGTGGAGGCTCACTAAGTTTACTCAAAACAGAGGTCAGTAGATTTCTGGATATTAGTCAACGCACGGATATGGGGGTAATGCAGGGGAATGGTGCTGAGGAAGATCAGCCACAATCTTGATGAGTGGGAGAGCAGGGACAAGGGGCCAAGGATCCTCATCCTCATTAGCATGTTCTGTGGTCATTATTCAGCACTTGTGGGTGGTGGATATTAGTTGCTATTTATTGGCACTGGCCTGGACTTTTTCCATATCTTATTGCTTTCTGGCAGAAGCTGCCTCGTTACCAGGGGAAGTGTTGTTGTAATTGAACACTGGGCAATTAATAGGGCAATTACTATTAACATGACTGTTCCAACTTTGCTTTATGAGTTCTTGGCTGTCTTGGCTACAACTAGTTTTGGTGAAACTTTTGCTCCAGACAAGGTTTTGTTTAGAACTGTAGTGATTCAGTTTATGTTCTATCATAAGTCAGAGGAACAGAATTAGAATATTCAGCGCATTGAGTTTGTTCCTCCATTCCATCATGGCTGGTTTACTATCCTTTGCTTTTGCCTCCTGTCTGTAACCTTTGACACCCTGACAAATCAAGAACCTGTCAACCTCCACTTTAAATGTACCCAATGACTGCATTCATAAATGTACTCATAGCTGTCTGCAGCAATGAATTCTACAGATTTGCCACCCTCTGGCAAAATAAATTCCTCCTCTGTCCTAAAGGGACATCCTTTTATTTTGAGGCTGTACCCACTGATTCTAGACTCCCCCACTGAATGAAACATCCTCTCCATATACATTCTATCTAGGACTTTCTATATTCAATAGGATTCAGTGAGATCCCCCCTCATTCTTGGCCAGTGAGTACAAGCCGAGAGCCATCAAACACTCATCTCACATTAACCCTGTGAACTTTTCCAAAGCCAGCACACCTTTCTTGGATAAGGGCCCACAAGTTGCTCATAATGCTCCTACTGTGATCTGACCAATGCCTTATAACATCCCAGCATTGCATCCATGCTTTCATATTCTAGTCATATTTTTCTGGAGTCAAAACATTAACAGTTAGCCGAATGACAATTTATGTAATACGGACTAGAAGATTTCCTTCCACAGTAGAAGCAGAGTGTGTATCTGTAAATGATTATGTGCCAGTCTTTATGCATCTCCAACTTGGGGTGTAATACATGCATACTAATTAGCAAAGGCAACGTACAACGAAGTTGATCACTCACAGATATGGCTGGAGACCTACAGCTAGAGGAGAAAGTAGAGGAGAAAGCTCTAGTTCTAAGCCCTTCCTTATTGATGAGAGAGCCCAGCATGACCTTGTTCCCATAACCTATGGACTAACTTTCAAGGACTCCTCATCTCATGTGTTTGATATTTACTAGTAATTTGTTTATTATTATTATATGTATGTTTATTTGTTTTTTTTTGCACATTGATTGTTGTCTTGTTGCGTGTGTTTTTCATTGATTCTGTTGTGTTTTTTGTACTTACTGTGAATGCTCACGAGAAAATGAATCTTCAGTCAGCATATGGAGCCATAGAGTATATGTACTTTGATAATAAGTTTACTTTGAAATTTGAATACACAGCCAGAGGTGCTGAGCGGAGGATCCACCCCGAGGTCCCCACGATTGCAGAACTGGTCTTCAGCTCATTTAAATCGCACCATGAGGTATGAAGAAGTGCTTGAGAGTGTTGGACAGAGGAAATCCCATGGGAGCACACAATGCCCCAGCTTGTGATTCCAAAGGCCTGCACTCCTGACGTAGCTGCCTCCCTACTCAAAATGTTGCAGCTCAAGTATATAAGCTCAAGAAATTCTGCAAGTGCTGGAAAATTTGGGCAGCACACTCAAGCTGTTAGAGGAGCTCAGCAAGTCAGGCAGCATCTATAGGTGGGAACAGTCAACAGGTTGGGCTGAGACCTTTCATCAGGACTGGAAAGGAAAGGGGAAGAAGCCAGAATAGGAAGGTGGTGGGGTGGGAAGGAGACAAGCTGACAAGTGATAGCTGAAAACAGTAAGGTTGTCTGTGGAGAAGACAAATCTCAGAGTTGAATACTGCTAACATTCAAGTGCACTTTGAACCTTTGATATATTGATGCATGGATCTCGGATAAAAACATACAATGTTTTAAGAAGTTATCAGTACTTCAATACATTCTCATACAAAATCATATTACATTCAGAATCAGAATTGTGATAATATCGTACTGTTTTTATAATAAAAACTTTATCATTAAGTGGCCATATTATTATTCATTTAAAAGTGCTTAAAATACATGCAATTGTTCTTTCTCGGGCAATTGGCTGAGATGATTTAGATATCAACACTAATTCCAATTATTCTCCAGGTTTGAACATTTTCTGAAAACTATTCAAAGTGTGAAAACAAAGATTAAGTGGGCAGGAATAAGCACAGTCTGAGTGTGCTTATGCCTGTCGTGCAGTTTATGGGTTGCTGCAAGTCACTGTATAAATGCATAGTGACTCATAGGCTCACACTGTGACCAGGAATTGAAACTGGCAAGTAAGCTGTAGGAAAAGATTGTAAAGTGGCCTGGAATCAGCATCTACCGTGATAATTTCTCATTTCTATGGATGTGCAAATTCCTTCTTAATGGCTGATTTCTACATTTCCTGAAGAAATTGCAACCAGTGTAAAAAAATAACAGAAAATTGGCGTTATTATTTACTGAGGCTAGCTGGAGCTGATGCAGCATGAGGTATTTGAGAACATTTGAAGGTGGGCTGCTAATTGTAATGTGGTGTACAACATGTGGTTTCTTTGTAATTAAATAGCATGCGCATACCATTGTATTCCTAATCACATTTCAAGTGTAGATAGAACAATCAAAGTAATTTTTATCTATTTGGCAGGAATTAGAAATATTTCATTCAGCTCACTAGGATAACACCAGATTAAACTGATGGCAGACTGCTGGAAACCCTGTCATTTGTTTAATCTAGTATTTGATTAATACAAGATTAAATTGAAGATCTGGTATTGTAACATATAAAAGGGTACCAGACAGTCACTGAAGCTAGTGGATATAGAAGTGTTTTTTTTTCAACAAAAACACGTGGCAGGCATTATATTGAAATATTCTTGAAGGAAGAGGCCTCTCAATCCAATATTACATGACATTTTTTATATGTTAAAGATCAAAGGTAACAGTAGTTCAATTCCATAGTTACAGTGAATCTACAATGCTTCCTTTGAATTACATATAGTTTTCACGCACCACCTTCTTTGCACCCAGACTCCAGACACCCAAAATGAATGTTAATCAGCATTGTCATGTTTGCAATCAACTCCAGTCTACAGCACCAGGAAAACTATTGTTCAAGACTGCATTTTAAATTCAATCTTCAATCCATGTTCATATCTAAAGATTGGTTGCTGGTGGAATTAATAATTGCTCTATACTCTAACTCCAGAATTTGCCCTAGCAGTATTAATCAGACTTAACTCATTCATGTTGATCAAGATGCCCACCTACGACTGTCAAATCTGCCCACATTTGGCCTTTTTCCCTCCAAATCTTTCCTATCCATGTGCTTGTCCAAGAGTCTCTAATGGTGTCATTTACATTGTCCTCAACCAGAGGATCAAACAATATCTTTGTGTGGAGATGGGAAATCAGTGTTTCGGGTTGAGATCCTTCATCTCCATCCTTCACTTCTCCCTGAAAGTGGCATCAGAGTTGGGCAAAGTGGTCATAGTGGTGTTTAGCACATTAGGTTTTATCAGACAGTGTGTTGAGTTTGGGGGTTGGGACATTATATTGCAGTGGTACAAGACATTGTTGAGACTGAGCATGGAGTATTGTATACAGGTTCGATCACTCTATTATACAAAAGGTATCATTCATCTGGAAAGAGCGCAAAGAAGATATACGAGAATGTTGCCAAGACTTGAGGGCCTGAATTATAGGGAGGGGTTAGGTAGGCCTATATTCTATTCCTTGGAGCAAACAAGACTGAGGACTGAGGGGTAACAATAAGGAGGTGTATAAAATCATGAGGGTTATAGAGAGGGTCTTTTTGAATTAGAGGGTACGGATTTAAGGTGAGGGTGAAGGATTTAAACAGAAACTGAGGGACAACTTCTTCACAGGGATGGTTATGAGTGTGGAACAAGCTGTCAGAAGAAGTGGTTGAGAAAGTTCCAAATAACAATATTTAAAAGCTACTTGGACAAGTGCATGGATAGGAAAGATTTAGAAGGAAATGCAGTAGGACAAACACTGGCAAGTATGACTCACTTAAGTGGGCATTTTGATTGACGTGAATGGGTTAGGTCCTTTTCCATACTGTATTGCTCTATGACTCAATGATGCTACCGCTTAACCCACTGAGTTCCTCCAAATGCAGCTGAGGTCTCTTTTGTCTCCATTTCTAGAGCATTGTCATGCCTTTATTTCCACATGCAGCCCCGCAGGGTCAGTGCCATTCTACTAGTCACTTTGTTGCTGGGAAATGAGGGGAAAGATTGAAAGGAACCTGAAGGACAAATGGACAGGTGCACGGAAAACAAAGTTTTAGCAGGTTATAAGCCAAATGCTGGCAACTTAGACCGGCTTAGTAGGGCATCTTGATTAGCATAAACATTGTGGGCCCAAGGGCCTTTGTCCATGTTGTACAATTCCATGAACTTAGAACATCAGCCATTACGACTTAGTATAGTTCCTTCAGCCCATGATGTTGTGCCAAACTTGTAATGCACTCTAGATTAATCTAGCCCTTTTCCTCCTATATAGCACCCCCCCCCACCATTTTCTAACATCTACGTGCCTATCTAAGAGTTTCTCAAATGTCCCTAAAGTGCCTCCACCACCACCCCAGCAGGCTGTTCCATGCACTTACATGCTCCGTTAAAAAACAAAAAAATTACCACTGGTACCACTCCCACCCATACTTTCCTTCAATCTCCTTAAAATTATGGCCTCTCCTATTAACCATTTCTATCATGGGAAAAAGTCTCTGGCTATCTACTCCATCTATGCCTCTTATCATCTTGTACACCTGTATTAAGTCACCTCCCATCCACCACCTTTGATTCGGCCAGTGACAGTGGTGTCATCAGCAAACTTAACTGTGCCATTGAAGCTGTGCTTAGCCTCACAGTCATCAGTATAAAGCAAGTAGAGCAGGGGGCTAAGGCCACAGCCTCACGGTTCACTTGTGCAGGAGATGTCAACACAACATTGTGGGCTGAAAGGCCTGTATTGTGTTTACATTCTGTTTTCTATGTTCTATGGGTGCTGGCCGCAGGACATCATCGAACTGTGTTGGCCATCGACTCAAACAACGTTTTGCCCTGTATGTTCGAATGTACATGTGGCAAATAAAGTTAATCGTTATAACAAAAAAATAGAATAGCACTTCATTGGATTATTGGTTAGCTTAGATGCTGTCAAGCTGATTTATTAACTAGTAAATTGGCATCTGACCTATTTGTCTATTTCTGATGAACAGGAGCAATTATGATTGTTATTGACTTCTGTCTCCTCATGAAATCATAATATAAGCCCTGATGTGGCTGATGAGCTCAGCTTCAATTTGAACTGAACCTGCCTCTCAAAGGCAGGGCATTCACACACCGCAGTGCTCCTCCTCCGACCCTTCAACTAACCACTGGAGACTGTCCTTATGGAGTGTTGTGGTGAGTGAAGTTATCCATGCTGGTTCAGGAGGCTGTGGTTGTAGAGTAATAACTGTTCCTGAACCTGACGGTGTGGGACCGAAAGCTTTTGTATCTCCTTCCCAATGGCGGTAGTGAAGAAGAGAGCATGGCCTGGATGGTGGCTTGATAGACGAACTTCCTCCAGGAGGTTGTTGGTTCATTTGTCTTATCTTTACATACATAGAACATAGAAAATAACAGCACAGTGTAGGCCTTTGGCCATTGATGTTATACCAACCTTTTAAGCTACTCTAAGATCATCCAAACCATTCCCTTCTACATATCCTTCCATTTTTTTTCTAGCATCCATGTGTCTATCTAAGAGTTTCTTAAATGCCCTTAATATATTTGTCTCCACCACCACCCCTGGCAGTGTGTTCCATGCACACATCGCTATCTTGTATAGGACTTACCTCTGACCTTTGGGGATACTGTCTGTTAGATGTTGGGTTAATCCAATGTTTCATCTGCTCTCCTGAGTTACAAGGTTCAAGGGCATTGCTCACTCAACAGGAAGGGCATTCTCCCCTCTCCACCCCAAATCCCTTCCCTCCCCCATCTTAGTCAGTATCGTTTAACCAACATCATTGAAATGTGTATGCTCGTCTGATTTTATTACGGGTTAGCAAAAAATGGCTCTTGTTTTTCCCAACACCGCCGTTTAACATTTCCTCAACTGGCCAAAAAAGAGCCAAGGATTAGGCAAGGCGCTTTATGAAATCAGAAACTATGTTTGTCACTCCTGTTTTTGACAGCTTTTCAATTGAGACATTTCAGAGCGGAAGTTCTGGAACAGATTTGTTCACTCATTCTGGAAAAGAAAGACGAGTTGAGTAATAGCTTTGAAAATTGCTTATTATTATTATTTTTAAGGGCTGAGCAAAGTAGCCTTGGGTCTCAAATATAAGTGAACACTTTGAAAATGTAAACACTTAGCCAAAAGTACTTGCAATTGTAATATTTAAGTTCTGTTCCAAAATCTCTTTGAATTCATCTTGTAGGGTGGAAACTGATGAAAAGGCTGTGTGGGTGAGGTTTTTTTCTAACAGAACCTGACAAATTGTAAATGTAAATATTCCTTGTTAAGAGCAAACTCGTAAAAGCTCTGGTACACTCCAATGCCTTGAATTTAACTTACTTCTGTGATGATTTTATCTTGCTGCTGAAATGCAGGACCTCTGATTGTCCTCAAGAGCAATATTTTTATTTCATTAACACTGTCAATGAGTGACGAGGAGAAAGAAATTATTCCGTTTTCACTCTTGTTGGGATGTTTTATCAACCTTTGCATCTCACATACAAAGGCTTCACGTTTCCAGGTTACAGTTATTAATGTTTTATTTTCAAAATGTGATGCTGAATAATACTCACTACTTCACTGCACAAAATCCTGTGCACAGTTGCAATTAATATCAAAAATGCAAAAATCATAAACTCAGCAGCATCATTTTCGATTCATTGGGTTTTATCTGGATGGTAATTTTTTTTGAAAATGTTCACACTGTTTTATAAAATGAAGGAAATCATGGAGGCTATGCACAGAATAAGTCTATTTAACTCTTTAAGAAGGAAATCAGAAGGACAAGACAAGAAATGAGATATCCTTGACAGCTAAGGTAATGTAGAGTCAGAAAAGGTTCTATGAATATATTAAGAATAAAGAGGTAACTCAGAGGAGAATAGGAAGCTTTAAGGATCAGTGTGGTTGTCTGTGTGTGAAACCACAGGAAATGAATGAGATCTTATATAGTTCTTGTCTGCATTTACCATGGAGAAGGTGTTGGAAACCTGTGAGTTCAGGAAAGAAAACAGTGATGCCTTGAAACATTTTGACATTATGAAAGAGAAAGTGTTGACAGTCTTAAAGTGCAGAAGGTTGGACAGATCCCTGGGGCCTGTCTGAGTGCAGCCTTGTGGGAATCCAGAGGAGAAAATTCCTGAGGCCTTGGCAAAGATTTGCCATGGATGAGGTACTGCAAAACTGGAGTGTGACTAATGTTCTGCTTTTACTTAAGAAGGGCTGCAAGGGTAGGTCAGGGACCTGCTGGTGAGCCTGCCATCAGTGGTAGGGAAGTTACTGGACAGAATTCTGATGGAGTCAGTCTGTGTTTAGAAGGACAAGGACTGACTGAGGACTATCAGCACAGTTTAGTGAGTGAGAAATTATATCTAATGTCTCTGAATTTCTTGATGAATGACCAAGAGGATTGTTGAGGGCATAGTAGAAGATGTTGTCTACATAGACTTTAGCCAGAACTTTGACTAGGTCCTGCATGGTAGTTTGGGTAGATTGCATAGAATTCAGATTGAGCTAACCCACTGGATACAAAATTGGGTTTGGTGGTGGGTGTCAGAGTGTGAGTGTGGAGTGTTCCTTTTTCCAGATTGGAGACCTTTGACCAGTGGTGTGTTGTAAAGGGCATTGCCAAACCCCCTGTGATTTTGAAATTTATATTAACAACTTGGATGAAAACGTAGGTGGTATGATGAGCGAGTTTGCATAAAATTTATGGTATTGAGGTTAGTGGAAGTTGCTTAAGGTTACAACAGAATCTATATAAACTGGGAGAATGGGCAAAATAATTGCAGATAGACTTTAACCCTAAGATTATGAACTGATGTACTTTGGGAAGTTAGACCAGGCTAAAGCATACACAGTGAATGGCTGGGTCCCAGGGAGTAATGTAGAACAAGGAGACATAAGGGTACAAGAACACCTTTTAACCACTCAAGATCACGTTAGTTTAACCCTTGGAATTACAGATAGCCATTCAGCTCCTAGAAACAAAGTTGGCCATTCAATCCTGGTTTGGCCATTCAACCTTTTGGAGTCACAGTTGACCATTCAGCTGTAGAAACAGAGTCAGGAACTCAACCTTTCGAACCACAGTTGGCCATTCAACACCTGGAGACAAAGTTGCCCATTCAACCTATAGAGCTCCAGTTTGCTATTCAACCTGTGGAGATGGGTTTGGCCACTTGTGGCCATAGTTGGCCATTTAACTCTTGGAGCCATGGCTGGCATTGAGTTGGAAGTGGCCAATCAGCCACTGGAGAGAGAGGCACTGTCCAACCTCCTATGCTGAAGCTGGCCATTCAATCCCCAGAGCCTATTCCTGCACTGAGTTTAACCATAACCAACAAGTAACCTAGTTTTATTTTCATGTAGACATTGCTTTTAAGCTCACCAGCTGAAGCAGAACTGGTAATGAGCTGAGGCCATTAAACATGCGTCTCTCAGGCCAATAAATAATCAATCATGTTTGCGTAGCTAGCTGGTCCAGGTAACAGCTCTGCTCTTTTCTTGAGGTTGACATGATAAAGTGTAGGTGCCTGTGGGATAACATAAATGTGTAGCTATGCAGAAACTGTCGAGATACAGTGATTTCTGGAAAGCTTCATCACCGTAAGCCTAGAACATATACAAGCAGAATTAGGCCATTCTTCCATCGTGTCTGCTCTGACTATATCACCAACTCAACATCCATTCAAATACAATGGGCATCTGCTGAGAACATGTGAGAGAATTTATGTTTGTAATGGCAGTGCCATTATCATTATTGCCCAAGTATGATGTTCAGCATAGTTTATAAAATGTTAATCAGCAGGGATTGAATATTGAAGGCACTGCAGAAATAAAATTAAATAACTGTTTTCTGTTTTGAGACAGAGATAGAGTGCAGGACAGGCCTTCCCAGCCCATCAACTCTCCTTTCCTCACCTGTCTGCTCCTCCTGCAGCCCCTCCTCCTTCCCTTTCTTTGATGGTCCACTCTCTTCTCCTAGCAGATTCCTTCCTCTCCAAATCTTTACTTTTCCCATCCACCTGGCTTCAATATCACATTCTAGCTATCCTCCTTCCCCCTCCCTCTACCCTTTTATTCTGGCATTTTCTCCCTTCCTTTCCGGTCCTGAAGAAGGGTATCAGTCTGAAACATTAACTGTTTATTCATTGTTTGATCTGCATTTAGTGCGTGCTACTTTGGATTTCCAGCATCTGCAGACTTTCTACTGTTTATATTTAACTCTAGCCTAATCAAAAGACAACTTACCTACTAACTGGTACATCTTTGGACTGTGAGAGGAAATCAAAACACTGAGAGGAAACCCATGTGGATCATGGGGTGAACGTCTCAACTCCTGGTGCTGGATGATTCTGGAAATAAGATCAAAAAAGAAAGTTCTGCAGCCCTCATTGTCTCAAACAGCATCAGTGGGGTCATAAGTAGTTAATGGTTCTAATGTTTACCTGGGGTCGACAAAATACAGGTGGTGGTGGAGATGAACAGGTGATTACTGGGGAAATAAAGAGAGAGAGGTCTGCATTCAGAGATCATTGAGGGTGGCACTGTGTAAAGCAGATTGTAGGTCAGGGAGGAGAGGATCTTGAAACCACAGATGGAGACAAAATAAAGGTGGCTTGGTATGAGAGGCTCTCCATCTGGTCTGGAGGAGCCTGACACTGGAATAGTGTCAAAGCTTAACTGATTTTGAAAGATCAGAGGATCTACTTTATACACCATTAGCAGTGACCACTTTATTACGTACAGCTGTTGTCTTCTGAAACTGTAGCCCACCCACTCCATGTGCTGTGCATTCAGGGATACTCTTCTGCACTCCATGGTTATGCGTTGTTCCTTCTTGTGCCGTGTGGCACTTTTGCCCTTTCCTTAGCGTTTGTGCAGGTCAGATCATTACATAGTGCATTGAGGTAGAATCAGGTAAAACAACGATGCAAAATAAACTGTAAAGGCTACTGAAAAAGTGAAGTGAAGGTAAACAATAAAGTGCACGATCACAGCAAGGTAGATTGTGAGGTTAAGATTCCATCTTATCGTACAAGAGGTCCATTCCAGAGTTTGGCAGCAGCTTAATTGAAATTGTTCGAGCCTGGTGGAACACGCTTTCAGAATAGGACACTATCAAGGGTACGGTATGCTCCTGTGATGCTGCAAGGAAGTTCTTCATCGTACCCCTTTCTTCACTGTGCTTCTCCATTTGATGATAAGCTTGATTCATGAAGGGGGTCAGAGCTCACAGTAGGAGAAGAGCTGGTGTTCAATGTGGGAGTTGGAAGTTGGACATTGTAAAAAGCTTGAAAAACTGCAGGGATGGTTGTAAGAAGAAACTGGCATTGGGAGTATGACAAAGTGGTCTGCTTGCTATGCCCAGAGCAAATGTTCCTTTTGGTTCATGTTTAGCACTGTACATTCACATATCACTGGGTAAAATATTGATTAGGTTGTACATGCAGTATTGTGTACAGTTCCGGTCACCACGCTACACAAGGATGTGGTAGCACTAGGGTGAGAGCAAGATGTGCGCCTTGAACTGTATTGGATCAACTGCAAGAACGTGGCAAGTGTGTACGCAGCCAGTTGATCACATGGTGAATCAGTTGGTCTTCCTGTGCACGCGAGGCCCTCTCTTTTGGGGCAGTCTTTCGAGTGCCTATGGTTCGTTGCCCCCACACTGTAAGTTGCCCCTTGTGTATAGTGACTCAGTGAAATCATTTAATCCTACTGTTCCACTGCCGTTCTTGCTCTGCACCTATGTAACACTTGTAGATAGTTCCCGAAAATTTTGGAGTTGGCAGTGGGTAATTAAGACAGCAAATGTCCATGTCCTTTATTATGAGAGTCAAAAGTAAAGATTACCAATAATAATTATAAAGGATTCGCTGAAGCCACCATGCGCAATTTTGATCTCCTCACCTTGGTATTGGAGATGATTTAAGAGTCCCCTGGAGTAGTAGGCCTTTCACACAGTGAGTGACTAATTCATCTCCAGAATCAGAATCAGGTTTATTTTCATAAAATGTGTTGCTTTGTGGCTGTCGGTGACTGCATTATTAAACACTGGGTTATATGTGACTCCAGAGCCATCAGTACAGATAACTCTACTGCAGAAAATTTGGAGCTACTATGGACAATCTGGTACTTGTCAGTGATTCCACATCCTGTGACTGAATAAATGAAGTATGCCAAGTATTTATCACAGTATTAATTATCTTTTGTACTCACAGTATTAATTATCTTTTGGAGCGTAGAAGGTTGAAGGTTGAGGGGGGATTTGATCGAGGTATTTAAAATTTTGAGAGGGATAGATAGAGTTGACGTGAACAGGCTGTTTCCATTGAGAGTAGGGGAGATTCAAACTAGAGGACATGATTTGAGAGTTAGGGGGCAGAAGTTTAAGGGAAACACGAGGGGGTATTTCTTTACTCAGAGAGTGATAGCTGTGTGGAATGAACTTCCTGTAGAAGTAGTAGAGGCCAGTTCAGTTGTGTCATTTAAGGTAAAATTGGATAGGCATATGGACAGGAAAGGAGTGGAGGGTTATGGGCTGAGTGCGGGTAGGTGGGACTAGGTGAGATTAAGGGTTCGGCACGGACTAGGAGGGCCGAGATGGCCTATTTCCGTGCTGTGATTGTTATATGTTATATAAAATGGCAGAAATTAAAAGAAGGAAACTGCCATTGCCAGTATTTACAGAGGCACTGTAGAAAGCTTGGTTGAGCAACTGCTCTGTCCTACACCACAAAAAAATTGCAGAGAGTTGTGAATCACACAAAATGGCCTCTGTCTACACTTCCCTCTGCCTTGGGAAAGCAGCAAATGTGACCTCCCAACATGGTCAATATCAGAATCAGGTTTATTAACACTGTCTTATTTGATGTGAAAATTGTCACTTTGTGGCGGCAGCAGCAGGGCAGTGCAAAGACATAAATTACTGTAAATTACAAAATAAATAAATAGTGCACAACAAAAGAATAGCTAGGTAACGTTGACAGATTCATGGACCATTCAGAAATCTGATGACAGGGAAGAAGCAATTTCAGAATCATTGAGTCTGGATCTTCAGACTCCTACCTCCTCCCCGATGGTAGTAATGAGAAAAGAACACGTCCCATGGTGAGGGTCCTTTGATATGGATGCTGCTGCCTTGAAGCGCTTCCTGTTGGAGATGTTCTCAATGATAGGGAGGGTCGTGCAGGTGGTGGAGAGACCCTCCACGGCTTCTTGCAATCTTGTGCACTGGAGTCGCCATACAGGCTTTGATGCAATCAGTAAGAATGCCCACCGTTGTACTGGACATCAATAGAAAGGTGCAAGAGTTTTTATTGACTCTCCTGTCCCTATCTCCTGTTTGACAGAAGATTAAAAAGCTCGAATGTGTGTACCATCAAACTCAAAGAAAATTTCAGAAGAAAATTGAATGCAAGGATATAGTGTTCCAGCTACAGACACTTTGCAGTGCAGGTAGAAAAACAACATGCAAGGGTCAAACGAGGTAGATTGGCATTAATCTCTAGCATACGAGAGATCCCTTCAAAGGATTGACAAAGTCTCCAAAGTTTGCTCCCTTCCTAGGATGTCCAATGTTTTCTTGTCTACAAATAGTTTATAAGTTCAAACCAAATTTTTTATTAAAATCCATATACACTATATGCAAACCTAACGTTCATTTTCTTGCATGCATTCACAGTAAATACAAGAAACAAAATAGGGTCAATGAAAGACCACACCAAGAAGGATGGTCAGACAATGTTAGTGGTGAACTTCGGAAGAAACTTAGCCAGGGGGATTGAGAATTTGTGTTATCTATGAGTAATTTGGTACAGTGCAGTCAATGCTTCCAGCTGAAGTTATAATTGATGCATTATTTCTAACCATGGATGCTTGTAATTGGTTAGTTAGTTAATTAATTTAGTTCATAATTTCATTTGTCTCAATAAAGGCCCCCCATTGGTTGGGTAATCATGCATGTTGTGTCTCGGCAGTCTACGTGATATGCAAGCCTGGGCAGTATGATATAGAGAAAAAGCTGTTTTGCTCATGTAGCAGGCTGCCCCTCTCCATGCAGCTGATGAATCCAAGGAACAGCAGAGACTGATACACTTTGGCAGGAGCCCCATTGCAGTTGTCAGCCAGTGTTGAACTCAATGTAGGCCTCCCATAGGGATGCAAGCTCTGGATTTTTCCCTCGGGGTTTACTCTCGAAGCCTTTCCCATGAGTGGGAATAACTGCAAGGCAGCAAGGGTTTGAGGTCAGAGCTTTCTTTCTCCTAGATGAGCTGCCAACCATGGCTGATGAGCCCCATCTGCCCATCTGCCTCATTAGTTGTTAGTAACACCAGCAACTGAGTAATGAACGCTAACATATGAATAGTGTTTGATGGCTTTGCGTCTGCAGGTTAGAAGAATGAGTGGGAGTGGGCATCTCATTGAAGCCTATCAAATATTGAAAGGCCTGGATAGAGTGGATGTGGAGAGGATGTTTCCTATGGTGAGAGAGTGTCTCGGACCAGAGGGTACAACTTAGGAATACAAGGCTGTCCCATTAGAACAGAGATGAATAGGAATTACTTGAGCCAGAGAGTGGAGAATCTGTGGAATTCATTACCGTAAATGGCTGTGGAAGCTAAGTCATTGGGTGTCTTTAAGACAAGGTTTGATAGGTCTTGATTATTGCTGGCATCAAAGGTTATGGGAGAAGGCAGAAGAATGGAATTGAGAGGGATAATAAATCAACCGTGATGGAATGGTGGAACAGACTCAGTGGGCTGAATGGCCTAATTCTGTGCCTCTGTCTCATTGTCTTATTTTAGAGAAGGTGGTACGTGAGGTTTACTGTCCAACAGAACATTGATTCACCTGACAACATCCTCAGGTGCATCAGTCCTCACCTGGACGAATGAAGTTCTCATAACATGAGATCCTGAACACAATCCAGGCCAAAAAGAGGATGCTTGGTTGCTGCACAATCGTCCTGTTAGACTCTTTGTGGTAACTTATTTTCTATTCATTCTACTTCTCTTCTAATATTTATATCTGTGCCCGTGTAATGCAACTGTGACACTGTAACTTCCCTTGGGATTAATAATGTATCTATCTATCTCAAGTCAAGTCACCTTTTATTGTCATTTCGAGCATAATTGCTGGTACAGTACACAGTAAAAATGAGACAATGTTTTTCAGGACCATGGTGCTACATGAAACAGTACAAAAACTACACTGAACTACGTAATAACAACACAGGAAAAAAATGGCACTAGACTGCAGGCCTACCCAGGACTGCGTAAAGTGCACAAAACAGTTCAGGTATTACAATAAGTAAGAAACAAGACAATAGGCACAGTAGAGGGCAGTAAGTTGGTGTCAGTCCAGGCTCTGGGTATTGAGGAGTCTGATGGCTTGGGGGAAGAAACCGTTGCATTGTCTGGTTGTAAGAGACTGAATGCTTCGGTACCTTTTGCCAGACGGCAGGAGGGAGAAGAGTTTGTATGAGGGGTGTGTGGGGTCCTTCATAATGTTGTGCTTTGCAGATGCAGTGAGTAGTGTAAATGTTTGTAATGGTGAGAAGAGAGACCCTGATGATCTTCTCAGCTGACCTCACTATCCACTACAGGGTCTTGCGATCAGGGATGGTGCAATTTTTGAACCAGGCAGTGATGCAGCTGCTCAGGATGCTCTCAATATAACCCCAGTAGAATGTGATGAGGATGGGGGGGGGGGTGGGAAATGGACTTTCCTCAGCCTTCGCAGAAAGTAGAGATGCTGCTGGGCTTTCTTTGCTATAGAGCTGGTGTTGAAGGACCAGGTGAGTTTCTCCGTCAGGTGAACACCAAGAAATTTGGTGCTCTTAACGATCTCTACCAAGGAGCCGTCTATCTTCAGCAGAGAGTGGTCACTCTGTGCCCTCCTGAAGTCTATCTCTATCTAAACATTCATTCCCTCCATCACAGTGCTAGATCCCAGCGTACACTAACTACAAAATGTCTTGCTATTACTCAACCAGATTATTCCAACAGCCCCTCCCAAATCTATGACATTTAGTACTATGAATGAAAGGGAAAAGAGAAGAATGGTGCTCCCATTTACCTACTCTTCATTGTGCTACTAGTCCAGGTTTGGGAGATGTTGTTACAGGATATAGGACTGAAACCTCTGTAAGAAATATGAAGAAAAAATGTTGGACTCAAAAATATGATAGGTCAGCAGAATACTTTGGCGTAGACAAACACAAATGGCTGGAGGAGCTAAATAGGTCAGGTAGCATCTATGGAAAGGAATAAAGAGACAATGTTTCAGGCTGAGAGGCTTCGTCAGGACTGGAAAGGAAGGGTGAAGGAGGTCCCCCATTCTTCTCCAGCCACCATTCCTTTCTCCCTTCTTTCTCCTTCCTTTCCAGTCCCGATGAAAGGTCTCGGCCTGAAACATTGATTCTTTATTCGTTTCCATAGAATGCTGCCTGACCTTCTGAGTGCCTCGAGATTTTGTGTTTATTTATTCTGGATTTCCAGCATCTGCAAAATCTCTTGTGTTTATAATATTTTGACAGAACCTTCAGCACAGTCTGTCAGAACTAGTTCTTAAATAACTTATTACTGATGCAGAAGGTGGTTTATCCAAATTCCTATGTCTTGTCATAACTTGAAAAGGCATCTATCATTCCACGTCTACAAGGACCACTTCTGACATTAATGGATAAACTAGTGTCATACCCAGCAGTCACTGGAGATCTATACTGACTGCTAATGAAGGGTGCCTAAGCAATAAACTTGATTCAGTGTCCCTTTTCCAGCACTTTTTTTAAAGTCAGACGTCAATTTCACTATCCAAGTGGGGAAAAGATTTAATTTTGTGACTTTTTAAAAGCAACATAATATATCACTGCTATTTCTCTGACAGAACTTGAAACTTGGAAAAGCAAATATTAATGTGTAAATAGGCACTGAGCCAGATCTCCCTGGATTGGGCATCCTGTCTGAATTTGCCAGTCACTGTGTCTGCTTGCTTGGAGAATTTCAGATGTGGATGGGCAGGTGGTAATTTGTAATTAGTTTATTATTATCACATGTAGCGAGGTACAGTAAACAGCTTTGTTTTGTATAACATCTATGCAGGTCATTTCAAGCTTTCTGCACATTGAGATGTTAGAATTGGAAAAGCAATAGAAGAAAGTAGAATATGATATAGGGTAAATGCAAGCAGGGTTTTTTCCACTGAGGTTAGGTGGGGCTACTGCAAAGGTTGTGGGTTACGGGTGAAAGGTGAAAAGTTTAAGGGGAACATGAGAGGAAACCTTCACTCAGAGGGTTGTGAGAGTGTGGAACGAGCTGCCAGTGCAAGTGGTGCATGCACTCTCACTTTCACTGTTTATGAGAAGTTTGGATAGGTACATGAATGGAGGGCTATGGTCCCGGTGCAGGTTGATGGGTGTGGGCAGTTTAAATGTAGACTAGATGGGTAGATGGGCCTGTGTCTCTGCTGTATTCTTCTGTGTCTTTATGGTGTTACAGAGAAAGTGCAGTGAGGGTGGACAATAAGGCACAATGAGGTAGATTGCAAGATTAAGAGACTTTATAATGCAAGAGGTTTATCAGGAGTATTACAACAGCGGGATAGAAGCTGTTCTGGAACCTGGTGATGTGTGGTTTCAAGTGTTTGTATCTTCTGCCTGACTGAGAAGGGGAGAAGAGAGAGTGACCTGGGTAGAAGGAGTATCTGATTATGTTGGCTACTTTCCTGGGACAAGGAAAGTAGCAAGGAGGGAAGGTTGGATTTTGTGATAGGTCGAGCTGTGGCTGCAACTCTCTGCAAAAAAACTTTCTTGTGGTCACAGACAGAGAAGTTGCTAAACCAAGTTGAGGAGGATGCTCTCACTTGGAGAAGGTCAGGGGAGGGGCGGATGGCAAATCTCCTTTGGTGCTACGCAAGTTGGTAAGTTGATAGGGTTGTTAAGCAGGTGTATGGTGTGTTGGCTTTCATAAGTCTAAGTGAGTTCAAGAGCCGCAAGGTACTGCTGCTACTCTATAAAACCCTAGTTAGGCCATATTTGGAATTTAGTGTTCTGTCCTGGTTACCTCATTGTAGGAAGTACGTGGAAGTTTCAGAAGGGGTGCAGAGGAGATTTACCAGATGCTTTCTGGATTGGAGAGCATGTGTTATTGGGAATACTTGAGCAAGCTAGGGTTTTTCTCTTTTGATTGAAGGAGGATGAGAGGTGACAATAGAGGTGTACAAGATGATAAGAAGTATAGATCGAGCGGATAGCCAGAGACATAAATGGCTAATATGAGAGGACATAATTTTAAGGTGATTGGATGAAGGTATAGGAAGAGTGTCAGATGTACAATTTTACACAGAGAGTGGAGGATGCATGGAACGCCCTGCCAGAGGTGGTGATAGAGGCAGAACACTTGAGGGACATTAAAAAAAAACCTCTTAGATAGGCACATGGATGATGGAAAACTGGGAAGGGAGAGTTAGATTATAAAGTCAGCACAACATTGAAGGCTGAAGAGCCTATGCTATGCTCTATGCTCTATAACATCTACATGGTTGGACCAGAACTAATAAATGGTGATATTTACTTTTAGGAAATTGAAGTTGTTGACCCTCTGTACATATGCGGCATTGATACCTACAGGGGCATATGTACTACTCCCTAACTTGAAGTCAATGATCAACTCTTATGTTAACATGGTTTGCTGGTGTGGGAAAAGTTGTTGTCATGACCCTTCTTCCCGTAATCTCGTTCACTTTTTGAGTTCTGGCTCAATAGGTGGTGTCATCTGCAAACTTGTGGATGGACAGAGCAGAATCTGGCCATGCATTCAGGAGTGTACAGTGAGTAGAGCTAGGGCTCAGAGTACATGCTTGTGGGGCACCAATGTTGAGAATGAGCATGGAAGAAGTGTTGTTGCTCTTCCTTACTGCTTACTGTCTGTTAGCCAGGAAGTCAAGGATCCACTTGCAGAAGGAGATGCTGAGCGCCAAGTCTAGGATTAGGGACATAAGTTTGCTTGAAGGTATAATTTAGAAGGCAGAGATGTTGTCAATACGAAGGAGGTGAACCGACCTCCCCTGCAACTGGCAAGCATATCAAGTCAGATCGGACTTCAGGTAGAGAGTTGGTTTCAGGCAGTGTGTTGTGAATCACTACCATAAGACACCCCGATTTGCCTTCCATAGCTTGTCTCTGGGAGTAGCTACTGAAGGATCATGTAGGGTCTAGGTAGGACAGCCATTTAAAACTATGGGTGACCATTTTAAAAATAACATGTATTTGGAGGTAGATGACTTGCATCAAAGAGATTTGATGTAACTAGTTAACGAAAGATCCTATTTCCTTTCTGCTGCCACTTAGTGACACTACTGTACTTATACCACTGAGACAAAGCTTAGACAAAGACCGAGTTATTGTCCGGGAGCAGGGAGAGACCTTATTATTCAGTGCGAATCAGGTGGTAATAATTCACCAATGAACACTCTCTGCTCTTTGAAATAGTTCAAAGTACATGCATGTCACCATATACAACTCCGAGATTCATTTTCTTGCTTGCATACTCAATAAATCCAGAACAGAATAATAACCATAATAGAGTCAATTTTTAAAAAAACTCACCAACTTGGGCATTCAACCAGTGTGCAAAAAACAATAAATTGTGCAAATACGAAAATAAATAAATGATAGTAATAAGTAAATAACAATAAATATCAAGAACATGAGATGAGGAGACGTTGAGTCCATAGGTTGAGGGAACATTTCAATGATGGGGTGTCTGGTTCAAGAACTGATGGTTGAGGGATAATAACTGTTCCTGAACCTGGTGGTGTGGGGCATGATGCTCCTGTAACTTCTTCCTGATAGCAGCAGCGAGAAGGGATCATGATCTGGGTAGTGGGTGTCCCTTATGGTGGATGCTCTTTCCCGTGACAACACTCAATACAAAGGCACATACATATGTTTGGACTGTGAGCCCGCTTTAAGGCAGAGTGCTTCATTGTCAATTGTACAGTGTTTGTATGAAACTTTGGCAGTCTGGCACTTGATGCAAGGCTTCAGTCACTGGTCTGTGCTGTTATGAGTATCAGCAATGGTTGACTGAATTTTGCCATTTCATGAACAATAGACAGTATGTGCATCTTTTGCATTTTAAATTTCTTCGAGGATGTTCTACAGAATGAGCTTCTCCCCTCATTTTACACTGGCTATTTGCCCCTTACCCTTGTCCCCTCTCTGCCTTTATCATATCCTTCAAGTGTTGTTCCATGAAAGAAGGCCAATGGGAGCACTCACTCTGACTCCCGCGTAACTTACAATTATTATTACAATCCGGACGGATGAACACTATCTGCTGTTTGAGCTCAACAGGTCCATTTGTATTAGTAATGAAGGCAAATTTATTGTCAGCATTCATTTCAAGAAAATTAGAATATAGAAGCAGGGATGCATTCCTGTGGCTTTATAAGCCGCAGGTCAGAGTGCACTTGGAATATTGGGAGCAATTTTGGACCCCTTTTCTGTGGAAAGGAGAAGATGTAGCCGAGGTTCACAAGCACGATCCTGGGAATGAAAGTCTTCATGTATGAGAAGAACTTCTTGCTTCTGCGCCTATACTTGTTGAAATTCAGAAGGCTGGAGGGAGGCCTGCTTTAAAACCTTCTGAATAATCAGAAGGACTGATCAGTTAGGGTGTCAAAGGTTACAGGGAAAAGGCAGGAGACTAGCGTTGAGAGCCAAAACTAATCAACCATGATGGAATGGTGGAGCAGTCTCAGTGGGCTGAATGGCCTAAATCAGCTCCTGTGTCTTGGGGACCTGACAGCATGGCTGTGGATTGGTATTAGCTTAGTTTCCTCTTACTTCTCTGCAGCTATTCTCGTGTATTCTGTCGCGCTTGTTTGGCATCTCATTATTTTTGGCCACCGTTTGCCACAAAAGATTAATTTGCTGCAGCCAGTTAACCTGACAGCTCATCTTAGGATGTAGAAGGAAAGGTTGATTGGATCAGTAGACTGTAAAAATTCAGAATGGCCCTTCTTGTTAATATGGTTCAGTTTGCACAGTGTAATCTGCTTCTAAGTACCATCACCCCCTGCTCCACACTACAAAGCAAGATGCCTTCAATTGTTATTATAACCATAGCTGAAACAGTGACTTCTTAAAAACCTTAATAAGACTAGAGAATGTCAAAGATCACTCCCTTTATCTGGTTGGTCGCAGTGCCCAAATGACTTGGTCTCTCATGTTGCTTTTCATTGTATACTTCAGAGAAGCAAAACAGCATCTGGTGATGCTCACTGCTTTTGTGGCCCAAGTTCGATCATGACCGACGACACTACTATGTTCAAAGTTCAAAGCACATTTATGATCAAAACATTTATGTATTATACAACCTTATTATACAACATGGAAACCCAAATGAACCCATTAAAAAAGACCACAAAAACACCCAATGTGCAGAGAGAAAAACAAATTGTGTAAACAATAAAAGAAAGCAAACAGCATACAGAAGTGAAGTTTACTGAAATGATTTTAGGGCTGGCAGACTCACTTTCGATGACTCTTTGCAACTTAAGTTCTCAGTATTCTTTTTGCACTGTTTGTGCTTTTTTCTGCAAATTATTTCTCAGTCATTGTTTTAGTTTTAGTGTAAAATTCTATTGGATTTTTCTCCTGTAAAAAAAAATGAATCTCAAGTGGCATATAGTAAAGTATAAATAAATACTTTGAGAATAAATTTACTTTAACTTTGGATTTTAATGGTAACACGAGGGAAACACGATGGATTAGAGTGGGATTGGGGTGTCCAGTATGTAATCGCCATTACAAAGAAAGCACAGCAGTGCTTCACTTCCTTAGAAGATTTCAAAGATTCTATGTGACATCAAAAACTTTGAAACACTTCTATAGATGTGTGGTAGAGAGTATATTGACTGGTTGCATCATGACTGGTATACAAATGCCAATGCCCATGAATGGAAAAGCCCACAAAAAGTAGTGGATACGGCCCAGTCAATCATGGGTAAAGCCTCCCCACCATTAAGCACATCTACACGGAACAATGTCCACGAAATCAGGGACCCACACCACCCAGAACATACTCACTTCTTACTGCTGCCATCAGGAAGAAGGTACGGGCGCCTCAGGACTTGCACCAGCAGGTTCAGGAACAGTTATTACCCCTCAATCGTCAGAATCTTGAATCAGAGGGGATAGTTTCACTTAACTTCACTCACTGCAACAATGAACTGTTCCCTCAATCTATGGACTCACTTTCAAAGACTCTTCATCTCATTTTATTGATATTTATTGTTATTATTTTGTTTGTATTTTCACTGTTTGTTTTCTTTGCACATTGTCAACTCGACAAATGTCCGTCTTGTTGTATGCGGTTTTCCACTGATCCATTTTTGTTGCTTTGTCATTACCGTGAATGCCCACGAGAAAATGAATTTCAGGGTTGTATGTGTGAGTACTTTGATAATAAATTTACTTTGAAATTTTGAACTTTGATTTGTGGAAGAAATATTGGGTGATTGATGTGGACTCAATGGCAGTGAATCCTGTTTCCATTCAGTATCTTTCCCCAACTTCATACCTGAACGAAAGCTGAAAGATATTTATCTGACTTCCATAATCCTTCTGAAAGCCAGCAAATTTACTGACTGTGTTCTGGGTTCCTGGAAAAATAATAAGTAAAACATAGGAGGTGCACATACCCCTAAACTTGCTGGCTTTCAGAAGGCCATACACATACATTCTTAATGTTAAAGTGTAAGTATGTGTGGACGTGTCCATATCATTGTATTAAACATGTTTTTGGATGATCATTGTAAGGTCTATGGAGGGGAATCATTTCCTTTTAGGCAAATCTCTGTGGATTATCAGGAGTTATTTGAAATCAGCATTTTAATGCCAGACTTACTTAATTCACAGTACATCAATTTCCCTTCACCTGCAGAGTGAAAGAAGATTTGAGTCAAAACAGAGATGCTCCTGATCAATACTGACAACTGAAGGCATGAATATATCATATTATTTAAGGATACAACATGATAACAGGCCCATCCAGCCCAAACAAGACGATGGAAGCACTCATCAATGGACAGAGACATAAGACCATAAGATATCGGAGCAGAACTAGACCATTTGTCTGCTCTGTCATATTATCCTGGCTGATCCATTTCCTTCACAGCCCCAATCTCCTGCCTCCTCCCCATATCTCTTCAAGCTTGACTAATCACTAATCTATCTACCCACACCCAGTGACTTGGTCTCCACAGCTGACTGTGGCAAAGAATTCACCACTCTCTGGCTAAAGAAATTCCTCCTCATCTCCATTATAAATGGACATCCCTCTATGCTGAGGCTGTGTCCTCTGGTCTTAGACTCCTCCACCATTGGAAACGTCCACTCCACTTCCCCTCTCTCAAGGCCTTTCAACATCTAATAGGTTTCAATGAGATCCTCCTTCATTCTTCTGAATTCCAGTGAGAACAGACCCAGAGCCATCAAGAGCTCCTCACGTGATAACCCTTTTATTACTGGAATAGTTTTTGTGGACTTCCATTCAACCCTCTGCAATGTCAGCACATCCTTTCTCAGATAAGGGGCCCAAAACTGCTCACAATGCTTCAAGTGAGGCCCCACTAGTGCCTTATAAAGCCTCAACATTACATCCTTGCTTTTATATTCTAGATTTCTGTGTTACTATACAAATTTCTGAGGTTTTTTGCTTTTATCAGGCAACGATCTGCTGCGGATTTGTGTTTTGGCTTCCGGCAGGGTACAGGCTGTACAGGCCATCCCTGGTTACAACGCTTGAATTATTGGGCGCTCCCTCATTAGGATGCGCTATCGTGCTATTGTTGAATTCACAAGTTCAACAAGTGTGCGTAATTGATCACAGATTCAGTTTCAGGTTTATTTACGTAGAAGCATGAAGTGAAAACAGCCAACAGACCCAAGGATGGGCTGGGGGCAGCCCACAGGTGTCAGCACACAGTCTGACACCAACATAGGAGCATGCTTTTCTTCCCTGCCATCCACCCACACGAGACTACAAGACTCTAGTCTCCAGACTCCAGGCTTCTACAGTCGGGTCTGGCTTTTGGACTTCCGATCGACCTATAGGCTTCGATCTGTCGGATAAACTCTCTCATCAGACTTACGTGCTTTGGTTACAATATCGTGGTGGTACAGTTACCATATTGAGTAATTTTTGTGTTTTTTCTGTTGCGTCCTGGTGATTTTGTGATCCAAAGGTTCTTTGGAAGTAAAAAATAAAGCATAAAACTTGTTCGTTATGGCCATTTGTTATAAGAATGAAGAATGAGAAAAGAAAAAAAAAAGGGAATAAAGTCAAGGTCATCCTATACAATAATCTAGTTCAGGCTGTGCATACTGTGCTCAAGTCTTAGGCACCCTAGCTTTATACATGTGCCTAAGTCTTTTGTGCAGTACTGTGCATAAAAATAAAACACTCTGATAACCACTGAAGTAATCAGATTTAGTAGTATGACACCTACTGCAACTTCTGAGAAAATACAGAATCAGCTGTACTAAATTACTGAAAAAATATACTGAACAATTACATGTACAAGGGTGATTATGTACAAGTACAAGCAAGCATAAGAAATGTTAAACTCCGAGAATAATAACAACTTTACACTAACGTTTCCATTTTAAACTAACGTTTCCATTTAAAAATTTCCACATGATTGTCACATTATTCAGCTTTGCAGAACAACAAATTTGTTGACATTGGTCTGTGATAATAAACATGATTCAGTTTCTCAAAGTTATGAGTTTGAAGTAAATTTATTATCAGGTACATGTATGTCATCATCGACATTCCCTTGCAGGTATTCACAGTGGAACAAAGAAATACGGTAGAATCAATGGAAAAAATGGCACCCGTACAAATTCAGACAAATAACCAACATGCAAAAGAAGACAAGTTTCAAATAGATTTTAATAAAAAACAAATAACAGTCACAAATAAATAACTAATACTGAGAATATGAGTTGCAAAGCCCACAGGTTCTAAATTAAGTTCGGAGTTGAGGTGAGCGAAGTTCTCCATGCTAATTCAGGAGCCTAATAGTTGAACATAGAACATAGAACATAGTACAGCACATTACAGGCCCTTCAGCCCACAATGTTATGCCGATCCTTAAACCCTGCCTCCCATATATCCCCTCACCTTAATTCTCTCCATATATCTGTCTAGTAGTCTCTTAAATTTCACTAGTGTATCTGCCTCCACCACTGACTCAGGCAGTGCATTCCACACACCAACCACTCTCTGAGTAAAAAACCTTTGTCTAATATTCCCCTTGAACTTCCCACCCCTTATCTTAAAGCCATGTCCTCTTGTACTGAGCAGTGGTGCCCTGGGGAAGAGGCGCTGTCTGTCCACTATGTCTATTCCTCTTAATATCTTGTACACCTCTATCATGTCTGCTCTCATCCTCCCTCTCTCCAAAGCATAAAGCCCTAGCTCCCTTAATCTCTGATCATAATCCATACTCTCTAAACCAGGCAGCATCCTGGTAAACCTCCTCTGTACCCTTTCCAATGCTTCCACATCCTTCCTATACTGAGGCGACCAGAACTGGACACAGTATTCCAAGTGTGGCCTAACCAGAGTTATATAGAGCTGCATCATTACCTCGCAACTCTTAAACTTTATCCCTCGAATTATGAAAGCTAGCACCCCATAAGCTTTCTTAACTACCCTATCTACCTGTGAGTCAACTTACAGGGATCTGTGGACATGTCTCCCAGATTCCTCTGCTCCTCCACACTACCAAGTATCCTGCCATTTACTTTGTACTCTGCATTGGAGTTTGTCCTTCCAAAGTGTCCCACCTCACACTTCTCCAGGTTGAACTCTATCTGCCACTTCTCAGCCCACTTCTGCACCCTATCAATGTCTCTCTGCAATATTCAACAATCCTCTACACTATCCACAACACCACCAAACTTTGTGTCATCTGCAAACTTGCCAACCCATCCTTCAACCCCCACATCCAGGTTATTAATAAAAATCATGAAAAGTAGGGGTCCTAGAACAGATTCTTGTGGGACACCACTAGTCACAACTCTCCAATCTGAATGTACTCCCTCCACCATGACCCTCTGCTTTCTGCAGGCAAGCCAATGCTGAATCCACCTGGCCAAACTTCCCTGGATCCCATGCCTTCTGACATTCTGAATAAGCCTACCATGTGGAACCGAAGGGTAATAACTGTTCTTGAACCTAGTGGTGTGGAGCCTAAGGCTCCTGTAACTCCTTCCTGATGGCAACACTGAGAAGAGATGATGGCCTGGATGGTGGGGGTCCTTGATGATGGAGGCTGCTTTCTAGTGTCAGTGTTCCTTATAGATGTTCTAAAACATTTCTTACGTGAATTAAAGCCAGAAAATAGCTAATTAATACAAAAAAAGTTCTTTAGATTTGAATTAAAGCTTTTAATTTAAATATGGGAAAAAGCTAAGAAAAAAGTATTCCATGGTCAATGACTCTCAGAGCTTATTTATTGACTGTAGTATCATAGGTATTCCCTGTATTAAATAAAATTTTTATATCAAGAAAACTGGAAAATTACATTAAAAAGCAGTATTTGAATTTCTGTCATTTTGAAGTGGGTAATGAGGTGGCAATGTGGAACAATGTGGATTGATAGGGCCTACTCTATTCTGTGCTTTTTCTTCTCAAGGCGTTAGCATTGTGTTCACTGTAGCACTTGGTGTACTAACTAATTTGGCAGCAGTATTATGTTAGTTATGAAGTGGACTGATGTTGGTTACCACAGTGACTGAAACTACCCAGAATGCCTCAGACGAACGAGACATTGACGGAAGATCTAGCAACGGCTCTACCTTTCCATTTATTGGAGCTCAAACAGAAAGCGCAGTCCAGTAAGAGGGAAGAAAAGTGACTTGTTTAGGATGGTTGTGAATGTTGAAAGCTGGGGTTGAGTTGTTTGATCTTGTGTTGTTTGCTGAGCTTGGCAATTAACTTGCAGACATTTCACCACCGCTCGAAGTGACACTGAGGATGTTACCTCGACTGATAATGAAATGTCTATCAGCTAATTGCCAAGCTTGGCAAGCACCACAACATCAAAAGTAAATCGGTTTAATATTGTCACATATACTGAGATACAGTGAAATGTTTGTCTTGCATACTGTTTATACAGATCAAATCATTACACAGTGCACTGAAAAATACAAACCAACACAGTAAAAGAATTTAGAATAAAGTGTAACAGCTACAGAGAAAGTTCACTGCAGATAAGCAACAAAGTGCAAGTTCATAGCAAGGTAGATTGTGAGACGGCTTGTCATTCACAGATAGTCAAAGCAGTTTCTGAAGTTGAAGTATCTCAGAAGAGAAAATGGGCTCAGTTGAAGAACTAGAGAAACATTGAGATCTAGTGATGTGATAAAAATGGACTCATCAGCTTTCTAACCTTTAACACCCTGTAACAACATACTGGAAAATGAATCTTTCATCTCCTAAAGCTCTGAAGACATTTCTGATCTCTGTATGATGGAAAGGATTTTGAGCCTCCAGAGGACATGAAAAAATAAAAAGGAGGAATTTACAAAGAAACCACCAGAACTGAATGGGTTTAGCCATTTGGAAATATTGTTTAGGTTGCTGATCATTGGACAGCAGCTTTATGCATCTTCACAGATTCACAGAAAGATAGAGTGCAGAAACAGGTCCTTACAGACCACCTCAAACATTCTGACATAATGCTTATCTATACTTAACAAATTTACCCACATTAGGTCTATATCCCTTTTCTCCTTTCCTAACCAAGTACCTGTTCAATTGCCTTTTAAATATTGTACCTGCATCCATTACGCTCTCTGGAAGCTCATTTCAAATATTCACCACCTTCTGTGCTGAAAACTTAAGATGTCTTTTTAATTTCTTCCCTCTTCCCTCAGAACTGTGTCCTCTGGTTCTAGGCTCCCCTGCCCAGGGACAAAGTTTCTGGCTATCTATCTATGCCCCTCATAATCTTATAAACCTCTGTAAGGTAACCTCTCAGCCTCTTCTGTTTTAGTGAGAATAACCCAAGCATCTCCAATCTTCTCCTTATAATTACAGCCCTCGATCCAGGCAACCTGGGGTAAATCTCTTCTCTTAAAAATACTGGAAGGGTTTGAATGGCTTTAAAGTGGATAGTTTAAGTTATGGGATAAGGTTCAGGGAAGTGGAATGAGGTTTAACTATAACATAATTACTGAAATATCCCATGGAGAATTCAAAAAACCTTTGCCTGGGAATTGGTTGGAACATGGGACTCATAAAGCTATCTTCCAATTGGGACTGTTGTGATCTAGAACATTGACTGTAAGGGATCCAACAGATTCTGCAGATGCTGGAAATTTTGAGCAATGCATATAAACTGTTGGAGAAACTCAACAAGCAGTTGATATTTGAAGGCAAAACCCTTCATCAGGTCTTGATGGATGATTTTGACCTGAAGGATCGACTATTTCCCTCCATACATGCTGCCTAATGTGCTGAGTTCCTCTGGCATTTTATGATAATTGTAAAAGAGCTGGGAACAGAGGCAACTGGGATGTTAAAAAGAGAGTTGGAGAGGGCCAAATAAAGATTATTTGAAAGGCAATTGGACAGATGGAAGGAATGATATTAAGGTGATTGCTTTGCCATGAATTGGCAGGGATTTGATGACCCATCATCCAGAACATGCTGTCTTCTCACTGCTGCCATCAGGAAGAAGGTACAGGAACCTCAGGACTTACACCACCAGCTTCAGGATCAGTTATTACCCCTCAACCATCAGGGTCTTAAAGCAAGGGGGTAACTTCATGTGTCCCCTCATTGAAATGTTCCCACAACCTACTGACATCATTTTCAAGGATGCTCCATCTCATGTACTTGATATTTATTGTTTATTTCTTTTTATTACTGCTTTCTTTCTTTTTGTATTAACACAGTTTGTTGTCTTTTGCACACTGGTTGATCGCCCATGTTGGTGCTCATTAATTTCATTAATTCTGTTATTATCATCCTATTACAGATTTATTGAGTATGTCCACAAGAAAATGAATCTCAAAGTTGTACATAGTGACATATCTGTGCTTTGATAATAAATTTACTTTGAACTTTGAGCAATGCCTCCTGTGCTGTAACATTTCTATGTTTCTGTGATGAGGTCATTGAGCACAGTAGAAGCAGCTGGAAAAGGCTATGTGAACTAAAGTTATACTTAACAAGTACAACTATGTGAAGGGTTATGTGCAGACTATTAAGATACTTCTCAGACTTGTTTATTCTGTGGAATGTATTCCATTCAACTACATGAGAAATGGCCGGAGCACCAATGTAATGAAATTGGCTCCTGGGAGCCCAGTTCCTTTGCTTGTTGTTCCCTTTTTGTGCCCAGTCCAAATTATTCATAAGGTGTCAGGGAACAGATATGCAACAAGGTCATCTGGGAATTACTAAACACGAGATATTCTGCAGATGCTGTAAATCCAGAGTAATACTCACAAGATGCTGGCGGAACTCAGCAAGTCAGGCAGCATCTATGGAGAGGAGTAAGGAGCCAGCATTTCAGGCCAAGACCCTTCATCAGGAATGGTCTCGGCCTGAAATGTTGACTTTTTATTCCTCTCCATAGATGCTGCCTGACCTGCTGAGTTAGAACATAGAAGTCTACAGCACATTACAGGCCCTTTGGCCCACAATGTTGTGCCGCCCATGTAACCTACTCTAGAAACTGCCTAGGATTTCTCTGGTGCATAGCCCCCTATTTTTCTAACTTTTCTATCTATTAAAGATCCTCTAGAATATTGTATATATTCACCTGGGAATTCTTACTTCTTGACCTATGCTGATTCTCCAACAGTTGCCTTGAAATCATTGCATTCCACGCAAAGAGATTTTCAGCACAAGGCACATTCTCAGTTCCATGCATTTTTTGCCTGGGCCTTCCTTGACCTGCCATTCATCCAGCAGGATACCTCAATATCTGTATTTGTGCATGTTTGGCCTATCGAGGTCCTTGGGTGGAAAGAGTGGCCCAGAACATAACAAAGTGTTGAGTGACTTTATTGATCCCTCTGGGCTGATGGGCAGAAACTGTGCTTTCTGTTCACATGTAGCATGTGTGAAATGGTTGTTACATGAGCTCTTTGAGACACGTACCTGTTAAATCTTCACCTAGGGAAATATGGTCCACTCCTAATGGAACCTTTGTGCCTGAGTAGTATCAAATGCACTTACATGAGTTCCTATAAGCAAACAGAAAGTTGCACGTCTATGTAACAAAAACACTTGCCTATCCTGGCCTGGTATAACCAATTATATATTAACCAATAGATTTCTAACTCTCTCCCTCTCCCTCTTCCTCCCCTCCCTCTTCCAGCTTCTGAGAAGTCATCTTCATGTATCTTGTGATCGTGATGAGATTTCTCTTGTTGAGCCAAGTCTACGAGTTATGGGTCATAGGAAACAAGAATGTTCTTTTCAGATAATGCATTAACTGAACAATTTCGTACAAACTGTGCTCCCACATCTCACTTAAAGCTTACTAAACCCAACCTTCCATATCAAAAACAAAGCAAAATAGAAATCCTGGAAATCAGAAATAAAACTAAAAAATGCTTTAAGTACACCAGAGGTTTGACAACATCACCAGGGTTAAGGAAACAGAGTTACATTTCAGGTCAATAATTTCTCCTTTATCTCAAATGACCATACTTAAATAAAGTATAGATTTTGTACAGTTGTTTACAAAACTGCATCGTAGCTATACAATGGTGTGCAGTTTTAATTGTTATAAGAAAGATATAATTAAACTGAAAAGTCTGCAGGGAATATTTAACAAGGATGCTGTTAAGATGGAAGGGCTCAAGGTCTAGGGTGAGTTTGGGCAGGCTATGCCTTCATCCCCTGGAATGTAGGCGATTGAAGAATCAAGTCAAGTTTATTGTCTTTTAACAATATTTAGGTTTTCATAAAACCTATGAAGCTTAGAAGGTGACGCGATGCGGCAGGGAGTTCAGAAGCCTAATGGTCTGGGGGAAGAAACTGTTTCCCATCCTGACCATTCTTGCCTTTATGCATTGGAGTCTCCTGGCTGACGGTAGAAAGTCAGAGGATGTTGGATGGATGGGTGGGATCCTTGATATCTCTAAGGACCCTGCTACACACAGCAGTCCTGATAAAAGTCCCCACTCGATGGTAAGGACACTTTTATGATTCTCTCAGCCGTTCTCAAAGTCCTTTGTAAAGGCATTGGGTCCATATCTCATAAAAAGGTAAAATATGATGGGTTTAAATGAAATAAACACATAGCCTTTTTTCTTACCAGGAAAGGGGTTTGAAAAACTAGGGGGCATAGGTTAAGAAGAAAGGTGAAAGATTTAAAAGGGATCTGAGGGGCGACTTCTTCACACAGAGGGTGGTGTGGTACATGGAACAAATTGTTAGAATGATTTTAAAGAACTATTTAAAAGGTATTTGGTTCATACATGGATAGGAGTGTGTTACAGTATATGGACAAGATGTGGGCAAATGGGAGAAGCTTGATGACCACCATGGTCGGGTTGGGCTGAAAAGCCTGTTTCCATGCTCGATTACTTGATGACTCTTTGAAGTTAGTTAGTTACTGTCCATTTTAGAGGAGCAGTGAAGTTCCTCCATCTCTTAGTTCGTTAGTTACTGTCCATTTTAGAGAAGCTGTGAAGTTTCTCCATCTCCATTGGTGCTCACAGTTTCCTTCATCGTGACAGCAGCTCGGTTTTCATTATTGTCAGACATGCAAGCCTCAAGTGGTCACTCAGGAATACTGTTGCACTCACACATAGAAGGAGTCTTCGTCGCTGTTCCTTAACTGTTTTGTTTTATCAGTCAGGGTTGTTACCCCTGAGCTGAAACCCCGAACATGGAGAACAAGTGGACTACTACCCTTTGACCTGTTTGGCATGGGTGACACTCCCAAGAACCAAAGCGTAAAGCCTTGACTCCAGCCAGCATTGCTCTCTGGGTAATTGAGGCACGCAAGCCTCCAAACCTCTTTGAGGAGAAACACCTAAGTGACAGGTTATCAACCTGTAGCAAATACATTCTTCCCTCTACAGATGTGGTCTAACCCACTGAATATTTCCACCATTTTCAGAATCAGGTTTATCAGCACTGTCTTGTTTGATGTGAAGTTTGTTGTTTTGCAGCAGCAGTACAATATAATGACATAAAATTACTCTAAATTACAAAATAAATGCATAGTGCAAAGCAAAGGAATAGCGAGGTTTTTATGCATATATTTTTATAATATATTGCGTGTAGCTGCAAGGCAAACGGGATTTGGATAAGAATTGGATTCTGTGATCTGAGAGACAAACAGTATAAAAAAGTTTCAGCCATTTCTCAGGGGTTGCTTTCTGAGTTCTCCCTGGTTATCTTAAAGGAGCATGATGCCCAGTGTCAACAGATAGCCTTCGTCATGCATCCACATTGCTAGTCTCTGACTCAAAATTTAAATTTATTATCAAAGTACATACGTGTCATGATGTACTACCTTGAGATTCATTTTCTTGTAGGCATTCACAGTAAGTACAAAGAAACACAACTGAATCAATGAAAAAGCACACGTAACAAGACAGACAAACAAACAATGTGGAAAAGACAACAAACTGTGTGCATACAAAATGAAAAAATAGCAAAATAGTAACAGTAAATAAATAAGCAATAAGTGCTAAGAACATGAGATGATGAGTCCTTGAAAGTGAGTCCATAGGTTGTGGGAACAGTTCAGTGATGGGGTGAGTGAAGTTGAATGAAGTTATCCCCTCTGGTTCAAGAGTCTGCTTATAAAGAACGTAGAATAGTCCAGCACAGTACAGGACATTTGGCCTATGATGTTGTGCTGAGCTTTAAATCTACTGTGAGATCAGTCTAGCCCTTTCCTCCCATATAACCCTCAATTTTCTTTTCAATGTCCTATGGATGTCCTTCATCACCTATCCACCTTGTTGGCCTTCGTAGAGGCAGGTTTAAGTGCTGTGCTTGAGAGGGAACTGATGAGTATCTAGAATTAAAGAATTTGTATGGCTCTAGGGAGAAGTAAGAGAGTGGGTCTAGTTTGATTGTTCTTACATAAAACCAGTGTAGGCTCGGTGTAGCCTCCCTCAGTGCAATTCTGCAATTCTCAGCTTCTTGCAGAGTCAAAGCCTCATTTCATCTCCATGGTGAGCAGAAATAGGATGATAATACAACACACTGAAGCTCTCCCCACATACTGTTGTTGAACTCTTGCCTAGCAATCCAATTTTCTGTTAAACAGCAAGACTAATGGAAATGGAGAGGCTGTCCTCTCTACAGAATCCCAAATTGATTGCATTCAAACAGTTTTATGCAGAATTTGTTTTGCGAAATAATGATTCAGTCATTCCAGAGTTATTTTATGTGATTGTACACTCACAAGTTTATGAGCAGTGAGGAGAAGGGATATGAATATAAGCATTTTTCGTTATAACAAAGCTGTCATGCACTTCTACACAGATAAGAGGTAGACATCAGATCAAGTAACGTGTACTGCATGAATATTTTCCATGCCTCTCGGGCACTGCTTTATTTGTGGGAGATGTGGAACGTTACTAATTGAATGATGATTTCTTTGCATAAGCTTTAACCTCTGATATTTCTTTGTTGCAATTTTTTTTATATAATGTTTCATCTGAACATACAGTGGGAAGCTAAATACTTGATAACAACATGGAAGCACCATCACTGGCAGTTCAAAATGGTGACTCACTGCCACATTCTCAAGGGCAGTTAAGAATGGGCGATAAGTTTTGGCTGGCTCTGTCAGAAGTACCCATATTCCATGAGTTGATTGAAGTAGAAAAAGTCAGTGCATTAATTACAGTACATAAAATGTGACCTTTTGTCAGACTGTTATGGATGTTTCGATGAGGTGATCAGTTCAAGCTTTTCTGGGGAGAGATGGAAGCTGAGAGGAGAACTGATGGAAATTTATAAAATTATGAGGGCTACGGATATGGGCAAACAGCCAGAAGCTTTTCCCAGGATAGATATGTCAAATACTAGAGGGCATAGATTTCAGGTGAGAGGGGAAGTTGAATAATGATATGCAGGTCAAGCCTTGTTTGCATATTGAGTGGAGGATTCCTGGAACAGTCTCCTTGGGGATGGTGTGGGAAGCTGACATGGCAGAGGCACTTAAGCGGCATGAGCATTTAAGAGAATGGAAGGAGATGGATTATGTGCAAGCAGATTGCATTGGTTTGATTTGATGCATTGGTTACCACAAACATTGCAGGATGAAGCACCTGTTCCTGTGCTGTACTGTTCTAGTTCAAAAGTTCAATGTAAATTTACTGCCAAAGTCCATAGATATCACCATATATAATCCCGTGATTCATTTTCTTGTGAGCATACTCTATATATCTATAGAATAATAACCACAATAGAATCAATGAAAAACAGGCCAACTTGGCCGTTCAACCAGAGTGCAGAAATCTGCAAACTGTGTAGATGCAATAAAGAAGAAATAATAATAATAAATATGAAGAGTGCTTGGCTGTGGGAACATTTCAGTGATGGGGCAAGTGAAGTTCAGTGAAGTCATTACCTTTGGTTCAAGGTTCTGATTCAAGATGTGGAAGCTTTAGAGAGGTTTCATAAGAGATTTGTCAGGATGCTGCCTTGTTGTATCTGTTGGAGAGTAAACTTGGTTTTGTTTGGCCAAGCATTTGCCTCCAATGCACAATGTTGTGAATTCATATCCTTCTCAAGGTTACAATGGAACATTGACAGTAATGTTCCTGAACCTTCTGGTGTGAGACCTGAGAAGAGAGCATGTCCTGGGGGTGGGAGTCTGCTATCCTGCAACAGAGTTTTTTGTAAGTATGCTCAGTGATGGGGATGGCTTTACCTGTAGTAATGGACTGGGCCATAACCTCTACTTTTTGTAGTTCATATTTAGCGTCAAAGTTCTTCTGTACTCAAACCTTCTATCTGCCTTTGAGGCAAATTATTCCAATGACTTCACTCTTAAATAATCTTTACCTTGATAAAAATTACCTGTTCAACAGTGACCTCAAATGCAAATCAGTGTTATTTTTGTAAGATGCAGAGAACCAGGGGAATATTTGGTAAGAACCGCATTGGTTCCTTATGTACGGAATGCAATGTTCCCTTGTTGTATGTTTTGGAGAGTAAACTTGGTTTTGTTTGGCCAACTATTTGCCTCTAATGCACAAAGTTGTGGATGCATATCCTTTTCAAGGTTACAGTGAAGTATTGACAATATGCAGAGTTGGGTAAGATATAGCAGGTGGAGTTCATCCTAATTAAGTGTTAAGTGAAACATGTTGGACAGTCGAACTTGAAGGCAGAGTGTAGGGTTAATAGCAGGATTCTCAGTAGTGTGGAGGAACAGAGAGACCTTGGGTCCATGTCCATAGATCCCTCAAAGTTGCCACGCAAATTGATAGGGTAGTCAATGAGGCATATTGGTTGGACTTCATTAGTCAGGGGACTGAATTCAAGAGCTGTGAGGTAATGTTGCAGCTCTGTAAAACTCTGGCTAAACTGCACTTGGAATATTGTGTTCAGTTCTGGTCACTTCGTTACAGGAAAGATATGGAAGCTTTAGAGATATTTCGTAGGAGATTTACCAAGACGCTGCCTGGATTAGAGAGCTTATTTTATGAGGATAGGTTGAGTGAGTGTGGCTTTTCTCTTTGGAGCAATGGAGGATAAGAGGTGACTTGATAGAAGTGTATCAGATGATAAGAGATATTACTAGGGTGGACAGCCAGCACATTTTTTTCCAGAGTAGAAATGGCTATTACAAGAGGGTATAAAGTAAAGATGATTGGAGGAAAGTGTAAATGGGAAGTCAGAGGTGGGTTTTTATTGACACAGAGAGTGATGGGTGCACAGAATGAGCTGCCAGGGGTGGTGGTAGATACAATAGGAACATTTAAAAGATTAATGGATGAGAAAATAATGAAGAGCCTTGTGGGAGGGAAGTATTATATTTATCTTGGAGAAGGTTAAAATGTTGACACAACACCTTGGACTGAGAGGCCTGTACTGTGCTGTTATGTATTCATTGTTTCAAGTATATAATCCCAGTTAGGTTATTATTTGAAAGCTGTATTGACTTCTGTGTTGCCTTCTGACTTCTGGAGACTAACCTAGAAATTTAACATCCCCCAAGCACGTATCAATTGTGCTTTGCCACAAGATACCCAATGAAGTCTGTTACAAGCAACTGGCACTGAGGCAGGACTTGGAGGTTGCAGCTGGAAGCTGTGGTCTCAGTCAAGGCCCACCTTGTGGATGAGGGTAAGAGGATGACAAGCAGGATTACAGCTTATGCCTCAGCACCAGGAAGGTTGGAGTGAAAAGAAATCAGATTCATGATTTCACAATGGGAACTGGGAGCAGTGATGGAGGAGAGTGGGGTGCGAGATCTTGAGAGACTGGAGCATCTGGAGATTGAATGGTTGAAATCACGGAACATAGAACAGTACAGCATTGGAACAGTGCCTTCAGCCCACGGTGTCTGTGCTGAACACGATGCCAAATTAAACTTGGCCCAAATCATTAATATGGATGATAACTTCAAGTTTGGGGATGTCGTGGACAACATGAAAGAAAATCAAAGCTTACAGAGTGATCGAGACCATCTGGGAAAATAGGTTGAAAAATAGCAGATGGAATTTAATACTGACAAAAGTGAGATTTTGTTTTTTGGGAGGACAAGCCATGGTAGGGCTTACACAGTGAAATGGAGAAGTGTGGTAGAACAAAGGGATCTGAAAGTACAGATCAATAATTCCTTAAAAGTGGCAACACAGGTAGCTAGGGTCATAAAAAGAGCTTTAAGCACATTGGTCTTTATAAATCAGGCCAGGAGTACAGTACTTGGAATGTTATATTGAAGTTGTATAAAGCTCTGGTGAGGCTGAATTTGGATTATTGTTTGAATTTCTGGTCACCTACTTACAGGAAAGATATAAAAAGCTTGAAAGAGTACTGCATGTTAACTTACAGTAATTTTTATATCTTGCACTGCACTGTTGCCCCAGAACAATAAATTTCATGACTTATCCCCGTGATAATAAACCTGATTCTGATTCTGATTCTGATTAATGTTCCAGATACTCAGAATGGAGATTTGCATATATATTGATGCAACAAAATGAAGACGGTGTCCATGGCAACCACCAGGGACCAGGAACGCAGTCAGAGATTGTGTCCCATTTGTGGTTTGGTTGTGTGGCCAGAGTCAAGGTGGGATGGAATGATTGATTCATACAGCACAGAAACAGGTCCTTACAAATACATATACATATACAGACTTACATATGCTACCCAAGTTGCTTTATTGAGCTAGTCCCATTTGCCTGCATTTGGCTCATATTCCTTGAAATCAGGGGTTCCCAACCAGGGGTCCATGGACCCCTTGGTTTATGGTAAGAGTACATGGCATAGAAAAGGTTGGGAACCTTTGCTCTAAATCCTTCCTATCCACATGATGTCTTTTAAATGTCATTATTGTGCTATGCCTACTCTTTCCTCTGTCACCTCATTCCATATACCCAACATCCTCTGTGTGGAAGGCCTGCCCTTCTGGACCTCTTTAAATCTTCCTCTACTCACCTTAAACCTATACACTCTTGTTTTCGTCTCTCCTACCCTGGGGGAAAAATGGTGGCCATCCATGTTGACTGTTCCCTCATGATTTTTACATGGTGACCAGCAAAGCTTCTTCACCCCAGGAGTCAAAAAAAAAATCTCAGCTTGTCCAGTTACTCCTTTTAAGTGTGTTCTCAATATCGTCTTGTGCAGCTGTACTATGGCATCCCAGCTCTAGTACTTCCTCTCTACTGCCCACCCCTCACCAGATCCAGAACACCAAGTGTCAGGAATGTGGTTAGGGTTGAGGTCTAGATGTCTAGAGTGCTGGTTAGGTACCTGATCACTTAAACTCTCGGGAAAATTTATTATATAGAATATGAACATGGAACACTACAGCACAGTACAGGCTCTTAGGCCTACAATGTCATGTCAATCTTTAAGCATATTCTAACATTATTCTAACCCTTCCCTCCCTACTCACCCCTCCATTTTTCTGTCACCTATGTGCTTATCTAAGAAATTTTTAAATGTTTCTACAATATAAATCTGTAATATTTAAATGAAAGCGTGCTTTGGCATAAGTAAGAATAGCATTCAAGAGTCTGTCTTTAAAGTGCTGGATTACTAGAGTTTGACTGTCAGTGGATATGGGGTTAAGAGGGATTATAAATCCACCAGGATCCCTTGGCAGAGCAGACAATGGGCTGAATGGCCTAATTCTGCTCTTTTGTGTTATGGTCTCCTGGTCTACTGGAAAATGAGAAATGATATTCAGGGAAAAGTTGTGGGACAGGGGTGGTGGAATGAGAGAAGGAGTGGCAGAGTTACAGGTAAGGAGGGAATTGATAACAGAAGGAGAACAGAACATAAAATAGGAGATCACTCCACAGGACTATTACATTGATATTGTTGTCCATACCTAGAGCAATCCATATCCATAAAGGGCTTCCAATGTGCAGACATTTATCAGTATGAAAAGCAATTGAAGTTTTTTGTAAAAGACGATTACTGGTTTAAACTCGTGTTTGTCAGAGGAAGCATTTGTAAGATCCAAAGTTTAATAGTGTCTCAGCAGAATCAAAATAATACATTATTCAACTGGGAAGATTATTTTCAAAATAAATATTTCATCGGTAATCTCACGAAGGTGCAAATTGTCAGAGCGAGAATTTCAGGGAAAACGAACACCAAAATAATTGGCACTTAGAAGTTGACATGTTTTGATGGTACATTGATTGTGTGTCTTTGCTATCGATAAACCTGTCCTCGATGTCACTGCAAGCCCTTGACAATTAACTCAATGAAGCCATTTGCTGCTTTGATGTATAAACACCATTTGTCTGTACGATCAATAAGACAATATGAAGAAAGAAAGATTTGCTTTCACAATCTCTGGATGTCCCAAAGCAATTAACTGTCAGAAGTGTAGTCACTGCTGTGAAATATAATTCACTCTTAGCCACAAAAGGCACAGCGAGGTAGTTGAGGCACTGAAGACATTGGAGTTAAAAATGGACATAGAAGCAACATAAGAAATGTAGAGAAGGGTGTCTGAAAGCTTGGCCAGAGTGGTAGGACAGGGAAGAACCTAGGGAAGAAATTTCAGAGCATAAGTAAGTAGCCATGTTGTAGCATAATGGTTAGGCTGTTGGACTGTTCATGAGAATAGTCCTGGGACCAAAAGAGTTAATGTATGATGACCGTTTGATGGCTCTGGACCTGTACTCACTGGTGTTTGGAAGAATAATGGAGGATCTCATTGAAACCTATTGAACATTGAACGGTCTAGGTAGATCAGGTGTGGAGAGAAGTTTATCTATAGTGGAAGAGTCTATGACCAGAATAGAAGGATGTCCCTTTAGAACAAAGATCAGGAGGACTTGTCTTAGTCAGAGCATTGCAAACCTATAGCACTCATTGCCACAGACAGCTGTGGAGGCCTAATCACTGGCTATACTTAAAGCAAAGGTTGATAGATTCTTGATTAGTAAGAGTGTCAAAGGCTACATGGAGAAGACAGGAAAATGGGGTTCAGAAGGATAACAAATCAGCTATGGTAGAATAGCAGAGCAGACTTGATGGGATGAATGACCTAATTCTACTCCTACATCTTATGGTCTTATGGACTTGTATCCAAAATAACATATCTCAGATCAGGTCAAATTCCAGAACAACAACAATTTTGTACAATTTAATCTGGAATTTTAAAAGAAGCTGGGTATACTGGTGATGACCATGGAGCTGTTGAATAGTTGTAAACCCTCAGTCAAGCCCTTCAGGGAAGGGAAGGAATTGGTAGGGAGAAAGAAAGTGGAATTAGTGGCAAGTACTTGGAGTTTGCAATGGGAGTCAAAGATGATGGCTTCAAATTTAGCAGTGTTTGTGGGCTGACATTGCTTCAGAAGTGGAAAGGGGAGGCTGGATTTTCACAGATAAACCAAGTCAGCCTTGTGGATCATCTTGGCAGGAGCGGACATGTAGATGAACAGAAACCTGGAAACAAGACCATGCAAAATGTCACCAGCAACAGGGAAGGCAGAGAACATTGGCAATTCTTTCGGCAGGGTGAGGGATCAGGTTAAGAAGGTATTTTTGCCGCATTGATCTAATTAAAGTGTATAGAATTAGCAGGGGTATAGATACAGTAAATATTTTTTTTTCCCAGAGTACAAACATCAAATACCAATGTATGCTGCTTTAAGGGGAGGGCAGCAGCTTAAAGCAGAGCCTCAAAGCATGATTTTGCACAGAGAACAGTAGGTGCCTGGAATGTGTTGGAATCAGATACAATAGGCAAGAGGCATGAACAAGCAGGGAATGGAGAAATTTCGACCAGATGCAGACAGATGGGCTTATTTGGGCCAGTATCATGGTCATAACAGATGTCGTAGACTGCAGGGCCTATATTGAGCAGCTCTAAGTTGTACGGGAGTGGGTCTTAGGGCATTGCTCTGCTGGGAGGCAGCAGTGACCTGGTTGTCCTCCTTGTAAGATGTAAGAAGGCCTGGTGACTGTTTGCCAAACTGAGACAGGTGAACAGAAACGCAAGAGATTCTACTGGAAATCCAAAGCAACACACACAAAATGCTGGAGGAACTCAGCAGGTCAGACAGCATCAATGGTAAAGAGTAAACAGTTGACTTTTCAGGCCAAGGCCTTTCTTCAGTAGAGGAAGGAGGAAGATGGCAGAGACAAAAGGTGTGGGGAGGGGAAGGAGGACCAGCTAGAAGGTGATGACAGGTGGGGGAGAAATTAAAGGGGTAGAGCAGAAGGAGTCTGAAGAGTGACTCATGGGAGAAAGGGAAGAAGTGGGGGGACACCAGAGGGAGGTGCTAGAAGAGGTAAATGTTCAGAAAGGGAAATAGAGGAGGAAAGAGGGAAGAGAAAAAAAAGAGAGGTAAATAAATGATCAGATATGAGACATCAATGATCATGCTGTCAGGTTGGAGGTTACCTGTACAGAATATGAGGTGGTGTTCCTCCACCTTGAAAGTTCCGCATTGTAGCCAAAGAGGAGGCCGTAGACCAACTGGTGAGAAGAGGAATGGGGGTAGGAATTAAAATAGTCAGCCACTGAGAAAAAACAAGTGAATCTGCAGATGCTGGAAATAAATAAAAACACACAATGCTGGCAGAACTCAGCAGGTCAGACAGCATCTATGGGAGGAGTAGTGATGATGTTTTGGGCCGAAAGATGAAGGGTTTCGGCCCGAAACGTCATTACTACCTCCTCCGATAGATGCTGTCTGGCCTGCTGAGTTCTGCCAGCATTTTGTGTTTTTATTAGCCACTGAGAATTTCTGTTTTTGGTGGTTGGACCAATGGGACTTGATAAAGTGGTCCCCAGATTTATGTGAGGTCTCACTAATGTAGAGGAGACCCCATTGGGAGCACCAGATACAATGGATGAGCCCAACAGACTTGCATGTGAAGTGTTGTCTCACCTTGGGGTGCTGAATGGAGGAGAAAGAAGAGGTGAATGGACAGGTACCACATTTCTGTTACTTGCAGGGATATGTGCCAAATGGGAAATTAGTGGGGAGGAACGAATAAACAAGAGAATCATCGAGGGAGAGATCACTACAGAAAGCAGAGAGTGGGGTTGGTGGGGGGGGAGGGTGGGAGATAAAGATGTGTTTGGTGGTAAGATCCTGTTGAAGATGACGGAGGTTGTGGAGATTGATGTGTTGGATGCGAAAGCTCATAGGGAGCTAGGTGAGGACAAGCAGAACTCTATCCCTGGTAAGGCAGTGGAAAGACGGAGTGAGTGCAGATATCCAGAAAATGGAGGAGATTCAGGTGAGGGCAGCATCAATGGTGGGGGAAAGGACAACCCATTCCTTGAAGAAGGAAGACATCCCTGATGTCCTGCAAAGGAAAGCCTCACCCTGGGAACCAATGTGGCAGAGATGATGGACTGGGAAAAGGAAGTAACGTTTTTACTGGACACAGGATGGGAAGAGTTATAGTCAAGACAGCCATGGGATTCGGTAGATTTATGAAAAATATCGGTGGACGGTTTGTCTGTAGAGATGGAGACAGATAGATCAAGAAAAGGGAGAGACATTTCAGAAATGAACTAAGTGAATTTAGGGGCAGGCTGGAAGTTGGAATCAAAGTTAATGAAACTGATGAGCTCAGCATGAGTGCATGAAGCAGCACCAATGTTGCCGTGGAATAGTTGGGGGAAATTACCAAATAAGGCATGGAACATGGATTGTTCTAAGTAGCCAGCAAAAAAAAATAGACATGGATGTGACCCATACTGGTGTCCAAGACTACTCCTTGAGTTTTGAGGAGGTTGGAAGAGGTGAAGGGGAAGTTGTCGAGGGTGCCAGATGGAGGAGGGTGATGGTGGAGGGAAGCAGAAACTGGTTCATTTCCTGATGCTCCATCTACTGAACATTATACTTGTCATATTTTGGCAGAACCTGAAACACACACCACAGAAACTTATGAATAACTAATGATGCATCAACTGCATCAGCCTTTTGCTGTCTTGTTTTTGTTTATTGAGCTGGAAGTTATGAAACAAAATGATTGCTCAGTTGATGCTTCAAGCTGCTGAGGAAATTCCACAGATTTGGTTAAATTGCAGCTGCATGCCATTCAACATCCTCAAACCCGGAGACACAAGGGACTGCGGATACTATAATTTCATTGACTCATAGGGAAATCCAGCATGGACACTGGCCCCCTTGGCCCAACGAGTCCTAACTGACCATGGTGCAACCCAGCTAGACCCAATTTTCTGTCTTTGATCCACAGCTCTCCAAACCCCATCCCTTTAGGTAGCTATCAAAGTGCTTCTTAAATGATACTATTGTACCCATTTCAATCACGTCTGGCATCTCATTCATATATTCACTACCCTCTGCATGAAAAAGTTGCTCCTCAGGTCTCTGGAATCCGCAACTTAAGCCCCCTAGTCTTTGTATCCCCTACCGTGGTGAAATGGCTATTACCATCATCTTAACTGTGCCTCGTAAAACATTAAATAATTCTCCTGAATTTGGAAGAATAAAGGCCTAGTCTGGTCAGCCTCTCACTGTCAGTCAGGCCCTCTAGTCTTGGCAATATCCTTGTAATCCTCAGAACTTTTTCCAGTTTAACCACATCTTCCCTATAACATGGTGACCAAACTGTCCAGGGTGCCTGGAGCTATGAGCAACCTGCCGTAGGTCAAGTAGCAAATGTACAAGGAAGTTGCTGGGACTTGAGGACCTGCGTTATAGGGAAAAGTTGAATAAGTTTGGACTTCATTCCCTGCAGTGTAGGAAATGAGGATTTCATAGAGGTATACAAAATTATGAGGGATGCAGATAGCAAGCTTTTTCCACTGAGGTTGGGTGAGTCTAGAACTAAAGGTCAAAGGTTAATTTATTATTAACATATACAACTCTGAACAACTTCAATTCTCTAGGTAGCTATCAAACCAAGAAAGAATAGGTAAAAGAAAGGCAGTCCAATCATCAACCCCTAAATCCCACCTTACTCGCAAAAGAAAATGAACAAAAATGAACAAAAAGTTCTTTATGTTATGGGTGAAAGGTTTAAGGGGAATATGAGTGGGAGCTTATTCACTCAGTGGGTGATGACAATGTGGAATGAGCTGAGAGGAGGTTTTTTTCCAGAGAATGATGAACCTTTGAAATTCTTAATTCCAGAGGTCTGTGAAGGCTCAAACATTGAAGTAATTGAAAAAAAAGTTTTAATAGTCTTCTGGATATTGAGGAAATCAAGGATTACAGAAACAGGCTGGGAACATGATGATCAGGGTGGTATGGTAACCTAGTGGTTACCGTAATGTTCTTACAGCACCAGAGAAAAAGGTTCAATTCCTGGCACCGTACATTCTCCACGTAACTGCTTGAGTTTCTTCCAGGTTCTCTGGTTTCCTCTCACACTCCAAAGATGTATGGGTTATGATTAGTAAGTTGTGCTATATTGACACCAGACTTGTGGTCTGCCCCAGCACATCACTGGACTGTGCTGATTGTTGACACATTTCACCGTATGTGTTATGTTTCAATATACATGTGATAAATAAAGCTAATAATTTTTTGTAAATTATAAATTTTGATCTTATTGAATGGTGAGCTAACTTTAAGGGCCCAAATAGTCTCCAATTGCTGATGCTAGGTTTACACCCCATCTAAAATCTATGTGTGCCAATTGGTACCATTAACTATATCAGAATCAGAATCAGAATTAAAATCAAGTTTATTATCACTGGCATGTGTTGTGAAATTTGTTGACTTAGCAGCAACAGTTCAATGCAATATGTAATATAGAAGAAAAAAGGGTAAAAATAAATAAATAGGTAAATAAATGTACTTACCTATATTCTATTCTATATATATATATATATATATATACATACATATATACATTTATTAAATTAAAAATCATGTAAAAGCTGAAATAATATATATTTAAAAAGTGAGATAGTGTTCATGGGTTCAATGTCCATTTAGGAATTGGATGGCAGAAGGGAAGAAGCTGTTCCTGAATCGCAGAGTGTATGCCTTCAGGCTTCTGTACTTCCATCCTGATGGTAACAATAAGAAAAGGGTCTGCCCTAGACGCTGGGGGCCCTTATGTAATGGGCTCTGCCTTTCTGACACACCACTCCTTGAAGATGTCCTAGGTAGCTTGTAGGCAAGTACCCAACATGAAGCCAACTAAATTTAGGACCCTCTGCATCTTCTTTAGGGCCTGTGTGGTGGCAACTTCCCCAATACCAGACAGTGATGCAGCCTGTCAGAATGCTCTCCATGGTACATCTATAAAAGTTTTAGAGTGTTCTTGTTGACATACTAAATCTCTTCAGACTCCTAAAGAAGTATAATCACTGTCTTGCCTTCTTTATAGTGATATGTTGGGACCAGGTTAGGTCCTCAGAGGCCTTGACACCAAGGGACTTGAAACTGCTCACTCTCTCACTTCTGATTCCTCAATAATGATTGGTATGTGTTCCTTCATTTTATTCTTCCTGAAGTCCACAATCAGCTCTTTCGTCTTACTGACATTGAGTGCAAGGTTGTTGCTGTGACACCACTCCACTAGTTGGCATATCTTGCTCCCATGTTGGCACCGGAAGCACAGCGATATTTGTGGGCTGCCCCCAATACATCCTTTCCGCAAGTAATGCATTTCACTGTATGTTTCAATCTTGTGAAATGCGACAAATAAAGCTAATCTTAAGACCTTTAATCTTTACATGGGACCAGCTTAGTTGGGCATCTTGGTTGGCACACATGAGTTGGATCAGGGACCTATTTCTGTCTTAGACTCTTTGTTTAGTAAGCTTGTGAACAATAATGATGTTGGTGGAATCGGGCCAATGAAGAAGTGGAATCAACTGAGAAAGTGGGCAAGCGAATGGCAGATGGAATTTAACTCGACCTGGTGAGAAGTGGTGCTCTTTACGAAGATAAAACATGGTAGAACATACAGTACATAGGAATGTTGGAACCTTAGGAAGTGCTTTAGAACACAGAGGGTACAAATAAGTCGCTTTCTGGAAGTGGTGACAAAGTTAGACAATGTGGTGGAAAAGGTATATGGTGCATTTTCCAAAATTAATCAAGTTGTTAGTACATAAGTTGAGGTGTCACGTTACAATTGTACAAGATGTTGCTGAGACGGCACAGGGAATACTTTGTACAATTTTCTGGTCGCTAAGCTATACGAAGAATGTCATTAAGCTAGAAGGGATGCAGAAAATAATTGTAAGGATGCTGCTGCTGCTGAGACAGGAGGGTCTGAATAATGATGGTTTGAGTAATAAGGAGGGGCTAGGATTATTTCCCCTTGAACATTCTAGGCTGAGAGATCATCTTAGATGGGTTTATGAAATCATAGAGGCACAGACTGGGTTTTACCCAGGTTAGGTGACTTTAAACCTAGAGGAAAAATATGGAATGGAACTGGCCAAGGCGTCTACATGAACTTGTCTCATTTGCCTCTGTTTTTCTCCCTAACCCTTTACAAAGCATGTACCTGTCCAAATGTTTTCTTAACTGTAATTTTACTTTCTTCTAACACTTCTTCTGGTAAGCTGTGCCATATACCCACTACCCACTGTGTGAAAAATTTGTCCCTTAGATGTCCTTTAAATCTTTCCCTAAGTTCAAAAGGAAAAGATTTAAAGGACACCTAAGGGACAAATTTGGACATTTGGACAGGTACATGTATTGTAAAGGGTTAGGGAGAAAAACAGAGGCAAATGGGACAAGTTCATGTAGACACCTTGGCCAGTATGATGAGTTGGGCTGAAAGGCCTTTATCTGTTCTGTGTAACTCTGTGATTCCATGACTCTAAGATTCAGTTTGATGCTCTGATGGGAAATGTAAAGAGTTTTCAACGGATGAGCTGAACTTTCTTTAGTCATGATGTTCTCATTTAGCATGATCACGATATGTTTGGTGCGACTTTTAAATTTCATATTTCAGCTGATGAAAGAGTTGCAGTGTTTGGTTTTTAATCTCCTTAAGTACACAGGCATTCACCAAAGGTTAATTAAAATGCAGGATGTTGACGAAGGTTTAGAAATTACTTTCAGTGTGTCTGACAGTTTTCTGCAAATTACTGTACTGAGTATTTTAAGTCCTTTCATAGTATGTCAGCCTGTGATTTATGTCAATTTTGCCTTTTGAACTAGAGCATTGGGAGCTCAGGAATGTTGAATTGGTGTTCACTGCAAAACTTGAACAAATTTGGTGGAGCGTGGAAAATTAACTGTTCCACCAGGCCTTGGTTTATCACCAAGAGTCCGTGTTAAACCTAGGCCTGGGTGGTGATGTTAACTTTTAGAGTCAGCGTCAAACCCAGTCCTTCACTAGCTGCTTGGATGGAAGAGAACAATACATTTGAGGCCATTTGAATAAAGACAAGGGAATTATCCAGGCTAATGTTTGGCTGGAATTGACCAGTTGAGCCAAAGGTCCTATTTCAAACCTGTATAGCTGTATGGCTCCATGACTCTAATTCTTCCCCACTAGTCCCCTCCTCTTGCTTGATTTGCAGAGTTCCTCTGTCAAAATGTTTGCTGCTCCTGTGGCCCATGTCCCAATGTCACAGTGGGAAAGGAATGGACAATTGGAGAACCGATGGAATGAAGAAATACATTTGGTGAGACTAGAGCAGACCAAAATTAACTCCATCCATCTGATGTGGAGAGAAAGCCATTGGAGTTCTTCACATGGAAGCCCAGGTTAAAATTGCAGTCTAACCCAATGAAATCATTCACATATTTGATAAAGACATAGCAGACCAGGTTAAACACAGAGCCCATGAGAGGGTAGCAGGACCCCAGTGTGTGAATCCTGTGAGCACATGGGAAGAGTAAGACTGTCTACGTGCTCCAATCACTGCAAATACAAAACACCAAGTTAAAGCAAAGCAAATTTTAAATAAAGGCAGAGAAATTTGTTGGAAACTTTTCAGCCAGACAGAAAGAGTAGTTTTCTCTGCTTGGACATAGAAACTGAGTGAAAGTTTCATCCTGATAAATTTTATGATTGATCTATTTGTGCCTTTGACAGTTTCAGCTCTAACAGTGAGCAATATCTGCAGATGGTCAGTAGGCACCCTTTGCAGAATAACAAGACCTCAGCTTTCTGAATCACCACTGATGTTGCTTGGAGATTTGGAACAGAGGCTTTGTTGGGTTCAGTCCCCTGTCTGCAGTTGCAGACCAAATGTTGAGGGCCAACCTCACTCTACCTCAGGTCCTGGAGTTGGAAATCTACCTCCGGTTCTCTACACAGAGTAGTGTAAGAACCCTCACCGTCCTGCCCTGTCTTATTGACCTTCCAGCAAGGGACAGAGTTTGGACTGAGTGAAGATACTGAAGGATGCTATTCATTCTCAGTGAGTCTGAGAGTCTAGGACCTCCCCATGTGGCCTATCCTGGGGTTGGAGGACTACCTGTGTGTGAGTGGGTGGGAAAGGGGCTTGTTTTGCTGTTGTTGTTGCTGCTGCTTCTTATGTCATTCTGCTGAGCATTATAGGCATGAAATATTGGTGGCGGAACTTATAGCGACCCTTGCGGGTCGCTTAAAAACTTAAGTTTTATTTTTATTTTGAGATACAGTATGAAACAGGTCCTTCTCACTCATTGAGCTGCACTTTCCCTGCAACCCACCTATATAATCTTAGCCTAATCCCAGGACAATCTACAATGGCCAGTTAACCTCCTAACCAGTACAGTTGTTGGAATGTGGAAGGAAATGAGAGGACCCAGAGGAAAGCCCACTTGGCCATGGGAGGAGCATGAAAACTCCTTCAAGATGGCAGCAGATTTGAACTCTGAACTTTGACGCCCTGAGCTGTAATTGTGTCACGCTAACCGCCATCCACCCATGGCAGCCCCACAGGTTGCGTTGGCAGAAGATGCATTTCACTGTGTGTTTTGATCTCCATGTGCTAAGTAAGTCATAGAGTCATAGAACACTACAGAACACAAACAGACCCTTCAGCCCATTTAATGCATGCTGAACTATCAATCTGCATTGTTCCATCGACCTCATCCCAGACCATAGCACTCCATCACCTGGCCATCCAGGTATATATCCAAATTTTTCTTAAATCTGAATCAGATTATCGAAGTGTGATCATTTCCCTGAGGACAATCTCCATTGGTGCATTCTGGGAGAGCTAAAACCCTGACATATTGCTGGGGAACTCCAACAAGAGCGGAGTCCTCCCTGGGTCTCCACATGGAGTGTGGTGACTAAGCACAGCGATGTCTGGCAATCTCAGAGTGTCACAGACACACAGTGGGTCGGCAGAAACCTGGGACTGCTGCCCACGACTACAATGATCACCCTGTCACATTGTGGGAGTGTAAATCATGGTCACTACATCCTTTTGAAAGTACCTCTGTGAGTATGTGCCGAGCTGCAGTTAGTACGTTAAGAAAATTATCAAGTATTAATGACCTGATTACATTTCACTGTTTACAAGTGCCGTTGAACTTACAAATGGACTTCTTTTTACAATCTGCACACTGTATTACTCAGATGCATCTTCCCGGAATGGTGCCACTCCTTAGAGGGAGAAACATCCATCACAATGGATGTTTCTGGCCCTGTTCTTATTTTGAGTGCAGCAGCCACATTTATCCACAAGTTCATGTATCACATCGAGTTCATGCTTCATTGTTGACTTGATGCTAAAAAGAATATTAATGGCTTTGACCTTTCATTCGAGTGCTGAAAGATCTTTCCACAAAACCCCAGTGGTTTTGCCGCACCTCCCATTGGCTTCTTTGATTGAATTATTGGTTCACTGTGGCATCTGGAGTCACTTAATTTATATTCTTTATATATGTATTTAGACATTCGTCACAGTAATGGGCCCATCCTGTCCTACAAGTCCATAACACCCATATCACCAATTAACCTACTAACTTGTACTTCTTTGGAATGTGGGAAGGAACTGGAACACGTGAAGGAAGCACACTCAGCCACAGGGAGAACATACAAACTCCTTACAGACAGTGGAGGGACTGAACATGAGTCACTGGTGCTAAATAGTGTCCATTAACAGCTCCGCTACTGTACTGCATCCTAAATTGAGGTTCGATTCCCCGCAAATTGCAAGGCTCCAAACCCTTTGCAATTTAATGCCCCTTCAACTTATCAAGCCAAAGTTCAACATACACTCAGTGACCACTTCATTAGACATACCTGTGACCTGCTTGTTAATGCAAGTATCTAATTAGCCAATCATGTGGCAGCAACTCAATGCATAAAAGCATACAAATATGGTCAAGAGGTTCAGTTGTTGTTCAGACCAAATATAATTGGGAAGAAATGTGATCTGAGTGATTTTGACCGTTGCACAATTGTTGGTGCTCGCTGGGATGGTTTGAGTATCTGAGAAACTGCTGCTCTCCCTAGATTTTTTTGCACACAACAGTCTTTGGAGTTTACATGGAATCATACACAAAACAAAAAGCATCAAGTGAGCGGCAACTCTGTAGGCTAAAATACCTTGTAAATGAGAAAGATCAGAGGAGATTGGTCAGACTGGTTCAAGCTGGCAGTAACTCAAATAACCACGTTACAACCGAGATGTGTCAAAGAGCATCTCTGAACGTGGATGGGCTACAGCAGCAGCAGACCATGAGCATGCTCCTAGTGGCCACTTTATGAAGTACAGGAAGTACCGAGTAAAGTGGCCATTGAGCGTAGCTAACAAATTACAGCAGATTTCAAGTCAAAGAGCATGAGGGGCTGAGTAGCCTCCTTCTATGCTGGCTCATTCTACAGTCTGCATTTCTAGTAACCCTGCAAAATTCTACAGTGTTCCTGTGAAATTATCTGCCAGACTAAACTGGGTGGTAGCCATCTCCTTTATTTGTTATAGTTAATTTGATATTTCAATACATTATCAAAACAGTTTGCAAATTACTCACGGCAGAAGCAAAGCAATTAAAAGATTTCTCGCAGCCATGTACTCAGAAAGCTTTTTCCCTGCACTGGCGCTCTGGATATCTTTTCTGTGTTCGTTGCTCTACCCCAAGGATCCCAATACAGTCGAGTGGTCCGAGTATCACTTCTCTAATGTGCCCCTGTGATATTACCTGCAGTTATGCAATCCTGTGCAAATGGCATTTCAATTCTTGGGATCATTTTTTGGGTTCAATTTTGCTTGTAATGTATCCGGTTTTGCCTTTCATTTGAGTAGTTAATGTAGTCTTGTCAAATTTTGAACGGTAGTCGACTTCAGTATTAGTGCAGCCTTCTGAATTATAATGAATTATCAGAGTAGAAAATTCTGTATCCCTTATTGCTTAATGAAATATGATATGTTATTTTGCGTAAGATTAAAAGTGCCTAAAGAGATTACAATCATTGTTTTTCCCCTTAATAATACTTGTATTGGTCTATTACTGTCATAATATCTTGATGTAATATTTTCATCATTCTTAAGTCATATTCTTAGTGTAGATTTTTACTGATATATAATTTAAGAGGTTATTTGTAATGCTGTTGACTGGAAGCAATATTTCATGTTGAAGGTAATGAGAAAGTCAATATTCTGGTTGAGTGTCCAAAGGCTCATTGGGACTGAGACTTAATAAAGAAAATAACAGGGGGGACTGACCAACACAATGTCCTTAACTGAAGGCCACAATGCCATACGTTTGGCTTATTATCACTTTCTTATTGTTGTTTTGCAGCAGCACTACAGTGCTCCAGTTTCCCTTGAACAGTCCAAAGACATATTTGTTGGTAGGCTAATTGGTCATTGTAAGTTAGCCTGGGATTAAACCGGGGCATTGCTGGACAGTGTGACTAGAAGGGCCAGAAGGACCTGTGTGCACAGTGCTGTAATAAATCAAACAATAAATAAATAGTGCAAAATCAGTGAATAATGAGGGAAAGTTCATGGACTGACATGGAGCATTTGTGGTTAGAGTGGATGAGGATCCCCACACCCCGGGTCAGCGAGTTGTGCCGGGTTCCAGAGTCAGAGTTCCATGCAGGAGAGATGAGTTCAGATGACCCCTGGGTTCACAAATTGGTGAGACCAGAGTTTGAGGCCTAGTGTTTGGGGTCCCGCCATTGACGAGACCAGTGATCCTGGCCTGATGTTTCAGTGATCGGTGTGTCTGGGAATCGACGCCAAGGATCAAGGGTTAAGGACAAATTGGAAGTTTGGAGCTTGAGGCCCATTAGCCAGAGCTGGGTCTGTGAATGTCCTTGAGTCCAGTGGGGTCTGCAGGCCTAAGTCAGTGTCCGTTGGAGGCTGGAAGCCTATCCTGGGGTAAAAGACTTGTGTGTGTGCGAGAGTAGGAGGGAGGAACAGGGCTTTTTTGCTGTTGTGCTTTGTTGCTTGTTGTGTTCCATGTTGTTCTGCAAAGCATTGTGAACATGCAATGTTGGCACCAAAATGTCTGGTGACACTTGCAGTCTGCCCCCAGCACATCCTCAGGTGTGTTGGCCATTAACACAAACAATGCAATTCACTGTATATTTTGACATACACATGAAATATATACTTGAATCCAGAGTCTTAGATCTGATTGTGGAAGAGAAGAAGCTATTTCTGTGTTATTGAGTATGGGTCTTCAGACTCCTGCACCTCCTCCCCGATAGTGGGCATATCTGAGTGTCCTCAGTGACGAATGCCACCTCCTTGAGGCATTCCTCTTTAAAATGTCCTCGATGGCTGGCAAGGGTTTGACCACAATGGAGCTGGCTGATTCTAAAACCCTCTGCAGTTTCTTGCAATCTTACATATTGAGCTTCCATGGCAGTCTGTGATGCCTGTAGTGAGAATGGTCTCTACCATACATCAATGTCTTCACCCCAGGAGAGATCCTCCAAGATGTTAAAACCCAAGAACAGGAGCAAGATTAGGATATTTGGCTCATTGAGTCTATCCCATTGTTTAATCATGCTGATTTTGTTTTTACCTTGCTTTCCTACCTTCTCCCCTCAACGCATATACCAGTCAAGAATATATCAATCTTTGTCTGAAGTGCATCCAAAGATTCAATGACTAGACTTTCACAGCCCTCTGTAGCAATGAATTTTACAGATTCACCACCCTCTGCCTGAAGAAATTCTTCCTCATTTCAGTCTTAAAAAGGATGTCCGTTGATGTGCTCTTTGATCCTAGTTTGATCTTTGATGCCAGTGCAAACATCTCCACTCTATCCGTTATCCAGTAGGTTTCAGTGAGATCACTCCATCCTTCTTGCAGAGGGTGGTGAATGTGTGGAATTCCTTGCCACAAGCAACTGTGGACACCAAGCCATTGAGTATATTGAAAGTTTTGGTTGATAGGTTCTTGATTTGTAAGGGCATCAAATGTTATGAGGAGAATGGGGTTGAGAGGTATAATAAATCAGGCACGATGGAATTGTGGAGCAGCTGCATTGGGCCAAATGGCCTAATTTTGCTCCTTTCTCTCGTGATTCAAGTTGACGCAATGCAAGGAGGCTCTTTGTAAGAACAGTTTGCCTGCAGCTGAGAAGAGAGTTGATTTCTTGAAGTGATGCTGTAACGAAATTGTGTTATATCTGTGCCTAAGTCCTAGGTGATCACTCATTCGAAAAGCTGCCTTAGCAATCCTCAGTTAAGCATGTAATAACTTGTCAAATTACGGAGTTTCAGATTCCAGCTCTTAATTTGTAACTCAAACTATATAATTCTCTAGAAACAGATTTGGTTCCTACTGTCAAAACAGGCCTATCAAACTGTTGAAGAATCAGACCTCAATAACCTCACTGTGGTTTGTTGAGCCAACTTCCACATCGAATAACCATAAAACACAGGCACAGATTTAGGCAATTAAGCCCATTCATTCTGCTCTGCCATTACATCATGGCTGATTTATTATCCCTTTCAACCCCATTCTCTTGCCTTCTCCCTGTAACCTTTCTCACCCTTACAAATCAAGAATGTGTCAAACTCTGCTTTCAATATACCCAATGACCTGGGCTCCACAGTCACTTGTGGAGGTGAATTCCACAGACTCAACACAATCCAGCTAAAGAAATTGTACTACATCCATATTCTAAAGGAAGATCCTTGTATTCTGGGGCTGTGTCCTGTGGTCCTAGACTCCCCCGCTACAGGAAACATCCCATCCACGTCACCTCTGTGCACACCTTCACTTTGGTGCCCCATTTAGCAATACATCTGAAACTGTGTCAAGCCCACCCTTCCCTGAATCATGCTTGGGCCTTTGAAAGTAGGGAAAGCAGATTAAAGGATATGACTGGTCACAAGGTTACAGATTGCAACAGTCTGGCTGCTGCTGATACCACACAGAGCCTCTTGAATGCCCCATTTTGAGCCTCTGTTTACTTGCACTGCAGCAGAAGTCTGTCCCTTTGCACAAGGATCAGCCATTTGAATGTGCCTGTCTCAATACAATCAATCCGCTTGTCACTGATCTTGTGAAATAAGCATTAGCGATAGCAGCCAATGCATAATTGATCTACCTCCAGGAAGGAGCAGTGGTAGGGGAGGTGGAATTAAAGTTAAATGCCATGCAATCACAGCAGTTGTAGTTCAGTTCTAATTATTGCATCTGAAGGTGTTATACCTCGCAGTGTTTTTAATGAGCTGCATCACTTTCAATGAGGTTTTGAAAAATAATTAGTACTCCCAGCAGGGAGATGAGCTTCGGCAGTCACTTTCGGTAGGCTGAAGATTCCTTTAGATGGTTTTGTCAATAAGGTCTTTGGGCAGTTTACAAATGTTTTCAAATAAATTCCACTCCAGAAGATAATGCCGCTGTGTGATTAATGACATGCTGTTCGAATTAACCTCATCATTCGGCTATATGTCCGCTATATTTATATAATGCTGATGCACCACTTTTTATGTGAATTGTTTATTTGATTACAATAGTAACAATTTCAAATATTAAGATGTTTCTCTCAGGTTCCCTCTAAGTATTTTCTCTCACCTTAAACTAATGCCCTTTAGTTTTTGATTCCCCTTCCCTGTATGTGACTTCCCCTTATGATTTTATAAACATTTATAAAATCACCCCTTCGTCTCCTTTGCTCCAAGGAATTAAGGCATTTTCGTGCCTTCATTGCATTTACACCTTAGTAATTGGAGACTCCTCCACAGCCTTGTAGGATTTAGAAGCTTGTGTGCCTCATTATCCCGGAGAGCTACGCTGGCTGGAGTCAGAGCTTTATGGTTTAGCCCTTGGTAGGGTCACCCATGCCAAACAGGTCAAAGGGTAGAGGCCAGACTGAGAGTGGGCCCCCAGTTCTCCAGGTTCGGGCGTTCAGCCCATGGCTAACAACCCTGACTGGTAAAGCAAAATTTTTACAGACGCAACAATGAAGAACCTTCTACATCTGAGTGTGTTGGTATTCCTGAGTGTCCTCCTGGACTTGCATGTCTGACACGATGCAGGAAGCCCTGAACACTGCCAGAAATCGAGGACCTTCATTGCTGCCTGAAATACCAGTGGCATAATGGGCAATAGTGTAGAGTAGAGTAAAGATTGGAGAGTGATGTAGTCAGAATCAGATTTATTATCACTGCATTAGGTGATGTGAAATATACTCAGTGGCCACTTTATTACATGCATGAATGAACCCCAGCGTAGTTTTCTATCACAGTAGCCTGTCTATTCATTCAGGTCTTAATGTGTTGTGCATTCAGAGATGCTCTTCTGCGCTCCACTGTTGTTACACATGGTTATTTGAGTTATTATTGCCTTCCTGTTGCCTTGAACCAATCTGGCCATTCTCCTCTGACCTCTTTCACTAACAAGGTGTTTTCATCCAGCAAAACTGTTGCTCCCTGAATGTTCTTCATTTTTCACACCAATCTCTGTAAATTCTAGAGATTGCTGTGTGTGAAAATCTTTCAAATCTGACACCCCATCTCCATTTATTTTTTTAAAAGAGAGTAGGGTGGCCTATCAATGGCCTTCCCCAGACCAATATACATTCAATAGCCATTTTATTAGGTAGCTTCTCTACGTAATGAAGTGGCCACTGAGTATATGTTTGTGGTTTCCTGCTGCTGTGGTCCATTCACTTCAAGGTTTGTTGTGCGTTCAGAGATGCTCTTCTGCACACTACAGCTGTAATGTGCGGTTATTTGCATTACTATCACCTTCCTGTCGGCTTGAACCACTCTGGCCATTCTCCTTTGGCCTCTCTCATTAGCAAGGTGTTTTCACCCACAGAACTGCTGCTCACTGGGTGTGTTTTTTTGCACCATTCTCTATAAGCTCTAAAGGTTGTTATGTGTGAAAATCCCAAGAGATCTGAGACACTCAAACCACCCTGTATGGCTCACAATAATCATTCCACGGTCAAAGTCACTCAGATCACATTTCTTCCCCATTCTGACATTTAGTCTGAATAACAACTGAACTTCTTGACCATGTTTGCATGCCTTTATGCATTAAGTTGCTGCCACATGATTGGCTGATTAGATATTTGAATGAGTGTACAGGTGTACCTAATGAAGTAGCCACTGAGTGTATGTCAACTATATTTATATAATGCTGATATAGTACTTTTTGTACTTTTTGTGTAAAGTGTTTATTTGATGACAATAATGAGGTTTTCAAATATGAATGCATTCCCCCTAGGTTCCCCCCTCACCTTAAACTAATCACCTTTAGTTTTTCATTCCCTTTCCCTGTGTGTGACCGCATCCTGTCAATACTCCTCATTATTTTATAGACATTTATAAAGTCTCCTCTTTGTCTCCTTTGCTCCAAGGAATAAAGGCATTTTTGTGTCTTCAGCAGCTTACTGATTGGAGAGTGATGCAGCCAGAATCAGGTTTGCTATCACTGACTTAGATCATGTGAAATTTGTTCTTTATATAGTTGATGTTCTTAAGTGTGTCCACCAGACAATAAAGACAAACATTTCTGGAAAAACTCGCCAGGCCAGCCAGCATTTGTGGAGAGAACAAATGTTTCAGGCCAGTGCCCTCTCCCCAGCACTGAAACATTAGCACTTTCTCTTGCAGCAGTTGCAGTATTTTGTACTTGGACTGTGAAGACAAAGTAGTTTGCACTCACAGTAATTTGCTTTTATAGAAACACTCTTAATATGGAGATTCACTCCAAGATGCCTTCCTGTAGCATTATGAAACGGCAGGTGTAGATACTCAGGGTAAAGGACCAAACGATTGGAGAAAAAGTACCTTAAAGGAGCAGAAAGAGGCCGAGAGACAGGAAGGCTAAGGGAAGTATCTAGAGACCCAAGAGTCCTGGAATCTTAGTCATAGCTGCTAATGGAGTGATTCGTGGATGATTTCAAATGCTGTTACCTGAATTAAAATAGGAATTTGCATTTAGATTGAATTTTGATCCAGTTAACTCACGTCCTTGTTAAGATAGTGTGAGTTTTAATATATTTTAATATTAGAAGCTTAAATGGTCACATGCCACCTGATAATTTTCCTAACTCTGAAGAGATAACCTGCCTCCTTTTAGCTGTGAGTTTGCCCTCCTTATTTACCTGGTGGTCTACCAATTTGAGCCCAGTGTAGATGAAGAGATGACCTGCAAGGCCATTATTTATTGCTCCTCTTTAACTGCCCTGGAGGAACAAGTGGAGAGCTGCAGTTGATTGGGTGAAGTGTTGGTTGAGTACTGTGAGTTTTCAACAATGAGAGAACAGCACGCTGATTCCAAGGCAGGATGGTGTGAGACAGGGAATGGGGATTGCAGACCGTGTGGCTCCCAATCACATTTCATTATGTATTAGCATCACAGAGACATAGAACATGGAAACCTAACCCATCCTTACCAACCAGGATGGCCACTTGCACTAATCCATTTTAACCACATTTGGTCCTTATCCCTTTAAACCAGGGGTTCTCAACCTCCTTTATGCCTTGGAACCCTACCATTAACCAAAGGATCCGGGGATCCCAGGTTACGAAACCCTCTTCTAAACCTTTCCAATCAATTCATCTGACTTTCAAATTTTGTTGGTGGAGTTCCTAAAACACTTCCTTAGTCAGCCCATTCCATATACACAGTAGCCTCTCCTCAGGTCCCTTTTAGATTTGCTTCTCCCTCCTTAGACCTGGGCCCTCTAGTTTTCAGTTGCTTTTCGCTGGAGAAAAAGACTGTGTCAATTCACCCTATCTATGCCCCTCATGATTTTATACACGTTTATAAGGTCACTCCCAGCTCCAAGCAATAAAGTCCTAGCCTGCCCAATCTTTCCTTATAGCTCCTTATATCTCTCCTTATAACCCCTGAGCCCTGGCAACATTCTCGTAGAACTTTTTTGCTTTCTTTCATCCTTATTTCCTGGATCACAGTAACCAATACTCCAGGTGTGTCTTCACCCATGTCTTGTCCAAACGTAACGTTATGTCACTGTTCATCGCCCTGAGTGAAGGAGACCAACATGCCATACACCTTCCTCAGCACCCTATCTAAGTGTGAGGCCACTTTAAGGAAAATGGCACTGTTATCCCTAGTGGTAGAGGCAGATACATTGAGGCCATTTGAGAAACTCTCAGATAGACACATGGATGATAGAATAATGGAGGGCTACGTAGGAGAGAAGGGTTAGAATGATTTTAAAAGATTAAAAGTGCTTGTACTGTGTTCTATGTTCCGTGTTATCAGATTTGAGAGATAAGTATCCAATACAACTTTCTTAAATTCTTCTGTAGCTAGAGAAAATCAGTAGATTATTGGTTGCATCCAGAATTTGATGTACACATGTTGCGCAAATCCCAGAATATGATATATCCATAATATATAATGAATTTTTCTGTCTGGAATATAATGTGCGTTTCTTGTTGCCACTCAATATCCACTTGGGACACTTAAGATAAGGTGAGTACCTGAGATATAAGAAGAATCTAGGGTGAATTACTAAAGGTTGCCCCTTTGTAGATAGGAGGGCAAGCCTTTGGAAAGGGTGCAGAAGAGCTTCACCAGGATGCTGCCTGGATTAGAGCGCATGCACAGTAACAAGAGGCTGGATAAACTTGGGTTGTTTTCTCTGGAGTGACAGAGGCCGAGGGGAGATGTAATAGATGTTTCTAAGATTACAAGAGGCATAGATAAAGTTCAAAATAAATGTATTACCGAAGTACATATACATACAACCCTGAGATTCATTGTCTTGCGGCATATTCAATAAATCCATAGAATAATAACTAGAACAGAATCAATGAAAATCTGCACCAACCAGTGTGCGAAAGGAGGATTTAGAAGGATGAGAGGGGATCTGATTGAAATATATAAGATTATTAAGGGATGGGTCACGCTAGAGGCATGTTCCCGATGTTGGGGGAGTCCAGAACCAGAGGCCACAGTTTAAGAATAAGGGGTGGGCCATTTAGAATGGAGTTGAGGAAAAACTTTTTCACCCAGAGAGTTGTGGATCTGTGGAATGCTCTGCCTCAGAAGGCAGTGGAGGCCAATTTTCTGGATGCTTTCAAGAAAGAGTTGGATAGAGCTCTTAAAGATAGCGGAGTCAAGGGACATGGGGAGAAGGCAGGAACGGGGTACTGATTGTGGATGATCAGCCATGATCACAGTGAATGGCAATGCTGGCTTGAAGGGCCGAATGGCCTACTCCTGCACCTGTTGCCTATTGAAAGACAAGAAACTGCAAAAAGAAAAAAGAAAGAAATGATAATAATAATAATAATAATAATAATAATAATAATAATAATAAAGGGATAAGCAATAAATATAGAGTAGACATAAGGGTTGAAATGTCCAATACCAGAAGGTATAACTTTAAGAAAAGATGGGGTAAAGGAGATGTCAATTGTAAGCATTTTACACAGAGAATGGTGGGTGCCTCGAATGCCTGACAGGATGGTGGGACGCAGATACAGTAGGGATTTTTGAGAGATACTTAATTTGACACATGAATGTGAGCAACAGGAAGAATCTGGACATTCTGCAGGCAGAAGGGATCAGTTTAGTTGGCCATTTGATTGCTAATTTAATTGGTTCAGCACAACATTGTGGGCCAAATGGCCTGCACATGCGCTGTGCTGTTGTATAATCTATGTTCTATGAAACAGGAATAGGTTAATTGGCGAGGTGCTTGGTGAGAAGCAGAAGGATACTGGGTTAATGCAGACAAATGGGATGAACAGAGTTTGGTGTCATGGTCATCTTGAAGATGTTGGGCCAAGAAGCTCATTTCTATGTTGTACAATTCTATGACTCTATATGTGGCTTGTTGTTCCCCTGAAGTTTAGAGCCTAAGCTCTGGATGGACACAACATAGAAAGACACAGATGGGCAAAGGTATTTATTACTTCCTGCAGAGAGGTGGTGAATGTGCTAAACTGATTGTCCAGTGAGGGAGATAATGGTAGGCTTGAGGACGAGACGCCCATAATTTTCTATTTTGAAATAGCGGTTAGCAGTGAAGAGCATTACAAGGAGGACAAATTATCACCACATCATCTTTCTTTGTGTCAGTTGCAGAATATAAAAGCATAGAAGGATAACGTGACAGAGAGCAGAGAAGTGCCACTTCAGTCAGTACTATCCACGACCAGCATCAGTCATCTCTTCCATGCCTTGGCAATTCAAGTAGTGTAGCGGCTAGTGCAAGCGCTTTGCATCACCTGTTACCACTGATCGGGGTTCGATTCCCACCTCTGTAAGGAGTTTGTATATTCTCCCTGTGACCTGAGTGGGATTCCTCTGGGTGCTCTAGTTTCCTCCTACATTCTAAAGACGTACAGTTGATGGTAGTAAGTTGTCGGTGTGCTGTGTAAGTGATGGAAATATGAGAACACAAGCAATCTACCCCCAGCATAATCGTTGAATGGTGTTGGTCTCTGATGCAAAATGGGTCATTTCACTGTATATTGATGTACTTGTGACAAATAAAGCTAATCTTTCTCCCTCAACGCTAATGCAAGGTTCCAAATTGAAACATCGACAGTTCCTTTCATTTCCCCACACCCTACACCCCCTACCACCAGTGCTACTCAATCTGCAGATTGCTTTTTGCTTCTGTTTGAACCTAGTGTGTTGACTGTGTTTTCTTGGCTTCAGGAAACTTAGCAGCTAGAAGAAGGCAAACAGGCCTTTAGGAAGATGATATGTGGGTTCCACCATCCCGGCCGCATCTCCCCATCACAGCTCTCCCAATAAAACAAACACCCAACTTCTTCCTTTGGAATTGGGGTTGGAACTATGAGGGTGTACATTTCCCTTTATGACCCAGAGGGCCAAAATCTTTTCATGGTTTGTAGGATTGAGTGCCTCAATAACCCAGAGGGTTCTGTTGGCTGCAGTCAGGATTTTATGATTTGGCTCTTGGTAGGGTTACCCATGCCAAACAGGTCAAGGGATGAAAGCCAGACTAATAGCGGTCTACTGGTCCTCCAAGTTTCAGGAGGTCAGCTCAGGGTTAGAAACCCTGACCGGAAAAGAAAATTGTTACAGAAGCGGCAAAGAAGGATCCTACATCAGTGTGCAATGGTATCTCTGAGTCTTCACCCAGGACTTGCGTGACTGACAACAGTGAAAACCGAGAGGGAACTACGGACAAGATGAAGGAAGCTGTGAGCCCCACCAGAGATGGAGGACCTTAATTGCTGCCCTAAACGCCAGCAGGGTAATGGGAAAAAAAAACACTTTCCCTTAAGACCAGGGCTCCCTTTGCAACCCGTCTCTCACGAGCCCTTTATCTGCTTCCATTGTTCCTGAAGTTCTTGCAACCAGTGGAATGTGTGAGGAGACCAGAGTATCCAGAGGAATCCCACACAGTACGGGGAGACTTCCTGCAATCCATGGTAGAATTCAACCCAGTTTGCTAGCACTGTAAGAGCATTTCACTAACCACTATGCTAATGGGAGCCCCAGACTTGATAACAAAAACTCTTCTCCCCACATTCCTCATCCCCTCTGCAGCCGACGTGCCAAGATTCAGTCAAATATCGTACAAGATTCAGGGCTTTTGCTGTGAGCTATTCTGGTTCACTTTAAATTGGACCTGAAGATAATTGGACCATGGGACAAGCTTCAATTCTTCAAAGCCTGGGCTTGCAAACACAACTGGGCAGTGTCATGTCGTGCCTGAACCGATATGCCAACTCCAGAACAATTCTCAGAAATAATAATTAAAATGAAATCATGCTAACTAGATTTCAGAGACTAAGGTCTTTCAGATCCAATCTTGAGCTGTATAAATAATATTGGGACGGATGCCCACAGTTCGAAAACACTGACCTACTTAGGCAATTAGAAAAAGAATGCAATGTGCAGCACAGGTTCACAGACTGTGGCTACAAGCCAAGCTTCATGTGTCTCCTTCTGTGGATGGTTTAGGACTCAGTCTGTCAAAGCAATAACTTCAGTCCTAGATAGGACATAAAAATTGGGTAACAAAACAAAAAGTATTGGAAATAATCAGCAGGGCAGGAAGTATCCATGGAGAAGAGAATGGTTGATGTTTTAGATTAATACCTTTTCACAGGGAAGGAAAGCTCATTGACTTCAAATTCTAACCATTTCTCTCTTGATTGGTGCTTGCTGACCAGCTGTATCCTGGTAAATGTGTTTAGTATTGCCACACGTGCCAAGTTATAATGAAAAGCTTTGTTTTAGACCATAAAATATGGGAGCAGAATTAGGCAATTTGGCTCATTGAGTCTGCTCCACCACTTCATCATGGCTGATCCATTTCTCTCTCAACTCCAATCTCCTGCCTTCCCCCCGCCCCATATCCCTTCATGCCCTGACTAATCAAGAATCTATCAACCTCTGCCTTAGATATACCCAATGACTTGGCCTCCACGGCTGCCTGTGGCAACACATTTCACAAATCACCACTCTCCGGCTAAAGAAATTCCTTGTCATTTCTCTTCTAAGTTAACATCTGTCTACTCTGAGGCTGTGTCCTTTAGTCTTAGACACCTCCACCATAGGAGATATCCTCTCCACATCAGCTCTATCCAGGTGGTTTTGCATACCAGCTCCACAGATCGTTTCATCACATCAGTACATTGAGGAAGTAAGAGAGGAAGGTAATTACAGAATGCAGAATGTGGCTTTACAGTCACAGAGAAGTGCCGTGCAGGTAGACAATAAGGGTAAAGACCAGGGCAAGGTAGACTGTGAAGTCAAAGTGTACATCTTATTGTAGAAGGGGACATTTTAGTGGTCTTATATTTGGTTTAAACACTGTCATTGAACTTGTTGGTATGTGTTTCCAGCTTTTATATCTTCTACCTGATGAGATGGGGCAGAACGTAGAATATCTGGGGCAGGTGACTCTTTAATGATACTGGCTGCTTTACCAAGGCAGTGAGAAACGTAGACAGAGTGCATGAAGTGGAGGCCAGTTTTCATGCCGTGCTAAGCTGTGCCCACAATTCCCTGCAGTTTCTTCTGGGTCTTGGGCAGAACAGTTTCCATACCAACCAGTGATGCTTCTGAATAGGATGCATCTATAAAAGTCGGTGAGGGTCAATGGGGACATGCCAGATTTCTTTATCCCCCTGAGTACATAAAGACACTGATGAATTTTCTTGGCTATGGTATCTAGGTGGTTGGACCGGGACTAGCTGTTGGTGATGTTTACTCTTAGGGTCTTGAAGCTCTCAATCTTCTTGACCTCAGCACTGTTGATTTGTGGAGGGGTGTATCCATCACTCACCTTGCTAAGCTCTTTTGCATTTCCAGCAATTTCTATTTTAGTTCAGACATCCAGCATTTTCAGTATTTTACTTTCATGGAGAAAGTTTAATGAGTGCTTTGTATAAACACTATAGAAGAGACAGTGTCCTGGGCTCATACATAAAATGCCTCAGACTTTCAACAGGCTATTTCCCACGACAGGCATTGTTAAATGAAGGATTTTCTAATAATTCTATTGTAATTATTTTATAATTTTAGGGATGTTGAAATTTATTCTAAGATTAGAATAAATGAGTTTATGAAGGTCAAGTGAAATTTATGGATCCAAATTTCAAAGTAAATTTATTACCGAAATGCATATATGCCAATATATACAATAGAGAGATTCATTTTCTTGCGGGCATACCGAATAAATCCATAATAGAATCAATGAAAGACCAGATGATCCAGGCTGATATCTCGAGTTTACAGCAGCACAGATCTTATTGATGTGTCAAAAGCATTTTGTTAACAACTTTACAGGATGTGATGCTTGCCAGCATCAAGTGATCAGCAACGCGACTCATTAAGTGGAGCTCTTTTATTATGGCTTATTGCGGAAACTTCGCATGACTACTCTCCAAGCTTCAGTTCCATATTTGACTTGCCAGCCCTCATCCTGCAGAAGAGAAGTATTTCAGGGTGGGAGGGGAAGAGCCACAAATAAGCTGCAGGAGACACTCAGCGGATCAAGCAACGTCTTGCGGAGCAAAGGGATACTCAATATTTTAGGTCAAGCCTCTGTGTCAAGCGGGGTCTAAGCACAAAACACTGATCAAGCCTTTGCCTCAGCTAATGCTGCCTGACCCATTGACTTCATCCAGCAGTTTATATTTAGGTCCCAATTTCAGCAACTGCACTCTCTTGTGCCTCCTTGGTGAAATTAAGGTTGTGGACAATTGGATTAGCTTTTCTCTGGAGTAGAATTCTCATTAATTATGTTAATGGTGGTGCAACACGTCCAATTTAACTGCAATGTAATTTTAATTCTCTCTGGCCTGTAAAATGACATGTCTTCCTTACTCATAATGCAATCACATTCTAATAACCTCATTTTTGTAAGACAGCTCGCTGAAGATCTATCACTAAAACGCAAAGCTTACTGATGTGTGTGACCTTCTGTGCCCTCAGGCATTGTCACAAAAGAAGCTGAGCAAAAAATCCAATCTCGAAAGTGTTGTTTAGGCCAGCACGGTTGTGCAGCAGTTAGCCTAACACTTACACTTGCAAAGTGTAACGCTTACAGAGCCTAGCACTTTAGAGTATTTGCTGTAAGCATGATGCTTCAATTCTCACCACTACCTGTATGGAGTTTTTATGTTCTCACTGTGACCATATGGATTTCCCCCAGGTGTTCCAGTTTCCTCCCACATTGATGTACGAGTTAGAGTTAGTAAGTTGTGGGCAAGCTGTGTTGGTGATGGAAGCATGACCACACTTGCAGGCTGTTTGCAGCACATCTCGGACTGTGATGGACAAACTTCTGTATATGTTTCAATGTATGTGCCACAAGTAAAGCTAATCATTATCTTTAGATCTTGGGAATAATAATTTCTTCAAGCGAAGCTCTTTTCTGTTGATACTTTTCCATACGCTGAGTCCAAACCCACTGTTAAATTTCGTGATTCAGATTCTGACCCACTCACATTGAGAGTCTCAGGAAAAAGATATCAGTATAAAAGAGTTTGTGCTCAATATTGGTTTACCTACAAGTTGTCCCCCTGAACATTACCTTCCATGATAATCACACAATGCAACACAGTCAACACTTTCCAGACCAAAGTCTCTACCATTGTCTGTTGAAGAAATCTTTTCCAGAATACATTAGTTAGAAAGATTAAGTGTTTAACTTTCAAACAGAACTTTGCAGTATTTTCGATTACTTCTCCTGTGCCTCAAAATAACTCTATGAATATTTATTAAATGTGATACTGACATCTGGTGGCAGATACCATTATAATTATTTCATTATATTGATTTTCACGCACAACAGTCTCTAGAATTTACAGAGAGTGGTGCGAAAAGCAAAAAAAAAACATCCAGTGCCAAACAGTTCTATAAGCAAAAATGCCTTGTTAATGAGAGAGGTCAGAGGGGAATGTAAAGACTGGTGCAAGCTGGCAGAAGACAACTGTAACTCAAATAACCACTTGTTACAACAGCAATGTGCAGCAGAGCATCGAATTATTTTAATATATATTATAAAAATATTATTGTTATCACTATTATTATTATCTGAAAACTAAAGTACTGTAGATGTTTTTTAGTGTGAATTGAAACTGAATATATTGGAAATACTCAGATTCCCGGGCAGCGTCTGTGGAGAGTGACAATGAATTAACATTTCAGACTAATCACCAAAGGGGATAAAGCGATTGTATCATCCTTAGCTGAAGGGATGGCCAGATGGGACATGTGAGGTCACTCATTTTGGAAAAAAAAGCAATAGAAATGTGGAATATTTTGAGGTTATGGGATGAGTTGAGTGTTCAGAGGGACATGAATCCACAGAAAGTTAGTATATGTTGTAGTTTGGTGGGCTGCCAGTAAAACATTGCCATGTATCGGCACTGCCATCTTTTAGGATCCAACTGGTCACCTTCTGGATCAATCGGTGAGCCAAATGATAGAGGTCTTATTCACTTTCATCTGAGGGAGTGCAGTGAGGTTTTCTTTTGATGATTTCTTTGATATCTCATTTGTTGTGTGACAAGTTTTTTTGCAGGCTGGTCTTCTACTCTCAGGTATTGAAGGATGTGAGGTTAATCTCACTACAGTGTATAAAATTCTCCCCAGGCTTGAGGAAGTTGACACAGGGATGATGTTCTCCTTGGCTGATGGATCAGAAGTCACTATTCAGTTGTACATCACAAAGAAAGGCCGTTCAGCCCAAATTGTCCATGTTGAATGACTTACCTACTTGAGCTAGTCCCATTTCCCTGCATTTGGCTCACAAACTCATAAAACTTCCCTTATTCACCATTAGACAAAGGAGCAGAAATGGGCCATTCAGCCCATCTAGTCTGCTCTGCCATTCCATCTTGGCTGATATAGATCAAACTATTACACAATGTAAAGAGGTTAAACAATAATAATGTAAAATGAAGTGTAACAACTACAGAGAAGGTGCAGTGAAGGTAAATAACAAAGTGCAAAGCCTTAAGGTAGATTGTGAGCTCAAGAACCTATCTTATACTAGAGAGCCAGTAGCTTATCGTATTACAGCAAGGTAGAAGCTATTTTTGAGTACATGCTTTTAGGCTTTTGGATTTTCTGCACGATTGGATAGAGGAGAGGAGAGAACATCTGGAGGTTTACCTGTATCAAAGCTGATCTTCATCCTCAGTTCCCTTTGCTGCAGAGAGTATAAACCAAGCTTTTCCACTCCCCATATCTGAAGTGCTCCAATTGTGGTAAGTCTCCTCTGCAGTCTCAGATGAAGGGTCTGTTTCTGTGCTGTACTACAACTTCATTAGTCCAGCTGAAAGTCTAGTAATGAAGAAAATGGGGGCAGTTAACCTCAACCATACAGAACATTTTAAGGAATGAGAGACAATTTGACATCAAGAGCACCACGGCGCTGAGTGAGCTCCAACTATATTTGTTGGATTTCACGTTTGAGATGTTTCAAGTTAATCAAGTCTCAAAAAAGAGCAGTGGAATTAATAGTTGGTTGAGCAACAGAGGAATGTGATGAATGTGTACATAAAGAAGATAGTAATAAATGTCAGTGATATATGAAATAAAAGCACTGCAGCAGAGCAGGCTAATTGAAGCTCTTTGGAGATTTATCCTGGCTCCTTCTCTATTTATAAGTCACATGCTGGAGAGCTGTCCTTATACTCTATATAATATTATAATACGTACTGCTGATAAGCAATCCAGTGAGATGTCAATCATATGAGCAAATTTAAAGGTATCTGGGCTAATGACATGCTCAAGTCATGAAGAACAGATGGGTTCTAATTTTGATAAATGGAACACGATACCTTTCAGAGAAGAATTAATGAAATGTGTGAGACGGCCTACAGTGATGAGGTCCAGCACCTGGTCGCGTGGTGTGCCGACAACAACCTGGCCTTCAACACCCAGAAGACCAAGGAGATCATTATGGACTTCAGGCATGCTAGGAGCCACACTCGTGTCCCCATCTACATCAACTGAGCTGCAGTACAGCGTGTATCAAGCTTCAGATTCCTTGGTGTCCACATTTCCGAGGATCTCACCTGGTCCCTGAACTCCTCTATCCTGATCAAAAAGGTGCAGTGCCTTTATTTCCTGCGGAGCATCAAGAAAGCTCACCTCTGTCCCAGGATACTGACGGACTTTTACCGCTGTACCATTGAGAGCAAACTCACCAACTGCATCTCAGTGTGGTGTGGCATTTGTCCCGTATCAGACCGCAAAGTACTCCAGCGGGTGGTGAAAACTGCCCAGCAGATTATTGGCACCCTGGGCAGGGGGAAAAGCATTATCAAGGATGCATCTCACCCTAACCATGGACTTTTTACTCTCCTCCCATCCGGTAGGAGCTACAGGAGCCTCCGCTCCCACACCAGCAGGCACAGGAAGAGCTTCTTCCCCGCGGCTGTGACCCTGATGGACCTCACATCACAGCGCTAAGCAATAATGCACCCATATTGTACTGTCTCAGTACTTTTATATTTGTGTGCTGTACTTTTTATTCACAGTTATTTTGTAAATAACACTATCCTTTTGCACTTCTGGTTAGATGTTAATTGCATTTCATTGGCTTTGTATCTGTACTCGGCACAATGACAATAAAATTGAATTTAATCTAATCTAATGAAGGGGTATCGATTAGAAAACCTGGAAGGATCCTGAATGACATTCTTAATAATCTCTAAAAGGTATGCAGTTTATGTGAAGCTGACAGATACCAAGCTGCTCACACACTAGGATGCTATTCTCAAGCAAGTTATCAGGAGGCGAGAAAAGTCCTTGTGCCAGACATAGATATTGTGTTTCAAACACTCTGCCTGCAAAAATAGAGACAATCTCCTGGAATAAATTTGGAAATCCGGGACCCTCCATCGGTTGGGGTTGACCACGAGTGTTGCATCCCAGATATCCACATAATGCACAATCGAGGGCAGTACCATGTAGAGAGGCCGTGTAGTAGCTTCCCCCTCTGCATTTTGCTGATGAATCCGAAAGGCTGGCAGACATGGATACAGTTTGGCACCGGCAGTGTCAGGCATTTCCAGTCAGCAATGACCTCAGTGTAGAAGTGCCTTCAGGACCCCAGCTCTGGACTTTTACTCAGGGTTTTCTCCCGAAGCTTTTCCCACAAGTGGGTATAGCAGCAGAAGTCTGAGATCGGAGTTGTCCTGCTCCTGAGTGAGCTGCCAACCACAGCTGATGAGCCCGATCTACTCAGAACGACTGACTCTAAGGTGCCAGTGCCTCTTCTCCTGTCGGAAGATATGGTTCCGCCGGGTTTAGTAGCTAATCCACACATAAAGGCCAGGAGCTTGGCATGGTGGTCAGAAGCATTTTGAGATGCAGGCCATTGGGAGCATTTATAGGAGCCTCAGGACCCACCCACAGCAGGTTCAAGGAACAGTTATTATTTCTAAACCATCAGGCTGTTGAATCAGTGAGGATAAGTTCTTTCAATCCATCACTGAACTCTACACACCATCTATGGATTCCCTTTCAAGGACTGTTAACCATATAATCATATAACAATTACAGCACAGAAACAGGCCATCTTGGCCCTTCTAGTCCATGCCGAACGCTTACTCTCACCTAGTCCCACCGACCTGCACTCAGCCCATAACCCTCCATTCCTTTCCTGTCCATATACCTATCCAATTTTACTTTAAATGACAATATTGAACCTGCCTCTACCACTTCTACTGGAAGCTCATTCCACACAGCTTCCACTCTCTGAGTAAAGAAGTTCCCCTTCGTGTTACCCCTAAACTTTTGCCCCCTAACTCTCAACTCATGTCTTCTTGTTTGAATCTCCCCTACTCATAATGGAAAAAGCCTATCCACGTCAACTCTATCTATCCCCCTCATAATTTTAAATACCTCTATCAAGTCCCCCCTCAACCTTCTACGCTCCAAAGAATAAAGACCTAACTTGTTCAACCTTTCTCTGTAACTTAGGTGCTGAAACCCAGGTAACATTCTAGTAAATCTTCTCTTTACTCTCTCTGTTTTGTTGACATCTTTCCTGTAACTCAGTGACTAGAATTGTACACAATACTCCAAATTTGGCCTCACCAATGCCTTGTACAATTTTAATATTACACCCAACTCCTATATTCAATGCTCTGATTTATAAAGACCAGCATACCCAAAGCTTTCTTCACCACCCTATCCACATGAGATTCCACCTTCAGGGAACAATGCACCATTATTCCTAGATCACTCTGTTCTACTGCATTCTTCAATGCCCTACCATTTACCATGTATGTCCTATTTGGATTATTCCTACCAAAATGTAGCACCTCACACTTATCAGCATTAAACTCCATCTGCCATCGTTCATCCCACTCTTTTAACTGGCTTAAATCTCTCTGCAAGCTTTGAAAACCTACTTCATTATCCATAATGCCAGCTATCTTAGTATCATCTGCATGCTTACTAATCCAATTTACCAGCCCATCATCCAGATCATTAACGTATATGACAAACAACTTTGGACCCAGTACAGATCCTTGAGGCACACCACTAGTCACCGGCCTGCAACCTGACAAACAGTTATCCACCACTACTCTCTGGCATCTCCCATCCAGCCACTGTTGAATCCATTTTACTACTTCAGTGTTAATACCCAACAACTGTTGATCTCTTGATTTATGTATTATTATTTCTTTATCTTTCTTTTGTATTTGTTGTCTATTGAATACTGGTTGTTTGTGCATTCCATTGAGTGCAATCTTTCATTGATGCTACTATATTTGACTGTGTATACCTGCAAAAAGCTGACATATAGTGACATATATGTACTTTGATAATAAATTTATTTTGAACTTTGAAAAGATTATTTTTCTAAATGGCAAACTTAAAACTATAGGAGCATAGTTTCAGAATAAAGCTGAAATGGAGAAGAATATCCTCTCCAAATTTTAAGCTAAAAAATATAAATTATCTTGGTTATATATAATATGTAGCTTGTTTAGGAATATCATGACGTAGCTTTCAAGGCTATTATTGTTTGAAGGTCTCCAAAGGTGTATCTAGTACTTCAAAAGGACAAGATAGTGAAATAGCAGTTCATAGAAATTGATTCCTCATCCCACCTGAGATATGAAATAGATTAGACATTCACTGGGAGTGAAGTTGCTCACATTCTTGTAATGCATTAATTCAAGTCAAGTCACTTTTATTGTCATTTCGACCATAACTGCTGGTACAGTACATAGTGAAAATGAGATAATGTTTTTCAGGACCATGGTGTTACATGACACAGTACAAAAACTAGACTGAACTATGTGAAAAAAACAACACAGAGAAAGCTACACTAGACTACAGACCTACACAGGACTACGTAAAGTGCACAAAAACAGTGCAGGCATTACATAAATAATAAACAGGACAATAGGGCAAGGTGTCAGTCCAGGCTTTGGGTATTGAGGAGTCTGATAGCTTGGGGGAAGAAACTGTTACATAGTCTGGTCGTGACAGCCCGAATGCTTTGGAGCCTTTTCCCAGATGGCAGGAGGGAGAAGAGATTGTATGATTGTATATTTCCCTTTATTATTCAGGAAACCTTGTAATAATGAGAGGAATTTACAACATGGACCTTTTTTGTTCAAATTGTGTGTTGTAAAAAGTATTAATGATTTATTCAACAATGACTTCTCATCTTTTTTCTTCAATCCTGATGAAGGGTCTTGGCCTGAAACATCAACTGTTTACTGATTTCCATAGATGCTGCCTGGCCTGCTGAGTTCCTCCAGCATTTTATGTGTGTCACCTGCAGATTTTCTCTTGATTATGACAAATTTATTGTTAGTTTGTATTTTTCTTAGGGATGCTGCTTGCATAATACTATGCACCTGTGATTCTGTTGCAAGTACAATTTTCATTGCACCTGTGTACAAAGTACATGTCCTTGTGCAGTTGACAATGGACAGTTGACAACGAGCATTTCCCCACACAATAATTCAGGTTGTTGGATTAAAGTGCAAATTTGTTATTTTTCTCATAGTTCAATCTCTCCTATGCTTGCATGTATTTTATGTAGTCACCTACATGTAATTATTCTGTGAACCTTCCAGTAATTGTAGTGTAGCTGGTACTATATTTTTCTAAAAGCTTTTTAGTTTTTACTGTAGCAAGTGTTTTCCCACTTGAATCTGACTGCTTTATAGGTTAATTGTTGTGACTGGAATGTTCTTACTGACATTGACACACTGTACAAAGTGGAACAGGCCCTTCCGTCCCTTTGATCTGTGCCACCCAGCAATCCACCAGTTTAACCCTAGCCTAATCATGGGACAATTTACAAAGGCCAATTAACCTGCCAACCCGTTTGCCATTGGACTGTGGGAGGAAACTGGAGCACCTGGAGGAAACCTATGCATTTACGGCAAGAATGTACAAACTCCTTACAGGCAGTGGCCATTTTAGTCTGAGCTAGTTATTGTGTAAGGTGACCACAACTTCCTTGTTCTTTCTCTTTCTATTCATTCTTTGCTCTTGTAACATTCAATAAACAAACGTAAGTAACTGATTTTATGCCTCATTCTTGACTTCCAAACTTCTGGATTGCATAATCACCAGGATCCAAAAAGATCTACAGATCTATGCAGGAAGCTCCAGAACACACACTATCTTGGCCACTGATCTTCAAATGTTCCTTAAGATTAGGGAATCATAGTGGAGATAAACCGGGTGTGATAGTAAGGATTATATGTTACATTTAATCAATATCATTTATACAGTTTAGTTCAAACTTTCGGAGAGGATATTCTTCCCCATTTCTGCTTTACATTATACTGAAACTGTGCTCCCCTAGTTCCAAATTCTCCATCTAAAAAAATAATCTTCTCAAAGCTCAAAGTAAAATTATTATCAAAGTACATATATGTCACCATATACAAACCTGAGATTCACTTGCAGGCATACACAGTAAATCTAAGAAGCATAATAGAATCAATGAAAGTTCTGGTCACTGAATTATAGGAAAGTTGTCAACAAAATAGAGAGAGTACAGAGGAGATTTACCAGGATGTTACCTGGGTTTCAGCACCTAAGTTACAGGTAAAGGTTGCACAGGTTAGCTCTTTATTCTTTGGAGCGTAAAAGGTTGAGAGGGGACTAGATAGAGGTAGTTAAAATTATGAGGGGGATAGATCAAGTTGACAAGGATAGGCTTTTTCCATTGAGAGTAGGGGAGATTCAAACAAGAGGACATGAGTTGAGAGTTAGGGGGCCGAAGTTTAGGGGTAACACGAAGGGGAACTTCTTTACTCAGTGAGTGGTAGCTGTGTGGAATGAGCTTCCAGTAGAAGAGGTAGAGGCAGGTTCGGTATTGTCATTTAAAGTAAAATTGGATAGGTATATGGACAGGAAAGGAATAGAGGGTTATGGGCTGAGTGCAGGTCGGTGGGACGAGGTGAGTGTAAGCGTCGGCACGGACTAGAAGGGCTGAGATGGCCTGTTTACATGCTGTAATTGTTATATGGTTATAAGGTTAAACCTGCACCCAACAGCATGCACAACCAGTGTTCAAAAGATAACAAATGGTGCAAATGCAAAATAAAAATAAAGAAATAATAATATATAATTAAGCAATCAATATCGAGAAGATAAGAGGAAGAGTCCTTGAAATTGAGTCCATTGGTTCTGGGAAGAGTTAAGTGATAGGGTGAGTGGAGTTATTCCCCACTGGTCAGGATTCTCATGGCTGAGGAATAATATATATTCCTGAACCTGGTGGCGTGGGTCCTGAGGCTCTTGTATCTTTCTCCTGATGGCAGCAATGAAAAGAAAGCATAGCTTGGGTGGTGGGTTTCCTTGAAGACGGATGCAGCTTTCCTGCAATAGCACACCTTGTAGATGTGCTCAGTGGAGGGAGGGGCTTTAGCCATGATGGACTGGCCCATACCCACTACTTTTTGTAGGATTTTCTATTCAAGGGCATTGGTGTTTCCATAGGAGGCGATGATGCAGCCAGTCAATACACTCTCCACCACACATCTATAGAAGTCCATTAGAGTTTTAGATGTCATGCTGAATCTTTGCAAGCTTCTAAGGAATCAGAGGCACTGCCCTGCTGTCTTTGGAATTGCACTACGTGCTGGGTTGAGGACAGATCCTCTGAAATGAAAACACCTCAGTCCATTACCTGTGCATCTGTCCTCAGCCCAAAACATTGACTTTTTATTCTTCTCATTATGCTGCCTGACTGACTGAGTTCCTCCAGGATTTTCTGTGTTGAAAAACAATTATTTTCTGTTTAGTTATATGATTTTTTCATGTATTTTCCACAAAGGCATTTTATTCTACATCTCACATCCTTGATGAGTAATTTGTGAATCATTGAAGGGTGAATTTCCATTACCCGAATAGCGGTAATACGTGGGTCTTTTAAGTTATAAAATTAGTAAGACCATGGAGACACTGAACTTGTTTCCACGCCTTTGAAGCTGGTGATTGATCTTCAAGGCTTTCGAAGATGAAAGACTTGAGCTTTAACTCGTGATAAACCCCTGATACTGAAAACCATTGGACATTTCCTTTGAATTAATGCAGGGGAGTGAAATGGAAAAGAATATTCAGCAGTGAGAGCTGTATTTTTCCAGGATGTCATATAATCTACTATCTATTAGGTGCCATGGTAGTGTAGCAGTTGGCATATTCCTATTGCAGCACGGGGCAAGGAGTTCAGAGTTCAATTCTGACTTCATCTGTAAGGAGTCTGTATGCCCTCCTTGTGGAATGTGTACATTTTCTCAGGGTGCTCCAGTTTTCTCCCAGAGACCAAAGACATACCAATTAGTAGGTTGATTGGTCATTGTATGTTCTCCCATGATTAGGCGAGGGTTAAATCGGGGGTTGCTGGGCAGCGCGGCTTGGAGGTCCGAGAGGCCCTATTCCGCACTGTCTCTCTAAATAAATAAAAAATAAAACCTCCATTGGTTTTGTAATAGCACGTCGTTCAAGTTCAAGCTCAAGTTGAACTGCCATTCAGTCACGTACATATATACGGTTAAAAGAAACATTGTTCCTCCGGGGCCAAATTGCAAAACTCAACACATACAGTTAAACATGGCATACCTAGCACATTCAGTCACAAAACAATGTCAGCACAAGTCCCCGAGTGGCATGGCCTGAAGATTGATGGTGGACATGGTATTTTCCTGGAGCCATGTTTCTGCAAGAACAAGCATGCAGCGGTTCCTCATCTCATGCTGCCAATGAAGAAAATCCACAATCCACCTTGTCTTTCAGGGAACGAACACTGGAGAGCAGCACCAACGGGAGAGTCAGCCCCCGATCCAGCATGGATTCCAGCCTCTGTTCTTCCACACACAGCCTCACCTGGGTAGAAATGAACTCATTCTAGGAGTCTGTTTCTATGTTTTCTCATGCATACACTCATTTAAGTGCCATTTACTCTTTCCATTTGGGATTTTGTTTATAGAAGATAAGTAAAACACACAAAATGCTGGAGGAATCAAGCAGTGTTATTTCAGCCTCCCTTAATTTAAGAGCACAGAGTGAAATGGGCCATTTTGCCAAACGAGACTTTTATTCCATCTCCGCCCCCTCACTGCCAATCAATCACTCTTCCTTGCCATTTCTCAGTTTTGGAAAGAATTTGATGATGTTTCAAATATTTGAAACCGCATCAAATTCTTTCCAAAACTGTGTCTATGTGATTCATTAACACAAAAGATAATGCAGGTTGGAAATCCAAAGTCAAAGTTTAAAGTACATTTATTGTCAAAGTGTTTATACATTATACAACATTGAGATTTGTTCTCCTAACAGAACAACACACACAAAATGCTGGGGGATCTCAGCTGGTTAGATAGCCTCGACTGAGGGGAATAAACAGTCGATGATACCGGCTGAGACCCTTAATCGGGATGTCACTCATTTGCATGTCTGAGGGCTGCAGGACCTGAACGACGTTTGGGCTTGGACCCTTTGGTAGCAGGATGCTGACAGGTGGCCACACGGAAATTTGTAAAATCATGAGGGACATTGGTAAATAGCCATAGTCTTTCCCCCAAAGTGTAGGAGTCCAAAACTATTTAAAGTGAGGGGGTGTAAGATTTAAAAGAGATTTGCATGGTAATTTTTATACACAATGGGCAGTGAGGATATGGAATAAGCTGCCAAAGGAAGTTGTGAAGAAGGGTACAATTACTATATTTAAAAGATATTTGGAGATAACATAGATAGGAAAAGTTTAGAGAGAGATGGGTCAGATGCATGCAAATAGGAGTTTCTCAGTTAGGCAGTTGGGTTGGTATGGATGAATTGGTCCAAAAGGCATGTATCTACGCTGTACAACTCTGTCATTCTATGCAATGAGTGTGACAGCCAAAGCTTATCTTCAACAAAAGAGACACTAAGCATGTAAAGACAGGAGATTCTGCAGATGCTGGAAATCTAAGGTGACACAGACAAAATGCTGGAGGAACAGCAGGCCAGGCAGCATCTATGGAAAAGAGTGAACAGTTGGCATTTCGGTTCGAACTCTTTCATCAGGACTGAAAAGGAATAGGGAAAGACACTAGCTGAACAAGGTGGGGGGGGGGGAAAGGAGGACGAGCTAGATGGTGATAGGTAAAGCCAGGTGGGTGAGAAAAGTAAAGGGCTGGAGAAGAAGGAATCTGATTGGAGAGTGGACCATGAGAGAAAGAGAAGAAGGAGGTGCACCAATGGGAGGTAATAGGCAGGTGAGAAGAGGTAAGAGGCCAGAGTGCACTTACCCTTAGTATTTAATTATATTAACATTGCAGAGCTCTCAACTACTAACATCTAGAATCATCTTTCACCAGAAGCTCAGTTGGACTGGCCTCATAAAAGCCTTGGCTACGTGAGCTGGTCAAAGACTGGATATCTTTTAGAGGCTGACTCCAATACTTGACACCCAAGGCCTTTCTACTATTTAAAAAGCACAAATCAGGAGCATGATGGAATACTGTGTACTTGCCTGGATGACTAAAAGTACCACTTCTCAAGATACTCAGCACCATCTAAGACATCTTCAGTTCAAGTTTGAGTTTGTTTAATTGTCATTGAACGTACTTGAATATAGTCAAATGAAACAGTGTTCCTCTATTTCATTTCACAATATTTATGTATGGTTGAATGATAAGAGAGACTGAGTGGCAATCATCAGGCCACAAAAGTTGCAATGAATACCATTTACGACAGGCATTGCAATTATAGAGTAACAAATGCTACTCCAATGCAGGTTTCACATTTCTAAACTCTGCCACCAAGTACAAGGGCAGCAGATACACTGAAACAGCACCACCTGCAGACTCCTGTACAATCCTGTCTTGCAAATATATTGGAACATAGAACATTACAACAGAACACAGGACCTTCAAACAAAGATGTTATGATGACCTTTTAAACTTCTCTAAGAACAATCTAATCCTTCCCTCCTACATAACTGTCCATTTGTTCTATCATCCATGCGCGTATCTAAGAGTCTCTTAAATTTCCCTAATGTATCTGCCTCTATCACCATCCCTGACAGGACGCTCCATACATGAATGACTCTGTGTGTAAAGAACTTTGTTTGACATCCCCACTATATTTTTTTTGCAATCACCTTAAAATTATGCCCACTCGTGTTAGCCATTTCTGCCTGGGGGAAAAAAGTCTCCGGCTATCCACTTGATCTATGCTTCATCATCTTGTACACCTCTATCATAATCTCTCATCCTTCTTTACTCCAAAGAGAAAACACCCCAGCTCATTAAACTATCCTTGGAAAACATGCTCTCCAATCCAGAAAGCAGCTAATAAGTCTCCTCTGCACTTTCTCTAAAACTTCCACGTTCTTCCTACATTGAGGTAAATCACTATTCTCCAAATGTAATCTAACCAGGGTTTGATAGAACTGCAATACTCCCTCATGGGTCTCAAACTCGATCTCCAGGACGAATGAAGGCCAACACACCATATTCTTAACTACCCTATCAATTTGTGCGGCAAGAAAGCCCTTTCTGCCCTGGGAGAAAGTCTCTGGCTATCTGCTGTGTCTCGGCCTGAAACGTTGACAGTGCTTCTCCCTATAGATGCTGCCTGGCCTGCTGCGTTCCACCAGCATTTTGTGTGTGTTGCCTGAATTTCCAGCATCTGCAGATTTCCTCGTGTTTGCTATATCTATGGTTCTTATTATCTTATGCACCTCTATCAGATCATCCTTCACTCCAAAGTAAAAAGTCCTAGCTCACTCACTCTATCTTGATAGGACAGACAGCTTTCAGGCAAATCTTCTCTGCACCCTCCCTAAAGCTTCCACACGCTTCCTATAATGAGGCAACCAGAATGGAACACAATACTCCAAGTATGGTCCAACCAGGATGTCACAGAGCTACAATATTACCCCATGGCTCTTGAACTTCTACTTTTCCTTATCTATAACCAAGTATTGTAGAGCACCTTCACCAAAAGTCCTGCAGTGGCTCAAATGTGTAGCTTGTTACCAGTTTCTCAAGAGGTTTTGGGGATAGGCAACTAGTATTGACCTTGCTAGCAGCACCTACTTTCCAAGAAATGTATTTAAAATTCCCAAAAGTTAAAAATTAACTGTAAAGTTAAAAAGTAAAAGGTCCCAAAGCAGAGCATTTTTTTATAGGTATGCAAAATGATAAGATATAAACAGTCAAATTATGAGGGGTATAGAAGTAGGTATTCAGAATTATGAGGGGTATAGATAGGGTAAATGCAAGCAGGCATTTTCCACTGAGGTTGGGTGAGATTAGAAATAAAGGTCATAGTTTAAGAGTGGAGGGTGAAATAGTTAAGGGGAACATGAGGGGGAACTTTTTCACAGAGGGTGGTGAAAGTGAGGAACGAGCTGGCAGAGGAAGTGGTGGATGCGGATTCAATTTCAGCATTCAAGAGAAATTTGGAGAGTACGTGGATGGGATGGGTGTGAAGAGATATGATTCATATGCATGTTAATGGGATTAGACAGTATAATAGATTGTCATGGAATAGATGGGCTGAAGGGCCAGAGTAATAGAGTATGCGACAAAACAGGATGCTGGTGAGAATATACCTAGAGTCTCCTCTTCTCCTTCTGCCTTTCAACTCACAAGTGAGCAGAGTCCATCAACAACATCTTTACAGATCAACCTGTCTCGTGCATGTCTCTCCAGCTGTGACTATGTCATTCCCACTCTCCTAACGTCGGTTAACACTTCCCTCCTCCACGTGGACTTGGGCCTACATCGATTTTGCTTGCCCTGAGGATTCCATGTGAGAGCATGTCTGGTGATACTGTTTGTGGGCTTCCCCAATGTGTGTCCTGTCCAGCACCACTTCCTTCTCTTGATCTCTGACTCAATTGCTGCCTGGGTGGTCCTCTGTCATAACTCTGGTTTGTTCACATAGTCTGTCCATGTTAGCCCCAAAATCTAACGTAGGCATTTGTTGATGAAGGTCTGGATGTTTCTGGTTACTTCTGATGTCAGTCTCCAAGTTTTAGAGCCATACAGGAGGACAGATTTAACATTTGAGTTAAAGATCTCATTTTGGTGCTCAACCTTAGTTCTTTTGCTGTCCAAACTGGATGTAGTATTATAAAGGCTCCTCTGTCTTTTTGAATCCCGGTCTTTACATCCTCATCAGTACCTCCTTTCTTGTTGATAATGCTTTCCAGAGTGCTTTAACACATTTTTGCTCTCCGTATTTCCTGAACAGTATTGGAGGCAGTGAAGAGAACATTTATTCCACTGAATTCTGTGACAGTGGGGTTGATGTATAAAGAAGTGTTGAACAGGTGGTCCTGTACTCACTGTGGTACAAAAGACTGACAGGTGATGATTTTAAACATGAGGGGGGTTTAGAGAGTAAACACTGAGTGTGGTTCCCTTAGAGGAAAGAGCTTTGGCAGAAGTATCACCCATTTCAGACAGAACTGAGGAGGTTTTTTTTTCCTTCAGAGGGACATTACTCTTTGGACTCACACAGGAAATGCTAAAGGAACTCAGCAGGTCAGACATCACCTATGGAGGGAAATAAACTGTCGAAATTTTGGGCCAAGACCCTTCATTAGGATTGGTTCTGTGGAACTATTTTTCCAGATAACCATAATGTATATTGATTATTTAAATAAATAGAGTCTCAAATTCCTCCTTCTTCAACCGTCTGAGGAAATAGAGATGTTGGCATACATTCTTGGCAGGAGCTTGAACCTGGCTGGACCTGGATGAGGCTGTTCAGTGTATTCAAAATGAAGACTGACAGCTATTCAGGGAACCTCAAATATTTATCTAAAATAAATACTTAACATATATCTATTGATCTGGCCTCTACCTCCCTCTGACGCAGAGAATTCCAGAGGTTCACATCCCTCGGGCAGCAGAAAATACTGCACGCCTCAGCCTTGAATGGTTACGTCCCCTTGCTCGAGACCACGCTTGAGGAAGGATGTGACTGCACTGGTGAGAGTGCAGAGGAAATTCTCAAGGATATTGTCTCGATTTGAAGTCTTTGGTTCTGACGAGGAACTGGAAAGACTGAGCTTGTTTTTTCCCTGGCGTGAGGGAGGCTGAGGGGTGACTTGAGGGAGGCATAAATGGAGCAGATAGTGCCTTACCTCTGATTAAAGACAAGAGGATATAGGAAAGGGTTTTAAAGAGGATAAAGAGAGTGGCTGATACTTGGAACAGTTTGCCAGACTAGGTGGTGTAATCAAGTGTGATCACCATCTATTAGAGGTATTTATACAGGCACTTAAATCGGCAAAGCATAGAAGGATACAGACCTAATGAGGACAGTATTATTAGTATAGATGACCTAAAGGGTGGTATGTTCATGGTGGCGTGTTGGGCCACTTCCTGTACAGTACAACTCAATGGCTCAGGATCAAGGCTAACATCACCAGCATATGTCGTGAAATTTGTTAACTTAGTTGCAGCAGTACAATGCAATAAAATCAGAATGAGGCTTATTATCACCGGCATGTGATGAGAAATTTGTCAACATAGCAGCAGCAGTTCAATGCGATACATAACCTAGCAGAGAAAAAAGTAATAAATAAAATAAAACATAATCATAAATAAACAAGTAAATCAATCACATATATTGAATAGATTTAAAAATGTGCAAAAACAGAAATACTGTATATTAAAAAAGGTGAGGTAAGAATCGGATGGCAGAGGGAAAGAAGCTGTTCCTGAATCACTGAGTGTGTGCCTTCAGGCTTCTGTACCTCCTACCTGATGGTAACAGTGAGAAAAGGGCATGTCCTGGTGCTGGAGGTCCTTAATAATGGACGTTATCTTTTTCAGACACCGCTCTCTGAAGATGTCCTGGGTACTTTTGTAGGCTAGTGCCCAAGATAGAGCTGACTAGATTTACAACCTTCTGCAGTTTCTTTCGGTCCTGTGCAGTAGCCTGTCTATAACAGACAGTGATGCAGCCTGTCAGAATGCTCTCCACAATACAACTATAGAAGTTTTTGAGTAGAGGCCAATTCTCTGGATGCTTTCAAGAAAGAGTTAGATAGAGCTCTTAAAGATAGCAGAGTCAAGGGATATGGGGAGAAGGCAGGAGCGGGGTACTGATTGTGGATGATCAGCCATGATCACATTGAATGGCGGTGCTGGCTCAAAGGGCTGAATGGCCTACTCCTGCACCTATTGTCTATTAGCTATTGGTTGACATACCAAATCTCTTCAAACTCTGAATAAAGTATAGCCACTGTCTTGCCTTTCTTTATAACTGCATCGATATGTTGGGACCAGGTTAGATCCTCAGAGATCTTGACACCCAGGAACTTGAAGCTGCTCACTCTCTCCACTTCTGATCCCTCTATGAGAATTGATACCTATCCATTCATCTTACCCTTCCTGAAGTCCACAGTCAGCTCTTTTGTCATACTGACATTGAGTGCCAGGTTGATGCTGTGGCACCACTCCACTAGTTGGCATATCTCACTCCTGTATTCCCTCTCGTCACCACCTGAGATTCTACCAACAATGGTTGTATCGTCAGCAAATTTATAGATGGTATTTGAGCTATGCCTAGTCACAGAATCATATGTATACCGAGAGTAGAGCAGTGGGCTAAGCACACACCCCTGAGGTGCGCCAGTGTTGATCGTCAGCGAGGAGGATGTGTTATCACCAATCTGCACAGATTCTGGTCTTCCGGTAAGGAAGCTGAGGATCCAATTACAGAGGGAGGTACAGGTGCCCGGGCTGTGCAACTTCTCAATCAGGATTGTGGGAATGATGGTATTAAATGTTGAGCTATAGTTGATTATCGGCATCCTGACGTAGGTGTTTGTGTTGTCTAGGTGGTCTAAAGCCATGTGGAGAGCCATTGAGATTGTGTCTGCCATTGACCTATTGTGGCAATAGGCAAATTGCAATGGGTCCAGGAGTTCAGACTAGTATTAACCAACCTCTCAAAGCATTTCATCACTGTTGATGTGAGTGCTACTAGGCGACCGTCATTAAGGCAGCCCACATGATTCTTCTTAGGCACTAGTATAATTGTTGCCTTTTTGAAGCAAGTGGGAACTTGCACCCATAGCAGTGAGAGGTTGAAAATGTCCTTGAATACTCCCGCTAGTTGGCTGGCACCGGTTTTCAGAGCCTTACCAGGTACTCCATTGGGACCTTCCGCCTTCCGAGGATTCACTCTCTTTAAAGACAGTCTAACATCGTCCGCTGAGACGGAGATCACAGGGTCATCAGGTGCAGCAGGGATCTTCACAGCGGTAGTTGTGTTCTCCCTTTCAATGCGTGCATAGAAGGCGTTGAGTTCATCTGGTAATGAAGCATTGCTTCCATTCATGCTATTGGGTTTCACTTTGTAGGAAGTAATATCTTCCTGACCCTGCCAGAGTTGTTGTGCATCTGATATCACCTCCAACCTCTTCAAAATAGTCTCTTTGTCCTTGAAGTAGCCCTCCACAAATCATACCTGGTTTTCTGGTACAGGCCTGGACTGCCAGACTTGAATGCCACAGATCCAGCCTTCAGCAGACGACGTACCTCCTGGTTCATCCGCAGCTTTTGGTTTGGGAATGTACAGTAAGCCATTGTGGGCACACACTCATCCACCCAGGTTTTAATGAAGTCGGTAACAACTGCAGCATACTCATCCAGGTTCGAAGATGAATCCCTGAATACAGTCCAGTCCACCGATTCAAAGCAGTCCAGCCACTCCTGTGCTTCCCTTGTCCAAACCTTCTTGGTCCTCACTGCTGATCCTGCAGTCTTCAGTCCCTGCCTATACTCAGGGAGTAGAAGTACAGCCAGGTGATCAGACTTCCCGAAGTGAGGGTGTAGAATAGCACGGTAGGCATTCTTGATGGTGGTGTAGCAACGGTCCGGTGTGTTGTTTCCTCTGTTATTGCAAGTGATCTGTTGATGGTAATTGCTTAGTGATTTTTTTCAGACTGGCCTGGTTAAAATTCTCCAAAACGGTGGTGAAGTCGTTAGGGTGTGCTGTTTCGTGCATGTTGATCCCATTGCTCAGATCATCTAAAGCCTGCTTAACATCAGCCTGAGGTGGAATGTAAACTGCTAATATATGATACGTGATATTACATAATGTATTACATTATATTACATGGTAATATAGAAAAAAATAAGTAAGTCAATTACAGTTAAATTAAAAATAGTGCAAAACCAAAAACAATTATAAAAAAATGGGTTCAGTGCCCATTGGGAATCAGATGACAGAGAGGAAGAAGCTGTTCCTTTGTGCCTTCAGGATTCTATAGCTCCTTCCTGATGGTAGCAATGAGAAGAAGGCATGCCCTGGGTGTTGGAGATCCTTAATAATGGGCACCACCTTTCTGAGACACTGCCTCTTGAAGATGTCTTGGATACTACAGAGGCTAGTATCCAAGATGGAGCTAACTAATTTTACAATTTTCTGCCGCTTATCTTGATCCTGTGCAGTAGCTCCCCACCCCCCCACCCCCATACTAGATGGTGATGCAGCCTGTCAGAATGCTCTTCACAGTACATCTGTAGAAGTTTCTGAGTGTTTTAGGTAACGAACCAAATCTTCACAAACTCCTAATGAAATATAGCCACCGTCTTGCCTTCTTTGTAGCTGTAGGTTAGGTCCCAGGTCCTCAGAGAACTTGACATTGCTGACTTTCTTAACTTCTGATCCATCTATGAGGGTTGGCTCATGTTCCCTCATCTTACCCTTGCTGAAGTCTTTGGTCTTACTGACATTGAGTGCAAGGTTGTTGCTGCAAATCCACTCTACTAGCTGATACATCTCACTCCTGTACCCCCTCTCATTTCCATCTGAGATTCTACCAACAAAGGTTGTATCATCAGGAAATTTGTAGATGGCATTTGAGCTAGACCTAACCACACAGTCATGGGTGTACAGAGAGTAGAGCAATGAGCTAAACACACACCCCTGAGGTGCGCCAATGTTGATCATTAGCGAGGAGGAGATGTTATCACCGATCTGCACAGACTGTGGTCTTCCAGTTAGGAAGTCAAGGATCCAATTGCAGAAGGAGGTACAGAGGTCCAGGCTCTGTAGCTTTTTAATCAGAATTGTGGGAATGATGGTGTTAAACTCTGAGCTATAGTCTATGAACAGCATCCTGACATGGGTGTTTTGTACTGTTCTGGTGATCTAAGGCTACTTAAGAGCCATTGAGATTGCATCTGCCATAGACCTATTGTGGTGATAGGCAAATTGCAGTGTGTCCAGGTCCTTGCTGAGATAGGATACTAGCCACGAGCAACCTCTCAAAGTTACTGGACGATAATCATTAAGGAAACTCACACTACTCTGCTTGAGCACTGGTATGATTGTTGCCCTTTTGAAGCAGGTGGGAACTTCTGACCATTGCAGTCAAAGGTTGAGTACTTTGAATACTCCCACCAGTTGGTTGGCACAAGTTTTCAAAGCCTTACCAGGTTCTCCATTGGGTCCTGCTGTCTTGTGAGGTTTCACCCTCCTGAAAGACAGCCTGACATCGGCTCTGAAACAAAGAACACTGGGTGTAGCAGGGATCTTCAAGGCTGTAGTTATATTTCTCCTTTCAAAGCGGGCATAGAAGGCGTTGATTTCATCTGGTGGTGAAGCATCGCTGTTGTGTTTTGCTTTGTAGAAAGCAATGGTCTGGAAACCTGACAGAGTTGTTGTGCATCCAGTGTTGCTGCCAACCTCGTTTGGAATTGTTTCTTCATTCTTGAAATAGCCCTTTGCAAGTCATACCTGGTTTTCTTGTACACTGGTATATGTCGTGAAATTTGATGTTTTGTGGCAGCCCTACACTCCAATACATAAAATATACCATAAATTACAATGAGAAATATATTAAAAATAAATAAATAGGTCATAAATAGAGCAAAGTAGCAAGGTGGTGTTCATAGATCTGTGAACCATTGAGGAATCTGTTGGCAGAGAGGAGGAAGCTGTTCCTAAAATGGTGAGTGTGTCTCTTCAAGCTCCTGTACCTCCTTGGAAGTATTAATAAGAGGAGGGCATGTCCTGGGTGGTGGACGTCCTTAATGATGGATGGTCCTTCCTGAGGCATCGCTTTCTGAAGATAACTCGAGTGTAAGCATCCCAACCCTACCCGCTCATACCTCATTTGTTGGAATGTCACCCTTAATTCTAAACTCCAAGGAAAGCTGACATGAATTTTAGACTCTAAAAGGGATAAAAAGGGCTTGTGAATGGGGGAGGAGCTTGATAACAGTGCTCCAAAGACCTTCCACACATCAGAGCATTCATGAGCCCTTAAATAATGATGCCAAACCTGCTAACAACTGTCCCTATATTTCCTCATCTTACATAAACATTTCAGCAATCCTCATTTCCATTTTGTGGAGATAAGATGCTGTTAATGATAGTATCCCCATTAGAGAGTCTGCATGGGAATCTGTAGAGCAGATGGCGTGCAATTCAGCTTGTCATGAAGTGGCTGGGAGGTCAAACAAATCCATGTTTAATTATGTAACCCCTATGCAGTGCAATGTTATTTTCCCTTCCCACATTTAATTTCTGGACTCGTGGCCCAGTAGTGGTTTCTGCAGACAGGAAAGCAAACAGCTCCTTCTGGTGACAGACTTTCAGAAAACCTAGACAGAAGGTGGCAGAGCACTAACAGCCGGGTAGGAGCGTATCAGGAGACTGACTGAAGCAGAGCGCTTGACGACACATCCAACCATGACAACGGGGGCGGAAATATTAATAAAGTCAGCACGGCCCCGAGGTGAGGTTTCACCAGCACTTCATTTATTTGAAAATTACTGATCAAATTTTAATTCTTGGTATTGCACCGAACTGGCACACTGGGGCTTAGTGAGTGCTGACGAACATATGGGCTGTGGATACCGTGTAACCGATTGCCTACAGATTCGATTGAAAGATTCATGCCATTCATACCGGACAGGCAATTAAAGAAGGACCTGTACTTAAATAGACATATAGAGACATACAAGCTGTCCCAGCTGTCTGTGCATTTGGCCCTAAAAGCTCAGGTCAGCGTGGATGAGTTGTGCTGAAGGGCTGTTTCCATTTGGCCCATATTATTCCAAACCCTAACAAACCATGTACCTGGTAAACATATATCTTTTAAACATTGCAAGTGTACACAACTCTACCACCTCCTCTTGCAGCTTGCTCCATTTACCCTCCGCCCTCTGAGTGAATACAGTGCTATCAAATTCCTTTCAGAACATCTCAAATTCTCTCCATACTTTTAAAAGCAAGTCGACTGTGATAACATCAGGGAAAATGGCAATCTGTATCACAGCAGCAAGCTCCCACAGTGTGATAATCAGCAAGTAGTTTGTTTTGGGAATCTTCACTGAGCAATATTGGCAGGGATACTGGCCTAACCACTTGACAGGGCATTAAGTGTAAAACATGCCGGCTGGTGGTGTAGTGGCATCCACACCAGTCTTTGAGGCAAGTGGTCAGGGGTTCGAATCCAGCCAGCTCCCTGGACGCTTTCCATCCATGCTGGGTTGAGTGTCAAGCTAGCGACTCAGCATCTGAAAAAAAGAACGGACAAGCGTGCTGAAGAAATGACAAGGTTGCCGCCTGATGTGACACAGGGCACGGAAAGGAAAACAAAAATGTAAAAGACATGGAATGCAGTCCAAAGTTGCTTTGTATGTGCCCGGGATTCTCTCACAGTGACAGACACTCAGGTGTTTGTGGATGTAGCTACAGAAAGACATTTTACTCGGTTGGTGTTTTTAAATCAGTCAGTACCGTGTAGTTGTGAGGACGGCGCGATGTTTGGTAGTGCTGCGGTGTCCGAGAGGCTGACACTTTCAGCCAAGTGGAGCAGGCGTATTTGCCTCAGTACCAGAAAGGAAGCCTCACCCCAGTCACTGATGGTTCAAAATATAGAGTCGGATTCAGATTTGTTTATCACGGGTACATTGAAGCACACAGTGAAATATGTCATTGGCATTAACAACCCACACACCTAGCATTGTGCCGGGGCCACCTGCAGGTCTCACTACCCATTCCGGCGCCAACAAATGTTCAGCAGAACATCACAAACAGCAACAAAAACAGTGACAAAACAATGGGAAAGCAAGACCAGTCCCCACCCACTCACTCACACACAGACCTCCAACCATAGGTGTGCAGTTGGTAAGGTGCTTCAAGTTTGTCTTCACTCACATCCACTAAGTGTGTGACAGGGGCGAGAGGATATGTTTTTCTTGAAGAAGTTGGCACAAAGTTCAGAAGCATGAAATTTCAGACATAAGTTATTACATCAGACAATTTAGCATGTGAATTTATGCAGCATGTTTGGTGATTTAGCCTCACTTAAAGTATTTCATGGCAGAGGCCTTGAGATCAGAGTTATAGACAGAGTACAGGAACATGTCCTTCTGCCCACTAAATCCTTGCTGACCATCATCACCAGAGAAGCTGCTTGAAGCAGGTACTTTAACAGCATTTAAGCGATCCACTGCGACCTCTTCTGGAATCCTCGCTTGTTATGATTTTTACAAATGGCCTTGATGAAGAAGTTGAGGGCTGGGCCAGTTAGTTCGCAGGTGACTCAATGGAGTTTGATGTGGATAGTGTAGAAGGTTGTGTAGGTCACAATGGGAAATTGAGAGGAATGCAGAACTAGACTGAGAAGTGGCAGATGGAGTTCAATCCAGGAAAGTGGCGCAGTTTGGCGGGATGAATTTTACAGCAGATTACATAACCAACAGCAGGATTCTTAGCAGGGTGGAGGAAGAGAGAAATTTTGTAGGCTAAGTACATTGATCCCTAAAAGTTGTTGTGCAAGTTGATAGAGTGGTAAAAAAAGACGTATGGTGTGTAGGCCTTTCTTAGACAGGAGATTGAGTTCAAGCGCCACAAGTTAACATTGCAGCTTTATAAGTCTCTGGTTCCAACACAATTGGAGGATTGTGTTCAGTTCTGGTTGTCTCATTATAGGAAGGATGTGGAAGCTCTAGAGAGGCTGCAGAGGACGTTGTCTGGATGTCTTGTGAAGAAAGTGGGGTGAGCTAGAAATTTTGCCCTTGGATCTTGATAGAGGTGTATAAGATGACAAGAGGCATAGATAGAGTGGGCAGCAAGTGCCTTTTCCCCAGGGTGGGAATGGTTAATATGAAAGGGCAGTTTTAAACTGATTGGAGCAAAATAGAAGATGGATGTCAGATGTTACGTGCTTACTTTTACACCGAATGTAAGTGTATTGAACTCTCTTCCTGGGGTGGTGGTAGAGGCAGGAACGTTAGGGACATCTTAGAGAGTCTTAGCTAGTTCAAAGTTCAAAGTACATTTATTGTCAAAGTATGTATACATTATACAACCTTGAGATCTGTCTCCTTACAGGCAGCCACGAAACAAGAAACCCTAAAGAAAGCATTAACTGTCAAACACCCAATGTGCAGAGAAAAAAAATAAATCATGCAAACAATAAACATGAGCAAATAGCGTTCTGAACTGAAGTGCACGAAGAGAGTTTGTCCACGGACTCTTCGTTCAGTGCAGAGAGGAGCAGCGAGCTGAACTAGCCTGTTCCTTGCCTCGGGCCTGGGCCGGGACCTCGCTGCTTCGACTCGGCTGGTACCCAGCCTTCCCAATTCGCCCTGGCACTTAAATTGATTGAACCCTGAGTCTTCCTAGCTCTCGGCATTGGGCCTGCTGTCTCGTCTCGTCTCATTCTGCCACATCGAAATGCCTCCAAGTTCAAAGGGAGGTTACAGACTATTGCTTGCGACGATCACTTGTCGCCAGGTAGAAGGAGATGAGTTATACAGCTCTCGTTACATACACGTGCAGTTCAACTCTTTGAGTGATTATGCAGAAAGTTTGAAGTTAATAACCCATCTCCTTCTACCTTAGGCCATGAACTTATTAATCACCCATTGTACATACGCATAATCAAATGAAACAACAGTCCTTCGGACTATGGTATACCACAAAACAAACATCACACACAGCACTTAAACCAAAATATTACCATAAATAAGTTAATAAAATATAATTTAACATGTATGCGTTGCGTAGCACTGGTAGAACGCAAACAGCTTGCTGTCCCAGTGATGAGACCGGTGGTGGCAGGGTATTCATTAGCCTCACAGCCTGAGGGAAGAAGCTGTTACTCCTTTTGGTTTCTTCACCATACTTTGGTAGTCACAGCCAATGTTGGCAAACAGTGATGATTATTACTAAAAAAACACACACACAAGTGATTAATGTTGATCTTTAGAATTAGATGGAAAGCTTGACAAAAATAGTTAACTTCTATCTTTAGTTCCTCGGGATCCCATGGCAAAGATTAAAATGGGATAAAGCTTGTGGATAAAAATAAAAATCCAGATCGTGGTGGAAACTGGTAATAGATTTAGGTCTGTAAAGATAGAAAACAGATTAATGTTTTAGGATTAGACCATTTGAGCTGAATACTCTGTAACATTTTGATTTTTAATACAGATTTGCTTAAGCACCCTATTCTTAGATTTGCCATCAGAGACTCTGGGCAAGAGAAGAACTGCTTTGAAGACATGCCTGGTACACCATAACCTAGATTATGTTGCTACTCTGGGATCTCTGCAGGGAAAAAAGAATACCCAATTTGTCTCTCAGTTTTTCTCCATATTGTTTCCAAAGATCTGGGCCCAACATAAAGTTAGCCCACACCAGGTTACTGAGAGGACTTGGGGCAAAAGTTTTATCTCCAATAGTACATTTATATCATGCTCTATTCCACTTGGGCTGGCTGATGGTGTAGTGGCAATAGCACTGGACTTTGAGGCAGATGGTCCTAAGTTTGAATCCGCTCAGGTCCCAACCTGAGCAGAGCAGCAGCAGAAAGCGGAAGACAGGTCTGACAATCTACTTCTGTACCTTGCAACTACAGTATCCATGAGGCAACTGGGACTCAATGGCACTAAACAGCAACAGCTATTCCACTTGCAGAATTGGAGTACTAAACTGTATCAGCAAATTAAGGCAGACAGGGCCATGCTGCATTCCACTTGCAGAATCCAGTTTTGTTGTATTGATGATCCCCTGGGTTCCCCCCAGCTGGACCTAGCAAGGTTGTTCTTCGAACAAAGAAAAGCCAAGGGGTGTGAGAGTGCAGTGCCTTGACCATTGGAGCTCTGGATTCCCCAGTCACTCCAGTTCTCCACCTGTGGGGTGGGTGTGAGGTGCGGGATCAACCTCAAGGCCAATGACCGGATGCATTAACTGGGAATTGTGAGTGCAAGTGAGCTCTTGGAGAAGAGGGAATTGCCATAAGGAACGCTACGTGGTCCCTATGCCAATTCCACCAGTGCCTTTGGTAAGTGTGGCACTGCTGGTAGAGTTGCTGCTCCGCAGCTCCAGTGGGCAGGATTCGATCCTGAACTCCAGCGCTGAACATGTGGAGTTTGCATGTTCTTCCCTGTGTGGTCCAGCTTCCACTCACATCCCAACGATGTGCATGCTGCTAAGTTCATTGGCTATTGCAAACAGCAAATTCCTCCTGGAGTTAGCGTCACAGAGCTGAAAAGCACAGAAGCAAGCCCTCCTGTCCAACTCATCCATGCCATCTGTGATGTCTGTCTATGCCAGGGGTTCCCAACCTTTTTTATGCCATGGACCAATACCATTAAGCAATGGGTCCATGGACCCCAGGTTAGGAACCGCTAATCCTATTTCCCTACATTAGGCCTGTGTCCTTCTGTTCTGTTCCTACCAATACACCTGTCCAAATGTCTTTTAAGCATTATCATTGTTTCTAACTCTATCATCTCCTCTGGCAGCTGGTTCCATTAAACAACCACCTCTCTGGGAAACCTGCTCCCACAGAGCTGCAGCTAGAAGATGTGGCAAATTGTTAGGAATGTTGCAGAAAGAAATGGGTTGCATCAGTCAGGGCATTGAGTATAGGAGCTGGGTCACTATTTTGCTGTTGTACAAGATGTTGGGTAGGCTGCACCTGGAATATTATGTGCAGTTTTGGTCCTCCTGTTATAGCAAAGATATCATTAAGCTGCAAAGCAGATTAATGAGAAAGTTGGGAGGACTCAAAGGCTCGAGTAACAGGGAGAGGCTGAGCAGGCGAGGACTTCATTCCTTGGAGCATAGGAGACTAAGGGATGATCTTATGGAATTGTGTAAAATCATGGGGGGGGGGGATAGATTTACAGATTCAAAGTACATTTATCATCAAAGTATGTATGCAGTATACAACCCTGAGATTCATGTTCCTACAGACAACCTCTAAACCAAAGAAAAACATCTACCCTCCCCCCAGCCATGTGCAAGAAGTATCAAATCGTGCAAACAGCAATAAAAAACACAAAATTGAAAGGAGTCCAGGGATATCCAGTTCAGCTCAGTGTTTGTTATCTGTGTGCCGCCCCGATTCAAAATCACCTAAAACAGCAACAGGAAAGGAGTGACCAGAAACACATCATAACATGAACTAAAGAGTCCAGTCCACAAACTGTGTCAAGTAAACTTTGCCCAGGACCCATGGGCTCTGGTACCGTCCTCCGACAGCATCGAGAGAGAGAGAGAGAGAGAGAGAGAGAGAGAGAGAGAGATCATTCAAAGGCAGGGATCTTCCTTCGGGAGCAGTGAGCAAGAGGGAGAGGGAGGCCATCACACGCAGACACCTTCCACCTGACCAAGGGTCTCGGCCCGATACGTTGACTGCTCGTTTCAACGGATGCTGCCCGGCCTGCTGAGTTCCTCCAGCGTGTTGTACGTGTTCCTCCAGCAGCAGTGAGTGAGAGGCTGGTAGATAGCGCTGAACACGCACTGTCCTGCAACACTCGTCTCAATAATTTCAATCTTCCCTGGCACTTCGAGCAGTGAGATTGGAGAGGAATGCAGTTGATTATGGGCTTGTGCATGCAACCTGCAGGCTTCTTGGCCTGAAGGCCACACATTTTGATCGAAGCTTCATGGAACTTTCTTGGAGCCAACAAAGCATCTAATGCACGTACAGTCGGCCCTCCTTATCTGCGGGGGATTGGTTCCAGGACCTCCCACGGATACCAAAAAACACGGATGCTCAAGAACCTTATATAAAATGACATACTATTTGCATATAACCTACACACATCCTCCCGTATACTTTAAATCATCTCTAGATTATTTATAATATCTAATACAATGCAAATGCTATGTAAATAGTTGTTATACTGTATTGTTTAGGGAATAATGACAAGAAAAAAGCGTCTGTACTTGTTCAGTACAGACGCAACCATCGTACCTCTTCTGGGAATGCTGATGCTGCCTCAACATCAGCCAATCTCGATTCCCCTGTGATCTTTAAGTTGTTGAGGCTGCAGTGCTTTACATAGCTAGCCAGCCATCCCTTACTAGCCTTAAACTCCTTCCTCTTGCCCACAACTCAAGTAGATAAGAAACGAGACGCAAGGCAAACAATGCTGAAACAAAAAACAAGAAGTAATACTTCTAATCATCTCTAGATTACAGTACTTACGATACCTAATATAATGTAGATGTGATGTAAATAGCTGTTACCCTGTATTATTTAGGGAATAAGGACACTTTGGAGGAGGCTCAATGATGCACCATCAATAACTCTAGGAGACTGGAAGTGAACGATAGGCTTCTATTAACAGCAAAAGGGAGGAGCAGTGCCCCAATCACCTTTACACAGGGGTCTGTGGGAGGAGCCACAGGAGCAGTCAGCGGGGGGGGGGGGGGGGGCGTGTCCAGACAGGTATATGTAGTTTGCCACATTCAGTAATACTCAAGCTCAGGCTGAGGGCTGAGGACCACTTCGGCAAGCGACATGCCACTTTTCAAAAGATCTAAGATCTCCATTTTACGCTCCCTCTTGACCTTTGAGGAATTGCTTTGACCACTTAATTGCTTTTTAGGAGCCATTCTTTCACAGGAACAAAGTAGCGACAGAACGAGATGCAATGCTCAAACGACAGGCGCTGGAGAGAGAACTTCCGGGTTTTCCTGATCCGCGGTTGGTTGAATCTGCGCATGCAGAACCCACGGATAAGGAGGGCTGACTGCAGTGCTTTTTTTTATAGGGAAGGGAAATAAAAAACTATAGGGCAGAGGTTAAAGGTGAGAAGTGAAGATTTAAAAAGGGCCTGAGGGCAACTTCCTCACATAGGGGGTGGTGAGTATATGAAATGGACTAGTTGAAATAGTTGGAACAATTACAATAACATTTAAAAGATACTTGGACAGGTACAGTACTCCGAGTGGAAAGGTTTGGGGAGCTGTGGACCATACATGGGCAAATAGGACAGGTCTTGATGGGCATCTTGAGTCCACTCTCGGGGTGGAGAAGCAACACCTCATATTCCATCTGGGTAGCCTCCAACCTGATGGCATGATCATTGAATTCTCCAATATTCGGTGATATTCCACTCTCTCATTCCTCTTCAATTCCCCACTCCAGCCCCCCTTTTACCTTGTCTCCCCACCAGCCTATCAACTCCTTCTTGTGCCCCTCCTTCTTCCCTTTCCCCCCTGGTCTCTTCTCCTATCAGGTTCATTCTTCTCCAGCCAGTTACTTTCTCCACCTACCACATCCCTGTTTCTTACTTGGCTCCCCTCCCCCCAGCCACCTGGAGTCACCTCACACCTTCTGGCTTGTACTCCTTCCCCTCCGCCCACCTCCTCATTCCCCATTCCTTTCCAGGCCTGAAGCAGAGTCTCAGCCTGAAACATCGACTCATGAATGAAAATTTCCATAGGCTCTGCCTGACTTGCTGAGTTCCTCCAGCATTTTGTGTGTGTTGCTCTGGACATTATAATTATCATGGATGAGGATAAGCTGAAGACCTGCTTCTTCTTTGCTGCATTGACCTCTGACTCAGTTACGCTAATTCAAATGTCTTGGAGACTGACATGCATACAATTACAAGTAATTCATCATGGCTGCTTCCTTAAATGCTATACAGGAATTTTCATTGCCACTGTGATATCTTTGTCATGCTTTTTTATTTGTCCTGTTTACTTTTCTACATTTCTTTAAAAGAGTTTGTGCTGGGGTTTGTGCCTGAGCTGTACATGAAGCTCAGCTGCAGACAAAGCCGTCAGGTGTTTCCCACTGTGTACAATAGGTGGCACTACAGTATTAAAACTGTTCTGTTCCAAATGAACCGTCTCATTGCAGCAGAAATCTGAAATTGAATGCTGCAGTAACAGATGTTTACCTTTGCTACCAAAGGTTTGTAATGCTATTCAGTATTAGCAAGTGTCTCAGTCTCTGGGGTACATTGGATGTGAGTTATTTAGTAGATAGCATGGGTGAATGGGCCAATATAACCCCAAGGGAAAGAATCGATGTCTGACAGTAGGATAGCATCTACTCTATGATGGACTGTTAACTTGAATGTTTCTTTTGTAGTTACTCAGTTCAAAGTTCAAAGGATATTGATTAACAAAGTACATACATGTCACCATATACAACCCTGAGATTCATTTTCTTGTGGGCAATGTTCCCTCTAATTTTTAGTAGTCAGTGTGCGCAAAAATCTTATGCTGTGCAAATTTTTTTTCCTGTGACCAAAGTACGTGCACACTGAATGCACACGTGGCACAGTTTATGTAGGTTTACAAAATATTTGAAATAAAACTGCACAGAATAACAACAAAATAACAAACATATTTAAGTCACTCAGTTAATTTGAACGCATAATTTTCTCCTTTCTCTTCACCATCTACACCTCGGACTTCAACTACTGCACAGAGTCTTGCCATCTTCAGAAGTTTTCTGATGTCTCTGCCATAGTTGCTTGCATCAGCAAGGGAGATGAGGCTGAGTACAGGGCTACGGTGGGGAAACTTTGTCACATGGTGCGAGCAGAATCATCTGCAGCTTAATGTGAAAAAGTCGAAGGAGCTGGTGGTGGACCTGAGGAGGGCTAAGGCACCGATGACCCCTGTTTCCATCCGAGGGGTCAGTGTGGACATGGTGGAGGATTACAAGTACCTGGGGATACGAATTGACAATAAACTGGACTGGTCAAAGAACACTGAGCCTGTCTACAAGAAGGGTCAGAGCCGTCTCTACTTCCTGAGGAGACTGAGGTCCTTTAACATCTGCCAGACGATGCTGAGGATGTTCTATAAGGCTGTGGTGGCCAGTGCTATCATGTTTGCTGTTGTGTGCTGGGGCAGCAGGCTGAGGGTAGCAGACACCAACAGAATCAACAAACTCATTCGAAAGGCCACTGATATTGTGGGGGTGGAACTGGATTCTCTGACGGTGGTGTCTGAAAAGAGGATGCTGTCCAAGTTGCATGCCATCTTGGACAATGACTCCCATCCACTCCATAATGTACTGGTTAGGCACAGGAGTACATTCAGCCAGAGACTCATTCCACCGAGATGTAACACTGAGTGTCATAGGAAGTCATTCCTGCCTGTGGCCATCAAACTTTACAACTCCTCCCTCGGAGTGTCAGACACCCTGAGCCAATAGGCTGGTCCTGGACTTATTTCCACTTGGCATGATTAACTTATTATTATTTAATTAATTATAGTTTTATATTGCTATATTTCTACACTATACTTGGTTGGTGCAGCTGTAACGAAATCCAATTTCCCTCGGGATCAATAAAGTATGTCTGTCTGTCTAATTTATGCTTCGTCTCCTGTTTGGGAGTTGAACATACTTTTCCATATGTTCGTTAATGTGTTGTACTGAATGTAAAGAGTTATTCATTTTAACTGCTAACAGCACACTGTCGATAAGAACTTTGACCTCCTTAGGGTTTGATCGTTTTCGCTCTTGCTCATCTGCACTCAACTGTAACATGTGTATCACTCCTGTAACGGGTAATGATGGGTTCTGTTGCCTGGGCTTTTGTACACCGTCCAAATGCAATTTACTTGCCAAATGACGTTTCAAAAAGTCAAGTTTCCAAATATCATCCCATTTCTTTCCACTAGCAAATTCTCCAGCAACTTTCGCATCACGACAATACAAACAGATAACTCCAGTTTCAGAATCATACATAAATATTTCTCGTAGCTGAACGTTCATGACCTTATGAGCTTTCGGTGTAGCAGTTTCTACTATTTTGTTAAGCTGTTCAACTCTGAACAAATTTGCAGTTCTTTGGCACTTCACACCCTTTGCTTCTTTCGAATTCGACGTAGTGAATCAACATCTTTTTCAATAAAAACTTAGTAAGCTATCCGCAGGATTTGAAACAGATCTTTGTAAACTTTACAATATGAATACTCTCCGCCATACTCAATAAATCCAATAACCATAATAAAATCAATGAAAGGCCACATCAACTGGGCTTACAATCAGTATGCAAAAGAAAGCAAGCTATACAAATACAAAAAAAAATTAAAAAAAAAGAAATAATAAGAAATAAACAAACATATAAATAAATACAATCATACATATATACACACATACATATGAAGGGTGATTGATAATTTCATGGCCTAAGGTAGAAGGAGATGAGTTATTAACTTCAAACTTTCTGCATTATCACTCAAAGAGTTGAACTGCACGTGCATGTAACGAGAGCTGTATAACTCATCTCTGCCTACCTAAGGCCACGGACTTATCAACCAGTCCCGCTGTGGACCACCCGGAGATCCAAGATGCTCTCGTTACATTCACGTGCAGTTCAACTCTTTGAGTGATTATGCTGAAAGTTTGAAGTTAATAACTCATCTTCTACCTTAGGCCATGAATTTATCAACCACCCCTCGTATATAAGCAATAGATACGTTTGTGGATGGGAGGGGTATGGAGGTCTATGATCCAGATGAACCTCGAGGCAACTATGCAGTTTAAATGCTTCAGCATGGACTAGATGGGCTGAAGGGTCTGTTTCTGTGCTGTACATTTCTATGAGTCTATGACTGTAACTATCAAGAACATTTGAGATGAGGAGTCCTTGAAAGTGAGTCCATAAGTTATGGGAACAGTTCTGTGATGGGGTAGGTGAAGTTATCTCCTTTGGTACAAGGATCTGAGGGGTAGTAACTGCTCCCGAACCAGGTGGTGCTTTGAGTCCTGAGCCTCCTGTACCTGCTTCCTAATGGCAGCAGTGAGAAGAGAGCATGGCCTGGGTGGTGGGGGTCCCCGATGATGGACGCTGCTTTCCTGTGACAGTGCTCTGTGGTGGGGGGCTCAAAGCTCACCTTGAAACTGGCAGCAAAAGTACGATTGGTTAATTTGCTGAGGAAAGGCCGAAGAAGGCAGCGAGGGCTGAATGGTTGAAGGTCTGGAATAGTGCGGAAAAATTGGTTTCTTTGGCAGCAGAAATAAGACTAACTACATGGTCAGTATACGGTGACATACACATAGTGTGACAATAAATTTACTTTCATTGCATATTCCAAGATAGGCAAGAGGCATATACATTCATTTACATCAAGTAATTGTGGAAAGCTTATGGAATATTATCATTTATTGCCAGGGTAGAGTGAGAGGGGACTTGGTAGATCCAGGTAAAATCCAGAGACTTTTTTAGATGGATGCGCAGAGGACGTTCCTTCTTTTTGGGGAATCTGGAACTGAGGGTCGCTGTTGGAGATAAAGGGCTGACCCATTTAAGATGAACATTACAACAAATAAATATGCAACGTTAACTTTGTTTTTCTACCCACAGATGCTGCTAACTTGCTGAGCATTCCCAGCATTTTAGTTTAGCTTTCAATATGGGCAAGCTTTATCATTTTCATCGGATAGAGATGAGGCTCTTCCATCCCTTTCAGAATGTAATGAGAGTTTGCAGATCCCTTCTGCAAAGTTCAAAGTAAATTTATTATCAATGTACATATGCATCACCATATACAACCCTGAGATTCACTTTCTTGTGGGCTTTCTCGATAAATCTATATGATAACAACCATACGCTCTCATTGAAAGACGGCCTGGTGAGAGCATTCAATCAGACTGCAGAAGGCAGCAACCTGTTCAATCTGCTGAATGTGCTCAAGTTGGCAGATACCGTACATGGAACTACTTTTGCAAAATTGCCTCTTTGGCAAGCAGTCACAGGGCATAGGTCATAAATAAGGCTTAGAGCAAACTGCTGGAGGAACGCAGCAGGCGGAGTAGCTTCGGGGGAGGACACTTGGCTTCCCCACATAGGTCAGCCGTTTGTCCCATCTCTGCTATGCCAGTCACTCTCCCCTGCTCCATGAGAGCTGATTGTTCAGCCGTTGAATATTTGTCAGCTTTCTTTCTGAAAGGTTTTATTGAATCCCTTTTGCCAGCCCTGCCTGGTTCAGGAGAATTCAGAGCAGGGATCATTCTTACAGCAGTGCAGTGGGGCACCATGGTGGTGTAGTGCTTAGTGTGGCACTATCACAGCTCAAGGTTGAGTTCTGGTGTTCTCTGTAAGGAGTTTGTATGTCCTCCCGGTGAAGACGTTTCCTCCGGGGGCTGTGGTTTCCTTTCATAGTCCAAAGATATACCAGTTAGACCATAAGACCATAAGACATAGGAGAAGAATTAGGCCATTCAGCCCATCGAGGCTGCTCCACCATCCCATCATGGCTGACGCCTGATCCCACTCAATCCCATACGCTGGCTTTTTCGCCATATCCTTTGATGCCCTGACCAGTCAGAAAACTATCAACTTCTACTCTACGTGGACTTGGCCACCACCGCAGTCTGCGGCAGAGCATTCCACAGACCCACCACCCTCTGACTAAAAAAAAAATCCTGCTAACCTCTGTTCTAAAAGATCACCCCTCAATTCTGAGGCTGTGCCCTCTGCTTCTGGATACCTCCACCACGGGAAACATCTTCTCCACATCCTTTCTAGTCCTTTTAACATTCGGTAGGTTTCAATGAGATCCCCGTGGATTCTTCTAAATTCCAGTGAGTACAGGCCCAAAGCAGCCAAACACTCCTTATATGTTAACCCCTTCATTCCTGGAATCATCCTCATCGACCTCCTCTGGACTCTTTCCAGTGACAACTCATTGGAGAGAGGTTAATTGGTCGTTGTAAATTGTCTGGTGGTTAGGCGAGGGTACATAGTCGGGTTGCTGGTAAGGCAGATCATTGGTGCGCACTGTATTACTAAATAAATAAACAACTCTCTTTGCCTCTATCAATCAGCCTTTTCTCCAGTCATCTCAAACCAGTCTCCCTGGTAACTGGACCTCCAAACACTCTCAGTATTTTTGGCTGCCACTTGAGGATGTTCATTGTCAACAACTTTGACTAGCCCCAATGTTTCACTTCCTTGTGCCATTGCTTCACAGAAACGGTGCCATAATTTAAAAAAAAACACCTTTGTGTGGGAAGGTTGAAACAATATAATTAATCAGTGAGACAACAGAGTGGCTGCAAAAACAAAGGAAGCTTCACCCACAGTTCCCCATAGCAGTGACCTCCACTTCTGCTGAGGGGTGTATTTTTGTACTGTAGGCTAGGCTCTTTATTTTTAGAACCAATGTTTTCTCTTTCCCTGGTAAGGCCATAAACCTTCCCACATAATGCTGCTCATCGGAGAAAATTATTCCTGATAGTGCAGTAACCTGTATTTGTCTTGCGTCTTGAGCGTTGTAAGTCATCCAGATGCCGATTCCAAGGGAGATTTGTCAGACAGACCTTGACAGTGAATAGACTAGAAATTGCAGGTGCTAATGACAATAACAGTACCACTGACAGCAATAGCAGCACTGGCAGCATGTGCTTTCAATGTATGGGCCACCAGCCCTTTCTGGCCTGATGTGACAATTGGTCAGGAGCAGTGAAAGCCTCCCCAGGAGAACGGCTACGTTGTTAAGGTCAGAGGTGAGATCCGAGGCTGACGGAGTTCAACCTGGAAAATGGTGAGGCGATTCACTATGGGCGGTTGAACTTGACGGCAGAGTACAGGGTTAATGCCAGGACTCTTAGCTGTGTGGAGGGGCAGAGGAATTTTGGGGTCCACTTCCACAGATCCTTCAAAGCTGCCCCGCAAGTTGGTAGGGTTGTTAAGAAGGTGTATGGTGTGTTGGCCTTCATTAATCGGGAGATTGAGTTCAAGAGCCCCGCGGTGGCATTGCAGCTCTATAAAACCCTGGTTAGACCGCACTTGGGGGATTGTGTTCAGTTCTGGTCGCCTCATTATAGGAAGGTTGTGAAAGGATTTACCAGGACATTGCCTTGTTTAGAAAGCATGCTCTGTGAGGGTAGGTTGAGCAAGCAATGGCTTTTCTGCTTTGAGTGAAGGAGGATGAGAGGTGACGTGATTGAGGTGTGCAAGATGATAAGAGGCATAGATCAGTGTATAGCCAGAGATTTATTTTTCCCAGGGCGGCAATTGCTAAAATGAGAGGGCATCATGTTAAGGTGATTGGAGGAAAGTACAGAGCAGATGTCAGAGGTAAGTTTTTTACACAGAGAGTGGTGGCTGTGTAGAATGGGTGCCAGGGTGATGAAAGAGGCAGATATATTGGGGAAATTTAAGGAACTCTTAGATAGGCACATAGATGATAGAAAAATGGAGGGCAATGTGAAAGGGAAGGGTTAGTTTGATCTTAGAGTAGGTTAAGTGTTTACCTCAACTTCATGAGCTTCATGAACTTTCATGTCCTATGTTCTATGTTCTCTTTATGTTCTGTATCAGCTTCTTATTCCTTTCCTTAGTTGCTGCATGACCTGTTGAGTTCTTAGAGCATGGAGTGAGTTACTCTACGTCAGAGATTGTCTATGGACTCCTCGGTTAATGGTAGGGGTCCATAGCATAAAACAAGCTTGAGAACCCCTGCTCGATGTCCATACCTTTGTCTCTGTGAAAGTGCCTTTGAAATGTTACTTATGTACCTGCCTCAACCAATTCTCCTGTTAGCTCGTTCCCTATGTGGGCAACCCTCTGGGTGGAAAAAGTTGCCCCCCTCGAAGTCAAGGCTGAGTTTATTGGCATCTGCACAAGTACGTTCATGCACAGGTGCGATGAGCAATTTACTGTCAGTTGCATCTCAGACACATTGCATCAGATAAGCAAGTTTCAGAAGAAGAAGATAAACATTAATGATGCACAATTTTCCAAAAAAAGAACGCAATCGGAACCATAAACAAGCCTATTCTAGTACAAAATGATGAATTTGGTCGTAGTGTTGCTATAAACCTTTGCTCTCTAATTCATAACTCTGAGAAAAAGACTTTGTGTGTTCACCCCCACCCCCCCCCCCCACCACCTCTATAAGGTCAGCCCTCAGTCTACCTGGAGTTATACAGCACATTAAGTGGATCCTTCAGGCGCACCAGTCCAAGTTGATCAAGACTTACCAAATCTCCTCAAACTTCTAATGAAGTACAGCCACCAATGTACCTTCTTCATGATTGCATCAATGCGCTGGGCCCAGGATAGATCCTCTGAGATGCTCCAGTGACGCCTGGGGTACGGCCGGGCAAAACCCCTTTTTGCACTGAGAAGTTAAACTCATGTCCTATCTACTCACTCAAGGCTGGCTTAAATAATCCAACAGCCTGAGGTAAAATTGGGATAGAATAGGATTAGTGTAAATGGGTGGTTGATGATTGACATAGACGGAGGGGCAAAGGTCCTCTCTCTGTGTTCCACAACTCTATTCAAGAACTTCCTCACAGAGTCATAGTCATCACACTGGCAAACAAGATTCCCATCTAAGCTAGTCCTGTTTGCCTGCAGTTGCCTGTATCTTGATCCACATGCCTGTCCAACTGTTTGTTGAGCATTGTAATTGTATCTGTTTATGCAGTTTCCTTCAGCATCTTCCCAGAGAAAAATTTATAATACAAATGGGTGTACATTCAAGCTGAATGGTGGAGAGACTGGGAGGTTTGTCGGAGAGAGGTTTTTATACCGAGAGTGGTGGATGTGTGGAGTGCACTGCCAAGGATGGTGGCATGAGTAGAGATTTAAAATATTCTTAGATAGACATATGGAAAAAAGAAAGATGAAGAGCTATATTGGAGCTACAAGCACATCTTTCCCTTCCCCACTTTATGCTTTTCGTAAGGATCACTCCCTACGTGATTCCCTTGTCCATCCATCCCTCCCCACTGATCTCCCTCCTGTCAATTATCCTTGCAAGTGGAGCCAAGTGCTACACCTGCCTCTTCATTTCCTCCCTCATTACCATTCAGGGCCCTAACCTGATGGAACGAACATCGATTTCTCAAACTTCAGCTCAGTTCAGTTCAGTTTCAGTTTATTGTCATTTAGAAACCACAAATGCAATGCAGTTAAAAAATGAGACAATGTTCCTCCAGAATGATATCACAAAAACATATGACAAAACAGACTACACCAGAAAATCCACATAACGTTTGGCAATTCCCAATCCAGAGTCTGGAGAGGCTGCTGCGTATTAATATTGCGCTACCATTTTAGCGCGTTCCCCGGAAAGGTAATGCTCCCCACCCCAACCCCCATCTCCTTCACCATTCCCCATTCTCTTTTCCCTCCCTCACCTCATCTCCTTGCCCGCCCATTGCCTCCCTCTGGTGCTCCTCCCCCTTTTCTTTCTTCCATGGCCTTCTGTCCTCTCCTATCTGACTCCCCCTTCGCCAGCCCTGTATCCCTTCCACCAATCCACTTCCCAGCTCTTCACTTCACCCCTCCTCCCTCCTGGATTCACCTAGTGTTTCTCCCTTCCCTAACCCAACTTTTAAATCTACTCCTCATCTTTTTTTTTTCACCAGTCTCAGCCCGAAACATGGACTGTACTCTTTTCCACAGACGCTGACAGCCTGATGAGATCCTCCAGCGTTCTGTGTGCGTTGCTTGGATTTCCAGTGTCTGCAGATGTTCTCTTGTTAGCCATATGGGAGGGAAGGATTAGATTGAACTTGGGGTTTGTTTAAAGGTCAGCACAACATAGCGGGCTGAAGGGACTGTACTGCTTTATGTTCTTTGCATATAAATGATTTGGATGAAAGTGAAGCGGAGTGATGAGTAATTTTGCAGGTTGCCGAAAACCTGGTGGCTAGTGAAGAAAGTTGTCAAAATATGCAGCAGGAGATAGATCAGTATGGGTGAGAAATGACAAATGAAGTTTAATCTGCACAAGAGTGTGTGGTGCTACACTTGGAGATGTTTAAATGTAAGGGGCAAGTATAGAGTTAGGTTTACAGAGGGATCTTGAGCTCCAAGCCATGGTTATGTCACAGTTCTCTGAAAGGGACAACAAAAGTAGAAAAGGTGATAAAGGGGGTGCATGGTATTCTTGCCTTCAGTGGTCAGGAGTTGAGACTGTCATTTTGCAGCTGTACAAAACTTCAGTTAGGCCACATTATGAGTATGGTAGAGCAAGGGTTCCCCACCTGGGATCCACAGTTCCCTCCGTTAATGGTAGGTGTTCATGGCATTAAAAGTTGCATTTGAGGAGGGTGTTGAAGCTTTTGAAAAGGTGCAGCAGTAGTTAACCAGGAAGCTGCTAGGTTTAGAGTGTTTTAGCTGTCAGGAGTGATTGGACAAGCTTGGAGAGGATCAATAGGGCAGATAGTCAGAGTCATTTTGCCTCTTGGAGAGGTAGAGAGGCCGAGTCATTTGCTCGAGTAGAAATGTCAAAACCTGGAGGACATAGCTTTATGGTGAGAGGGGGAAAGTTAGGGTATGTTCTTTATGCAGAGAGTGGTAGGTGCTGCCTGGGGCAGACTTGATAGTGGTAAATGAGAGGATTTTAGGTAGGTACATGAATATGTAGGGAATGGAGGGATATGAATCATACACAGACGGATAGGTTTTGTTTAATTTGGCATCATGGTTATTACATACGTCATGGGCTGATGGGCATTTACTGTGCTATGTCAACAGCATGACAGCACAGCAGCAAGCACACCGCTGTTACAGTACATGTGACAAGGCTGCAATTTGTACCACTGTCTGTACGGAGTATGTATGCTCTCTCCGTGAAAACACGGATTTCCTCCAGGTGCTCTGGTTCCCCCCCCCCCACATTCCAAAGGCGTACGGGTTAGTAGGTTAATTGGTCACGTGGATATAAATTGGGGGTCAGAGTCTTGCTGGGCCAGAAGGGCTTGTTGTAGTGTTGTATCTTAAAATAAATAAACCAAGGGGAATGGGAAGGAAGCGGGCAAGAGCATTGAGTTTGGATGCTGCTCCTTAAAATTGCTTGTATCAAAATAAATAGAGTCAAGAGAAGCTGATACGTGCTTGCAATTTGTGTTCTGAATGATTTGGATTAAATCGAAAGCACGGTAATGATGTTTAATTCTTGCTTTTTCTTGCTGTCACGATTTAATCATGCAGAAACTAGCAGGAAAATCCAGGCCAAAGAGATGTCATGTCCATGATGGAAGAGTATTTCTACTGAGTATAAACATTGGATATTTAGACTCCTGTCTTACTTTAGCAACCTTGCCAAAGTCAGTTAAAAAAATTAATGGAGCCTTTGTCATGCACTCAATAGTAGTTCTGCACATGGCCACTAGGGGGTGCACTCTTCCCAAGAGGAGATACATCTCTTCAAATCAAAATCAAAATGCCTTGTCTGAAAAGTGATCAAAATCAAAGCCTGTAATTTTTTATTGTTAATATTAGTGGAAAAATTCTGGGTTTAATTGCATGATATTCCTCAAACTGTTACCTTATTATGAGGCAGTAAAACATTCAAAATACAATATCATACAGTTGTGTTATTCATAGCTGAGAACCAGGCCCATTAGCCCATTATAAATGTACCAAATACGATGCCAAATGAGACTAATTGTCTTCTGCCTGCATATGATCTACGTACATGATTCATATCCCTCCATTGCCTGCATATTTATGTGTTTGTCTGAAAGCCTCTGTCATATCTACTTCCACCATTATCCTAGCAGTCCATTCTAGGCATCACCCTCCATGTAAGAGAAGCCTCCTTTAAACTCCCCCCTCTCATATTAAATCCATGCCCTCTAGTATCTGACTCTGACTATCAATCCTATCGACACAGCTCATAATTTTATACACTTCTATCAGATCTCTTTTTATTGACATCAATGGTTACTACACAAGAGACTCTGCAGTTGCTGGAAATCCAGAGCAACACACAGCAACTGGGGAAACTCAGCAGGCCAGGTAACATCTATGGAGAGGAATAAACAGTTGACACACTGAGCCAAGACCCTTCATCAGTGGAGGGTGGTGTGTTCTTGATTAGTAGGTTTGTCAAAGGTTGTGAGGAGAAGGCTGGAGACTGGGGTTGAGAGGTGAAATAAATCTGCCCTAAGGGAATGTCAGAGCAAACTTGATGGGCCGAATGGTCTAATCTGCTCCTATGTTTTATATGTCTTATGGGTTCATCTTGCTATCAATGTTCCTTTCATGCACTCTTGCATTGTGGGAATCACTGGTCAGACCCGTATCTATTTCCCGCCCCTAAAGGAGAAGTCAGTAGGTCAATTTAGTGACAATCCACTATCCTTCTAAAGGAGGAACTCCTATAATTCTGTAGGGTAGGAAGCATGGGCTTCAGACCTGATAGCAACACATTTCCTTGTTAGGATTGTGCTCCCTTTGGAGGACGTGATATTCATAGGCTCCTGCTACCCTTCTACTTAAGATTACCAAAGAATGACCTTTTATTTTTAATTTATTTATTTATTGCGACAGTGCAGAACAGGCCCTTCTGGCCCAATAGGCCACACTGCCCAGCAATCCGCCTATTCAACACTAGCCCAATCGCAGGACAATTTGCAAAGATCTACGATCTGGTGCATCTTTGGACTGTGAGAGGGAACTGCAGCACCCAGAGGAAACCCCTGCAGTTCATGGGGGGGACGTACAACTCCTTACCCCAACGGCGCCGAATGGAACTTCGAACTCCAGGGTGCCCCAAGCTGTAATAGCCTGGCAGTCACCGCAGTGCTACTCTGGTGCCTCTAAGCTGTGGATACTGGAAACAAAACCAGAAAATGCTCGACACACTCAACAAGCAAGACAGCATCTGCGGAAGGAGAAACTATTAATTTCTTAGTACCCAATTAATGGAAAAATGCTTGGTGTATTTCAAGATTCAAAAGCTTTATTGTCATTCTAACCGTACATCAGCTCTGCAGGGCAGATTGAGACAGCATTTCCCAGAAGCAGTGCAATCATAACATATCAAACGCAACACTAAATAATAAACATAACAATAAATAGGAAAACACAACAGCCATATGTCAGTTAAAAACAAGTTATAAGTGTCCAGTGTGAGAACCCAACCTGTTTCCTTAATTAAGACAGTAACATAGTTAAAAAGTTATCCATAGAAACAGTTTCCCAATCCTTCAGGGTGGAGAAAGAGAGAGAGAGGGAGGGAGGGAGAGGGAGAGAGAGAGAGAGAGAGAGAGAGGGAGAGGGAGAGAGAGAGGGAGAGGGAGGGAGAGAGAGAGAGAGAGAGAGAGAGAGAGAGAGAGAGAGAGAGAGAGAGAGAGAGAGAGAGAGAGAGAGAGAGAGAGAGAGAGAGAGAGAGAGAGAGAGAGAGAGAGAGAGAGAGAGAGAGAGAGAGAGAGAGATCTCTGATTGAGTGAGATTGACTGTGGTGGCTAGGAGGCACTTAAAATCAGAAGCAAAGTGATTCTTTGTCCATGTAATGTGTAATGGTAAGGTTGTGAGACATACCTAACAGACCATACAAAAAGAACACGCGTCCCATAATGACAGGCAGGACTGGCAATTCGAAAGCAAATGGAAGCAAAGAGTGAGCTAATTTGCTTCTTAATGATTCAGAAACACATTCTTCCCTCTGTCATTAGATATCTGAATGGTCCATGAACCCCTGAACACCACCTCACTATTCCTAACTTTCTGCATTTTTTATTTATGCACTGCAAAAGCACAAATCTTCTAGTGGTTATTTTCTAGTAATCTGATTCTGAAGATAGTCACTCACTGCAGGATACTCAGCATTTCACCTCTTTTAGTCAAAACTGCTTATCTGGCTGATCAAAGTGTTTGATGACTCTGGGCCTGTACTTGCTGGAGAGTAGATGAGTGAGGAGGTGATCCCATTGAAATCTAGATTTATGTTGAAAGGCCTAAATAGAATGGATGTGGAGAGGATGGTACCCATCACGGGAGAGTCTAGGAGGAGACGCCAGAGACTCCGAATACAAAGATGTCCTTTTAAAACAGAGATAAGAAGGAATATCTTAAGCCAGATGGTGTGGAATCTTTGGATTTTCATTGCCATCAATGGCTGTGGAGGCCAAGTCATTGTGTCCATTGAAAGTGGATGTATTCAGGGTGTCAAATGTTATGGGATGAAGGTAGGAGAATGGGGTTGAGAAGGATAATAAATCAGCCATGATTGAATGGCAGAGCAGTCTCAATGGGCCGAATGGCCTAATTCTGTTCCTGTGTCTCATGTTCTAAGAAGAATTGTTGATTAATGATAAATCTGTGTTGTTGATGATGAAGGATTTGACAACAGGAGTGCCACTGAATATCAGTGGTGGATGTTTTGACTCCTTGATGTTGGAGACATTATTCAGTATCAGAATTAGGTTTAATACCACAGATATATGTTGTCATAGTTATTGTTTTGGGGCAGCAGTACAGTGCAATGCATAAAAAAGCTATAACTTTTGGAATTTGGGCCAAAACCGGAATGCCCCAGGGAAACCTACATGGTCACGGAAACAACATACAAATGCCTCGCAAGCAGCCTGGGAATTGAACCCCAGTCACTGATCTTGGGCGTGGTAAAGCAGTCCGTTAACTGCCTCACCACTGTGCTGCTCTCTGCTGCCACCTTGAGGCCCATCATGTCCCCTAGATGCCCATGGACTTTACATTTACCAAAACTCCTTAATATCACACTCAAGTAATTGTTACCTCAATGTCAAGAACAACCATTCTCATCCCCCACTGGAATTCACCTCATTTTAAGATCTTCAAGATGGCAGCACAACACAGTTTGCAGCGGCCTCTCTGGAGTTGATATCTGTTATTTGTCAAGCGGGGTGCCGTGCACAATCCCAAACTGATGAAAAACAGACGTGGGAGCACAGATGAGCATCTGGAAATCTCCAGGAAGGCCTTCTTCATTGCTGCTGCTGTTGTGAGGGTCGGGTCACTGCTGAGAAGAACAGGCTCCCAGTCCTTGGGGTCGCGTTGCCAGTGGCCGGTGGCGGGGTGTCGTAGTGCGCTCGGCAGAGGATGGTGCTCGGAGAGGCTGTGCCGGAGGGGATGGTCGGAGGCTCGGAGGTTCGACAGACTCAGAGTCCACTGCGGTCACTGTGTGCTGTGTCTGCGAGGCCGAGTCCGGTGGCGCCGTAGAAGTCCATAGCGGGGGTATTCCCTTCTGCCGCCTGCGTGGGATGACGAGTCTATTGGGACCCTGAGGATTTGTGGAAACTGTGTGGTGGTTTCTTTCGAACTTATAGTCTTTTAACATCTTTGGCTATTTTTTCTGTGCCCATGGTCTGTTTTTTTTTTAAATCAATTATGCTATTGTTTGCACTGTTGTAACTATATGTTGTAACTATGTGGTTTTTTGTAGGTCTTGTAGCTTTAGTTTTTGGTTTGTTGGGTGGAAGAGTTGGTCTCCTGACTTGGTGTGTCTGGATAGTCTTGTTTCGTCTGGTGGGTTTGGAGCTCCATTCTGGGGAACACGCTAAGATGGTAGCAATATTAATATGCAGCAGCCTCTCCGGAAACTGGATTGGGGATTGCCAAACGTTATGTGGATTTTCTGGTGTAGCCTGTTTTGTCATGTGCTTTTGTGATATCATTCTGGAGGAACATTGTCTCATTTTTTAACTGCATCGCATTTGTGGTTTCTAAATGACAATAAACTGAAACTGAACTGAAATGAACTGAACTGAAGTGAAGTTTGAGAAATCGATGTTCATGCCGTCAGGTTAGAGCCCTGAATGGTAATGAGGGAGGAGGCAGGAGTAGCTCTTGTTCCACTTGCAAGGATAAGTGACAGGAGGGAGATCAGTGGAGGGATGGATGGACAATGGAATCACGTAGGGAGCGGAAAGCTGGGGGATTCTGGGGGAACGTTGTTTCATTTTTCTTTCTTTTCAAATCTTTTTATTATTATTATTAAAAAATAACACAGGTACATTGAAGTAACAACACTTACAATGCCTCAAAAAAAAAGAAATGATCTTAAAGATTGAAAATTTTTATGAATAAAAAAAAACCCTACTAAGCAAGAAAAGTGAGGAAAGAAAAGAAACCCATTGGGGGTACAACCCCGGAGCCATGCGTCATACAGAAAGCTTCTAAAGATAAACATCAAACCGCCAACAGGAAAGAAACCCATTGGGGGTACAACCCCGGAGCCATGTGTCATACAAAAAATTTCTAAAAATAAACATCAAACCACCAACAGGAAAGAAAGATATATCAAAAAAAATTTACATTTAGGTCGTGGAGAAAATCTATCAGTTAACTGAAATGATAATAATGAGCAAATGAGCCCCATCTCTTCTCAAAATCAAATAAAGGTTCAAAGGTTTGACTTCTAATTTTCTCCAAGCTAAGACACAGCATCACTTGAGAGAACCATTGTGACAAAGTAGGAGCTGATATATCCTTCCATTTCAACAAATTGGCCCTCTTAGCTACCAATGTAACAAACGCAATAACATGTTGGTCAGACACAGAAATACCAGGGATATTTTGAAGAATTATTCCAAAAAGCATAGTCAATTTATTAGGTTGTAAGTTGAGTCTGAGTGCTTTAGAAATTGTTGAAAAGACTGACTTTCAAAACTGTTTTAATACAGAACATGACCAAAACATATGTGTCAGTGTAGCTATCTCAGTTTTACATCTATCACAATAGTTGTCAACACTGGGAAATATTTTAGAAAGTCTCTTCTTCGTCAAATGGTAATGATGTACAATTTTAAATTGAATCAGTGAATGACTAGCACAGGTCGAAGAAGAATTAACCAACTTCAGAATCCGCGTCCAATCCTCCCATATAAAAGTCAAATTGAGTTCCTTCTCCCAATCCTGTTTAATCTTAAGTAAAAGACGCTTATCCCATTGTAATAATAAATTATAAATTCTTCCAATAGAACCTTTTATCGAAGGGTTCATATCCATAATAGTATCTAACAAGTCAGTCTCCAATATGTAAGAAAAATTACTTAAATATTTTTGTAAATAATGTCTAACTTGAAGATATTGTAAAAAGTGTGAATATGAGAGAGAATATTTATCAACTAACTGTTCAAAAGACATCAATCTGCCTTCTTTAAATAAATCCAAAAAAGAATTTATACCTTTATTTTTCCAAAGTAAAAAAATTGGATCACTTCAGGAAGGTTTAAAAAAGTAATTACGATAAATTATACTACAAAGTTTAAATTTTTTAAGATTAAAAACATTGCTGAACTGGAGCCAAATTTGTAAAGGGCACTTAATCACAGGATATAGGTTTAAATTAGCAACTTTACCTAATTGTATAGGTAGAGCAACTCCTAATAACGAAGTTAAATAAAACTGATTCACAGCTCTCAGTTCCAGGTCTACCCAAATTGGCCGATCATTCCTATCACCCCAATATGACCAAAAGGACATATATCGCAAATTAACAGCCCAATAATACATTCCTACATTAGTCAAAGCGAGACCTCCATCCTTTTTCAACTTTTGTAAATGACATTTACTAATTCTTGGTCTTTTATTATCCCAAATAAAAGATAGAATAATAGAATAAATCCGATCAAAAAACTTCTTAGTCAAAAGAACAGGAATATTCTGAAATAAATATAAAAATTTTGGTAAAATCATCATTTTAACTACATAATACCACCAACAAGTGAAAATGTAAGTGGGCTCCATCTACTAAATGAGCACTTCATAGAGTCCACTAAAGGAGAAAACTTAGCTTTATAAAGATCCTTATATTTTTTAGTAATTATGACGCCTAAATATCTAAAAGAATCCGTAACTTTAAAAGGAATATTATCATATATAGAGATAGATTAACTTAGAGGGAGTAATTCACTTCAACTAAAATTTATTTTATATCCTGAAATATCTCCAAATTTGCCAAATAATTTTAGCAAAGCAGAAATAGATTCTTCAGGCTTAGATATATATGCACCAATAAATCAGCGCAAAGAGAGATCTTGCACATGGTCTCATTCACAAAAATCCCATGAATATTTTTGGCTTCACGAAGAGCAATAGTCAGGGGTTCTAATATTAAGTTAAATAACAAAGGACTTAATGGACAACCTTGTCTTGTCCCCCGTGATAGCTGAAAAAAATGTAGACCTACAGTTATTAGTGACAACAGTAGCAATAGGAGCTTTATATATCATTTTAATCCAATTATTAAAATTAATACCAAAACCAAATTTTCCTAAAACATTAAATAAATATTTCCATTCAACTCGATCAAACGCTTTTTCAGCATCTAAAGATATAACACATTGTGGAGTTTTAGAAGAGGGTGAATATATAACGTTAAGTAGTCTCCAAACATTTGAAAAAGAATAATGACCCTTTATAAAGCTTGTTTGATCTTTAAATATGATTTTACCCAAAATGCACTCCAACCGATTGGCCATTATCTTTGAGAGAATCTTAGCATCATCATTCAATAATGAAATAGTTTTGTATGAGGCACAATCAGTAGGATCTTTATCCTTTTTGAGAATTAAAGAAATAGAAGTCTCATAAAAAGTAGAGGGTAAATCACTTTCACAAAAAAATCTTTAAACATCTCCAACATATAAGGAGAAAGCAATTTTCCAAATTTTTAATGTAATTCTACAGGATAACCATCAAGTCCCAGGGCCTTACCAGATTGCATTGAAAAAATAGCTTTATGAATTTCGGATTCAGTAATTTGGGCATCAAGAGTTTTTTGGTCCTCAGCAGAAATTTTATGAAAAGCAATCTTTCGTAAAAAAGCATTCATTTCAGAAGAATCTACTGGACATTGAAATTTATAAAGTTCAGTATAAAAATCTTGAAAAATCTTATTAATTTCTTCATATTCCCAAGCCAGGGTACCATCCTTTCTACCAATTTTCAAAATTTGCCTTTTGGCTCCAGCTGATTTTAATTGAGATGCAGGTAATTTACTATTTTTATCTCCAAACATATAAAATTTGCTCTTTAATTTAAGTAGATAACCTTCAATTGGATGAGTTAGGTTATATTGAAGTTCCACCCTTTTTTAAAATAAGTCAATATTAGGGGAAGTCACATAGATGTTATCTAAATCTTTAATTTGTTTTGAAATTTTATCTAATTCTGCCTTAGTCTGTTTTTTTTTAAAGTTTATAATAAATAATCTGACCATGTAAAAATGCTTTGAATGTATCCCATATAATTAATTTGGACATACCTCCTATATCATTAAAAAGAAAAAAATTCTTTTATCTGGCTTTCAATAAAACTGATAAAATCAGAATTTTGCAATAAAGTCTGAGACATGCGCCATGGTGGACGCGCAAAAATGACATAATCAAAATCAAAGGACAAACTCAAAGGCACATGATCAGATATAGCAATAGCGTCATATTCACAGTTTTTAACATTAGGCAAAAGGTGGGGATCAATTATAATATAATCAATCCTCGAATATTTTTTATAGACATGCGAAAAAAAGGAATATTCTCTGTTATCAGGGTGCAAATGGCTCGATAATTTGATCAACACAAAATCAGTCAAAAAGGAGTTAATAACTGATGCAGAATGATTGGGAAATCGCTGATTAGTTGAGCTCTTGTCAATCATAGGATTTAGACAACAGTTAAAATCCCCACCCATTATCAACATAGAATAATTTAAATCTGGCAATAAAGCAATTTTTTTTTTAAAAAAGGATTGTCTAAATTAGGAACATACAAATTGACCAAAACAACCTTTCTATTACAAATCACTCCTTTAACAATTAAACATCTGCCATTAGAATCTGATTCAATATCCTCTTGAGTAAATATATTAGATTTAATAAAGATAGATCCGCCTTTAGTTCCAGAAAACCTATTTTGATCTCCTGCCCTGATATGTGTCTCCTGAGCAAAAATTATATCAGGTTGGAATCAATTAATAATTTAAAAGTATTTTTCATTTAATAGGATGATTCTAACCACGTACATTCCAACTTATTACATTAATCTGTCTAACTACCATACTATAATTTTATTCCAATTTACTTTATACATGCGCAGAACACATACCAATATGGGATTGTCAAAGATGGCAGCGATGACAAATACGACTATATAGGAAACACGCATGCTGCGGAACCACCCAATGGGAAAAAAACTCCCAACTCTAAACCCACCCACCCTCCCAAAAGCCCGAAAAAAAGGCAAGCGAACTAAGATAGAATACAAAGCCATGGGCTGCTCTGTCAGTCTCGTCTCTCCCTCTCCCCAGCCAGCACACAAAAAAAATAAAATGACCTTGCAAGAAAGACAGTATCGTTTCAACAAAGGAGAGTGTTTACATTCCATCATATATTAAGCAAAAAAAAATACAACCTCTTAGAGAGAAAAACCAGCACCATCTTAAGTTTAGTTTTAAATCTCTAAGAAAACTTTAAATTTGGTTATAGGATGGTATAATAAAACAGATAAAAATGGTTAATAGTATATTTAACCAAACTAAATTTACAAAAATATTAATTAGTAATATCATAAGTAACTATAACCTCCCAGATATATAAAGAAACTCTATTAGTAGAAAAAAATACTACCAATTAGTAAATTAAGAAACAACAAAAAGAAACATCAAACCAAATATTAGATAAAAGGAACAAATCCTTTTATCCTCTTTTCTCAGTCAAATATTTAATTAGCCATTTAAACAGTCCAACTTGAACCGTAAATCTTCTTTCCAAAAAAATATCTGGTAGGATATAATGATGAGCAGGTTTTCTTATCTTCTTTTATTAATCTCTCAATGAAATATCCAAATAGACTTCATATATCTTATTTTCAAAATGTGAATAATATACAGATAATCAAACAGCTTTTCAGATAGTTCGTTCGGTAGTAACGTCAGTGACGGTGACAGACATAGCCTGAACAAAATCAAGTGCGGCTTTTGGGTCAAAGAAAGTACGTGGAGAAGAACTGGGAGGAAAAACTTTCATTCTTGTCGGGTAACTCAAAGAGGGAAATAGTTTCTTATCATATGCTTGTTTCATTACCAAAGCAAATCTTGACCTTTCTTCCATTACTTCTTTCGGATAATCTTCATAAAAACGGAGCTCAGACTCATTGAATTTGAAAGCTCTCTGTTTTCTTGCCTGTCGCGTTATTTGACCTCTAATTTTAAAGTGATGAAAACAAACAAAAATAAATCTTGGTCCAGTTGAGTCTTTAACTTTCGAAGTGGACAGCCTGTGTGCTCTTTCAATAGCAGGTGGTTGTGATAAAATAGTCGGAAATAGAGTTTGAAAGAGCTTACCAAAGTAAACGGTTAAGTCTCCATATTCAGTTGCTTCTTACAATCAAACGATTTGTATATTGTTTCGGCGAGACCTAGTTTCCAAGTCTATAATCTTATTTTGATATTTTTCCAAAAGGGCTGTAGTTTCAGACAATTTTTGCTTAGTTAACTTCAATTCTTCTTCATGTTTAGTAACTTGAGTTTCCACTTCTTTAAGTTTTCCCAGAAATAACTTCATTTCATATTATTCTTTTCCAGTTGATCTTTAATAGCCCTGTTCTGATCTTGAATTAAATTCAATGTCCGAATGATGTCTTCAGCCCAAGATGGCATTTCGTCATATCTTTCCTTCAGCATCTTTTCCATTACATTTGTCAGTAGGTTCATTCGGATTCTACCCACTTCTCGTAGACATAGACATATTACTCCCCTTCAAGAATCAGCAATTAAAATTTTCAAATTCAAAATTTGAACTGGGGGGAGAGAGAGAAAACCAAGAGCAGCAGAAAATTACAGCTACTCCATCGACAGACAGAGGCGGTCTCCCTCGTTGTCTCATTTTTTAACTGCATTGAAGTTGTGGTTTCTAAATGACAATAAACCAAAAATTCAATTCAATTGCCTCATGTTTGGGCCAAAGCTACACTGAGCTCCGGAGCCAATTTGCCTTGTGAAATCCAAACTAGACACTAGACAAGTTATCAGTGAATTAGTGTCACTTGAGGACACCTTTCATCAGCTTTCTCTTCCATTATGCTCTGCCTTAACTTCTCTGCTGTTTTCATTTAATATTCAACTCCTAAAACAATGCAACAAAATTATAAATAATAACTGAGTACCTATCATTAATTTCTATCACACCACAAGTTGGCTTAAGCATTCTATGGCAATACAGTAAACTTGTCAGGTCATGAAAAATGGCAAGACAAAATGCTTAAGAAAAGACTCACTTTCAAGTGATCACATCCAAAAGAATGACAATCGACAATAGACAATAGACAATAGGTGCAGGAGTAGGCCATTTGGCCCTTCTAGCCAGCACCACCATTCACTGTGATCATGGCTGATCATACACAATCAGTACCCTGTTCCTGCCCTCTCCCCATATCCCTTGACCCCACTATCTATAAGAGCTCTATCTAACTCTCTCTTGAATGCATCCAGAGACTTGGCCTCCACTGCCTTCTGGGCAGAGCATTCCACATATCCACCACTCTCTGGGTGAAAGAGTTTATCCGCATCTCTGTTCTAAATGGCCTACCCCTTATTCTTAAACTGTGGCCTCTAGTTCTGGACTCACCCATCAGCGGGAACATGCTTCCTGCCTCCAGTGTGTCCAATCCCTTAATAATCTTATGTGTTTCAATCAAATCCCCTCGCATCCTTCTAAATTCCAGTGTATACAAGCCCAGTTGCTCCAATCTTTCAACATATGACAGTCCCGCCATCCGGGAATTAACCTTGTGAACCTACGCTGCACTCCCTCAATAGCAAGAATGTCCTTCCTCAAATTTGGAAACCAAAACTGCACACAATACTCCAGGTGGGGTCTCTGTACAGCTGCAGAAGGACCTCTTTACTCCTATACTCAATTCCTCTTGTTATAAAAGCCAGCATGCCATTAGCTTTCTCCGCTGCCTGCTGTACCTGCATGCTGGCTTTCATTGACTGATGTACAAGAACACCTAGATCTCGTTGTGCTTCCCCTTTTCCTAACTTGACTCCATTTAGATAGTAATCTGCCTTCCTGTTCTTGCCACCAAAGTAGATAACCTCACATTTATCCACATTAATCTGCATCTGCCATACATTTGCCCACTCACCCAACCTGTCCAAGTCACCCTGCATTCTCATAACATCCTCCTGACATTTCACACTGCCACCCAGCTTTGTGTCAAAATAATGGAAGTATTATAAAACTCATCAACAGCCCATTAAAAAAATCAGAATCAGAATCAAGTTTATTGTCATCGGCATATGTCATGAAACTTGTTGCTTTGCAGCAGCAGTGCAATGAATTACAAAATAAATGCTGTAAATTACAGTAAGAAATATAGGAGGAGCTTAAAAAGCTGAAAGGTACAGAAGTCACCTGGACCAGAGGAACTGCACCCTAGGGTTCTGAAAATAGTAGCATTACAGATTGTGGTGGCATTAGAAATTATCTTTCAAAAATCATTGGACTCTGGCATGGTGCCAGAGGACTGGAAAATTGCAAATGTCACTCCACACTTTAAGAAAGGAGGAAGGCAGCAGAAAGGAAATTATAGACCAGTTAGCCTGACCTCAGTGGTTGCGAAGGTGTTATGATCAAATTGTTAAGGATGAGGTGATGGAGTACTTGGTGACACAGCATAAGATAGGACAAAATCAGTATAGTTTCCTTCAGGAAAATCCTGCCTGATGAACCAGTTGGAATTCTTTGAGGAGATTACAAGTAGGATAGATAAAGGGGATGCAGTGGATGTTGTACATTTGGACCTTCAGAAGGCCTTTGACAATTTGCCACACATGAGGCTGCTTACCAAGTTAAGAGCCTGAGGTATTAGAGGAAAGTGACTAAAATGGTTAGGGCATTGGTTGATTGGTAGGAGGCAGCGAGTGGGAATAAAAGGATCTTTGTCTGATTGTGACCAGTGGTGTCTTCTGCAGGGGTTGGTGTTGGGACCACTTCTTTTTATACTGTATATCAATGATTTAGATGATGGAATAGATAGCATTGTTGCCAAGTTTGCAAATGATATGAAGACTGGTGGAGGGGCAGGTAGTCTTGAGGAAATAGGTAAAATGCAAAAGGACTTAGATTAGAAGAATAGGCAAGAAAGTGGCAAATGAAATATAATATTGGAAAATGCATGGTCATGAACTTTAATAGTAGAAATAAATGGGCAGACCATTTTTTTACCAGGGAGAAAATCCAAAAATCTGAGATGAAAGTGACTTATGAGTCCTTGTGCAGAAGACCCTGAAGGTCAACTTGCAGGTTGAGTCGGTGGTGAGGAAGACAAATACCATGTTAGCATCCATTTCAAGAGGTCTAGAATACAAGAGCAGGGATGTGATGCTGAGGCTTTATGAGGCACTGGTGAGGCTCATCATCTTAGAAAAGATGTGCTGGCATTGGAGAGGGTCCAGAGGAGATTCACAAAGATGATTCCTGGTATTAAAGGGTTATCATATGAGGAATGTTTGATAGTTCTGGGCCTGTATTTGCCGGAACTTAGAAGGATGGGGGGTGGGGTGGATCTCATTGAAATCTTTCGAACGTTGGAAGGCCTAGACGGAGTAGATACGGAAACGATGTTTCCCATGGTGGGAGAGTCTAGGACAAGAGGGCACAGCCTCGGGATAGAGGGGTGTTCATTCAAAATAGAAATGCGGAGAAGTTTCTTTAGCCAGAGGTTGGTGATTTTGTGGAATTTTTTGCCACAGGCAGCTGTGGATGCTGGGTCATTGGGAGTATTTAAGGCAGAGATTGATAGGTTATTGATTGGACATGGCATCAAAGGTTATGGGGAGAAGGCTGGAAGGTAGGGTTGAGAAGGAGAAAAAAAAGATCAACCATGATCGAATGGTGGACCAGACTCGATAGGCCAAATGGCCTAATTCTGTTCCTAAGTCTTATTGTCTTAAGGCCTTGTGGTCTATAAATTACACAAGTAGTGCAAACATAGTGAGGTAGTATTCATGAGTTGGTTCAACGTCCGTTTAGAAATCTGATAGTGGAGGAGAAGAATCTGTTCCCAAAATACTGACTGTGTGTCTTCAGGCTCCTGTACCTCCTCTCTGACAGTAATAATATGAAGAGAGATTGTCCTGGGTACTGAGGCTCCTTAATGATGGATGCTGCCTTTTTAAGGAATCACCTTCTGAAGTTGTCCTCACTTTGGGTTAGGCTGGCGCTCATGAAGGAGTTTACAACCCCCGTTGCCTTTTCTGATGCTGTGCAGATGAGAAATTGAGACAATTACATAAAGGGGTTTGTGTTAATATAATCAGGTAAATCCGTCAATACAGTGCACGTGGGGACTTCGTGGAAATAATTGATAGAGAAGGGTGGATTGAAATTTTGCAGGGTGGATCTAAGCAAATTTTCACTGAACTATTAAAAATGTATTTTAGCTTCATTCCACAATCTTCTTGAGATAGAAAGAGGAAATTGGAATAAAAAAGGATTTTGTCTATATAACCACTCCAGTAAGTATCTTCTCGGTAACATTGGAAATGGAAGAGACTCCAGGTGCCTGAATCAGGAGCGACAGGCAATGAACTGGAGAAACTCATTGGGTCAGGCAGTATGTATGGAAGGAACAAAACTGTTGACATTTCAGGTCAAAACCCTGCAACAGGACAGTTCATATCTTCCCACGGATGCTGTTTGACATATTGAATTCTTCCAAAAAGTTGTTGCTCCAGGTTCCAGCATCTGGCGTCTCTTGTGTCTCCACTTTATCTCTGTTCCTTTGACACACCTACTGACAAAAATGATTCTTTGATCCTTTTATTCCCCTTAATTCATGGAAATGTTACTCAAAGAAGAACTTTGAAAAGTTCCCTGAAAGCAAATTTCAGATGGCCACAAGCCAAAATAGCTTCTAAATTGAGTAAGTGATGGCATGCTTCAATCAGTACATGTTTTTGTCTTTTCGCCCAAACAACGGGGAAGTGAAATCTTATACTGCAGCATAAAATGAAAAACATATTGCCAGATGAATAGGATAAATGATATGGATCAAACAATCAGCCCAAACGGATCCTCAACACAGTGCATTTGGGCAATAAAAAATTTTGCGTGCTTTTAAAGTTTCTTTTAAGTGCTACTTTAACTTTTCAAGTTGTTGCTCTAAAAAGAATAGCTCTATTGCTTTGAATAAATTCAGTTCAACTTCATAATGATTTGACCTTCTTAGATTAACCTTTCCATGTTAGTGTTGCTCTTAAGATCAACTGTGTTAATTCCACTAATCCTGGACACCTGCTCTGTATGTAAACCCCATTATAACTTTCAACAACCTGTCTCATATGTGCTAAGTCATTGACACATGCTTAGTGGTCACTTGATTAGGCACAGTCGGTACACTTGTTCGTTAATGCAAATATCTAATCAGCCAATCATGTGGCAACAACTCAATGCATTAGAAAAAGAGCTTTGACCAGTGACCAATCCGGACATTGGAAGTTTTGAGAGAAGAGGATTTCAATTAGATCCACTGCCCAAGCAGAAAAGGCAGCAGTGAAAAAAGGGATTTGATCAGTGACCCATCGCTGTTTGGGATTAAACGAATGAAAGGAAGTTAGAGGCAAGTGCTGCAGCCATCTTTGCAGTGGCCATCATCTGAGTGGACAGAGTCAGAGTGGTGATCTTGAGGCTTTAGCCCATAGAGGCTTCAGTCACAGAAAGCAAAGGAAAGAAAAGCTCAAGGTTAAGTTTGTTTTTTCTTCACTTCTTTATACCTGCCCAGCTGGGACAGTAGAGATGCCAGGCAGGGATAGTGGAATGCTTCTCGTGAAAGATGTGGAAAGGCATTGAGACCACCAGTGTCCCTGACATCTACAACTGTAAGAAGTGCATCTAGCTGCAGCTTCTTACAATCTGCATTAAGGCACTGCAGCTGTAACTGGAATAACTCCGGATCATCCGGAAGGCTGAGGGGGTGATAGATAGGACATATAGAGAGATAGCTACATGCAAGGTGCAGGACACTGGAAACTGGGTGACAGTCAGGAAGGGGAAAGTGATTAAGGAGCCAGTGTAGAGTATCCCTGTGGCCAACCCCCTCGAAAATAGGTATATCACTTTGGATACTGTCGGGGGGGGGGGACGGTGTGGAGGAATAACCAAACAGAGGAAAGGTTTCTGGTCGGGTTGGGTCTCTGGCGCTGAGTCTGCCTCTGTGGTTCAGAAGAAAAGGGGGGAAAAGAGACACACTGTGGTCTGTTGGTAAAAGATGAAATGAAGTCATTTGAAAGATGTGACATAGGGTCAGAAAGTGTTGAATTATTGTGGATAGAGCTAAGAAACTGCAAGGGTAAAAATACTGTGATGGGAGTTGTATACTGACACCCAAACAGTTGAAAAGATGTGGTCTACAAGTTAGAACAGGAGATAGAAAATGCATGCTAAAATGTTAGAACAGTTATGGGGGATTTCAGGATGCAGATAAATTGGGAAAATCAGGTTGGTGCTCGATTCCAAGAGGGGAAATTTTTAGAATGCCCATAAGATGGCTTTTTAGAGCAGCTCATGGGTGAGGCTTCGAGGAGATCAGCTATTCTGGATTGGGTGTTGTGCAATGAATGAGAAGTGATCAGCGAGCATAAGGTAAAAGAACCCTTTGGGGAAAGTGATCATAATATGTTCGATTCCACTCTGAAATTTAAGGAGGAGAAGCTAAAGCCAGATGTATCAGTATAATAGTGGAGCAAAGGGAATTACAGAGCCATGAGAGAGGAGTTGGCCAGAATTGATTGGAAAAGAACACAGGCAGGGATGACAGCAGAGCAGCAATGGCTGGAGTTTCTGGAAGCAATTCAAAAGACACAGGATATATGTATCCCAAAGAGGAAGAATTATTCTGAAGGAAAGATGACACACCATGGCTAACAAGGAAAGTCAAAGCCAACACAGAAGCCAAAGAGAGGGCATAAAATAGACCAAAAATTAGTGGGAAGTTAGAGGATTGGGAAGCTTTTAAATCCAACAGAAGGCAACTAAAAAGTCATTAAGAAGGTAAAGATAGAATATGAAAGTAAACTAGCCAATAATATTCCAGAAATGTCTTCAGATATAGAAAGTGTAAAAGAGAGGTGAGAGTGGATTTCAGACTGCTGGGAAACGATGTTGGAGTGGTAGTTATGGGGGATAAGAAAATGGTGGATGAACTGAATAAGTATTTTGCATCAGTCTTCACCGTGGAAGACACTAGCAGTATGGTAGAATTTCCAGCTATCATGGGCCATGAAGTGTGTGGAGTTAATATTACTAGAGAGAAGGTTCTTGGGAAGCTGAAAGGTCTGAAAGTAGATAAGTCACCGGGTCCATATGGTGTACACTACAAGATTCTGAAAGAGGTGGCTGAAGAGATTGTGGAGGCATCAATAATGATCTTTCAAGAATCACTAGATTCTGTAATGGTTCCTGAAGAATGGAAAATTACATATGTCACTCCACTCTTCAAGAAGGGAGAGAGGCAGAAGAGAACTATTGGCCAATTAGTCTGATCTCAGTGGTTGGGAAGGTGTTGGAGTCAATTATTAAGAATAAGGTCTCAGGGTACTTGATAAAATAGGCTGTAGTCAGAATGGTTTCCTCAAGAGAAAATCTTGCCTGACCAATCTGTTGGAATTCTTTGAAGAAATAACAAGCAGGATAGACAAAAGAAAATCGTTTGCTGTTGTGTATTTGGATTTTCAGAATGCCTTTGATGAGGAGCCATACATGAGACTGCTTAACACGCTACGAGTCCATGATATTATAGGAAAACCTAGTATGGATAAAGCGGTGGCTGGCTGGCTAAGGCAAAGAGTGGGAATGAAGGGAGTCTTTTCTGGTTGGGGACCAGTGACTAGTGGTGTTCCACAGGCATCTGTGTTGGGCCTGATTCTTTTTATGTTATATGTCAATGATTTGGATGATGGAATTATTGTGGCTTTGTTGCTAAGTTTGAAAATTATATGAAGATAGGTGGAGGAGCTGGTAGTTTTGAGGAATTGAGAGGCTACAGAAGGACGAAGAACTTAGAAAGATTAAGAGAACGGGCAAAGGAACACAGGTGGAATACAGTGTTGGGAAGTATATGGTCATGCACTTTTGTAGAAAAATGAAAAAGCTGACTTTTCTAAGTGGAAAGAAAATACAAATAACTGAGGCGCAAAGGCAGGATTTTGCAGGATTCCCTAAAGGATAACTTGCAGGTTGAATCTGCGGTGAGGAAGGCAAATGTGATGTTAGCATTCATTTCAAGAGGACTGGAATATAAAAGCAAGGATATAATGTTGAGACATTATAAAGCATTGCTGAGGCCTCAGTTGGAGTATTGTGAGCAGTTTTGCGCCCCTTATCTTCGAAAGGATGTGTTGAAACTGGAGAAGGTTCAAATAAAGTTCATGAAAATGATTCTGGGATTGAAGGACTTGACATATGAGGAGTGTTTGATGGTTTTATGCCTGTATTCACTGGAATTCAGAAGAATGAGGGATGACTTCATTGAAATCTATCGAATGGTAAAAGCCCTTGATAGATTGGATGTGGGGAGAATGTATCCTATCGTGGTAGACCATAAGATATAGGAACAGAAGTAGGCAATTCGGCCCATCGAGTCTGCTCCGCCATTCAATTCAATTCTTCCAGTCATCCCCACTCCCCTGCCTTCACCCCATACCCTTTGATATCCTGGATAATCAAGAACCTATCTATCTCTGCCTTTAATACACCCAATGACTTGGTCTCCACAGCCGCTCATGGCAACAAATTCCACAGGTTTACCACCCGCTGACTAAATTAATTTTTCTGCATCTCAGTTCTAAATGGACATCCTTCAATCCTGAAGTCGTGCCCTCTTGTCCTAGAATCCCCTACCATGGGAAATATTTCTTTAGCCAGAGAGTGGTGTATCTGAGATTGGGGCTGACAGGAAAATTGGATCAGCCATGATGAAATGGTGGAGCAGACTCAATGGGCCAGATGGTTTAATTCTGCTCCTATATCTTATGGCCTTATAAAAGCATGCAGATATTGTCAAGAGGTTCAGTTATTGTTAGACCAAACATCAGAATGGGAAAGAAATGTGATCTAAGTGACATTGACTGTGGAATGATTATTGGTGCCCAATGCTATGGTTTGAGTATCTGCTGATCTACTGGGGTTTTCATGCACAACGATCTCTAGAGTTTACAGAGAAGGAATGCAAAACACCAAAATGCATCCAGTGAGCTGCAGTTCTTTGGGCAAAAAAGCCTTGTTAATTGGAGAGGTCAGAGGAAAATGACCTCTGAACTCTGACCTCTGGTCAGCTGTTTCGTGCTGACCGGAAGATGACAGTAACTCAAATAACCACACGTTACAACCGTGACATGCAGAAGTGCATCTGCAAGCACACAACATGTTGAACCTTGAAGTAGATGGGCGACAGCAGCAGAAGACCAGAAACATACACTCAGTTGCCACTTTACAGTAGGTACCTAATAAAGTGGCCACTGTTTGTGTTATATTAATAAATTTCCTTACCTCCTCAGAGGATTGAAGTATAACAGCCACTCTTGAGATTGATGTGTGGACAGTGATAGAAAGATGGAGGGTTAAAAAGATGGGCCAATGGATGGACTAAGGAATGAATGGGTAAATGGATGAATGGTGGCCAGAACATTTGGGCGTATTCTCCTCCTCTTTCACAGTTAAGGGTATTGTAGGTCTTTATGCTATTGCAGGCAAAGATTGGGCTTTGATTTACCAGCTCACCTGAAAGACAGTGCCTCTAACATGGGTGAGTAAAATAAAGATTTGGTGTTTTTGAAAGAAGTGGGAGAATTAGTAAACTAATGAAACTTGTATAGAGAATGTCAGAGGACAGAGGCACAGAGATTTACAAGAATTAGACAATGACTGGACAGTGATATATAAGGCAGAGAGCTGGAGAGGAAGGATCTTGGCCTGAAACATATACTGTATTCCTTTCCATAGATGGTATCTGACCTGCTGAATTCCTTCAGTATTTTTGTGTGTTACTCTGGATTTCCATTATCTGCAGAACCTCTTGTGTTTGTGTGTAGAATATTCAGATAAGGATAAAGAGGAAGCCTGTTTGGTGGGGGGGGGGGGGGGGGTGGAACAATGAAGGAGTTCGCCAGTATGGAGTTATTATATACAGGCCACATTTTGTTAAGAAAGCATAAAAGAATGATTGAAAGGATCAATCCTCAAATTCACTTAGGTCCAAATGGTTGAGATGTCCATGACAACTGGTGATGAATGTCACACAATATAGAAATAAATCAATGAAGAGATTTAGAATTAAAAGGATATTTTTATTCAATAGGGTTTGGAGACCCTTCAGCATCGGAATGTGAGACCATGTCAATAGCTTAGAATGTGAAATGGTATGGATGGCTTTGGTGTGGGTGCAGATCGATGGGACTAGGTAGCTTAAGTGGTTCAGTATGGACTAGATGGACTGAAGGGCCTGTACTTTTCTATGGCTCTGTACTCTCAATGGCCACTTTATATGGTATCTCCTGTCAGTCTTTTGCTGCTGTAGCCCATCCATTTCATGGTTCAACTTTCTGTGTGTTCAGAGGTACTTTTCTGCTCACTGCTGTTATAGACTCAGTGAGCCCACTGATCTCATTCTGCTTCTGTGACCTAAGGTCTTCAGGTATAATTAGGCCAACAATTTATAGAATCAAGTGGTCTACTAAAGGAACTCTTCAGGTTGGGCAGCATCCATGGGGAAAAGGAACTGTCAATATTTTGGGTAGAAACCCGGTGCTTTCCTCGACAGCTACTGCTCAAAACTGCTGACTTCCTCCAGTAGATAATTTGTTGCTCCAGATTCCAGCACTTGCAGCCTTCTTTTTTTTAGATTTAGATTGGCTTTATTTGTCACATGTACATTGAAACATACAGTTAAATGTGTCACTTGCATCAACAACCAGCACAGCCCATAAGTGTCACCATGCTTCTGGTGCCAACATAGCATACCTAAGGTTTACTAACCCTAACCTGCAAGTCTTAGGCCATAAGAGATAGGAGCAGAATTAGGCCAATTGGCCCATCGAGTCTGCTCTACCATGGCTGATCCATTTTCCTTCTCAACCGCACACTCCTGCCTTCTCCCATACTCCTGTCTTAGTCACACTCCGACTAATCAAAAACCTATCAAATTTCACCTTAAATACACCCAGTGACTTGGCCTCCACAGCAGCATGTGGCAACAAATTCCATGGATTCACCACCCTCTGGCTGAAGAAATTCCTCCCCATCTCTCTTCTAAATGGAGGTCCCTCTTTACTACTTTTTAAAAAAATTTTTTAGTTCAATTTTCAAATAGGTTACAGAAGGAAAAAAAGTTATCAACCCTTCCCCCCTCCCCCCTAACATATCCCTATAGTAAAAAAAGAGAAGAAAAAAGAAAGAAAGGAAGAATGCCTGGATATCGGAAGATCCATGGAGTTCATAATAGCTTTAATATGTATATTTATTTCTTTCCCCAGATAACCAATAATTTTATCTTCGGAGCACCTATATATTTAATCCTATTTTTTGTAAATAAGGGCACCAAATTTTCAGAAATATTTCATATTTATCTCTTAAATTATAAGTAATTTTTTCAAGTAGAATGCAGCTAAAAGTTTCATTCTTCCAACCATCTATACTTAAGTATGAATCCGATTTCCAAGTAACTGCAATAGCCTTTTTGGCTACTGCCAATGCAATTTTTATGAATTCTTTCTGATATTTATTCAATTTGGATTTCGAATTTATCCCTCCAATATCGCCTAGTAAGGATAATGTTGGATTATGTGGAAGTTGTATTCCAATAATTTGTTCCAGTAAAACTCTTAAATTTGTCCAAAAAGGTTGAATTTTAATACAAGACCAAGTAGAGTGTAAAGAAGTACCAATTTCTTGATTACATCGAAAACATTGAACAGATAAATTTGAGTTTAATCTATTTATTTTTGTGCTGTAATATATATTTGATGTAAAAAGTTATATTGTACTAATCTTAGTCGAACATTTATTGTATTTGTCATACTGTCAAGACATAATCTTGACCAACTTGTTTCATCAATTTTAATATTCAAATCAGTTTCCCATTTTTGACTTGACTTATGTATTCCTTGTTTAATTGCCTGTTTTTGAATCAAATTATACATACCAGAAATATTTTTTTAATTTTTCCTTTATGAATTAAAGTTTCTATTTCATTAGGTTTTGGCAATAACATTGTTTAACCCAGTTTATCTCTTAAATAAGCCCTTAATTGGAAATAACAGAAAAGAGTGTTATTTGATATTTTATATTTATTCTTTAATGGTCAAATGACATTAATATACCTCCTTCAAAACAGTCTCCTATATATCTAATCCCTTTGTGAAAACAGTTATATAATAGTTGATTATCCATTGTAAAAGGGATAAATTTATTTTGAATTAAAGGTCTCTTTGCTAATAAAGATTTCTTTATCTCATCATCAACATTTATCTTATTCCATAAATCAATCAAATGTTTTAGTATAGGAGATTCTTCCTTTTCCCGTATCCATGTAGATTCCCATTTATGTACAAAATCTTCTGGTGTATTTTCTCCTATTTTATATAACCATATAACCATATAACAATCACAGCACAGAAGCAGGCCATCTCGGCCCTCCTAGTCCGTGCCAAACTCTTAATCTCACCTAGTCCCACCTACCCGCACTCAGCCCATAACCCTCCACTCCTTTCCTGTCCATATACCTGATGCACCATCAATAACTCACTCTGAGACGTAAAGGTGAGATAGCGGCTTTTATTAACTGGAAGAACGAACCAGCAGTGAGTGACCACCATACTACATCCTGGAGACTGAGAGGCCGGCCCCAGGCTCCGATCGCCTTTATACAAGGGTCTGTGGGAGGAGCCACAGGAGCAGTCAGCAGGGGGTGTGTCCAAACAGGCACACGTAGTTCACTACAATACCTATCCAATTTTACCTTAAATGACAAAACTGAACTGGCCTCTACTACTTCTACAGGAAGCTCATTCCACACAGCTATCACTCTCTGAGTAAAGAAATACCCCCTCGTGTTTCCCTTAAACTTCTGCCCCCTAACTCTCAAATCATGTCCTCTTGTTTGAATCTCCCCTACTCTCAATGGAAACAGCCTATTCACGTCAACTCTATCTATCCCTCTCAAAGTTTTAAATACCTCGATCAAATCCCCCCTCAACCTTCTACGCTCCAATGAATAGAGACCTAACTTTTTCAACCTTTCTCTGTAACTTAAGTGCTGAAACCCAGGTAACATCCTAGTAAATCGTCTCTGCACTCTCTCTAATTTATTGATATCTTTCCTATAATTCGGTGACCAGAACTGTACACAATATTCCAAATTAGGCCTTACCAATGCCTTGTACAATTTTAACATTACATCCCAACTTCTGTACTCAATGCTCTGATTTATAAAGGCCAGCGTTCCAAAAGCCTTCTTCACCACCCTATCTACATGAGACTCCACCTTCAGGGAACTATGCATTGTTATTCCTAGATCTCTCTGTTCCACTGCATTCCTCAATGCCCTACCATTTACCCTGTATGTTCTATTTGGATTATTCCTGCTAAAATGTAGAACCTCACACTTCTCAGCATTAAACTCCATCTGCCAACGTTCAGCCCATTCTTCTAACCGGCATAAATCTCCCTGCAAGCTTTGAAAACCCACCTCATTATCCACAACACCTCCTACCTTAGTATCTAATTCATGCCGGTTTATCTTCATCAAAAAAAGATTCTATAAATCTAAGTTGATTTGCTTTGTAATAATTCTTAAAATTTGGTCATTGTAACCCTCCTAGGTCAAATGTCCATGTCAATTTTTCCAACAATATTCTTGACATCTTACCTTTCCAAAGGAATTTCCTCACACATTTATTTAACTCTTGAAAAAATTTCTGCGGTAATTGTATTGGTAGTGTTTGGAATAAGTATTGTAATCCAGGGAATATATTCATTTTTACAGCATTGACTTTACCTATTAATGTTATTGGTAACATCATCCTTTTATCAAGATCCTCTTGAATTTTTTTCAATAATGGCAAATAATTTAACTTATATTATTTCTTTATATCATTATCAACTCTTATACCTAAATACTTTATACCATTTATCTGCCACCTAAATTGAGTTATTAATCGACATTGACTATAATCTCCTTTAGTAAGGGGTAGAATTTCACTTTTATCCCAATTTATTTTGTACCCTGATATTTTCCCATATTCTTCCACTCTAGAAGATAATTTACGCAACGAATGCAATGGGTTAGTTAGATAAATCAGAACATCATCAGCAAATAAGTTAATCTTATATTCCTCCTGATTAACACTGAAACCCATAATATCTGAGTCAGTTCTAATTAATTCAGCTAATGGTTCTATCGCCAACACAAATAAAGCAGGTGATAATGGACAACCTTGTCTAGTTGACCTTGTTAACTGAAATGATGTTGAAATTTGGCCATTTGTCACCACTTTAGCTTTGGGATTAGTATTTAAGGTTTTAATCCATTTTATAAAAGATACTCTTAATCCATATTTTTCCAATACCTTAAATAAAAAATTCTACTCCAATCTACCAAATGCTTTTTCTGCATCCAAAGCAACTACTACACTCATTTCTTCCCTCTTTTGTGCCAAATGAATTATACTAAGTAACCGAGTTACATTATCTGCCGATTGTCTATTTTTAATTAATCCTGTTTGGTCCATGTATTTAGATAACCTATGAGATAAAATCTTTGCTATTATTTTATAGTCCATGTTCAACAAAGAAATAGGTCTATATGATGTTGGCTTTAAAAGATCCCTGTCTTTTTTTGGCAATACTATTAAAATAGCTGTTGAAAAAGATTCTGGAAGTTTATGCGTTCTTTCCGCTTGGTGTATTAGCTCCAATAAATCTTTAAACTTTTTGTAAAATTCAGGCAGAAAACCATCTTCTCCTGGAGATTTATTACTCTGAAGTGATCCTAGAGCTTCTACAATCTCTTTTAATGTAAAAGACACATCTAATCCCTTCTGTTCTTCCAAATTCAATTTTGGGAGAATTATTTGTGATAAAAACCTTTCTATCTCAACAATATCATTTTGTGATTCTGATTGATATAGTTCAGAATAAAAGTTTTTTAAAGTTTCATTGATTTCTAAAGGTTTGTAAGTAATTTTATTTAAACTTGTTCTAATTGCATTTATCGTTTTGGAAGCCTGGTCTGTTTTTAACTGCCAAGCAAGAATCTTGTGTGATCTTTCACCTAGTTCATAATATCTCTGTTTAGTTCTCATAATTGCTTTTTCTGTTCGGTATGTCTGAAGTGTATTATATTGTAGCTTCTTATTAACAAATTGTCTTTGTTTTTCTTCTGTCATAATGCCTTTGATATTCTTTTTCTAATTTTGTAATCTCTTTTTCCAATTGATCTATTTCTACCATATACTCCTTCTTAATTTTAGAAGTATAACTTATTATCTGGCCTCTCAAGTATGCCTTCATCGCTTCCCATAATATAAATTTATCATCAACTGAATGTGAGTTTGTATCAAAAAAAACTGAATCTGTTTTTTCATAAAATCACAAAAATCTTGACATTTTAATAATATTGAATTAAATCTCCATCTGTAAATTGATTCCTCCTTATCCATCATTATCATTGTCATTATCAAGGGGGAATGATCTGACAATATTCTTGCTTTATATTCCATATTTTTCACTCTGTCTTGAATATTCGCTGTTAGTAGGAAAAAATCTATCCTTGAAGAAGTTTTATGTCTATTTGAATAAAATGAATAATCTCTTTCTCGGGTTAATTCTTCTCCATATATCAATCAAATTTAAATCTTTCATCTTGATAAAGTTAATTTCGCTACCTTTGGTTTTGTAACAACCTTTGTTGACCTATCTATAAACTGGGTCTAGAGAAAAGTTAAAGTCTCCACCTATTAATATTTTATTGTGTGCGTCAGCCAAATTCAAAAAAGCCTCTTGTATAAATTTTACATCGTTTTCATTTGGTGCATAAATATTCATAAGAGTCCATAGTTCTGAAAAGATTTGACAATGTATAATTACATATCTTCCCGCAGAATCAATTAATACATTTTGTATTTTAATTGGTAAAGTTTTGTTGACCAAAATTGCAACTCCCCTCGCTTTTGAATTAAATGAAGCTGCTATAGTATTTCCGATCCAATCTCTCTTTAATTTCTGATGTTCTATCTCTGTTAAATGTGTTTCTTGTATAAAAGCTATATCTATACTCATTTTCTTAATGTATGTTAAAATTCTTTTTTCTTTTCACCGGTCCATTAAGCCCATTAACATTAAAACTTTTAAAATTCAGTAAATTAGTCATTATTTTTAACGGGGTTACTCCAGTCTATAATGATAGATAATATTTCAACTCTCATAGTACCTTGGGGAATTATTTTAAAATTCTCCATGTTGCTATGTGTCTCCCCTCCGATCATCCAGGCAAAGAAAGAAAGATAAAGGAAAAATAGATTATAAAGAAAAAAAAACAACCCCCCCCCCCCCGCTAATGTTGTGAATGAAAAAAAAACACAATATTACCTGGGTTTCAGCACTTAAGTTACAGAGAAAGGTTGAACAAGTTAGGTCTCTATTCATTGGAGCGTAGAAGGTTGAGGGAGGATTTGATCGAGGTATTTAAAATTTTGAGAGGGATAGATAGAGTTGACGTGAATAGGCTGTTTCCATTGAGAGTAGGGGAGATTCAAATGAGAGGACATGATTTGAGAGTTAGGGGGCAGAAGTTTAAGGGAGACACGAGGGGGTATTTCTTTACTCAGAGAGTGATAGCTGTGTGGAATGAGCTTCCTGTAGAAGTAGTAGAGGCCAGTTCAGTTGTGTCATTTAAGGTAAAATTGGATAGGTGTATGAACAGGAAAGGAGTGGAGGGTTATGGACTGAGTGCAGGTAGGTGGGACTAGGTGAGATTAAGAGTTCGGCACAGACTAGGAGGGCCGAGATGGCCTGTTTCCGTGCTGTGATTGTTATATGGTTATATTACCCCCCTCTGTTGTGCGGGTCATGGCAAGCACCATCATTACACACGTGAATCTGGTAGTGATCGATCCAAAGCTCCCCCAGCTCCCCCATAACATGAAAAAAGTATATATAAGAGAAGAAAAAAATAATATCACTACTCTCGATTAATATTTCTCAAATTTTTACCTTTCTCCCCCGTATCATATAATTAAAAGTATATTTAAATATTCTTCTCTCCTTAATGTCCATCAACTCACTTCAGTGTCCCGTCTTCATTTTTTATCTGTTTCACTTTTAAATCTTTACTGTGTCTAGTGAATACTTGGGAGTTCTTGTGCAAACTCCTCTGCATCCCGATGATCAGTAAAAAATCTTCTTTTTCCGTCATCCAAAAAAATTATCAGTGTTGCCGGGTGGCGCAATATAAATTTATAACCCTTTTCCTGTAAAACATTTTTCGCTGGATTAAATTCCTTCTTTCTCTTCAAAAGGTCATAACTTATATCAGGATAGAAAAGAACTGCTTTCCCTTCTATCATCAATGGCTCATTTCTCTTTCTGGCACATTGGGCAGCCACCTTCAGGACCTTTTCTTTATCTTGATATCTCAAGCATTTTATGAAGTTTGGTCGTAGGTTTTGATCAGGTTGAGGTTTTGGTCTTATGGCTCTGTGAACCCTTTCGATTTCAATCAACTGAGTTCCCTCTTCCATTTCCAAATTTTCCGGGATCCATTTTTGAAAAAAAAAATATTGGATCCTCTCCCTCTATCCCTTCTTTAAGACCATCAATTTTAATATCATTTCATCGACTAAAATTTTCAAGTGTGTCTATTTTTTCCAACAGCCATTTTCTTTCTGATGTCCAGGCAAGAATATTATCTTCCATTTTATTCACTCTATCAATAGTGTCTCCCGTTATTTCTTCCAGCTTTTTAACTTTCTTGTCCATTTTCTCCTGATTTTTCACCATTTTATCAAACAGTTTTCATATTTTTATTATCTTTTATTATTTTTAATGTTTTTAATTCTTTTAATTCATGCATTATTTGCGCCAAAGCTTCTCTTATGTCTCCAGAATATCGTCCACCTCCAGCCTCTTCCTGTTGTTCTTCTTTTACATCCTCATCTTCATCTGTAGGTTCCAGAGAATCTGAATCCACCTCGGGTTCATTTTCACTTCCAATCGTAGCTGGGATTTGTAGTTCAAATTGCTCATGTTTGCGCATGCCCTTTCCTGCGTGCACGCGCAGTTCCTGTTGTTTCTTCTTGGAGACTGTTGATGTTGCGGCCAATTCCTGTTCTGTGTCGCCGGAGGTAAGATGCACTTGAGTCCGAGGCTTCTTCATGGTGGCCGGCCCAGCTTGTACTGTCTTCAAAGTAGTAGTTTTCTTCTTTGTCTGTTTAGGAGGCACATCTAAGGAAAATCCTGAGTAGTTTAGATGTAGTTTTTAGAAAACATTTACTAACTTTTCTTCACTTAAACATTCATTTATTAGTTTTTTACGGGAGAGCTGGATTTCCAGGTCTCGATCCTACGTCATCACGTGACGTCCCCCACTTGCAGCCTTCTTGTGTCTCCAGTTGCAGAGCATTGTGGGTCCTTTAACAATCTGAGTAATTGATTCCTTTGCATTTAGCAGGATGTGCATAATCCAAAAAAAAATTACATGGTGACGATCGTGGAAGTTAGGCCAAGATTCATTCGCTACACTATCAATAGATTTAAGATGTTAACAGTTTCCTAGTCATATTGAGATGGCTCCGTTGAATTTTGTTCAGAGAAGCCAAGAGGGTGGTGTGCCTGTTACTCCCTGGCATCAGTGAATTGTTGAGATATTGGAGAATACTCAGTGGGATATCTGGCAGCTAACAACTGCTCCAGCACATTGCATCCTGTGCATTGAAACAATAAGTACCTCATCAGATTCGAGTGTGCCAGTGTTCACACTGTTTAATTGTAATAAATCACAGCTTAGCACAAGAAAGAATCATTGCATGGTGAGAATAAATTGGATGTGTAAAAATTACCAGAGGTGTTAAAGTAACTATACAAGCATATACAGCATAATTAAGGTAATTTACACCCAGTGGCCACTTTATTAGATACCTCCTGTACATAATAAAGTGGACATTGAGTGTATTTCTGCATGTCAGAATCCGAATCATACTTAATATCACGTGAATTTTGTTGTTCATGGTCTTCTGCTGCTGCTGCCCATTCACTTCAAGGTTCAATGTGTTGTGCATTCAGAGATGCCCCTCTGCAAAGCACTGTTGTAATGTGTGGTTATTTGAGTTACTGTCACCTTCCTGTCAGCTTGGACCAGTCTGGCCATTCTCCTCTGACCTTCCTCATTAACAGGGTATTTTCACCCACAGAACTGCCAGTCACTGATGGTTTTTTTCATTGTTACTCTCACCATTCTCTGTAAATTCTAGAGACTGTTGTACATGAAAATCTCAGCACCCCACATCTGAAATACTCACACCACCCCACATCTGGCATCAACAAGCATTCTGCAGCTCTAAGTCACTTTGATCACAACTCTTCCCATCCTGAACCTCTTCACCATATATATAAGCTCTTATGCATTGAGTTGCGGCCACATCATTGGCTGATTAAATGGCCACATCATTTGCATTAACGAGCAGCTGTACAGGTGTACCTATTAAAAATGGCCACTGAGTATATGCTGCTCTTGATCGTCTTTGTTGCTGTTTGCTGAAGTAAGTGTGTATGTGTGTTTGTGTGTGTGTGTGTGTGTGTGTGTGTGTGTGTGTGTGAGTGTATGTGTGTGAGTGTGTGTGTGTGTGTGTGTGTGTGTGTGTGTGTGTGTGTGTGTGTGTGTGTGTGTGTGTGGAAATTAAATCATTTGAAGAAGATTTAAAAGGAACCTGAGGGGCAACTTTTTCACACAGAGGGATGCGTAAATGGAATTAGCTGCCTGACAAACTGGAAGAGGTGGATAAATTACAAAATTTAAAAGAAATTTGGACAGGTACATGGACAATCACCAAAAGGATTGGTGCAAAAATCACGTCATGATGGCGCCCTAACGTCTCCGCCAGGAGTTAAGGGCGCGCGTATATACACACACACACACACACACACACACGGGACTCACTCAGATATGCAACTTGGTTAGTATTTATGAACTGAGTTGATAGGCCTGTTTCCATGCTGTATAGAACTATGACTCTATAAGGAAAATAACAAAGAATGTTTTGGGATTTTGTTTCAAAGTAAATTTATTATTGAAGTAGGTATATGTCACCATTTACTATCATGAGATGAATTTTCTTGCCTGTATTCATTTACAAGAAAACAAATATGATGGAATGTATTGAAAAACTATACGTAACTGTACGTAACAACCATCCATTGTGCAAAAGAGGACAAAAATAAATAATACTAAGAACATGAGTTTTAGAATCTTTAAAATTGAGTCCTTAGGTTGTGGAGTTATTTCAGTAAAAGAAAGTTGTTCATTGCTGATATGGCCACTCGCCAATCCCCACCACCACCCCTCACTGCATTGATTCCAGTCTGTTGACTTATGAGCTGTCTGTCCTGAGAAACAGTTCAGTTTATGGATTATCTTCCAGCATTTTTCCCTGCCAGGTCAAAACAAAAAGAAAACAGGAAGGATTCAGCTTATGAGGCAGCAATAATGCAAATTTTAATCCAAATATTCAGATTTGTTTTATTATCAAAGTTTGTATTCAGAATATAACCCTGAGACTCGTCTTCCCACAACCAATCATGGAACTAGGAATCACCATGGAACCTGTTCAAGAAAACATCAAACACCAAACGCGCGAGATCAAACAACACCTGGAATATCAAATGTCAAACCAGAAGTCTAGGATTATCCAGTTTAGTTCAGTTCAGTTCAGCACCATTAAATGACTCAAGACCCTGAGGAATATTCTCACTATAAGACAATCACAGAGCCTGATCCTTTAACCTTAGGGACAAAATAGAGTCATGGAGACATGTAGCAAGGAAACAGGCCCTTTAGCTCAATTGGCCCATGCCTGTCAAGCTACTCCCATTTCCCATCAACTGGCCCATGAGCTTATAAAACTTTCCTATCCATGTAGCTGTCCAACTGTCTTCTTAATATTTGTTATAGTACCTGCCTCAATCACTTTCTCTGGCAGTTCATTCCATGTACGCATCACCTAATGTGTAAAAAAAGGTTGCCCTCAAGTTCTTACTCATATCTTTCTCCTCTCACCTTTAACCTGTGTCCTCTAGTTCTTGACTTCTCCAACCCTGGGCAAAAAATGGAGTGCATTTCCCTCATTCACTTCCCTTACGAGTTGATGTGATTGCAGAGGGAGTATGAAAATTATTCCACATTATTTAAATATTAGAGTTTCTATTAAGAGATAATAATTTATCCTAAGGCAGGTGAAAGCGGCATACAGTTGGATGTTGAGAAACAGGATGTCAAACATGTCAGAAGAATGGAAGAAGTTTGTGAGATTTAAATTAGGTATATAGAATGGGGCCCTTAATCTATCAGTACATAGAAAAACTGAAGATAACAGAATGATTATATACTCAGTGGCCATTTGATTAGGTACACCTGTACACCCGCTCGTTAATGCAAATATCTCATCAGCTAATCATGTGGCAGCAACTCCATGCATAGAAGCATGCAGACACGGACACGAGCTTCAGCTGTTGTTCAGACCAAAGAAGCAGAGTGAGTTATTTTGAGTTTGAATATAACTGTTGAAGGCTGAAGAATGTCCAGGCTGAAAATTGGATACTTACTTCACACTTACATTGAGTCTCTATGAACAAGCAGATGGGTTAGAACAAGAGTAGGGTAGAGAAATGAAGAGAACTTGTGTGATATGGTGAAGGTAGGAGAGATTGAATAACAACACCAGGGACTGAGTCTAGTAAAAGAAAGTGGTAAAGAATGTGATTTAAAGAAATTGAAGTCTTGGCTGATGAATCTATTTGTTTAATGAGAATGTAACTAGATAAAGAGGTGTCACTGGACATAAAGTTACTGGAATTTCAAAATTGCCACAGTGTTAAATTAAGTCTCAAATGGCTTGGGATGGAGCTTTCCCGTAGTGTTTGGTGTAAGGCAATTACAGTGCTGGCACCTGGGTTCAATTCCTCACTGCTGGTAAGGAGTTTGTACATTTTTCTGGTGGCCACGTGGGTTTCCTCCAGCATCTCCGGTTTCCCCCCACATTCCAAAAGCATACAGGTTAATAGGTCAATTGGTCATATAGCTGTAAGTGAGTGGTGTTGGTACACTGGGCCAGAAGGGCCTGTTACTGTGGTGTATCTCGAAAATAAAATATATATAGAATAGAGTATAAATAACAAGCAGACTTAGGATATTGAACTTGTCCTGTCATTCTATAAGATCACAGTTCATACTGCATCTCAGTCCTATTTTTCTGCCCTTTCCTCATTATCTTTCATTCCATCAATATTCGGAATTCTTTTTGACCTTACTTTTGAAAACAATCAGTGATTTGGTCTCCACAACCTCCCATGCAGAGAATTACAAAGAATTTACCAGCCTCTGGCTCCCTGGATAAGAAAATTCTCACCTCACTCCTAAATGGCCCTTACTTTGAGACTGTGGACTCTAATTCTAGTCTCCTCAGTGAGAGCAAATATGTTCCCCTGTCTAGAAGAACTTTGCATGTTTCAATGCGGTCTCCTCCCATTCTTCTGCACTCTTAGAAAATAGAGTGGACTACCCAATGCACCTGCTGGCTATGCAACAAGTTCACCTTCTCAGAAATCAGTCTAGCCCTTATACTTCCTCTGTAGTGAGTATATCCTTCTCTGGGAAAGGATACCAATATTGTCCAGGGTCCCATATAATTGTAATGGGATGTCCTTACTATTGTTATTTAAATCCTTTGTTTGCCAATAAAAGTTAACATACTAATAAGGGCGTTGCTGAGACATGAGGGCTTGAGTTATAAGAAGAGACTGGATGGAGGAAAGAAAACCCTTTGGCCAAGGTGACCAAGGTGAGCCAGTCCCACTTACCTGCATTCGGCCCACATCCCTTAATCCTTTCCGATCAAGATGTCTTCTAAATACTGTAATTGCTCATAAACACAAGAGATGCTGCGGATGTTGGGCATCCGGAGTAACACAGACAAATGTGTGTGTCAGTGTGTTGAGGCTTTATGAGGCACTGGTGAGGCCTCACTCAGAGTACTGTGAACAGTTTTGGGCCCCTTATCTAAGAAAAGGTGTGCTGACATTGGAGAGAGCTTAGAGGAGGTTCATGAGAATGATTCTGGGAATGAAAGGGTTACCATATGAGGACCAAATGATACCCTGGGACTGTACTCACTGGAATTCAGAAGGGGAGGTGATCTCATTGAAATCCATCAAATGTTGAAAGGCCTCGACAGAGTGGATGTGGAAAGGATGTTTCCTGTAAAGGGGGAAGTCTAGAACCAGAGGGCACTACCTCAGAATAAAGGGGTGTCCTTTTAGAACGGAGATGAGAAGGAATTTCTTTAGCCAGAGAGTGGTGAATCTATCGAGTTTGCTGCCACATGCAGCTGTGGAGGCCAAGTCATTTGGTGTATTTAAGGTAAAGGTTGATAGATTCTTGATTTATCAAGGCATGAAGAGATATGGGGAAAAGGCAGGAGATTGAGGCTGAAAGGGAAATGGATCAGCCATGATGAAACATAGAAATATAGAAAACCTACAGCACAATACAGGCCCTTTGGCCCACAAGGTTGTGCCGAACATGTCCCTACCTTAGAAATTACCAGGCTTACCCATAGTCCTCTACTTTTTTAAGCTCCATGTACCTATCCAAAAGTCTCTTAAAAGACCCTATCGTATCCGCCTCCACCACCATTGCCAGCAGCCCATTCCACGCACTCACCACTCTCTGAGTAAAAAACTTACCCCTGACAGCTCCTCTGTACCTACTCCCCAGCATCTTAAACCTGTGTCCTCTTGTGGCAACCATTTCAGCCCTGGGAAAAAGCCTCTGACTATCCACACGATCAATTCCTCTCATCATCTTATACACCTCTATCAGGTCACCTCTCATCCTCTGTCGCTCCAAGGAGAAAAGGCTGAGTTCACTCAACCTATTCTCATAAGGCATGCTCCCCAATCCAGGCAACATCCTTGTAAATCTCCTCTGCACCCTTTCTATGGTTTCTACATCCTTCCTGTAGTGAGGTGACCAGAAATGAGCACAGTACTCCAAGTGGGGCCTGACCAGGGTCCTATATAGCTGCAACATTACCTCTCGGCTCCTAAGTTCAATTCCACAATTTATGATGGCCAATACACCGTATGCCTTCTTAACCACAAAGTCAACCTGCGCAGCTGCTATGGACTCAGACCCCAAGATCCCTCTGATCCTCCACACTGCCAAGAGTCTTGCCATTAGTACTATATTCTGCCATCATATTTGACTTACCAAGATGAACCACCTCACACTTATCTGAGTTGAACTCCATCTGCCACTTCTCAGCCCAGTTTTGCATCCTATCAATGTCCTGCTGTAACTTCTGACAGCCTTCCATACTGTCCACAACACCCCCAACCTTTGTGTTATCGGCAAGCTTACTAACCCATCCCTCCACTTCCTCATCCAGGTCATTTATAAAAATCACAAAGAGTAAGGGTCCCAGAACAGATCCCTGAGGCACACCGCTGGTCACTGACCTCCATGCAGAATATGACCCGTCTACAACCACTCTTTGCCTTCTGTGGTCAAGCCAGTTCTGGGTCCACAAAGCAATGTCCCCTTGGATCCCATGCCTCCTTACTTTCTCAATTAGCCTTGCATGGGGTACCTTTTGAAATGTCAGAGCAGACTCAATTGGCCAAATGGCCTAGCTCTGCTTCTGTATGTTTGGTCTAAATGCTCGTTGCTCTGTCTCTGCCAGTTCTGATAGCTTGTTCCATGTACCCACCACTCTTTGAGTGGAAAACGTGTTCCTCAGCTCCTCTTTGAATCTTTCCCATCTCATCTTGAACCTATTCCCTTGAGTTTTAGACACTGCTACTCTGGAAAAAATGGCTGTGACCTTATCTATCCCCCTGATGATTTTCTAATTCTCTACCTTGGCCCCCTTCGCTTCAGGGAAAACAGACCCAGTCTATCGTATTGTTCCCAAAACTAATTCCCTCCAGCATCCTTGCAAATCTCCTTTGCAAATGTCCCCGGCTTAATCATTAATCATTAATGGGAACAGCTCCTCTATTTATCTCCCTAAACCCATCCCATCATGATCTTGTACGTACAGCAGCGTATAAAACATGAGTGATTATCTGCATTAACCTGCAGTTCTGCAAAGCATCCACAGCGAGTCCCCCTCTTCTATTCTAGTCCTCATTGTCTCTCAGAAGACAAATTACAAAACTTTATCCTCAGCTACAGACTGAGCCTTGCTCTCCTTCTACAAGAAGGGTTCCCAACCTTTATGCCATGGAACCCAACCATTAATTGAGGGGTCCGTGGACCCCATGTTGGGACCCCGGCCAGATTCCCCAGCTGAAGAATGAGACTTATTGAGGAGGAAGGAAGCAGTAGAGTCTCCAGCCTCCTTACTCCTTTATAAACCTCATCTCCAGCTGTCCTGACCCTTCACTATGAAGTGTAGACTACGTATTGCTTAAAATCAATCTGTCAGTCATAGACATGAGAGGTTCTGCAGATGCTGGAAATCCGGAGCGACGCTCACAAAATGCTGGAGGAATTCAGCAGGTCAGGCAGCGTCTATGGAGGAGAATAAACAGTAAATGTTTGGGGCTGGAAAGGACAGTGGAAGAAGCCAGCGTAAGGAGGCAGTGGGAGGGGAAGTAGTTGACAGGTGATAGGTGAAGCCAAGGGTGGGGGAAATGTGGATGGTGGGAGAGTGAGGATGAAGTGAGAGGCAGAAAGGGAAAAGGCTGAAGAGGAAGGAATCTGATAGGAGTGGAGGACAGACCATGGGAGAAAGGGGAGGAGGATGGGCACCAGGGGAGGTGATAGGCAGGTGAGGAGAAGGGGTGAGAGCATTGCTCCCTCTAATGTTTTTACAGCTACGTAGACAAGCCATTGCTCTGAGCGTGCAACCTTTACACACCTGACAACTTCAAATGACACCAAGTAAATGTTTTTGTACCACACATGCATTGGATAGTTAGAATGAAAATTGAAAAATCACACACTTCTAGATTTTTATTTTTTAATTGAAGAGTATAGTGAACTACAGTACAACAAAGAAATCTTACACATTTTGTAAGCTTTTTCTATCTGCATGATAACAAAGGGTACGTGCGCGGGAACATTTCAGTTATTGGGCAGCCGGGCACCCACTCAGCTTAGAGGGAACAGCGGGTAAGAGGGGACTCAGCATGGGAAAGGGAAAAAGTGAGGAGGAGCGGGTTTCCTTTTAATCCTTGTTTGCTCTCTCCACCCATGCGAGTTATCACTACTGTTTCCACAAATACAGAATATAGTTGCCCCTAATTAATGCCCTCTCTCTAATAGCTGCTGAAAATGCAGATGAGGATTGAGCCAGCAACTGGAACTGGCGACATCTGGCTGCTGTACCTGCTTCCATGCTGTTGTTCGGCAGGGAATTCTGAGATTTTGATCCAGTGGCTTCGAGTGAGTGCTCGTACATCCCTGGATCAGGAAGGAGAGTATCTTGACGAGGCAGAAACAAAACTTCCAGTTAAGATGGTGCAGCCAAACGCGTGTGGCAGCTCACTGGTAGTAAAAAAGTTAAGAAATTCGACTAACGACATCACTAAAAACACCTATTCTGAGGTAAAATTTGTTAACTTATCGCCACAAACAGTGAGTGGTGAGAAATGGTGAGGCGAATCTGGGGGATGAGCCGGGCCGGTGTGTTGCAAGATCGATGCAGATGGAGTGAGCCATTTGTACAGGAGAGATCAGGCCAGAGGAGTTCTGATGCCCACACAACTGGTTCAGTGTGAGGTTGGATAGATTTGGGTGTTGAGAGAAGTCAGGGCAGAGGCAACTCAGTGCCCATACAATGCGGCTTCAGGCTAGGCGACGAAATCTGGGTCCTGAGCGAGTTGCTGGGCAGTGTGTTCTAGGCCCTGAGCCCTGCACGGTAGCTAGGTCCTAATGTGAGGCACAGTCTGCTGTTTAGACAACTTTAAACAGCGGCTCAGATTGGAGACAGATTGAAAAGACAGGGTGTTGGGATCTGAGGCGAGAACCGCTTTCACTTGCTCTGCGCAATAGTCACACCTCTTTCCATGGCACTGAGGCTATGAAGACTGCCACAGCTACTGTGCTCTGTGCCCACTATTATGACAAACTGATAAGCAAGGCTTTGGGCCTACTTCGGGCGGCTCCAGAATCTGGGTCTGAGTACTGAATTTGGTTCGGAATTCTGTTGTTCACTTTAATTGGTTGCATGGTTTGTATTTTTTTTCTATCTCTTGTGCTTCAGGTGTTGGTCTTTTTTTTTTCCTTAATTGGGTTCTTTTGGGTTTCTTGCTTTGTGGCTCCTTGGAAGCAAATGATTTTCAAGGTCGTATAATGTATACATTCCTTGATAATATATAGAAACAGAGAAACCTACAGCACTATACCGGCCCTTTGGCCCACAAAACTGTGCCGAACATGTGCTTACCTTAGAAATTACCTGGGGTTACCCATGGCCCTCTATTTCTCTAAGCTCCATGTACCTATCCAGGAGTCTCATAAAAAACCCTATCGTATCCGTCTCCACCACTGTCAGTGGCAGCCCATTCCACACACTCACCACTCTCTGTGTAAAAAATCTTACCCCTGACGTCTCCTCTATACCTACTTCCAAGCACCTTAAAACTGTGTCCTCATGTGTTAGCCATTTCAGCCCTGGGAGAAAGCCTCTGACTATCCACACAATCAATGCCTCTCATCATCTTATACACCTCTATCAGGTCACCTCTCATCCTCCGTCACTCCAAGGGGAAAAGGCCAAGTTCACTCAACCTATTCTCATAAGGCATGCTCCCCAATCCGGGCAACATCCTTATAGATCGCCTCTGCACCCTTTCTATGGTTTCCACATCCTTCCTGTAGTGAGGTGACCAGAACGGAGCACAGTACTCCAAGTGGAGTCTGACCAGGGTCCTATATAGCTGCAACATTACCTCTCGGCTCTTGAACTCAATCCCATGACTGATGAAGGTCCTATGGACTCGGACCCCAAGATCCCTCTGATCCTCCACACTGCCTAAGAGTCTTACCATTAATACTATATTCTGCCATCATATTTGACCTACCAAAATGAACAACTTCACACTTATCTGGGTTGAACTCCATCTAATATATGAACCTTAAATCTTTGAAATTCAAAAAGCTGGAGGAAATCATCAGGTCAAGCAGCTTCAAAGTTCAATGTAAAATTAATTATCATAGTATATACTCATCACCGCATACGACCCTGAGTTTCTTTTTCTGCAGGCATACTTAGCAGATCTATAGAACAATAACTGTGAACAGTAACCATCAAGAACTGTAAATTGCAAACAAACTGTGTAAATGCAGATATAAATAAATTGCAATAAATATGAGCATGGAATAATAATATTACAGAGTCCTGAAATGAGTGTAGCTACCCCCTTTTGTTCAAGACCCTGATGGTACCTGTTCTTGAAGCTGGTGGAGCGAGTCCTGAGGTTCCTGTACCTTCTACCTGATGGCAGCAGTGAGAAAAGAGCATGGCCTGGGTGGTGAGGATCGCTGATGATGGAAGCTGCTTTTCTATGGCCACATTTCATTTTGATGTGCTCGGCAGTTCTGAGGCTTTTGCCTGCGAAGTACAGGGCCGAATCCACTATCTTTTGTAGGAATTTCCACTCAAAGGCATTGGTATTCCCATACCAGGCCATAATGTAGCCAGTCGGCACATTTTCCACCACACGTCTAAAGAACTTTGCCAAGGTTTTCGATGACATGCTGAAACTCCGCAGGCGGCTCAGAATGTAAAGAGGCTGTTCTGTTTTCTTGGCAATAATATTCATATGATAGGCCTCAGCTTCTCTGAAATAGTGACATCCAGGAATTCAAAGTTACTGACCCTCTTTATTTGATCCTCCAATGATTATTGGCTCAAGGACCACTGGTTTCGCTCTCCTGAAGCCTACAATCAGTTCCTTGGTCTTATTAACATTGAGTGAGAGGCTGTTGGTATTACACCACTCAGCTATTTTTTCAATCTCCCTCCTATATGCTGATTCATCTTCTCCTTTGATACGGCCCACAACAGTGGTGTTGTCAGCAAACATGTATATAGTGTTGGAGCTACACAGTCACAGGTGTAAAGCAAATAGAGGAGGGGTCTAAGTGCACATCCCTGTGGTGCTCCTGTGCTGACAGAGATGGTGGAGGAGACGTTTTTGCCAATCTGAACTGACTGGGTCTACAAGTGAGGAAACCCAGGATCCAATTGAACAAAAAGGGTTTTGAGGCCCAGATCTTGGAATTTACTGATTAGTTTTGAGGAGTTGATGGTGTTAAATGCTGAGCTGTAATCAATAAAGAGCATCCTGCTGTATGCACCTTTGCTGTCCAGATGTTCCAGGGTTTTGCGAAGAACCAACAAGAGAGCATCTGCTGTAGACGTGTTGATTTGGTAGGTGAATTGGAGTAGATCCAAGTCGACAGAAGCTGTCGACAGGAGCTGATATGCTTCAACACCAGCCTCTCAGAACACTTCTTGACTGTGGATGTAAGTGCCACTGGGTGATAATCATTTAGGCAGGTTACCACGCTCATTTTAGGCACTGGTACAATTGAAGCCTGCTTAATGCTGGTGGGTACACTGTCAGAGCAAGGGGTTGAAGATATCCATGAACACACAGTTGGTCGGCATAGGTCTTCAGTACTTGGCCAGGTACTCTGTCCAGACCGGATACAGTACTTCCCTTGGATTCACTCTCCTGAAGGCAGCCCGCCCATCATCTTCAGGTACTGAGACCAAAGGATCACTGGGAGACATGGGGGTGCATAATGGTTCCTCCCTGTTCTGGTGGCCAAAGTGAGCATAGAAGGCATAGAGCTCATCTGGAAGCAAAGCTCTGCTGTCCTCTATGTTGCAAGATTTAGCTTTGTGGGAGGTTATGGCATGCAAACCCTGCCACAGTTGTCGAGCGTCCCTCATTGATTCCAGTCTCGTCCAGAATCTCCACTTTGCCCGAGAGCTGGCTTTCCTGAGACCACACCTGCACTTCTTGTAGCATTCTTGATCTCCAGACTCGAATGCCTCTGATCTGGCTCTCAGAAGGTTCTGGATTTCATTGTTCATCCAGGGCTTCTGATTGGGGTGAACCCTGAATGATTTCATAGGGATACATTCATCAACAGATGTTTTAATAAAGTCTGCCATGACCCTGGTGTAGTCATTCAGGTCATCAGCCCAGTGCACTGACTCAAGGCAATTCTGTAACCGTTCCTCAGTCTACCTCAGCCACCTCTTGTTTGTCTTGATCTCTAGAGCCTTGCTCTTTAGGGTCTGTCTGTACGCAGGTAGCAGGTGTACGGCCAAATGATGCGACTTGCCAAAATGTGGCCTCAGGAAGGAACAATAGGCATTCCTTATGAGAGCGTAGCAGTGGTCGAGTGTGTTGGGGCATCTAGTGCGACAGGTTACCAGGGTTTTCTTCAAACAGCTTCTGCGGGAGAAAGACATTAGCATCCACACCCTGTATCAGGACCTGCCGAGATGTTTATTGTTCCATTGCCAGAATCTCTTGTGTCTTGGCCATGAGAATGATCCTGGAAATTCAACTGTTCTCATGCAACTAATGCTCTTGGCTTAAAAGGTGTCAGAAATATTGTTTTGGAAGGGGTGATTCAAGATGCAAGGTGAGCAGGGAGAAATTTATTTACTTATTTTTGTTCAGAGAGACAGCACAATAATAGGCCCTTCTGACTCAACGGGCTCACGCCGCCCAATTTTACCCATGTGACCAAACGACCCATTAACTCATACGTCTTTGGACTGTGGGAGGAAACCCATGTAGTCATGGAGAGAATGTGCAAACTCTTTACAGACAAGCGGTGGGAATTGAACCTGGGTCGCTGACACCATTGTAGCATTACACTAACTGCTATGCTCTTAATTTAATAGGGTCCCGAGGGGCAACTTTTTCCACCCAGAGGGGTCAGAATATGGAGCGAGCTGTCAGAGGAAGTGGTTGAGGCAGGTATATTAACAACATCCAAAAGCCACTTGCACGGGCACAAGGATAGGAAAGGTTTTGAGAGGTATGGGCTAAATTTGGCAAATGAGGTGAGTGTAGATGGGAATCTTGGTCAAGATGGATCAGATGAGTTGAAGCTCCTGTTTGCATCTGTATGACTCTATGTCCAGTTCTGTTGTTGCAGTGCATTATTGTGGAGGATACACACTGAGCTGGTCTGGAGGTACTTCTAAAGGGATTATTGCCTTTACCTGGGGTGGCATGATAGCATAGTGGTTAGCACAACACATTACAGTGCAGGCAACCCGGGTTCAATTCCTGCTGCTGCCTGCGGGAGTTTCTAAGTTTTCCCCGTAACCGTGTGGGTTTCCTCTGGGTGCTCCAGTTTCCTCCCACAGTCTAAAGACGTACCAGCTGGTGGGTTAATTGGTCACTGTACATTGTCTCATGATTTGGCTAGCAGTAAATCAGGGGATTGCTGAACGGTGTGCCTTGACGGGCCTGTATCTCAATAAAGGAATAAATAAATGTAAATCACTAAGTTTGCAGCAGATGAGTGGACATTGTGGCTTGTCGATAGTACAAAGATGGGTGAGAAAGAGTGCCGTGTGGCAGGAATAAATACAACATAAATAAGCGAGCAAGTAGCTGGCGGATGAAGTATGATGTGGAAGAAGGGAGCTCGATGGTAATTATAAGGAAAGTTATTAATTAGGTGCTGAGGATTTAGAAGACTTTTGTGGACAGAGGGATTTTTTTGTGCTGATTTGTGAGATACAGGAAGTTCACTTGCAAGTTAAGGCGGTGCAGTGTTGCTGTGGTTAGCTCAATAGCATTGATTAAAAACCTGGACCAGATCCAGCAACACAGACTGAATCCAAATGCAGACTATATCTGCATGGAATTTGTATGTTCCTTCCACGTCTGTGTGGGGTTTGTCCTGTTGCTCTGGTTGAGGGTTGTGGACGCACCTCAGTACATCACAGAAGCCAGCCTGCCCACTAGATTTTGCATCTATTTCTCAGTGCCTCAGTAAAGCAGCTAGTTCGGCTCAGTGGTGAACTGAAGCTGAGCCTGTGGTCTGCTCCAGATGCCTCGGGCTTCGTGTCTATAGACTGACTTTTGTTCTGAGTGCTATTAGCTTATTTCTACTGTTGGCACGATTTCTTTTTCTCTCTCTGTGCATATTAGGTGTTTTGAGTGTCGTTTTTTTGGGGGGTGGGTCTTTGTTTTGTGGCAGCCTTTAAGGAGATGAATCTCAAGCTTGTATAATACACACATAGTTTGATAATAAATGTACTTTGACCATTCTCTCATCTCCCTTCTCCCACTGGGCAGAGGATACAAAAGTCTGAAAGCAAGTACCATGAAGCTCAAGAACGCATTCTATCCCACTGTTATCAGAATCTTGAACAGACCTATTGTCTAAGATGGATTCATGGCCTCACAATCCACCTCGTTATGATCTTACACCTTATTGTTTACCCGCACTGCGATTTCTCTGCAGCTATTGGGCTTCATTCTGCATTCTGTTATTGTTTTACATTGCTCTATCTCAGTGTACTGTGCAATGATTTGATATGTATGCAAGACAAGCTTTTCAGTGTATTTCAGTACACGTGACAATAATAAACCAAGAGCTCTGCTATACAATGATTGAGATAGTTGCCCATTCTACATTTTGAGACCCATCATAATTTTGAACAAGGATCAAAGCTCTACTTCCCAACTCTAAAGATGGTCTGAGATTTCCCCAATCTGGCGAGAGGGGCTGAATGGCCTACTCCTGCACCTACTGTCTATTGTCTATTGAACTGATTCTACAACCTGCAGACTCACTTTCAAGGACTCTTTACAACTCGTTCTCTGTGTTACTTTTTGGTCAATTTGTCTTCTTTTGCACATTGGTTGTTTGTCAGTCTTTGGTTCTGTCTTTAATTCTATTGTGCGTCTTTGTTTTCTGCAATAAAATGAATCTCAAGGTAGTATATGCAACGTGTGTCTATTTCAAAAACAAAATTTTATTTTGACGTTGACACTGATTTTGAGTCTCATGACAGAATTCAAGACTCTGATTCTATCAAATCTTTCGCACATATTCTCCGAGGCCTGTGAGGGAATCGGAATGCACTGTATACTGAACACAAGAGATTCTGCAGATGCTGGAAATCCATAGGAACACACTTCAAAAGCTACAGCAACTAGGCAAGTAATGCAGTATCTGCGGAGCGGAATAAACAGAGCCTGTTTCAGGCCGAGACGTCAAGCCCAAAATGTGCACTGTTTATTTCTCTTCATAGATGCTGAGTTTCTCCAGCATTTTGGGTGTGTTACTCTGAGTATATACTGATTAGGCAGTCCCTACATTTTGTCCTGACCACTCACCCTGCCACAAACTCTCAGTGCAATCTTTCCATAGACTCCTCTCTAATCTTTCCCTGTCCTGTGCATCCTGCCCATGGTCCAAGTAGACAGCTCAGCATTCTCATAAGTGTTTCCTTCTTCTTCTTGGTCACTTCCTCAGTCAAGGGTGACAGGTTGGGTGGGGAGGTAAGGTATGAGGTGATGGTCCGTCTGCCATTTACACTGGGCTCCTGATGTTCGGATCCGAGATTATTTGTACAACAACAATACCTGTTCTAATGGGCCAGAGATTCTCAGAAGTCAGTGAGGATATTACCTTTCTCAGGATAGGCCTTTTCATTCCAGAGTGAAGGAGATGTCCCCCTTTTTCAAAGAAAGGGGCTTCCCTTCCACCACCATCAATGCTGCTCTGAACCGCAACTTTGCCTCCAACTTCCACCCTGCCCTCAAATTTACCTGGTCCATTTCCAACACCTCCCTCCCCTTTCTCGATCTCTCAGACTCTGTCTCTGTCTCTGGGACAGCTTATCCACTGATGACTATTACAAGCACACAGACTCTCACAGCTACCTGGACTATACCTCTTCCCACCCCATTACTTGTAAAACCACATCTCTCCCGTTTTACACACGTCTGCTCTCATCCCATCCTCCCGCCACCCCACTAGGGGTAGGGTTCCTCTTGTCCTCACCTACCACCCCACCAGCCTCCACGTACGGCACATAATTCTCTGCAACATCTGCCACCTCCAACGGGATCCCCCCACCAAGCACATCTTTCCCTCCCCCCGAATTTCTGCTTTCCGCAAGGATCACTCCCCATGCAACTCCCTTGTCTATTCAACCCTCCCCACTGACCTCCCTCCTGGCACTTATCCTTACAAGTGGAACAAGTGCTACTCCTGCCCCTACACCTACTCTCTCATTACCATTCAGGGCACCAAACAGTCCTTCCAGATGTGGTGACATTTCACCTGCGAGCCTATTGGGGTCATATGCTGTGTCCGGTACTCCTGGAAAAGCCTGCTGTATATCGGTGACACCCAATGTAGATTGGGGGACCGCTTCTCTGAGTGCCTACGTTGCATCCGCCAGAAGAAGTGGGATCACCCAGTGGCCACCCATTTTAATTCCACTTCCCATTCCCATTCCGATATGTCAATCCATGGCCTCCTCTACTGTTGTGATGAGGCCACACTCAGGTTGGAGGAGCAACACCTTTTATTCCGTCTGGGAAGCCTCCAACTTGATGGCATGAACATCGATTTCTCAAACTTCTGGTAATGCCCCCCTCCCCTTCACCTTCCCCATCTCTTTTTCCCCTCTCACCTTATCTCCTTGCCCACCCATCACCTCTCTCTGGTGCTCCTCCCCCCTTTTCTTTCTTCCATGACCTTCTGTTCTCTCCTATCAGACTCCCCCCTTCTCCAGCCCTGTATGTCTTTCACTAATCAACTTCCCAGCTCTTTACTTCATCCCTCCCCTCTTGTTTTCACTTATTACCTTGTATTTCTCTCTCCCCTGACCCCACCTTTTAAATCTACTCCTCATCTTTCTTTCTCTGGTCCTGCCAAAGGGTCTTGGTGCAAAGCGTCAACTGTATGGTCTGCTGAGTTCCTCCAGCATTTTGTATGTGTTACTTTCCTTCAAGGAGGGTCTGTGCTTTTCCACTGTACCCCTGCAATCTCTTCTTGTCATGGAACTGATGGAATATAGTCCATCCATGGTTTTTATACTCTGCAGCTTTCATACTTTGCAACACACACCTACTGAATTTCCAAAGGAAAGAATTATGTGTAACCAGTGACACTGTGATCTGAAAGTGTAGCTTGGTCTAAGAAGTCTTTCCTCTTATGTTAACAAGTCCTTTTGCAGGCACTTCAAAACCTGTTAAAGTGCTGACTGGAAACATAAACCTGTTGGATAAAATTAGAACATAGAATACACTGTAGAACATGGAACATTACAGCACAGAACAGACATTTTGACCCATGATATTGTTCCAGCCTTTTAACCTGCTCTAAGATCAGTTGGCGCGTGGCCTAGTGGGCAAGGCATCAGACTAGTAACCTGAAGGTCACTGGTTCGAGCTTCAGCTGAGGCAACGTGTTGTGTCCTTGAGCAAGGCACTTAACAACACATTGCTCTGCGACGTCACCGGTGCCAAGCTGCATGGGTCCTAATGTCTTTCCCTTGGTCAACATCGGTGGTGTGGAGAGGGGCAACTGCCGGTCTCCCATACAACCCTGCCCAGGCGCAGATCCATGGTCTCTCGAGACCGACGGATGCCACCACAAAAAGATCAGTCTAACCCTTCCCTCCCACATAGTCCTTCATTTTTCTATCATCTATGTCCCTATCTAAGAGTTTCTTAAAGGTCCCTAATGTATTTGCCTCTACCACCACTCTTTGTGTAATGAACAAACAATCCTCTGGCAACTCCTTCCACTTTCTTCCTATCACCGTAACATTATGGCCCCTTATATTAGCCATTTCTATCCTGGGAAAAAGTCTCTGGCTGCCCGCTCGATCTATGCCATTTATCTTTTGTGCTTCTTTCAAGACACCTCTCATTTTCTTTTGCTGCAAAGAGAAAAGCCCTAGCTTACTCAACCTATCTCAATAGGATGTGTGTTCTAGTCTAGGCATCACCTGTTTGTTAAATCTCCTCGGCACCTTCTCTAAAGTTTCCACATCCTTTCTATAATGAGGCATCCAGAGCTAAACGTTTGCAGGGTGCTTTGCTTCTGTCTCTTTTTGCCAGCATAATTTCTCTATCTTCTCCTCCTCCAGCATTTGTCCTTGTCTGACGGACTATTCTGAAAGGTTTGCTTCTGAGGTCTGATGATATCTTTGCAATATCTGAGCAACTGATCTTAATTCTATCTCCTCATACTTAGAGATCATGGCTGATGGTGGCCAATTATATTAAATGATGTTATAAACATTACAGTTACTTTTTATATATGAGACAGCAACTACTGGGGAATTGCTGCATTTGATTTAATGCAGAATGTGTTAGAACATCCAGCCATTAATCTATACTGCTTGCTTAACCTGACCGGTGAGTTTTTTTTCTCTCAAATATCTTCGCACTTATCACGCTGAATTTAATTCTCTTGTGTGTTATATTTTGCTGTACATCATACCGGGTCATTATTCTAATCGGTCGTGCATTCTGCACCATCACAAAGTCGAGCATTGGAAAGAATAATAAAATCCAGTGTGGTGTTACAAAGATGTAAATGTAATCGAGACCTGACTTTAAATACATGATGTAAACAGAGTACATAATATACCAGTAGATAAATTTCTCCACTCAAGGGAGTGCAATGACTCGTGACTTTTGTCAGCCTTGAATAGGCCTACTTGTGAGGATATTAATCACGTCTTACTTCAGCGTGTAACATGTCCACTGTCAGAATGTAAAAGGGTTCAAATTCATTAATTTTCCAGGGTGCTCTGCTGTTGCACAGTGCAGTGCTGTGGGGATCTCCAAAGCATCAAATGTACATTAAACGATGTAATTTATATACCATAGCATGAGTTCACTCAAGAAGTGCACAGAAATGGTAATAAATAATGATCTAAGCTGTGAATTGAAACCCTTTTGGCTTCATTATCACAACCATGCAGATGCAATAAGAATATTCAGCACATTTATCTATTTATTTGTCTATCTATCTATTTATTTAGCAATACAGTGACAAACAGGCCCTTACGGCCCAACATGCACCACCAGCCAACCCAGCTATTCAATACTGGCCTAATCATGGGACAAGTTACAACAACCAATTAACCTCCTAACTGGTATGTCCTTGGAATGTGGAAGGAAACCAGAGCACACGGCGTTCACAGGTGGTGTTGCTATTGATGGTGCCCAACCTTTGGTGCTCTGAGCTGTAATACCATCATGCTAACCACGACACTACCATGGCACCCCTTCACTCATTCCTTTATCACATTCATGAGATACACCGTGCTCGAATTTTTTTCACCAGACGTCACTCCATTCCAAACAACCTGTGCGGTTTCAAAGAAATAATCTGGTCTTTCTTAGGCCAAATCTTAATTTTTGCAAATAATTTGAATAATTATCTTAATCCTAAAAGAAGGAGAGCAAAGGAGATGAGAAGATTTGAGCTACTTCCAGTGAAAGTCCTCATGGAGATACTCGAGACATAAGAGATCGCAGACGCTGGAATTGGGAGCAACAGACCATCTGCTGGAGGAATTCAGTGGGTCGAGCAGCATCTGTGAAAGGAAAAGAAAAAGGTTCAGTCAAAACCCTGCCTCAGGACCTGAAATGTTGACAATTTCTTTCCTCGCACAAATGATGCTTATCCTGCTGAGCTCTTCCATTAGGTTGTTTGCCGTTCAAGGAAGCATTCATGTAATTTAAATAGGGAAAGCTCAACATGAGGAGGTTCCAATCTCTTTAGGATAATTGAATACACTGGAAGTGTATGGTCAGGATGGTTTAGCAGAAGAATTAAAAGCGTGGACTATTTTCTAAATGGAGAGAAAATTCAAAAAAATCTGAGGTGCAAAGAGACTTGGGAGACTTCAAACAGGATTCCCTGAAGTTTAATTTACAGTTTGAGCTGGTGGAGAGGAAGGCCAAAGTGATGTGAGCATTCATTTCAAGAGGAATAGAATATAAAAGCAAGGATGTAATGTTGAGGCTTTATAAAGCACTGGTGAGGCCTCACCTGGAGTATTGTGAGCAGTTTTGGGCCCCTTATCTAAGAGAAAGTGTGCTGAGGTTGCAGACTTATTGAATGTGGAAAGGCCTTGATGGAGTGGATGTGGAGAGGGAGTTTCCTATGGTGAAGGAGTCTAAGACCAGAGGACACAAGTTCAGAATAGAAGGGTGTACTTTTAGAATGGAGTTGAGGAGGAATTTCTTTAGCCATAGAGTAGTGAATCTGTGGAATTCGTTGCCACAGGTGGCTGTGGAGGCCAATTCAATGGGTTTATTTAAGTTCAAAGTTTAAAGGAAGATTTATTATCAGACTACAAACATGTCACCACAAACAACCTTGATATTTTTTTCCTGCAGGCATACACAGCAAATCTATAGAATAGTACTGCAAACAGGATCAATAGACAATAGACAATTGACAGTAGGTGCAGGAGTAGGCCATTCGGCCCTTCTAGCCAGCACCACCATTCACTGTGATCATGGCTGATCATACACAATCAGTACCCCATTCCTGCCCTCTCCCCATATCCCTTGACCCCGCTATCTATAAGAGCTCTATCTAACTCTCTCTTGAATGCATCCAGAGACTTGGCCTCCACTGCCTTCTGGGGCAGAGCATTCCACATATCCACCACTCTCTGGGTGAAAAAGTTTTTCTGTTCTAAATGGCCTACCCCTTATTCTTAAACTGTGGCCTCTAGTTCTGGACTCATCCATCAATGGGAATATGTTTCCTGCCTCCAGTGTGTCCAATCCCTTAATAATCTTATATTTTTCAATCAGATCCCCTCTCATCCTTCTAAATTCCAGTGTATACAAGCCCAATTGCTCCAGTCTTTCAACATATGACAGTCCCACCATTCCGGGAATTAACCTTGTGAACCTACGCTGCACTCTCTCAATAGAAAGAATGACCTTCCTCAAATTTGGAGACCAAAACTGCACACATTACTCCAGGTGGGGTCTCACCAGGGCCCTGTACTGCTGCAGAAGGACCTCATTACTCCTATACTCAATTCCTCTTGTTATAAAAGCCAGCATGCCATTAACTTTCCTCACTGCCTGTTGTACCTGCATGCTTGCTTTCATTGACTGATGCACAAGAACACCTAGATCTCGTTGTACTTCCCCTTTTCCTAACTCAACTCCATTTAGATAGTAATCTGCCTTCCTATTCTTGCCACCAAAGTGGATAACCTCACATTTATCCACATTAAACTGCATCTGCCATACATTTGCCCACTCACCCAACCTGTCCAAGTTACCCTGCATTCTCATAACATCCTCCTGACATTTCACACTGCCACCCAGCTTTGTGTCATCAGCAAATTTGCTAATGTTACTTTTAATCCTTTCATCTAAATCATTAATGTATATTATAAACAGCTGCGGTCCCAGCACCGAACCTTGCGGTACCCCACTAGTCACAGCCTGCTATTCTGAAAGGGACCCGTTAATTGCTACTCTTTGTTTCCTGTCAGCCAGCCAATTTTCAATCCATGACAGTACTCTGCCCCCAATACCATGTGCCCTAATTTTGCCCACTAATCTCCTATGTGGGATTTCATCAAAAGCTTTTGGGAAGTCCAGGTACACTACATCCACTGGCTCTCCCTTGTCCATTTTCATAGTTACATCCTCAAAAAACTCCAGAAGATTAGTCAAGCATGATTTTCCCTTCATAAACCCATGCTGACTTGGACTGATCCTTCTACTGCTGTCCAAATGTGTCGTAATTTCCTCTTTTATAATTGACTCCAGTATCTTTCCCACCACTGATGTCAGGCTAACCGGTCTATAATTCTCTGTTTTCTCTCTCCCTCCTTTCGTGAAAAGTGGGACAACATTAGCCACCCTCCAGTCAGCAGGAACTGTTCCTGAATCTATAGAACATTGGAAAATGATTACCAATGCGTCCACGACTTCTAGAGCCACCTCTTTAAGTACCCTGGGATGCAGACCATCAGGTCCCGGGGACTTATCAGCCTTCAGACACAACTGTCCATCCAACACCGTTTCTTGCCTAATATAAATTTCCTTCAGTTCATCCTTTACCTTAGTTCCTTTGGCCACTATTACATCTGGGAGATTGTTTGTGTCTTCCCTAATGAAGACAGATCCAAAGTACCTGTTCAACTCATCAATGAAAGAGCATTTCATGTAGATGTGCTCAATGGTTGGGAGGGCTTCCCGTGATGTACTGGGCAATGTCCACTACTTCTTGTGGGATTTTCTGTTCAAAGGCACTGGTGCTCACATACCAGTCCATAACGCAGCCAGTCAGCACACTTTCCACTACACATCCATAGAGGTTTGTCAAGATTTCTGATGTCATGCTGAATCTCTGCGGACTCTTAAGGAAGTAGACACTCAGATGTGCTTTCTTTGCATGTACATTTATATGACACTCCAGGACAGGTCCTGTGAGAAAATGACACCCGGGAATTTAAAGTTGCTGACCCTCTTCACTTCTGATCCTCCGATGAGGACCTGGCTCATTGATCTCTGGTTTCCCTCTTCTGAAGTCTACAGTTAGTTCATTACTCTTGCTGACATTGAGTGAGAGGTTGTTATTATAACCTCCCACCTAAATGTTGATTCATCACCCCCTCAACTGTGGTGTTATCAGCAAACTTGCATATATCGTGTTGAGGCTGTATTTAGCCATACAATTATTGGTGTAAAGTGAGTAGAGCTGGGGCTAAGCACATTTCCCTGTGGTGCACCTGTGCTGATGGAGATTGTAGAGGGGATGTTTTTGCTAATCCAAACTGACTGGGAACTTCAAGTGAGGAAATCCAGAATCCGATTGCATGGGGTGGGGCCCAGGTCTTGGAATTTACTGATTAGTTTTGACAGTATTAAATGCTGAGCTGTAATCGATAAAGAGCATCCTAATATATTCACCTTTGCTGTCCAGTTGTTCCAGGGTTGTGTGAAGAGCCAGTGAGATGGCATCTTCTGTGAACCTGTCACTCCAATCGGCAAACTGGAGTGAATCCATGTCTCCTCTCTGACAGAAGTTGATTGATTCTTGATTAGTCATGGCATGAAGGAATACGGGGAGAAGGCAGGAGATTGGGGCTAAGAGGGAAAATGGATCAGCCATGATGAAATGGCAGAACTGACTCGATGGGCCAAATGGCCTAATTCTCATTTCCCCTATAATTACAAAATATTCCCTATCTTCACATTATTAATGGAGCTTCCTGAATTCTACAGCCGAATCTCTGGTACATCTCAGTCTTTCCTTCATGGAACTGAACCTCTTCTAACATCAATTCCAGTGACATGGGAACTATCTAGCATCAAGGACTGCTGGGATCATTTTAAACTATAGATATAAGATTATTTCATGAAAGTATTAGCCCAGAAGTCTGGACCACAGGTCCTGAAACTATGTTCAATTTGAACCCTGTGCCAGTTAATTCAAATATTAATTCAGTTTGTGGGTTACTTCCACCAACTTTTCATTAAAATTAGCTTCAGGTTGACAGGTTGTCATTGATCGCCTTTCCCTAACTGTACATGATAAGGTGCCGGTGAGGTGACTTCGTGAATAGGAGCAGAATTAGGCCATTTGGCCCATCAAGTCTGCTCTGCCATTCAATCTTGGCTGATTTTTGTTCAATCCCTTTCACCTGTCTTCTCCCATGACTGTCGCCACAGTGGTATATGGTTAGCACTACACCATTGCAGCTCGGGGCATTCCAGAGTCCATTTCTGGGCTGTTCTGTAAGGAGCCTCTGTATGTGCCTCCCCTCCGTGGACTCTCTCTGTACTTGTCACTGCCTCGCTAAAGCAGCCAGAAAAATCAAGGACCCCGCCTACCTCTGTCCATTCTTTCATCTCCCCCTTTCCAATGTAAAGAAGATAGAAAAGTTTGAAAGCATATTCCACCAAGGCAAGGACAGTCTCTATCCTATTTGAAGATTATTAAATGGTTCCCTAGCACAATAGCATGGACTCGACCTTATAGTCAATCTTGCTATGGCCTTGCACCTAATTGTCTGGCCGCTCTGCGTTTTCTCTGTAAATCTAACACTTCATTCTTCATTCTGCTATAGCTTGCCCTTCTACTACCTGCAGCATGATGAAATGATCTGTAAGGATGGCATGCCAAATGAAGGTTTTCGTGGTATGTCAGTACATGTGACAATAATAAAACGATTTACTGAATAAACGGAGTAAGGGAGCTGTTGGAACTTCCCCGGTAGTTGTCGTTGAGGGGCTAAGTGGTCTCCTTCAGAGCAGTTGGAAGATAAAACTCCTGTTTATTTGCTGGCATAAATCTTCTGAACTGTGCTCAGCCTGATGTGTCAAATAGATGATCTATCTTGGCCTCCTCTTGAGATCACAGAAGCCAGTCTCCAGCCAATTTAATCCACCTCATGCGATATCAGGAATGTCTGGGAGTATTGCATGCAGCAGTTACTATGGGGACAGACAATATCTAGTTGTTGTGATGAAAATCCACACTTTGAGATCAGTTGCAACTCTTTCCAATCTGGTACCAGTCCGGAATGTGGAGCAGAACCAGACTATATCTCTTAAATAAAAGGGGGCAAATCCTGTCCAGCTAGACTCATAGAGCTACACAGTAACAAGCCCTTTGGCCCTTCTAGCCAATGCTGAACAGTCAGTCTATTTTCAATCATCGTCAAAGTGATGGAGGCTTTCTGTGACTGTGCCATCAGGCAGCACTTACTGTAAATAGTCTAGTTGTAATGAACTGATCTATTTGGATGGTATGCAATGTAAGCTTTCACTGTACCTTGGTACACATGCAAAGTTCCTGAGCAGATTCAAGTTCCTGGGTGTCAACATCTTTGAAGATCTGTCCTGGGCCCAACATGTTGCTGCAATTATGAAGAAGGGGTGTCAGTGGCTATATTTCATTAAGAGCTGGAGGAGATTTTGTATGTCACCAAATACTTTGACAAATTTCTACAAAGATATTGCAGAGAGCATTCTAACTGGTTATACCACTGTCTGCTATGGAGAGGCCACTGCTTAAGGCTAGGCAGAACTGCAGAGGGTTGCAAACAAGAGGAAGTCTGCAGATGCTGGAAAGCTAAGCCACACACACAAAATGCTGGAGGAACTCACCAGGTCAGGCAGCATCTATGGAAAAATGTACAGTTGACGTTTTGGGCTGAAACTCACACGAGCTGCTCCATCTTGAGTAGTAGACTCCCTAGCATCAAGGTCATCTTCAAAAGGCGATGCCTCAAAATACGTTAAGGATCATTAAGGACCCCCAGCATACAGAACGTGCCCTCTTCTCACTGCTACCATCAAAGTGAAAAGCTGCAGATGCTGGAAATCCAAGCAACACACACAAAACGCTGGAGGAACTTGTCAGGCCAGGCAGCATCTACGGAAAAGAGTACAGTCAAAGTTTTGGGCTGAAACCCAAGACCCCTCAGCAGGACAGCTTCCTTCCCAAGCCATCAAATTTCTGAGTGGACAGTGAACTAACATATGAACACTACCTTACTATTTTTGCAGTTATTTTGCACAACATATTTCATTTATTATTTTTTTATATATACTTATTGTACTTTATACTTTTGTAACCTTTTGTACTGTACTTCCGGAGGCAAAACAACAAATTGCATGATGTGTCTAAGAGATATTAAACCTGATGCTGATTCTAATAAACTAGTTGTAGTGAACAGCTCTTTATGAATAGCATGTAATCCTTTTCACTGTACCTTGGTACATATGACAATAATAAACCAATGATCAATCTATCAATTAAACCTGACCACTGATACCTGCTTTGGGTATTTCCAATTCCACGCAGAACCCAACCTAATCACAGCCTTGTTCTAAAGATGGACTGAAGAACTGAATTCCTTAGGCGAAGTAAGAGTTAACTGCCCATGGTATAGAGATGACATTTAACCAGGTGAGACATGAACATATTCGGAAATCTGAAGTCACTAGGCATTGAGGAGAGAAAAAAAAAACTCTGATGAATGGAGCCAAACCTTGCACAAAAGAAGATGGCTGTGGTTGTTGGAGGTCAACCACAGAGACATCCTGCATGAAAATGGACCTTTTAGCCCAACTAGTCCATGGCAATGAAGGCTCCCACCTAAGTTAGTCCTATTTGCCCAGAATTTGGCCCATGTCCCTCAAAATCTTTCTGATCCATGTCCCTCTTAAATATTAAGCACCTTCTGGTGCTTCATCTGAGTAGAGGAATGAACTGATTCCTCTGGCTTCTCACTCCATATAAGGGCCACTCTCTGAGTGAAAAAGTTGGCCCTCTGGCAGCTCATTCCATATCAGGACCATCCTCTGGGTTAAAAAGTTACTCCTCTAGCAGCTCATTCCATATAAGGGGTACCCTCCACGTGAAAATGTTACCCCTCTGGCAGCTGACTCCATACAAGGGCCAGCCTGGCTGAAAAGTTGCCCATCTTATTAAATCACTATTTAAGAGGGGTTCCTATTAAATCCTATTTAAATCTTTCCCCTAAATCTATGCTCTCCAGTTCCTGATTCCCCAAACCTACAAAAGGATTATGTGCATTCACCCTATTAAAAATGTTATATTTTATATAGTTATATTATAGTTATTTTATATAGTTATATAACTATATGTTATAGTGATTTCAAACCTGACCACTAAGGGATACAGTTTCAATAATGAAGAAGACAAAGATTTGCTATCTACCTTCATCATAGAGATGTGATACTGGAATTGCAGTGTCATTGTCTATATTATCTTCTGATCATCCTACAAATATAACTTGAAACAGAGAATTGTAAGGAAAGTCAACTTTGATGACTTGTTCTTTGCTTATTCTGTTCTGAAATGTAAGATCATTCACTTCTTCAAATGCACTTTCCTAGATAATAGTTGACAGTGTAACATATAAGATATAGATATAGGACCCTGGTCAGACCCCACTTGGAGTACTGTGCTCAGTTTGGTCGCCTCACTACAGGAAGGATTTTGAAGCCATAGAAAGGGTTCAGAGGAGATTTACAAGGATGTTGCCTGGATTGGGGAGCATGCCTTATGAGAATAGGTTGAGTGAACTCGGCCTTTTCTCCTTGGAGTGACGGAGGATGAGAGGTGACCTGATAGAGGTGTATAAGATGATGAGAGGCATTGATCATGTGGGTAGTCAGAGGCTTTTTCCCGGGACTGAAATAGTTGCCACAAGAAAACACATGTTTAAGGTGCTACAGGATAGGTACAGAGGAGATGTCAGCGGTAAGTTTTTTACTCAGAGAGTGGTGAGTGCGTGGAATGGGCTACCGGCGACGGTGGTGGAATCGGATATGATAGGGTCTTTTAAGAGTCTTTTGGATAGGTACCTGGATCTTAGAAAAATAGAGGGCTATGGGTAAAGCCTTGTAATTTCTAAGGTAGGGACATGTTCAGCACAACTTTGTGGGCTGAAGGGCCTGTATTGTGCTATAGGTTTTCTGTGTTTCTATGTAACAATAAATATTCCTTTTGGATATCAAAGATATTCTCCATCTGATTGTTTCTTGCCAAAAATCATTGCAAATGATTATATAGGGTTTGAGAGAAAAATTAAATTACACTGTCGCAACTTACACTGTCAGAAAGTCAATTAACTTGGTAGAGTGTGGATCTAAATGTATTCCATGTCCCGAAAAGTACAACTAAAAATATTGATTAAAAGTTCTGATTTGATTTGCTGTTATCTCACAGATATCCATCAATTCTGGAGCACACAATGGATTTCCTTGGCAAATTCTTTTTGTTTGGAAGGAGTGGAGAATCACAGATCTTCCTCAAGTTTCTTTGGATGTAAAATATGCTCCTCAGAATATCTCTAGGGGGCCAGGGAAATTGCATGGATTAAGAACAGTATCAAAATTAAAGCAGCAGGATTTCCCAGTGGCCAGCCATTTTACTTCCAATCTCCATTTCCTTTCCGAAATGTTGCTCCCCTACTGCCATGATGAGGCCACTCTCAGGTTGGAGGAGCAACACCTCATATTCTGCCTGGGTACCCTCCAACCCAATAATATGAACATTGATTTATAGAACTTCCAACAATTTTCTCCATCCCCTTTCTTCAATCCTCCTCTTACCTCTTCTCTACTTCTTTCTTGCCTATCACCTCCTTCTGGTGCCCCTCCACATTCCTTTTCCCCTTTTGTCCGCTCTCCTCTCCCATCAGATTCTTTCTTCTTCAGCTCTTTACTTTTTCCATCTACCACCACTCACCTTCTCACTTAATCCCCTCTCCACCACTCACCTGGCTTTACTACCTAACTCCTTCTAGCTCCTACGCCATCCCTCCTCCCCCCAAAAAAAATGATTCTGGTCTCTTCCCGCTTTCTTTCCAGTCATGAGGAAGGGTGCTGGCCTGAAACGTCACCTGTTCATTCCTTTCCTTTAGAAGGTCCCTGACCTGCTGATTTTCTCCAGCATTTTGTATGTGTTACACTGGATTTCCAGCAACTGCAGAATCTCTTCTGTTTATTAATGTTGATCAGCTGGCTTTGCATAACATTTCAATGGAGAACTGATTAATAGAATCAGAATCAAAATAAATGTAAAAATATAAATTAAATAAGTTGTGCAAACAGAGAGCAAAAACTAGTGGGTAAGTACTCTTGAGTTGGTTAATTGCCCCTTCAGAAATCTGGATAGGAAGAAGCTGTTCCTAAAGCATTGAGTGTGTGCCTTCAGGCTCCTGTACCTCCTCTCTGATGGTAGCAATGAGAAGAGGGCATGTCCTGGTGATGGGGAGCCTTTTTGAGGCATCAGCTTTTGAAGATATGAATGAGTGGTGGATAGGTGATTGCTAGAACTGATCATTATTTTACAGCACAGTGCAGGAACAGGCATCTTGGCCCATGATATCCATCCCAACCATGGAGGTCCAAACAAATTGCACCTGCCAATATATGGTCTAGATCCCTCCACTCCCTGCACACTCATTTGCTTGTGTAAGTGCCTTAGAAAGTTTGCTATCATAACCCTGAAAATACAATTGAAATTTATTGGACACACTAGATCATGGCCAATATATCTACTCGATTACCTGGTGGGTATAGAATGTCCACTTAATTCTAATACAAGAAGTTGTGGTGCATCACATCAATGAATCTCTTATGTTTACATCTTCAGAATGACATGTGAACAGGTTGAAAGAGCACCTTACATTTTGGGAACTATAGTTTTAAATCCAGGAGCTAGATGGCAAAAAGTTGCCAGGTGGAGCAGAACATTGGGTTTAACAAAGAGCTTTGCTACACTAGCCACATGGGTTCAATTCCACTGTTGTCTGTAAGGAGTTTGCACATTCTCCCTTTGACCATGTGGGTTTCCTCCAGATGCTCCGGTTTTCTCTCACAGTCCAAAGATGTACAGCTTAGGGTTAAGTGTTGTGGACAAGCTGTGTTGGCACCAGATGCATGGCATCTCTTGTGGGCTGTTCCTGTATGCTTCAATGTACATGTGTCAAATAAAGGTAATCTGTAAAATCTCCTTGTAACTTACATCGATGTGTAGTACTGAGATAAAGGCTGCTGAAGATTGCATCATTTAGCTCCATGACTGGTAGTATAGCAGTCATGTAACTTGCACTGTGGACCAGAGGTAGGGAGTAATGACCTGGAGATCTGAGCTCTATTTCTATCATTGTAACTGGAGGTTTCGATTCAGTGAATTAAATAAGCCTGGAATTAAAACAAAACTTATGTTTACTTTCAAGCCATCGGATTGTCATAAAAATCTAGCTGTTTAACTAATGCCCCATAGGGAGGGAAATATAAAGACTTTGTTTTGATCTGGTGATTGCACAACTTCACTCCTGGGGTTTTAACTTTGAGCTGTTCTGTGAAATGCCTGAGTTAGGTGCACAAATCAAGGGGCAAATGGAAATGGACAATAACTGTAGTGTATGGAGGTTCAGATATTATCACAATAACATGCGTACAATAGCAATAATGAGCGGTTGAGGGAGGTATAACATGTCAATGTACAGTCGGCCCTCCTTATCCGCGGGTTCTGCATGCGCGAATTCAACCAACCACAGATCGGGAAAACCCGGAAGTTCTCTCTGCAGCACTCGTTTGAGCATGTACAGACTATTTTTTCTTGTCATTATTCCCTAAAGAATACAGTATAACAGCTATTTACATAGCATTTACATTGTATTAGGTATTATAAGCAATCTAGAGATGATTTAAAAGTTCGGGCAGTCCCTGGGTAATGAACGAGTTCCGTTCCTGAGTCCGTCTTTAAGTCGGATTTGAAGTTGGAACCAGGTACATCCGGTATTTTTTAGTGTCAGTTAGTCAAACGTTTTTCTTAGTATATAGTGTATATTTTACCTTTCTATGCATATAAAACACTTAAGAAACATACGTATTTCAATAATTAAACCATTGCGTTGCTTAGTAATATTTGTAGCTTTCATCGGGGCAGGGCCTCTCGCATGCTCCATTAAAATTGTTCCGATAGTTGACCGACTGTAGCCTAATGCTTTTCCAGTGTCCGATGGCGTTTCACCTCTTTCCGATCATCTTATTACTTCCACCTTATTTTCAATCACGATCGTGATTATTTTCGTGAACAGAAACACTGCGGATTCAGAGCTCCGCCGGTCCCTAAAGTCCACTGCACTGAGACAGGTTAAATAAGGTCCGGGGTTCCTGAAGACCACCGCACTGAGACAGGTTAAATAAGGTCCGGGGTTCCGCGGGGTCCTGAAGACCACCGCACTGAGACAGGTTAAATAAGGTCCGGGGTTCCGCGGGGTCCTGAAGACCACCGCACTGAGACAGGTTAAATAAGGTCCGGGGTACCGCGGGGTCCTGAAGACCACCGCACTGAGACAGGTTAAATAAGGTCCGGGGTTCCGCGGGGTCCTGAAGACCACCGCACTGAGACAGGTTAAATAAGGTCCGGGGTTCCGCGGGGTCCTGAAGACCACCGCACTGAGACAGGTTAAATAAGGTCCGGGGTTCCGCGGGGTCCTGAAGACCACCGCACTGAGACAGGTTAAATAAGGTCCGGGGTTCCGCGGGGTCCTGAAGACCACCGCACTGAGACAGGTTAAATAAGGTCCGGGGGTTCCGCGGGGTCCTGAAGACCACCGCACTGAGACAGGTTAAATAAGGTCTGGGGTTCCGCGGGGTCCTGATGACCACCGCACTGAGACAGGTTAAATAAGGTCCGGGGTTCCGCGGGGTCCTGAAGACCACCGCACTGAGACAGGTTAAATAAGGTCCGGGGTTCCACGGGGTCCTGAAGACCACTGCACTGAGACATTGGTGGGAAGGAGGTGCAGGAGCCTCAGCTCCAACACTATCAGCTTCAGGAGCAGTATTACCCTACAACCATCAGGCACCTGAATCAACGTGAGTAACTTCACTCAACTCAACTCGGAACTCAATCCATAGCCCACACACTCATTTTGAAGGAACCTGCAACTTATGTTCTCAATATTTATTTATGTATGTGTATATTTATGTATTATTTGTTTTTTCTGTGTATTTGCCCATTGGGTGTTTGTCAGTTTTTGTGTGTTGTTTTTCACTGATTCTATTGGATTTCTTGGTTCTAATTTGAGTGCCTGCAAGAAAATGAATCTTAGAGTTAGAGAGGGTGACATTGATAATCAATTTACTTTGAACTCTGAACTTTGCATGGATGAGCTGGGCTGAAGGAATTGTTTCCATGCTGCATTACTCTGTGACTCTACAACACTCCCTTTGACCCAAAGGAACAAAGAAGCTGAAGAGAAAGGGTTCATTCTTGTTGCAGGGATGTGTGAAGGGGAGTCAGGGCATAGTGAGGGAATCATACTGTAGCCAGTGGCATTTAACCTGGACGCTTGACTCTGATGGTGTTACTAAGTGACCAAAATAGAAAAGTACTTCAATGTCATTACTGCCATGACTTCCCTTAATGGAATATCAATCACCCTCTTCTGCTCTAAGTGGGAACATCTCCCTAACATTACAAAACTCTTCCCCATCATCAACTCAGCAGCAATAAATTAAAGTTTGACAAAATGCGGAGTGAATGAAGAGCCATTTTATTAAATTAATGCATGGATTATAAACAGGAAAAGAAGTACTTGTGGTGTCTGAATGTGGCTTTCAGGGCCAACCATTTCCATTTGTCCACTGACGTCCTTTCGCAATGAATGTCATGGTTTGTACTTTCTGTCAAGTTTGACAATTCTGAAAATAATCCACTGATAAGGGCACATATTAACTCCAGACAGAGGAGCCACCACACAGCCCCTCAGCACCCTTCACCTCCCCACCCTCATGCACTACCTCTTTATGCCTACCTTCCACACATAGTACCTACACTGACAGTCACTGTCCTATTTTCTTTTCAGATGCCCTGCTGCTACCTGGAAGAGTTCCTCTTACTAAGAGTTAACATTATCAATTTATCATTTTCTGTCAGTCGCCTTATGTTCCAATGTCACTGCACCTAATGTCACTTTATATGCAGTCTATGTATATAAGCTAATCTTATGTATATATGACCACACTCAAACAGTGTCTTGTACTTTGTGTTTTGTCGGATTGTTTTTATATTTATATTTATTGTGTTTTTTATGCTTATCATGTTTTCTTGTGCTGAATCGGATCCGGAGTAGCAATCATTTTTGATACTCATTAACTGAGAATGACAGTGAACAATCTTGTATCTTGAATCTAATGGTCTCTGAGAAGGAAGTGTTCTAGTGCCAGACACAAGTCTTTTCCATTACTGAGCTTCCTACGTTAATGCTCTGTTGTAGCAGGACAAACCACAGAAGAGAGCTATGATGCAAGAAGTGTATCACGAGCTGAAAAATAGCAGGCTTGGGACTGTCGTGTGCCTCCTAGAAACATAGACATTTGCAAAAGGAGGCCATTAGCTTAGCATGGCAGCTAATGGCCCTTCTAGTGCTCATCAAGCTATGCTATCTGTACAACAAACCTCCCCGTGGGAGTGGAGCTAACCTTTGGAACTAATGGGAAAATGTTCAACTGACAGCGACTACAGCCCAAAGCCAGGTTCGCCCTAACCTCGGTAGATGAGCAGCAGGATGCAGACAATGCATGCTTGAAGCTCGGACGTCAGGCTATCGCTGGATCAGGCGTTGATGTGCATGAGATAGTAGGGTTTATTCAAAGCTCTCTACCAACCTAATCTCCAAAGGTCAAGATCACGGAACGACAACCAATAAACATGAGCCAGTTCTCATATCTTGGGCAGGCATGACAAAATTCACCAGCACCTTCAGTGTGTTAGCGTCTTTGGTCAGTTGGAGAAAAGGTGTTTGAAGATCAATGGGTCAGACCTGTCACAAAACCCACTGTCTACTGGGCAGCAATAATCCTCTGATATGCTTCTGAGAGCTAGTCTACCTACTGAAGGCAGCACAAGGTAATGGAAAAATAGCAATGACACAGTCTCCGCATACTCCTCTGGATTACTGAATGGATAAGTTGATCAATACATTGAGATCCTAATTGCACAGTTAGTCGTGCTCGGCAGGTCACGTTACACACAGGCTCCTGAAACAAACGCTTAGTTGTGAGCCCAACCACAGGAGAAATGAATAGCAATAGTATTAACTTGTGATGATGAAAATTTGCTTATCCTAATTGAAAACTTGGAAGATTTTCTACTTATTTATTAAGATACACGCAGAAAAGGCCCTTCCAACCCTTCGAGCCATGTCACACAGCAAACTCCTGCTTTAATCCTAGCCAAATCATGGGACAATTTACAATGAGCAATTAACCTGCCAGCCAGTACGTCTTTGGACTGTGGGAGGACACTGGAGCACCTGGAGAAAGCGCACATGATTATGGAGAGAACATACAAAATCTTTACAGGCAGTAGCAGGAATTGAACCCAGGTCACCTGCATTGTAAAGCATTGTGCCACTACAGTACCGTGCAACAGCACAGGTAGGGATTCTTTAGCCAGAGGGAGGTGAATCTGTGGAATTCATTGCCACAGACTGCCGTGGAGACCAAGTCATTGGGTATATTTAAAATAGAGTTAATAGGTTCTTGATTAGTAAGGGTGTCAAAGATCACAGGGAGAAGGCCGAAAAATGGGACTGAGAGAGAAAATATATCAGCCATGATGGAATGGCAGAGTTGGTGGAACTGCGCGTAGAATACTGTGTACTTCGATACATGACTTAAACTGGAAACATCGCAAAAAAGATTCAGTCTTCAAACTAAATTTATTATCCATGTATAGCATGTACAACCTTGAGATTCATCCACTTGCAGGCAGCCACAAGATGAGGATGCGACCATGACTGGATAGCTTGAGTGATAAGGAAAGGCTGCATAGGTTCAGACTTGATTTAAAGATTTTAGCTTTAACTTACTAAGTGGTACATCTTTGGAATGAAGGAGGAAAGTGGAGCATCTGGAAGAAACCCACTAGATCACAGGTCACTCGAGTGAAGAAGCTGAGGGGTGACTTTATAGAGGTTTATAAGGTCAAGGAGGCACAGATAAAGTTAATGGTCACAGTTTTTTTTCAGGATATGGGAGTCGAAAACTAGAGGGTAGGAAGGGAAATATTTTGAAGTTCAAAGTAAACTTTAATATCAAATACATGGATTTAAAAAGGATCAGAAAGGCATCTGGAGTGAGTTGCCAAGGGAAGAGGTAGAAACGAGTACAATCACATTGTTTAAAAGATATTTAGACGGGTAGATGCATAGAAAAGGTTTAAAGGGATATAGGCCAAATAAGAGAAGTGTGACTAGTAAAAGCAGTAAACTTGGTTGACATGAACAATCTGGGCTGTGCTGCATATCCCTATGATTCTGTTAGTAGTTTACACAACACCATGAGCATGAAGCATTTACCAATTCTAACAAATGACAGCATCCTTAATCTGTTGTTAGATTAACTCTGCGAGGAAGGAGCTGGGGCAGGGGGATGGGTTAGTGAGGGATGTTTAAAGTCAAAAGGAGATTTTCACAGTGTGATTTAAATGGGGAACAGCAATTATTGTGTGGTCTCTCATGATTTAATGGGACTTACTAATGGCTTAACTGATTTGGTAATTGTAAGTGAGTGTTCATATCTAAAGAGGGAAGGACGGATGTGCTTATAATGCAAAACTGAATTAATGATTGCCTCTTTTCACTGGTATAGTACTGATAAAAAGAACAAAAAGATGGATCTGGGAACAAAGTCACTGAGACATTAAATAGGACCATGCCTGTACCTCTCCCTGGTACATTTCATTGTCTAAACATCATATTTTTGATTCCACTGATGCCCCAAATTTGTTGCTCTCAATGTAGAACACTCGATGACTGACCATGTATAGGCCTATTGTGTAGAATTAATTATTTCTGCTATAAGAGCTGTTGGATCAATGTTTCTCCAGTTGCACAGTCTCACCAGCCCATCATGTCTCACAATAGAATCAATAAAAAAACTGCACAAAAACAAAGATGGACAAGGTAAACAATGTGCAAGAAAAGGCAAACTCTGCAAATACAAACAAGGACGAAGAAACTTAGAAAATTAATAAATAGATAAACAAACAAACAGGTAGACAAACAATACTGAGAACATGAGCGATAGAGTCCATAAGTTGTGGAATCAGTTCAGTGTTGAGATGAGTGAAGTTATTCATGTTAGTTCAGAAGACTGATGTTTGAAGAGTAACAACTGTTCCTGAACCTGGTGGTGTGGGCCCTTATGTTCCTGTACCTCCGTCCCGATGAGAGCAGTGAGAAAAGAGCATGGGCTGCATTTCACCTATTTTTATCTTCCTTGATCTGTATTCTCAGTTTCTAATTCCTAGCATTGCTTCTCCTTCTCCCTCTTCCCGCTCTCCCCCCCACCTCCCTCCCCATTAGGCAGAGACCTCTGCAACTCATCCCCACTGCAAACCAGGTCTCACCTTATCAAAGATAGTTCCTTTCTCACACCCATTCTTTCCCCCATCTTCTCTGCAATTTGACACAAATTTCTTTCTCAATTCTAACAAAAGGTCTCCAACCTGAAGCCAGAATCGGTTTCTCTTCTCACAGACGCTGCCTGACCTGCTGTGAGTCCCCAGTATTTTCTGTTCATGCTTCGCATTTCCAGCACATCCAATTGCTTTTGGCTTACCTCTTCAGATTCCCTATTTCCTCTCCAGGACAACATCCTCTCATTCACCACTTTAAGTCCTCTCAGAGTCTTCCAGACTCATTGGTGCCATCTTTCTGACTTCCAATGGGAGCAACTTAACCTTCCCTCATAGGATAACCCTCCTTTTCCAGTGACCTGCCTGGTGAATTTGTAGCAGGTCATCTCTAAACCACACTCACCTCAATACGGAGTTCCCAACTGATTCCACAACCTATGGGCTCACTAAAAGACACAAACACTCCTGTTATCAATATTATTTAGTACTGATTTATCTATTATTATTGTTATTTTATTATTTTTCCTTTGGTATTTGCACGATATGTTGCCTTTTTCACGTTGGTTGTTTTTCCGTCTTTATGTGTGTTCCTTTTTCGTTGGTACCATTGAGTTCTGTTGTATTTATTGTCTGAAAGAAAATGAATCTCGAGGTAGTATATAGTGACCTATATGTACTTTGATAATAAATTTATTTTGAACTTTAAACTTCGAACTTTCTTGGGTACTGTGACACTATCTGTACATGCTACGCTAAAGATGGGACTCACCAAAGCCCTATACGATTTAAACAGGACATTCATGCTCTTAATTCTCTCCTTGTACATCAGCAAAAATAAAAGCAGTTTTGCAGTTCCCCAGTTCCCCACTCAGAAGTGAGACCTTTACAAAGAATATTATTCCCTCACTCCAAAGATTTAGAAAAATCCAGTACTCCTAAGAAAAGTCCAGATTTTCAAGATGAGTTTTGTGTTAAATCAGCAAAGCTGTTCTGTTGGAAGGATAACAGTGAGTTTTATGTGAGATTCGGTAGATCCTTGCATCAAGGAACAAAACGCAGTTTATATTGTAAGGGCAGTGTGCTGCATGTCCATAATATGCTCATGAAGATTAGATGGATTTATAAAGTGATTTCATGACACTGGATCTTACCAAGCCCTGTACTGTGTAAAAGCATAATGGCATACAGCCAATGGTGGCAAACTAGGGAGTGTTAAAGAGACAGTGACAATAATTATAGGAACACCTGCTTGGGGAATGCCAATTCAATTATTCTTTTTGTGAAAAAGATTTCATTTTCTGCTGCGTAAGCTGTGATTCACAACAACTACAGAAATTATATAATTGTAACTGGAATTTGTTTATTATCCTTATATATACCGAGATACAGTGAAATGTTTGCTGTTCATACAGATTAAATCATTACATGGTGTATTGAGGTAGAGCAGGTACATAGAGGTAGAGGTGTACAAAAGGACCTCATTGAAACATTTCAAATGTTGAAAGGCCTAGAGAGAGTAGATGTGAAGGTAATAGACCATGTTGATCAAACCCAAAGAACTCTAGTCAGGCTAAATTCCAAATTCCGATTCACTCGTGAAACCATCCTTGGGTCCTAGGTACCGATCACAATTTCTGGTCTAGGTGAAGTCAAAGGAACCCAGGAAAAGGTATTAGGGACTCCACTCCAGATTTGCTGTCAGGCTTTGCTCCTATAGTCTTCATTTCTGGCAGTGGGGCTAATTACCCATAGCTGGGGATCTGGTTCACAAGCACCAGGGTGTGTCCAGACACCGATAGGACGGCATGCTATGTGTACAGGGGCCTAACCTCCTCCCTGTCCTCTGTCGCTCAGCCTGAGTCCAAAGGGAGTTCAGTTTCCATGTGTCGCCAGCAAGGAGGCAGTACATGAGGCTTGCTGCTGGCAGGTAGAGACTGACACATTCAGCTCTCCTTTTCACAAGATTGCTGGCCAGCAGTGGAAGCTGAGAGTGGAAGAGGGAGCAACAAGCACTACCCACTATGCTACTACACTAGATGCGTGAGAACAACTGTTTTGACAGCATAGAGAAAGTATGTAAAAGTGCAAGGTCATAATGAGAGAGATTGTGAGTTCCAGAGTCTATCTTGCCATAGTAGGTAATCATTTAATAGTTCTATAACGGTGGGGTAGAATCTTTCATGCTTTTGTATCTTCTTCCCAATGGAAGAAGGGAGAAGAGAGAAAGTCTGGAGTGGTTGTGTCTTTGATGATGCTGACTGCTTTACTGAGGCAGAGAGCTATATAGGCAGAGTCCAGAGAGGAGAAGCTGGTACCTGTGGGGTGCTGAGCTGTGCAATTATTGAGACAGGATGGTTTCTATGGTGCATTGATAAAAATTGAGCAGAGTCGATGTGACATGCCAAATTTCTTTTGCTAGAACTAGAAAGCTCAAAGGGCTTGTTCCCGTACTGTAGTACCCTATGCCTCTATCTGACTTGTAACTATTTAGAATTCTACTCTTGAACTGAAACCTTTTTTTCACTTGGTCTATGATTCATATTTTCAGAATGTTTCCCAGAATCTATTAAGAAAACATAATATATTGTATTCTGATTAAACACCTCTTTGATTTTTTTCCATTTACATCCTCTCAACAGTACAATCATGCCCGCCAGCTACACCTCCTCAGCTTGCTTCATTCTCTACATGTATAGCAATTTACCTACTTCTTGAGTTGACGCATAGCTGGAACAAGAATGGGACATTGCCAGATATCCCTAACTGCACTGCACTGTCAAAAAGGCATATCTGCTGGGAATGAATGGCTTCATTATCAATTGTATGATTCTGTGGTTCTGTATCCCTTCAATCTGCCTTTATTTCATTTTCAGAATTATAAACTATATATTTTTACAATAATCTACACTGGTAACTATTGTTAATCACAAATATGAAATGCTGGACATCTGAAATTGAAACAGAAAACACATTCAACAGGTCAGGAAGCACCCACTTCAACTCTGCCTCTCAGTCCCATTCGGATATGTCCATACATGGCCTCCTCTACTGCCATGATGAGACCAAACTCAGGTTGGAGGAACAACACCTCATCCACCATCTGGGTAGCCTCCAGCCTGGTGGTATGAACATTGAATTCTCCAATTTCCGGTAATTCCCTCCGCCTCCCCCTTCCCCTATCCTAGGTCCCTCTCTGCCTCTCTCCCCTTTCAACTTTCTGCTTCTTTATCTCTACAGTTCTTTCATGCTTATCCCCTCCTCCTCCCTCCTTTATCTTCCCTCTGATTGGTTTTCCACCTGGCGCTTCTAGGCCCTATCCCCTCCCCTATCTCTATTACTGGGCTTCGGTCCTCTCTTCCCCCCCATTCCTGATGAAAGGTCTCGGCCCGAAACGTTGGCTACTCTTTTCTCACGGACGCTGCCTGACCTGCTGAGTTCTTCCAGCATTGTGTTCGTGAACAAAAAAACTAACCTGCTAATTCAGGTCTGGGACACCTAGTTAAACAGAGCATTTCTCCACAGATGCTGCCTGACCTGTTGAGTGTTTGTACCATGCTCAGTTTTTACTGACATGTAGCATTTTTTTAATGTCATGTTGAAGTATGTAAAGGCTGACAGTATTGCAGATAATGTAGATCAGGGGTTCCCAAACTATTTTGTGCCATAGACCATTAACATTAAATACTGGAAGGTTGTCATGGGTTACAATGGGATGATGACAGGATACAAAGCTGGGCTGAGAAGTGACAGAAGGTGTTCAATCTGGAAAAGAGTGAAGTGATTCACCTCGGAAATTTCAGCCTGAAGGAGAGTATATGGCAGAATTCTTAGCGGTGTGCAGGAACAGAAAGCTCTTGTCCATAGCTCCCTCAAGTTTCCTCACAACTTGATGGAGTGGTTAAGAAGGTGTATGATATGTTGCCCTTCATTAGTCAGGGGACTGAGTTCACGAGTAATGTTGTAGCTCTATAAAACCTGGTTAAACCACTCTTGGAGTATCGTGATCAGTTCTGGTCACTTTATTATTGGAAGTATGCCGGACTGAATGGACAATTGGAATAAAACAATGCTGATAGTGGAGAAGTCGAAGGCCCACTGTCTGAGTCCATAACTCCAGTGGAGGCTGGAGGCCTGACCTGGGGATAGAGGATTGTCTGCGTGTGTGTGTCCAGTGGCTAGGTGAGTGGCTAGTTGGTAGGTAGGGAGCTGGTGTTGTTTCTTTGCTGCTGTTCTGTGACGCTGTGATTGGTTGTGCGTTCTGCAAGCACGGCGGGCACGTCATGCTGGTGCCAGAATGTGTGGCGACTCTCGTGGGCTGCCCCCAGCACATCCTTAGGTGGTGTTGGTTGATAACGTAAACAACACATTTCACTGAATGTTGCAATGTATGTGTGATAAATAGATAAATCTAAATCTGAATCTGCAGCACCTCTGACTGTTGAGTCTACATTTTGTTTCTGTTGTGGTAATGTTTAGGACTTTTCATTATTGTAAGACATGTTGTGCCATTCATTTCATCTGCCCTAATGATTAAAGACTTGTAAGTATTTTTCCTGGTACGGTTTGCTTGATGAAATTGATGAATGATCACATAGGTTGTACTTCCTTTCACTTTGGCAATCCTCTCTGCAATAAAGCAAGATAACCAGCAACATTGGAGTAGCTGCAAATGCTGGACTCCAGATATATCCCTGGTTGATATAATAATTGGTAAGCCGGGCCTCATCAAACACAGCCGGCACCTTGTCAAATAAAGCGCCTTCTTGATTTTTATTTTTCTTCAGAACCGCAAGCTCCTGCTGCTGAGTGTTATGGCATACCTTGTCAGTGTTATGTTAATGAGAGATTGCTGAATATGTGACCTTCTTGAATTACAAACTATAATTACGTCCCTCGGGAGATAATATGCTGGAAAGTTTTCAACCTCACAGTATAATGTATTTGCTGATGAGAAACAAACTGGCTGCTTGCCAATCCTGAGTGATGCTAGTATCTGTGAGTCCTTCCAGTTAAAAGGAAAATCTTCATTCCAAAATATATATTTGATATGATATTTTTGACATGTCTGTCAGAATGTTGTAATGTCCCTTTGATCCTATCTTTCTTCATCTATTTTTACAATGTATCATTTAATTCTTCCCCCCCCCTTTATTTTACTTTCCCCAACATCTGTCTCTTTGCCATTTTTCATTTTTTTGTTTCTGATGAATGACAGAATTCTCCTGCCATTAGAAGAATTGACATGTTATAGATCTCCAAACATGACAGTAACCCAGACAGACTGTGATGAAGCCATGGAATTTAAATGATATAGGAAGCTCTCAGTTTTATACACTCAGTGGTCACTTTATTAGATACACCTGCTTGTTAATGCAAATAACTAATCAGCCAATCATGTGGCAGCAACTCAACAGGTAAAAGCAGGAGGACCACAGCCATGCCACAGGGTTTGGCATTTGTATGCTTCACTGACCCAGGGAGCCGTTGCCTGGAGTCAGGGCCTTGTGCTTTGACTCTTGGTGGGGTCACCAATGCCAAGCAGGTCAATGGGTAGAGGCCAGACTATGAGTGGTCCACCATCCTCCAGGTTCAGGGATTCAGCTCAGGGCTTAAAAACCTTGACTGGTCAAAAAAAAACTTGTGACTGATATAGCAATGGAGGATACGTCTATATCTGACAAAAGACAGACAGAGATGGGGGAGCTTCATTGCTGCCCTAAACACAGCAGTGTAATGGGTAGTAAGTAAGTATGTAGGCATAGGCAAGACATTCAGTTGTTGTCCAGATCAAATATCAATGAGGAAGAAATGTGACCCAATTGACTTTGACTACAGAGTGATTGTAGGTGTCAGCCGGATTTGGCCTTTTCTCCTTGAAGTGAAGCAGGACGAGAGGTGACCTGATAGACATGTATAAGATGGTGAGAGGATTTGACCCTGTGGATAGTCAGAGGCTTTTTCCCAGGGCTGAAATGGCTGCCACGAGGGGGCGCAGGTTTAAGGTGCTTGGGAGTAGGTACAGAGGAGATGTCAGTGATAAGTTTTTTTATGCAGAGTGGTGAGTGTGTGGAATGGGCTGCTGGCAACAGTGGTGGAGGCGGATACGATATGGTCTTTTAAGAAACTTTTGGATAGGTACCTGGAGCTTAGAAAAATAGAGGGCTATGGGTAGGCCTAGTAATTTCTAAGGTAGGAACATGTTCGGCACAGCTTTGTGGGCCAAAGGGCCTGTATTATGCTGTAGATTTTCTATGTTTCTATGTCTCATGTTTCCATTGATACAGCAATTTCAAATGCTTTTTTGATTGTGAGGTGTGGTTAAATTATTGGCCATTTTTGAATGTTTTCTTGTTAGATTTCAAAAAGTAAACAATCTCTTGCTGCATCATTATGATCATTACCAAACTGAGAATGCTCAGATAATCTCTTCAATTCAGCCACGTACACTGAAATGAACTTCCTGTGCTTTTGATTCCATTTTTGAGATCTAAAGAGTTCGATAATCAACAATGGTTTCATTTCTAAATGTTCCTGCATTACTTCCTCGATATCAGCAAAGCTGATTTCGGCTGGTTTGTTAGAGTAGTCAAACTTCTAAGCAAACTATATGCCATTAAACACAATGAACTTAACACAACTGGCACTCACTTCCCATTGCTATTTTATTTGCTTCAAAATACTGTTCAATTCACTCAGTATGTATATTGCAGTTATCTCTTGTACAATCAAACACATCTAGCTTATTATCAGCCAGTGCTCACTATTTATGAACCCATGAATTTGTTCTCTCCTACCTTTATTTCAACTCAACTGTTTCTTGCAACACATTTTTTTAACTTGAAGGTCACACTGTGCGTTCTTTAAACTTGAACATGTTGCTGTGCTTCAACAGGTAGGCAGTCATCCTGGGATCATTTAAAACTTTCTTTTCATCACTGTTATGTTTTGTAATCTAAAACAAAACTAATTTGAATTAAAACATGGAGTTGGGAATGTGTATACGTTAGTTCCGTTTTTACTTAAAGCAAGGCACGCATGTATGATGTGGTGGCAGGATGACATATGCCAATCATTTACTATTAGATATAACCCATCATGAATTATATAAAAAACAAAGAATGCTTAATCAAACAATGTATTAACAATATTACACAAATATTACTGAAATATTAAATACACAACATATATCACCGGGCTCAAGGACAGGGTCTATCCCTCAGTACTAAATCTATTTAATCATGTCCTAGTATAAAATGTACTCTTGAGCTCACAATCTATCTTGTTATGGCTTTGCATCTTGTCTGTACTGCACTTTTTTTGTTACTGTAGCACTCTATTCTGCATTCCATCATTGTTTTCGCTTGTGGTGTCTCACTGCACTGGTGTGATGTAGTAATCTGTATAGGTAGCATGCAAATCAAAAATTCTCACTTTACCTTGGTACATGTCACAATAATAAACCAATTGACTAATTTCAGTTGGTATCATGATCAGCACAGACGCTGTGGGCCAAATGGCCTATTCCTGAGCTTTTCTTGCTGTCATATGTCCCAACCAATTGTTGTAACTGTTAGAACTAGCAATTAGTGGTTAGTTTAGCAATTGGGATGAATTTTCAAATATGCTCAGAGTAATGATCTGAAACTGACTGTGGAAACAAATCAACTTTAATTATAATGTGCACAATAGCTTGGTGTTCATCACAGAATTAACATTTACGGGGCTGGATTATTGAGCCTGAAATTTGAGTTTAAATTCCAGAATGGGTTAAGCTTGAACATTTAAATAAATCTTCAATAAAACTCCAACATCAGAGCATGAAACACCAGACTGAAGTAAAATCCCATTTGTTCCACCAATGCTTTTCGAAGAAAGTAATCTGCCATCCTCATCTGATCTGTCATGTTCATGCTTTCAGACCCACCACTGTGGTTGACTTTTAATGGTCTCCTGAAATTGCACTGAAAGCCACTTCATTCAAGAGTCTGTGACATACAGGCAGGAGATGTTGGCCAAGGGATTCAAATGCTCATCATTCAAAATTAATTTTAAAAACTGATCATAGCATCTTACCTACCTTAATATGTACCCAGTGACAGAACACCTGTATATTCCAACACATCGATTGTAATGCTTTCATGAAGCCTATTTATTTTCAGAGCTCAGTTATTATTATAGTTATCGAGACATTTATTTATTTATTTAATGAGATGTAGCACGAAATAGGCCCTTCTGGCTGTTTGAGCTGTGCTGCCCAGCATTCCCTGATTTAACCCTAGCCTAATCACAGGACAATTTACAATGGTCAATTAAGTATGGCCAGTTGAGTATAGGAGCAAAGAGGTCCTTCTGCAGTTGTACAGGGCCCTGGTGAGACCACACCTGGAGTATTGTGTTCAGCTTTGGTCTCCAAATTTGAGGAAGGACATTCTTGCTATTGAGGGAGTGCAGCGTAGGTTCACGAGGTTAATTCCCGGGATGGTGTGACTGTCATTTCTTGAAAGATTGGAACGACTGGGCTTGTATACACTGGAATTTAGAAGGATAAAAGGGGATCTGATTGAAACGTATAAGATTATTAAGTGATTGGACATGCTAGAGGCTGGAAACATGTTCCCAATGATGGGTGCGTCCAGAACCAGAGGCCACAGTTTAAGAATAAGGGGTAGGCCATTTAGAATGGAGTTCAGGAAAAACTTTTTCACCCAGAGAGTTGTGGATCTATGGAATGCTCTGCGTCAGAAGGCAGTGGAGGCCAATTCTCTGGATGCTTTCAAGAAAGAGTTAGATAGAGCTCTTATAGATAGTGGGGTCAAGGGATATGGGGAGAGCACAGGAATGGAGTGAATGGCTTTGCTGGCTCGAAGGGCCAAATGGCCTACTCCTGCACCTATTATCTATTGTCTATTAACCTATCACTGGTAGGTCTTTGGAATGTAGGAGGGACCTGGATCACTGGAATCATAGAATTACAAAACATGGAAACAAGTCCTTCGGCCTACTCAACATCAGTTGTCTCCTTGAGCTAGTTCCATATCCCTCTAAATTTTCCCATCCACGTACCTGTTACATTTGTCTTTCTAAAGCTGTATTTGAACCCACCTCCATCACTTCTCTAGCAGCTCGTTCCACGTACTCACCACCCATGTGTGAAAATCTTGCTCCTTGGATCCCTCTTAAATCTTTCTCTCTCATCTTTAACCTCCCTTGAACATATAATTTATCAAGGCAAACTTTTCAATGTGAAACTGAGATGGTATCATGAAATACTGGGAAGAAGGACCCTGTTCCTGTTTTCCTTTCAGGTTTCCAGTACCTGAAGCTTTTTTACTATTTTGATTGCATGCACTTCACTTCAACAGGAATGACCATCAATATTATGATCCCCACTGTCTCTGGTGTGCCTCAGGGATTGGTGCTGGGAACCTTGTTGTTTGTTATTTATAGATATGCTTTGGATGGAAATGTGCAAGTCATGATTACTAACTTTTCTAATTTGAACAAGATAAGGCGGATGCTTTGATAAGATGGGCTCTTGACCTCACAATCGACCTTGCTATGACCTTGCACCTTATTGATTACCTGCACTGCACTTTCACTGTAGCTGTTACATTTTACTCTGCATTGTCTTTATCTGCTTTGTTTGATGTGAATGTACTGATCTGTATGAACAGTATGCAAGTTAAGATTGACACTGCACTTTGACAATAATAAACCAATACCAATACCAAAGTGTAGAATGCTATAGTTTTCTTTATTAAATTTTATCTACTGCATTTGGCCATTGTTTCTGTGTCTTCCTGCAGACTATTGCCATCTTTCCTCCTGTTTAATACACTCCGGAGGTCAGTGTCAATTACAAGGAGGCCATTGTAGGTAAAGCAGTTTTAAATGGATGGTTTGATTTGGAGTTCACTTCCAGATGTATCTCCATTCTTCATTCAAGATGAGTTTGGTTTGATCTCTGCATGAGGTATTCTATTTAATTTATATATTTAAATATGGTTGAAAAAGTACAGAGAAAATTTACAAGGATGCAGCGGGGTCTGGAGGACCCGAGTTATAAGGAAAGATTTAATAGGTTAGAACTTTATTCCCTAGAACATAGAAGATTGAGGGGTGATTTTACAGTAGTATACAAAATTATGTGGGGTATAGATAGAGTAAATGTAAGCAGGCTTTTTCCACTGAGGTTGGGTAAGACTATAATTAGAGGGTGAAAGGTGAACTGTTTAAGAGGAATCTGAGGGGGGGGGGACGTCTTTACTCAGAATGGGAGTATGGAACAAGCTGCCAGTGGAAGTGGTAGATGCGATTTTGATTTCAATGTTTAAGAGAAATTTAGATAGCAACGTAGATGGGAGGTGTATGGCTATGGTCCAGGTGCAGGTCGATGGGACGACGCAGTTTAAATGTTTCAGCCTGGACTAGATGGGCCAAAGGGCCTGTTTCTGTGCTGTAGTTTTCCAAGTCTTTTACTCCACAATAAATGAGTTTTAATTGAAAATCTCACCCTCTTCCTTCCTTTCCCTAAGTACACCATCCTCCACGTGTATTTGACAACATGAATGTTTTTGGTTTATAATTTCATCCAATCTGTTCTGTCAACTAGTCTTATAAATGTAAACATATATTTTCTAGCATTCCCTTATATCCATCTTTTTTTAATCAAAACTGACATGATGTGCCATGTTTTATGATGTGGGTGATCATGGTCTTCCCATGACCGTGATTGTTCTTGGCAAATCTTTCTACAGAAATGGTTTGCCAATGCCTTCTTCTGGGCAGAGTCCTCGCAAGACAGATGACCCCAACCATTATCAATAACCTTCAGAGATTGTCTGCCTGCCATCAGTGGTCGCATAATCAGGACGTGATAGGCACCATCTGTTTATTCGACCAACCACCACCTGCTCCCATGGCTTCACATGACTCTGCGCAGGGATGGGGGGGTGGTGCGAAGCGAAGGTTGCAAGCTTAAGGGTGGCCTGCAGGCTAGCGGAGATAGCGAGCGCTTTACACCTCCTTTGGTAGAGATGTATCTCCACCCTGACACCCACTGATTGTGATACTTCATTTAATAATTGACATGGACTTAATTCCAGAACCTTTTTAAAATAGGCTTACATCCTGGGCTCAACAGGTTCCTTCTGTCATCTTGCTTAGACAATGACAAGCTGGATATCACCTTTGCTAAATAAGAGCAATAGATCTAACGTAGCAATCCGCAGATACTGAACCAATTTCCCACCGAGCAATCATGTGTAAACTGTTAAAATACCAGGAAATCATTTGTTTTTTCTGGGGATTGTTGTTGATTCTCTTTCACTGCTGTTCTGTGGGTTTTGAGGTGTTGTGTCACAGGAGGCATTTGACTACACAGGAGGCGTGCAGTCATCCCCCCACTAGCTCCTACTGAAGACATACGAGGTGCTTTGTCGTATTCCAGATGCTTCTGAGGGTCATAGCATCATCCTGCATAGAAACAAGTCCTTCAGCCCAACTAGTTCATGCAGACTAAGATTCCAATTTAAGCATTTGCCCACGTTTGGCCCATGTCAATCTAAGCCTTTCCTATCCATGTACCTGTCCAAGAGACTTTCAGATATTAATAATCTATCTGCCTCAATCACTTCCTCCAACAGCTTGTTCCATATACGGACCACCATCTAGGTGAAAGAAATTGCCCATCAGGTTCCTGTTAAATCTTTCCCCGCCCACCTTAAATCTTATCTCCTTATTCTTGATTCACCAACCCTGTCTATGCCCTCATGATTTAACAAACTGCAAGATTATCGTTCATTCTTTTACATTTCAAGGAAGAAAGCTCTAGCCTTCTCTGCTACTTTCTGAAACTCAATCATTCAAGTCCTAGCAGCATTCTAATATTTTTATTCAGCCCCTTCGTGGCAACATCCTCTGAAATCTTTCTCCAAACTGAGAGGCCATTGATCATCAGCAATCATGAGAGATTCCCAAGAGTCAATAAGTGACAATCTTAGCTCTGAGAGCATCCTTGAAAATTTGCTTGATCTTCTTGTGTTAATGTGTTGCCAGGGATGTGGATTGGAAATGGAATTGAAATTGGTTTGTTATTGTCTCATAAGATCATTAGATATGGAGCAGAATTAGGCCATTTGGCCCATCAAGTCTGCTCTGACATTTAATCAGAGCTGATCTAGGTCCAAATCTCCCTGCAATCCTTTATGCCCTGAATTACCAAGAATCTTCCCTAGCCTCCCTAGCCCCTTGTAGCATAAAATTCCACAGATTCATCGCTCTCAGGCTAAAGAAATTCCTCCATACACCAAGGTGAAAAACTTGTCTTGCATACCTTCCATACAAATTCAATCATTACTTGTGCATTGTGGTAGAACAAAGTTTAAAAAAACACTGCAAAATGCAACAGCTACAGAGAAAGTGTGGTGCAGGTCAGCAATTTGGTGCAAGGTCATAACAAGGCAGGTTGTGAGGTCAAGAATCCATTTTAGGAAACCATGCTTGTAACAACAGAATACAAGCTCTTCTCAAGCCAGGTGGTAGGCTTTCATACCTCCTTCCCAACCAAAGAGGGGAGAGAAGGGAATGACCAGGGGTTTTGCTGGCTGCTTTACTGAGGGCAACAAGAAGTTAGATCGGGTCTAAAGTTTGTGTCCTTGATGCACTGAGCTGTGTGCACAACCCTGTGCAGTGTCTTGTGATCATGGGGAGAGAAGTTGGCATATAAACCTGCGATGCATCCATACAGAATGCTTCCTATGGTGCGCCAATAAAAATTGGCAAGGCTTGATGGGCACGTGCCAGAGTTCTTGAGCCTCATAAGGAAGTAGTAGTGTTGTTCAGACTGCTTGGCTGTGGCTTCAATGTGGTTGGACTAGGACAGGCTATTGGTTATGTTAATTCCTAGGAATTTGAAGCCTTCCCATTTAAGCTGACTGGGCATGTTTAGACCGTCAGCATGATGGTGAAGGAGGTGACATTAAGATTAGTGCTCTTTCTCTGGAAATGGATTTGGAGGATCTTTGAAAGACAGGATCGGTGGGAATTCTCCAAAGCTTGGCAATACAGGCTGAAAATAGTCCGCGTCACTAACATGCAGATGGGCATGCATATGACGGGCATATAATGACTCTGGGTCTGCAACTGATTGAGCTCAAAAAGATGATGCCTACTGGATACTGAAAAGTCCGGATGGAGTGAAAATGCAGAGGATAATTCCATTAGTAGGAGAGTCTAGGTTCTGAGACTACAGCCTCAATAAAGGGGCATCCCTTTACAACTCAGATGAGGAGAAATTTCATCAGCCAGCAGGTGGTGAATCTGTGGAATCCATTGTCACAGATGGCTGTGGAGGAGAAGCCATTGGGTATATTTAAGGCAGAGGTTGATAGGTTCTTATTGGTAAGGGGGAGATACATGGGTTGAAAAATACAGCCATTATTGAATGGCGATGGGCCAAATAACTTAATTCTTGTCTTCTATCTTATGGTCCTATGGTCTTATGGCAATGACATCTGCTGCCGGTTGGACCTTGAACTGTTATATAAGACCATAAGACAAAGGAGCAGAATTAGGCCATCTGGCCCATTGAGTCTGCTCCACCATTCAATCAAGGCTGATCTTTTTTTTTTCTCCTCCTCAACCCCAATTCCCATCCTTCTCCCCATAACTTTTGTTGCCATGTCCAATTAAGAACCTATCAATCTCTGCTTTAAAAACACTCAACGACCTGGCCTCCACAGCTGCACATGGCAACAAATTCCACAAAATTCACCACCCTTTGGCTAAAGAAATTTCTCTGTTTTGAAAGGGCCCCCCTCTATCCTGAGGATGTGCCCGCTTGTCCTAGACTCTCCAACCATGGGAAACATCTTTTCCACATCTACTCTGTCTAGGCCTTTCAACATTTGAAAGGTTTCAATGAGATTCCCCCTCATTGTTCTGAATTCCAGGGAGCACAGACCCAGAACCATCCAATGTTCTTTATATGATAACCCTTTCATTCCTGGAATCACCCTTGTGAACCTCTTCTGGACCCTCTCCAATGCCAACACATCTTTTCTAAGATGAGGGGCAAAAACTGTTCACAATATTCAAGATGAGGCCTCACCAGTGCCTTATAAAGCCTCAGCATCACATCCTTGCTCTTGTATTCTAGACTCTTGAAATGAATGCTAACATAACCATTTGCCTTCCTCACCACCAAATTGACCTGCAAATTAACCTTCAGGGTTCTGCACAAGGACTCCCAAGTCCCCTGGCATCTTAGATTTTTGGATTTTCTCCCTGTTTTAAAAATAGTCTGCAGATTTATTTCTACTACCAAAGTGCATGCCCATACATTTTCCAACATTGTATTTCATTTGTCACTTTCTTGCCCATTCTCCTACTCTATCTAAGTCCTGCTGCTTCCTACCTGTTTCCTCAACACTACCTGCCCCTCCACCAATCTTTGTTTCATCTGAAAAAATGGCAGCAAAGCCATCTATTCCATTGTTTAAATCATTTATATACAGCATATTAAGAAGTTGTCCCAACACCGACCCCTGCGGAACACCACTAGTCAATCAGAAAAGGATCCTTTCATTCCCACGCGCTGCCTCCTCCCAATCTGCCAATGCTCTAACCATGTTGGTGACTTTCCTGTAATACCTTGTGCTCTTAACTTGCTAGGCAGCCTCATGTGTGGCACCTTGTCAAGGGCCTTCTGAAAGACCAAATATACAACATCCACTGCATCCCCTTTATCTATCCTAGTTGTAATCTCCTCAAAGAATTCCAACAGGTTTGTCAGGCAGGATTTTCCCTGAGGAAACCATACCAACAATGTACCATATGTCAGCTCTTGCTTGATTCGCCCCCCCCCCACCTCACCCCCACACCTTTTAATACAGGCTATTTTCCCTCTTTCTCTCCATTCCTGATGTTGGGTCTTGACCCAAAACTTCCACTGCAGAATTTCTTCTATAGATACTGCCTGATCTGCTGAGGTATTCCAGCTCCTTTGTGTGTTGTTCCACAATCTCCAGCATCTGCAGTCTCCCCTGTAGTTCCACCCTGATCTGTGCCAGGTTTGTCTTGAGCTTTGCCTGCCCTTTACCTCCGGTGATCCAAGTCTAAGCTGGTAACCCGGGTATCTGCCTTAAGTAAAAGTTGGCTGCTGAGATGTGTGGAACAATACCATTACTGGAAATCCCTCAGTAACATAAACATTTAATTCAGGGAGATTTCACAGCATTTCAACTTATTACTCATTTCCTGCCTTGCCATAGGGTGAATTTGTGCTACAGAATAGTTAATTGAGCTTATATCAGTGTTAGTCTTAATGAAAATTCTTTCACTTCTGGTTGGTTCTAGGTGTTTATTGTATTCATTATTCTCTTCATATTTCACGTAGTGGCTAAATTACACCCATTATGATTTTAGAAGCCATTTTATTTATGGAATAACTGCATTCTGCACTCTGCCCCAGAAGGCAGTGGAGGCCAAGTCTCTGGATGCATTCAAGAGAGAGTTAGATAGAGCTCTTATAGATAGCGGGGTCAAGGGATATGGAGAGAGGGCAGGAACGGGGTACTGATTGTGTATGATCAGCCATGATCACAGTGAATAGTGGTGCTGGCTAGAAGGGCCGAATGGCCTACTCCTGGACCTACTGTCTATTGTCTATTAAATTATTCTAAATAATTTACTGCATCTACCATGATTTGCTCCTTAGTGTGGCTCCATCTACACTCACAGATTTTCATTCATTGCTTTGAGCTTCATAACATTTCACAACTGGTTTAGCTGGATATTCAAATACACAATATAAATCCTGGCTAATCAGAGAATGCAATTGCCCTCAAGTTCAAATATATGTTTTTGGAGGGTGCTTTAAGGAAACTCAGTTTGCAGGTACTAATTTTTTCAGGGAATATTCTAGCATGGATAAAGCAGTGGCTGATTGGCAGGAGGCAGAGTGGGGGAATAAAGGGAGCCCTTTCTGACTGGCTGCCAGTGACTAGTGACGTTCCACAGGTGTCTGTACTGGGACCGCTTCTTTTTATATTATATGTCAATGATTTGGATGACGAAATCGATGGCTTTTTGGCCATGTTTGCTGACAATCCAAAGATGGGTGGAAGGGCAGATAGTTTTGAGGAAATAGAGAGGCTGCAGAAGGATTTAGATAGATTAAGAGAATGGATAAAGAAGTGGCAGATGGAATACAGTGTCAGGAAGTGTATGGTCATGCACTTTGGCGGATGAAATGGAAGGTAATACTATTTTCTAAATGGAGAGAATATTTAGAACTCTCAGGTGCAAAGATGACTTGGCAGTCCTCGTGCAGGATTCTCTGAAGGTTAAATTGAGTCTGTGGTGAAGAAGTCAAATGTGATGTTAACATTCATATTAAGATAAATAGAATATGAAAACAAGGAATATAAAGCACTGGTAAGGCCTCACAGAGTATTATGAACAGTTTTAGGCCCATTATCAAAGAAGGGATGTGCTCACATTGGAGACGGTTCAAAAGAGGTTCACAAAAATTATTCCGGAATTGAAAAACTTATTATATGAGGTGCATTTGATTGCTCTGGAATTCAGAAAAATGAGAGTTGATCTCATTGAAACTTATTGAATATTGAAAGAGCTTGGTGGAGTGGATGTGGAGAGAATGCTTCATGTAGTGGGACTAGAGGGCACAGCCTCAGAACAGAGGTGCGTCCTTTTAGAATGAAGATGAGGAGGAACTTCACTAGCCAGAGGGTGGCGAATCTGTGGAATTTGTTATCACAGGTGGCTGTAGAGGCCAAGTCTTTGGGTATATTTAAGGCAGAGGTTTAGTAGGTTCTTGATAAGTCAGCGCATGGAGGCATGAAAGGATATGGGGGGAAGACAGGAGATTGGGTATCAGAGAGAAAATGGATCAGCCATGATGAAATGGTAGAGCAGACTCGATGGGTCAAATGGCCTAATTTTGCTCTTTTATCTTATGGTGTTGTGGTGTTAAATGAATGCAGAAGCAAATTCAAAGAGAGAGAAAGAAATTGCATTAACAATACAGCCCATCATTTAGTATTAGATGATGGTGGCACCTAATGTTATTTTTGAAATGGAGTCATTTTTTTGCCATGTTAATGAATGAGGCATACATATTGGACATCCACTAAAGAAGGGAATGAGTAATGACAATCCAGTGCAGTCTGAAGAGAAAACACCACCGACCACAGCAGGACAGGCATCCTGCTGAAAAGCTGGTTTAGCATTTTATGTTCATCAATGGGCTCAATTACGTTTTTCCAAGAACCTTGCAACAGTGATATAAGGTTATTTTCTCACTGCTCTTCAATTTTTTTTAATAATTACTGGAACCTTTAGTCATAACACTATGCTAAATTAAATTCTCAAAGCAGGTTACACAACTCTCTGTTTGTTAATCTCCGAAGTGAGTTATGAGAAGTGAGTGAAATTCTTTTATGATATTACAGTGAGCCCACTAAGACTATTCCATCCCATATTTCACTACAGTGCCAGTAGCTTCATTCTTCTCTTTGTATTAACCGATATTCAATATTACATTACTGCAAGATCTACTGTCCAACCCTAAAATAATCCAGCAGCATGGTAGTTTAGTGGTTAGTACGACACTTTACAGTACAGGCGACCCAGGTTCAGTTCCCACCGCAGCCTGTAAGGAGGTTATACATTCTCCTTCTGACTGCATGAAGTTTCTTCCAGATGCTCCTGTTTCCTCCTCGAGTCCTCGACTGTTGGTGGGTTAATTGGACATTGTAAATTGACCTGGGATTAAGCGAGGGTTAAACTGAGGGATTTTGACTTCTTAGTTGCATGGTTCAAAAGGCCGGAAGGGACTGCATCTAAAAAAAAAACATGCATGTAGGCTTAAAGATTTACAAAATGACACTCAGATTCCAGGAAAAGAGTTGGCACAAAATAATATTTTATTCCTTGGAATTCTTGAATGTTAAAGAATGATTTGACCGAAGTTTTCAAGATTGCTGACAAAGTGAAAGAGAGAGAAACTCAAACTCAAAGTTGAGTTAATTATCATATACACAAGTATACGTATGCAGAGGTGTGAAGGAGATGTAGTTCCAGCAGGCACATAGCATAAAATAAGCAGCATTCACGATGAAACTAAATTTAAATATAAATCATACACAATCTTTATAAGAAAGCATATAATTAGAACAATAAAAAAATAAAGTCTATTTTAGTGATCAAAATGGTCATGGTGTTGCTGAACTATATTGAATAGGGTTCTGCCAGTTGGTTCAAGAACTGAATGGTTGAAGGGAAGTAGCTGCTCCTGAATTTGGTGGTGTGGGTCTTCAAGCTTCTGTACCTCCTGCCTGATGAGAAGATAGCATGGCCTTGGTGGTGGGAATCTTTTATGATAGATGCTGCTTTTTTGAGGCAGCACCTCCTGGAGATAACTGATGGTGGGGAGGTTTGTGCCTCTGATGAATTGGACAGAGCCCACTCTTCTCTACAGACTGCACTCCATGCATCTAACTTTTAGGGAATCTAGGGCGAGGAGTCACCGGTGAACAATTTGAGTGAGGCCTCACATGACTAAATTCAAGGAGTTTTGCCTGCAGGAGGTGATCAAAATTTGGAACTCTTTCGTTTAAATAGTAATGACTGCTTGCTCATTGTTAATGATAAATCTGATCCTGAGGGGGCAGTGATTAGTACAATGCTTTACAGTACCAATGATCCAGCTTCAATTCCCCACGGTAAGGAATTTGTATGTTTCTCCCCATGACTGCATGGATTTCCTCCAGGTGCTCTGGTTTCCTCCTATAGTCCAACGATGTAGCAGTTGGTAGGTTAATTAATCATTGAAAATTGTTCCATGATTATGCTGAGTGATGAAGCTTGAATGGCTAGAAGGGCCTATGTATGTCAATAAAATTTTTTAAATACTGCTTAACCAGAGATATAAACGGATAAAGACCTGTACTAGAGTTAGACTACATATCAGCCATCACATTGGATGGTAGAGCAATTCACGAGGAGTCCTATTGTGGTATGGATCCCTTCCATTTCCTGAGGGATCTGTGAACCCCAGGTTGAGAATTCCTGCTGGGCCATCTCCTCCTGGTCCTGTAAGTGCTGGTGCACCCAGTCTAGTACATTGGCATTTTCATTTATTATTGTCACATATGCTGAGGTATGGTGAGAAGCTTTGCTTTTTGTGAGTCACCTATACAGACCATTTCATTGCCGCAGTGCACTGAGGTAGTACAAGAGAAAGCAGCAACAGAATGCGGAGAGGAGTGTGAGAGCCACGGGAAAGTGTAGAGCAGGCAGGCACTAAGGTGCAAGGCCACGATGAGGTCAATTGTGAGGTGAAGAGGCATGGCTGTCATGTTGTAACAGGCAGGGTAACTGGCATGTAAGTATCTCACCAGGTGAAGGATCCTTCAGCTTTCATATCTATATTTATTACCTTGGAATTTGCTGAAGATAATAAGTAAAATGTAAAAAAGAAGTCCAGCCATAACTGTGCTGACACTTCAAAAGAACTGCCTGATTGGTCCTGTTCCTTGTTGTTCGATCCCTCTAGGGATTTATGCAATTCCAGTTTGAAATTTCCTGTTGCAGAGACTTCTTCTACTCCTTCAGGCTAAATTCCAGTTCAAAACAGCTCTTGAGTGTTAACGAAGCTCCTTACCACCTTTGGAAAGTATTTGTACCTTTCAGAATATACAGTGCTTCTGAAACAATTATTACTTCCCGGACACACTGCAGTGCACTTCATGCCTGCATAGCATACAATCATTTCATCTTTCAAGACCAGTTACCAATACTATGAATTGAATATTATTACCATGACTTTATTCTGTAATGCATCTATTTGTAAACTCAACATCTTATTGCTTTTGGGAACTCTATATAATGATAAATCTAATAATCTTATTCTGGATGACATTAAATTTCAGTGGAAGTCTCCTGTGATCCTTCCTAGTTGCTCTATGAATCAAGTTCACATGGAATGCAAGTCCCCATTTTTCATTTCATTCCCTTGCAAAACCTGAAACCACATGCACAGTTAAACGTATTAGTTGAAATATTTTGTCAATGATTTAGAATGGTCTGAGGTTCGGAACATAACAAATAGCTTTGAGGTTCAATTGTTGTGGCAGACAAATCATTGCTGAGTATTTGTCAGTATATTTGGCTGCATGCACCCAATACCTTCACCTAAATCATACTGTAAATAGAGACTGTACGTTGTTGAGGTCTCAGCACTGATCCATTTAGCACTTTGCTGTTTACAGCTTACCATTTATCCCACATCCCACTTGGTTAGTTATCCACACTAACTTGGTTAGTTATGCTTGGTTTAGCATTATCACCCCACACACAAAATGCTGGAGGAACTCAGCATATAAGGCAGCATCAATGGCAAGTAATAAGCAGTCGACCTTTCAGGCATAAATCCTTCATCAGGAAAGGAAGGGAGAAGAAGCCAGAAAGTTGTGACCTCTTACCCTGGTCTGTAACCTTTTATGTGCCATATTACTAAATGCCTTTTTGAAATCGAAATGCATCATTTCCTCTACCTCCCCTTTATCCACGTAATGTATGATAGAATTGTAACACGTGTATAACTTGAGTTGCTTTGCCATCAATTTTGCTTGACAGTATTTTCTCAATGTCTGGCAGCGCTTTCTTGTTAATAGATTTCAGTGTTCCCCCAAAAGGTTAGTCAAATTAGATTTTAATTTCTTACTTCCTGATTCTCTCCCACCATGAACAGAACCATTATATTTGAAGTTACTCAGGTTTGTCGGACTTTTTGAAGATCTTTTGAAAGATTCAAATAAATGCATCATCTTCAACAGCCACTTCTTTTATGCAGGGTATGTGTCAATTGTTATTCCCATGAGTTTGTCTGGGCCTCTAATACACTAAAACTTCTCCCAGTCGACTTTCTCACTGCCCTTGCACTTTATTTGTCTACCTGCATTGCACTTTCTCTGGAGTTGTAACACTATATTCTGCATTACGTTTTCCTTGTTACCTCTTCAGTGTACTTTTGTATGGAATGACCGCTCTGCTGACAGGCAATCAAAAGCTTATCAATGACTTTTGGTGTAAACCAATACTACGAGGAGATAAACACAGTTGCAGGAGATCTTGAGCAGCACATGCAAAATGACAGAGAGGATTCCAGCAAATCAGGCAGTATGAATGGAGGGAAATAAACAGTTGAAATTTTGGGCCAAGCCTCATAATCTGTGGCGAGACTCATCATTAGTGCCTAAACGCCCATTATTTATTGCGCTCCCTCGATGCTGGCTGACTTGTTGAGTTCCTGCAGCAATCCGTTTTTGCTGATCAACTCTCCACCTTCTCCCACATACTTCAGTACTATTGGAATGCTTTTCTACTTTACAGGAAGTTACAAAGTTCAAAGTGCATTTATTATCTAAGTATGTATGCAGTGTACAACATTGGAATTCACCTTCTCCACAGTCATGAAGCAAGAACATGGAACCAACTCGCCAAAGGAAAGCATCAAACCCACCCCCACCCCACGCAAGAATATCACCCAAATGGCAACAAAAAAATTAACAAAAACACAGAGTATAAAAACACAAAATCAATGAGTTTAGCTCATTGTTCATTATCTCAAGGTCATCCCCCGATTAAAATATCAGCCAAACTAGTAACAAAAAGAGCGATCAAGCTAGAAGACTGAAAGTCCCAATCTACAACCCACATCAATTAAACATTGCTACAGCCCCACCCGCCGACAGCATTGAGGGAGGGAGAGAGAAAACACTCGAATGTAAGGACCTTCCCTCATCCTATTCTTGGGTATGGTCCTTTACTTTGCTCCCTGCTTCCAGAGAAATTAAAACATTCTCCCAGCATCTACTTTACTCAGGATTTTATATGTTTCAGTGAGATGAGAATGCCGGTTGTCACCTGTCAGGTGAAATCTAGATGCTGCGTTGTAGCCTGGTCATAAACTCCTTCAATATCGAAAAGGTCATGAGTGGAGCATTGGCAGCAAGCAAGCAAAAGAACACCCTTATCGAAGGTCATTAGTGAAGTTGCTGAATGAAGTTTCAGTGTTTTACGTCTGCGATGTCCTGGGGCAGTGACAGCTGACTGATGACAGCTCAGCTCTCTTCCTTTGCATCAGCCCTCACTGGAGCCACTAGAGGTTTCTCTACTTGACCCCCATTAACTCTATATTTGTTCCTCACCTTGTTGTCGTGATGTCAAGGGTATCTCCTCTCTTGCCTCTCCTCTGGTATGTAGCTTCAGTAGCAATGCCTGGACAATGTGAAAAGGTTGAGGGTTATGTGTCTCTGGCAAGGCTTGAACTAAATTTTGCAGGTCAGGTAATTGGTCATTGGTTCATTAATGTCACAATTACCGAGATGCAGTTGAGTCAAGTCAATCTGAGTCAAGTTTATTGTCATTTAATTATATGCATATTGGCGTGTGGCCAAGTGGTTAAGGCGTTCATCTAGTGATCTGAAGGTCGCTAGTTCGAGCCTTGGCTGAGGCCACGTGTATGTCCTTGAGCAAGGCACTTAATACACATTGCTCTGTGACGACACCGGTGCCATCTGTATGGGTCCTAATACCCTTCCCTTGGACAACATCGGTGGCATGGAGAGGGGAGACTTGCAGCTTGGGCAACTGCCGGTCTTCCATAAAACAAAAACCTTGCCCAGGCTTGTGCCCTGGAAACTTTCCAAGGCGCAAATCCGTGGTCTATCGAGACTAACGGAGGCCTACTACAGGTATATATGAATACCATCAAATGAGACAAAGTCTCTCTGAATCAGGGTGTAAAGCACAGTAATACACAAACACATGTATAACACACAATAATATCTACAGATGAATTACACATAAATAAACAAAGTAAAGTGTATAAACTAAATATTGTCATATACAGAACAGATTAACCGGTTAGATCATCCAGTTAGATCATGCAGAGGTACACTGAGGTACATCAAAAAGGAAAAATTATCAGAAACACAAGAGATCCTGCAGATGCTGGAAATCCAGAGGAACATGCATAAGATGCTGGAGGAACTCAGCAGGTTAGGCAGCACCTATGGAAAAGAATAAAGAGTTGACATTTTGGGCTAAGACCTTCATTGAAAGGGTGACCTGCTGAAAAAGGAACAGAATGCAGATTACAGCGATAGCAGAGAAAGTGCAGTGCAGATAAACAAGTAAACAAGTAAGTCGCAAGGGCTTACTTGTGATAGATTAAGAGTGGAAGAGTTCATCTTTATTGACATTTTGGGCTAAGACCTTCATTGAAAGGGTGACCTGCTGAAAAAGGAACAGAATGCAGATTACAGCGATAGCAGAGAAAGTGCAGTGCAGATAAACAAGTAAACAAGTAAGTCGCAAGGGCTTACTTGTGATAGATTAAGAGTGGAAGAGTTCATCTTTATTGAATCCATACTGAATCTTGCAACAGTGAGGTAGAGATTGGAGATCAGCTCGATTTGTCAAATGCACCTCGAATCATTGAAACAAACAGTGAAGTACGCCTTTTGCGTCAACTTCCTCAACGAATGCCTGAGGAAGTGCTGGGGGCTGCCTGCAAGTGTTACCATGTTTCTGGTACCAACATAGCATGCCTACAACTTGTTAACCCATGTGTCTTTGGAATGCGGAAGGAAACTGGAGCACCAGGAAGAAACCCATGTGGTCACAGGCAATGTACAAACGCCTTAATGACAGTGGTGGGAATTGAACCTGGGCTGCAGGGGCTGCAATGATTTTGCTTACCACTACACTACTGAGCGACCCAGGTAGGAGCAGTCCTTGAACCTGGTGGTATGGTTTCTCAAGCTTTCTGAGTTGTTACCCACTGGGCCGGGAAAAGAATAGAAACGAGCAGGGTGGGAGGGATTATGTTGGCTACTTAACCGAGGCAGCAAAATGTTGTTTCTTTTTGTGCCTTGTGTCATACTGGGCAGCACTTTAGCCGTTTCCATAGGATTTGACTGTTGTATGAGGCTTACTTTACTTTATTTACTTTATTGTCACCAAACAATTGATACTAGAGCATACAATCATCACAGCGATATTTGATGCTGCACTTCGCGCTCCCTGAAGTACAAATCAAATTAAATATAATAAACATTTAAATTATAAATCATAGTTAGAAAATAGAAAAGGGAAAGTAAGGTAGTGCAAGTCAGGTCCGGATATTTGGAAGGTACGGCCCAGATCCGGGTCAGGATCCATTCAGCAGTCTTATCACGGTTGGAAAGAAGCTGTTCCCAAATCTGACCATACAAATCTTCAAGCTCCTGAACTTTCTCCCGAAGGGAAGAGGGACAAAAAGTGTGTTGGCTGGGTGGGTCGTGTCCTTGATTATCCTGGCAGCACTGCTCCGACAGCGTGCGGTGTAAAGCGAGTCCAAGGATGAAAGATTGGTTTGTGTGATGTGCTGGGCTATTTTTGCGATCTATACTGTCTGTTGTATGAGGCTTAGTTGCTAGCTCAGTGCTCAAACCAGCATGGATGGAAAGTGTGCAAGGAGCTAGCCGGAATTGAACTCAGGACTGTTTGCCTCAAGGTCCGGTGCTGATGCCACTATACCACTGGCTGGCTAGCAAGATGTGCTGGTGGAGTTAATAGAAGGGAGGCTGGTTTTCATGATGGACCTGGCTGCATTTACAGCTCTCTGAAATTTCCTGCAGTTTTGGGTAGAGCCAGTGATGATGTGGTAAACCTCTGGGATTCTTAATCCTAATGTGCTGTGGAGTCATTGAGTTTATACAAAACAGTTATCAATAGATTTCTCTCTCTATTCAGTATCTTGCTCACCTCAGATCGACTCCCACACTCCTTTCAAACACCCCATTTAACCTTACTAGGCCCTGTTTCCGATGCTCTCTTTAAAATCTTCAGCTGAATTTCCATGCTCCCTTTAAACTTACCTCATTCGTTGGAAGATCTGCTATACTGTGTTACAGATGAAAAAAGTGAATGAGGTTGGTGAATTAAGTTAAGCTGAACTGAGTGATATCCAGTAGGCCTATTTGGAGACAATAAAGTCACTAGAGTTTTATTGCATTAGAGGAGGTAACAGTGGTGTATGGCGATAGTGCAGGAAAATAGAGCTGAGCTATAAGATCTTCTGTGGTCATGATGAATGATTGGTAGTGCCCTCATTTCTTATGTTTATAAGCTTTGGGCTTCAGATTTCAGCTGTGCATCTCAAAGGGAGCATGCACATTTTGCTGGTCAAAACCGTGCAATCTGAGATGGATGCCCGAGGTCATCTTGATCATGCAGGGGAAGAAAGGATGCAATTGTAAAATTCACAGAGATCCAGCGTCACCATGTTATGATCAGGTGGCGGGACGAAGGAGGCTGGGATTGTAATGTCAATGAACAAGATTAGTATTGTTATGTGGGGAGGGGGGTGCTAGTGGCAAAAGGGCCGTGCTAGTTGTGACATCACCAGCATATCCCCTCCTCACCACCAAAAGTGAGGCGCTGCCTCAAGAAGATAACATCTGTCAACAAAGATTCCTGCCATCTGGGCCTTCTCCTTGTGAATGTTGTGGCTCTAATGCTATGTGTTGCTACTAGTGTTGGTATTGGTTTATTATTGTCGCATGTACCTTGATACAGTGAAAAGCTTGTCTTGCATACTGTTCATACAGATCAAATCATTTCATAATGCTTTGGGGTAAAGCAAGGTAAAACAATACCAGAATGCAGAACAAAGTGTAGCAGCTAAAGAGAAATTGCAGGGGCAAGATCATAACAAGGTACATTGAGAGGCCACAAGTCTACCTTATTGTACAACATGTCTGTTCAAGACTCTGATTAACAGTGGGATGGAAAATGTCCTTGAGCCTGGTGGTGTGTGCTTTCAAGCTTCTGTATCTTCTAACTAGTTGGAGAGGGGAGAAGTGAGAATGTCCTGGGTTGGTGGAGTTTTTGATCAGGCTGTCTGCTTTGCTGAGGCAGCAAGAAGAGTAGAATTTACCCAGTTCCACCTGAAAATAGTTACAATGAGATCCAATCTGTGTATTATATAATATGCTTCCTGGATCCCTACCACCCAGCTCATGCTGTCTTCTCACTGCGGCCATCAGGAAGAAGGTACAGGAACCTCAGACCCACACCTCCGGGTTCAGGAAACATTATTACTCCTCAACCATCCGGATCTCAAACCAAGAGGATACCTTTACTCAATTTCACTTTCCCATCAATGAAATGGTCCCACAACCAGTGGACCTACTCTTCATCTCATGTTCTCGATATTTATTGTCTATTTATTTGATATTACCATTTCCTTCTTTTTGTCTTTGCTCATTTTGTTGTCTTTTGCATAACGGTTGTTTGCCCAGCTGGTGTGGTCTTTCATTGATTCTGTTACAGTTATTATTCTATAGATTTATTGAGTATTCCACAAGAAAATAAATCTCAAGGTTGTTTATGGTGAACTATATATACACTTAGATAATAAATTTGCTTTGAACTCTTGAACTGAAAAATGATAGTCAAACGTGTGCAGATTTTCATGCCTATGCTTTAATATTGGACAATACACATTGTCAATGTATAGTAAATAACAATTCAGTTTCAAGCCTCACAAAAGTCTCTAGCTACCCATGGACCTTTGGTGATGATTAGACCCAGAATTTGGGTCTCATTGTCGACCTGGAACTCTTGTAACACAGGGAAATCCTATCGGTGTTAATTGAAGGATAAGCGGTCCCAGCAATCATCTGCTCTTTTATTTTATGTATTGTTGTTTAGAGATACAGCACGGTAACAGGCCATCTCGGCCCAATGAGCCCACATTGCCCAATTACATCCATGTAACCAATTATCTTACTAAGCATTACATCTTTGAAATATCGTCTTCATCTTTTTCTTGAGCCCTCAGCTCCTGGTGGAGCATAGGCCACCAATGACCTCCTGTCTCCATCGTCTTCTGTAATGAGCCAGTTTCCCGAGGGTGGACCAATTAACTTACTGACCCGTATGTCTTTGAAATGTGGGAAGGATTAAAAGGATTGGAGGAAACCCAAGCAGTCACAAGGAGAATGTATAAAGTCCTCAAAGACACAATGGGATTGAACTCGGGTAATAACATTACACTAATCACTACACTACCATGCTGCTCTAATTTGGGATTACCAAACACAGTATGTTTACATTACTGACATAAAATAGCTGTTTTATATTGTGACAGAAATGCAAATATTTCTTAATTACCAACTGGATTAGTCGTTCAAGCACTAAGTAACATAAGTGATGAGAGTCATTAATATTTAACGCTGTGTGCAAATAGTCTGAACAGTTTGCACTTAATTCATAAATTGTTTGTACGCTCGTCTTCTTAAAACTTGATTTTGAAGGGGGAAAAACAAGATGCAGCAGTAACACAGGAGGTCAGGCAGCTTCTATGGAGAGAAGTGGACAGTCCAGCATCTTGATTTTTGGTCTTGTCTTGATTCCAGCATCCACAGTCTCTTGTGCCTCCAGTGGCTAAAAGAACGGAGAAGAGAGCAGACACTGCTATGGTACTTCACCTTACAATGAGGCTGGAAGGAAGAGCAACAAAGACAGAGAATGTAGGCTGGGATGGGATCGCTCTGTTCATCATCCACTGGTCATTATCTCCCCTGCCATAGTATCTCTTTTTCAAAGCTTAGCACACAGTCAATTTGACAGTATTAATGAAGCACCTTGAGATATTCTGAGGGTGCACAATGATGTGATATTATCAGTTGGCTAAGGAGGCCAGCCATAACTCTGTGAAGCTTGAAGCTGAGGTTGAGAAGCAGGCAGTTGAAGATGCCGAGTGTAAAGGATGGAAAGACAGATAGGCTGGTGACAAAAAGGGAGAAGAGATGAGGAAGCCAGTGATGTTGCAAGGATAAAAAGAGAATATATCCAAAGTTGTGGGTCTGTGGAGTTGAACAGAGTTCAGAGGAGCCAGCAGGCACCTCAACCAGTGTGGATAACTTCAACACTGAACTGATTCCACAACTTGTGGACTCACGTTCAAGGACTCAACAAATTATATTCACAATATCATTTATTTATTATTTTTGTATTTGCGCAGTTTGTAATCTTTTACATATTGAATGTCTGTCAGTTTTTCTGTGTGTGTGGATTTCATTTATCCTACTGTATTTTTTTGTTTTTTATTTAATGAGATACCATGTGGACAAGACCATCCTGCCCTTTGAGCTGCACCACCCAGCGTTCCATCTATTTAATCCTAGCCTAATCAGCAGATCATTTACAATGGCCATTTAACCTACCAACCGGTACATCTTTGGACCGTGGGAGGAAAACAGAACACCCAGAGAAAACTCTCGCAGTCACAGGGAGAGCATACAAACTCCTTACAGGCGCTGGCAGGATTGATCCCGGGTCGCTGGTACTGTGAAGTGTTGTGCTAACCACTACACCACTGTGCTGCCCCACTGTGAATGCCTGCAAGAAGGTGAATCTTGGGGTAACACCTACTGTCAAATACGCAATTGATAGTAAGCTTACTTTGAGTTTTGATCTTGAACTTGAGTTGACTTTATCTTGGACCAGCATAGCTGATAGACAGAAGGAACACTTGCCCAATTGGCAGCGGTCAGATTTTATCTCAGGTTATCGAGCCTAAATTCTCCTGAGTGGTTTATCAGGCAGTAAATTTATCCATGAACTCCAACCTTTTCTCTCATTTCCACCAGCAAAGAAAACTTAGGTAAAGAAAAGCAAATCATAGATGACATCCCTACATGAGATTTTATCTTTCTACAGCAGAATTAATTTGACAAGCAGCCACAGTTAACTGCTTCTACATTGTGCTAATGGTTTGAGTTAACTATACACTGGATACACATGATGTAGTCTATTCTGCATTTTGCCTCACTTTGCACAGTAATATATATTCTTTTTTCTTTAGACTACTATGCATGAATCTCCCTAATACTTAGAGTGGTTACAGAGATGATCACAAGCAGTCGAGTGTAAAGTTTCTTCCTTAGCATAGTAGACAATGAGGTTGACAATTGAATGAATCATAGCAAATTAACACAGCACTTTCCATATTCTGCTGCTATTTATGGACACCATGGATCAGTGTGAGAATTAGCGTCAGACAAACTTGTCAGGAAAGTATTCTACAGAATATATTGGATCTAAAAATATACCTGAACATCAGCAGGAATAAAAATGACAGAGTTGTTATTCCAAGCCGTCACTCCTTAAGAAGCTTCCCCCCCGACCCCCCCAAAAAAACACACAAGAGATTCTGCAGCTGCTGGAAATCCAGAGTAACACACACAATAAAGGCCAGGGGAACTCAGCGGGCCAGGCAGCATCTTTGGAGGGGAATAAACAGGCAATGTTTCAGTCTGCGAACCTTCATCAGGACTGGAAAGGAAGGGAAAGAGGCCAGAATGAGAAGATGGGGGGGAAAGAGGTAAGAGTACCAAGATGGCAGGTGACAGATGAAGCCAGGTGAGGGGGTGGGTGGGGGAGGGGAGTTGAAGTGAGAGGCAGGGAGGTGACAGTTGGAAGAGGTGAAGGGCTGAATTTGATAGGAGAGGAGAGTGGACCATGGAAGAAAGGCAAGGAGAAGGCACACCATAGGGAAGTGATAGGCAGTTGAGGAGAAGGGAAGAGGCAAGAGGGAGCCAGAATAAAGAATAGATAAATAGTGAGTGGAGAGGGGAGAAATTACCAGGTTAGAGATATCGATCTTCATGCCGTCAGATTGGTGGTTACCCAGATGGAATATGAGGTGTTGCTCCTCCACTCTGAGAGCATTTTTATTTCTCCTGGCAGAAGTCAACGGGAGAATATGATCATCGGGACCCAATGTATTTCCCAATCTGACCTTTTACCTCTTCACACTGGCACATTACAGCCCATGGGTCCCTTTCTCCTTTGAACCACTCTCCTCTTCTATCAGATTCTTTCCTCTCCAGCCCCTGACCTTTCCCACCCACTTGGCTTCACCTATCACCTTCCAGCTAGCCTCCTTCCGCTCCCACCACCTTTCAATTCTGGCTTCTTCTTCCTTCTTTCCCATCCTGAAGAAAGGCCACAGCCCGAAACGTCGACTGTCTATTCATTTCCATAAATGCTACCTGACCTGCTGAGATCCCCCAGCATTTTGTGTCTGATGAATTAGATTTCCAACATCTGCAGAGTTTCTAATGTTTGTGAAGTCTGCAAGATCTTCTTCTGATTTCTTCCTTACATGTCATTTCACAAGGATTATATGTTGGTCACCCAATCTGCCCTGCCAATTCTGCACCATAACCCAAAGCCACAGCTACCCTTACAGGCTTCTGTTTTGTGGTATTAAAATAATATGTGAAGGGACAAAATAACAAGAGGCACAATAATTTTTTAACAGTTTCATTTTAACAAAAGAGAGCCATGGCATGATAGTTACATTAGTCATCTAACATTTCAGAGACCGGGCAATTAATCAAGAGAAATGAACTGAAATCCCATAATGGCATTTTGTGAACTTTAATGCAGCTATGAAAATGTCTGGATTGAAAGGCTGGTTTAATAATGGACGCAGAATGACGGAGATTTATGGCACAAAAGGATGCCATTCATTTGCTCATGCCCATGCTTGCGAAAAAGGAGGGATTTAGAGACTAATCCCACCTGGTGGTCTTGTTGCACAGCCCTGCAGCCTTCAAGTGCTTCTGTCGTAATTTTTAAAGACGGTGCAGGCTTCTACTCCCATCACTCCTTTGCTCAGTTTTCGATCCCCGATATTCGACTTATAGAATATAGAACAGTGGGGTGCAGTGTTGGTCCAATGGCCCACGATGTTGTACGGATCCTTTAATCTAGTCCACAGCCAATCAAACCCTTCCTTTCTACATAACCCATAGCCCCCCCACCCCCGCCACTTTACATACATCCTGGTGCCTGTCTCAGAGTCTCTTAACTTAATCTATTGTATTAGACTCTGCCACCACCCCTGGCAATGCATTCCAGGCACATACCGTTCCTCCGTCCCTGAATTTACAGCCAATCACATTAAAAGTTTGCACTCTGGTGTTAGCCAGTGCTGCCCTGGGGAGAAAGGTGAGGTCTGAACTCTCTATCCTTAGCTCTCGTACATTTGTGCATCTCTTCCAAGTCTCCTCTCATCCTCCTTCACACCAAAGGAAAAAGGCTTAGCTTACTCAACCTTTCAAGTGGGGAAGTTGAGTGAAAAAGGTTTTTTATCAGCCGCCTTCTAAGCCAGGGTTTCCCCACCCGTGGTCCTCAGACATCTTGCTTAGTGGTGTTGGTCCATGGCATAAGAAAGGTTGGGAACTCCAATTCTAAGCCAGGGTTTCCCCACCCGTGGTCCTCAGACATCTTGCTTAGTGGTGTTGGTCCATGGCATAAGAAAGGTTGGGAACTCCAATTCTAAGCCAGGGTTTCCCCACCCATGGTCCTCAGACATCTTGCTTAGTGGTGTTGGTCCATGGCATAAGAAAGGTTGGGAACTCCAATTCTAAGCCAGGGTTTCTCCACCCATGGTCCTCAGACATCTTGCTTAGTGGTGTTGGTCCATGGCATAAGAAAGGTTGGGAACTCCAATTCTGCTTTCCATTAGAATTTCAAACAGTGCTCCCAGTAAAAGGAAATTTACACCCTGTGCTAATTTTATGTCCTGTATCTCTGTTAAGCCTCCTTTCGGAGTTCCAAATGAAATGACCCTCAACCTGAATGTTCCCACTCATAAGAACGTAAGAAGTAGAAGCAGGAGTCAGCCATCTGGCCCATCGATTCTGCTCCGCCATTCAATGAGATCATGGCTGATCTGGCCATGGACTGCTCTCAACCTACTTGACTTTTCCCCTTAACCCTTAATTCTCCTGCTATGCCAAAATCTATCCAACCTTGTCTTAAATATATTTACTGAGGTAGCTTCCACTGCTTCACTGGGCAGAGAATTCCACAGATTCACCACTCTCTGGGAAAAGCAGTTCCTCCTCATCTCCATCCTAAATCTACTCCCCCGAAGCTTGAGATTATGTCCCCTAGTTCTAGTCTCACCTACCAGTGGAAACAACTTTGCTGCCTCTATCTTATCCATCCCTTTCATGGTTTTATGTGTTTCTATAAGGTCTCTCTCTCATTCTTCTGAATTACAACGACTCCAGTCCCAGTCGGCTCAATCTCTCAATCTTAGTCCAACCCCCTCATCTCTTGAATCAACCTGGTGAACCTCCTCTGCACCACCTCCAAAGACAGTATATCCCTCCTCAAGTAAGGAGACAGACTGCACACAGTACTCCAAGTGTGGCCTCCCCAGTTCCCTGTACAGTTGCAGCATAACCTCCCGGCTCTTAGATTCAATCCCCCTAGCAATGAAGGCCAGCATTCCGCTATTATGTATACCCCAACTTTGGCAATGTTGACATCCATCTTCCTCACATGGTTCCTGTAGTGTGGTGAGCCAAACTCTACACAGTACTGTGGTTGTGAGCTAACCAGTACATTACAAAAAGGCAGGCATGACCTCCCTATTCTTGCATTCAAACTCTCACCAACTAAGGCAGAAATCCTGCTACTTTTTTCCACCCACTTTGCTTTTAAGCATCTGGTGCATATATAATGTCAAGATCTATCTGTTCCAGTGCCCTTTATCCACTTACAGTATTTGCATTCCCTCCCCAAATGGATCACTTCACATCTTTCTAGATTTTGTCCCACTGAGCCAAAAGATTGTACCCATTGATAATTTCCCCTGTCTACAAGTTTCTTCCTAAGTACTGACCCTGAAGCCAATTTTGATATCATTGCTATCTTGAAACTTCCCTACTCTGGCACGTGTTTCTAAGGCTGAATATCATGAAAAGAGCAGCTCAGCACATTACAGAAACCTCCATGGACTCTGCTTATGTGTCTCATTACCTAAGTAAAACAGCCAGCACAATCAAAGGCCTCACACATCCTGGGCATTCTCTCTTCTTCCTCACCTCCCATTACGCAGAAGGTACAAAAGCCTGAAAGTAATTATCAGTCCTGCCAGAGGGTCTCGGCCCAAAACATCAACTGTACTCTTTTCCATTAATTCTGCCTTCCCTGCTGAGTGGCTTCAGCAGTTTGTCTGTGTTGCTTGGATTTCCAGCACCTGTAGATTTTCTCTTGTTTGTGATTGAAAGTACATATCAACGGGTTCAAGGGCTGCTTCTATCCCACAGTCAATATGACTAATGAATGGTCCCCTAGTACAATAAACTGGACTCTTGACCTTACAATCTATCAGTATCTCAGAGGGGTTAAAAATGTATAAATGACACTGCTTTCCTTATTTGTTTGTGCATCTTCCTGCCTGTGATTGAAGGAGAGCTGTGACTACCTCTAAATATTCAGTTTAACCTTTTATAAGAAAAACCATTTATTCTGTGGAAGAATCGTGCCAGTCAGGATTTAGATCTCTAAATATTGATGTCATCTGGGCAAATTGAAGTACGGTGTTGGGTCACAATACCCCATACCAGAAATTGCTTCAATTTTATAACTACATCCATTTTACACCATGGTACATTGAGACATTGGAGCAGAATATGACCTTTCAGCTGACTGAGTCAGCTCCACCGTTCAATCATGGCTGACTTATTATTCCTCTCAACCCTATTCTCCTGCCTCTTCCCCATAACCTTTGACACCCTTGCTAATCAGGAACCTATCAACCTCTGCTTTAAATATGCCCAATGATTTGACCTCCTTAACCATCTGTAACAATGAATTCCATAGATTCACCACCCTCTGGCTGAAGAAATTTCCTCTTCATCTCTGTTTTAAAGGAACATCCCTCTATTCTGAGGCTGTGCCCTCTGGTCCTTTACTCCCCCACTGTAGGACACAGTCCCTATGTCCACTCTTTCTAGATCTTTCAATATTTGATAGATTCTCCCCCCTCCATTCTGCACTCCTGTGAGTACAGGCTCAGAGCCATCAAATGCTCCTCGAATGTTAACCCTTTCATTGCTGGGATCATTCTCTACAACACATAACCATTGCAGACATATGAATGAAATTCATTAATGCCAGGTTACCATGATCTTCTCCATAATGTTGTTGTTTTTTTTTGCTTGAGATCCACAAATTGATTTCCTGGGCAGAATGTTTGTTCATCTTTTACCTTTTTGCTTTGGCTAACTTCATCCTCAGGACTTTGCTGCAGGCGCTGAGATGACTTTTGAATTTCCCCTTGTCTGAAGGGCCTGAAGATTGAAATATCCACGTGTGGTGCTTGAGAATGGCTGTTCACTCTTGTGACAATTTTCATTAAGCCCTGCAGGAAAGTGCTCATCAACACCCGCACTCATTTTGTTTAAAGGCCAGAGCGCTGTAGCTCTAAATGTCAGTTGCATCGGAGTATGTGATGGTTGAGTGGAAGTGTTTGATTGGACTAGACAGATGTCAGAATCCCTTTGCTGTGTGACAGGAACCATTAGCTGGAACTTCAAACTGGTTATTAGGAGAGGAAAAATATATTCCCAGCCATATATCATACCCACCACGGCTGTACGTTTGTGGTTTTAGAGTCAGGGGAGACTCAATGAATGTGCAAAATTCTAGCAGGGCTAATAGGCTGGCTGCTGGGAGGATGTCCTCCCTGACTGTATCCAGAAACCTTAGGTTCATTGTCTCATGGAAACAAGATGAGACTTTCAAGATAAAGATGAGGAAATATTTATTGATCTAATGGTGAGGCTGAGGAATATTTAACCACAGAAGGCCAAATCGCTGAATATACCTAAGAATTAAATATGTTTTGTGTTCAATGCTAGTTACCTGGTCAAGCTTTCATTGGTCGGAGCATTGAATATAATGGTCAAGTATTCATGTTGCAGTTGGATAAAACTTTGCTTAGGCCACACTTGGAGTATTATGTGAAGTTCTGGTTGCCCCATTGCAGAGAAGGTTGGGGGATTGCAAAGGCTTGGCTGGATTAGAGGGTGTGTACTACAGTGGTGTTAGAAAGTTTGTGAGCCCTGCAGGATTTTCTCTATTTCTGCATAAATATGACGTAAAATGTGAACAGATCTTCATGGAAGTCCTAAAACTAGGTAAAGAGAACCCAATTAAATAAATAACATGAAAAAAAAACATTATACTTGTTCTTTTATTTATTGAGAAAAATGATCCAATATTACATGTACTTGTTGGAAAAAATATGTGAACCTTTGCTTTCAGTAACTGGTGTGACCCCCTTGTACAACAGTAACTTCAACCAAACATTTCCAGTAACTGTTGATCGGTTCTGCACATTGGCTTGGAGGGATTTTAAGCCATTCCTCCTTACAAAACTGCTTCAACTCTAGGATTTTGGTGGCCTTCCTTGCATGAACTGCTTGCTTCAGGTCCTTCCACAACATTTCTATAGGATTAAGGTCAGGACTTTGAATCGACCATTCCAAAACACAAATTTTCTTCCTTTTGAACCATTCTGTTGATTCACTCTTGTGTTGTAGCTTATTGTCTCATTGCATCATCCAACTTCTATTAAGCTTCAGGTGATGGACTGCTGACATACCCTGACAAAATGCCTTGATACAGTTTTGAATTCATTGTTCCCTCAATGATTGTAAGCTGTCCAGGCCCTGACATAGCAAAGCAGCCCCGAACCATGATGTTCCTTCCACCATGGCAGAATATAGTATTAATGGTAAGACTCTTAGCAGTGTGGAGGATCAGAGGGATCTTGGGATCCGAGTCCATAGGATGCTCATACAGTGTACTGGCTTTCATCAATCATGGAATTGAATTTAGGAGCCGAGAGGTAATGTTGTAGCTATATAGGACCCTGGTCAGACCCCACTTGGAGTACTGTGCTCAGTTTGGTCGCCTCACTACAGGAAGGATGTGGAAGCCAAGAAAGGGTGCAGAGGAGACTTACAAGGATGTTGCCTGGGTTGGGAGCATGCCTTATGAAAATAGTTGAGTGATCTCGGCCTTTTCTCCTTGGAGCGACGGAAGATGAGAGATGACCTGATAGAGGTGTATAAGATGATGAGAGGAATTGATCGTGTGGATAGTCAGAGGCTTTTTCCCAGGGCTGAAATGGTTGCCACAAGAGGACACAGGTTTAAGGTGCTGGGGAGTGGATACAGAGGAGATGTCAGGGGTAAGTTTTTTACGCAGAGAGTGGTGAGTGCGTGGAATGGGCTGCTGGCAACGGTGGTGGAGGCAGATACGATAGGGTCTTTTAAGGACTTTTGGATAGGTACATGGAGCTTAGTAAAATAGAGGGCTAGAGGTAAGCCTAGTAATTTCTAAGGTAGGGACATGTTCAGCACAACTTTGTGGGCGGAAGGGCCTGTATTGTGCTGTAGGTTTTCTATGTTTCTATGTTTGACAGCTGGAATGAGGTTTTGGTATTGGTGCGCAGTGTCCTTTTTCCTCCAAACATTGCAATGAGCATTTCGGCCAAGAACTTTAACTTTTTTCTCATCTGTCCACAGAATATTGTCCCAGAAACATTGTAGAACACCCAGGTCATCTTTTGCAATGTTTTTTTTGGTTGGTAGTGGTTTCCTCCACAGTGACCTTCCATGCACACCATTCTTGTTCAGTGTTTTTCTTATAGCGAACACGTGAACAGAGGCATTAGAAAGTTCTAGAGGTTTCTGCAGGTCTTCTGCTGTTACCCTTGAGCTCCTTTTCACCTCCTTCAGCATTGCACATTGTGTTCTTGGTGTGATCTTTGCAGGATGCCCACTTCTAGGGAGAATAGCAACAGCACTGAGTTTCCTCCATTTGTAGACAATTTCTCTTTCTGCGGTGTGATGAACACTCAGGCCTTTAGAAATGTGTTTCCAGCTTCATACATCTCTACATTTCTCCTTCCAAGGTCCTCTGAAAGTTGTTTTGATAGAGACATGGTGCACATAAACAGATCTTTCTTGAGAAGAGCAGGCTCTGTCAGTAACATGACTTTGTGTGTCCTTTTTATAGGGCAGGGCACCTCCAATCTCACCTCATTGATTGGAAGACCTGACTCCAAATAGCTTTTGTCTTAGGCGTTACCCCCAGAGGTTCACATACTTTTTCAACAGATACGTGCATATTGGATCATTTTTCTCAATCAATAAATAAATAAACAAGTATAATGTTTTTATGTTATTTATTTAATTGGGTTCTCTTTATCTAGTTTTAGGGCTCATGTGAAGATCTAATCACATTTTAGGTCATATTTATGCAGAAATAGAGAAAATTCTACAGTTCATAAACTTTCTAGCACTGTTGTTTTCTCAGAGGAGGCCTGATAAAAGTTCATGTAATTATGAGACAGTCAGAATCTTTTGCCCAGGGTAGAAATGTCAAAAACCAGGGGAAATGGATTTATGATGAGGTTGGGGGGGAGGGGTACACATTTAAGGGAGATGCATGGGAGGAAGATTTTGCACAGAGAATGGTAGGACCCTGGAATGGCTGCTGGTGGTAATAGTGGAGGTAGGTATGTTGCGCTGCAGACCTCTGTTCAAACTACGTTAAGGTTCAAGATTCAAGTACATTTATTAACAAAGAATGTATAAATTATACAACCTTGAGATTTGCTTGCTCACATGTATCCCCAAAGCAAGAAACCTGAAAGAAGCCAATTTAAAGAAAAACAAGAAATAAAAATAAAAGTCTAATACTCGCATCAAGAGAAAAAAGAACAATACAAGTCATGCAAACAATTGAAATGAACAACAGCATTCTGAACCAAAAATAAGTCCTCAGATCTGGATACCGGAGCAGCCGGGAGCAGGCCCAAAGCCTCGCTAATCAGTTCATCATATTAGTGGGCACCGATCACAGCAGCTAGGGCAGTCTTCATACTGGCATGGAGATGACCATCGTGGAGAATGAGTGAAAACAGCTCTCATGTTGACTGACACCCTGCCCTCTCAGTCTATCTGAGCCAGCGTTTAAATTGACCCAACAATGGAACAACACCCTGGAGAGAGAAGTGAACATCACAGAGAGCGAAATCTGCTCTCGCCTGCGATCAAATTGTCTAAACAGCGTGTTGTACCTCACACTAGAACCCAGGCACCGCTGTTGTGAAAGGCCCTGGGCGTAGACGATGCTACCCAGCAACTTGCTCCAGACCCTTATTTTGTGGCCCAGCCTGAAGTTCTTTAAATCAGCTTGGCGCCCAGCGCAATCCAACCTTGCACCCGGGTCAGTTGTTCGAGCATCAAAATTGTATCTCCTCTGGCTGGGTCCCAACTTCTCCTTATGGTGTCCAGAGTGATCCAACTTCATTCCCAAGCTAGCTGTATGGGCATCGGAACTCCATCTGCAGCAACTCATCTCCCGAACTCACCTCGCCATCGCTCACCCTTTCACTGTTTGCGGTGATAATTTAACACAACTTACCTCAGAAAAGGAATTTTTAGTGATGCTTTTAGTTGGAATTCTTAGCCTTTTGACTACCAGGGAGCAGTCTCACACATTTGGTAGTGCCATCTTAACTCAAAGTCAGCATTTGTACTGTGAAAACAGGAACAAGCACATAAGCAGTGAAGCTGTTGACGTTTAGCGAACACTTCATTACCAAAATATTCCCTAGTACTCCTATTTTATTCTCTTCACAATACCATCACTCCCATTGGATTCTACCAGCGGCTTTGGCACATGGGAGGAAACTGAAACACCCAAGGGAAACCCAGATAATCACAAGGATAACATAAACCCTCCCCTCAGACAACAACAGACATGATGGCAGGATACTTGGTAGTGTGGAGGAGCAGAGGGATCTGGGGGTACATGTCCACAGATCCCTGAAAGTTGTCTCACAGGTAGATAGGGTAGTTAAGAAACCTTATGGGGTGTTAGCTTTCATAAATCGAGGGATAGAGTTTAAGAGACGCGATGTAATGATGCAGCTCTATAAAACTCTAGTTAGGCCACACTTGGAGAACTGTGTCCAGTTCTGGTCGCCTCACTATAGGAAGGATGTGGAAGCATTGGAAAGGGTACAGAGGAGATTTACCAGGATGCTGCCTGGTTTAGGGAGTATGGATTATGATCAGAGATTAAGGGAGCTAGGGCTTTACTCTTTGGAGAGAAGAAGGACTAGTGGAGACATGATAGAGGTATACAAGATATTAAGAGGAATAGACAGAGTGGACAGCCAGCGCCTCTTCCCCAGGGCACCACTGCTCAGTACAAGAGGACATGGCTTTAAGGTAAGGGGAGGGAAGTTCAAGGGGGATATTAGAGGAAGGTTTTTCACTCAGAGTGTGGTTGGTGTGTGGAATGCACTGCCTGAGTCAGTGATGGAGGCAGGTACACTAGTGAAATTTAAGAGACTACCAGACAGGTATATGGAGGAATTTAAGGTGGGGGGGTTATATGGGAGGCAGGGTTTGAGGGTCAGCACAACATTGTGGGCTTAATGGCCTGTAATGTGCTGCATTATTCTATGTTCTATGTTTTCTGTTCTATTAGGGTGAAACTGCTATGCAGCACTCCTTTGCTTGTCAAACAATCTTACTAACTATCTCAATAATATCCAAAAACTCTGCTTCACGGCTTTTTGGGGAAGGGACTTCCAAAAACTCATGGCTCTTGAAGAGAAGGAGTTTTTGTCTCAGTTGTCTCTCAAATGGACAAGACCTTCGTTATCCACACTGATCCCCCACTCCCACATCCCCGTTCCCAGTTATTTTCACTGGCTGTGCTTACAAGCTTGTCTCACCACTTGGAATAAATCAACATGTCCACAAGGGAACTGTATGGACACTTGAGGGAAAAAATATATAAGCTGCAGGACATAAGGGAAGAGGAAGGAATAAGTTTTATTAGATTTCTGTACACGGATTTCTGCCAGCATGGACTCAGTGAACAAAATGGCCACCTCTATGCTATTACTGCTTTGGGATTTTTTGAGCTACCTCAACCCTGGACCTTGTACCTCATAAGAAAACAATGGAATGACTGGATTTCCATGCTAATTGGACTGATACAGACCCAACTGCTGGAGATGTTGGACATGCTCTTGTTCACTTATTCTCATTCTAGGAGGATGCTCAACAAGGGCCTGGTCTTTGTGCTGATGACTCTAGAATCAGGTATCTTTGTTCACCAAATGAGAACAGCAGAGACAAAGCCAGGGTACTCTGCATGGTTGGTGTCCGCGTGGGTCAACTGAGCAGATGATCAGGGTAATGGTCAGGAAGAGGAGCTTAGGTGTGGGCTGATGGGTTTGGAGACAGAATCAGAAGTCAGAGAAGGGTTGAGGGGCAGGAAAGCAGGGAAAAGATTGTTGAGATCAAGAGGACGTTAACAACCAAAGGGAAGGTTGAAGTGATTTTGAAAGGATACATTGAAAAAAGAGCCCCAGCTTCTTGATCTTAAGTTGGGGTTGAGAGTAAGCTGCACGGTTACTTTACCCTAAGTTGAGAGCTATTGGAGCTTCTAATGTTTTATCAGGTAGAGAACAATGCATCTGACGGTGGCATCTGAATCCATGACACAGTGGCATAGCTATTGCATGACGTTGTTAAGGTGCCAGAAACCAGGAACAATTGCCATTGCTGTCTGTAAGAAGTTTGTACATTCTCCCCACATCCATGTGGGCTTCCAGCCACGTTCCAAAGGATTAGTAGGTTAAATGCTCACATGGGTGTTATTTAGAAGAGGGCTCATTGGGCCAGATGGGCTTGTTACCATGTTGTATCGCTAAATAAATCAATTAATAATAAATGGTAATAGGTTAACAAACTGCCTCGGCATTGGAAAAATCCATGTGCTGTTCAGTCTTTCTGCCTTGCCTGCTCTAATTTTTTCCTTCTGATTTTTTTCTGTCTCATCCCATCATAAGTTTCTTTTTATGTAACTGTGACATTGTTGATACCTTAGGCACTCTTTTATCTTCATCTTATCACAACGTTGTTCTCTTTTGCACATCCACCCTTCTCCCTTACATCCACGCAGTCCCACCACTTTTCTCTGCTTGGTGCCCAGTGCCTTTGAGATGAAGGCACAGCAGGAAATAATAAGCTAGCCATAAGTTCAGAGACTATTCATCAAGGAAACTGTTTCTATTCCCTCCATGTCAACTGCCTCGGACAGTTTTTCATCACCTGGGAGCTACTGTTACCCTACAAATTGAGCTTTGATCCATCTCACATAACATGTGAAAACAGGACAACTCCTTTCAAGAGTCATAAAGTTATACCATGCACAGCAACGTACTTTCCCCATATCAATTGAAACTGTGATGAATTTGTGTTGCGTTTCACAACCTATGCAATGCAGTGGCATTGCACTGTTCACCAATGATGAAGTTCATTTCCGAACGAGTTCACTACAGTCGTCTCGTGTAATTTTAACTATGCAAACCTAAAGACAGTCCTGCCTAAGTTCCACCAGCGTGTTGATTTTGCTACCAGAGGTGAAAATACACAGGGGTTGGTTTATGCTAACACACCATGTGCAAATAAATCAGTTCCCAGGTCCCAAGTTGGGCTCACAGATCACTTACCTGTAATGTTAATCGCAGCATTCAAAAAAGTGGTCAAATGGGCCAAACCAGTTGTAAAGGTGGTGAAAACCTAGCCTGAGGGGGCAACCTCAGCATTGCAGGACTGCCTCGAAAATATGAACTGGGGAACGTTCGGGGAGGCTGCTACCCAGAGCAACCATGTTAACATTGAGGAATATGTGGATTCTGTGACCAGCTACATAGAGAAATGTCCTGAGGACTTTACCATCATGAACCACATCCGAGTGAGGGACAATTGGAAACCATCATTTACTGCAGAGGTCCACGCAGAGCTGAGGAACTGATCCTGCCTTTAGGTCGGGGAACGTGACAGTTGTCAGGGAAGCAAGCATTCTGCTTTCCCACTCCTTCAGGGAGACAAAATGGGAGCATTCTCAGAGTGTATACAGCTACTTCTGCGATACCCATGACATAAGGCACATGTGGCAGGGAAATCAAAGGATTACAGACTACAAGCCTACCCTGCGTGTCAGTGACCAGTGTATCTCACTCCCCAACAGGCTGAATGTCTTTTACGCCTGGTTTGATGCACGGAACAATATACTGGGGAGGAAGACATCCCTCCCTCCAAGGGAGCAGGCACTTCGTCTGGCTGAAGCTTAGGTGAAGAAGACCCTGCCCAGAGCCAAGCCATGCAAAACCGCAGGACTTGATGATATGCCAGGAAAACTGAGCAGCCTAGCTAACTGAAGTGCTGACAGATATATTCAACATCTCACTGGAACAACCCGAAACTCAAACATGCTATCAGCAAGGCACCCTGCTTCTACAGAAATCCACTAAATGAAATACCCTACAGCATTAGCAGTAAAATTCTTAAACAGAGCGTTACGCAAGTACACAAAATAAACTGATTCTCCTTTGTCTATCCTGCTTGTTACCTCTTCAAAGAATTCCAACAGATTTGTCAAGCAAGATTTTCCATTGAGGAAACCCTGCTGACTACAGCCTGTTTTATTATGTGCCTCCAAGTACTCTGAAACTTCATCCTGATAATTGACTCCAACATCTTCCCAACCACCAAGATCAGACTAATTGGCCTATAGTTCCCTTTCTTCTGCCTCTCTCCCTTCATGAAGAGTGGAGTGACAGTTGCAATTCTCCAGTCTTCTGGAATCATTTCAGACTCCAGTGATTCTTGAAAGATCATTACTAATGCCTCCACATTCTCCTCAGCCACCTCGTTCAGAACCCTGCGGGTAAGTCCAGGTGACTTATCTACTTTCAACACCTTCGTGAAGTTCATGACCCCTGACACCTGCAACTTCCACCACACTGCGAGAGTATTCCACAGTGTCTTCCATGCAAAATACTTAATCAGTTCATCTGCCATTTCCTTATTCCCCATTACTATGTCTCCAGCATCATTTTCCAGAGGTCTGATATCCACTGTCGGCTCTCCTTCATACTTTACATACCTGAAGAAACCTAAAGTATTCTCTTTAATATTGTTGGCTAGCTTACTTTCACATTTCATCTTTACCTTCTGAATGACTACTTTAGTTGCCATCTGATGGTTCTTAAAAGCTTCCAAATCTTCGAACTTTCCACAAATCTTTTCTTTATTTTACGCCCTCTCTTTGGCTTTTTATGTTGGCTTTGACCTCTTGTTAGCCAGGGTTGTGCCATCTTGCCTTTAGAATACATCTTCCTCTTTGGGATGTATATATATCCTGTGCCTTTCGAATTGCTTCCAGAAATTCCAGCCATTGTTGCTCTGCCATCAATTCTGGTTCATTGCACAACACCCAATCCAGAACAGCAGATCCCCGACTGGGTTCAGCCACGAGCTGCTCTAAAGGCACCTTAGAAATGCACCCTCTTGGAATCCAGCACAAACCCGATTATCCCAATCTACATGCATTTTGAAAAACCCCATGACTATTGTAATATTGCTCCTTTGGCATGCATTTTCTATCTCCTGTTGTAATTTGTAGACCACATTCGTATTACTCTTTGGGAGTCTACATATAATTCCCATAAGAGTCTTCTTCCTCTTTAGTTCATTGCTTTATCAACAATGGTTCAGCACCTTCCGACCCTATGTCATCACTTTCCAAAGATTTGCTTTTATTTTTTACCAACAGAGCATATCTGCTGTCTCTCCTTCCTGCCCGTCCTTGCGATACAATATGTATCCTCGGGCATTAAGCTCCCAGCTGTAATCTTCTTTCAGCCATGATTCAGTGATGCCTACAACTTCATACATGCCAGTCTCACTGTGTTACAAGTTCCTCTGTATACTGTGCACATTCAGATTTAACTCCCTCAATCCTGTATTCACCCTTTTCAAACAACAACACACACAAAATGCTGGTGGAACACAGCAGGCCAGGCAGCATCTATAGGGAGAAGTGCTATAGAAGTTTCGGGCCGAGACCCTTCGTCAGGACTAACCGAAAGGAAAGATAGTAAGAGATTTGAAAGTAGTGGGGGGAGGGGGAAATGCAAAATGATAGGAGAAGACCGGAGGGGGAGGGGTGAAGCAAAGAGCTGGAAACGTGATTGGCGAAAGTGATACAGAGCTGGAGAAGGGAAAGGATCATGGGACAGGAAGCCTCGGGAGAAAGAAAGGGGTGGGGGGAACACCAGAGGGAGATGGAGAACAGGCAAACAACTAAATATGTCAGGGATGGGGTAAGAAGGGGATAAGGGGCATTAACAGAAGTTAGAGCAGTCAATGTTCATGCCATCAGGTTGGAGGCTACCCAGCTGGTATATAAGGTGTTGTTCCTCCAACATGAGTTTGGATTCATTTTGACAATAGAGGAGGCCATGGATAGACATATCAGAATGGGAATGGGACGTGGAATTAAAATGTGTGGCCACTGGGAGATCCTGCTTTCTCTGGTGGACCGAGCGTAGGTGTTCAGCAAAATGGTCTCCCAGTCTGCGTCGGGTCTCGTCAATATATAAAAGGCCACACCGGGAGCACCGGACGCAGTATATCACACCAGCCGACTCACAGGTGAAGTGTCGCCTCACCTGGAAGGACTGTCTGGGGCCCTGAATGGTGGTGAGGGAGGAAGTGTAAGGGCAGGTGTAGCACTTGTTCCATTTACAAGGATAAGTGCCAGGAGGGAGATCAGTGTGAAGGGATGGGGGGGGGGGGAACGAGTGGACACGGGAGTGGACAGGGAGCGATCCCTGCGAAAAGCAGAAAGAGTGGGGGAGGGAAAAATGTGCTTGGTAGTGGGATCCCGTTGGAGGTGGCGGAAGTTACGGAGAATTATACATTGGACCTGGAGGCTAGTGGGGTGGTAGGTAAGGACAAGGGGAACCCTATCCCGAGTGGGGTAGCAGGTGGATGGGGTGAGGGCAAATATGCAGGAAATGGGAGAGATGCGTTTGAGAGCAGAGTTGATGGTGGACGAAGGGAAGCCCCTTTGTTTGAAAAAGGAAGACATCTCCTTCGTCCTGGAATGAAAAGCCTCATCCTGAGAGCAGATGCAGTGGAGACAGAGGAATTGTGAGAAGGGGATAGCATTTTTGCAAGAGACAGGGTGGGAAGAGGAATAGTCCAGGTAGCTGTGAGAGTCTGTAGGCTTATAGTAGATATCAGTAGATAGGCCGTCTCCAGAGATGGAGACAGAAAGATCAAGAAAGGGAAGGGAGGTGTTGGAAATGGACCAGGTAAATTTGAGGGCAGGGTGAAATGTTAATGAAGTCAACGAGCTCAGCATGCGTGCAGGAGGCAGCGCCAATGCAGTCGTCGATGTAGCGAAGGAAAAGAGGGGATGGATACCCGTATAGGCTTGGAACATGGACTGTTCCACAAAGCCAACAAAAAGGTAGGCATAACTGGGACCCATACGGGTGCCCATGGCTACACCCTTGGTTTGGAGGAAGTGGGAGGAGCCAAAGGAGAAATTATTGAGAGTAAGACGGAGGAGAGTGGTGGTGGAGGGGAATTGGTTAAGTCTGTAATCCAAAAAAAGAGCTTCGAGACCATCTCAGTGGGGGATGGAGGTATATTGGGACTGGACGCCCATGGTGAAAATAAGACGGTGGGGGCCAGGGAACTTAAAATCATTCAAAGCATGAGAAGTTTCACAAACATAGGTGGGAAGAGATTGAACAAGGGTGGATAAGACAGTGTCAAAATATGCAGACATGAGTGAGTTCAGTGGGGCAGGAGCAAGCTGAGACAATGGGTCTACCTGGATGGACAGGTTTGTGGATCTTCGGTAGGAGGTAGAAACGGGAAGTACGGGGTGTGGGAACTATGAGGTTGGTTGCAGTGGATGGGAGATCCCCAGAGCTGATAAGGTTGGTGATGGTATAGGAGACAATGGCCTGGTGCTCCTTAGTGGGGTCATGATCAAGGGGTAAATAAGAGGAGGTATCAGAGAGTTGTCGCTGTGCCTCGGCCAGGTAGAGGTCAGTATGCCAGACAACAACAGCAGCAGGTTTTATAGTGAGGTTGGGATTGGTGCGGAGAGAGCGGAGAGCAGAGCGTTCGGAAGGAGTGAGGTTGGAATTGGAACGAGGTGTGGTGAAGTCAAGATGGTTGATGTCCCGTCGGCAATTAGCAATAAAGAGATCCAGAGCGGGGTGTCCATGAAGAGGAGGAGGGTTGAAGATAGAAGAAGGAGTCATCGGTGGGGGTAGGAGAATCCTTGTCAAAGAAGTAAGCTCGGAGATGGAGCCAGCAGAAGAAGAGTTTAGTGTCATGGCGTACGTGGAACTCGATGAGGTGTGGGCGAAGGGGGACAAAGCTGAGGCCCTTACTGAGGACAGAGCATTTGGCCTCGGAAAGTTGAAGGTCGGAGGGAATGGTAAAGACCCGGCATGGCACGAGGAATATAAAGAATGTAAAAGGAATCTTAAGAAAGAGATTAGAAAAGCTAAAAGAAGATACGATGTTGGTTTGGCAAATAAGGTGAAAGTAAATCCGAAAGGTTTCTACAGTTATATTAAAAGCAAGAGGATAGTAAGGGATAAAATTGGCCCCTTAGAGAATCAGAGTGGTCAGCTATGTGTGGAGCCGAGGGAGATGGGGAGATTTTGAACGATTTCTTCTCTTCGGTATTCACTAAGGAGAAGGATATTGAATTGTGTAAGGTGTGGGAAACAAGTAAGGAAGTTATGGAACCTATGACAATTAAAGAGGTGGAAGTACTGGCGCTTTTAAGAAATTTAAAAGTGGATAAATCTCCGGGTCCTGATAGGATATTCCCCAGGACCTTGAGGGAAGTTTGTGTAGAGATAGCAGGAGCTCTGACGGAGATCTTTAAGATGTCATTAGAAACGGGAATTGTGCCGGAGGATTGGCGTATTGCTCATGTGGTTCCATTGTTTAAAAAGGGTTCTAGAAGTAAGCCTAGCAATTATAGACCTGTCAGTTTGACATCAGTGGTGGGTAAATTAATGGAAAGTATTCTTAGAGATAGTATTAATAATTATCTGGATAGACAGGATCTGATTAGGAGTAGCCAGCATGGATTTGTGCGTGGAAGGTCATGTTTGACAAACCTTATTGAATATTTTGAAGAAGTTATGAGGAATGTTGACGAGGGTAAGGTAGTGGATGTAGTCTATATGGACTTCAGCAAAGCCTTTGACAAAGTTCCACATGGAAGGTTAGTTAAGAAGGTTCAGTCGTTAGGTATTAATGCTGGAGTAATAAAATGGATTCAACAGTGGCTAGATGGGAGATGCCAGAGAGTAGTGGTGGATAATTGTTTATCGGGATGGAGGCCGGTGACTAGCGGGGTGCCTCAGGGATCTGTTTTGGGCCCAATGTTGTTTGTAATATACATAAATGATCTGGATGATGGGGTGGTAAATTGGATTAGTAAGTATGCCGATGATACTAAGGTAGGAGGTGTTGTGGATAATGAGGTGGGTTTTCAAAACTTGCAGGGAGATTTATGCCGGTTAGAAGAATGGGCTGAACGTTGGCAGATGGAGTTTAATGCTGAGAAGTGCGAGGTTCTACATTTTGGCAGGAATAATCCAAATAGAACATACAGGGTAAATGGTAGGGCATTGAGGAATGCAGTGGAACAGAGAGATCTAGGAATAACAGTGCATAGTTCCCTGAAGGTGGAGTCTCATGTAGATAGGGTGGTGAAGAAGGCTTTTGGAACGCTGGCCTTTATAAATTAGAGCATTGAGTACAGAAGTTGGGATGTAATGTTAAAATTGTACAAGGCATTGGTAAGGCCAAATTTAGAATATTGTGTGCAGTTCTGGTCACCGAATTATAGGAAAGATATCAATAAATTAGAGAGAGTGCAGAGACGATTTACTAGGATGTTACCTGGGTTTCAGCACTTAAGTTACAGGGAAACGTTGAACAAGTTAGATCTCTATTCCTTGGAGTGTAGAATGTTGAGGGGGGATTTGATCGAGGTATTTAAAATTTTGAGAGGGATAGATAGAGTTGACGTGAATAGGCTGTTTCCATTGAGGGTAGGGGAGATTCAAACGAGAGGACATGATCTGAGAGTTAGGGGGCAGAAGTTTAAGGGAAACACGAGGGGGTATTTCTTTACTCAGAGAGTGATAGCTGTGTGGAATGAGCTTCTGTAGAAGTAGTAGAGGCCAGTTCAGTTGTGTCATTTAAGGTAAAATTGGATAGGTATACGGACAGGAAAGGAGTGGAGGGTTATGGGCTGAGTGCGGGTAGGTGGGACTAGGTGAGATTAAGAGTTCGACAAGGACTAGGAGGGCCGAGATGGCCTGTTCCGTGTTGTGATTGTTATATGGTTTATATGGATGAGAGATGGGATCAGAGGGGGGAGGGAAGCTGGTAGTGTCAGTGGAGAGGGGAGGGTTGGGGTGAGAGAAAGATGGAGTCTCTGAGTCTCTTCTTCAAACAGAGAGTGGTGAATCTGTGGAATTCTCTGCCACAGGAAATAGTTGAGGCTGGTTCATTGGCTATATTTAAGAGGAAGTTAGATATGGCCCTTGTGGCTAAAGGGATCAGGGGGTATGGAGAGAAAGCAGGTACAGGGTTCTGAGTTGGATGATCAGCCATGATCATACTGAATGGTGGTGCAGGCTCGAAGGACTGAATGGCCTACTCCTGCACCTATTTTCTATGTTTCTATGTTTATATCCTTGTAAGCGGAACAAGTGCTACAAGTGGTATACAACGGAACAAGTAGTATACTGCGTCCGGTGCTCCCGGTGTGGCTTTTTATACATTGGTGAGACCCGGGGACTGTTTCGCTGAACACCTACTCTCAGTCTGCCAGAAAAAGCAGGATCTCCCAGTGGCAACACATTTTAATTCCACGTCCCATTCCCATTCTGATCTGTCTATCCATGGCCTCCTCTATTGTCAAAAATAATCCAAACTCAGGCTGGAGGAACAACACCTTATATACTGGCTGGGTAGCCTCCAACCTGATGGCATGAACATTGACTTCTCTAACTTCCGTTAATGCCCCTCATCGCCTTCTTACCCCATCCCTGACATACTTAGTTGTTTGCCTGTTCTCCATCTCCCTCTGGTGCTTCCCACCCCCCCCTTTCTTTCTCCCGAGGCCTCCCGTCCCATGATCCTTTCCCTTCTCCAGCTCTGTATCACTTTCGCCAATCACCTTTCCAGCTGTTAGCTTCATCCCACCCCCTCTGGTCTTCTCCTATCATTTCGCATTTCCCCCTCCCCCAACTACTTTCAAATCTCTTGCTATCTTTCCTTTCGGTTAGTCCTGACGAAGGGTCTTGGCCCGAAACGTCGACAGTGCTTCTCCCTATAGATGCTGCCTGCCCTGCTGTGTTCCACCAGCATTTTGTGTGTGTTGTTTGAATTTCCAGCATCTGCAGATTTCCTCGTGTTCACCCTTTTCAATTTTGTTTGCCTTTTATGTGGCAACATCCTGCTGACTGTAATTTTGCCCTATCTACAGCCTCTCCTCACCACACAGTGCCTCTGTTTGTAAACCACCCTCCTTATCTTCAGCACTATCAACCACCTTTCCTGCGTTACTTGTTGCAATGAAATACACGCAGCTCAGGACATTAATCACACCATGCTCAACCTTTTGTTTCCCAACATCTTACCAACATCTGCCTCCACAACATCTCCACTAACTGTTCTGGCATTCTGGTTCCCACTCCCTGCAATTCTGGTTTAAACACCACAATGCAACATTAACAAACCTTCCCACTAGGATATTAGTCTCCCTCCAGTTCAGGAGAAAACTGTCCCTTCATACAGGTCCCACCTTCCCTGTCAGAGAGCCCAATAATCCAAAAATCTTATGCTCTCCCCCCTACACCAATTCCTTAGCCACATATTAAACCATATAATCTTCTTAATTCCAGTCTCACTGGCACATGGCATGGGGAGCAATCCTGAGATCACAACCCGGGAGATCCTTCACCTAACTCCCCAAACTCCCTATGCAGAATGTCATCTCTCGTCCTACCCGTGTCATTGGTACCTGCATGGACCACGACCTCTGGTTGTGCACCCTCCCACCTAAGAATGCTGAGGTCTCGATCCAAGATGTCCTGGGCCCTAGCACCTGGGAGGCAACATACCATCCAGGAATTTCTTTCCACAGAATTTCCTGTCTACTCATCGAACTAACGAATCGCCTATCACCCCAATGTGCCTTTTCTCCCCACTTCCCTTCTGAGTCACAGAGCCAGACTCATCGCCAAAGACCCAGCCACGGCTACTTCCCTCTGTTAGGTCAACACCCTCCACCAGTATTCAAAGTGATAAACCTGTTGTGGAGGTGGATGGCCGCAAGGTACTCTGCACGTTAGTAGGGGTTAGTAGGTTAAATGGTCACATGGGTGTAATTGGACTGGCAGGGCCTGTGATCATGTTGCTCTCTGAATAGAGTTTTAAAATATGAGCTTCCTCTTCTGAGGCAGTCCATAAGAGCAAGAGTTGTTTGCTTCCATTCTGTTCCTGGGTGTTGAAGGGACTCAGGTGCTCTCTATGAATCCAGACATTTTACCATAGACACAAGTGCTGGAGTTTGAAAGTGCAGGTCAACATCAAGGTTGGGATGTTGTGGGCCCATGCCCAGGGTCTCTGTGGACAAGATACTCAGTTCTTCACAGATGCTCCTTGTACGTTTTGATGAATCACAGACCAGGAACACCCCTATATAAGCGATGATGCTGTAGTTCTTCAAGGAGACCTTGAGGAGGTCCTTCCTGTAATTTCCTCCAGAAATATGTTGCATTAAATGGAGATCAGAGAGGGTGAACAGTGAGAGAAAGTATGTGGGTCACCAGTTCATTGGGGCAAGATGAGGCAGAAATGATGGGCCTTGCCAGTCAGTCAGGTTTATGGACCTTGGGTAGGAGATTGAAATGAGCAGAGTGGGGTAAAAGAACTATGAAGTTGGTGGCACTGGATGGAAGAACTCCAGAGTAGGTGGTGCAGGAGAAAATGGCCTGATGAACCTGACTGGGGTCCCCTTCAAGGGTTAAGTGAGAGCCCTTGTCTGAGAATTGCCGCCAGGCCTCAGCAAGGTAGATGTCGGTCCACCAGACTCCAACAGGACCCTCTTGTCTGCAGGTTTTCCTGGTGTGGAGAGAGTGGAGGGCAGCATCAAATGAAGCTCCTGTTGGGCTTTGATTAGGGAGGATGATGTCAGCCATGACAAAGACGTGGTCACATTGAAGGGGAAAAGGAATCCAAGGAATCCAAGATATCTGATGGATAGGGGAATCAAGGGATATGGGGACAAGGCAGGGACTGGGTATTGATAGTGAATGATCAGCCATGATCTCAGAATGGCGGTGCAGACTCGAGGGGCCGAATGGTCTACTTCTGCACCTATTGTCTATTGTCTAACTCTATCAGGATGGTGTCAGTAGATGGTTGGCTCAGACTTTGTGCAAAGGTGTGAAAGAGTAGTGTGTTCAGAGCATTATGTTCCAAATCAATGTGTCAACAGTATCAGGAAAGGTGACATCCACCACGAAGGACCCCAGCTAGCCAGGGTCATGGCCTCTTCTCATTGCTGCCATCAGTAAGGACATGCAGAAGCCTGAAGGCACACAATCAACAATTCAGGAACGGCTTCTTCCCCTCTGCCATCGGATTTCTAAATGGACATTGAATACCACCTCACTACTTTTTATATCCTTTTTTTTTGCACTACTTATTTAATTTAATTCACAGTTTTCTTTTTTTTCTCTGTTATCATGTATTGCATTGTACTGCTGCCACAAAGTGAACAATTTTCACGAGAGATGCTGGTGATATTAGACTTGATTCTGAAGTTTTCTGCACACATCAGGTTGGAGAAGTGTACACTTATTGAACTTCTCTGTGAAACATTAGTAGTTATAGAACATAGAACAATACAACACAGCAACAGGTGCCTTCAGCCCGCAATGTCTGCGCCAAACACAAAGTTAATTAAACTAAATCTCTTCTGGCTGTACATGATCCCTCTCCCTCCATTCCTTGCTAATTCATGCATCTATCTTAAAGCCTTTCAAAACCCACTATCACATCTACTTCCACAACTAACCCTGGCAATCTGTTCCAGGCCGCTCTCAATTTCTGTGATCTGTGATTAAAAAATAACCTTGCTTCCTGCACATCTCCCTTAAAGGTGACCCTTCTCACCTTGAATGCATATCCTCTGTCCTCTTGACATTTTAGACATGAGGGAAAAAAAGGATTCTGACTGACTGCTTCTCATAATTCTGTCAGGTCCCCCATGGCTTTCGATGCTCCACAGAAAGCAATCTCAGTTTGTCAGATTTCTCTTTATAGCTGTTACCCCCTAATTCAAACAGCAACCAGGTTAACCTCTTCTATGACCTCTCTGAAGCCTTCCTTGAAATGGGTAATCAGAATTGCACTCCATGCTCCAAGTGCAGCCTATCCAAAGTCTGATATAGCTCCAACATATCTTTCTTACTCCTATTATATTCAGTGCCCTGACCAATGAAGACAAGCGTGCCATCTCCCACTCTGTCTACTTGCATGGCCACTTTTAGGGAGTTATGGACTCGGACCTTCAAGATTCCTTTGTACACCAGTGCTGTTAAGGGTCCTGCCATAAACTTAATATTGTTGCGTTACATTTAACCTCCCGAAGTGCCGCATCTCCCACTTGTTTGGCTGAAATTGCATTGCCATTTCTCTGTGCATATCTGTTACTGATCTATAGTCTGCATCATTCTTTGACAGCTGTCTACACTGCCCACAGTTACACCAAACATGTGTCATCTAAAAATTTACTAAACAAACCTTGTATACCTTCATCCATATTATTGATATACTCTCAGTGGCCACTTTATTAGGTACACCTGTACATCTGCTTATTAATGCAAATATCTAATCAGACAAACCTGTGACAGCACTCAATGTATAAAATCATGCAGAATTGGTTAAAGGGTTCAGTTGTTGTTCAGATCAAACATCCAAATGGGGAAGGAATGTGATTCAAATTACTTTGACTGTGGAATGATTGTTCGTGGCAGACAAGGTGGTTTAAGTATCTCAGAAACTGCTGATCTGCGATTTTCACACACAACAGTCTCTAGAATTTACAAAGAATGGTGTGATAAAAAAGGAAAAAAAATCCTGTGAGCTGCAGTTCTGTGGGAAAAATTGCCCTGTGGATGAGAGTGATCAGAGAATGTCCAAACCGGTTCAAGCTGACAGGAAAGCAGCAGGAACTCATATAAGCACGTGTTACAACAGTGGTGTGCAGAAGAGCATCTCTGAGTGCACAACACATTGAACCTTGAAGGGAATGGGCTACAGCAGCAGAAGACCATGAACATAACACTCAGTGGCAAATTTCTTAGGTACTAGAGGGATCTAATCAAGTGGCCACTGAGTGTAAGGCTTTCTTTATTCCACTCCACACAGCTTTCTTTAAAGGCAAGTTTACCATTTTGCAGTTGAGTGAGAGAAGTTTCAACGAGAGGTCAGTCCACTCATGAAATTGCACTGTGGAAGGTGGAAGGGAGGAGTTCTTGGGTGGCAGGTCTTACAGGAGCCGGGAATGAGTTGTTGCATTTGCCTGTTCAGCATCACTGGGGCTGACCTGGTTGAAGCAAAATGCAGGTGGGTGGAAACTACCCCTAAAGTTAAAAAGATAAATGGCTTATAAATGCAACTGTGGCTCTTCACACATACATCAGCCTAAATGAGGTCACACCAGATTGCTTGGAGCAGGTCTTTGAAGCACACTTGATGGCTCATGCACTCTCTGAATATGCACCACTACAAGTACGTGACCTTTATTTAATCAGATATAACAGCAGCGAGAGAGCGAATCCATTGAAACCACCAAGAACAAAAAGCCTGAGCTGACATCAACAAGATGAACTAATGTTAAAAGCCTTTGCACTGTTTCGAGTATAAATTAATGTCTGCATTTAGGTACATGCAATTAAAGCAATTGATAGAGAGATCTGCATTTGCTTTGGTGCCTTTCAGAACTCCATACATTAAATGTAGCGTCTAGGGCACAACAACATTACAATTATACTCCTGATCTCAGTGACTTGGAGCAAGTGAATTCAAATTCAAGATTGTTTTATTTCATTTCCAGTACACAAGTGTAAGTGTAAGTGCTACCCCAGATCAATGCAGCACAAAAGATAAAGAACACAATAATAATAATAAAAACACAAATAATGTAATGCATAAGATAACTTCTATAATAGATTGACTGTAAGCCCATAAGGTGACATTAGGCTGTCTGTAAATTGGTTGACAGAACATAATAAAGTAGTGATGGAGTTAGTGGGTGGAATCGTTGATCAGCCTTACTGCTTGGGGGACAAGTAACTGTTTTTGAGTCTGGTGGTCCTGGCTTGGATTCTACGCAGCCTCCTGCCTGATGGGAGTGGGTTAAGCAGTCCATGAGCAGGATAGTTTGAATCCTTCATGATGGTACTGGCCCATTTCTGTATATATGCCCTTGATGGCAGATAGGCTTGTGCCAGTGATGCCTACATTGTTGACTGGCAGTTTTAACTTGCCGCTGAAGAGCCTTCCTGTCTGCTGCAATGCAGTTTCTGTACCAAGCAGTGATGCAGCTTGTTGGAAGAATGCTCTACTGTGCGTCTGTAGAATGATGAGAGTATGGATCTGCAAAAACCAGCTCTCCTCTGCATCAGAAAGTAGAACTGTTGATGAACTTTCCTGATTGTGTCCCACCATAGCATTGCAAACACAACCCTCTCTGCAAACTGTCTTTCCTAGATGCTCCCTTCTGCAAAGTGTTATAGGGCTATTAAAACAAAACCTTCATGCCAGGCAGATAATCTGATCAACCAGTCTAGTTAGCCCCACCTACACCTCTCTGCATTATTACTCTCAGTCTAAACCACTTTTTATAATGTTACTTACATAGTATATAAGTGTACAGTATTTATGCACATTTTATTCTATAGCCTTGCTTTAACTTCTAACTTCGGTTTTTATATAATTCTATATAATCGTTGAATGTTGTTTTTTTTTTGTTGCATGTCACACCCTAACAACACACCCACCACAGCACATTCATAATGCATGAAAATATATTGTGAGGAAAGTTAATCCTTGATCCAAGAAATCCAGTCTAAGTATTGGTAATTGGTTTATTAAGATCATATGTGCTAAGCTACAGGAAATGCTTTTTTGTTTTGTAAGTTACCCATTGCCATACGTAAGTATACAATATTGTATAACAATTACAGAATGCAGAATCTAGGGCAGTGGCTATACCGGATGTGCAAGGGCCAGGCTGAGATAGACTGGAAATTCAAGAGTTATCGTTTGCCTGTCAGAGGTCAGTTGAAGAGCAGGACAGAAACTATCCACTGAGTTCTGTGGTTCATGTGCTCAAGCTTTGTACCTTCTTCTCAAAGCGGGAGGGGGAAAGAGAGAACGACTGGGGTTTGGTCTTTAATTATGTTGGCTGCTTTTCTGAAGCAGCAGGAAGTGTAAACAGAGTCAATGAGGGTTGGTTGTTTGATTGACTGGGCTGACTTTGCAACTCTCTGCAATTCCTTGAGGAATTGGGCAGAGCCAATGCCATACCAAACTGATGAATCTGGAATGGATGCTGTGTATGTTGCTTCTGATCCGCTCTTTCTATGATCTTGCTAACCTTTGGCATGCTTTTAATTGCTTCAGTTTTCATAGCAAGGAATTGTAATTACAGGTCAGAGATTATTGAGATCGTTAAAATGCCTCGTAGTTAGAACACAAGCCAAATCAACAGGATCCTGTTTTTAATTCTGTTGAAGACCACTTGGGTTGGAAACTCTGTATCACGGTAGCTGAGTTCTCATTGCCCTCTGGGTCTCAGCACTCCACTTCCAGGCTGGAGAGACTCCACTCTTTTATTCAGCTAAGTTTGGATATGTGGAGACTCTCAGAAAACTGTACCTTAGGTTCCACACCACCAAGTTCCGGAACAGTTATCATCCTTCATCCATCAAGCTCCTGAACCAAAGTGAATAACTTCACTCCACACTGTACTGTTTCCACAAACTATAGACTCATGTTCAAGGACTCTATAACTCGTTTTCTCAGTATTAGACCATAATATAAAGGGGCAGAATTAGGCCATTTGGCCCATCGAGTCTGCTGCACCATTACATCATGGCAGATCCAATTTTCCTCTCAGCCCCAATCACAGCTGCCAGTAGCAAAGAATTCCACAGATTTACCACTCTCTGGCTAAAGAAATTCCTCTTCATCTCCATTCTAAGAGGATGCCTCTCTATTCTGAGGCTCTGTCCCCTGGTCTTAGACTTTCCCACCATAGGAAACATTCACTCTATCAAGGCCTTTCACCATTCAATAGGTTTCAATGAGATCACCCTTCATTCTTCTGAATTCTAGTGAGTACAGGCCCAGAGCTCTTCATATGACAAGCCATTTAATCCTGGTACCATTTTCGTGAATCTCCTTTGAACCCTTTCCAGTTGCAGTACATCCTTTCTAAGATAAGGGGCCCAAAATGCTGTCAGTATTCCAAATGAGGCCTCACCAGTGCTTTATAAAGTCTCAACATTACATCCTCGCTTTGACATTATTACTTATTTACTTGTTTATTTATTTTTTTTATTATTATTTGCAAAGTTTGTCTTCTTCTGCACATTGATTCTTAGTCTTTGTGTGTGGTTTCTCATTGATTCTGTTGTATTTCTTTGTACTTACTGTGAATGCCAGCAAGAAAATAAATATCAGGGTAGTATATGGTGATATTTACATACTTTGATAATAAATTTACTTTGAACTTTGACTCTGGGCAGTAATTACCCCATGAATGCAGTTGGGAGTTGTAACGGAGCCAGGAATTCATGTACAGGTCACAAGGGAATCCCATTATAAAATATAGCAGTGAACAATGTTCCAAAGAACCCTGTATCTTTAACTCTCCTTCCAATAAAGCTTTTTAGATAGCCACGATAGTAGCACCAATGAATGATGAAGGGGATTGATCTGACAGATACGTTTTACTGAGGCAAGAGGATGAACCTGCTGACGACCACTTTGGTCCAATAATTATTAAATGCTAAATTTCCCACTGGATGACATGTTGATCAATCTGCTTAATCCTATAGTTTTACTGGGAGTCAGACAACTATGATAATCTTTAAAGCATATGCAGTTGTGTTCATTAAGTGTGAAACTAGACACAAGCGTTGGTGGGCTTCAAGTTTTAAAATTCAATTAGCACTCCACATTAAAACTGAAGCCCCTCATATAATCTTTTCTCCAGTGACTAGGATCTTTGTAAGTCTGAATTCTCTCTATATAGCAAGCTGCTATATGAGGAGTTTCAAATTCCTGGATGTCCAGATCTCTGAGGACCTAACCTGGTTCCAAAATATCGATGCAGCTCTACAAAATGCAAGACAGCGACTAGACTTCATTAGGAGTTTGAAGAGATTTGGTACGTCAACAAAAACAAAAACTTCTGTAGGTGTACCATGGAGAGCATTCTGACAGGTTGCATCACTGTCTGGTATGTGGGGAGAGGGGGGCTACTGCACAGGACTGAAAGAAGCTGCAGAGGGTCGTAAATTTAGTCGGCTTCATCTTGGATACTAACCCACAAAGTACCCAGGACATCTTTAAGGAGCGGTGTCTCAGAAAGGCAGCATCCATTATTAAAAATGTCCAGCACCAGGGCATGCCCTTTTCTCACTGTTACCATCAGGTGGGAGGTACAGAAGCCTGAAGGCACACACTCAGCGATTCAGGAACAGCTTCTTTCCCTCTGCCATTCAATTCCTAAACGGACGTTGAACCCATGAACACGACCTCACTTTTTTAACATATCTTATTTCTGTTTTTGCACGATTTTTAATCTATTCAATATATGTATACTGCAATTTATTTATTTATTTATTTATTTATCTTCTTTTTCAACATTATGTATTATGTATTACATAATGCTGCTGCTAACTTAACAAATTTCAAATCAATGTTAATAAACCTGATTCTGATCCTGAATTTCCACTGATTTACACACAGATCCCAGTCCAAAAAGATCAGTCAGATTCACTTACATATTCTATGTTGATGTTAGAAATAGAGCCCGGATTTTATTCACCATATTCCAAATGCTGTCTGAGCAGTCCTTATGTAGTGCTGAAGCTTAATCAGGCATAGGTTAAAATGAGAGAGGTAGGGGCTGCCAGGAGTATGCACTGGACAAGAGTAACTGCAGAGGTATTATTGTGTTTTCTTGCAGATATCATTTTGTAAACATTGACTTTTTTTTCACTAATTTTTGTCACATATAAAAACTCTTGTACTAAGCGACGCCAGCCACTTCTTCTTTGGTAAAATTAAAAGTCATAACCCACGTTTTTAACAATCTGCTACATTTTGTAGGCTTTTCCATTATGAATTCCTTTATGAATAGAGATCTGTAAAATAAGACCAGTCTGGCTGTACATGACTCCAAAGTCCCCGTGGCACCTGTGTAGGTGTTTCCATTCAGCTGAGCTTGACAATGAAAATTAATGAAAAGAATTGGACTTTGGTGTTTGGGATTGCCCTGAACTTCTTAGTATTAAGGTACGACCTCAGGCTTAAAAGAAAGAAAGTGCCGGATTGTTTCAGAATGTGTTACAATGACACACGGTGATAAATGACTGAAGGAATAATCCAGGGAGAACAATTAAATAAGAATTGATTAGGTCCTTGGAGTTGTGGACAACCAAGAATATTAGTGTATGGGGCCGTCCTCGGGTATTGTCTGTCCTGTGTGGCCCCAGCAAAGGATGAACAAGCAAGTTTTAGTGATATTAATTGAGTCATCAGCTCAGCATTGACGGAGTTAGCTGCAGGCACTGCAATAGGTAATCGGCACTCAGTGGAGAGGAATCAAGATTCATAGCGGCGCTAACTGTGATGAAAGGTTGAGTGTCACACTTCATTTTCCTTGCACTGTGCTGACTGCCTTCGTTCAGCAGCTGACTGGGTGAGTGATACCCAAACCAGGTTAAAGTTCTTAGGCTTCTGGAATGCAACGATACCTGCAGAAAGATTGTTTTGTGAAGAGATTTACATTTATTAACCAGTTTGTTATTTATTTATTTTTATTCATTGAGATACAGGGTGGAGGAGGCTCTTCAAGTCGCATCGCACAGCAACCCTGATTTAATGCTATTCCAATCACAGGACAATTTACACTGACCAATTAACCTATCATGAGACTATAAGACATAGGAGCAGGATTAGGCCATTCGGCCAATTGAGTCTGCTCTGCCATTCCATCATGACTGATTCTGGATCCCACTCAAACCTTTATACCTGCCTTCTTGCCATATCCTTTGATGTCCTGACAGATCAGGAAACAATCAACGTCTGCCTTAAATATAACCACAGATGTGGCTTCCACCACAGTCAGTGGCAGAGCATTCCACAGATTCACCACTCCCTGGCTAAAAAAAAAATCCCTCCTTTCCTCTGTTCTAAAAGGTTGCCCCTCGATTATGAGGCTGTCCCCTCCAACTGGTACATCTTTGGACTGTGGGAGGAAACCGGAACACCCAGAGGCAATGCACGTGGTCACACTACAAACTTCTTGCAGGCAGTGTCGGGAATTGAACCCAGTTGCCTGTACTGTAAAGTGTTGTGCTAACCACTAAGCCGCCCATGCTCACAACCAACCAATGTCTCATTTGACAACATGGAAATTCGCAAATGAAGGAAGGAATGTCATTGACAGACATTCTCAAATGTTGTCAGACCATTGAAGAGAGTCATAGAGCGCTACAGCACAGAATCACACCCTTCACTCCATCTAATATGTGCTGAACTGTTATTCTCCCATGTCCAGTTGTCTCCCACCTGGACCATATCCCTCCATACCCCTCCCATCCATGTACTTATCCAAATTTCTCTTAAATATTGAAATCAAACTTGCATCCACCATTTCCACTGGCAGCTCATTCCATACTCTCACCACTCTCTGTATGGAGAAGCTCCCCCATCGGAGCATCGAAGTCATCGAAGCATTGGTTAAAATTGATACCCATATCCAGCTGGTAGCCTGAGAAGAGTTTATTCATCATACACGCCAGGAAAGCACTAGATCCTTTTGCACCATCAAGAGATTCAGTTGTTGTTCAGAGGAAACATCAGAATGGGGAATAAATATGATCTAAGTGACTTTGATCGTGGATTGGTTGTTGGTGTCAGATGGGATGGTTTGAGTATATCAGAAACTGTTGATGTCCTGGGATTTTCACGCACAACAGTCTCTAGAGATTACAGAGAGTGGTGCAAAAAAACCCCAAAAAAGATATTTCGTTGGTATTTGTTGGTATTGAAGGTATCCGGAGAGAGTATGCTCTATCTCTGACGAAGGGTTTCCAGCTGGAACTCTCACTTTCCATTTTCAAACCCAGGGAGGCAGCTGTGAACTAAAGACTTTGATTGGAGATTTCTGTTGCCTTCTATTCAAGATAACAGAGTGCAGCTCACCAGTAATTGAACAGTCGGCTAATGTCAAACATAAAAGACTGAGAATAGAAAAATAATAGTCAGCTCTAGCGTGAAATGTAGAAAGTTGAGTTTTGTCCTGTGGTTCAGAGAACCAAGTTTATATTCTATTCATGCTCAGAAGACGCATTCTCTTTGAAATAATTTGAACATGTGCTGGGTATTGAAGGATGCCAGCCTTTCCCGGTGAAACTGATAGAATGGGATATTTATGTTCATGGAAGGTAACTTCGGGTATTTGTTTTTTAGAAATGATTGAATGGTTAGTACACTGGAGGAACATATTCAGCCCATCAAATCTGTACTAGCTCTGTGCAAGGACAACAGTATCCTCCCCACAGCCCTGCACATTATTTTATTTAAATAGATTTGTAGACTTAACACCATATAGAAATAGGCCTTTCAGCCCGTCGCACCCATGGTGACCCAGCTCAGAGTTATGGAGTCATAGAATCACATACAGCATGGAAACAGGCAACTTGGTCAACTAGTCCATGCTGACTAGGTTGCCTAACTAAGCTACGCCCATTTCCTTCCATCTTGCTAAACCTTTCTCATCTATGCACCTCTCCAAAAACCTCTTAAATGTCATAATTGTACCCATCCCAGACTGCTGGTCTGGCAGCTTGTTCCATGTACGTACCATCTATGATAACTACATAACTCACTTACTGCTGGTTATCTGGGAGAAATTTCTGTACTTCATGTTTTAATTTTAGTAAATATGATTACATCATCTGGATGGAATGGATTTGCAGTGCCTCTGCTCTTCTTCTACCCTCACTATGCATTGCTACAACAACACCTGCCTATTCTTTCTAGTGTCTAATGAGTGTTAGACAGCTCTCCACTGGAAACTGTGAGACACAAACAATAAAACTCATCTCCATTCTGGCACAGAGCTAATTAGAAGTATGAGCCAAGGCAATAAACTGACATATTTTATCAATCTGTGCAAATTGGGTGTGAATTTTAATTTCAGCTTTCAGTACTGAGGACAATTTATTTTCTACAACTTGGTCTTTGAAATATGATGAGAAATTCTGGTCACTCCAGGACTGATACAGATGCTTTGGAAAGGTGATTTACCAGGACGCTGCCTGGATTAGAAAGTATGAGAGCCTGAACAAACTTGGGTTGTTTTCTTTGGGGTAGAGGAGGCTAAGGGTGAATCTGGTAGAAGTTTATTAGAGTAACAGTGGCATTGGTAAAGTAGACATTCAGAGTCTGCTGCGCAGGTTAACTCTGTGGTTAAGAAAGCATACAGTGTGGCCCTCATCACTCATGGGATTGAGTTTAAGAGCCAACTGGCAATGTTGCAGCTATATAGGACCCTGGTCAGACCCCACTTGGAGTACTGTGCTCGGTTCTGGTTCCTCACTACAGGAAGGATGTGGAAACCATAGAAAGGGTGCAGAGAAGATTTACAAGGATGTTGCCTGGATTGGGGAACATGCCTTATGAGAATAGGTTGAGTGAACTCGACCTTGGAGTGACAGAGGATCAGAGATGTATAGAAGTGTATAGGATGATGAGAGGCATTGATTGTGTGGATAGTCAGAGGCTTTTTCCCAGGGCTGAAATGGCTAGCACGAGAGGGTATAGTTTAAGGTGTGTGGAAATAGGTACAGAGGAGCTGTCAGGGGTAAGTTTTTTACTCAGAGAGTGTTGAGTATGTGGAATGCGTTGCTGGAGATGGTGGTGGGGGCCTTTTAAGAGACTCCTGGATAGGTACATGGAGTTTAGAAAAATTGAGGGCTATGGGTAACCCTAGGTGTAATTTCTAAAGTAAGGACATGTTCAGCACAGCATTGTGGGCTGAAGGGGCTGTATTGTGCTGTAGGTTTTCTATGTTTCTATGTTTCTAATCTTTTTCCCAGAGTAGAAATGTCAGGTTTTTGAGGACTTCTTAAGGTATGAGAGAATAAGTTTAAAGGAGGTGTACTGGGCAAGATTTTTTAATGCAGTGCGGTAGACGCCTGGAACAGAATGCTGGGGGCAGAGATAGAAATATATACCAGAATGGCATTAAGAGACAGTTAGATGAATGAGTATGTAGGGAATGGAGGGATATAGATCATGAACAGGCAGAGAGGATTTAGTTCAATTCGTCATTATGTTTGATGCAGACACTGTAGGCCAAAGGGCCTGTTCTTGTGCAGTAATATTCGATGTCAAATGAATGAGCATGATTAAATGAAGAGTCAGCAGTCACAAAACAGAAAATGGACATGAATCTATCACAAAAATATATTAACTGGGATGATTTATGAACTAGATATTCTTCACTTACTGCACCTTGATTACACCTGACTCCACTCTCTGGATAGATTGAAAAATAAATCTCCAACCTCTTCATCAAATCAAATAAATGTATTTTGCTGCCACAGACCTTAAGCACAAAGAAAATCATTTATGTGTAATATATTAATGATTAAACTCATTAATACTTCAATTAGCTGCAGAATGGAGAGCCTCTTTTTGAAGAAAATTACCCTGGTTTCAGCGAAGTCTTCTTCTGTTAGTATCAGATCATGTTCTTTTATCAGCTTCCATCTACAGGAGAACGAATAAATTTGAAAGCCACGAGGCCATAACACAATATGATTTGCTTCTGCAAATCGGATTGAAACACTGTGCCCAGTCCTGATGTTTTGACTTGTTTTGACTTGGGGTCAAAAGCTCCTTTTCTGTCGTATTTGCTGCTCGACCTGTCAAGTTCAGAGAGCAGCCTCCTTTTGTTGTTCCTGATTGCAGTATCTGCAGTCTCTTATGCTCTTATGTTTTTGTGTCGATGCATATTTAGTCCTTACCCTTGCAAAAAAAAGTGTTCCCTCTCTTTGTGTTCAAAATACTCCAGATGCGGGAAGTCTAAAATAAGAAAGCTTAGAATGCAGAAAATACACAACACGTCAGGCAGCATGTAGGGAGAGAGAAACAGATTGAGTTTATAAGGTTGATGATATTCATGAAGGTTATTAGTATGAAATGTTCACCCTCTCCAGATGCTATCTGTACTTCCATCTCTGTAATTGTCAACTTAAGTTGATCTGTTGCAAAGGCACTGTGAGGCTGTCTGTATGTGTGTAATATTCTGATCAAAAGCATACCATTGTCCTGCCTTCACTTATTCAACACAGCAAGTTGAATAGAGTTCATAGTCTTATGTAGCATGGGAAAATGGCCAAATAGTCCATGTCAGCAGGATGCCCCATCCAAGCTAGTCCTATTTGCCTGCTTTTGGTCTGTAACCTTCTAAATCGTTCCATCCATATGTCTGTCCAACTGTCTTTTAAAAGCTGTTGTTGTACTTGCTTCAACAACTTCTGCTGGCAGCTCATTCCACATTCATATACCCTTTGTGTAAAATGTTGCCCCTCAGAGTCCCAATAAGTTGTTTCCTCTCATCTTAAACCTATATCCTCTAGTTCTGCACCACTTGGCAACCAAGCAGAACAGGCCCCATTTAATCTGATTCTTTGCCTCCTGCCAATCAGCCAATCTTCTATCCATGCTAATATTTTTCCTGTCATACCATGAGCTCTTACCTTGTTAAGTAGCTTCATGTGTGGCACCTTAGAACCATTGAACCATAGAACATTACAGCACAGAAACAGGCCTTTTGGCCTTTCTTGGCTGTGCCAAACCATTTTTCTGCTTAGTCCCACTGACCTGCACCTGGGCCATATCCCTCCAAACCCCTCTCATCCATATACCTGTCCAAGTTTTTCTTAAATGTCAAAAGTGAGCCCGCATTCACCACTTCATCTGGAAGCCCGTTCCACACTCCCACCACTCTCTGCATGAAGAAAACCCCCCAATGTTCCCTTTAAACTTTTCCCCCTTCACCCTTAACCCATGACCTCTGGGTTTTTTTTTCTCCCCTAACCTCAGTGGAAAAAGCCTGCTTGCATTCACTCTATCTATACCCATCATAATTTTATACACCTCTATCAAATCACCCCTCATTCTCCTACGCTCCAGGGAATAAAGTCCTAACCTATTCAACCTTTCTCTGTAACTCAATTTCTCAAGTCTCGGTAACATCCTTGTAAACCTTCTCTGCACTCTTTCACCATTATTAATATCCTTCCTGTAATTATGTGACCAAAACTGCACATAGTACTTCAAATTCTGTCTCACCAATGTCTTATACAACCTCACCATTACATTCAATCTCTTATACTCAATACTTTGATTTATAAAGGCCAATGTACCAAATGCTCTCTTTATGACCCTATCCACCTGTGACACCACTTCTAGGGAATTATGTATCTGTACTCCCAGATCCCTCTGTTTTACTGCATTCCTCAGTGTCCTACCATTTACCTTGTATGTTCTACCTTGGTTTGACCTTCTGAAGTGCAATACCTCGCACTTGTCTGCATTAAACTCCATCTGCCATTTTTCAGCCCATTCCTCCGACTGGTCCAAATCCCTCTGCGACCTTTTCAAAGGCCTTCTGAAAACCCAAGTAAACAACATCCATTGACTCTCCTTTGTCTATCCTGCCTGCTATTTCCTCAAAGAGTTCCAACAATTTTGTCAGGCAAGATTTCCACACAAGGAAACTATGTTGATTTTGGCCTATTTTAGCATGCACCTCCAAATTCCCTAAAATCTCATCCTTAATAATGGACTCCAACATCTTCCCAACCACTGAGATCAGGCTAACTGGCCTACAATTTCCTTTCTTCTGATTCCCTCCCTTCTCAAAGAGTGAAATGAGTTTTCCAGTCCTCAGGAACATTCCAGAATCTAGTGATTCGTGAAAGCTTATTAATAATGCCTTCCCAGTCTCTTCAGCTATCTCTTTTAGACCCCTTGTGTATAGTCCATCTGATTCAGGTGACTTATCTACCTTCAGACATTCCAGCTTCCAAAGCATCTCCTCCTTTGTAACAGCAACTACACTAACTTCTCTCTTCTGACATTCTTGAATTTCTGGCATACATCTCGTGTCTTCCACAATGAAGACTGACACAACATACTTATAGAGTTTGTCTGCCATTTCTTTGTCCTTCATTATTACCTCTCCAACAATCCAATATCCACTTTCACCTCTATTTTACTCTATATATCTGAAAAAAGAAAACTTTTGGTATCCTCTTTGATATTTTTGGCTTGCTTACCTTCATATTTCATCTTTTCTTTTCTTATAGCTTCTATAGTTTCTTTCTGTTGGTTTTTAAGAGCTTCCCAATCCTCTAATTTCTCACTAATTTTTGTTACAGTAAGTGATCTCACATTAGTTTTTCTGCTGTCTTTAACTTCTCTTTATCAGTCACAGTTGCCTCATTCTCCCTTTAAAATGTTTCTTCACTTTGGAAATATATCTATCTAACACCTTCCAAATCACTCCAAGAAACACCAGCCATTGCTTTTCTGCTGTCATTCCTGTTAGTGTTCCATTCCAATCAACTTTAGACATCTCCCCTTTGGTGCCTCGGTAATTCTCTTTACTCCACAGTAATACTGATACATCTGACTTTATCTTCTTCCTCTCAAACTGCAGGGTGAATTCTATCATATTATGATCACTCTCTCCTGAGGGTTCCTTTACCTTAAACTTCCTAATCAAGTCTGGTTTATTACAAAACTCCCAATCCAGAATTGTCATCTGCCTTGTGGGTTCCTGCTCTAAAAAGCCATCTCATAGGAATTCTACAAATTCCTTCTCTTGAGATCCAGCATCAGCCTGATTTTTCCAATCTACCTGCACATTAAAATCGCCCGTGACCGTCAAAATAATCGCCTCATTACTTGCCTTTTCTATTTCAATTGAAATTTATATCCATTGTCCTGGCTACTGTTCAAGAGCTTGCATATAATTCCTATCAGGGATTTTTTTTGACTTTCTGTTTCCTAACTCCACCCACAAGAATTTTACATCTTTTGATTCTATGTCACCTGTTTCTAAGGATTTGATTTCATGTCTTATCAACAGAGCCAACCCAACTCCTTTACCTACCTGCCTGTCCTTTTGATACAAGTTGTATCCTTGGATGTTAATCTCCCAACTATAATTTTCTTTCAAGCACATGTCACTGATGCCCATAACACCAAACCTGCCAATCTCTGCATACACTATTGGGTCATCTACTTTATTCTTTATACTGCATGCATTCAAATATAACACAATCAGTCCTGTATTCATCACCCTTTTTGATTTTCCCCCATGTTGCACTTCAGCTCTTCCCACTGACCTCCAATTTTGCCCTATCATCTGCCTATTCATCCTCGCAGTCTCAATAGAGAGTACATTGGCTTGTTTACCAATTACCCCATCCCCAGCTCTATCACTCTGGTTCCCATCTCCCTGCTAGTTCAGTTTAAACCCTTCCCAACAGCTCTAATAAACCTGCCCTCAAGGATAGTGGCTCCACTCGGGTTCAGGTGTAAACCAACCTTTTTGTACAGGTCAAACCTTCCCCAGAAGAGATTCCAGTGAAACAGAAGTCTAAAACCTTACCTGCTGCACCACTTCCTCATCCACTCACTCATTTATCTGTACCATCGTCCGATTCCTGCCCTGACTAGCACATGGCACTGGGAGTAATCCAGGGATTACTACCTTGGAGGTCCTGCTCTTCATTTCCCTAACTCCCTATACTCACTGTGCAGAACCTCTTCCTCCTTTCCGTCTACATCATTGGTGCCAGTATGCACCATGATCTCTGGCTGCACCCAGAGACCCTCTTGAGAATCTTCTGCAGCCACTTTGAGACATTCTGAACAGGAGCATCTGGGATGCAAAGTACCATCCTGGCTTCTGTCTTGTGGCCACCAAATCTCCTGTCCATCCCTCTAACGGTTAAATCTCCTATGACTATCGCTCTGCCTGTCTTTACTCTTCCTTCATGAGCCTCAGAGCCAGACACTGTGCCACTGGTCTGACTACTGCTGCTGGGCCCTGTTATGTCATTTCACCCCCCCCCCCAATGCAGTATCCAAAGGGGTATTCTTGTTGTCGAGGGCAATGGCCATGGGGAAACCCTGCACAGACTGTTTATTCCCTTTACTGCTCCTGGTCAAGTCAAGTCAAGTCAAGTCAAGTCACTTTTATTGCCATTTTGACCATAACTGCTGGTACAGTACATAGTAACATTGAGACAATATTTTTCAGGACCATGGTGTTACATGACACAGTACAAAAACTAGACTGAACTACGTAAAAAACAACACAGAGAAAAAAAAGACAACTACACTAGACTACAGAACTACCCAGGACTGCATGAAGTGCACAAACAGTGCAGGCGTTACAATAAATAATAAACAGGACAATAGGGCAGTAAGGTGTCAGTCCAGGCTCTGGGTATTGAGGAGTCTGATAGCTTGAGGGAAGAAACTGTTACATAGTCTGGTCGTGAGAGCCTGAATGCTTCTGTGCCTTTTCCCAGACGGCAGGAGGGAGAAGAGTTTATATGAGGGGTGTGTAGGGTCCTTCATAACGCTATTTGTTTTGCAAATGCAGCGTGTAGTGTAAATGTCCATAATGGCGGGGAGAGAGACCCCAATGATCTTCTCAGCTGACCTCACTATCCGCTGCAGGGTCTTGCGATCTGAGATGGTGCAATTTCCGAACCAGGCAGTGATGCAGCTGCTCAGGATGCTCTCAATGCAACCCTTGTAGAATGTGATGAGGATGGGGGGTGGGAGATGGACTTTCCTCAGCCTTTGCAGAAAGTAGAGTTGCTGCTGGGCTTTCTTTACTATGGAGCTGGTGTTGAGGGACCAGGTGAGATTCTCCGCCAGGTGAACACCAAGAAATTTGGTGCTCTTAACGATCTCTACCGAGGAGCCGTCAATGTTCAGCGTGGAGTGGTCGCTCCGTGCCCTCCTGAAGTCAACAACCATCTCTTTTGTTTTGTTCACATTCTAAGAGACAGGTTGTTGGCTTTTCCCCAGTCCATTAGCCGCTGCACCTCCTCTCTGTAAGCTGACTCATCGTTCTTGCTGATGAGACCCACCACGGTCGTGTCATCGGCGAACTTGATGATATGGATTGAGCTGTGTGTTGCAGCACAGTCGTGGGTCAGCAGAGTGAACAGCAGTGAACTGAGCACACAGTCCTGTGGGGGGGCCCCCGTGCTCAGTGTGATGGTGTTGGAGATGCTGCTCCAGATCCAGACTGACTGAGGTCTGCCAGTCAGGAAGTCAGTCATCTGCTGTCAGAAACCTTGAAGCCTCCACTCTGGGTGTGACCATCTCAGTAAAAGGCTCATCTATGAAGTTTTCAGCCTCCCAGATGGTCCTGAGTGCATCCAGATCCAGCTCCAGTTTCATGACCTTGTCCTGGGAGACATGCTTATCACGTTTACATTGGTAAAATCCCAAAGAGGACAGGCAATAGGGCCAGGTATAAGAGTGCTGAATTGATTCTGTCTCCTCGGAAGCCTTACTGCATGTTTAACTCCTACACATATAACGACACCTCCAAGAGGACCACAACCTTGAAATAGCATTTGGAGGCTCTGCGTGCTGCAGCGACCTAGACAGCTATGTTGGCTAGAGTCACAGCCTTGTGCTTTGGCTCCTTGGCAGGGTCACCCGTGCCAATCAGGTCGAAGGGGAGAGGCCAGAATAAGAGTGGTCCATCGGTCCTCCGGGTTTTGGGGGTTCGGCTCAGGGCTGACAACCCTGACTGGTCAAAAGAACATGTACGGAAATGGCAATGAAGAATCGTTCTTTATCTGTGTGCAGCGGTATGGGCAGACAGAGATGAAGCGCCCGCATTGCTGCCCTGAACACAGCAGCATTGACGGTCCGTAAAGTAAGTATGTAATGCCAGAATTCTGGAATGAAATCAGTAAATATTGGAAATATGGCAAAACGGAACGGGAGGTAATGCTACCAGGCGTTGGCGCTGTAATGAATAACAAGGTGCTTCTGTTCTTCTTAGCTTTTCTTCATTCTGCATTCTGACAGAACTACTGAGCATTATGAAGACCTTTCAATTCTAATGAAAAGATCCAAAATTAAAAGTTATTAGCTATTCCCTTTGTACAAATTGGTGTGAAGTCGGGCAACTAATCACCCTGGAACACGTAAGATCACCATGATTTTTATAAATGAATCTACCAGCCATTTCCTCACAATTAAGTGGGCCTCCCAGACAACTGAGGCCCATATTAATAGCAGGTTAAAGAGGCTCAACGCGCTACGCAGATAGGATCTTATCCAAACTTACATTTAGAACTGACCATCTGGAAACTGAATACTAATTTATTTGATGAATTTGTAATGTTAAATGAGCCTGAGTGGGAGAATCAGGTTGAATAATGTACAGATTACCACTGGAGAGAATCCTCTTCCCTCATTGTTTCTGAAACACCTTCTTTCATCCTTTTTCCTGTAAATACTAAGTTGCAACCAAAATGTTCTCAACATAAACTCTTGAATCATTATGGATGTCGTCTGCCATGCAGCAGAATTGCTCTGCTTGCTTTCTGCCTTTTTTGGCAACAATCTTTATCTCAGAAAAGCAATTTACATTAGTCCGTTGGAGCATAATTTTTCCATAATTCTTTGTTTAAATAATTTATAAGCGTAAGAGATTTTTATTGGCATTCCATTTAGAATATAATACAATAATAGGTATTGTACAGCCAGACTGCATTAACCTCTGCCTATGCAACATATTCAAATAGATTTTTCTATCTATACTTGTTTATTATTTATAAAGAGCTCCTTGTCGATAAAAAAATTGCAAACATGAACATGAAATAGAAAAATTACACTTTTGCAATTTTGCTCGTTTGGTGTTCAGTAATTTTTTTCTCTCTTTCAATACTATTAACCTTTCATGGAGTGCAGCCAGAATAGCGAGATATGTCTTGTGTTCAGCCATGGCTCAGTGGATAACATTGTCAGAGGATTATGACTCTGCTTTTGGATTGTGGTGTGAAATTCAGACTGATACACCAGTGTAGTATTGAGGGAGTGCTGCATCGATAAAGTCATAGAGTTATAGCATCATACAGCACAGAAATAGGCCTTTTCGCCCAACCGGGTCCACACTGATCCCCTCTAAAGTCTGATTTATATTTCTGCATCAAATGAACACCATAGGTACGGCATAGCCACATAACCTACACTGTACCCTACGCCCTACCTACGCCATAGCCTGATGCACACCTCTCCAAAAATGTAACTGCGCATCGCGGCGACACAGACTGCAACGACTGTGATTGGTCCGCTTGGTAGTGTTGCATTTCCTCCTGTCTATAGGCATACTGTGCGTACACTGATGCGAAATAAATGGTTGGAGACAATGAACCAAATTGTCCATGTCTATCAGTGGCCGGACAAGCACAGAAAACTCTGCCTCAATCCATTCAATGGTCGTACACACCATCTCCTCCAACGTCTTCTCTCTTTTCTGCGTTGCAGTAATTAAAAGTAACCCTTGTTCAACATTTATTAGCTCCAACTCCACCATGATGTGCTTAGTCGCCATTAGAAACCCCACTGCCAACTAGTGATTTGGTGGTGAATTGCAGAGCAAAGAAAAAAACCAACGCACGGGTATAAATGCTGGCAACAGCGCAGGTCACTTACAAAGGCTACGGCATAGGCCACTACGCAGAGGTATAAATCAGCCTTAAGCTCATGCCATTTGCCCACATTTGGCCCATCTAAACCTTTGTTGTCTAAGTTCCTTTCAAATGTTGTTAATGTACTCCTTTGGCAGCTCATTCCATATATTGACAACCCTCTGGGTGAAAAGTTGCCCCTCAGGTCCCTATTAAGTTTCTCCCCTCTATGTCATCTTTTTCTTGATTCCCCAGCACTGGAAAAAACACTGTGAGGAATTATTCTGTCTATGCCCCTTGTGAATGTAGATCATAGAGTTACATGAAGAACTCTGTCCCATTTGGCTGTATTCATGTATGGTTGAATGATAATTAAACTCAAATGTATTTATAAAATTTAATTTACTTTATTACTTACATCCTTCATATACATGAGGAGTAAACATTTTCATGTTACGTCTCCGTCTAAATGTGCCATGTCCAATTTATAGTCATTTATAATAAATAGTATGTACAACAGGATAGTCAGTATAACACAGAAATACAGTTGTGTCAGCATGAATTAATCAGTCTGATGGCCTGGTGGAGGAAGCTGTCCCAGAACCTGTTGGTCCTGGCTTTTATGCTGTGGTACCGTTTCCCAGATGGTGGCAGCTGGAACAGTTTGTGGTTGGGGTGACTCAGGTCCCCAATGATCCTTCAGGTACTTTGTACACACCATGTCCTGAATAGTGGGAAGTTCACATCTACAGATGCGCTGGGCTGTCCACATCACTCTCTGCAGAGTCCTGCGATTGAGGGGAGTACATTTCCCCTACCAAGCAGTGATGCAGACAGTCAGGATGCTCTCAATTGTGCCCCTGTAGAAAGTTCTTCGAATCTTGGGGTTCATACCAAACTTCTTCAATGTTCATCACACAGCCAGTATGCTGGGTGGCAAGGCTTGAAGGGCCAGAAAATTTTAAGAAAACATCACATCCTAATCTTGTATTCAGAGCCTGGACTGTTGCCTGGATTTCACCACCCCTGTCTACTGGATTTTATACGTCTTTATGCAAGATCCAAGGAGTAAAGATGCAACCTGCTCAGCCTCTCTCCGTAACTCTGTCCCTGGGTATGGTGATGAAGCAGAATCAGAATCAGGTTTATTATCACTGAAACATGCCATGATATGTGTGGTTTTGTACAGCAGTACAGTGCAAGACATGAAAAATACTATAAAAAGTAAAACAAGTAAATTAGTGTAAAAAAAAATGGCATTTTAAGGCAGTGTACAGAAAATGCCGAAGGAACCCAGCAGGTCACGAAGAGAAGCTTTAAACTTCTTCATGGTAGGCATGCTTTGAAGAGACGTCGCAGTGGATTGGCATATCATAAACACTGAAGATCCTGCAGATGCTGGAAATCCAGAGCAACTCACTCCGAATGCTGGAGGAACTCAGCAGGTCAGCGAGGAAGTGTTTGTGGGTGTTCATGGCAGTATTTCTTTCAAAATGACATGTACAACCGAGGTCCTGAGCATTAAAAATATCGTGGTACTATTACCAAAAGGAGCAGGCCTGTTATCCCCAATCTCCAGGCCAATAATAATCCTTTGCTGTGAGCATAGTGTGCCTCAGCTGGCCATTGAATTCTGACAATAAAAAACTACTTTTATTCTTTTTTCACCTTCATTCCCCCAACCTCCCTCACTTCTGTCTTTCTTCCTTCATGCTAAAGTCCCTCAGTGCCCAATAGAATCGAAACCCTTCATGCAATCGTGGGGTCTCCCTGTGTGGAAACAGGTACTTCAGCTCACCAGATCTATGCTGGCCATCGAGTGCCTGTTAACATAAATCCTGCACTAATGTATTCCAAATAAATCCTCCAAACAATGCTCACCACTCGTACCCTGGGGGAAAATTATAGTAGCTCTCTAGTAATCTGTGCTGCTTTAAGATGTCTGAGCAGTAACGTAGTCTGAGCACAACGCTTTAGAGTACCAGCGACCTGGTTTCAGTTCCCGTTGGTGTCTGAAAGGAATTTGTACTTTCTCCCCGGAACAGCGTGGATTTCCTCCAGGTGCTCCAGTTTCCTCCCACAATCCAAAGACGTACCTGTTGGTAGGTTAATTGGCCATTGTAAAATGTCCCATGATTAGGCTAGAGTTAAATCAGGAGCGGCTGGGCAATGTGGCTCCAAGAGCTGGAAGGTGAGATGCCTATTCTTTCGATCCCTGGCAATCTCACTTTAAAGGACTCATGTTCTCAACTGTGTTCATTTGTTATATGCCATGTTGTATGATGTAGACCATGGTCTTTCCATTACCATAATGATTCTTAGCAACTTTTGTTTGCAAAAATGGCTTGCTGTTGCCTTCTCCTGGGCAGTGTCTCTGCCAGCCATTATCAATACTCTTCAGACCTGTGACTTGTGATATGCACAAGCTTCTCATAAAACCATCCACTGTCTCCTCCCATCCTTCACGTGACACTGCTTAGGAGGTCTAAGCGGATGCCCAAGGGTGATCTGCAGACTAGTGGAGGGAGGGAGTGTCTTACAGCTGTTTTGGTAAAGACATATCTCCACCCCGTCACCCAATACACTCAATAGTGTATATTATTTATTTATTATTACTTTTTTTTTGTATTTGTAGTTTGTCTTCTTTTGCACATTAGTTCTTTGTGTGCAGTCTTTCATTGATTCCATTGTCTTTCTTTTTTTTGCTGTGGATGCCTGCAAGAAAATGAACCTCAGGGTAGTAATTGTTGACATGCATACTGTACTTTGACAATAAATTTACCCAAAACTTTGAAAGAAGTTTCAACCTGAAAAGTTAACACTTTTTATTAGTGTTTTCTTCTATTTAGATCCATGTCTAACAGGAGAAATAAAGTCCAATTATTCCGCCTCATCAAACCATTCTTTCATCAGCAATGATTTTTTTTAGCTGTAACACCAAAATTATCATCTCTAGTTTATTTAATCTCATCAATATACGTGAATGACTCTTCACATGAAGTTAATTGAATTGACAAATATGAATGTGCCCTCTGAACTGGATCAAATGAGTGCAAATCTGTCCTGTCTTACAACTTTTTAAAAGTTTAGTCAGTTGATAATTGTGAGCTGTGTGCTTTTGCTGACATTTGCTGAACGAATATCAAATTAACAATTAGTTCTGCAATTTTCTGATGTTTGAATATCTTTAACATATAGTTTGGCAACAGTGTGCTGAAATTGAAGACAGTTTCAGGAACATTTTAGAAACAGATTTTTCCCCTCTGCAATTGGATTCCTGAATAGCCAATGAACCTACATACACCACCATAAGGCACAGGAGCAGAATGAGACCATTCTGCCCATCATGTCTGATCTCAGTTCCCAGTCAACCCCGTACACCTGCCTCATCCTTTGATGCCCTGACCAATCAGGAAACAATCAACTTCCATTTTAAATATACCTACACACTCGGCCTCCACCTTTCTGTGGCAGAGCGTTCCACAGATTCGTTATTCTCTGGCTAAAAAAAAAATCCTCTTTACCTCTGTTCTAAAAGCTTTTCCCTTAATTTTGAGGCAGTGTCCTCTAGTTCTGGACATCCCCACCACAGGAAACATCCTCTCCACATTCACTCTATCTAGTCCTTCAAACATTCAGTAGGTTTCAATGATATCCCCACATATTCTTCTAAATTCCAGTGGGTACGAGCCCAAAGCTGCTCCTCATATGTTAACCCCTTCATTTCCTGAATCATCCTTGTGAACCTCCTCCAGACTCTCTCCAATAACAACACATCCTTTCCAAAATTTGGGGCCCAAAACTGTAGACATTACTCCAAGCGCAGTTTGACTAATGTCTTATAAAGCCACAGCATTATCTCCTTGCTTTTATATTCTATTTCCCTTGAAATAAATGCCAACATTCCATTTGTCTTCTTCACCACAGACTCAACCTGCAAATTAACCTTCTGGGAGTCTTGCACAAGGACTCCTAAGTCCTTCTGCATCTTTGGAATTTGAATTATCTCCCCATTTAGATAATAGTCAGCACTATTGTTAATTTTGTTACATTTTCCAATACTGTATTCCATCTACCACTTTTTAGCCCACTCTTCCAATTTGTCTAAGTCCTGCAGTAATTGCATTGCTTCCTCAGTGCTACCTACGCTGCCACCTATATTCGTAACAGCCGCTAACTTTGTTACAAAACCATCAATTCCATTAACTAAATCATTGACAAACAATGCGAAAAGTAGCGGTCCCAATATTGATCCCTGAGGGACACCACTAGTCACTGGCAGCCAACCAGAAAAGGCCCCTTTTAATCCCACTCACTGCCTCCTGTCAGTCAGCCATTCCTCTATCCATGCCACTATCTTTCCTGTAATACCATTGGATCTTATTTTGTTAAGAGTATCTTTCCTGTAACACCATTGGATCTTGCTAATGTATTTTTGCTGTCTTTTTGTATTATCTATTAAATATAATTTTTAGGTCCATACATCTTAAGCAGAGGTTCTTAATGAATACTTTCCTTCAGTATTCACTATGGAAAAGGACCTTAGCAATTGTAGGGATGACTTAGAACGGACTGAAAAGCTCGACATGTAGATATTAAGGAAGAGGATGTGCCGGAGCTTTTGGAAAGCATCAAGTTGGTTAAGTCACTGGGACCAGACAGGATGTACCCCAGGCTATTGTGAGAAGTGAGGGAGGAGATTGCTGAGCCTCTGATGATAATCTTTGCATCATCAATGCGGATGGGAGACGTTCTAGAGGATTGGAGGGTTGCAGTTGTTGTTCCCTTATTCAAGAAAGGGAGTAAAGATAGCCCAGGAAATTTATAGGCCAGTGAGCCTTACTTCAGTGGTTAATGGAGAAGATCCTGAAAGGCAAGATTTATGAACATTTGGAGAGGCATAATATGATTAGGAATAGTCAGCATGGATTTCTCAAAAGCAAGTCGTGCCTTATGAGTCTGATTGAAATTTTTTTTGTAATTTTTTTAATTGAAGTTCATCATCAAACAAACATTTCCATAAGATGTATTTCAGACATTGAATATATATATCATATAATCATATATATCACAAAATCTCCACAAAGTATTTATCTGAGGTATACACTTATAGAAAAGAGTGGAAAGAAAAAACAAGCAAAAGGAAAGAACTATGTACAAGTAGGGAGTGATTTTTTTTACTACAGATTCATTGATTTGTGAGAATAAAATCAGGCCTATGAAGCATTATGTAGTTAAACCATTTTTCCCAGTATGAATCAAATTGTTCCAGCTTATGGTTAACAGACGCTGTTATCTTCTCCATTTTGTAAATATCTGTTGTAATTTCCATCCATGTATTTAAAGTTGGGCTCTCCTGTGATAATCATTTCCTAGTAAGAGTCTTTTTACCAGCCACCAACAGTATATTCATTAAATATTTATCTCTTTTCAACCATTCTTGAGGTATATATCCAAAATATATGGTCTTACTCTCTAAGGGTATTTCACATTTAAAGATGTCTTATAGGGCATTGTGTATCCCCCTCCAATAGTTTTTGATAACAGGGCAGTCCCAAAAAATATGATAATGATTTGCATTTTGATTTCCACAATTTCTCCAGCAAACAGGGAGGATACTATCATAATGGGATTTCTGAGAGGGTGTAATAAAATATCTTATCAAGTTTTTCCATCCAAACTCCCTCCATTTCTGTGAACTGGTACACTTCCATTGGTATCTCCATATTGTTGTCCATTCGTCCTCAGATATAATTATCCCTCCTTCCTTCTCCCATTTTATTTTAATGTATGAAGTCGAATGTGTTTTAAGATTTGACAACCCCTTAAACATGCTTGAAATGATTCTACTACCATTATCTGAATTATATGCTTTTCTAAAGAGCTCTATCAAGCATGTGTTTACCTTGGTTACATTTTTAGGCATCTTATTAACATATTGTCACATCTGTAAATACCGATAAAAATCTTGTTTTTTTAATAAGTGTTTCTCTTTAAGCATTTCAAAACTGAACAGTGTTCCTTCTTTCATTATGTTGCAAAGAACTGTTATTCCTTTAGTTGTCCAGTCCTTAAATCTAGCATCCAATTTATTTGGTGTAAAATCCAAGTCATATGCACACCATTTAAGAATTGCAATATCTCCCTCTAGATTATATTCTTTTATAGTAGTTTTCCATATTTTAAGAGTCAATTTCACCCATGGGTTATCAATAGTACTTATGTACCTTTGCAGGTTGTTATCAGCCAAAGTTGCTTGTATGGGGATGGGAAGTACCCGCTCCTCAATGTTTTTCCATTGAGCGTCATATGATGGGTTGCACCAACATATCACAGCTCTCAACTGTGCTGCAAAATAATAATCTCTAAGAGAAGGTAGGCCCCATCCCCTCTTTTACTTTGCTAATTGCAAAGTTTTGAGATGAACTCTTGGCCTTTTACCCTGCCAAATATACCTTGAGAACATCTTGTTCCATTCATTGAACTGATTTTGATTAATCTCTATTGGTAGGGTCTGAGAGATATAATAGTCTGGGCAGTATATTCATTATGAATTTTTTGAGGATCTGACTAAACACATTGATGAAGGAAGAGCAGTAGTGTATGTGGATTTCAGCAAGGCATTTGTTAAGGTACCACATGCAAGGCATATTGAGAAAGTAAGGAGGCATGGGATCCAAGGGGCTTGCCCACAGAAGGCAAAGAGTGGTTGTAGATGGGTCATATTCTGCATGGAGGTCGGTCACCAGTGGAGTGCCTCAGGGATCTGTTCTGAGACCCCTACTCTTCATGATTTTTATAAATGACCTGGATGAGGAAGTGAAGGGATGGGTTAGTAAATTTTCTGATGACACAAAGGTTGGGGGTGTTGTGGATAATGTGGAAGGCTGTCAGAGGTTACAGAGGGACATTGATAGGATGCAAAACTGAGCTGAGAAGTGGTAGATGGGGTTCAACCCAGGTAAGTGTGAGGTGGTTCATTTTGATAGGTCAAATATGATGGCAGAATATAGTATTAATGGTAAGACTCTTGGTAGTGTGGAGGATCAGACGGACTTTGGGGTCCGAGTCCATAGGACACTCAAAGCTGCTACGCAAGTTGACTGTGTGGTTAAGAAGGCATACGGTGCATTGGCCTTCATCTACCATGAGATTGAGTTTAAGAGCCAACAGGTAATGTTGCTGCTATATAGGACCCTGGTCAGACCCCACTTGGAGTACTGTGCTCAATTCTGATCGCCTCACTACAGGAGGGATGTGGAAACTATAGAAAGGATGCAGAGGAGATTTACAAGGATGTTGCCTGGATTTGGGAGCATGCCTTATGAGAATAGGTTGAGTGAACTCGGCCTTTTCTCCTTGGGGCGATGGAGGATGAGAGGTGAACTGATAGAGGTGTACAAGATTATGAGAGGCATTGATCGTGTGGATAGTCAGAGTCTTTTTTCTAGGGCTGAAATGGCTAGTACAAGAGGGCATAGTTTTAAGGTGCTTGGAAGTAGGTACAGAGGAGATGTCAGTATTTTACGCAGAGATTGGTGAGTGAGTGGAATGGGCTACCGGTGGTGGTGGTGGAGGCGGAAATAATAAGAGACTCCTGGATAGGAACATGGAGCTTAGAAAAATAGAGGGCTATGGGTAGTTCTAGGGTAAGGACATGTTTGGCACAGCTTTGTGGGCTAAAGGGCCTGTATTGTGTTGTAGGTTTTCTATGTTTCTATCTTATTGTAATTTATAGTTTCTCATTATGCATTGCATTGTACTGCTGACACAAAACAATAAATGTTATGATGTGTGCCATTTATATTAAACCCAAGTCTGATTCTTTTTATATCACTACCGTATGTGATGTTATGATGTGCTATAAACCAGGGTGATGTTGGGCTAGGGGACATCTGAGATTAAGGAGCAAATCAAAATGGGAGAAATAGTTTTGAAATAAATTGATGAAACTGTGTCAGTATAAGTACAACAAGCAAAATGTCTTTAGTACATAATAATTAATGGAATTATATCAATACAGAGAAAACGCTCAGTCCACAATAGGGGAAGTATTCTTGATCTCATACCACAGGGTATAGAATTAGATGCACTGTATAGTGAGGAAGAACAGGCAGATGATAAGAGCAAAGTTACTGTCAGTGGGATGAGTTGATGTTTAACATGAGAGGAAAATCGAAAAGGCTGACAAATACAGAACTGAAGTTGTTATTTTTCAAGGCAGACAGTATATGGAATAAGGTAGATTAATTTGTATGCTGTTAGAGATTGGCGTGTGTGACGTTGTGGGCATCACTGAATTGTGGCTGAAAGAAGATACCAGCTGTGAATGTAACATCCAAGGCTACACAGTGTATTAAAAGGACAGGTAAGTAGGCAGAGTGGGTGGGGGTCCCTGTTGGTAGAAATGAAATCAAATCCTTAGAAAGAAGTGACGTAGCAGTGGAAGATTTAGCATCCTTGTGGGTGGAGTTAAGAAACTACAAGGGTAAAAAGACCCTGATGGGAGTTATATACCAGCCCCCAAACTATAGCCAGGATGTGGTATATAAATTAGGATGGGAAATAGAAGAGCTGTTTAATAAGAGCAATGTGATGATACTCATGGGGGATTTCAATACACAGGGAGTTTGGGAAAATCAAGTTGGTGCTGATCCCAAGAGAAGGAATTTGTAGAATGCTTATGAAATGCTCTTTTGGAACAGCTTGTGGTTGAACCAACTAGGAGAAAGACAATTCTGGATTGGGTGTTGTGTCATGAACCAGATTTGATTAGGGAACTTGAACTAAAGGAACCCTTAGGAGACAGTGATCATAATGTGATAGAATTCACCCTACAGATTGAGAGAGAGAGAGAGAGGATAAAGCCAGATGTATCAGTACAGAAAAGGGAATTGCAGAGGCATGAGAATGGAGCTATCCAGAGTTAATCGGAAGGGGACACTAGCAGAAATGATGGCAGAACAGCAAAGGCTGGAGTTTCTGGGGGTAATTTGGCAGGCACAGATTAGAGACATCCCAGTGATAAAGACGTACTCTAAAGGAGGCAACTATGGCTGACAAGGGAAGTCAAAGTCAGCATAAAGGTAAAAGAAGGGGCAATAATTAGTGAGAAGTTAGAAGATTGGGAAACTTTTAAAAACCCAACAGAAAGCAACTAAAAAGCCATAAGGAGAGAAAGGATGAAACATGAAGGTAAGCTAGCCAATAATAGTAGGATAGCAATTTTTTTTTCAGTGACGTATGTAGGGAGTTAAAAGGAGGAGAGGGTGGATATCAGACCACTGGAAAATGTGCTGGAGGGGTGGTAATAGGGGACTAAAAATGGTAGACAAACTTAAAAAGTATTTTGCAGTAATCTTCATTGTAGAAGACTCTGGAAGTATGCCAGAAATACAAGAGTGTCAGGAGGCAGAAGAGAGCGTAGGTACTATCACTGAAGAGAAGGTGCTTGGGAAGCTGAAAGGTCTGAAGGTAGATAAGTCACCTGGGCCAGATGGATTACACCCCAGGGTTCTGGAAGAGGTAGCTGAATAGAATGTGTTTGCATGAGTAAAGATCATTCACGAATCACTAGATTCTGGAATGGTTCCAGAGGATTGGAAAATTGCAAATGTTATTCAACTCTTTAAGAAGGAGGAGAGGTGGAAGAAAGGAAATTATATTCCAGTTAGCCTGACTTCAGCGATTAGGAAGATGTTTGAGTCCATTATTAGGGAAGAGGTTTTGGAGTACTTGGAAACACATGATAAAATAGGCCAAAGTCTTCATGGTTTCCTGAAGGTGAAATCTTGCCTGACAAATCTGTTAGATTTGTTTGATGAAATAACAGGCAGAATAGGCAAAGGAGGTTCAGTGGATGTTGTTTATTTGCATTTTGAGAAGGTCTTTTACAAGGTGCTGTATCTAAGGCTGCTTAACAAGGTAAGAGTCATGGGATTACATGAAAGATGCTAACATGGATAGAAAATAGGCTGACTGGCAGGAGACAAAGGGGGCCTTTTCTGGTTGGCTGCCAGTGCCTAGTGGTGCTCCACAGGGGTTGGTGTTGGAAATGCTTCTTTTCTCTTTATATGCCAATGGTTTGGATGATGAAATTGAAAGTGTTGTGGTCAAATTTGTAGAAGGTGTGAAGATAGATGGAGGAGCAGGTAGTGTTGCGGAAGTAGGGTGTCTACAGAAGGGATTAGACAGATTGTAGACACAAGGTTGTGGGATTAGGAAAACGGGCAAAGCAGTGGCAGATGGAATATAGTTTAGTGAAGTGTATGGTCGTGCACCTTTGTAGAAGAAGTAAAGGCATAGAATATTTTCTGAAAGGGAGATACTTCAAAAATAAGAGGTGCAGAGGGACTTGGGAGCCCTTGCAAGTTGAGTTGGTGGTAAGGAAGGCAAATACATTAGCATTCATTTTGTGAGGACGAGTGTATATGAGCAATGAGTGATGCTGAGGCTGCATGAGGCGTTGGTCTGACTGTAACTGGAGTACTGTGAGCAGTTTGAAGATGTGCTGGCATTGGAGAGGTTCCGGAGGTGGTGCACAAGAATGGTTCTGGGAATGAAAGGGTTAACATCTGAGGCATGTTTGATGACTCTGAGACTGTACTCAATGGAGTTTAGAAGAACAAAGGGGGATCTCATTGAAACCTATCAAATATTCAAAGGCTGAAATAAACTGGATGTCGAGAGGATGGTTCCTGCAGTGAGTATGTCCAGCCTCAGAATACAGGGATGTCCATTTAGAACAGAGGAGAGATTCCTTTAGCCAGAGGGTAATGGATCTGTGGAATTTATTGCCATGGATGGCTGTGGAAGCCATTCCATTGGGTATATTTAAAGCGGAGGTTGATAAGCTTCTTTAGTCAGGAGTTCAAATGTGATGGGGAGAATGCAGGAGAATGGGGTTGAGAGGGATAAAAATCAGCCATGATAGAATGACAGAGATGATGCAGTGGGCTGACTGGACTAATTCTGCTCCTAAACAAGCTGGGGATGGGTGATATTTCTCTGATTTTGAACACTCTGGCCAGAGGAGTGACTTGAACAAATTTAACAGAAAATTCCAAAATAAAACCGGATAAGTTCTTGAACAAGGGGATTATGGTACAGCATTTTAAAACAATATTTTGGCCACATCTGGAATACTGTGTACTGCTCTGGTTGCCACACCGTAAAACAGAAGGGGATGCAGAGGAGACATTCCAGGATCTTGCCTGGAATCGAGAGTTTCAGCTATGAGGATAAACTGGATGGACTGCAATTGCTTTCCTAGGTTGAAGTATACAAATTTATGAAGGGCATAATTTAGACAGGGTAAGTTTTGGACACTTTCCCCCATAATGGAGGTGTGAGGTCATGGTCGAAGAAGATATGGATGGTTGCAATATGGAGGGCTATGGTCCCAGTGCAGGTTGATGGGAGTCGGCAGTTTAAATGGTCTGGCATGGACTAGATGGGCTGAAGGACCTACTTCTGTGTTGAACTTTTCTATGACTCTCTGGGTTTAGGGTAAAAGATATATTTTCTCCACCATCAAGGGCTGCTTCAAAAAGGCAGAATCTCTCAGTAAGGACCCCCACCACCTTGGACATGCCCTCTTCTCGTCACTACCATCAGACAGGAGGTACAGACCACACTCTGCAGGTTAGAAGCTGCTTCTTCCCCCACCATATTATTTCTGAATGGATTATGAACCTATGCACTACTTTTGGTCCGTTTTCACACTACTTATTTATCTTTTTATACATATTTCTTGTTGTAATTGATAGTATATTTTACATATTTCTATGGTTGTCATAGCTGGGAGTGGTAATGGGGATAAGCTCCCACTCCCTATAAAGTGCTCCAAAGGCATGCGACTCTAACGGCCGCAGACAACCAACTCCATCTCTTGGCCTTTACATGTGGCTTAGCTACTAGCCCTGGCAGAACTGTTTCTGCTGACAAGAGAAGGGGCAAAAGCAGGACACTGTAGCCTCAAAACCAGCTGCTTCGGGCAGATAAGGCTCGTCAGCCTTGGTTGGCAGCCCGCCTAGAAGGAAAACTCTGATTTTAAACCTCCGCTGCCTTGCGGCCATACCCACCCACAGGAAAGGCTTCGGGAGTAAACCCCGAGGAGGAAATCAGGAGCTGGGGTCCCTAAGGCAGTTTGATGTTGTTTACAACTTCACTCTGGCAACCCCTGCGACGACACTGGTGCCGAGCTGTATTGGCCTTGCCCTTCCCTTGGACTACATCAGTGACGTGGAGAGGGGGAACCCACTGCGTGGGCAACAGCTGATCCTTCAAATCTTCCCACCCAGGCTTGCACCCTGGAGAGGACACAGTCCATCAGAGGCACAAACCCATGATCCCCTGGGATTGACAGCTGCCTACCACATATTGCCCTGTACTGCTGCCATATGTTCGTGCTAATAAACCTGTTTCGGATTTTGAGGGAATTTTTTTTCACGCAGAAGGTGAATGGAATTGACCCTCAGTCTTACAGCTGGCTTCAGTGCTCTACCCTGCAGTCGAACTATCCCCCTGTACAATAGTGCCAAACTTCAAGTGGGCTTCATTGTCTATAAAATGCTTTTGGACATCCTGAAAAAAATGTGGCAGCTGTAAGCTTGAAAGCTGCAAATCCGTAATCTTACTGAAGCCTGATGATTTAGTCATATTGTCTTCAAAACCTATATGTCTTTCCACATGCTGAGAATAGGGTGATGGCCTAAGGAAAGGTAAGACAGTTCTGTGCTTGCCACAGCAAGCTAACAGGCTCTTCAGCCCACAAAGGCTGTGCTTTCTAGTAAAACTCACTTATACTAATAGTATTCTACTCCCATTTTATTCCACAAAATTCCCCTTAGATTCTACCACCCACATGCAATTTATCAGAATCAAATTTAATATTAGAAGCATGTGTCATGAATTTTTTTTTTAACTTTGCAGCAGCAGTACAATGAAATACATGCTAATAGAGAGAAAAACAGTGAATTACAGTAACTATATAATAGTTAAATAAGTAGTGCAAAAAATTGGAAATAACAAAAAAGAGTAGTGAGGTAGTGTTCGTGGGTTCAATTTGCAGTAGACTTTTGACTTATCAACCCACATGTTCTTTAGGAATCAGAGCACCACAGAACTTCCCCTCTAATTTGTAATAACCAGAATGTGCACAAATCTTATGCTGTGCAATTTCTTGCCCAATGACAACAATGTGTGTGCACTGAATAATTTCATAATTAAAAACATGTCAAGATGCTGGAGCAGGGATTCAATTACAGACCCAGAACTGTGCACACAGTGATATTAATTGAGTAACAAATCCGAAGGTGAAACAAAGTTAGCATCAAAGTTCAGACAGAGATCAAAACATCCAGAGAAGTCCAAAGACCAGAACTGGGAAACAGGCAGCATTGCTATTCAGACAGACAGAGTACAGATATGAATGTTGGACAGGCTCAGGAAAATTCACTGGTACAATCTGCAACAAGCAGCTGAAAACACAGGACTGAAATACACAGAGCAGTAAACCGAGAGGCAGATGATAGGTGGAGCACAATGAGACAGGGGTGGCAGCAAAACAGGTAATAATGAGGAACAGGTGAGAGACGGAGTAATCAGTGATACAGGGGCCGGAGTAGAGCAGGAGTGGGGACAGGAGCACACGGCAAGACTAACCACAGACTGACAGCTGGGGGAAACACACAAAGAGACAGAGTTCAACTGGAGGTACTGACAAAACAGTATAAATAAACCAGTTCTAAAATCCACAGACAAATCATTGTAAACTCCACGTTGTCAACGGCATCCACATCAGAAAAAGGAAAAGGAAATGTGATTGTGTACGATAGTAAAATATACTTAACATGCCAACGAGGTAGAGGGTGACAATCTTTTGTGCGCAGTTTAAGTTTCTTTGTGCACTAGTAGCAAAAGATGTGTGCGCACACCTTAGAGGGAATATTGGTGTCAGGGAACATCCATGCAGTCACAGGCAGGACATCCAAATTCCACACAGACAAGAACCTGAGGTCAGGATTGAACCTGGGTCGTGGAGATGGGGAGGGAGACGCTTTACGAGCGCCAGTTTAGAAAATCCTTTTATTGTAGATACCAGGCAACACACCTAACACACTCCTAAGTTTGAAACAAAAGTTGCAAGGATTGAAAATGGAAGTGGTTTTATACATGTTGCATTGTACCTTGGGTACAATGGTGTAGGTTAACCCAAGCTTTTAGCAGGAGCTCACAAAGTGCGAGGCAAGCTGTGCAGGATGAATGTGGGGAGGATGTTATCTCTTGAGAGAGAATTCAAAACTAAAGATCACTGTTGAAAAGTAAAGGGTCACCCATTTAATAATGGTAGAGTTATACAGCATGGAATCAGGCCTTGCGGCTCACTTCATCCAGGCTGACCCAGGACAGCGATGAGAAGGGTTCTTTCTCACTCTCAGGCTGTCCTGATACTTTGGCGATCTCTCTCTTGAGGAAAGGTGGAAGCTTTGAACACTTTTAAGGAAGAGATTCTTGACCAGCACGGGTGCAAAAGCCTTCTGGAAGTAAGTGAAAGTGTGGAGTTGTGCCAGGATCTTACCGAACGATGGAGCTGACTCAGGTATTTACTGCTCACTAGGCATTTGTTCTCTTTTGTTTTGTTGCCAGTAGCAACATTTCAGATCAATAAGCGAGAGCCCATGAGCAACTTGAGAATGCTGGATGCACTTCAGCACTCAGTCAGGATTAGCAAGTTTACCTGCATTCTGAAGAGTTCCAGCAGACAACACAGATGAATTCCGATGTGATATATTTCCCAATATAACTGTTTTCACTTCGGAGACTCTGTATTCCCTAAAGGAATTATTGTGGCTGAAATGACATCTTTCTCCTATTGATGAAGGAACACTTGGTATTGTTATTGGTTAATTATTGTCAGATGTATCAAGATACATTGCAACACTTGCCTAGCACGATGTGAGTTCCCTGCAAAAAGTTGACTTATCCAAACACCATTGTACACAATATATAATTCAATATGTATAAAATCACTTCTGTTCTCACTCCTTGATTTTTTTGTAAGCGTTGTTTCAGTGTTAGGAGCATGTTAGCAGTGTTGTCTGGTATCTATCACATCAACTGCAAAAATGGAAAATCCCCAAAGTAATGCACTTCTCGTAAATTCTAAGTTCAAAGTAAAAGTTTATTATTTAAGTATGTATATGTCACCATATACTACCCTGCGATTCATTTTTTGTGGGCATTCACAGTAGATACAAAAATAAAGCACAATGGGATCAATGAAAAACTACACAAAGATGTTAAACAACTATTATGTCAAAGAAGACAACCTGTGCCAATACAAAAGGGGCAGCGTGATAGCATAGTGGTTCGCGCAATGCTTTAGAGTACCAGTGACCCAGGTTCAACTCCCACTGCCGCCTGTAAAGAGTTTGCACATCCTGCTTGTAACCGTGTGTCTCTTGTGGATGTTCTGGGTTTCTTCCCATGGTCCAAAGACATACCGGTTGGTAGGTTAGATGGTCATGGTAAATCGTCCTATCATTAGGCCAGGATTTAATTGGGAGATTTTGGTGTGGCATCACTCAGAGGACCGGAAGGGCCATTGTAAGTAAATAAATAAACAAATAGATAACCAATCAACCAACCCAAAAAAACAAATTATAATAATTAATAAATAATTAATATTGAGAACATGAGGTGTAGAGTCCTTGAAAGTGAATCTATAGGTTGTGGAATCAGTTCAGTGTTGAGATGACTGAAGTTATCCATATTCGTTCAGGAGTTTTTAATTTCCATTGTTATAGCAGTGTGCTTACTTCAAGTGAACCTCCTTGGCTGTAAGCTGTTTTTGGACACACTGAAAGAGGTGTGAATGACAGATTTATTTTCTTTCAGAATCTCTTGCTGATGTACCCGCTGATAACTAAGAATATAATTGCCAAGCCTTGTGCAAAAATACCTGTGTATGTAGAACACATTGCCTCCCAAATAGTAGCTGTCGAGGGGAAGGTTTGGAATAGAACATAAACGTAGACCTGTGCTGATCTTTAATCTACTCCAAGATCAATCAAACCCGTCCTTCCTACAAAGCCCTCCATTTCTCTATCACCCATGTGCCTATATATGGTGGTATAGCAGCATAGTTCAGAGTTCAGAGTTCAATTCAGGCCTCATCTGTAAGGAGTTTGTTCTCCCTGTGAATACATGTGTTTCCTGCAGGTGCTCTGGTTTTCTCCCACAGTCCAAAGATGTACCATTAGTAGTGTTATTGTTCATTGTAAATTGTTCTGTGATTAGGCTAGGGTTAAATAGGTAGGTTGCTGAATGCTGTGGCCTGTGAAGTCAGATGGGCTGTGTTCCACACTGTATATCGAGATTAAAAAATTTAAATAAATAATGTAACCATTTCTACAAGTACCCTGGCAATATGCACTCACCACTCTCTGTGTAAAAAAAAACTACCTCTCACATCCCCACTATACTTTAACTAACTTAAAATTATGCCCCTTCATATTAGTCATTTCCACCCTGGAAAAAAAGTCTGGCTATTACTCAATCTATACCTCTTATCATCTTGTACACCTCTGTGAAGTCACCTCTCATTCTCCTGCACTCCGAAGAGTAAAGCTCCAAGTGAGAATATGTAAAAGGAAATGTATCTTAGTTTAAGTATGATGATGACACTATGTCGAAGCAGATCCCCTAATCGTAGACTGAAGGAACATCAAGGTTGCTAGCACTGACCGAAAGACCAACATAAGTCATCGAATCCATTGGTGTCAACATTCCATTCTCTAGTACACACCAATAGTTTTGAAATATTTTTCCATCATCCTGCTTGTGAAGCGTAGCCATGATTCTTACCTAGTCTCCAAGTTCACCCACGTGTAGAGCATTACTTGGGTAATAAATATAATTGGAAACTTGTCGTCCTGTCAAAAACAGAGAGATAGAGTAACTGGATCTCTTTCAAACAGGAAGGGGGTAAATAGTGGAAAACTGCAGGAAACAGTTCACTATTTACAGGAAGGAACTATGTAAGGTTTCCAAGTTTGCTGAAAATCAATGGAAGTTGGTTAATCAATTTATTATTGTCACATATAATGAGGAATGGTTAAAAAAACTTTGTTACAGTGTACTGAGGTAGGACAATGGAAAATAATAATAGAATGAAGAATAAAGTGTTGTAATACAGAGAAAGTGCAGTTCAGGCAGGCAATATGGTGCAAGGCCAATACAAGATTGGTTGTAAAGTCAAGATTGCTTTGTATCATAGTAGGAGACAGTTCAATAGTCTTATAACAATAGGATTGACCTCGAACCTGCTGGTACATATTTTAAGGCTTTTGTATTATCTACCCAACGGGTCGAGGAAAAGAGAGAATGTCTCGATGAGAGGTTCTGCTGGTGCTGGAAATGTAGAGTAACAGACACAAAATGCTGGGAGACCTCAGCACAGAAGAGGAGTTGAGGCAGGTACAGATTGGCTGTGTTTATATAAAATGCTAGGCTAGGTTCAAGGGACTTGGTGGCTAATTCCTGCTCTTATTTTTTTGTGTTCTCCAAACTCACATGCTGGGTCAAAGTGGAAAATGGGAGAAAAGTGTGGCTTGGCTCTTTGGTTATGCTGCATGCTTTACTGAGGGTGTGAGAAGTGCAGACAGAGTCCATAGTCAGTTGGGTTCAGTCATGTGCTGAACTGTGTCCACACTCTCTGGTTTTTGTAGTCATGTGTCAAGCAGTTGCTAAATTTGGGGCAGATGTGACTTAGTCACTGAGCCAAGCTTTACTGTTCACGGTGAACATTTTCTGCATGAAAATAACCATTGATTTTCAATCAGTTGAGCTGTTATGTAGATGTGATCTCATTCATTCATTGTTGTTTTAAGCATTCCCCTTTCTCTCCCATCAATATTAGATGGAAGACTATGAAATAACATATCCTAAATGTGTTTAACAGTCTGCCTGCCTCTTGGTGACAAACTACTGTTTGAAAACTATTGGCACCATAAGGTAATGAGGCGCAAATTCAGAAGATCAGCCCAGATTGATAATGGCAATATTAATTACATACAAACAATTTATTAGTAATCATTTCCTTGTTTCCAACAACTAATTATAAGTGGTTAGTAGTTGTGTGTAGTGGTCTGTCCCATTAAAATGTCATTTTCTGGATCAATGCATTTTCCTGGACCTTTGGTCCTAACTGCTGTGATAAGAGAGATGGTTCATGTCCGGACATTATAAGTGCTCTGACTGTATTGCTGGATAAAGCATTTCTAGAACTAGGATTCATATCTCTTAAAATGGAAATAGCCAAATAAATTATGTCAGGTTGAAGATTTATTGGTCATCCATTCTGTTATCTGAGTGGAAGTCTGCTCTTCTGGAGAGATAATGACACTATAATGTTGGCTGTCTACTTCATCACTGACTACTAGTCGAGTGTGTCAGCCATTGTGTTGGATGAATTGGAAGTGTACATTGAACAGAGGTTATATGTCTCTTCTGAAAGAAAGTGTATTGTTGTGGAATTGTAACGCTTTCCCATTCTTCAAGATTGTGCCCAATATCAAAGCTCAATAAATTTGGTGTTTCAAAATTGGCACATGAATGCTCATGGAATGGCAGGGTATGGATCATGTGCAGACAGAGGAGGTTTTACCAGGATGATATCCAGGGTATGTGTTATAAGGAGAGATTGAATAAACTTGGTTTAGTTTCTCTGGAGTGGCAGAGTCTGAAGGAAGACTGATAGACGTCTATAAGGTTGTGGGAGGCATAGATAAAGTAGACAGCCCATATCATTTTCCCAAGGTCAAAATGTCTGATACTAGAGAAGTTGCATTTAAGTTGTGTATGTGTGTTGAGTCAAGAGTGATGTGCAGGCCCTGTCTTTGTGATATATAGAGTGCAATGCATACCTGGAATGCACTGCCATGGGAGGTAGTTCAGGCAAATAGGAAAGGGGCATTTGAGAAGTTCTTAGAATGGGGTGATAAGGACATTACAAAGGCAGGGGGAGTACTTTCGTTAGGTATATGAATTACTAATTTATTTAGTTCAGTACAACATTGTGTGCTGCTGGTGCCAAACTGTATCGATGTCTGCCGTTCCTTTGGGTTCATCACATGCATGGAGAAGGGGAGCTTGCTACATGGGCAACGGCTTGCTCTGCATATTGTTCTGCCCAGGCTGGCGTATCTAGACAGCTAGGACACAATATCCATGGTCGACCTTGACTGAGGGAGGCCTCACTCCCTGTGCCCCAAAGAACCTGTTTCTGTGATACACTATTGTACATTCTATGTTCTACGTTCTATGTAATCCATGATGATAAATTACCAAAAAAGAAGCAGTATTATTTGTAATATGGCAAAAGCAGAGGATACATGGTCTTATTTGGAAACCTAACACATATCACATATTATATATCATATTATTGAAAAGCATAAAATGAAACTGCTGATGCTGCAATTCTGAAATTTAAAAAAAACACATTCAAAGTTCATAGCAAGTCAGGCAGTATCCATGGAAAGAGATACAGAGTTAATGTTTCAGAGTGAAAAAAAAAATCTTCGTCGGAACAGGAAGGTGAGAAATCAAATGAACTTGGAGGTTCAGTTACAGAGAGAAAGATAACACAAAGGGACAGAGTCACAACAGGGTTGATGAGGTGACCTCAAATGTTGCTGGAGCCATCTGGTTGATAGGTTAATGAAGGTGGTTAGAGAAAGGGGGAGAACGCAACCCGACTAACATGTTAAAACTGTGAAATTTCACTCTGAGCTGTTGCTGAAACTGAGATCAAAAGAAGAATATTGGAAATACCCAGATGTTCAGGCAGTGCTTGGAGAGAGAAAAACAAAGGCCACTATGAGCTTGAGGAGCAGCACTTCACTTCCACTGGGCACGTGGCAACCTTCAGGAATCAATATCTCAAATTTTTTTAGATAATTTACATTTCCCATAAGACATAGGACCAGAATTAGGTCATTCAGCACATTGAGTTTGTTTTGCCATTCGATCTTGACTGATTCATTTTCCCTCTCAACTCCATTCTCCTCATAATCTCTGGTGCCCTTACTAATCAAGAACCTCTGCTTTAAGTATACCCAATGACTTGGCCTCCCCAATGAATTCCACAGACTCAACACACTCTGGCTTTCTTTATGTAGCACACACTTTAAATGAGAAGAGGGAAGTTCCAGAGATATATGCTGAGCAAATTTTTCATCCAGAGAATAGTAGGTGCCTGGAATAAGCAGCCTAGGAGAGACTTGGAGGTAAACAACAGTAGTGGGGTTTAGGATATTTTTGGATTGGTACATGAATATGCATGGGATGTTAGGATATGGATCATGTGTAGGCAGAAGTGATTTAGTTTAATTTGACATTATGGCTTGCACAGACATCATGGGTTGTACTGCCCTATGTTCTATGTATCAAAGCTAATTGAGCTGCCACCTCCTGTGTCCCCTCCTCCTTCCCTTTCCCCTATGGTCCACTCTCCACTCAGATCAGATTCCTTCCTCTCCTGCCCTTTGCCTTTCCTACCCACCTGGCTTCACCCATCACCTTCTTGCTTTCCTCCTTCCTTCCCCCTTCTTCCCACCTTTTTACTTTGGTGTCTTCCCCCTTTCTTTCCAGTCCTGAAGAAAGGTCTCAGCCTGAAACATCAACTGTTTATTAATTTCCATAGATGCTGCCTGACCTGCTGAGTTCCTCCAGCATTTTGTCCGTGTTGCTTCAGATTTCCAGTATCTGCAGACTTTGTTGTGTTTGCTGTCTGCTGCATTATATTATCTCATTACCTTCTCTCCACAGACACTGATTGATATGTTGGGTATTTCCAAAATTCTCATTTGGTCTTAGGTTCACATGTGCCTTTGAATTCACTTTCTCTAATCATGATCATTACTGACAATCAGTTTGTTTCATTGGTAGCAGAGCACCAGGTCAATCCTGACCTCACCTTGTTGAGGTTTTGGCCACTTGCCTATAGGAAATGTGTTATTAAATTGGAGAGTCATTCAAAGAGTCAGAAAAAAGATCTGATACTGTTGCCAAGTCTCAATGAACTGAGTTACAGGGAGACATTGGACAAGTTGGACTTTTCTTCTTGGAATGCAGGAGACTGAAAGATGATCTTATAGAAGTGTGGTCTTTCATTGATTCTATTATAGTTATTATTCTATAATGGATTTATTGAACATGCCTGCAAGAAAATGGTCTCATGGTTGTATATGGTGACATAATCACTGTTTACTTTGATAATAAATTTACTTTGAACTGTAAAGGCATGAGGAGCATAATTAGAGTGAAAACACTCAGCCTTTTTCCCATATTGGAGAATTAATAAGTAGAGGGCAAAGGTTTAAGGTGAGAGGGGAAAGTTTCAATATGGACCTTAGAGATTTTTTTTTGTATGGAACAAACTACCAGAGGAAGTGGATAAGGGAGATACATTTAAAAGGCTGTTGAAGTACATGGAAAGATTATGGACCATACACTGGTTATTGGGGCAAGACACACAAAATGCTGGAGGAACTCAGCAGGCCAGGCAGCATCTATGAAAAGAAGTACAGTCAACGTTTTGGGCCGAAACCCTTCTACTGCCGGAAACATCGACTGTACTTTTTTCCATAGATGCTGCCTGGCCTGCTGAGTTCCTCCAGCATTTTGTGTGTCTTGCCTGGATTTTCAGCATCTGCAGATTTTCACTAGTTATTGGGACTAGCTGGAACGAGTTTTGCCAAAAGACCTGTTTGCGTTTTGTTGAACTTTATGGCTCTAAGATGTTCCCTCTGTCCTTTCCAGCTCTCTGCCAACCATTCTGTACATCAAAACTAGCCTGCTCCATCAAATTACCCAGAAGTGATTGGTTATTTTTCTACACTCACTTAACTCCTAAAAGGTGGAATCACACAATTTAAAAACTGGATTGCAAACAGCAAAAACAGGGATGGAAGATTCAACACAAAGGAAAGTGACTCTTAAGAAAATATTTGATAGATGACAGAGGTGTAGTAAAGTGAAAAGATTTGGAAAGCAATGCCAATGGGAGGAAATTCAGAACAGATTGAAGTCATTGATGGGGAAGGGAGTGAGCCTCCATGAGTAAGATCAAAGGGTAAGGAAGCCACACTACACCATCTCCTTGCAAAAGATTGACCATAAGACCACAAGACATAGGAGCAGAAATAGGCTATTCGGCCCATTGAGCCTGCTCTGCCAATCCATCATGGCTGATTTATTATCATTCTCTATCCCATTCTCCTGTCATCTGCCAGTAACCTTTTTCAGACGTGGCTGAAAGAAAGCCATAGTTGGGAGCTTAACATCAAAGGTATACTTTGTGTCGAAAGGACAGGCAGGAATACATAGGCGGTGGTCTGGCTCTGTTGGTAAGAGATGGAATTACATCTTTATAAAGAGGTGACATTGGGTCAGAGAATGTTGAATTTTTGTGGGTGGAGTTAAGAAATCTGAAGGGTAAAAAAAATATGGGAATCACATGTAGGCCTCCAAATAGTAGCCAAGATGTGGGGGTTAAGATGGCAAAGGGTGCTAGAAAAGGCGTGTAATAAGTGTAATGACACAATTGTAATAGGGGACTTCAATATGCAAGAAGATTGGGAGAATCAGGTTGGTGTCAGATCGCAAGGGAAGGATTCTTAGAGCAGCTTGTGTTCGAGCCGACTCAGGGAAAGGCTATCTTAGATTGGGTGTTGTGTAATAACCCGGATCCTATTAGGGAGCTTAATGTAAAGGAACCTCTAGGAGGCAGTGATCATAATATGATTGAATTCATAGGGAATTAGAGGCTTGAGAGAGGAGGTGAATTGGCGGAGGATACTGGCAGGTACGATGGCAGAGCAGAGATGGGATGGCTGAGGTTTTTCAGAATAGTCACAAGGCACAGGATTGATATATCCCACAGAGGAAGAAGTTCTCAAATAGAAGGGGAAGGCAACCATGGCCAACAAAGGAAGTTAAGAACAGCATAAAAGCCAAGGAAAGGCCATAAAAGGTAGTTAAAGTGAATGGGAAGTTGGATGATTGGAAAGCTTTTAAAATCCAACAAAAGGCAATTTAAAAAGCGGTAAGAAGGGAATGAGGAAGACTAGCGAATAATATAAAGCAAGATACCAAAAGCTTTTTCAGTTATATAAAGAGTAAAAGGGAGATGAGAGTTGATATTGCGCCACTGGAAAATGATGCTGGTGAGGTAGTAATGCGGGACAAAGAAATGGCAGATGAACATAATGGATACTTTGCATCTGTCTTCACTTTGGAAGACACTAGCAGTGTGCTAGAAGTCCATGAATATCAGAGAGCAGGAGTGAGTGAGTGCTATTGCCATTACAAAGGAAAAAATGCTAAGTCAGCTCAAAGGTTTTAAGGTGGATAAGTCACCTGGACCAGATGGACTACATCTAAGTCCTGAGAGAGATTGCTGAAGCGATACTAATCAGGAACCTATTAACCTCATCTTTAAATATACCTGATATCTGTAGCAATGAATTCCATAGATATACTACCCTTTGGCTAAAGAAATTCTCCTCATCTTTGCTGAAGGGGCATCACTCTATTCTGATTCTACTCTGGTTCTCGCCTCTCCCACTATAGGAAACATCCCCTCCACATCCACTCTATCTATGCCTTTCAATATTCAATGTAATCCCCTCTCATTTTCCTAAACTTCAGCAAATACAAGCCCAGAGCCATCAAACACTCTGGACCATATGCTGGACCATAAATCATTTAGGAGGAGAGGTATACATGGAACATAGAATTTAGAATGTTGAACAGTACAGCGCAAGGACAGCACCATATTTAAGTCTAATTGCATTCTAGCAGATAATGCCTGGTTAAGTTGACACTGTACCAGTGACAGTATTAAAGTCCATTGTCCTTTCATTAGAAGAAGCAACATGTTTTATGTTACAGATGATAATGTTTTCTTTATTTATACAGACAATTACAAGTTTAACAAAACTTATCAGCTGAGAGTTTACACAAATGTGTTCACAAAACAAGTTTAAAGTGACAGATTGAACATCAATCTGGTTTTGCACGCCCTAGCGTTTATAACTGTAGAAACTTTACTGTGGAAATTCCATTTGTTAAGAACCTGATAGGTGTTTTAGGACTCTTTGTTATGTTTACTTGGGATCACAGAACAAAAGTACATAGACTAAAGTGCTTAAAGACATTATGCACACAAATTTGCTTTCATAACAGCTTTAAATTGCATTGTATTTCAACACATCATTCCTTCCTGGTTTAGAATTACTTTTCCTTGCAGATTTTCATAAAATATAATTAGTTTTATGTCAGCACTAACTCTAAAATTGGCAGTGAATGGCAATATAAAATGCACCGTTATTTAATTTGGAGCGTCTATAAAAGGAGTAGATGGAAAGAGGCTTTTACCCTGCATTTATTGAACTGTTCAGTGGTTTTCCAATGGACTTCAGCCTGGTGAGATTCTAACTGGCTGCATCACCGTCTGGAATGGAGTGACCACTGCACAGTACTGGAAAAACCTGCAGAAAGTAGAAAACTCAAGTCTGCTCCAACATGGACACTAGCCTCCCCAGCACCAACAACAGCTTCAAAAGACGATGCCTCAAAAAGTTGTCATCCATCATTAAGGACTCCTATCACGCAGGACATGCCCACTTCTTACTGCTTCCATCGGGGAAGGGGTATAGGAGCATTAAGACACACGCTCAAAGTTTTAGGAACAGCTTCTTCCCCTCTGCCGTCAAATTTCGGAATGGACAATGAACCAACCTATGAACAGTACTTCACCATTTCTTCTGTATTATAACTGCCCGTTACACCACAGGCATTTAGGGCAGCGATGAAGGTCCTCCATCGCTATCTGTCCTTCACCATCTTCTCTATTATGGCCCAGGTGTGGTTCAGGGTCCTCATTTTTGCTTCTGCACGCAGATAATAGAAGGATTCTTCATTGCTGTTTCCGTAACAACTTTTTTGACCATTCAGAACCGTGAGCTGAACCCCCGAACCTGGGGACCTGTGGACCACTCTTAGTCTGGCCTCTACACTTTGACCTTTTTGGCTTGGGTAACCCCACCAAGAGTCAAAGCACAAGGCCCTGACTCCAGCCAACACAACATTTTTTGTATATATTTTTTTATTGTGATTTATAGTTTTTTTTTGTATTGCTATGTACTGCTACCAAAAAAGCAACACATTTCACATGTATTGCATGTCAGTGATATTAAACCTGATTCTGATTCTGATTTGGAAACCATGGCTGTATGGACTAGTATCGTAAACCATGGCAAAAGGGGCATTGGAATTCCATTCATTAAATAAATCTGAAGTTAGAAGATGACATCACCAAGAGTGGCAATGAAACAATTAGATTTTCTAAAAAATGCATCTGATTTATTTAAGCTCCCTCGGAGAAGGAGCAATGCCAATTTTACCGAGTCTGGCCTACTTTCTTACCGAGACCGAAATGGCAGAAGCACTCCATAACTCAGGCAGCATCTGTAAGGAGGATTAGAATCAGGTTGAATATCGCTGGCGTAATCATGACATTTGTTGTTTTGTGGCAGCAACACAGTGCATTACATTAGATATACTATAAATTACAGTAAGAAACATGCAGTATATGTATTGTTGCAGATAACAGTAAAGGCTATCTGAGGATACAGCTAGATCAGCTGGAAAGTTGGATGAAATAGTATCATATGGATTTAGTACAGACTTTTATTTCAGAGTTTGCCTTAAGTAATTCGGATATAGAATATCCATATTTGTCTTGAAGTGACCATGTTCCACGATTGCACATTCTTTTCTTGTATTGGCATAATTCGGTTTTGCCCTGTTTGTTGACCGGTTTTATTTCCCCCGATATGGGGAAATCTCCTGCATTCTACCCCACCTACACTGCTCATAACTTTATAGACCTCATCCAAGGAGAACAGAGCCAGCCTACCAAGATGTCTGACTCAAGTTTATTTGACGCACATACTTCGAAACAGAGAGTGAAGTGTGTCATTTACGTCAACAAGCAGCACAACCTAAGGATGTGCGAGGGGACAGCCCGCATGTGTCTCCACACATTCCGGTGCCAACATAGCAGCCCACAATGCTCGGCAGAACAACACAGAACACAACAACGGTAGCAAATCAAGCCCCCTTCCTCCCCTCAACAATGCACACTTACACTTCTCTAACCCCACAACAGGCCATCTTCTTCTGCCTCCAGCCTTCAGTGGATTCAGGTTCAGACTGGTATTTGGGCTCAGGTTCATAGATACTTGCTCTTCTCTCACCCTGACTGAAGTAACCCATCCCAGATAATGTCCTGCTGAATCTCTTCTGCACTCTCTCGTCTCTGCACATGTTTCTTGTCTCTTGGTCAGCATGGAACATTAGGGCCGAGGGGCCTGTTCCCATGCTGTGCAACCCTAGGAATCTTCAGTCTGGTGAGCAGAACCACATGCAATATTCATCTCACTGGTGTTTAATAAATAGTAATTTATCGTGTGGGATGTAACTGCTAGGACAGTCATTTTGGGCCAAAGGTCTGTATTTATGTTTTTTTAATGAATGCAATGAGTAATATTTTCCTCTGATCATTGTAGTTGAATGAAATGGAATATAAAGAGGATGAAATCAAGATCCCTTTTCTCACTGCAACATTATGTGGGGAGTTTTGCATTCTGAGAGCAGTAGCTCGATGCTAAGTGTCTACAAGGGAGAGTATCCAACAGGAAATCAATGGATATGACATGAAAGAGCATCAGATCATCTGGTGTTTCATAGCAACAATGCTGCTATAACTCCAGTATGTACAACGGAGGATGTCTTTGAATCAATTTGTGCTCAAAACTGTAATGATCTGAAGATTGAAAAGGGATCTTAAAGATATATCTTAGATTTGACCCGCTGTTTCATACAGCTCAGAGAACAATGAAGCTGTTATGAAGGTGGATTTATTTCTATGTACAATAACAAATTGCCACAGAAGAATTTAGCAGATCTTATCCTGGAGTTAGAACCCGAAAGTTCAGGATAATTGTTTCCCCAGTCACGGAAGTTTTTTGATTGAATGGATTTGAGCAAGACTGCCAATTGCCCTTAACAAGGTCAAGGTGGTATATATTCATTTCAATCACTGCAGCCCTTTTGAAGATGGTACTCCAAAACTCAGGTCCGGGACTTAGACTCAAACCTGACGGACTTGGCAATGGCACTGATCTTTGAACAAAGTGGTTGATTCTTAACATCATTCTCACAGGGGCTAGTAAAGACGTAGAATAAATGCTGGCATTTCCAACAATGTCCTTGGATATTCTACAATCCAAAGGCATAAACAATGAACCCTCCAAGCTAAACTGGTCTCTATTGGTCCCTTCACACAAAATGCTGGTGGAACACAGCAGGCCAGGCAGCATCTAACGGGAGAAGCGCTATCGACGTTTTGGGCCAGTTTGTACTGGAAGCAGCCCACAAGTGTCACCACACTTCTGGGGCCAATGCAGCGTACTCACAACTCACTAATACTACTCTTACATCTTTGGAATGTGGGAGGAAAATGGGTCACCCAGAGGAAACTCACCCATTCATGGGGAGAACATATAAACTCCCTACAGGCAAGGGTGGGAATTAAACCCCAGTCAGTGATTGCTGGCACTTTGACAGTACCATGCTGCCCTCACCAGAAGGAACTTAACAGGTCAGGCAGTATCTATTGAGGGAAATTGAGTATCTGTCTTGAGGAAAATGGACCAGCATTTTAGGTGAAGTCTCTTCATCTGACCTGATACATCTGCTTCTTCTTCTTGACACAAACAAGAGAAAATCTGCAGATGCTGGAAATCCGAGTAACAGACACAAAAAGTCGGCCAGAGATGTCGACTGTACTCTTTTCCTTAGATGCTGCCTGGCCTACTGAGTTCCTTCAACAATTTGTGTGTGTTGCTTCTTCTACTAGGACCCTGAACTCCCAGTGGAGCGTAGCCCATTGATGACCTCCCATCTCCATCGTTAAAAGTCAATGGTATGCCTGGAGTGCATCAATGTTTCTGTAATCCATCCTCTCCACTGTATAGTGGATTGGCCTACACAGCTTCACCAGAGCCCTCTTGACTGGCCTTACCTGACATAAGGTTGGACTTTGAGGGGCAACCTGAAATATCAACTGTCCATTTTGCTCCACAGATGCTGCCTGTGCTGCTGAGTTTCTCAAAAACGTTGTGTGTTCCTCCAGCCTCTTGTTTCATGCTTGAGATTCCTTCTTGGATCTCCAATGAAAATAAGATGTTGTAGACGTGTTGATCATTCATTTATTCCATCTGATATCATGGTCCTCCCTGCTTCTTTTTTATTCCAACCGATCTTTATATTCTTTATCTCCCTTTCATGTCTATACCATGCATTGTGAGTATGGAAATGTCTTTCTTTATGTACATCACATTCCCAGTTCAAAGGAAATAGCCTGGGGCTGTCCTCTCATCAGTTGTACACTGCAGTCTGCTCAGACTGAACTCCATGCCGGATACTTCATCCAGAGTTTAATTCCAACTGCTCGTTCATCTCTCTCTTATGTACTCATCAGTTCCATTATAACCAACAATGACTTGGGAATGAAATGTCCCTGGCTTGATTAAGCCATCCCAGAATATTCTGTGGCTAAATCGCACTGACTCCTTCCTTTCAATAGCGCTGCAAAACTGTCTTAAAAAATACCTCATCTTGGCTGCATACATAGAACAGCCCAGGAACAGTTCCTTCAGCCAACAATATTGTGCCAAACCAACTCAACTAATGATTAAATCCCTATCTAAACCTCTGTAATGTCCGTATCCTTCCATTCTCTGCACATCCACAGCCAGCACAGTAGTGTGGCCATTGGCTATTATGGTCCAATTCCTACCGCTGACTGTAAGGAGCTTCTAGGTTGTTCCATAACTGCATGGGTGTCCTCTGGGTGCTCTGCTTTCCTCCCACATTCCAAATGTGTATGGGTTGGTAGGTTAATGGGTCACATGTGCATAATTAGGCAGTGTGGGCTTATTGGGAGGAAAGGCCTGTTATCGTGCTGTGTCTCTATGTTAAATAAATCCATATACCTATCTAAGAGCCTTTAAAATGCCTCTGTTGCACACATAGTAGTAACGGATAGCAAAATGCTTGTTAGTGCCAGTGATCAGACAGTGTCAATGACCACCTCTGTCTGCAAGGAGTTTGTACGTTCTCTCTGTAATGATGTGGGCTTCCTCTGGGTGCTCAGGTTTCCTCCCATGTTCCACAGACATATGGACTAGTAGATTATGTGACGTTAACACCAAAGCATGGTGATCAAGTGCTTTGATCACTTGTACATATGTACATAGGAGACGTGAAGCTAATCTTTACAAGGGTGTGAAAATATGTTTCATGCACTTAAAATTGCTGGACCATTGTGGGCATTGTGGGTTATCTATCACAGCTTACCTCCAAGCCAGTGTGGATATGAGTTTTATACCCAAAGTAGAAGTTATGAAATAGCCCTGGACTGATAATTATCAGATGATTACACTGAAAATACCTGATCGTTGTACAATCCAATCTGGTTTACTAATTTCCTTCAGGGTTAGAAATCTCATTTGAATGTGAATCAAGAAGGACTGACTTTTAATAGTTTACTCAATTCAGGGCCAAAGATGCCAGTGATGGCCACATGCTGTGAATGAAAATATGAATATTGAAAACAAAAATCACTCTAGTAACACAGGCAGCTCTGTAAGCATTTTATATACACACTTCAGCCTCTTTATTAGGCACAGCAGCCCAGCCACTTCAAGGTTTTACGTGTTCAGAGATGTTCTTCTGCACACCACTGTTGTAATGTGTGGTTATTTAATTTCTGTCAGCTTGATTGAGTATGGCCATTCTTCTCTCTTATTAACAAGGCATTTTCATTGACAGTGCTTCCATTTACCGAATTGTCTTTTTGTTTTTGCATCATTCTCTGTAAACTCTAGAGATGGTTGTGCATTAAGGTGCCAGGGGATCGGCAGTTTCTGAGATACTCCAACCACCCCATCTGGCACCAATTATCATTCCACAGTCAAAGTCACTTATATCACTATCCTTCCCCATTCAGATGTTTGGCCTGAACAACAACTGAATCTCTTGAACATGTCTGCATGCTTTTATACATTGAGTTGCTGCCACATGATTGGCTGATTAGATATTTGCATTAATGAGCAAGTAAACAGGAGTAGCTAATAAAGTGGCCACTGAGTGTACACATCAAGGAGATAACAAATGTATAAACTGAACAGAAGTATACAATATGGAGATTACATACAGGAAATAGCTCTCTCACTTCAACCACAGAAGAAGGCTATTTGGCCTGTCAAGTTAATGCCAGATTCCGTCAGGAAGGTCTTCTTATAATTTTATAAACCATTAGTTAGGCGGCAGTTGGAATATTGTGTGAAGTTCCGGTCGCCACACTGTAGGAAGAACCTGATTGCACTAGAGACGTTCCAGAGGAGATTCAGCAGGATGTTTTCTGTATTGGAGATGTCCAAGAGGACCACAACCTTGTCGTGGTTTGGAGCTCAATGACCCAGAGAGTTACGTTGGTTGGAGTCAAGGCTTTATGCTCTGGCTCTTGGTAGGGTTGCCCACACCAAACAGGTCAAAGGTTAGAGGCCAGACTAACAGCTGTCCACTGGTCCTCCACTCTTGGGGGTTCAGCTCAGGGCTAACAACGCTGACTGGTAAAACAAAGTTGTTACTGAAATAGCAATGAAGTGCGACAGTATTTACCCAGAACCTGCGTGACTGACTGTAGTGAAAACTGAGTTACTGACATGATGAAGGAAGCCTTGAACACCATCAGAGATGGAGGACCTGCATTGCTGCCTTAAATGTCAATGGCTTAATAGGTGGTCGAGGGAGAGAGAGGGAGAGTACTGAGGAGGGTCTGCAAAATTCTGAGTTTGTTTTATTTTATGTGGACGTGGCTAAGGAGCAACTTGATAAAAGATTTTAAAATTATGAAGGCATTGACAAAGGAGATAGTTGAAAACTTTTCCACTTGGCAGAGATGACTAAAGCTAAAGGGTGTAGATTTATATAGAGGGAGAACACTTTGACCCAGAGGACGCTGGGAGTCACTGCCAGAGCGGGTGCAGCAAACAGAAACTCTCACAACATTTAAGAGGTGTCTGGGCAAACTTCTGATTCGCTGAGGAACGGAAGGCTGTGATTAAGTACTGATAAGTGAATATATGTGAGTACCTGATAGTTATCAGCCAGTTTCTGTGCTGTATGTCTTTATTGCAGTTCCACTTTCTACTCATGATTTGTTTGCTGTAGCACAGCAATTTGTTCCTCTGATGCCCATGAGCTCCCTTTTGATTCTATTGCCACTTATCTGCAGTGACTGGCAATTTACAATAGCCAGCTAACTTGTCATCTATCGGGATAAGTGAATAAACCAGAGTACCATGGTTACCCACACAGTCATAGGTGGTGTCATGGTGAGTGCTGGCAATGACTGAACCCAGGTCCAGAGAAATGACAGATTCCCGCGTACAGAAGGAAACAAGAGCTTATGCATCATAATTCAAACAGAACATTGGATGTGGAAGCATTGGAAAGGTTACAGAGGAGACTTACCAGGATGCTGCCTGGCTTAGAGAGTATGCATTATGATCAGAGATTAAGGGAGCTAGGTCTTTATTGGAGAGAAGGAGGATGAGAGGAGACATGATAGAGGTGTACAAGATATTAAGAGGAATAAATAGAGTGGACAGCCAGCGCCTCTTCCCCAGGGCACCACTGCTCAGTACAAGAGGACATGGCTTTAAGGTAAGGGGAGGGAAGTTCAAGGGGGATAGTAGAGGAAGGTTTTTCACTCAGAGGTGGTTGGTGCGTGGAATGCACTGCCCGAGTCAGTGGTGGAGACAGATAAACTAGTGAAGTTTAAGAGACTACTAGACAGGCATATGGAGGAATGTAAGTGGGGGGTTATATGGGAGGCAGGGTTTGAGGGTTGGCACAACATTGTGTGCCGAAGGGCCTGTAATGTGCTGTACTATTCTATGTTCTATGTTCTAGAACATCAGCAGCTCAACCCAGCAACACTGGTTAAAACAAGGACCCCGCGAGAATTGCTAATTGGGAGTCTGCTTTAAATAATCACAGAACGTAGAAAACCCACGCCAGTCAAAATAAACTTAGCAAGATTCACCAGAAAGCACAAGGGCTTAACATCTTTAGTAAGACAACCATGATGAAATACAGGTGCTCTAGAAACCTCAGAGCCCAACGCTCTGCTGCTCGCCACACAGACCCTCAGGGCTCATGGTAGAAAGAGCGTGCAAGTTCCACATCGGCAGATGACGTGACCATGAACTGATTCTGCCTCCCTGGAGTTGTGGTGCAACAGTTACTCACACAACCTGCCAGTCTTCCAGCATTGTGGAATTCTCCTGGGATCATGTACATCCAAAAGATTGACTATCTAGAATGCAGTGCAAGAAAAAATGTAAATGCTTCCCATTGAAACTTTAATGCAAATTCTAACCATCTTAAGCTTGATTCTAAATTTATCTGAGACTGCAGAACATTTTTGAACCCATATATAGGAGGTGTTTGGAGGGAAATGGGATAAATGCTGGCAAATTATTAATTTATTGAGATGCGTCACGGGGCACTTTAAGCCTTGCTGCCCAGCAATCCCCAGTTTATTGTAGCCTACTCAGGGGACAAGTTACAATGACCAATTAACCTACCAACATGCCACTGTCTTTGGACTGTGGGAGGAAACCGGAGCACCCAGAAGAAACCCACACAGTCACAGGGGGAACGTATAAACTCCTTACAGACAGCAGTGGAATAAATAAATGTGATTATCTTAGGTTGAAATTTTTTAAATATATAAATAGACAGTTTTTCTTTTACCAGAGACTCAACACGGGGACTTGTATTAAGTTTTATGCCATTGTTGGCAAGACTGTTATTTACTGTTCATCTTTAAATTCCCCTAGGGTTGAGTAGCATGATGGGCTGAGTGAAGAACCATTAAGAACCCATCCACATCTCTTTAGTTCTGGAGACAAGTGTGGAGCAGATTAGGTTAAGATGGCAGAAAAAATAAAATGGGTCCTATCACAGTCAAGTGGTCCCAATGTTAATAATGCTAACTTTGAGTCTGTTTTAATTACTTAATGCTTCAATCTAAATTTCCCAGCAACGAGGGCAACAATATTGAATTTCTGCCTGGCAATCAAAGAGATAAATTGTATTTGTGTTATATATCCTTGGTACATCAGAGCAGATTAACAGTTGTGGTATGACAGATTAATATCACCTACCACCCCGTGAGCCTCTGCTTCTAGCACATAAGTCTCCGTAAATTCCACCATCTCCAACAGGATCAACAGGACCACCAAGCACATCATTCCCTCCCCACTCCCCCCAACTTTCTCCTTTCCGCAAGGATACTCTCTGGTCTATCCATCCCTCCCCACTGCTCTCCCTCCTGGTGTTTACAATATCCTTGCAAGCAGAGCAAATGCCACACCTGTCTCTACACTTCCTCCTTCACTACCATTCAGGGACCCAAACAGTCCTTCCCACTGAGTTGACTCTTCACCTTTGAGTCTGTTGAGGACATATACTGTGTCGGTGAGACCCGACGTAGATTGGGAGACCACTTCACTGAGCACCTAGCAGAAAACGTGGAATTTCCCAGCGTCTGCCCATTTTAATTCTACTTCCCACTCCTGTTCCGACATGCCAGTCAATGGCCTCCTCTACTGCTATGAGGAGGCTACACTCAGGCTGGAGGATATTCCATCTGGGTAGCCTCCAACTTCATGGCATAAACATTGATTTCTCGAACTTCCAATACTTGCCCCCCTCCCCTTCACCATTCCCCATTCCCTCTCTCTCCTCATCTCCTTACCTGCCCATCACCTCCCTTTAGTGCTTCTCCCCCTTCCCTTTCTTCCATGGCTTTCTGTCCTTTCCTATCAGACTCTCCCCTCTCCAGGCCTGTATCCCTTCCACCAATCAACTTCCCAACTCTTTACTTCACCCCTCTTTGATTTCCAGTATCTGCAGATTTTCTCTTGTTTGTGATTCTCTTAGTTGTGGTATGCATCCTGGGTTAGTCTCTGTATGTAGGATGATAAAGAACAGGAGCAGATATAGACTATACAGCCCCTTGAGCTTACCCCTCTGGTTTTCAGTGTAGTCGTGGCTAATCATCTACCTTAATGCAACAAGTGTGTTGTTTGTCAGAGTTCCTTGGCTTTCCTTTAGTGCATCTGCTCCCTTGATATCTCCAGTAGTGTGGTCTGCACAACCTTCTGTGGAAGTCTGAATGAAGAAATTTCTCCTCATCATAGCCTGTGGTTCTAGTTGACCCAGAGATTAGAAAAACCTCCCACATCCAGCCTATCTAGCCCTATCAGATCTTTGCACATTACGAAAAGATGACTCCTCATTCCTCTGAACTCTGTTATCTACAAGCTGAGCCAACCCATTTTCTCTTCCTATTAGAACAGGGGTTCCCAGTCTGCGGTCCATGACCTTTTGCTTAATGGTATTGGTCCACGGCATAAAGAAGGTTGGGAACCCCTGCATTACAGGAGCCTTCATGGTATTCGCTCTCTTTTCATTCATACAACCACCTTTAGTCAGTGTTATTTTGAAACTATCAATGTGTATCACAGAAGAACCAACTGCAAACAGTTGTCTCCAGTTTCTGTTCAGAGAGAAAAATGCAAATTCTTGGTCATCTGATGCATTAATAAAATATTTTCTCTTCTATCAATACCACACTCAAATGACACTCATAGAATTTAGCCATGCATAATCATATATTAATAAATGCACTTCAATTATTTAAAACAACAGGAGAAGCATTATAAAATGTTATACATGGAAAGCTTCTAAATTTAGCTCCTTAATAGATTTATATTAAGGGGAATTATAGGCCTTGTATTCTTTCTCTCCAGTTTGTGCTTCTCTTTAAAACAAAATAAAGAACATTGTGCTATAACTAAGTTTTATTATGTGTGAGTGACAGAAAGACATTAGTGTGGATCGTTCTAATAATTCAAACCTCAGGCAATTTTCTACGACCTTGTGCACTTTATTGATGTTGCCGATAATCTGACAGAATCAAAAACAAAAATAAACAAGATATTTCTTCTTGGCTGCTGGAAGGTTCCCTGCTGAGTAATTAGCTGAGCTCAGCTCCTGGTTCATAATGCTGTCTCTGTGTGGATTGCTCCTGATGCAGTGGTGTTGGGGGTCAGTACCTGGCCTTAACAATGAAAAGATTCCCTCAGGAATTTTGGGACCTTTGTCGATTTGTGTTACTGTCACAGAGTTGAAGGGTCACAAAGTAATACAGAATGGAAGAAGGCCCTTCAGCCCAACTCATCAATGCTGACCCTAGAGCACATGGTATTAGTGACCTCCCTCGGAGCTGGAAACCAGTAATTTGGGCTGGAGCCTCTGTTCAGGGGGCAGATGAGATTCCCTGTGCTGGAGTTGCTCTCTTGGGGAATGCTGGTTGTAAAGTTGTGGGTTTTTCTGGTCATCACATTATAGGAAGGATGTGGACATTCTGGAACGGGTACAGAAGAGATTCACCAGGACAGCGCCTGGTTTAGAGAGTATGAACTATGTGCAGAAGCTGGAGAAACTTGGGGTGTTTTCTCTGCAGTGTCAAAGGCTGAGGGGAGACTTTTTTTAACAATATGAGAGTCATAGTTAGGGTAGGCATTCAGAATCTTTTTCGTAGGAAAGACAGATCAAAAATTCTAGTGGACATACATTTAAGGTGAGAGAGGGAAAGTTTGAACTGTGGGGCAATTTCTTTACATGGAGCGTGATGGAAGCCTGAATTAGGCTGCCAGAGGTAGTGGTTATAGTGCATACAAATACTGCGTTTAATAGGGTTTTAGTTAGACACATGAAAATGCAGGGAATGGAAGGGTATGCAGTAGAATCTACTGTGCATCCCTCCATTCTCTACATCTGAGTAGCTGAAGTTCAGCCAAAAGGGATTTAATTTAATTTGGCAATGTGTTTAGCACAGGCAACATGGACATGTTCCTGTGCTGTACTATTCTTTGTCCTATGTAAGATAAAACTTCTTCTCAAGGGCCTGCTGTCCCTTAGGTGACCATAAAGGTAGAACTTATTCTTGTACTGAAGGCTTTGTGCTGAACATCCAGTCAGCTTTTCGACTTGTGTGTCTGGGAACCAGCAGGCGTATGCAGCACATAGGTTCTGTCAGACAAACTCAGTTATCATGTTCACAATCCTGGTCTCCCGTTTCACTCTCCACTTCAAAGTGTATTCCCAGGCCGCTGTGGCTGTTAGTTCCATAAGACAAAGGAGCAGAATTAGGCCAATTGGCCCTTCAAGTCTGCTCCGCCATTCCACCATGGTTGATGTATTATCCCTCTCAACCTCATACTCCTGCCTTGAGCCCATAACCTTTGTCATCCTGGCTAATCAAGAACCTATCAACCTTTGCTTTAAATCTACACAATGCCTTGGCCTCCATAGCCATCTGCAGCAATGAATTCCACAAAATCTCCACTCTCTGGCTAAAGAAATTCCTCCTCATCTCTGTTCTAATGAGATATCCTTATCTTCTGAAGCTGTGCCCTCTGGTCCTATACGCCTTCACTGATGAAGACTTCCTCTCCACATTCACTGTATCTAGGCCTTTCAATATTCATTAGGTTTCAATGAGATCCCTGCTTATTCACAAAAATCCAGCAATTACAGGGACAGAGATATAAAACACTCCTCATATGTTAACCCTTTCATTCTCTGAACTATTCTCCTCTGAACCCACTCCAATTTCAACACATCCTTTCCTAGGTAAGGGGCCCAAAACTTCTCACAATACTCCAAGTGTTGTCTAAACTATGCCTTATAAAGCCTCAGGATTACATTCTTGCTTTTATATTCTAGTCCTCTCAAATCAAAGTTCATTGTCTTGGTTGATCATAGTTGGAGTAATAAAATCATAAACTTGCATGGTCCTGAGGGGTGGGTGAAGGATACAAAGGAGTAGTCAATCACTTGCTCATGAATACAAATTCTCCTTCCTTCTTCATAGCTTTCAAACTGGCGCATGAGCCTTTCTGTCGGTCTTCAACAATACAGTAGGTCACCATTCACAGAAATTATGTTGTTATTTATTGTAATCCCAATGATCACCCCAAAGGTTTTATTTTGTACATTAACATAAAACAAGCAATTGTATATTGTCATTCTCTCTTTCATGTTGATCAATTTGTAACGGAATAAACTTCAAAACTGGGAGAAGTGCTAAATAGTTAATAGTTTCGCAATTAATGTAAGAATTTTCCTGTTATTGTGAAACGGTTGTTACCGTTTATTGTCTGAAACATTCATCCCATCCCTACCTTGTTCATTACAATGTGACTACATCAAGCTGACCAAATCGCATTTTCTTCCACTTGTTTTCCCTGGTCAGTCCCAGCCGTCAGGAATTACATTCCACTAAGAACATAAGTCTTGCAAAGTCTCACCCTTCTCTTCCTCGCACCCAGCAGACCATCCAGTGATGAAGGTGATGCTGCATCTGAACTTGAAAGATCCACCTTCAGGAACCTGAACAGTGTTTTCTGTTTGACCCCGGGTTGAAGCAACTCCTCCATTGTAAACCTTCTGATAACCGATCACTCTGGAGTTCTTTGATGTCATGTTTGTCCAGTGGTTGCAATCTGCTGAGCTGTGGAGTGTGTGGTTATCATTAGCGTTTAGCCGGGGTGTGTCCGCCTCTTAAATAATGTGCTGCACTCAACCTTACCTCAGTCGACAGGCAGGGACTTACCTACTATCATTTGCAGTGGACGCATCAGAGACAAAAGAGCAGGAGGATGGCTGGCTTCCGTAGTCTGAAGAAGTTCTGGAAGGTGTGTAAAAAACAAACTGGATGTAAAAATACGAATGTTGAAGTTGAATGAATTGCTGCTGTTTCATCCCTGCAGTTTACAGTATTTTCATTCAATGTGTTTGGTACAGTGGATGGAAAGCGAGGGGGGAGCAGAATGGGACAGAAGTCTGGAAGTTGCAGTGCAATGCCGGTTATTGTTCTCAAAGGCAGCATTTTGTCTTACCCAGTGACAGATAAGATTTATGAATGGTGAAAATAATGGTGAAGCAAAGATTTTGATAGTGCGGTATATTATCAGCGATTTCAATAGACTCGGAACTGGTGATGTGCACTGACAGCGCTGTGAGGGAATTGTCTTTTGGGACACCCCTGATCTGAAGATGAGGAGGTTGCTCAGTAGTTCCTGATATGATTAACATGCAGTAATGTAACCTAATACTGCATTGATTGCCATGTACACTAAAGCAAGTTTAATTTAATAACAGGATCTTGTCCAGCGCTCATCATATTTTCATAATGCTCCTAGTTGTGAAGGATTTCTGTGGCTGTGTGCAGTGTGGTAATATAGTTATTTACTAAGGGAACTGGATAGTGTTCCTTCGGAAGTTTTTTAGAAAAAATATATATTCTGCTAATCTTACTGGCTTCTAAGTGAGATGAATTGCTGCCTTCAAAGTGACTTTTATGCAAATTCATTCTATTTTGCATGAATAGAATAAGTCTAATCTTTTAACTCTGATGAACTGATGTCCAAAAGATAGATATGAACTCTCTATCGATACCTAACAAAAGTAACCGCAAAACTACGAGTTAGTCTAATTACTTAAATCTGATTTTTAACCTAAACTTACAAACTCTCTGTGGAAGATTATTTACAGTGGATCCCAGCACCCAGACTAAACTTGTGGCAACGTTTAATGCGGCTTCAATGTTTGCATTTTGCGGAAGCTGCTCATCTGTAGATGCTCAATAAGCTGTGTGCTATATTGTGCCACTAATTAAATATTAATAGCAAGAAAATGCAAGAACCGTAATTTCATTATTGCAAAGCTGGAATTGTAAATTATTTATTCTCTTTCAAATAATGGTAGAAAACAAAGGCAGAGGGGTAGATTTCGGACAAGGGAAAGTTTTGGGCCGGATTGATTCAAGACAATGCGAGAAAATACGGGTTGGTTACAAACATTACTTAAGGGCAGCGGACTAGATCTTTTTGTGGAGTGCAGCATCTTGAAGCGCACGTCCTTGGTTCCTGCACCCTTTAATACAAAGTTATCTTGCAACAAAACATGTTTGAGGTGCAGCCTGAGGGTGTTCAGATGAGGATGTTTCTGGGACCCTGGCAAATGAGTGATCACTAGTGCATTCTCTAGAAAGGGCTGAGAGATGAACATGTGAGCAGTGGTTTCCTGGACTGTAGAAGAATGAGGGCAGATTTAATAGAGAAATGCAGATTATGAAAGGTATCGATAGGGTAAGTGCAAGCAAGCTTTATTTTCCGCAGAGACTGAGGGAGACTAGAACTAGAGGTCATAGGTTAAGGGTGAAAAGTGAAATACTTATGAGGAACCTGAAGGGGATTTCCTCACTTAAAGGATGGTGTGGGTGTAGAACGAGCTGCCAATGGAAGTGGTGGATGCAGGTTTGATGGCAACTTTTAGAAGAAATTTGGATAGATACATGGATGGAAGGGGCATGGAGGGCTGAGGTCCAGTTGTGGATCAATGGGACTAGGCAGAATAGTTCGGCACGCACTAGATGGCCGAAGGGCCTGTTTATGTTCTGTAGTGGTCTATGACTCTAGTAGATGTAAAAAGAGAAACAAAGGTTGAGTGGAAAAATAAGGGGCAGACCAGAAGCCTTAAGAGTAAGAAAATCCCCAGCAATGATTAACTGCTTGAGAGGGGGAGACTGGAGAGCTGCAGTTGTTTCCATTCTGCACCACTGCGGTTGGAAGGAATGGATTTAGCAATTACCTCTTCAGAGTTCCAACCCTCTGTTTTCATGTGCTGAGTTTAGTGGACATTAATTTGTAATAATGTAAATCTGGCAATCCTTAAAAGCAACAGTAAGATTAAGAGTGAGATGTTGTTTATTCAATACAGAAGAGGTGAAGCATTGAAACCCAACCAACAGGCTCAGGGGATGCAATACCAAAAGTGGAACAAGGAAGGATGGGGGTGGGGGGGGGGGTGGGAGAAGAAAGGGGAATGACCCCATCTTCAGTTCATCTGCAAAGGTTTATAAGATTGCCATTGCAACGGTGGGCCCTGGGTGCAGGGGATGAGCAAAACAATGATGCCGTCTCCCGACAAAGGTCAGGGTGCCCGGGCCGGTTCAGTTTGCTGCTCGTCCAGGTTGACTCGCCTCTGTGCTGAACTGAGGCCGTGGCCTGCATCTAACGGGGAACTGTGTCAGCTGCAGTGATGCCTGGGCTTGTGCCTGTGAACTCACTCTCGTGAGCCTCAGCTTTGAACACGATTTGCTTACTTTTTATTGTTTACACAATGATCTGTTTTCTCTGCACATTGTGTGCTTGGCAGTCTTCTTTCTTTAATGGGTTCCATTGGGTTTCTTTGTTTTGTGACTGCCTAAGGGGAGAGGAATCACAAGGATGTATAAAGTATACATGCTTTGATAATAAAAGCACTTCAAACTTTTAAGAGAATCTAGAATTGTATTTATCCTTTTGTATTTGGTGTATATAATATCTACGTTGCTTTTTCTTTCATACTCTTTCAATATACTTTTGTATGAAATGAGCTGGCGGCTGGCATACATGATAATAAATTAATACCCAGCAAATTAAACACAAGAGATTCTGCAGATGCTGGAAATCCAGAGTAACACACATAAAACTCTGGAGGGACTCAGTAGGGTCAGCAGTATCTGTGGAGGGGAATAATTAGCTGACCTTTATTCAGGACTGGAAAGGATTTGGGGAGGAGGCAGAATGGCAAGCTGGGGGAGGGGAAGGAGTAGAAGCCGGCAGCTAATAGGTGAGAGCATGTGAGGGGAAAGTGGGTGGGGTCAAAAGTTCAAAGTTTCAAAGTAACTTTATTATCAAAGTAGAAAATTTCTCACCATATACTGCTCTGTGATTTTTCTTGCGGGCATTCACAATAAGCACAAAGAAATGCAGCAGAATCAATTAAAAAACTACACACAAAGACGGACAAACAACAGTGTGCAAAAGACAACAAATAGTGCAAATATAAAATAAATAAATGAATAAATTATAAACAAATTTGAACCATGAGTTGTGGAGTCCTTGAAAGTGGAATTGTGGAATCAGTTCAGTTTTGGGGTGCGTGAAGGTGTCCAGACTGGTTTAGGAGTGGGGGAGGCATTGAAATGAGGATCGGGGAGGTGTTAGGTGATAAAGGAAAAGGGCTCTGGTAGGAGAGGAGTGGACCATGCAGGAAAGGAAAGGAGGAGGAGGGCCAGACGGAGGTGACAGGCAGCTGAGGAGAAAAGGAAGAGTAAGGTCATAGCCAGAGTGGGGAATGGAAAAAGAGGTGGGAAAGGGAGAGAAATTGCTGGGAGTCAGAGAAATCCATCCCTGCAATATTACTGTTAGACATCTTATGGCACATTCAACGACTGTAAACAAAACTGCTTTGCTCAAAGTGAATGAAGAAAACACAAGAAATACTCATCAGGTTCGGCTGCACCTGTGGGAAGGAAAAGAGAATTAACATCAGCTCCTGTTTTCCTTCCTAAAGATGCAACCCGACCCACTGAGAATTTCCAGCATTTTTTGTCTTATTTTAGATCGCCAGCTTTGGCAGTTTTGTTTTTGATTTTCCCTTCTCTGCTAATAGGCTGATGAGTGAACGGTTGCCAAGTATGCTAACAATAGTGAAATATGTCAACAGTGAATCTGCCTATTAGATATATAAAGGCTATTTACTTTTAGAGACATGATTCTATTTGTGAACACATCTTCCTTCTCAACCTTCATTGTTATATACCCAAGACAGAAAAATAGCATATGATAGCCATCTTCAGGAGTAAACAAAATTTGAGATGAGCTATCAAAGAGGACAGGAGTTAATCTAACAGGTCAGCATACTGTTGTGAGTGGGAGGCATTGCTTCTGCTAATGTAACAGGTTTCTCTCAGGAGGTGTTAAAACTAATACATTGGAGACAGCGTTTGGAGTTCTGAGAAGCCTTTGACAGTGCTGTTTACTTGGTGAGCTGAAACACATTTGACACTGTTATATTGATAGAGAAAAAATTACTGCGTATAATCCGAACACAAGCTAGATACCGGAATGAAATAAAAATGGATTGGTTGTTAGATATTAGACAGGCAATCTGATTGGCAGCCAATCTCAAATTGCCACAAGCTTTATTGTCAGATACATACTGTTTAAGATTTCTCTGATCCATTTTGAGGAAGTGTGGACTCCAGCGTTGAAAATTTAATCAAACTGGCAAAGGAGAGGGTATCAAGCTCGAAAGGACTGTTTGATATGTTTGATCAGTGCATGGGAAGATGGCAGATGCCATTAAACACATGGGATGCGACTATGTCAGCTCTGCCAGAGGAACGGCTCATGTCACTTATACGCTGAAAGCATCTGTTTTCATGACTTATCACAGGAAGAGAGAACCTTTGGCATTTACAGACAGGTCTGTAAAAACCATCAGTAGATTGCTCACTGAAAATCTGAAGGAAAACTGCAGATGCTGGAAATCTAAAATAGCAGCAGAAAATGCTGGTAAATGTTTGAAACTTTACCTGTTTCGCGTTCCACATTTGCTGCCTGGCCTGTTGAATGTTTCAAGCATTCTCTGATTCAATGCTCTTTGTCGGTTTAAAAAATATATATGAATAAAATTCTGGCTGGAATATTTTGTGAAGAGAAACAACTTGCAAACAGAAAATTGGTAAATTAGCTTATTACTATCACATATACTAAAGGTACAGTGAAAATTCTTGTTCTGCATGCGAGTTGAGGTGGTACAAGGGCAAACAATAACAGAATGTAAAATGAAATACAATGACCACAGAGAAACGGCTTTGCAGGCAGACAATAAAGTGCATGGTTATGGTGAGGTAGATTGTGAGGTCAAGAGTCCATCTTATCATACTAGAAACCATTACTAGGGAAATAACAGGGATTTGCCATTCAACCCAACATTCTGTTCTGCCTTGCAATAATATCACAGATCTTTTATCATGGTGTCACTTTCCTGCACTGACCTCATGTCCTTATTAACATTAACATTCAAAAGCCTAGGACAGTGGTACTTAACAGTAAACATACATAGTTCCCTGAAAGTGACATCACTGTAAGTCAGGGTGATGAAGAAAGCATTGAGCACACTGGCCATAAGACCGAAAGACAAAGGAACAGAATTAGGCCATTTAGCCCATTGAGTCTGCTCCACCATTCCATCATGGCTGATCCCAGATCCCACTCAACCCCACTCACCTGACTTCTTGCCGTATCCTTTGATGCCCTGATCGATCAGGAAACGATCAACTTCCACCTTAAATATACCCACAGACTTGGCGTCCACTGCAGTCTGTGGCAGAGCATTCCACAGATTTACTACTCTCTAGATAAAACAAATTCCTCCTAAAGGGTTGTCTCGCAGTTTTGAGGCTGTGCCCTCTAGGTCTGGATAGCCCACCATAGGAAACATCCACTCTACCTAGTCCTTTCTATATCCTGTAGGTTTCAATGAGATCCCCACCCCCCCCCCCCGTATTCTTCCAACTTCCAGTGAACACAGGCTCAAAGCTGCCAAATGCTTCTCGTATGTTGACCCTTTTGTTCCCAGAATCATCCTTATGAATTTCCTCTGAACTCTCTCCAATGACAACATATCCCTTCCGAGATATGGGGCCCAAAGCTGTTGACAATACTCTATCAGTCAGGGTATTTATCCTCTTCATGTTCACTCTATCTAAACATTTCAATATTCAGTAGGTTTCAATGAGATCCCCTCCTTGTTCTTCTGAACTCCAGTGAGTACAAGACCAGAGTCATCAAATGCTTCTTATATGTTTAACCTTTCATTCCTGGGATCATTCTCGTGAAACTTCTCTGGACCCTCTCCAATACCACCATATCCTTTCATTGATAAGGGGCCCAGCTTAGCTCATAAAATCCCAAGAGTGTTCTGACCAGTGCCTTAAAAAAACACTGTATTTCATCCTTGATTTTGGAACCACGAAAGTGATGTTCCACTAGTTATAGCTTGCCAATCTATGAATGATCCATTTATTCCTGGGTTTCACTCTGATAAGCATTTCTCAATCCGCAACCACCCCCCCCCCCCCAATTCTGTGTGGTCTCTCCTTGTCGAGCAAGCTAGATGATGGTTGGGATACCGTTCTTTATTTGTGCAAGGTAGTAGTGGGTTTCTCTGAATGACTTTCATGTTCTTTCTTTGTTTCGTGGCTATCTGGAGAAGACAAATCTCAGAGTTGTATAAGGATACATGCTTTGAAAATAAATGAACGTTTGAACCTTTGGAGCCTTACCTGAAGCCTTCTGTAAATTCAATGTCATCATGTCCACAAGCTCATTCTTATCTAGTCTGTGAGTCACATCCTCAAAGAACTCCAGAAATCAATGTGATTTTCCTTTCGTAAATCCATGCTGACTCTTTTCATTGGGTTCTGTCATTACACCACTATAGTTTAGAACATTTTCCCTGCTCTGTAACAGGTTGGTAGTTCATTGCCTGTTCTCTCTGACTTTTCTTAAATAGTGGTCTCACTGAAACAACTTTAGCATCTTTACTGTTTGAAAGTTGACAACTGAAGCATTTGTTATTCCTAGAATCACTTCCTGGAGCTCGGTTATTATGAGTAATGATTTCACAACTTAACATATCCATTGATATGTTCTCTTCAGGGGTTTTTCAGGTTTCCTTGAACATAAATTGCCTTGTTTTCTTTTTCCAATCCTCTGTACTCCATAGTGCCGACAAATTTCCTGATTTCTCTGGATAATTGTCAACTCAAGGCAAATAATTGCATAAGAAATAAGTTAAAAGTGATAAATATTCTGTCAGTGAAGACAAGGATGAATTGCTTTCTTCAAGCAATGTTTAATGAACATCTCACTGTTCTGGAACAGTTATTTTAGACAAATGTATGTGTGGTGCCAAAGAATTTAATTTTCCCTGCAATTTTGGTCAAGAATCATAGAAACATACACCCAGGGGTCACTTTATTCAGAACCTCCTGTACCTAATTTAGTGGCCACTGAGTGTATGCTCGTGGTTTTCTGCTGCGGTAGTCCGTCTTCTTCAAGGTTCGGCAGGTTGCATGTTCAGAGCTGCTCTTCTGCACACCACTGTTGTGATGCATGGCTACTCGAGTCCCTTTCGCCTTCCCATCAGCTTCAACCAGTCTGGCCATTCTCCTCTGGTCTCTCTCACTAACAAAGCATATTCTCCTTCAGAACCGCCGGCAATGGATTTTTTTTTTTGTTTTTCTCACCATTCTCTGTAAACTCAAGAGACCGTTGCACATGAAAACCCCAGATCAGAGATTTTTGAGGTCCTGTCTGGCCCCAACAATTGCTGCATGGTCAAAGTTACTTCCCTGCTCTGAGATTAGCTATGAATATCGACTGAACCTCTTGACCCTCTCTGCATAATTTTATACATTGTGTTGCTACCACGTGACTAACTGACTAGATTTTCAGCTGACTAGACATTTGCATTGATGAGCAGATGTACAGGCGCACCTAGTAAAGTTGTCACTTCTAATAATAGAAGTTCTGTTCTATGTCCAAACAGATCTCGATATTCCAAGCTTGCTTTGCATACTGTTTATACAGACGTATCATTGCACCATGCATTGAGGTAGAATAGGGCAAAAACAATAAAAATCCAGAATAAAGTGTAACGGTTACCCAAAAAAGTGCAATGCAGATAAAGGATAAAATGCAAGATGATAACAAGGTAGATTTTGAGGCCAAGAATCTATCTTATCATACAAAAGGTCCATTGAAAGGTCTGATAACAGTGGGATGGAAGTTGTCCTTAAGCCTGTTGATATATGCTTTCTGGCATTTGCACTTTCAGCCCAGTGAGAGGGGAGTGAAGAAAGAATTTCCGGGCTGAGTGAGATCGTTGATTATGCTTGATGCTTTACTGAGGCTGTCAGAGGTATAGATAGAATCCACCAAGGGGAAGCTGGTTCCTGTGATGTGCTGAGTTGTGTCCACAACTCTCTGGATTTTCTTGTCATCACGTGCAGGACAATTGCCATCTGGAGCTGGGTTACCTTGGTCCCCTTCCCATTCAGGTGCAGTTCACCCTTATTGTACAAGTCACCTCTACCCCAGAAATGGTCCCAATGATCTAAAAACCAGATTCAAAGGTCCAAAGGTTAAATGTTCAAAGTTCCAATTTAACGTCAGAGAAATGCATAAAATATACATCCTGAAATGCTTTTTCTTCGCAAGACATCCACGAAAACAGAGAAGTGCCTCAAAGAATGAATGGCAGTTATACCTGAGAACCCCAAAGTCCTCCCTCCCAGCTCCCCCCTCCTGTACATATGTGGCAGCAAGCAACGATCCCCCCTCCCACCCAGCAAAAAGACGTGCACCCGCTACTAAACACAAGTGTGAGCGAGATGATAGCAAAGACACAGACCCCAAAGACTATCGCGTTTCATCCAAAAATTTGACAAACCACAGGTTCTCTCTGTCCCTAATAAGGGAGAGGGGGGTGTCCCCCATTTTCACCCAAATTCAAATTTCAAGTTAAAGTCAATTGTTGTTGTTATAGGTGTGTACACACAGGGTGTAATGCCCCGAAAAGTAGCTTTTTTCATCAACGTGCAGTACATTACAAGGACAAACATAAAACAAACTGAAATTAATATCGCATAGATCTGAGGCACAGGAGATTCTGTAGATGCCCGAAATCCAGACAAGCACACACAAACTGCTGGAGAAACTCAGCAGGACAGGCAGTATCTGTGGAGATTGATGAGCAGTTAGATGAAGGGTCTCAACCCAAACCTCCATCTGTTTATTCCTCTCCATGAATGCTGCCTGGCCTGCTGAGTTTCTCCCGTGTTTTGCATGTTGCAAACCAGAAGCCCTCCCTCTTGCACTGGTTCTGAATTTATCTGATTCATCTGCCCTTCCTTCCTGTCTCTATACTCTCGAGCGCATAGCACAAGGACAAACTGAGCTTAATTTTGTAATTCACCAGTCGATTTCTTTATAGACTAGATATATGACTTGCCTTTTAAAGCTCATTGATGTGTTGTGCAATTGCCCAAGACCAAGAAGCCTCTTAAAACAATAAACAATAAGAGTTTACCAATATTGTTAAGGCTGCTTGCTTTCTTTGACATGGCTGCACATGCTAATATATCACCGTCTCTAATTTTTTAGCAGTCTTGGAACATTGTTATCAAATGAGTTTCAGCTTTCTCTTTGGAGACTATTAGCCACCTGTAGTTACTAGGCAAGCTTTCAACACTAGGGTAGGAGGGCTATGGCCATAGAGTCAGATGCTGAATGAGGAATCTGATGGGGAAGACCCCATGCTGATCAATTGGCTGGAGTATTCACTGAGATTCTTGACCTCTCACTTCAGCAGTCCGAGATACCCACCTCCTTCAGACAGGCTTCAATTATACCAGTGCCTCAGAAGAACATGGTAACCTGCTTCAATGATTATTTTCCTGTAGCACTTACATCCACATTGATGAAGTGTTTGGAGAGGCTGGTGATGAAGCATATCAGCACCAGCCTGAGAGACAACTTGAGTCCGCTCCAGTTTGCCTACTGGCACAGCCGGTCCATAGCAGATGCTATTTTGTTGGCTCTTCACTCAACCCTGGAACACTTGGACAGCAAATTTGCATGTGTCAGGATGCTCTTTATTGAATACTGCTTGGCATTCAATACTATCATCCTCTCAAAACAAATCAATAAGCTTCAAGTCCTTGGCCTCAATACCTCCTTGTGCAAGTGGATCCTTGATTTCCTCTCTTGCAGACCCCAGTCAGTTCAGATTGGCAACAGCATCTCCTCCACAATCTCCACATCAGCACAGGTGCACCACGGGGCTGTGTGCTTAGACCCCTGCTCTACTTCCTTTACACTTATAACAGCGTCACTAAGCACAGCTCCAATGCCATATTCAAGTTTTCTGACGCTACCATTGTCGTAGGTCAAATCAAAAGTTGGTGACTAACCAGAACGTAAGAGGGAGATTGAAAATCTGGCTTAGTGGAGCCATGTTAGCAAGGTGAAGGAGCTGATTATTGACTTCAGGAGGACCGAAAGTTCATAAGCCAGACTTCATCGATGGGTCAGAGGTGGAGAGGGTCAGAAGCTTTAAATCGCTCAGTGTTATCATTTCAGAGGATCTGTCGTGGGCCCAGCACAGCAGTGCCTTTACTTCCTTATGAGTTTGCAAAGATTCGGCATGACATATAAAATTTTGTCTAACCTCCATAGATGTCTGATGGAGAGTGTATTGACTGGTATGAAAGCACCAATGCCCTTGAATAGAAAATTATTCAAAATGTAATCGACACCACCCAGTCCAATACGGGTAAAGCTCGCACCACCATTGAGCACATCTACACCTAGCGTCATTACAGGAAAGCAGCATCCATGATCAGGAACCCCTACCAGCCCGGTCAGGCACTCATCAGGAAGAAGGTAGAAGAGCCTTTGTACCCATACCCAGGTTCAGGAACATTTCTTACCCCTCAGCCATCAAGGTCTTGAACAAAAGGGGACAACTTGGGGTCCGAATCCATAGCACACTCAAAGCTGCTGCACAGATTGACTGTGTGGTTAATGAGGCATATGGTGTATTGGCCTTTGTCAGCCATGGGACTGAGTTCAAGAGCAGAGAGGTAATGTTACAGGAATATAGGACCCTGGTCAACCCCCACTTGGAGTACTGTGCTCAGTTCTGGTTGCCTCACTACAAGAAGAATGTGGAAACTGTAGAAAGGGTGCAGAGGAGATTTGCAAGGATGTTGACTGGACTGGGGAGCATGCCTTCTGAGAATAGATTGAGTGAACGGCCTTTTCTCCTTGGAGTGACAAAGGTTGAGAGGTGACCTGATAGAGGTGTGTAAGATGATGAGAGGTATTGATCATGTGGATAGTCAGAGGCTTTCTCCCAGGGCTGAAATGGCTAACACGAGAGGACAGAGGTTTAAGGAGCTTGGAAGCAGTTACAGAGAAGATGTCAGGGATAAGTATTTTACACAGAGAGTGGTGAGTGCATGGAATGGACTGCCGGTGATGGTGGTGGAGGCGGGTACAATAGGGTCTTTTAAAAGACTCTTGGATAGGTACATGGAACTTAGAAAAATAGAGGGTTATGGGTAACCCTAGGTAATTTCTAAAGTAAGTACACGTGTGGCACAGCATTGTTGGCTGGAGGGTCTGTATTGTGCTGTAGGCTTTCTATGTTTCTAACCTCACTTGCACCATCACTGAACTGTTCCCACAACCTATGGACTTACTTTCAAGATCTCTTCATGTCATATTCTAAAAATTATTTATTTATTTAAGTTATTACTATTATTATTTCTCTTTGTTTTGTATTTGCACGGATGGTGTCTTTTGCACACTGATTTTCTGTCCTGTTTGTCCGGTTTTTCATTGATTCTATTATGATTATTGGATTTATTGAGTATGCAGCAAGAAAATGAATCTCAGGATTGTATATGATGACATAAATGAATTTTGATAATACATTTACTTTGAATTTTGAGCCATAGAGACCTGTAGCATAGAAACTGACACTTTGGCCTATCTGGTCCAAGCTGAAAAAGATTTCTACTAACCTTCTCCATTTGCCTGAATTTGGTCCAATTTCCCTCTAAACCTTTCCTATCCATGTACAAGTACAGATACATTTCAAAGGTTTTTTAATGTAGTTAGCTCAACCATTTCCTCTGGCAGCTCATTCTATATACAGAGTATCCTCTGGGTGAAAAAGTTGCCCCTGAAATACCTAATAAATACTTAACCATTATGTTAAAACTGTGCCCTCTGGTCCTTGATTCCCCAACCCTAGGAAAAAGATTAAACAAAAGAGGTTCTGCAGATGCTAGAAATCTTGAGCAGCAAATACTCAGTTAAGGGGCTTGGCCCAAAACATCAGCTTTTTATTCCCTTCCATAAAATGACCTTGATTTGCTGCGTTACCCCAGCATTTTCTGTGCTGGGAAGAAGGTTGTGTATGACCCTCTCTATAAACCATCATGATTTTATACACCTCTGTAAGATCACCCCTTCTTCGCCGACACCCCAATGAAAAAAAGTCTCATCCTGCTGAACTATTCCTCGCTCTTTCCAGCTTAGTGTATCTCAGGGTGATGAAAACTGAGCGCAGCAGCCAGCGTCTGCTTTACAGCACCAGTGATTGAGCTTCAGGTACCAATGGAAGGAGCCTGTACGTTCTCCCCGTGATGGCATGGGTTTCCTCCTGGTGCTCTGCTTTCCTCCGTTTCCCGAAGGCATGCTACGTTGGCACCGGAAACGGCACGTGCGGGCTGCCGGGGGCACGTCCTCGGTCTGTGTTGGTCAATGATGCAAAGAGCACATTTCGCTGTATGCTTTGATGTTTCAATGTACATTTGACAGCTAAAGTTAATCTTTCTTTCCCTCCAATCTTTCAATATTCCAAATGTAGCTTCATCAACATTGTACATAAATGCTGCATGAAATCCCAATTTATATACTCACTGCCCTGACTGACAAAGGCCAGTGTGACAAAAGCTTTCTGTCTACCAGGGATACTTCTCTTCTGACATTCCCAAGAAAGATGGTTAGCAAGCAATGGGCATGCTACATTGATACCAGAAGTGTGGTAACACCTGTGGGCTGCCCAACACAATCCTATCTGATTTGATTTGCATTTCATTTCAATGTTTAGATAAATAAATAAAGGTTATCTATAAAGATCTTAAGAAATGTTTATTTTACGATCGTCTGCAAACTTACTAACCATGCCTGTGCATTCTCTCCCATCTAAATTGTTGATATATATAAAACAAGTTGCAATAGGCTAGCATTAAACTGATCTGTGTGTTCTCTGCCAACCTGATTAGTAGATCTGGCTGAAGAAAGTACCTCTGCTTACGATTGGGTAAGCTTGGGGTTTTGGAGGGTGGTTGTTGAAAGATGTAGTCATGATTGTGAAGATTGGGAAGACCCAAGGAGTTGGGGTAGGTCAGAGAAGGGATGTGGGAGAAATCTTTCTTTTGACTGACTCCATCCTGCATCACCCTTATCCTACTTCAGCAGCTGAATCTTATAAACCATCTCACCCTGGACTTGGCCCCAATTTTGTTCTTTTTTTGCACGTGCATTGTTTTGAACTGTCTTATGATCGAGAAGATTTACCAGGATGCTGCCAGTGTTTGAGAGTATATCTCATGAAGCAAAACTGAGCCAGCTGGGGCTTTCCACTCTGAGGCGAGGGGAAATGAGAGGTGATTTGATAGAAATGTGTAAGAGGCTGAGAGTTCATTGATAGAGTGGGCAGCCAGCACCTTTTCCCCAGGGCAGCAATAGTTAATGTGAGGGAGCATAATTTTAAGGTGATTGAAGGAAAGTGTGGGGGTAAGACAGAGGCAGTACTTTCACACTGTGCACGGTAGGTGCATGGAGCACACTGCTGGGGGTAGAGGCAGATACATTCGGGAGATTTTAGAGACTTGTAGGCACACGGATGAAAGAAAAATGGAGGGCAAGGTGGGAGGGAAGGATTCGATTGACCGAGGACTAGGTTAAAAAGTTAGCACAGCATCATTGATCGAGGGGGCTGTTCTGTGCTACGTTCTGTATTCTGTATGTAGAATTTGTGTGCAATTTATGTCCTTTCTGCTGTCTGAACCTACATGTCTATGACCTTGCTGCAGCAAGTAAGCTTTTCATTGTAGCTGTACTTCACAGTATTTGTGCACGTGATAATGAACTCAGTATGAGTTGAGCATGAGTCTGGGAGCAAGTTGCAGGGCTGAGAATAGGTGTTTGAAACAGGTGGAAAGCCTATCGGAGGGGCTGAGCAAAGTCAAGATGGCACTAAATGGCAACTCCTTTGCTTGCATCCTCAGAAATTAGTGAGCTGTTATGTCTCCCCTCTCGCTGTGAAACGAGCTCTTTAGTATGTCAAATACTGGGTGGACGAGTAGTCATTGGGGTACTGCAAGTCTGTGTCTATGCAGCATACCTGAGTGCTCGGTGGAGGGCGCTGATGCTTTTTTGCTGGTGGGGGTGGGTGGGGGGTCGCTGCCTTGTTGGTGCTTCTGCATGGGGGGTCTTTGGGGTTCTAACGTTTAACTGTCATTTGTTCTTTGGGGCACTCCTCTGTTTTCATGGATGTTTGTGAAGAAAAATAATTTCAGGATGTACCTTGTATACATATCTCTGACATTAAATGCACCTATTGAAACCTAGTGAAAGATAATATGGTTAGGATTGTCACAAAACTCTTAATTGCATGAAAATAAACCCGATTCTGATTCTGTTGGGGAGGCAGAGACGTCAGCACCATGTCGGACACCATCTTAGATACCTGTGTGCAATAGGCAACCACCATTCTGAATGCACTGCCCTGAAACCCTCAACCCCCTCACCCCCGCCATCAGCTCACCTGCCCTCCAGCCAACCGTATAAATGCTGGCCAATCTAGAGCTTTATTTGTCACATGTATGGGCATATCAAAGGGTACAGTGAAGTGTCATCGACCAACACAGTCTGAGGATTTTGTTGACGGTAGCCTGCAAGAGTCACCAAGCTTCTGGCAGCAACACAGCATGCCCACAACTTAATAAGCCTAACCCGTACGCCTCTGGAAAGTGGGAGGAATCCAGCGAATCCGGAGGAAACCCGCATGGTCATGAGCAGAAAGTACAGACTCCTTGCAGACAGCTGCAGGATGAGGTCACCCTCAGGGTGGAGGAGCAACACCTTATCTTCCATCTGGGTGGCCTCCAACCTGATGACATGAGTATCGATTTCTCCCTCTGGTTTAAAAAATAAACCCTCCCTCTCCCTTCTTCTATTCCCCACTCTGACCTCTTGCCTCTTCTCAGCTGCCTGTCACCTCCCCCTGGTGCCCCTCCTTCTTCCCTTTTACCTATGGTCCACTCTCCTCTCCTGGCAGATTCCTTCCTCTCCAGCCCTTTACCTCTCCCAGTCACTGGTGTACGGGTATCACTTTCTGGCTGTCCTCCTTCCCCACCTCCCACCTTTTTATTCTGGCATTTTCCCCCTTCCTTTCCAGTCCTGATGAAGAGTCTCGGCCCAAAACATGAATTATTTATTCACTTCCATGGATGCTGCCTGACCGATTGAGTTCCTCCAACATTTTCTCTGTGCAGCTGCAGGAGATGAACTCCGATCTTCTGATTACTGGCATTATAAGGGCACGACTTCAGGATTGAAGGACATCCATTTAGAACAGAGATGCGGAGAACTTACTTTAGCCAGAGGGTGGTAAATCTGTGGAATTAGTTGCCACGAGCGGCTGTGGAGGCCAAGTCATGGGGTGCATTTAAGGCAGAGATAGATAGGTTCTTGATTAGTCTGTGCATCAAAGGGTATGGGGGTATGCGGAAAAGGCAGGTGAGTGGGGTTGATTGCAAGAATTGGATCAGCTCATGACTGAATGGCAGAGCACTCGATGGGCCAAATGGCCTACTTCTGCTCATATATCTTATGGTCTTATAAAGTGTTATGCTAACTGCTACACAACAATACTGCACTTCTATTACTGTGCCACAGTCTATTGATCTATTTATTGTAACTTTTAGGAACATTTAAATATCATGCACTGAACTACCAGCCACAAAACAACAAATTTCACAATGTATGTCAGTGTCCTTAAAACTGATTTTGATTCTGTTTCTCATTCTGTCCTTATCTCCAAGAAAATCTCATTCAGCTTTTGCACAGGAATGAATACCAAATCAGTCCTTCCATTCCTGTTCTTCTCCTTTACATTTCTCCCTCAGAAATCTTGGCCTTTGTGCCACCCAGCATTGGCATCAAATTAGAATCTAAATCACAAGCACAGCATGTGTTACTTTCCCTCATCCCTGGAATATTTCATTGTTTTTAAGTGATTTTGAACTATAAATTCTTCATATACTTCTGTAATGCAAAAACTGGCAGCATTAGGAGAAGATGGAAACTTGGCAAGAAAATTTAGAAATGATGGCAACCAGGGAGTTAGAGAGACAATTAAAAAGCACTGTAGCCTAGCCCAGCCTCAACGTCATCTGTTCTTAACAAAAAGACAGAAAATAAAGAAAAATAAAGACATGTCAGAAAAAAAGGTGAAGGAAAAATAGGACTCAATGATGCAATCCTGGCCAAGGACTGATGTGGAAGCAACTTAATTATTACAACTTAATAATTCCTTTACCCTGCATTGCTCATTTCTACCAAAATTCCTTTATCCAACACTGCACGTTTCTACCAGAATTCCTTTACCCTCCACTCCTTGTTTCCACCATATTTCCTTTGCCCTTCACTGCTTGTTTCTACCTGAATTCCATAACCCTCCACTGCACATTTCCACCAGAATTCCTTTAAAATCCACTGCTCATTTTCACCAGAATTCCTTTCCCCTTCACTGCTCCTTTCTACCAGAATTCCATAACGCTCCACTGCTTGTTTCTACCAGAATTGCTTTACCCTCCACTGCTCGTTTCTACGAGAATTCCATAACCACCCAATGCTTGTTTCAACCAGAATTCCTTTACCCTCCACGGCTCATTTCCACCAGAATCCCTTACCTCTGCACTGCACATTTCTGCCAGAATTCCATAACCCTCCACTGCTCGTTTCTACCAGAATTCCATAACCCTCCACTGCTCGTTTCTACCAGAATTCCTTTCCTCTCCAATGCTCACATCTACTAAAATTCCTGTACCCTCCATTGCTCATTTCTACTAAAATTCCATTACCCTCCACTGCTCGTTTCAACCAGAATTCCATAACCCTCCACTGCTCATTTCTACCAGAGTTGCTTTATCCTCCACAGCTCGATTCTACCAGAATTCCTTTTCCCTTCACTGCTCGTTTCTACCAGAATTCCATAACCCTCCACTGCACGTTTCTACCAGAATTCCTTTCCTCGTCTCTGCTCGTTTCTACCAGAATTCCTTTATCCTCCACTGCTCATGTCTACTAAAATTTGTTTACCCTTCATTGCTCATTTCTATCAGAATTCCTTTCCCCTTCACTGCTTGTTTCTACCAGAATTCATTTCCCTTACACTGCATGTTTCTATCAGAATCCCATAAACCTCCACTGCTAGTTTCTACCAGAATTCTTTTATCCTCCACAGCTCATGTCTACTAAAATTTGTCTACCCTTCATTGCTCATTTCTACCAGAATTCCTTTAAACTCCACTGATCATTTCCGTCAGAATTCCTTTCCCTTTCAGTGCTCGTTTCTACCAGAATTCCATAACCCTCCACTGCTCATTTCTAACAGAATTGCTTTATCCTCCACAGCTTGATTCTACCAGAATTCCTTTCCCCTTCACTGCTAGTTTCTACCAGAATTCCATAACCCTTCACTGCTCGTTTCTACCAGAATTCCTTTACCTCCCACTGCTCGATTCTACCAGAATTCCTTTCCACTCCACTGCTAGTTTCTACCAGAATTCCATTATCCTCCACTGCTCATGTCTACTAAAATTTGTATACCCTCCATTGCTCATTTCTACCAGAATTCCTTTAAACTCCACTGTTCATTTCTGTCAGAAGTCCTTTCTACTTCACTGCTCTTTTCTACCAGAATTGCTTTACCCACCACTGCTCGATTCTACCAGAATTCCTTTCCACTCCACTGCTAGTTTCTACCAGAATTCCTTTATCCTCCACTGCTCATGTCTACTAAAATTTGTATACCCTCCATTGCTCATTTCTACCAGAATTCCTTTAAACTCCACTGTTCATTTCTGTCAGAAGTCCTTTCTACTTCACTGCTCTTTTCTACCAGAATTGCTTTACCCACCACTGTTCGTTTCTACCAGAATTCCTTTACACTTCAATGCTCGTTTCCACCAGAATTCCATAACCTTCCACTGCTCGTTTCTACCAGAATTTCTTTAGCCTCAACGGCTCGTTTCCACTTGTATTACTTTCCCCTGCACTGCTCGTTTCTACCAGAATTCCTTAACCCTCCACTGCTCATGTCTACCAGAATTCCTTTATAATCCACTGCTCCTATCTACCAGAATTCAATAACCCTCCCCTGCTCTTTTCTACCGGAATTCCTTTCCCCTTCACTGCGCGTTTCTACTAGAATTCCATAACACTCCAATGCTTGTTTCTAGCAGAATTACTTTCCCCTTCACTGCTCATTCCAAACACAATTCCTTTACCCTGCACTGCTCGTTTCTGCCAGAATTCCATAACCCTCCACTGCTCGTTTCTACCAGAATTCCTTTCCTCTCCAATGCTCACATCTACTAAAATTCCTGTACCCTCCATTGCTCATTTCTACTAAAATTCCATTACCCTCCACTGCTCGTTTCAACCAGAATTCCATAACCTTCCATTGCTCGTTTCTATCAGAATTCCTTTTCCCTCCACTGCTCGTTTCTACCAGAATTCCATAACCCTCCACTGCTCGTTTCTACCAAAATTCCTTTCCCGTCCACTGCTCATGTCTACTAAAATTTGTTTACCCTTCATTGCTAATTTCTACCAGAATTCCTTTAAACTCCACTGTTCATTTCCGTCAGAAGTCCTTTCTACTTCCCTGCTCATGTCTACCAGAATTGCTTTACCCTCCACTGCTCGTTTCTACCAGAATTGCTTTACACTTCACTGCTGGTTTCTACCAGAATTCCTTTACCCTCCACTGCTCGTTTCTACCAGAAATCCATAACCCCCCCACTGCTCGTTTCTACCAGAATTCCTTTCCCGTGCACTGCTCGTTTCTACCAGAATTCCTTTCCCCTCCAATGCTCACCTCTACTAAAATTTGTTTACCCTCCATTGCTCATTTCTACTAAAATTCCTTTACCCTCCACTGCTCGTTTCTTCCAGAAGTCCATAACCCTCCACTTCTCGTTTCTACCAAATTTCCTTTACCATCCACTGCTCATTTCTACCAGAATTCCTTAACCCTCCACTTCTCATTTCTAACAGAATTCCAGAACACTCCACTGCTGGTTTCTACCAGAATTCCTTTACACTTCACTGCTCATTTCCACTGGAATTCCATAACCCCCCACTGCTTGTGTTCAGTGGCCACCTGTTTGAGACTCTGAGGTGCAGAGGAAGTATTGTCTGAATAATTAATATAATTACCTAATCCCAAAAAAAAAACAAACTGCTTGTTTCTACCAGAATTCCATAACCCTCCACTGCTCCTTTCTACCAGAATTCCTTTACCCCCCACTGCTGGTTTCCACTTGAATTCCTTTCCCCTGCACTGCTTGTTTCTACCAGTATTCCATAACCCTCCAGTGCTCATGTCTACTAAAATTCCTTATCCCTCTATTGAACATTTCTACTAAAATTCCTTAACCCTCACTGCTCGTTTCTACCAGAATTCCTTAACACTCCAGTGCTCGTGTCTACCAGAATTCCTTTATCCTCCACTGCTCATGTTCACTAAAATTCCTTTACCCTCCACTGCTCGTTTCTACCAGAATTCCTTTACCCTCCACTACTCATTTCCACTTGATTTCCTTTCCCCTGCACTGTACATTTCTCCCAGTATTCCATAACCCTCCACTCCTCATGTCCACTAAAATTCCTATGAACTCCATTGCTCATTTCTACTAAAATTTCTTCACCCTTCACTGCTCGTTTCTACCAAAATTCGTTTACCCTCCACTGCTCATTTCAACCAGAATTCCTTTGCTCTTCACTGCTTGTTTCTACCTGAATTCTTTTCCCCTGCACTGCACGTTTCTACCAGAATTCCTTTCCCCTCCAATGCTCACGTCTACTAAAATTCGTTTACCCTCCATTGCTCATTTCCACTAAAATTCCTTTCCACTTCACTGCTCGTTTCTACCAGAATTGCTTTACCCTCCACTGCTCCTTTCTACCAGAATTCTTTTACACTTCACTGCTCGTTTCTACCAGAATTCTATAATCCTCCACTGCTCATTTCTACCAAGATTGCTTTATCCTCCACTGCTCGATTCTACCAGAATTCCTTTCCCCTTCACTGCTCGTTTCTACCAGAATTCCTTTACCCTCCACTGCTCCTTTCTACCAGAATTCCTTTCCCCTTCACTGCTCGTTTCTACCAGAATTCCTTTACCTCCCACTGCTCGATTCTACCAGAATTCCTTTCCACTCCACTGCTAGTTTCTACCAGAATTCCTTTATCCTCCACTGCTCATGTCTACTAAAATTTGTATACCCTCCATTGCTCATTTCTACCAGAATTCCTTTAAACTCCACTGCTCATTTCCGTCAGAGGTCCTTTCTACTTCACTGCTCATTTCTACCAGAATTGCTTTACCCACCACTGCTCGTTTCTACCAGAATTCCTTTACACTTCACTGCTCGTTTCTACTAGAATTCCTTTACACTGCTCCTTTCTACCAGAATTCCTTTCCCCTTCACTGCTCGTTTCTACCAGAATTCCTTTATAATCCACTGCTCATGTCTACTAAAATTTGTTTACCCTTCATTGCTCATTTCTACCAGAATTCCTTTTCCCTTCACTGCTCATATCTACCAGAATTCCATATGACTCCACTGCTCTTCTCTGCCAGAGTTCCTTTCCCCTTCACTGCTTATTTCTACCAGAATTCCTTTACCCCCACTGCTCGTTTCTACCAGAATTCATTTCCCCTTCACGGCTTGTTTCTACCAGAATTGTTTTCCCCTCCACTGCTCATTTCTACCAGAATTCCATAACCCTCCACTTCTCGTTTCTACCAGAATTCCTTTACCCTCCACTGCTCGTTTCAACCAGAATTCCTTTACCCTCCACTGCTCGTTTCTACCAGAATTCCTTTACCCTCCATTGCTCGTTTCTAACTGAATTCCTTAACCCTCCACGCCTCGTGTCTACCAGAATTCCTTTACCCTCCACGCCTCGTGTCTACCAGAATTCCTTTACCCTCCGCTGCTCGTTTCTAACTGAATTCCTTAACCCTCCACGCCTCATGTCTACCAGAATTCCTTTACCCTCCATTGCTCGTTTCTAACTGAATTCCTTAACCCTCCACGCCTCGTGTCTACCAGAATTCCTTTCCCCCCCCCACTGCTCGTTTCTCCCAGTATTCCATAACCCCACACTGTTCATGTCTACTAAAATTCCTTAACACTCCATTGCACATTTCAACTAAAATTCCTTTACCCTCCACTGCTCGTTTCTAACTGAATTCCATAATCCCCACAGCTCGTTTCTACCAGAATTCCTTTACCCTTCACTGCTCATTTGCACCAGAATTATTTTCAACTTCACTGCTCGTTTCTACCAGAATTCCTTTACCCTCCACTTCTCGTTTCTACCAGAATTCCTTTACCCTCCATTGCTCGTTTCTAACTGAATTCCTTAACCCTCCACGCCTCGTGTCTACCAGAATTCCTTTACCTTCCACTGCTCGTTTCTACCAGAATTCATTTACCCTCCATTGCTCGTTTCTAACTGAATTCCTTAACCCTCCACGCCTCGTGTCTACCAGAATTCCTTTACCTTCCACTGCTCGTTTCTCCCAGAATTCCTTTATCCTCCACTGCTCATGTTCACTAAAATTACTTTACCCTCCACTGCTCATTTCCCCCAGAATTCCATAACCCCCCCCACTGCTCATTTCTACCAGAATTCCATAACCCCACACTGCTCATGTCTACTAAAATTCCTTAACACTCCATTGCACATTTCAACTAAAATTCCTTTACTCTTCACTGCTCGTTTCTACTAGAATTCCATAACCTTCCACTGCTCGTTGCTTCCAGAATTTCTTCAACCTCAACTGCTCGTTTCCACTTGAATTACTTTCCCCTGCCCTGCACGTTTCTACCAGAATTCCTTTATCCTCCACTGCTCATGTTCACTAAAATTACTTTACCCTCCACTGCTCATTTCCACCATAATTCCGTAACCCCCCACTGCTCGTTTCTACCAGAATTCCATAACCCCACACTGCTCATGTCTACTAAAATTCCTTAACCCACCATTGCTCATTTCGACTAAAATTCCTTTACCCTTCACTGCTCGTTTCTACCAGAATTCCTTTCCCCTTAACGGCTTGTTTCTAACTGAATTCCATAATCCCCACAGCTCGTTTCTACCAGAATTCCTTTACCCTCCACTGCTCGTTTCTACCAGAATTCCTTTACCTTCCACTGCTCGTTTCTAACTGAATTCCATAATCCCCACAGCTCGTTTCTACCAGAATTCCTTTACCCTTCACTGCTCATTTGCACCAGAATTATTTTCAACTTCACTGCTCGTTTCTACCAGAACTCCTTTACCCTCCATTGCTCGTTTCTACCAGAATTCCTTTACCATTCACTGCTCATTTGCACCAGAACTCCTTTGCCCTCCACTGCTCGTTTCTACCAGAATTCCATAACCCTCCACTTCTCGTTTCTACCAGAATTCCTTTACCCTCCATTGCTCGTTTCTACCAGAATTCCTTTACCCTCCACTTCTCGTTTCTAACTGAATTCCTTAACCCTCCACGCCTCGTGTCTACCAGAATTCCTTTCCCCCACTGCTCGTTTCTCCCAGTATTCCATAACCCCACACTGTTCATGTCTACTAAAATTCCTTAACACTCCATTGCACATTTCAACTAAAATTCCTTTACTCTTCACTGCTCGTTTCTACTAGAATTCCATAACCTTCCACTGCTCGTTGCTTCCAGAATTTCTTCAACCTCAACTGCTCGTTTCCACTTGAATTACTTTCCCCTGCAGTGCACGTTTCTACCAGAATTCCTTAACCCTCCAGTGCTCGTGTCTACCAGAATTCCATAACCCTCCAGTGCTCGTGTCTACCAGAATTCCATAACCCTCCAGTGCTCGTGTCTACCAGAATTCCTTAACCCTCCAGTGCTCGTGTCTACCAGAATTCCATAACCCTCCAGTGCTCGTGTCTACCAGAATTCCTTTATCCTCCACTGCTCATGTTCACTAAAATTACTTTACCCTCCACTGCTCATTTCCACCAGAATTCCATAACCCCCCTCTGCTCATTTCTGCAAGAATTCCTTTACCCTCCACTGCTCATGTCTACTAAAATTACTTTACCCTCCATTGCTCATTTCTACTAAAATTCCTTTACCCTTCTCTGCTCATTTCTACCAGAATTCCTTAACCCTCCACTGCTCGTTTCTGCAAGAATTCCTTTACCCTCCACTGCTCATGTCTACTAAAATGACTTTACCCTCCATTGCTCATTTCTACTAAAATTCCTTTACCCTTCACTGCTCCTTTCTACCAGAATTCCTTTACCCTCCACTGCTGGTTTCCACTTGAATTCCTTTCCCCTGCACTGCTCATTTCTCCCAGTATTCCATAACCCTCCAGTGCTCATGTCTACTAAAATTCCTTAACCAACCATTGCTCATTTCGACTAAAATTCCTTTACCCTTCACTGCTCGTTTCTACCAGAATTCCTTTCCCCTTCACAGCTTGTTTCTACCAGAATTGTTTTCCCCTCCACTGCTCGTTTCTAACAGAATTCCAGATGCCCCCACTGCTTGTTTCAACCGGAATTCCATAACCCTTCACTACTCATTTCTACCAGAATTCCATAATCCCCCACTACTCGTTTCTACCAGAATTCCATAACCTTCCACTGCTCATTTCTACCAGAATTCCTTTAACCTAAAATGCTCATTTCCATTTGAATTCCTTTCCCCTGCACTGCTCGTTTCTCCCAGAATTCCTTTACCCACCACTGCTCGTTTCTAACAGAATTGCATAATCCCTACTGCTTGTATCTACCAGAATTCCTTTACCCTTCACTGCTCCTTTCTACCAGAATTCCATTATCCTCCACTGCTCGTTTCTACCAGAATTCCTTTCTCCTCCACTGCTCATTTCCACTAGAATTCCATAACCACCCACTGCTTGTTTCAACAAGAATTAGTTTACCCTCCACTGTTCATGTCTACAAGAATTCCATAACACTCCACTGCTCGTTTCAACGAGAATTCCTTTACCCTCCACTGCTCATGTCGACTAAAATTCCTTAACCCTCCATTGCTCATTTCTACTAAAGTTCCTTTACCCTTCACTGCTCGTTTCTACCAGAATTCCATAACCACCCCCCCCCCCCCCACTGCTCGTTTATCCCAGAATTCGTTTATCCTCCACTGGACATGTTTACAAAAATTCCTTTAACCTCCACTGCGCATTTCCACTAGAATTCCATACCACCACACTGCTTGTTTCTACAAGAATTATTTTACCCTCCACTGTTCATGTCTACCAGAATTCCATAACACTCCACTGCTCATTTCTCCCAGAATTCCTTTACCCTTCACTGCTCATTTGCACCAGAATTATTTTCAACTTCACTGCTCGTTTCTACCAGAACTCCTTTGCCCTCCACTGCTCGTTTTTACCAGAATTCCATAACCCTCCTCTTCTTGTTTCTACCAGAATTCCTTTACCCTCCACTGCTCGTTTCCACCAGAATTCCCTTCCCCTCCACTGCTCGTTTCTACCAGAATTCCATAACCCTCCACTTCTCGTTTCTACCAGAATTCCTTTACCCTCCACTGCTCTTTTCTACCAGAATTCCTTTACCCCCCCACTGCTCATTTCTGTCAGAATTCCTTTACCCACCACTGCTCGTTTCTAACAGAATTGCATAATCCCTACTGCTTGTTTCGACCAGTATTCCTTTACCCTTCACTGCTCATTTGCACCAGAATTATATTCCCCTTCACTGCTCCTTTCTACCAGAACTACTTTGCCCTCCACTTCTCGTTTCTACCAGAATTCCTTTCCCCTCCGCTGTTCGTTTCCACCAGAATTCCTTTACCCTCCACTGCTCATTTCCACTAGAATTCCATAACCACCCACGGCTTGTTTCAACAAGAATTATTTTACCCTCCACTGGTCATGTCTACAAGAATTCCATAACCCAGCACTGCTTGTTTCTACCAGAATTCCAAAACCCTCCTCTGCTCCTTTCTACCAGAATTCCTTTACCCTCCACTGCTGATTTCCACTTGTATTCCTTTCCCCTGCACTGCTCGTATCTACCAGTATTCCATAACCCTCCAGTGCTCATGTCTACTAAAATTCCAAAACCCTCCATTGCTCACTTCTTCAAAAATTCCTTTACTCTTCACTGCTCGTTTATCCCAGAATTCCTTTTTCCTCCACTGGTCGTGTTTACTAAAATTCCTTTACCCTCCACTGCTCATTTCCACTAGAATTCCATACCACCCCACTGCTTGTTTCTACAAGAATTATTTTACCCTCCACTGTTCATGTCTGCCAGAATTCCATATCACTCCACTGCTCGTTTCTCCCAGAATTCCTTTACCCTTCACTGCTCATTTGCACCAGAATTATTTTCACCTTCACTGCTCGTTTCTACCAGAACTCCTTTACCCTCCACTGCACGTTTCTACCAGAATTCCATAACCCTCCACTGTCGTTTCAACCAGAATTCCTTTACCCTCCACTGCTCATGTCTACTAAAATGCCTTTACACTTCACTGTTCATTTCTACCAGAATTCCATAACCCTCCACTGCTCGTTTCTACCAGAATTCGTTTTTCCTCCACTGGTCATATTTACTAAAATTCCGTTACCCTCCATTGCTCATTTCTACCAGAATTCCTTTACCCTCCACTGCTCGTTTCCACCAGAATTCCCTTCCCCTCCACTGCTCGTTTCTACCAGAATTCCATAACCCTCCACTTCTCGTTTCTACCAGAATTCCTTTACCCTCCACTGCTCTTTTCTACCAGAATTCCTTTACCCCCCCACTGCTCATTTCTGTCAGAATTCCTTTACCCACCACTGCTCGTTTCTAACAGAATTGCATAATCCCTACTGCTTGTTTCGACCAGTATTCCTTTACCCTTCACTGCTCATTTGCACCAGAATTATATTCCCCTTCACTGCTCCTTTCTACCAGAACTACTTTGCCCTCCACTTCTCGTTTCTACCAGAATTCCTTTCCCCTCCGCTGTTCGTTTCCACCAGAATTCCTTTACCCTCCACTGCTCATTTCCACTAGAATTCCATAACCACCCACTGCTTGTTTCAACAAGAATTATTTTACCCTCCACTGGTCATGTCTACAAGAATTCCATAACCCAGCACTGCTTGTTTCTACCAGAATTCCAAAACCCTCCTCTGCTCCTTTCTACCAGAATTCCTTTACCCTCCACTGCTGATTTCCACTTGTATTCCTTTCCCCTGCACTGCTCGTATCTACCAGTATTCCATAACCCTCCAGTGCTCATGTCTACTAAAATTCCAAAACCCTCCATTGCTCACTTCTTCAAAAATTCCTTTACTCTTCACTGCTCGTTTATCCCAGAATTCCTTTTTCCTCCACTGGTCGTGTTTACTAAAATTCCTTTACCCTCCACTGCTCATTTCCACTAGAATTCCATACCACCCCACTGCTTGTTTCTACCAGAATTATTTTACCCTCCACTGTTCATGTCTGCCAGAATTCCATAACACTCCACTGCTCGTTTCTCCCAGAATTCCTTTACCCTTCACTGCTCATTTGCACCAGAATTATTTTCACCTTCACTGCTCGTTTCTACCAGAACTCCTTTACCCTCCACTGCACGTTTCTACCAGAATTCCATAACCCTCCACTGTCGTTTCAACCAGAATTCCTTTACCCTCCACTGCTCATGTCTACTAAAATGCCTTTACACTTCACTGTTCATTTCTACCAGAATTCCATAACCCTCCACTGCTCGTTTCTACCAGAATTCGTTTTTCCTCCACTGGTCATATTTACTAAAATTCCGTTACCCTCCATTGCTCATTTCTACCAGAAATCCTTAAGCCTCCACTGCTCATTTCTACCAGAAATCCTTAACCCTCCACTGCTCATTTCTACCTGGATTGCATAAATCTCCGCTGCTCAATTCCACCAGAATCCATTTCACCTGCACTGCTCGTTTCAACCAGAATTCCTTTTCACTCCACTGCTCGTTTCGGCCAGAATTCCTTAACCCCGCACTGCTCATATTTACCAGAATTCCATAACCCTCCACTGCTTGTTTCAATCAGAATTCCTTTACCCTCCACTGCTCATGTCTACTAAAATTCCTTTACCCTTCACTGCTCGTTTCTACCTGGATTGCATAAATCTCCGCTGCTCAATTCCACCAGAATCCCTTTCCCCTGCACTGCTCATTTCTACCAGAAATCCTTAACCCTCCACTGCTCATTTCTACCTGGATTGCATAAATCTCCGCTGCTCAATTCCACCAGAATCCCTTTCACCTGCACTGCTCGTTTCAACCAGAATTCCTTTCCACTCCACTGCTCGTTTCGGCCAGAATTCCTTAACCCCGCACTGCTCATATTTACCAGATTTCCATAACCCTCCACTGCTCGTTTCAACCAGAATTCCTTTACCCTCCACTGCTCATTTCTACCAGAATTCCTTTACCCTCCACTGCTCATTTCCACTAGAATTCCTAAACACCCCACTGCTTGTTTCTACCAGAATTATTTTACCCTTCACTATTCATTTGCACCAGGATTCCTTTCCCCTCCACTGCTCGTTTCTATCAGAATTCCTTTACCCACCAGTGCTCGTTTCAACAGAATTCCATAATCCCTACTGCTTGTTCCTACCAGAATTCCTTTACCCTTCACTGCTTGTTTTGACCTGAATTCCTTTCCCCTCCACTTCTCGTTTCTACCAGTATTCCTTTACCCTCCCCTGCTCGTTTCTACCAAAATTCCTTTCCCCTCCACTTCTCGTTTCTAACAGTATTCCTTTAACCTCCACTGCTTGTTTCAATCAGAATACCTTTACCCTCCCCTGCTCGTTTCTACCAGAATTCTTTAGCCTTCCACTACTTGTTTCTACCTGAATTCTTTTCCCCTGCACTGCACGTTTCTACCAGAATTCCATAACCCTCCACTGCTCATTTCTACCAGAATTCCTTTACCCTTCACTGTTCATTTGCACCAGAATTCCTTTCCCCTCCACTGCTCATTTCTACCAAAATTCCTTTCCCCTCCACTTCTCGTTTCTAACAGTATTCCTTTAACCTCCACTGCTTGTTTCAATCAGAATACCTTTACCCTCCCCTGCTCGTTTCTACCAGAATTCTTTAGCCTTCCACTACTTGTTTCTACCTGAATTCTTTTCCCCTGCACTGCACGTTTCTACCAGAATTCCATAACCCTCCACTGCTCGTTTCAACCAGAATTCCTTTCCCCTCCACTGCTCATTTCTACCAAAATTCCTTTCCCCTCCACTTCTCGTTTCTAACAGTATTCCTTTAACCTCCACTGCTTGTTTCAATCAGAATAGCTTTACCCTCCACTGCTTGTTTCTACCAGAATTATTTTACCCTCCACTGTTCATATCTACCAAAAATCCATAACCTTCCACTGCTCGTTTCTCCCGGAATTCCATTACCCTTCACTGCTCATTTGCACCAGAATTTCTTTCCCCTCCACTGCTCATTTTTACCAGAATTCCTTTACCCCGCACCGCTCGTTTCTATCAGAATTCCATTACCCTTCACTGCTCATTTGCACCAGAATTATTTTCCCCTTCACTGCTCGTTTCTACCAGAACTGCTTTACCCTCCACTGCCCGTTTCAACCAGAATCTCTTTCACCTGCACTGCTTGTTTCAACCAGAATTCCTTTACCCCCCACTGCTCATTTCTACCAGAATTCCTTTAACCTAAAATGCTCATTTCCATTTGAATTCCTTTCCCCTGCACTGCTCGTTTCTATCAGAATTCCTTTACCCACCACTGCTCGTTTCTAACAGAATTGCATAATCCCTACTGCTTGTTTCTACCAGAATTCCTTTACCCTTCACTGCTCCTTTCTACCAGAATTCCATTATCCTCCACTGCTCATTTCCACTAGAATTCCATAACCACCCACTGCTTGTTTCAACAAGAATTATTTTACCCTCCACTGTTCATGTCTACAAGAATTCCATAACCGACCACTGCTCGTTTCAACCAGAATTCCTTTACCCTCCACTGCTCATGTTGACTAAAATTCCTTAACCCTCCATTGCTCATTTCTACTAAAATTCCTTTACCCTTCACTGCTCGTTTTTACCAGAATTCCTTTATCCTCCACTGGACATGTTTACTAAAATTCCTTTAACCTCCACTGCGCATTTCCACTAGAATTCCATACCACCCCACTGCTTGTTTCTACAAGAATTATTTTACCCTCCACTGTTCATGTCTACCAGAATTCCATAACACTCCACTGCTCGTTTCTCCCAGAATTCCTTTACCCTTCACTGCTCATTTGCACCAGAATTATTTTCAACTTCACTGCTCGTTTCTACCAGAACTCCATAACCCTCCTCTTCTTGTTTCTACCAGAATTCCTTTACCCTCCACTGCTCGTTTCCACCAGAATTCCCTTCCCCTCCACTGCTCGTTTCTACCAGAATTCCATAACCCTCCACTTCTCGTTTCTACCAGAATTCCTTTACCCTCCACTGCTCTTTTCTACCAGAATTCCTTTACCCCCCCCACTGCTCATTTCTGTCAGAATTCCTTTACCCACCACTGCTCGTTTCTAACAGAATTGCATAATCCCTACTGCTTGTTTCGACCAGTATTCCTTTACCCTTCACTGCTCATTTGCACCAGAATTATATTCCCCTTCACTGCTCCTTTCTACCAGAACTACTTTGCCCTCCACTTCTCGTTTCTACCAGAATTCCTTTCCCCTCCGCTGTTCGTTTCCACCAGAATTCCTTTACCCTCCACTGCTCATTTCCACTAGAATTCCATAACCACCCACTGCTTGTTTCAACAAGAATTATTTTACCCTCCACTGTTCATGTCTACAAGAATTCCATAACCCAGCACTGCTTGTTTCTACCAGAATTCCAAAACCCTCCTCTGCTCCTTTCTACCAGAATTCCTTTACCCTCCACTGCTGATTTCCACTTGTATTCCTTTCCCCTGCACTGCTCGTATCTACCAGTATTCCATAACCCTCCAGTGCTCATGTCTACTAAAATTCCAAAACCCTCCATTGCTCACTTCTTCAAAAATTCCTTTACTCTTCACTGCTCGTTTATCCCAGAATTCCTTTTTCCTCCACTGGTCGTGTTTACTAAAATTCCTTTACCCTCCACTGCTCATTTCCACTAGAATTCCATACCACCCCACTGCTTGTTTCTACCAGAATTATTTTACCCTCCACTGTTCATGTCTGCCAGAATTCCATAACACTCCACTGCTCGTTTCTCCCAGAATTCCTTTACCCTTCACTGCTCATTTGCACCAGAATTATTTTCACCTTCACTGCTCGTTTCTATCAGAATTCCATAACCCTCCACTGTCGTTTCAACCAGAATTCCTTTACCCTCCACTGCTCATGTCTACTAAAATGCCTTTACACTTCACTGTTCATTTCTACCAGAATTCCATAACCCTCCACTGCTCGTTTCTACCAGAATTCGTTTTTCCTCCACTGGTCATATTTACTAAAATTCCGTTACCCTCCATTGCTCATTTCTACCAGAAATCCTTAAGCCTCCACTGCTCATTTCTACCTGGATTGCATAAATCTCCGCTGCTCAATTCCACCAGAATCCATTTCACCTGCACTGCTCGTTTCAACCAGAATTCCTTTTCACTCCACTGCTCGTTTCGGCCAGAATTCCTTAACCCCGCACTGCTCATATTTACCAGAATTCCATAACCCTCCACTGCTTGTTTCAATCAGAATTCCTTTACCCTCCACTGCTCATGTCTACTAAAATTCCTTTACCCTTCACTGCTCGTTTCTACCTGGATTGCATAAATCTCCGCTGCTCAATTCCACCAGAATCCCTTTCCCCTGCACTGCTCATTTCTACCAGAAATCCTTAACCCTCCACTGCTCATTTCTACCTGGATTGCATAAATCTCCGCTGCTCAATTCCACCAGAATCCCTTTCACCTGCACTGCTCGTTTCAACCAGAATTCCTTTCCACTCCACTGCTCGTTTCGGCCAGAATTCCTTAACCCCGCACTGCTCATATTTACCAGAATTCCATAACCCTCCACTGCTCGTTTGAACCAGAATTCCTTTACCCTCCATTGCTCATTTCTACCAGAATTCCTTTACCCTCCACTGCTCATTTCCACTAGAATTCCTAAACACCCCACTGCTTGTTTCTACCAGAATTATTTTACCCTACACTGTTCATGTCTACAAGAATTCCATAACCCTCCACTGCTCATTTCTACCAGAATTCCTTTACCCTTCACTGTTCATTTGCACCAGAATTCCTTTCCCCTCCACTGCTCGTTTCTATCAGAATTCCTTTACCCACCAGTGCTCGTTTCAACAGAATTCCATAATCCCTACTGCTTGTTCCTACCAGAATTCCTTTACCCTTCACTGCTTGTTTTGACCTGAATTCCTTTCCCCTCCCCTGCTCGTTTCTACCAGAATTCTTTAGCCTTCCACTACTTGTTTCTACCTGAATTCTTTTCCCCTGCACTGCACGTTTCTACCAGAATTCCATAACCCTCCACTGCTCGTTTCAACCAGAATTCCTTTCCCCTCCACTTCTCGTTTCTAACAGTATTCCTTTAACCTCCACTGCTTGTTTCAATCAGAATAGCTTTACCCTCCACTGCTTGTTTCTACCAGAATTATTTTACCCTCCACTGTTCATATCTACCAAAAATCCATAACCTTCCACTGCTCGTTTCTCCCGGAATTCCATTACCCTTCACTGCTCATTTGCACCAGAATTTCTTTCCCCTCCACTGCTCATTTTTACCAGAATTCCTTTACCCCGCACCACTCTTTTCTATCAGAATTCCATTACCCTTCACTGCTCATTTGCACCAGAATTATTTTCCCCTTCACTGCTCGTTTCTACCAGAACTGCTTTACCCTCCACTGCCCGTTTCCACCAGAATCTCTTTCACCTGCACTGCTTGTTTCAACCAGAATTCCTTTACCCCCCACTGCTCATTTCTACCAGAATTCCTTTAACCTAAAATGCTCATTTCCATTTGAATTCCTTTCCCCTGCACTGCTCGTTTCTATCAGAATTCCTTTACCCACCACTGCTCGTTTCTAACAGAATTGCATAATCTCTACTGCTTGTTTCTACCAGAATTCCTTTACCCTTCACTGCTCCTTTCTACCAGAATTCCATAACCCTCCACTGCTCGTTTCTACCAGAATTCGTTTTTCCTCCACTGGTCATATTTACTAAAATTCCGTTACCCTCCATTGCTCATTTCTACCAGAATTCCTTTACCCTCCACTGCTCATTTCCACTAGAATTCCATAACACCCCACTGCTTGTTTCTACCAGAATTATTTTACCCTCCACTGTTCATGTCTTCCAGAATTCCATAACCCTCCACTGCTCATTTCTCCCAGAATTCCTTTACACTTCACTGCTTAATTGCACCAGAATTCCTTTCCCTCCACTGCTCGTTTCTATCAGAATTCCTTTACCCACCACTGCTAATTTCTAACAGAATTCCATAATCCCTACTGCTTGTTTCTACCAGTATTCCTTTAGCCTCCACCGCTCGTTTCTACCAGAATTCCTTAGCCCTCCACTGCTCGTTTCTATCCGAATTCTTTTCCCCTGCACTGCACATTTCTAACAGAATTCCTTTCTCCTCCACTGCTCATTTCCACTAGAATTCCATAACACCCCACTGCTTGTTTCTACCAAAATTCCAAAACCCTCCACTGCTCCTTTCTACCAGAATTCCTTTACCCCCCACTGCTGGTTTCCACTTGAATTCCTTTCCCCTGCACTGTTCGTTTCTACCAGAGATCCTTAACCCTCCACTGCTCATTTCTACCTGGATTGCATAAATCTCTGCTGCTCAATTCCACCAGAATCCATTTCACCTGCACTGCTCGTTTCAACCAGAATTCCTTTCCACTCCACTGCTCGTTTCGGCCAGAATTCCTTAACCCCGCACTGCTCATATTTACCAGAATTCCATAACCCTCCACTGTCGTTTCAACCAGAATTCCTTTACCCTCCACTGCTCATGTCTACTAAAATTCCTTTACACTTCACTGCTCATTTCTACCAGAATTCCATAACCCTCCATTGCTCATTTCTACCAGAATTCCTTTACCCTCCACTGCTCATTTCCACTAGAATTCCTTAACACCCCACTTCTTGTTTCTACCAGAATTATTTTACCCTCCACTGTTCATGTCTACAAGAATTCCATAACCCTCCACTGCTCATTTCTACCAGAATTCCTTTACCCTTCACTGCTCATTTGCACCAGAATTCCTTTCCCCTCCACTGCTCGTTTCTATCAGAATTCCTTTACCCACCAGTGCTCGTTTCTAACAGAATTCCATAATCCCTACTGCTTGTTCCTACCAGAATTATTTTACCCTCCACTGTTCATGTCTACCAGAATTCCATAACCCTCCACTGCTCATTTCTCCCAGAATTCCTTTACCCTTCACTGCTTAATTGCACCAGAATTCCTTTCCCCTCCACTGCTCATTTCTACCAGAATTCCTTTACCCCCCACTGCTCGTTTCTCTCAGAATTCCTTTACCCACCACTGCTAATTTCTAACAGAATTCCATAATCCCTACTGCTTGTTTCTACCAGTATTCCTTTAGCCTCCACCGCTCGTTTCTACCAGAATTCCTTACCCCTCCACTGCTCGTTTCTATCCGAATTCTTTTCCCCTACACTGCACGTTTCTAACAGAATTCCTTTCTCCTCCACTGCTCATTTCCACTAGAATTCCATAACACCCCACTGCTTGTTTCTACCAAAATTCCAAAACCCTCCACTGTTCCTTTCTACCAGAATTCCTTTACCCCCCACTGCTGGTTTCCACTTGAATTCCTTTCCCCTGCACTGTTCGTTTCTACCAGAGATCCTTAACCCTCCACTGCTCATTTCTACCCGGATTGCATAAATCTCCGCTGCTCAATTCCACCAGAATCCATTTCACCTGCACTGCTCGTTTCAACCAGAATTCCTTTCCACTCCACTGCTCGTTTCGGCCAGAATTCCTTAACCCTTCACTGCTCATTTGCACCAGAATTCCTTTCCCCTGCACTGCTCGTTTCAACCAGAATTCCTTTCCACTCCACTGCTCGTTTCGGCCAGAATTCCTTAACCCCGCACTGCTCATATTTACCAGAATTCCATAACCCTCCACTGCTTGTTTCTACCAGAATTCCTTTACCCCCCACTGCTCGTTTCTATCCGAATTCCTTTACCCACCAGTGCTCGTTTCTAACAGAATTCCATAACCCTCCATTGCTCATTTCTACCAGAATTCCTTTACCCTTCACTGCTCATTTGCACCAGAATTCCTTTCCCCTCCACTGCTCGTTTCTATCAGAATTCCTTTACCCACCAGTGCTCGTTTCTAACAGAATTCCATAATCCCTACTGCTTGTTCCTACCAGAATTCCTTTACCCTCCACTGCTTGTTTTGACCTGAATTCCTTTCCCCTCCACTTCTCGTTTCTACCAGTATTCCTTTACCCTCCCCTGCTCGTTTCTACCAGAATTCTTTAGCCTTCCACTAGTTGTTCCTACCAGAATTCCTTTCCCCTCCACTGCTCATTTCTACCAAAATTCCTTTCCCCTCCACTTCTCGTTTCTAACAGTATTCCTTTAACCTCCACTGCTCGTTTCTACAAGAATTCCTTTACCCTCCACTGCCCGTTTCCACCAGAATTCCTTTCCCCTGCACTGCACGTTTCTACCAGAATTCCTTAACTCTCCCAAGCTTGTTTCAACCAGATTTCCTTTCCCCTGCACTGCAGGTTTCTTCCAGAATTCCATTCCCCTCCACTGCTCGTTTCTACCAGAATTCCTTTCTCATCCACTGCTCATTTCCACTGGATTTCCATAACCACCCACTGCTTGTTTCTACAAGAATTATTATACCCTCCACTGTTCATGTCTACCAGAATTCCATAACACTCCACTGCTCGTTTCTCCCAGAATTCCTTTACCATTCACTGCTCATTTGCACCAGAACTCCTTTGCCCTCCACTGCTCGATTCTACCAGAATCCCATTCCCCTGCACTGCTCGTTTCTCCCAGAATTCCTTTACCCTCCACTGCTCGCTTCTACCTGAATTCCTTTACCCCCCACTGCTCGTTTCTATCAGAATTCCTTTACCCACCACTGCTCGTTTCTAACAGAATTGCAAAATCCCGACTGCTCGTTTCTATCAGAATTCCTTTACCCACCACTACTCGTTTCTAACAGAATTGCATAATCCTGACTGCTTGTTTCGACCAGTATTATTTTCCCCTTCACTGCTCATTTCTGCCAGAAGTCCATTGCCCTACACTGCTCGATTCTACCAGAATTCCATAACCCTCTGCTTCTCGTTTCTAACAGAATTCCTTTACCCCCCACTGCTCATTTCTACCAGAATTCCTTTAACCTAAAATGCTCATTTCCATTTGAATTCCTTTACCCACCACTGCTCGTTTCTAACAGAATTGCATAATCCCTACTGCTTGTTTCTACCAGAATTCCTTTACCCTTCACTGCTCCTTTCTACCAGAATTCCATTATCCTCCACTGCTCATTTCCACTAGAATTCCATAACCACCCACTGCTTGTTTCAACAAGAATTATTTTACCCTCCACTGTTCATGTCTACAAGAATTCCATAACCCACCACTGCTCGTTTCAACCAGAATTCCTTTACCCTCCACTGCTCATGTTGACTAAAATTCCTTAACCCTCCATTGCTCATTTCTACTAAAATTCCTTTAGCCTTCACTGCTCGTTTTTACCAGAATTCCTTTATCCTCCACTGGACATGTTTACTAAAATTCCTTTAACCTCCACTGCGCATTTCCACTAGAATTCCATACCACCCCACTGCTTGTTTCTACAAGAATTATTTTACCCTCCACTGTTCATGTCTACCAGAATTCCATAACACTCCACTGCTCATTTCTCCCAGAATTCCTTTACCCTTCACTGCTCATTTGCACCAGAATTATTTTCAACTTCACTGCTCGTTTCTACCAGAACTCCATAACCCTCCTCTTCTTGTTTCTACCAGAATTCCTTTACCCTCCACTGCTCGTTTCCACCAGAATTCCCTTCCCCTCCACTGCTCGTTTCTACCAGAATTCCATAACCCTCCACTTCTCGTTTCTACCAGAATTCCTTTACCCTCCACTGCTCTTTTCTACCAGAATTCCTTTACCCCCCCACTGCTCATTTCTGTCAGAATTCCTTTACCCACCACTGCTCGTTTCTAACAGAATTGCATAATCCCTACTGCTTGTTTCGACCAGTATTCCTTTACCCTTCACTGCTCATTTGCACCAGAATTATATTCCCCTTCACTGCTCCTTTCTACCAGAACTACTTTGCCCTCCACTTCTCGTTTCTACCAGAATTCCTTTCCCCTCCGCTGTTCGTTTCCACCAGAATTCCTTTACCCTCCACTGCTCATTTCCACTAGAATTCCATAACCACCCACTGCTTGTTTCAACAAGAATTATTTTACCCTCCACTGGTCATGTCTACAAGAATTCCATAACCCAGCACTACTTGTTTCTACCAGAATTCCAAAACCCTCCTCTGCTCCTTTCTACCAGAATTCCTTTACCCTCCACTGCTGATTTCCACTTGTATTCCTTTCCCCTGCACTGCTCGTATCTACCAGTATTCCATAACCCTCCAGTGCTCATGTCTACTAAAATTCCAAAACCCTCCATTGCTCACTTCTTCAAAAATTCCTTTACTCTTCACTGCTCGTTTATCCCAGAATTCCTTTTTCCTCCACTGGTCGTGTTTACTAAAATTCCTTTACCCTCCACTGCTCATTTCCACTAGAATTCCATACCACCCCACTGCTTGTTTCTACAAGAATTATTTTACCCTCCACTGTTCATGTCTACCAGAATTCCATAACACTCCACTGCTCGTTTCTACCAGAACTCCTTTACCCTCCACTGCACGTTTCTATCAGAATTCCATAACCCTCCACTGCTCGTTTCTACCAGAATTCCTTTACCCTCCACTGCTCATGTCTACTAAAATGCCTTTACACTTCACTGTTCATTTCTACCAGAATTCCATAACCCTCCACTGCTCGTTTCTACCAGAATTCGTTTTTCCTCCACTGGTCATATTTACTAAAATTCCGTTACCCTCCATTGCTCATTTCTACCAGAATTCCTTTACCCTCCACTGCTCATTTCCACTAGAATTCCATAACACCCCACTGCTTGTTTCTACCAGAATTATTTTACCCTCCACTGTTCATGTCTTCCAGAATTCCATAACCCTCCACTGCTCATTTCTCCCAGAATTCCTTTACCCTTCACTGCTTAATTGCACCAGAATTCCTTTCCCTCCACTGCTCGTTTCTATCAGAATTCCTTTACCCACCACTGCTAATTTCTAACAGAATTCCATAATCCCTACTGCTTGTTTCTACCAGTATTCCTTTAGCCTCCACCACTCGTTTCTACCAGAATTCCTTAGCCCTCCACTGCTCGTTTCTATCCGAATTCTTTTCCCCTGCACTGCACATTTCTAACAGAATTCCTTTCTCCTCCACTGCTCATTTCCACTAGAATTCCATAACACCCCACGGCTTGTTTCTACCAAAATTCCAAAACCCTCCACTGCTCCTTTCTACCAGAATTCCTTTACCCCCCACTGCTGGTTTCCACTTGAATTCCTTTCCCCTGCACTGTTCGTTTCTACCAGAGATCCTTAACCCTCCACTGCTCATTTCTACCTGGATTGCATAAATCTCTGCTGCTCAATTCCACCAGAATCCATTTCACCTGCACTGCTCGTTTCAACCAGAATTCCTTTCCACTCCACTGCTCGTTTCGGCCAGAATTCCTTAACCCCGCACTGCTCATATTTACCAGAATTCCATAACCCTCCACTGTCGTTTCAACCAGAATTCCTTTACCCTCCACTGCTCATGTCTACTAAAATTCCTTTACACTTCACTGCTCATTTCTACCAGAATTCCATAACCCTCCATTGCTCATTTCTACCAGAATTCCTTTACCCTCCACTGCTCATTTCCACTAGAATTCCTTAACACCCCACTTCTTGTTTCTACCAGAATTATTTTACCCTCCACTGTTCATGTCTACAAGAATTCCATAACCCTCCACTGCTCATTTCTACCAGAATTCCTTTACCCTTCACTGCTCATTTGCACCAGAATTCCTTTCCCCTCCACTGCTCGTTTCTATCAGAATTCCTTTACCCACCAGTGCTCGTTTCTAACAGAATTCCATAATCCCTACTGCTTGTTCCTACCAGAATTATTTTACCCTCCACTGTTCATGTCTACCAGAATTCCATAACCCTCCACTGCTCATTTCTCCCAGAATTCCTTTACCCTTCACTGCTTAATTGCACCAGAATTCCTTTCCCCTCCACTGCTCATTTCTACCAGAATTCCTTTACCCCCCACTGCTCGTTTCTATCAGAATTCCTTTACCCACCACTGCTAATTTCTAACAGAATTCCATAATCCCTACTGCTTGTTTCTACCAGTATTCCTTTAGCCTCCACCGCTCGTTTCTACCAGAATTCCTTACCCCTCCACTGCTCGTTTCTATCCGAATTCTTTTCCCCTACACTGCACGTTTCTAACAGAATTCCTTTCTCCTCCACTGCTCATTTCCACTAGAATTCCATAACACCCCACTGCTTGTTTCTACCAAAATTCCAAAACCCTCCACTGTTCCTTTCTACCAGAATTCCTTTACCCCCCACTGCTGGTTTCCACTTGAATTCCTTTCCCCTGCACTGTTCGTTTCTACCAGAGATCCTTAACCCTCCACTGCTCATTTCTACCCGGATTGCATAAATCTCCGCTGCTCAATTCCACCAGAATCCATTTCACCTGCACTGCTCGTTTCAACCAGAATTCCTTTCCACTCCACTGCTCATTTCGGCCAGAATTCCTTAACCCCGCACTGCTCATATTTACCAGAATTCCATAACCCTCCACTGCTCGTTTCAACCAGAATTCCTTTACCCTCCACTGCTCATGTCTACTAAAATTCCTTTACACTTCACTGCTCATTTCTACCAGAATTCCATAACCCTCCATTGCTCATTTCTACCAGAATTCCTTTACCCTTCACTGCTCATTTGCACCAGAATTCCTTTCCCCTCCACTGCTCGTTTCTATCAGAATTCCTTTACCCACCAGTGCTCGTTTCTAACAGAATTCCATAATCCCTACTGCTTGTTCCTACCAGAATTCCTTTACCCTCCACTGCTTGTTTTGACCTGAATTCCTTTCCCCTCCACTTCTCGTTTCTACCAGTATTCCTTTACCCTCCCCTGCTCGTTTCTACCAGAATTCCTTTCCCCTCCACTTCTCGTTTCTAACAGTATTCCTTTAACCTCCACTGCTCGTTTCTACAAAAATTCCTTTACCCTCCACTGCCCGTTTCAACCAGAATCCCTTTCCCCTGCACTGCAGGTTTCTTCCAGAATTCCATTCCCCTCCACTGCTCGTTTCTACCAGAATTCCTTTCTCATCCACTGCTCATTTCCACTGGATTTCCATAACCACCCACTGCTTGTTTCTACAAGAATTATTATACCCTCCACTGTTCATGTCTACAAGAATTCCATAACCCACCACTGCTTGTTTCTACCAGAATTCCTTTACCCCCCACTGCTCGTTTCTATCGGAATTCCTTTACCCAACACTGCTCGTTTCCACTAGAATTACATAACACCCCACTGCTTGTTTCTACAAGAATTATTTTACCCTCCACTGTTCATGTCTACAAGAATTTCATAACCCCCCACTGCTTGTTTCTACCAGAATTCCAAAACCCTCCACCGCTCCTTTCTACCAGAATTCCTTTACCCTCCACTGCTGGTTTCCACTTGAATTCCTTTCCCCTCCACTGCTCGTTTCTACCTGAATTTCTTTCCCCTCCACTTCTCGTTTCTACAAGAATTCCTTTACCCTCCACTGCCCGTTTCCACCAGAATTCCTTTCCCCGGCACTGCACGTTTCTACCAGAATTCCTTAACTCTCCCAAGCTTGTTTCAACCAGATTTCCTTTCCCCTGCACTGCAGGTTTCTTCCAGAATTCCATTCCCCTCCACTGCTCGTTTCTACCAGAATTCCTTTCTCATCCACTGCTCATTTCCACTGGATTTCCATAACCACCCACTGCTTGTTTCTACAAGAATTATTATACCCTCCACTGTTCATGTCTACCAGAATTCCATAACACTCCACTGCTCGTTTCTCCCAGAATTCCTTTACCATTCACTGCTCATTTGCACCAGAACTCCTTTGCCCTCCACTGCTCGATTCTACCAGAATTCCATAACCCTCCACTTCTCGTTTCTACCAGAATTCCTTTAACCTCCACTGCTCAATTCCACCAGAATCCCATTCCCCTGCACTGCTCGTTTCTCCCAGAATTCCTTTACCCTCCACTGCTCGCTTCTACCTGAATTCCTTTACCCCCCACTGCTCGTTTCTATCAGAATTCCTTTACCCACCACTGCTCGTTTCTAACAGAATTGCAAAATCCCGACTGCTCGTTTCTATCAGAATTCCTTTACCCACCACTACTCGTTTCTAACAGAATTGCATAATCCTGACTGCTTGTTTCGACCAGTATTATTTTCCCCTTCACTGCTCATTTCTGCCAGAAGTCCATTGCCCTACACTGCTCGATTCTACCAGAATTCCATAACCCTCTGCTTCTCGTTTCTAACAGAATTCCTTTACCATCCACTGCTCGTTTCTACCAGAATTCCTTTCTCCTCCACAGCTCATTTCTACTAAAATTCCTTTACCCTCCGATGCTCATTTCTACCAGAATTCCTTTACCCTCACCTGCCCATTTCCACTAGAATTCCATAACCTCCAATGCTTGTTTCTACAAGAATTATTTTACCCTCCACTGTTCATGTCTACAAGAATTCCATAACCCTCCACTGCTTGTTTCCACTTGAATTCCTTTCCCCTGCACTGCTCGTTTTAACCAGAATTCCTTTCCACTCCACTGCTCGTTTCTGCCAGAATTCCTTAACCCCGCACTGCTCGTATTTACCAGAATTCCATAACCCTCCACTGTCGTTTCAACCAGAATTCCTTTACCCTCCACTGCTCATGTCTACTAAAATGCCTTTACACTTCACTGTTCATTTCTACCAGAATTCCATAACCCTCCACTGCTCGTTTATACCAGAATTCGTTTTTCCTCCACTGGTCATATTTACTAAAATTCCGTTACCCTCCATTGCTCATTTCTACCAGAATTCCTTTACCCTCCACTGCTCATTTCCACTAGAATTCCATAACACCCCACTGCTTGTTTCTACCAGAATTATTTTACCCTCCACTGTTTATGTCTACCAGAATTCCATAACCCTCCACTGCTTAATTGCACCAGAATTCCTTTCCCCTCCACTGCTCATTTCTACCAGAATTCCTTTACCCCCCACTGCTCGTTTCTATCAGAATTCCTTTACCCACCACTGCTAATTTCTAACAGAATTCCATAATCCCTACTGCTTGTTACTACCAGTATTCCTTTAGCCTCCACCGCTCATTTCTACCAGAATTCCTTACCCCTCCACTGCTCATTTCTATCCGAATTCTTTTCCCCTGCACTGCACGTTTCTAACAGAATTCCTTTCTCCTCCACTGCTCATTTCCACTAGAATTCCATAACACCCCACTGCTTGTTTCTACCAAAATTCCAAAACCCTCCACTGCTCCTTTCTACCAGAATTCCTTTACCCCCCACTGCTGGTTTCCACTTGAATTCCTTTCCCCTGCACTGCTCGTTTCTACCAGAGATCCTTAACCCTCCACTGCTCATTTCTACCCGGATTGCATAAATCTCCGCTGCTCAATTCCACCAGAATCCATTTCACCTGCACTGCTCGTTTCAACCAGAATTCCTTTTCACTCCACTGCTCGTTTCGGCCAGAATTCCTTAACCCCGCACTGCTCATATTTACCAGATTTCCATAACCCTCCACTGCTCGTTTCAACCAGAATTCCTTTACCCTCCACTGCTCATGTCTACTAAAATTCCTTTACACTTCACTGCTCATTTCTACCAGAATTCCATAACCCTCCATTGCTCATTTCTACCAGAATTCCTTTACCCTCCACTGCTCATTTCCACTAGAATTCCTTAACACCCCACTGCTTGTTTCTACCAGAATTATTTTACCCTCCACTGTTCATGTCTACAAGAATTCCATAACCCTCCACTGCTCATTTCTACCAGAATTCCTTTACCCTTCACTGCTCATTTGCACCAGAATTCCTTTCCCCTCCACTGCTCGTTTCTATCAGAATTCCTTTACCCACCAGTGCTCGTTTCTAACAGAATTCCATAATCCCTACTGCTTGTTCCTACCAGAATTCCTTTACCCTCCACTGCTTGTTTTGACCTGAATTCCTTTCCCCTCCACTTCTCGTTTCTACCAGTATTCCTTTACCCTCCCCTGCTCGTTTCTACCAGAATTCTTTAGCCTTCCACTACTTGTTTCTACCTGAATTCTTTTCCCCTGCACTGCACGTTTCTACCAGAATTCCATAACCCTCCACTGCTCGTTTCAACCAGAATTCCTTTCCCCTCCACTGCTCATTTCTACCAAAATTCCTTTCCCCTCCACTTCTCGTTTCTAACAGTATTCCTTTAACCTCCACTGCTTGTTTCAATCAGAATACCTTTACACTCCACTGCTTGTTTCTACCAGAATTTTTTTACCCTCCACTGTTCATATCTACCAAAAATCCATAACCTTCCACTGCTCGTTTCTCCCGGAATTCCATTACCCTTCACTGCTCATTTGCACCAGAATTTCTTTCCCCTCCACTGCTCATTTTTACCAGAATTCCTTTACCCCGCACTGCTCGTTTCTATCAGAATTCCATTACCCTTCACTGCTCATTTGCACCAGAATTATTTTCCCCTTCACTGCTCGTTTCTACCAGAACTGCTTTCCCCTCCACTGCTGGTTTCTACCAGAATTCCTTTCCCCTCCACTGCTCGTTTCTACCTGAATTTCTTTCCCCTCCACTTCTCGTTTCTACAAGAATTCCTTTACCCTCCACTGCCCGTTTCCACCAGAATTCCTTTCCCCTGCACTGCACGTTTCTACCAGAATTCCTTAACTCTCCCAAAGCTTGTTTCAACCAGAATTCCTTTCTCATCCACTGCTCATTTCCACTGGATTTCCATAACCACCCACTGCTTGTTTCTACAAGAATTATTATACCCTCCACTGTTCATGTCTACAAGAATTCCATAACCCACCACTGCTTGTTTCAACCAGAATTCCTTTACCCCCCACTGCTCGTTTCTATCAGAATTCCTTTACCCAGCACTGCTCGTTTCCACTAGAATTACATAACACCCCACTGCTTGTTTCTACAAGAATTATTTTACCCTCCACTGTTCATGTCTACAAGAATTTCATAACCCCCCACTGCTTGATTCTACCAGAATTCCAAAACCCTCCACCGCTCCTTTCTACCAGAATTCCTTTACCCTCCACTGCTGGTTTCCACTTGAATTCCTTTACCCTCCACTGCTCGTTTCTACCAGAATTCCTTTACCCTTCACTGCTCATTTCCACTAGAATTCCTTAACACCCCACTGCTTGTTTCTACCAGAATTCCTTTACCCTTCACTGCTCATTTGCACCAGAATTCCTTTCCCCTCCACTGCTCGTTTCTATCAGAATTCCTTTACCCCCCACTGCTTGTTTCTACCAAAATTCCAAAACCCTCCACTGCTCCTTTCTACCAGAATTCCTTTACCCCCCACTGCTTGTTTCCACTTGAATTCCTTTCCCCTGCACTGCTCGTTTCTACCAGAGATCCTTAACCCTCCACTGCTCATTTCTACCCGGATTGCATAAATCTCCGCTGCTCAATTCCACCAGAATCCATTTCACCTGCACTGCTCGTTTCAACCAGAATTCCTTTCCACTCCACTGCTCGTTTCGGCCAGAATTCCTTAACCCCGCACTGCTCATATTTACCAGATTTCCATAACCCTCCACTGCTCGTTTCAACCAGAATTCCTTTACCCTCCACTGCTCATGTCTACTAAAATTCCTTTACACTTCACTGCTCATTTCTACCAGAATTCCATAACCCTCCATTGCTCATTTCTACCAGAATTCCTTTACCCTCCACTGCTCATTTCCACTAGAATTCCTTAACACCCCACTGCTTGTTTCTACCAGAATTATTTTACCCTCCACTGTTCATGTCTACAAGAATTCCATAGCCCTCCACTGCTCATTTCTACCAGAATTCCTTTACCCTTCACTGCTCATTTGCACCAGAATTCCTTTCCCCTCCACTGCTCGTTTCTATCAGAATTCCTTTACCCACCAGTGCTCGTTTCTAACAGAATTCCATAATCCCTACTGCTTGTTCCTACCAGAATTCCTTTACCCTCCACTGCTTGTTTTGACCTGAATTCCTTTCCCCTCCACTTCTCATTTCTACCAGTATTCCTTTACCCTCCCCTGCTCGTTTCTACCAGAATTCTTTAGCCTTCCACTACTTGTTTCTACCTGAATTCTTTTCCCCTGCACTGCACGTTTCTACCTGAATTTCTTTCCCCTCCACTTCTCGTTTCTACAAGAATTCCTTTCCCCTCCACTGCTCGTTTCTACCTGAATTTCTTTCCCCTCCACTTCTCGTTTCTACAAGAATTCCTTTACCCTCCATTGCCCGTTTCTACAAGAATTCCTTTCCCCTCCACTGCTCGTTTCTACCTGAATTTCTTTCCCCTCCACTTCTCGTTTCTACAAGAATTCCTTTACCCTCCCCTGCTCGTTTCTACCAGAATTCTTTAGCCTTCCACTACTTGTTTCTACCTGAATTCTTTTCCCCTGCACTGCACGTTTCTACCAGAATTCCATAACCCTCCACTGCTCGTTTCAACCAGAATTCCTTTCCCCTCCACTGCTCATTTCTACCAAAATTCCTTTCCCCTCCACTTCTCGTTTCTAACAGTATTCCTTTAACCTCCACTGCTTGTTTCAATCAGAATACCTTTACACTCCACTGCTTGTTTCTACCAGAATTTTTTTACCCTCCACTGTTCATATCTACCAAAAATCCATAACCTTCCACTGCTCGTTTCTCCCGGAATTCCATTACCCTTCACTGCTCATTTGCACCAGAATTTCTTTCCCCTCCACTGCTCATTTTTACCAGAATTCCTTTACCCCGCACTGCTCGTTTCTATCAGAATTCCATTACCCTTCACTGCTCATTTGCACCAGAATTATTTTCCCCTTCACTGCTCGTTTCTACCAGAACTGCTTTCCCCTCCACTGCTGGTTTCTACCAGAATTCCTTTCCCCTCCACTGCTCGTTTCTACCTGAATTTCTTTCCCCTCCACTTCTCGTTTCTACAAGAATTCCTTTACCCTCCACTGCCCGTTTCCACCAGAATTCCTTTCCCCTGCACTGCACGTTTCTACCAGAATTCCTTAACTCTCCCAAAGCTTGTTTCAACCAGAATTCCTTTCTCATCCACTGCTCATTTCCACTGGATTTCCATAACCACCCACTGCTTGTTTCTACAAGAATTATTATACCCTCCACTGTTCATGTCTACAAGAATTCCATAACCCACCACTGCTTGTTTCAACCAGAATTCCTTTACCCCCCACTGCTCGTTTCTATCAGAATTCCTTTACCCAGCACTGCTCGTTTCCACTAGAATTACATAACACCCCACTGCTTGTTTCTACAAGAATTATTTTACCCTCCACTGTTCATGTCTACAAGAATTTCATAACCCCCCACTGCTTGATTCTACCAGAATTCCAAAACCCTCCACCGCTCCTTTCTACCAGAATTCCTTTACCCTCCACTGCTGGTTTCCACTTGAATTCCTTTACCCTCCACTGCTTGTTTCTACCAGAATTCCTTTACCCTTCACTGCTCATTTGCACCAGAATTCCTTTCCCCTCCACTGCTCGTTTCTATCAGAATTCCTTTACCCCCCACTGCTTGTTTCTACCAAAATTCCAAAACCCTCCACTGCTCCTTTCTACCAGAATTCCTTTACCCCCCACTGCTTGTTTCCACTTGAATTCCTTTCCCCTGCACTGCTCGTTTCTACCAGAGATCCTTAACCCTCCACTGCTCATTTCTACCCGGATTGCATAAATCTCCGCTGCTCAATTCCACCAGAATCCATTTCACCTGCACTGCTCGTTTCGGCCAGAATTCCTTAACCCCGCACTGCTCATATTTACCAGATTTCCATAACCCTCCACTGCTCGTTTCAACCAGAATTCCTTTACCCTCCACTGCTCATGTCTACTAAAATTCCTTTACACTTCACTGCTCATTTCTACCAGAATTCCATAACCCTCCATTGCTCATTTCTACCAGAATTCCTTTACCCTCCACTGCTCATTTCCACTAGAATTCCTTAACACCCCACTGCTTGTTTCTACCAGAATTATTTTACCCTCCACTGTTCATGTCTACAAGAATTCCATAGCCCTCCACTGCTCATTTCTACCAGAATTCCTTTACCCTTCACTGCTCATTTGCACCAGAATTCCTTTCCCCTCCACTGCTCGTTTCTATCAGAATTCCTTTACCCACCAGTGCTCGTTTCTAACAGAATTCCATAATCCCTACTGCTTGTTCCTACCAGAATTCCTTTACCCTCCACTGCTTGTTTTGACCTGAATTCCTTTCCCCTCCACTTCTCATTTCTACCAGTATTCCTTTACCCTCCCCTGCTCGTTTCTACCAGAATTCTTTAGCCTTCCACTACTTGTTTCTACCTGAATTCTTTTCCCCTGCACTGCACGTTTCTACCAGAATTCCTTTCCCCTCCACTGCTCGTTTCTACCTGAATTTCTTTCCCCTCCACTTCTCATTTCTACAAGAATTCCTTTCCCCTCCACTGCTCGTTTCTACCTGAATTTCTTTCCCCTCCACTTCTCGTTTCTACAAGAATTCCTTTACCCTCCACTGCCCGTTTCCACCAGAATTCCTTTCCCCTGCACTGCACGTTTCTACCAGAATTCCTTAACTCTCCCAAAGCTTGTTTCAACCAGATTTCCTTTCCCCTGCACTGCAGGTTTCTTCCAGAATTCCATTCCCCTCCACTGCTCGTTTCTACCAGAATTCCTTTCTCATCCACTGCTCATTTCCACTGGATTTCCATAACCACCCACTGCTTGTTTCTACAAGAATTATTATACCCTCCACTGTTCATGTCTACCAGAATTCCATAACACTCCACTGCTCGTTTCTACCAGAATTCCTTTACCCTCCACTGCTCATTTCCACTAGAATTCCATAACACCCCACTGCTTGTTTCTACCAGAATTATTTTACCCTCCACTGTTTATGTCTACCAGAATTCCATAACCCTCCACTGCTTAATTGCACCAGAATTCCTTTCCCCTCCACTGCTCATTTCTACCAGAATTCCTTTACCCTCCACTGCTCATTTCCACTAGAATTCCTTAACACCCCACTGCTTGTTTCTACCAGAATTATTTTACCCTCCACTGTTCATGTCTACAAGAATTCCATAACCCTCCACTGCTCATTTCTACCAGAATTCCTTTACCCTTCACTGCTCATTTGCACCAGAATTCCTTTCCCCTCCACTGCTCGTTTCTATCAGAATTCCTTTACCCACCAGTGCTCGTTTCTAACAGAATTCCATAATCCCTACTGCTTGTTCCTACCAGAATTCCTTTACCCTCCACTGCTTGTTTTGACCTGAATTCCTTTCCCCTCCACTTCTCGTTTCTACCAGTATTCATTTACCCTCCCCTGCTCGTTTCTACCAGAATTCTTTAGCCTTCCACTAGTTGTTCCTACCAGAATTCCTTTCCCCTCCACTGCTCATTTCTACCAAAATTCCTTTCCCCTCCACTTCTCGTTTCTAACAGTATTCCTTTAACCTCCACTGCTTGTTTCAATCAGAATACCTTTACCCTCCACTGCTTGTTTCTACCAGAATTTTTTTACCCTCCACTGTTCATATCTACCAAAAATCCATAACCTTCCACTGCTCGTTTCTCCCGGAATTCCTTTACCCTTCACTGCTCATTTGCACCAGAATTTCTTTCCCCTCCACTGCTCATTTTTACCAGAATTCCTTTACCCCGCACTGCTTGTTTCTATCAGAATTCCATTACCCATTACTGCTCATTTGCACCAGAATTATTTTCCCCTTCACTGCTCGTTTCTACCAGAACTGCTTTCCCCTCCACTGCTCGTTTCTATCTGAATTTCTTTCCCCTCCACTTCTCGTTTCTACAAGAATTCCTTTACCCTCCACTGCCCGTTTCCCCCAGAATCTTTCACCTGCACTGCTTGTTTCAACCAGAATTCCTTTACCCCCCACTGCTCGTTTCTATCAGAATTCCTTTACCCAGCACTGCTCATTTCCACTAGAATTACATAACACCCCACTGCTTGTTTCTACAAGAATTATTTTACCCTCCACTGTTCATGTCTACAAGAATTTCATAACCCCCCACTGCTTGATTCTACCAGAATTCCAAAACCCTCCACCGCTCCTTTCTACCAGAATTCCTTTACCCTCCACTGCTGGTTTCCACTTGAATTCCTTTACCCTCCACTGCTCATTTCTACCAGAAATCCTTAACCCTCCACTGCTCATTTCTACCTGGATTGCATAAATCTCCGCTGCTCAATTCCACCAGAATCCCTTTCACCTGCACTGCTCGTTTCAACCAGAATTCCTTTCCACTCCACTGCTCGTTTCAACCAGAATTCCTTTACCCTCCACCGCTCATTTCCACTAGAATTCCTTAACACCCTACTGCTTGTTTCTACCAGAATTATTTTACCCTCCACTGTTCATGTCTAGCAAAAATCCATAACCCTCCACGGCTCGTTTCTCCTAGAATTCCTTTACCCTTCACTGCTCATTTGCACCAGAATTATTTTCCCCTTCACTGATCGTTTCTACCAGAACTGCTTTACCCTCCACTGCCCGTTTCCACCAGTATTCCTTTTCCCTGCACTGCACGTTTCTACCAGAATTCCTTAACTCTCCCAAAGCTTGTTTCAACCAGATTTCCTTTCCCCTGCACTGCAGGTTTCTTCCAGAATTCCATTACCCTCCACTGCTCGTTTCTACCAGAATTCCTTTCTCATCCACTGCTCATTTCCACTGGATTTCCATAACCACCCACTGCTTGTTTCTACAAGAATTATTATACCCTCCACTGTTCATGTCTATAAGAATTCCATAACCACTGCTCGTTTCTACCAGAATTCCTTTACCCTTCACTGCTCGATTCTACCAGAATTCCTTTCCCCTCCACTGCTCGTTTCTATCAGAATTCCTTTACCCACCAGTGCTCATTTCTAACAGAATTCCATAATCCCTACTGCTTGTTCCTACCAGAATTCCTTTACCCTCCACTGCTTGTTTTGACCTGAATTCCTTTCCCCTCCACTTCTCGTTTCTACCAGTATTCCTTTACCCTCCCCTGCTCGTTTCTACCAGAATTCTTTAGCCTTCCACTACTTGTTTCTACCTGAATTCTTTTCCCCTGCACTGCACGTTTCTACCAGAATTCCTTTCCCCTCCACTGCTCGTTTCTACCTGAATTTCTTTCCCCTCCACTTCTCGTTTCTACAAGAATTCCTTTCCCCTCCACTGCTCGTTTCTACCTGAATTTCTTTCCCCTCCACTTCTCGTTTCTACAAGAATTCCTTTACCCTCCACTGCCCGTTTCCACCAGAATTCCTTTCCCCTGCACTGCACGTTTCTACCAGAATTCCATTACCCTCCACTGCTCGTTTCTACCAGAATTCCTTTCTCATCCTCTGCTCATTTCCACTGGATTTCCATAACCACCCACTGCTTGTTTCTACAAGAATTATTATACCCTCCACTGTTCATGTCTACCAGAATTCCATAACACTCCACTGCTCGTTTCTACCAGAATTCCTTTACCCTCCACTGCTCATTTCTACCAGAATTCCTTTCCCCTCCACTGCTCATTTCTACCAGAATTCCTTTACCCTCCACTGCTCATTTCCACTAGAATTCCTTAACACCCCACTGCTTGTTTCTACCAGAATTATTTTACCCTCCACTGTTCATGTCTACAAGAATTCCATAACCCTCCACTGCTCATTTCTACCAGAATTCCTTTACCCTTCACTGCTCATTTGCACCAGAATTCCTTTCCCCTCCACTGCTCGTTTCTATCAGAATTCCTTTACCCACCAGTGCTCGTTTCTAACAGAATTCCATAATCCCTACTGCTTGTTCCTACCAGAATTCCTTTACCCTCCACTGCTTGTTTTGACCTGAATTCCTTTCCCCTCCACTTCTCGTTTCTACCAGTATTCCTTTACCCTCCCCTGCTCGTTTCTACCAGAATTCTTTAGCCTTCCACTAGTTGTTCCTACCAGAATTCCTTTCCCCTCCACTGCTCATTTCTACTAAAATTCCTTTCCCCTCCACTTCTCGTTTCTAACAGTATTCCTTTAACCTCCACTGCTTGTTTCAATCAGAATACCTTTACCCTCCACTGCTTGTTTCTACCAGAATTTTTTTACCCTCCACTGTTCATATCTACCAAAAATCCATAACCTTCCACTGCTCGTTTCTCCCGGAATTCCTTTACCCTTCACTGCTCATTTGCACCAGAATTTCTTTCCCCTCCACTGCTCATTTTTACCAGAATTCCTTTACCCCGCACTGCTTGTTTCTATCAGAATTCCATTACCCATTACTGCTCATTTGCACCAGAATTATTTTCCCCTTCACTGCTCGTTTCTACCAGAACTGCTTTCCCCTCCACTGCTCGTTTCTACCTGAATTTCTTTCCCCTCCACTTCTCGTTTCTACAAGAATTCCTTTACCCTCCACTGCCCGTTTCCCCCAGAATCTTTCACCTGCACTGCTTGTTTCAACCAGAATTCCTTTACCCCCCACTGCTCGTTTCTATCAGAATTCCTTTACCCAGCACTGCTCGTTTCCACTAGAATTACATAACACCCCACTGCTTGTTTCTACAAGAATTATTTTACCCTCCACTGTTCATGTCTACAAGAATTTCATAACCCCCCACTGCTTGATTCTACCAGAATTCCAAAACCCTCCACCGCTCCTTTCTACCAGAATTCCTTTACCCTCCACTGCTGGTTTCCACTTGAATTCCTTTACCCTCCACTGCTCATTTCTACCAGAAATCCTTAACCCTCCACTGCTCATTTCTACCTGGATTGCATAAATCTCCGCTGCTCAATTCCACCAGAATCCCTTTCACCTGCACTGCTCGTTTCAACCAGAATTCCTTTCCACTCCACTGCTCGTTTCAACCAGAATTCCTTTCCACTCCACTGCTCGTTTCAACCAGAATTCCTTTACCCTCCACCGCTCATTTCCACTAGAATTCCTTAACACCCCACTGCTTGTTTCTACCAGAATTATTTTACCCTCCACTGTTCATATCTACCAAAAATCCATAACCCTCCACGGCTCGTTTCTCCCGGAATTCCTTTACCCTTCACTGCTCATTTGCACCAGAATTATTTTCCCCTTCACTGATCGTTTCTACCTGAACTGCTTTACCCTCCACTGCCCGTTTCCACCAGTATTCCTTTTCCCTGCACTGCACGTTTCTACCAGAATTCCTTAACTCTCCCAAAGCTTGTTTCAACCAGATTTCCTTTCCCCTGCACTGCAGGTTTTTTCCAGAATTCCATTACCATCCACTGCTCGTTTCTACCAGAATTCCTTTCTCATCCACTGCTCATTTCCACTGGATTTCCATAACCACCCACTGCTTGTTTCTACAAGAATTATTATACCCTCCACTGTTCATGTCTATAAGAATTCCATAACCACTGCTCGTTTCTACCAGAATTCCTTTACCCTTCACTGCTCGATTCTACCAGAATTCCTTTACCCTTCACTGCTCATTTCTACCAGAATTCCTTTACCCCCCACTGCTCGTTTCTATCAGAATTCCTTTACCCACCACTGCTAATTTCTAACAGAATTCCATAATCCCTACTGCTTGTTTCTGCCAGAATTCCTTTCCCCTCCACTGCTCGTTTTGACCTGTATTCCTTTCCCCTCCACTTCTCGTTTCTACCAGTATTCCTTTAGCCTCCCCTGCTCGTTTCTACCAGAATTCCTTACCCCTCCACTGCTCGTTTCTATCTGAATTCTTTTCCCCTGCACTACACGTTTCTAACAGAATTCCTTTCTCCTCCACTGCTCATTTCCACTAGAATTCCATAACCCCCCTACTGCTTGTTTCTACCAGAATTCCAAAACCCTCCACTGCTCCTTTCTACCAGAATTCCTTTACCCCCCATTGCTGGTTTCCACCAGAATCCCTTTCACCTGCACTGCTCGTTTCAACCAGAATTCCTTTCCACTCCACTGCTCGTTTCGGCCAGAATTCCTTAACCCCGCACTGCTCATATTTACCAGATTTCCATAACCCTCCACTGCTCGTTTCTGTCAGAATTCCTTTACCCTTCACTGCTCATTTGCACCAGAATTCCTTTCCCCTCCACTGCTCGTTTCTACCAGAATTCCTTTCTCATCCACTGCTCATTTCCACTGGATTTCCATAACCACCCACTGCTTGTTTCTACAAGAATTATTATACCCTCCACTGTTCATGTCTACAAGAATTCCATAACCCACCACTGCTTGTTTCTACCAGAATTCCAAAACCCTGCACTGCTCGTTTCTACCAGAATTCCTTTCCCCTCCACTGTTCATGTCTACCAGAATTCCTTTACCCCGCACTGCTCGTTTCTATCAGAATTCCTTTACCCTTCACTGCTCATTTGCACCAGAATTATTTTCCCCTTCACTGCTCGTTTCTACCAGAACTGCTTTACCCTCCACTGCTCATTTCCACTAGAATTGCATAACACCCCACTGCTTGATTCTACCAGAATTATTTTACCCTTCACTGTTCATGTCTACCAGAATTCCATAACACTCCACTGCTCGTTTCTCCCAGAATTCCTTTACCCTTCACTGCTCAATTGCACCAGAATTCCTTTCCCCTCCAATGCTCATTTCTACCAGAATTCCTTTACCCCCCACTGCTAATTTCTAACAGAATTCCATAATCCCTACTGCTTGTTTCTACCAGAATTCCTTTCCCCTCCACTGCTTGTTTTGACCTGAATTCCTTTCCCCTCCACTTCTCGTTTCTACCAGTATTCCTTTACCCTCCCCTGCTCGTTTCTACCAGAATTCCTTACCCCTCCACTGCTCGTTTCTATCTGAATTCTTTTCCCCTGCACTACACGTTTCTAACAGAATTCCTTTCTCCTCCACTGCTCATTTCCACTAGAATTCCATAACCCCCCCACTGCTTGTTTCTACCAGAATTCCAAAACCCTCCACTGCTCCATTCTACCAGAATTCCTTTACCCCCCACTGCTGGTTTCCACCAGAATCCCTTTCACCTGCACTGCTCGTTTCAACCAGAATTCCTTTCCACTCCACTGCTCGTTTCGGCCAGAATTCCTTTCCACTCCACTGCTCGTTTTGGCCAGAATTCCTTAACCCCACACTGCTCATATTTACTAGAATTCCATAACCCTCCACTGCTCGTTTCAACCGGAATTTCTTTCCCCTCCACTGCTCATTTTTAACAGAATTCCTTTACCCCGCACTGCTCGTTTCTATCAGAATTCCTTTACCCTTCACTGCTCATTTGCACCAGAATTCCTTTCCCCTCCACTGCTCGTTTCTACCTGAATTTCTTTCCCCTCCACTTCTCGTTTCTACAAGAATTCCTTTACCCTCCACTGCCCGTTTCCACCAGAATTCCTTTCCCCTGCACTGCACGTTTCTACCAGAATTCCTTAACTCTCCCAAAGAATGTTTCAACCAGATTTCCTTTCCCCTGCACTGCAGGTTTCTTCCAGAATTCCATTACCCTCCACTGCTCGTTTCTACCAGAATTCCTTTCTCATCCACTGCTCATTTCCACTGGATTTCCATAACCACCCACTGCTTGTTTCTACCAGAATTCCTTACCCCTCCACTGCTCATTTCCACTAGAATTCCATAACACCCCACTGCTAGTTTCTACCAGAATTATTTTACCCTTCACTGTTCATGTCTACCAGAATTCCATAACACTCCACTGCTCGGATGTACCAGAATTCCTTTCCCCTGCACTGCACATTTCTACCAGAATTCCATAACCCTCCACTGCTCGTTTCTACCAGAATTCCTTAACCCACACACAGCTGGTTTCAACCAGAATTTCTTTAACCTCCGCTGCTGGTTTCTACCAGAATTCCTTTACCCTTCACTGCTGGTTTCCACTTGAATTCCTTTCACCTGCACTGCTCGTTTCTACCAGAATTCTATAACCCCCCTCCTCTACTCGTTTCTACCAGAAATCCATAACACTCCACTGCTCATTTCTGCCCGGATTGCAGAACCCTCTGCTGCTCAATTCCACCAGAATCCCTTTCACCTGCACTGCTTGTTTCAACCAGAATTCCTTACCACTCCACTGCTCGTTTCTGCCAGAATTCCTTAACCCCGCACTGCTCATATTTACCAGAATTCCATAACCCTCCACTGCTCGTTTCTGCCAGAATTCCTTTATCCTCCACTGCTGGTTTCAACTTGAATTCCTTTCCCCTGCACTACTCGTTTCTCCTAGTATTCCATAACCGTGCACTGCTCATGTCTACTAAAATTCCTTAACCCTCCATTGCTCATTTCGACGAAAGTTTCTTTTCCCTTCACTGCTCGTTCCTACCAGAATTCCATAACCCTCCACTGCTCGTTTCTAACAGAATTCCATAACCCCACACTGCTCATTTCTAACAGAATTCCATAAACCTCCTCTGCTTGTTTCTAAGAGAATTCCATTCCCCTTCCTTGCTTGTTTCTACCAGAATTCCATAACCCTCCACTGCTCGTTTCAACCAGAATTCCTTTTTCCTCCACTGTTCATGTCTACAAGAATTCCATAACCCACCACTGCTTGTTTCTACCAGAATTCCAAAACCCTGCACTGCTCGTTTCTACCAGAATTCCTTTCCCCTCCACTGTTCATGTCTACCAGAATTCCTTTACCCCGCACTGCTCGTTTCTATCAGAATTCCTTTACCCTTCACTGCTCATTTGCACCAGAATTATTTTCCCCTTCACTGCTCGTTTCTACCAGAACTGCTTTACCCTCCACTGCTCATTTCCACTAGAATTGCATAACACCCCACTGCTTGATTCTACCAGAATTATTTTACCCTTCACTGTTCATGTCTACCAGAATTCCATAACACTCCACTGCTCGTTTCTCCCAGAATTCCTTTACCCTTCACTGCTCAATTGCACCAGAATTCCTTTTCCCTCCAATGCTCATTTCTACCAGAATTCCTTTACCCCCCACTGCTAATTTCTAACAGAATTCCATAATCCCTACTGCTTGTTTCTACCAGAATTCCTTTCCCCTCCACTGCTTGTTTTGACCTGAATTCCTTTCCCCTCCACTTCTCGTTTCTACCAGTATTCCTTTACCCTCCCCTGCTCGTTTCTACCAGAATTCCTTACCCCTCCACTGCTCGTTTCTATCTGAATTCTTTTCCCCTGCACTACACGTTTCTAACAGAATTCCTTTCTCCTCCACTGCTCATTTCCACTAGAATTCCATAACCCCCCCACTGCTTGTTTCTACCAGAATTCCAAAACCCTCCACTGCTCCATTCTACCAGAATTCCTTTACCCCCCACTGCTGGTTTCCACCAGAATCCCTTTCACCTGCACTGCTCGTTTCAACCAGAATTCCTTTCCACTCCACTGCTCGTTTCGGCCAGAATTCCTTTCCACTCCACTGCTCGTTTTGGCCAGAATTCCTTAACCCCACACTGCTCATATTTACTAGAATTCCATAACCCTCCACTGCTCGTTTCAACCGGAATTTCTTTCCCCTCCACTGCTCATTTTTACCAGAATTCCTTTACCCCGCACTGCTCGTTTCTATCAGAATTCCTTTACCCTTCACTGCTCATTTGCACCAGAATTCCTTTCCCCTCCACTGCTCGTTTCTACCTGAATTTCTTTCCCCTCCACTTCTCGTTTCTACAAGAATTCCTTTACCCTCCACTGCCCGTTTCCACCAGAATTCCTTTCCCCTGCACTGCACGTTTCTACCAGAATTCCTTAACTCTCCCAAAGCTTGTTTCAACCAGATTTCCTTTCCCCTGCACTGCAGGTTTCTTCCAGAATTCCATTCCCCTCCACTGCTCGTTTCTACCAGAATTCCTTTCTCATCCACTGCTCATTTCCACTGGATTTCCATAACCACCCACTGCTTGTTTCTACCAGAATTCCTTACCCCTCCACTGCTCATTTCCACTAGAATTCCATAACACCCCACTGCTAGTTTCTACCAGAATTATTTTACCCTTCACTGTTCATGTCTACCAGAATTCCATAACACTCCACTGCTCGGATGTACCAGAATTCCTTTCCCCTGCACTGCACATTTCTACCAGAATTCCATAACCCTCCACTGCTCGTTTCTACCAGAATTCCTTAACCCACACACAGCTGGTTTCAACCAGAATTTCTTTAACCTCCGCTGCTGGTTTCTACCAGAATTCCTTTACCCTTCACTGCTGGTTTCCACTTGAATTCCTTTCACCTGCACTGCTCGTTTCTACCAGAATTCTATAACCCCCCTCCTCTACTCGTTTCTACCAGAAATCCATAACACTCCACTGCTCATTTCTGCCCGGATTGCAGAACCCTCTGCTGCTCAATTCCACCAGAATCCCTTTCACCTGCACTGCTCGTTTCAACCAGAATTCCTTACCACTCCACTGCTCGTTTCTGCCAGAATTCCTTAACCCCGCACTGCTCATATTTACCAGAATTCCATAACCCTCCACTGCTCGTTTCTGCCAGAATTCCTTTATCCTCCACTGCTGGTTTCAACTTGAATTCCTTTCCCCTGCACTACTCGTTTCTCCTAGTATTCCATAACCGTGCACTGCTCATGTCTACTAAAATTCCTTAACCCTCCATTGCTCATTTCGACGAAAGTTTCTTTTCCCTTCACTGCTCGTTCCTACCAGAATTCCATAACCCTCCACTGCTCGTTTCTAACAGAATTCCATAACCCCACACTGCTCGTTTCTAACAGAATTCCATAAACCTCCTCTGCTTGTTTCTAAGAGAATTCCATTCCCCTTCCTTGCTTGTTTCTACCAGAATTCCATAACCCTCCACTGCTCGTTTCAACCAGAATTCCTTTTTCCTCCACTGTTCATGTCTACAAGAATTCCATAACCCATCACTGCTTGTTTCTACCAGAATTCCTTACCCCTCCACTGCTCATTTCCACTAGAATTCCATAACACCCCACTGCTAGTTTCTACCAGAATTATTTTACCCTTCACTGTTCATGTCTACCAGAATTCCATAACACTCCACTGCTCGGTTGTACCAGAATTCCTTTCCCCTGCACTGCACATTTCTACCAGAATTCCATAACCCACACACAGCTTGTTTCAACCAGAATTCCATAACCCACACACAGCTTGTTTCAACCAGAATTCCATAACCCACACACAGCTTGTTTCAACCAGAATTTCTTTAACCTCCGCTGCTGGTTTCTACCAGAATTCCTTTACCCTTCACTGCTGGTTTCCACTTGAATTCCTTTCACCTGCACTGCTCGTTTCTACCAGAATTCTATAACCCCCCTCCTCTACTCGTTTCTACCAGAAATCCATAACACTCCACTGCTCATTTCTGCCCGGATTGCAGAACCCTCTGCTGCTCAATTCCACCAGAATCCCTTTCACCTGCACTGCTCGTTTCAACCAGAAATCCTTACCACTCCACTGCTCGTTTCGGCCAGAATTCCTTAACCCCGCACTGCTCATATTTACCAGAATTCCATAACCCTCCACTGCTCGTTTCAACCAGTATTCCTTTACCCTCCACTGCTCATGTCTACTAAAATTCCTTTACACTTCAAAGCTCATTTCTACCAGAATTCCTTTACCCTCCACTGCTCGTTTCTATCAGTATTCCATAACCCTCCAGTGCTCATGTCTACTAAAATTCCTTAACCCACCATTGCTCATTTCTACTAGAATTCCTTTACTCTTCACTGCTCGTTTCTACCAGAATTCTATAACCCCCCCCCCCCCCCCACTCGTTTCTACCAGAAATCCATAACCCTCCACTGCTCATTTCTACCCGGATTGCATAACCCTCCGCTGCTCAATTCCACCAGAATCCCTTTCACCTGCACTGCTCGTTTCAATCAGAATTCCTTTACCCTCCACTGCTCATGTCTACTAAAATTCCTTTACCCTTCACTGCTCGTTTCTACCAGAATTCCATAACACTCCACTGCTCATTTCTACCAGAATTCCACATCACCCCTCTGCTTGTTTCTACAAGAATTATTTTACCCCCTACTGTTCGTCTACAAGAATTCCATAACTCCCAACTGCTTCTTTCTACCAGAAAACCATAACACTCCACTGCTCATTTCTACCCGGATTGCATAACCCTCCGCTGCTCAATTCCACCAGAATCCCTTTCACCTGTTCTGCTCGTTTCAACCAGAATTCCTTTCCACTCCACTGCTCGTTTCTGCCAGAATTCCTTAACCCAGCACTGCTCATATTTACCAGAAATCCATAACCCTCCACTGCTCGTTTCAACCAGACAGAATTTCTTTCCACTCCACTGCTCGTTTCTGCCAGAATTCCTTAACACCGCATTACTCGTATTTACCAGAATTCCTTTACCCTCCACTGCTCATTTCTACCAGGCTTCCATAGCCCTCCGCTGCTCGTTTCAATCAGAATTCCTTTACCCTCCACTGCTCATGTCTACTAAAATTCCTTTACCCTTCACTGCTCATTTGCACCAGAATTATTTTCCCCTTCACTGCTCGTTTCTTCCAGAATTCCATTACCCTCCACTGCTCGTTTCTACCAGAATTCCATAACACTCCACTGCTCATTTCTACCAGAATTCCACATCACCCCTCTGCTTGTTTCTACAAGAATTATTTTACCCCCTACTGTTCGTCTACAAGAATTCCATAACTCCCAACTGCTTCTTTCTACCAGAAATCCTTAACCCTCCACTGCTCATTTCTACCTGGATTGCATAAATCTCCGCTGCTCAATTCCACCAGAATCCCTTTCACCTGCACTGCTCGTTTCAACCAGAATTCCTTTCCACTCCACTGCTCGTTTCTGCCAGAATTCCTTAACCCCGCACTGCTCATATTTACCAGAATTCCATAACCCTCCACTGCTTGTTTCAATCAGAATTCCTTTACCCTCCACTGCTCATGTCTACTAAAATTCCTTTACCCTTCACTGCTCGTTTCTACCAGAATTCCATCACACTCCACTGCTCATTTCTACCAGAATTCCACATCACCCCTCTGCTTGTTTCTACAAGAATTATTTTACCCCCTACTGTTCGTCTACAAGAATTCCAGAACTCCCAACTGCTTGTTTCTACCAGAAATCCATAACACTCCACTGCTCATTTCTACCTGGATTGCATAACCATCTGCTGCTCAATTCCACCAGAATCCCTTTCACCTGTTCTGCTCGTTTCCACCAGAATTCCATAACCCTCCACTGCTTGTTTCAATCAGAATTCCTTTACTCTCCACTGTTCATGTCTACTAAAATTCCTGTACAATTCACTGCTCGTTTCTACCAGAATTCCATAGCACTCCACTGCTCGTTTCTACCAGAATTCCAAAACCCTCCACTGCCCGTTTCTACCAGAGTTCCTTTCCCCTCCTCTGCTCGTTTCTACCTGATTTCTTTTCCCCTGCACTGCACGTTTCTTCCAGAATTCCTTAACCCTCCCAAAGCTTGTTTCAACCAGAATTCCTTTAACCTCCGCTGCTGGTTTCCACCAGAATCCCTTTCCCCTGCACTGCACGTTTCTTCCAGAATTCCATTACCCTCCACTGCTCGTTTCTACCAGAATTCCTTTCTCCACCACTGCTCATTTCCACAGGCATTCCATAACCACCCACTGCTTGTTTCTACAAGAATTATTTTACCCTCCACTGTTCATGTCTACAAGAATTCCATAACCAACCACTGCTTGTTTCTACCAGAATTCCTTTAACCTCCACTGCTCGTTTCAATCAGAATTCCTTTACCCTCCACTGCTCATGTCTACTAAAATTCTTTTACCCTTCACTGCTCGTTTCTACCAGAATTCCATAACACTCCACTGCTCGTTTCTACCTGAATTCTTTTCCCCTGCACTGCACGTTTCTACCAGAATTCCTTTCTCCTCCACTGCTCATTTCCACTAGAATTCCATAACACCCCACTGCTTGTTACTACAAGAATTATTTTACCCTCCACTGTTCATGTCTACAAGAATTCCATAACCCACCACTGCTTGTTTCTACCAGAATTCCAAATCCCTCCACTGCTCCTTTCTACCAGAATTCCTTTACACCCCACTGCTGGTTTCCACTTGAATTCCTTTCCCCTGCACTGCTCATTTCTACCAGTATTCCATAACCCTCCAGTGCTCATGTCTACTAAAATTCCTTAACCCTCCATTGCTCATTTCTACTAAAATTCCTTTACTCTTCACTGCTCGTTTCTACCAGAATTCTATAACCCTCCACTGCTCATTCCTACCCGGATTGCATAACCCTCCGCTGCTCAATTCCACCAGAATCCCTTTCACCTGCACTGCTCGTTTCAATCAGAATTCCTTTACCCTCCACTGCTCATGTCTACTAAAATTCCTTTACCCTTCACTGCTCGTTTCTACCAGAATTCCATAACACTCCACTGCTCATTTCTACCAGAATTCCACATCACCCCTCTGCTTGTTTCTACAAGAATTATTTTACCCCCTACTGTTCGTCTACAAGAATTCCATAACTCCCAACTGCTTCTTTCTACCAGAAAACCATAACACTCCACTGCTCATTTCTACCCGGATTGCATAACCCTCCGCTGCTCAATTCCACCAGAATCCCTTTCACCTGTTCTGCTCGTTTCAACCAGAATTCCTTTCCACTCCACTGCTCGTTTCTGCCAGAATTCCTTAACCCAGCACTGCTCATATTTACCAGAAATCCATAACCCTCCACTGCTCGTTTCAACCAGACAGAATTTCTTTCCACTCCACTGCTCGTTTCTGCCAGAATTCCTTAACACCGCATTACTCGTATTTACCAGAATTCCTTTACCCTCCACTGCTCATTTCTACCAGGCTTCCATAGCCCTCCGCTGCTCGTTTCAATCAGAATTCCTTTACCCTCCACTGCTCATGTCTACTAAAATTCCTTTACCCTTCACTGCTCATTTGCACCAGAATTATTTTCCCCTTCACTGCTCGTTTCTACCAGAACTCCTTTCCCCTCCACTGCTCGTTTCTACCTGAATTCTTTTCCCCTGCACTGCACGTTTCTACCAGAATTCCTTAACTCTCCCAAAGCTTGTTTCAACCAGAATTCCTTTAAATTCCACTGCTGGTTTCCACCAGAATCCCTTTCCCCTGCACTGCAGGTTTCTTCCAGAATTCCATTACCCTCCACTGCTCGTTTCTACCAGAATTCCTTACCCCTCCACTGCTCGTTTCTACCAAAATTCCTTTCTCCTCCACTGCTCATTTCCACTAGAATTCCATAACACCCCACTGCTTGTTCCTACAAGAATTATTTTACCCTCCACTGTTCATGTCTACAAGAATTCCATAACCCACCACTGCTTGTTTCTACCAGAATTCCAAAACCCTCCACTGCTCCTTTCTACCAGAATTCCTTTACCCCCCCACTGCTGGTTTCCACTTGAATTCCTTTCCCCTGCACTGCTCGTTTCTACCAGTATTCCATAACCCTCCAGTGCTCATTTCTACCCGGATTGCATAACCCTCCGCTGCTCAATTCCACCAGAATCCCTTTCACCTGCACTGCTCGTTTCAACCAGAATTCCTTTCCACTCCACTGCTCGTTTCAATCAGAATTCCTTTACCCTCCACTGCTCATGTCTACTAAAATTCCTTTCCCCTGCACTGCTCGTTTCCACCAGAATTCCATAACCCTCCACTGCTCGTTTCAATCAGAATTCCTTTACCCTCCACTGCTCATGTCTACTAAAATTCCTTTACCCTTCACTGCTCGTTTCTATCAGAATTCCATAACACTCCACTGCTCGTTTCTACCAGAATTCCACATCACCCCTCTGCTTGGTTCTACAAGAATTATTTTACCCTCCACGGCTCATTTCCACTAGAATTCCATAACCCCCCACTGCTTGTTTCTACAAGAATTATTTTACCCCCTACTGTTCAAGTCTACAAGAATTCCATAGCCCTCCGCTGCTCGTTTCAATCAGAATTCCTTTACCCTCCACTGCTCATGTCTACTAAAATTCCTTTACCCTTCACTGCTCATTTGCACCAGAATTATTTTCCCCTCCACTTCTTGTTTCCACCAGAATTCCTTTCCCCTCCTCTGCACGTTTCTACCAGAATTCCTTAACTCTCCCAAAGCTTGTTTCAACCAGAATTCCTTTAAATTCCACTGCTGGTTTCCACCAGAATCCCTTTCCCCTGCACTGCACGTTTCTTCCAGAATTCCTTTCTCCTCCACTGCTCATTTCCATTAGAATTCCATAACACCCCACTGCTTGTTCCTACAAGAATTATTTTACCCTCCACTGTTCATGTCTACAAGAATTCCATAACCCACCACTGCTTGTTTCTACCAGAATTCCTTTACCCTCCTCTGCTCATTTCTAACAGAATTCCATAATCCCTACTGCTTGTTTCTACCAGAATTCCTTTACCCACCACTGCTTGTTTCTACCAGAATTCCTTTACCCTTCACTGCTCATTTGCACAAGATTTATTTTCACCTTCACTGCTCGTATCTCCCAGAACTCCTTTGCCCTCCACTGCTCGTTTATACCAGAATTCCATAACCCTCCACTTATCGTTTCTACCAGAATTACTTTCCCCTCCACTACTCGTTTCTACCTGAGTTCTTTTCCCCTGCACTGCTCGTTTCTACCAGAATTCCTTAACCCCCCACTGCTCGATTCTACCAGAACTCCTTTGCCCTCCACTGCTCGTTTCTACCAGAATTCCTTTACCCTCCACTGCTGGTTTCTACCAGAATTCCATAACCCTCCACTGCTCGTTACTACCAGAATTCCTTTACCCTTCACTGCTCATTTGCACAAGATTTATTTTCACCTTCACTGCTCGTATCTCCCAGAACTCCTTTGCCCTCCACTGCTCGTTTATACCAGAATTCCATAACCCTCCACTTATCGTTTCTACCAGAATTACTTTCCCCTCCACTACTCGTTTCTACCTGAGTTCTTTTCCCCTGCACTGCTCGTTTCTACCAGAATTCCTTTCTCCTCCACTGCTCATTTCCACTAGAATTCCATAACACCCCACTGCTTGTTCCTACAAGAATTATTTTACCCTCCACTGTTCATGTCTACAAGAATTCCATAACCCACCACTGCTTGTTTCTACCAGAATTCCAAAACCCTCCACTGCTCCTTTCTACCAGAATTCCTTTACCCCCCACTGCTGGTTTCCACTTGAATTCCTTTCCCCTGCACTGCTCATTTCTACCAGTATTCCATAACCCTCCAGTGCTCATGTCTACTAAAATTCCTTAACCCACCATTGCTCATTTCTACTAGAATTCCTTTACTCTTCACTGCTCGTTTCTACCAGAATTCTATAATCACCCCCCCCCCCACTCGTTTCTACCAGAAATCCATAACCCTCCACTGCTCATTTCTACCGGATTGCATAACCCTCCACTGCTCAATTCCACCAGAATCCCTTTCACCTGCACTGCTCGTTTCAACCAGAATTCCTTTCCACTCCACTGCTCGTTTCTGCCAGAATTCCTTAACACCACATTACTTGTATTTACCAGAATTCCTTTACCCTCCACTGTTCGTTACCACCAGGATCCCTTTCCCCTGCACTGCTCGTTTCCACCAGAATTCCATAAACCTCCACTGCTCGTTTCAATCAGAATTCCTTTACCCTCCACTGCTCATGTCTACTAAAATTCCTTTACCCTTCACTGCTCGTTTCTATCAGAATTCCATAACACTCCACTGCTCGTTTCTACCAGAATTCCACATCACCCCTCTGCTTGGTTCTACAAGAATTATTTTACCCTCCACGGCTCACTTCCACTAGAATTCCATAACCCCCCACTGCTTGTTTCTACCAGAATTCCATAACCCTCCACTGCTCATTTCCACTTGAATTCCTTTCCCCTGCACTGCTCCTTTCTCCCAATATTCCATAACCCTCCGCTGCTCATGTCTACTAAAATTCCTTAACCCTCCATTGCTCGTTTCTACCAAAATTCCTTTCCCCTGCACTGCACGTTTCTACTAGAAATCCTTAACCCTCCACTGCTCAATTCCACCAGATTCCCTTTAATCTGCACTGCTTGTATCCACCAGAATTCCTTTCCACTCTACTGCTCGTTTCTGCCAGAATTCCTTAACACCACACTGCTCATATTTACCAGTATTCCATAACCCTCCACTGCTCATGTCTACTAAAATTCCTTTACCCTTCACTGCTTGTTTCTATCAGAATTCCATAAAGCTCCACTGCTCGTTTCTACCAGAATTCCTTTATCCTCCACTGGTCATGTTTACTAAAATTCCTTTACCCTCCACTGCTCATTTCCACTGGAATTCCATAACACCCCACTGCTTGTTTCTACAAGAATTATTTTACCCTCAACTGTTCATGTCTACCAGAATTCCATAACCCTCCACCGCTCGTTTCTCTGAGAATTCCTTTACCCTTCACTGCTCATTTGCACCAGAATTCCTTTACCCTCCTCTGCTCGTTTCTATCAGAGTTCCTTTACCCTCCTCTGCTCGTTTCTATCAGAATTCCTTTACCCACCACTGTTCATTTCTTACAGAATTCCATAATCCCTACTGCTTGTTTCTACCAAAATTCCTTTACCCTTCACTGCTCATTTGCACCAGATTTATTTTCACCTTCACTGCTCGTTTCTACCAGAATTCCTTTACCCTCCACTGCTTGTTTCAACCAGAATTCCATAACACTCCACTGCTCGTTTCTACCAGAATTCATTTATCCTCCACTGCTCATGTTTACTAAAATTCCTTTACCCACCATTGCTCATTTCTACAAGAATTCCTTTACCCTCCACTGCTCATTTCCACTAGAATTCCACATCACTCCACTGCTTGTTTCTGCAAGAATTATTTTACCCTCTACTGTTCATGTCTACAAAAATTCCATAACCCCCCACTGCTCCTTTCTACCAGAATTTCTTTACCCTCCACTGCTGGTTTCCACTTGAATTCCTTTCCCCTGCACTGCTCGTTTCTCCCAGTATTCCATAACCCTCCGCTGCTCATGTCTACTAAAATTCCTTAACCCTCCATTGCTCATTTCTACTAAAATTCCTTTACCCTTCACTGCTCGCTTCTAACAGAAATCCATAACCCACCACTGCTCATTTCTACCGGAATTCCTTTCCCCTTCACTGCTTGTTTCTACCAGAATTCCATATCCTTCTACTGCTCGTTTCTACCAGAATTCCTTTATACTCCACTGCTCATTTCCAGTAGAATTCCACAACCCTCCACTGCTGGTTTCCACTTGAATTCCTTTCCCCTGCACTGCTCGTTTCTACCAGTATTCCATAACCCTCCAGTGCTCATGTCTACTAAAATTCCTTTACTCTTCACTGCTCGCTTCTACCAGAATTCCATAACCCTCCACTGCTCATTTCTACCAGAATTCCATAGTCCTCCACTGCTCGTTTCCACCAGAATTCCTTTAACCTCAACTGCTCGTTTCCACTTGAATTCCTTTCCCCTGCACTGCACGTTTCTACCAGAATTCCTTAACCCTCCACTGCTCGTCTCTGCCAGGATTGCATAACCGTCCGCTGCTCAATTCCAGCAGAATCCCTTTCCCCTGCACTGCTCGTTTCTACCAGAATTCCTTTCCACTCCACTGCTCGTTTCTGCCAGAATTCCTTAACCCCGCACTGCTCGTTTTTACCAGAATTCCATAACCCTCCACTGCTCGTTTCAACCAGAATTCCTTTACCCTCCACTGCTCATGTCTACTAAAATTCCTTTACCCTCCATTGCTCATTTCTGCTAAAATTCCTTTACCCTTCACTGCTCATTTCTACCAGCATTCCACAACCCCCCCACTGCTCGTTTCTACCAGAATTCCATAACACTCCACTGCTCGTTTCTACCAGAATTCCTTTATCCTCCACTGCTCATGTTTACTAAAATTCCTTTACCCACCATTGCTCATTTCCACTAGAATTCCACATCACTCCACTGCTTGTTTCTGCAAGAATTATTTTACACTCCACTGCTCATTTCCACTAGAATTCCATAACCCCCCACAATGTTTAGGGGATATGTTCGTGCCCGGGTAGCTATTGAAAAAGAACACGCGCAGTCCACAGCGGCCTTCGAGGAGTTTCGAGACCGTTGGGCTCCGCGGGGTGTAAATGCCATCGTAGATAGAGATGGCAACATTCTGGTGTAATGTCTATTGTCTATTTGTAGTGCAGTAATTGTCTTTGCCACTGTTTTGTATATATTGTATAGCACTGATATTTGTAATAAAGGATTTTGTAATAATAAAAAAAACTGCTTGTTTCTACAAGAATTATTTTACCCTCTACTGTTCATGTCTACAAGAATTCCATAACCCCCCACTGCTTGTTTCTACCAGAATTCCTTTACCCCCCACTGCTGGTTTCCACTTGAATTCCTTTCCCCTGCACTACTCGTTTCTCCCAGTATTCCATAACCCTCCAGTGTTCATGTCTACTAAAATTCCTTAACCCTCCATTGCTCATTTCTACTAAAATTCCTTTACCCTTCACTGATCGTTTCTAACAGAATTCCATAACCCCCCACTACTCGTTTCTACCGGAATTCCTTTCCCCTTCACTGCTTGTTTCTACCAGAATTCCATATCCTTCTACTGCTCGTTTCTACCAGAATTCCTTTACCCTCCACTGCTGGTTTCCACTTGAATTCCTGTCCCCTGCACTGCTCGTTTCTACCAGTATTCCTTTAACCTCAACTGCTCGTTTCCACTTGAATTCCTTTCCCCTGCACTGCACGTTTCTACCAGAAATCCTTAACCCTCCACTGCTCGTGTCTACCAGGATTGCATAACCCTCCGCTGTTCAATTCCAGCAGAATCCCTTTCCCCTGCACTGCTCATTTCAACCAGAATTCCTTTCCACTCCACTGCTCGTTTCTGCCAGAATTCCTTAACCCCGCACTGCTCGTATTTACCAGAATTCCATAACCCTCCACTGCTCGTTTCAACCAGAATTCCTTTACCCTCCACTGCTCATGTCTACTAAAATTCCTTTACCCTCCATTGCTCATTTCTGCTAAAATTCCTTTACCCTTCACTGCTGGTTTCTACCAGAATTCCATAACCCCCCATTGCTCGATTCTACCAGAATTCCTTTCCCCTTCACTGCTCGTATCTACCAGAATTGCTTTAACCTCAACTGTTTGTTTCCACTTGAATTCCTTTCCCCTGCACTGCACGTTTCTGCCAGAATTCCTTTCCCCTCCACTGCTCATTTCCACTAGAATTCCAGAACACCCCACTGCTTGTTTCTAGAAGAATTATTTTACCCTCCGCTGTTCATGTCTGCCAGAATTCCATAACCCTCCACTGCTCATTTCTCCCAGAATTCCTTTACCCTTCACTGCTCGTTTCTCCCAGAATTCCTTTACCCTTCACTGCTCATTTGCACCAGAATTCTTTTCCCCTTCACTGCTCATTTCTACCAGATCTCCTTTGCCCTCCACTGCTCGTTTCTACCCTAATTCCATAAACCTCCACTTCTCATTTCTACCTGAATTCCTTTGCCCTCCACTGCTCGTTTCTACCAGAATTCCATAACCCTCCACTGCTCATTTCTACTAAAATTCCTTAACCCGCCATTGCCCATTTCTAAAATGAGGAGTATAGGTAGGATGAATATGCATAGACTTTTTTTCTGGAACTCAAGAACAAGATAACATCGGTTTAGGGTGAAAGGGGTGAGATTTAATAGGAAACCTCTTCACCCAGTGTGTGGACTGTAAGTGGAATGGGCTGCCTAAGAACATGGTTGATAGGTACACTGACAACCTTAATAGACATTTGGTCAGATACATGGATAGGAAAGGCTCAGCGGGATATGGGACGAATGGAGGCTAATGGGACTTATTCAGATGGACATTTTGGCTGGCATTTACAAGTTGGGTCGGGGGCATGTTTCTGTCATATACATGTGTCTCTCAGTTACAATTTAGGGAGATACTCTAGGAGGAATGTGATGGGTAAATGCAATGCTTTTTAGAGGTGGTACAAAGTGTGCACAAGACACTCTTTGTGAAGGGATTCACGGTGAAAGTTGATGAACAGTGATCCGAACCAAACATAGTGACCCCAACAACCATAAAATAACAGTTGAACTTAAAATCTAATACACACAAGTTACAAACCAAGGCAGATATACCACATATAATATGTGCTGATGGATGATATGTGCATTTAACTTTATATTTTAATAAGACATAAGAGCATAAATAAGCCATTTGGTCCATTGAGTCTGCTCCACCGTTTGATCATGGCGGATTTATTTTCCCTCTCAACCCCAATCTTCTGCTTCTCCACATAACCTTTGACACCTTTGTTAATCAGGGACCTATTGTAAGAGATGGTGAGATAACTTAATGCTCTTTAACATAAGCAAAACAGGACTCTGTTAAATGCAATAATAATACAAACATTTACTTTGTTGACTTTGTCAAACAATGAAAAGACCATAAGATCATAAGAGAGAGTATTAGAATTTGGCCATTCAGCCCATTGAGTCTGCTCTGCCATTCTATCATGGCTGATTTATTATCTCCCTCGACTTCATTTTCCTGCCTTCTCCCCATAAACCTTTGATGCCCTTTCTAATTATGAAGCTATCAGTCTGCACTTTACATACACTCAATGACTTGGCCTCCACAGCCATCCATATCAAAGAATTCCACAGGTTCCCCAGCTTCTGGCTGAAGAAATTCCTCCTCATTCGAAATGATCAACTTTATCTATTTAAAACTAATCAGAAAGCTATGGGAGTGTTAAATTCAGTAATTCTGGAGAAATCACTTCTTCAGTTATAGTCTCATGTTTTAGAATTAGAGATGTTCATGGGCAAATATCAAAAGAGCAGAAATATAAATTCAATGACAATTCTTTTAGATTTTTTTTGAGGATGTGACTAAACACACTGATGAAAGAGCAGTAGATGTAGTGTATATGGATTTTAGCAAGGCATTTGATCAGGTAACCCATGCAAGGCGTATTGAGAAAGTAAGGAGGCATGGGATCCAAGAGGACATTGCTTTGTGGATCCAGAACTGGCTTGCCCACAGAAGGCAAAGAGTGGGTGTAGACGGTCGTATTCTGCATGGAGGTCGGTGACCAGTGGAGTGCCTCAGGGATCTGTTCTGTGACCCTTATTCTTCATGAGTTTTATAAATGACCTTGATGAGAAAGTGGAGAGATAGGTTGGTAAGTTTGCTGATGACACAAAGGTTGGAGGTGTTGTGGATAGTGTGGAGGGCTGTCAGAGGTTACAACAGGACATTGATAGGATGCAAAGCTGGGCTGAGAAGTGGTATATGGAGTTCAACCCAGATAAGTGTGAAGTGGTTCATTTTGGTAGGTCAAATATGATGGCAGAATATAGTATTAATGCTAAGAAGCTTGGCAGTGTGGAGGATCAGAGGGATCTTGGGATCCGAGTCCATAGGACACTCAAAGCAGCTGCGCAGGTTGACGCAGTGGTTAAGAAGGCATACAGTGTATTGACCTTCATCAATCGAGGAATTGAATTTAGGAGCCAAGAGGTAATGTTGCAGCTATATAGGACCCTGGTCAGACCCCACTTGGAGTACAGTGCTCACTACAAGAAGGATGTGGAAACCATAGAAACGGTGCTGAGGAGATTTACAAGGATGTTGCCTGGATTGGGGAGCATGCCTTATGAGAATAGGTTGAGTGAACTTGAGCATTTCTCCTTGGAGCGACGGAGAATGAGAGGTGACCTGATAGAGGTGTATAAGATGATGAGAGACATTGATCGTGTGGATAGTCAGAGGCTTTTTCCCAGAGCTGAAATGGCTGCCACAAAAGGACACAGGTTTAAGGTACTTGGGAGTAGTTACAGAGGAGATGTCAGGGGTGAGTTTTTTATGCAGAGAGTGGTGAGTGTGTGGAATGGGCTGCCAGCAATGGTGGTGGAGGCGGATACGGTAAGGTCTTTTAAGAGACTTTTGGATAGGTACATGGAGCTTAGAAAAATAGGGGGCTATGGGTAAGCCTAGTAATTTCTAAGGTAGGGACATGTCGGCACAGCTTTGTGGGCTGAAGGGCCTGTATTGTGCTCTAAGTTTTCTATGTTTTTATACCGTCTGTACTTAATAAAGTGGTCATTAAGTGAAGGTTCGTAATCTTCTGCTGCTGTAGCTAATCCACATCAAAGTTCAATGTGTTGTGCATTCAGAGATGCTCTTCTGCACACCACTGTTGTAATATGTGGTTGTTTGAGTCACTGTCACCTTTTTGTCAGCTTGAACCTGTCTGGCCATTTTTCTTTGACCTTTCTCATAACCAGGAGTTTTTGCCCGCAGAACTGCTCATCACCGGATGTCTTTTTTTGTTTGTCTTTTGCACCATTCTCTATAAACTCCAGGGACTGTTGTGTGCCAGGAGATCCCAGGAGATCAGCGGATACTCAAACCACCCCATCTGGTGCCCGCACTCATTTCTCGGTCAATAGCACTTCGATCACATTTCTTCCCCATTCTGATGTTTGGTCTGAACAACAACTGAACCTCTTGACCATATCTGCATGCTTTTATACCCTGAGTTGCTGCCACATGATTAGCTGATTGGTATTTGCATTAACAAACCACTGTATCTGCGTACCTAATAAAGTGACCGCCCAGTGTATTTTGGATTTAGACATGTACAGGGAAAAATATCAAAAGAGCAGAAATATATATTAATAATCTTGACAGTTTGAACAAACAACCATGCATCATGCTTGGCTTGAATGATTCACCACCTGTTCCTTCAGATATGCTTGTGCACCAGGGGTGGAAATGCCATCAACTCCAGCAGAGCACAGCGATTTTGCATTGTATTTATAAACAGCATGAAGTTGAAATTCATCCACATGCTCCTGAGAGCAAGAAGCACACAGAAGGGAAGGCGATGTTTCCATTTGTGGTCATGCAGCTCTGGGAGGGGTATCTGGAGCCCAGCTTAACTATACGTCCAATAATAGAGGACATTCATTCAGAGGTGCCACAGAACTGCAGTGGCTAGCGTAACGCTATAACAGTGCAGCAATCACCGATTGGGGTTCAATTCCCGCTGTTATCTGTAATGGGTCTGAACATACTCACTGTGACCGCGTGGGTTTACTCCACATGCTCTGGTGTCCTCGCACATTCCAAAGGCGTACAGTTGGTGTTCATGAACTGTGGGCGAACTATCATGGCGCCAGAAGCATGGCAACGCTTATGGGTTGCCCAGCTCGATCTTCGCTGCTCTGCTTCGATGCAAACGGCACTTTTCACTGTATGCTTCACCGTATGTAGGAGCAACACCTCATATACCTTCTGGGTAGTCTCCAGCCCCTTGGTATGAACATCGAATTCTCCAACTTCCGGTAATTCCCTCCCTCTCCCTTCCCCCATCCCACTTTCACTCTATCCCCTCTTCTAGCTGCCTATCACCTCTCTCATGATTCTGCCTTCTTCTACTATCCATAGTGCTTTCCCCTTTTACATTCCTTCTTCACCTCTCCTGCCTATCCCCTCCCTTCCCTTCCCCTACCCCTTGATTTTTCCTCTGATTGGTTTTCCACCCTCCCCCACCTCCCCCTAACTCCTGTTTCAGTCCTGACGAAGGGTCTCGGCCCGAAACGTTGACTTCTCTTTTCAACGGATGCTGCCCGACCAGCTGAGTTCATCCAGCTTGTTTGTACGTGTTGATTTGACCACAACATCTGCAGTGTACTTTGTGTTTTGATGCCCATGTGGCAAATAAAGCTAATCTTTCAGGTGAAAGGAAGGATATGCTGGCCACGTTTTTTGCACAGAGTGCTGGACGCCTGGAATGCACCAACAGAGGTGGTGGCAGAGGCATTCAAGGGGCTCCTAGACAGGCACATGAATGTACAGGGAATGGAGGGATATGGATCCTGCAGGCAGAAGGGTTTAGTTCAATTAGATATTTAATTCCAGGTTTAATTAGTTCAACACATTATCATGGGCCAAAGGGCTTGTTCCTGTACTGTTCTGTGTACTATGAAATAATACAGAGATGGTGCACAAACGCATTCCAGCAACTTACCCAACTCTAGATCAGTTCCCCACAGGAACAGGAGACCTTTTATTTCATCAATGAGATACTGTTGAAAAATTTACCAAACTGAACCTCCCGAGACCTCTCATGCTCCTCACAAAGCTTCTATGACCTTTCACCCTCTCACTGCTCCTCTGTCAACACTTCTTCCCCCTCCATCTGTGACCTAACCTCTGGCTTTCTTTTTTCCCACCATCCTGCCTTTCCTTCTGCCCTGCCTCTCACTCTTCTGCCTTCCATCCCACCTCCACTCTCCTCCTTCCCCGATGTCCTTTCCCAGACCTTACATCATCTCTCAGACCTCAGATCCATCTCCCTCCCCTGCCCCTCCAGACACAACCTGGCACGCCCCCTAACCTGACCCCCTGATCTCGCACTCCCCTGTGTCTACATCCACCTCCTTCTCTCTATCAAGCCACCAGATGCCATTTGTAATTTGATGGAAGCAGATTTTGCCATGTTCACATACAATGTTTGCTGATTAGTCTCGTGCAGAGGCCGTATCGTAGTAGTCATTGCAGACAGAATCTGCCTTTGTCTTTCTCCCTGCGCCGGGAGACACAGCCCTTTCAGCCACTGTTCTTATCAAGTTGCAAGCAGAGGCAGCCAGAAGAGTACACTTCTGAAACACTCTTCCCAGCAGAGATTCCAAGGCTCTGCATATGGCCGCATTGAATATTCTTGCCATCAGTTCTAGCTTTTGTAACTTTTTGACATAATAAGCCTTTTGAGAAAATGAAACTGAGTGTAATTGTCTTCATTATGTTCCAGAGAATGACAGTGGCACCTAGAGAACGGTAAAATGGGAAGCAAAGTTTCACAATGACTTAGTGCAGAGAGTTATACGTCAGAGCAATGCGAGTTGGTGGCTATAGAAAACTAAATTGAAATCTAATACAATCTTTACAAATTCTTTAAACCAATCTCCAACATTCTTACACCATGGAAATGTTCTCCTTAGGTTAGTTGCCTGTAATCTTTGATTCAAACATCACCTAGAGTGCGGCTTTCAACCGTGTAAGCTTTATTACTTTATATCCATTTATGTTATATTGCCATTACTGGCCCGCTGCACTGTGTACTGAAATGGAATACAGATTACAAGTGTAGCTCTTGATTCTGACTGTTGTGGAACCCACGCTGTCTTGGTGGAATAAAATCCAACAAACTACAAAGCCTTTTTTGACAACATAAGATCGAGGGGATAATCAAAGACTTTAAAATGATCAAAGTTAATGGTGTAAATGCTGTAAAATCGTCTTTGTTGATTGGGAATTAAAACATGGGCCAGCCTTAATATACTTGAATGCCAAAATGGGACCGAAGGTGTTGAATGTCCCATTATGTTCAAGTTCCTCCGCGTTTCAGAGCAGAATGACTTAGAAATGTTGGCAGAAGACTGAAGATCAATGACAGATCTGAAGGGACTTTATTTCCATCAGCATGACTACTGTTATGCAGATCATTTAATTACTTATGCAGTGAGGTGGGGAGGTAGAGGGCCTGATTGGGCTCTCACTTCTGTCGGAAGCATCCCCGTGGTAGGCCAGGTATAAAAGGATATGGTACCAATGCATTCCAATGGGATTGGTGTAGGTGAGCTAACAAGTCAGCGAGGATGTATTATCCAGCTCATTGACTCTACACCTTCACTATGGTAGATCTTACAATTCTGTTATACCAAGGAACTGGACTTTGGAAGAAAACCTGCTTTCCACTTTGTTCTTATTAATACTTTTGGAAAATGTGGCTACTTTGGGTGACTTCTACCAGATGGCATATCTATCCAATTATTTCAATTTTTCTACAGCTTTTGCTAGTTGTTTTTGTCTTGTTTGTGCTATGGAAACTCGTGGAGCCTGTGACGTAGAGTTTGGAACTCAATCGAAGAATCCAGCACTAGGCTGTGTTCAGAGAGCTGCTTCGTGGAAATCAGAGATGGGGGATGGGGGGGGGGGTGCAAAAAGGTTCAAGGACGCAAGCTGACTCGTGGAAAAGACCAGAGATGAGGAGCAAGGTCACGGGCAGCTCCATCTCGAGGCGGCATCGAGGCGAATGCAGAGGGGCTCAGGGATGACTCAACAGAGGTGGTCCGCAGCTGGATTGGTGTGTTCGACCCGGATTGGTGGTGTTTGGACCCAGGTCAGTGTGTTTGGCCCCAGATCATGGCGTTGAGACCCAGGTTGGCAGTCATTCTTTAGAGAAGGACCAAGTTCATGTGGCTCTCCTTGTTTGCAGATGAAAAGTCATTTCCCATATTCTGAGATTCATGTGCTTATTGGTCTCTGCTCTGTTTTGGTTTCCTTCAGTTTTTCCGTGTTTTCTTTCTTGTAGACAATGGGGGGGGGGTTGGGTGATCTGTTAATTTTTCTGAGTGGGGTGGGGGTGGTTGGGAATTTGCCCGCTACTGCTGCTGTTCTTTTCTGCGAGTGAGGGTGTCGCGCAGCGTGGATTGTTACATGTAGAAGGTTGGCAATTGTTACTAGGGGGGGGGAAGGGGGTAATTTTCAGGTCTGCAAGTTTGGTTTCTTGCTTTTCTTGTGGGGGGGTCAGTTGATGTCTTTTCTTTCATCAACCCCCATGGTCTTTCTGTATTTAATGGCTATCTGGAGTAGACAAGTATCAGAGTTGAATCGTACATGCATACTTTACAATAAAATGAACCCTTGAAACTTTAATAAAGTGGCCACTGAGAGTATCTTCATGGCCTTCTGCTGCCATAGCCCATCCACTTCAAGGTTCGACATGTTTTGTGATCAGAGATTTTCTTCTGCACACCACTGTTGTAACGTGTGGTTATTTGAGTTACTGTCGTCTTCCTGTCAGCTTGAACCAGTCTGGTCATTCTCCTCTGACCTTTCTCATTAACAGGGTATTTTCACCCACAGTTCACCCACAGAACTGCCACTCACTAGATTTTTTTTTGTTCTTCACACCGTTCTCTGTAAATACTACCGCATGGACCAACACCATTAGGCAACTCCATTGACCCCAGGTTGAGAACCTGCTCTGGAGGCTGTTGAGTGTGAAAATCCCAGGAGATCAGCAGTTTCTGAGATACTCAAGCTACCACATCTGGTACCAGCAATCATTCCACTGTCAAAGTCACTTAGATCACATTTCTTCCCAATTCTGATGATTGGTCTGAATAACAGCTGAACCTCTTGACCATGTCTGCATGCTTTTATGCATTGAGTTGCTGCCACGTGATTGGCTGAATAAAGATTTACATTAATGAATAGGTGTGTCTAATAAATAGCCACTGAGTATACTACTAGGGTACGAAGATTTCTCCAGATGAAATATGACACAGCACAAACCACTTGCATGGTTGACACCAATAAATCCAACCAGGAATTCCATATTTTCTTGTGAAGTAAAAGAAGGATATGTGCTAGTTCACAGAGTAACCGCATTCTATGGCTACACTACCATTCCATTAGAGCAGCACGGTAGTGTAACAGTTAGCATTACGCACTACAGTGCCAGCGACCCAGGTTCAATTCCAGCCACTGTCTGTAAGGAGTTTGTACGTTCTCCCTGTGACTGTGTGGGTTTGCTCCTGGTGCTCCGGTTTCCTCCCACGGTCCAAAGACCTACTGGTTAGGGCTAGTGAGTGAGTTATGGGCCTGTTATGTTGGTACCGGAAGCACGTGCGTTAGCATCGAGGACATCCTCAAAAGGAGATGCCTGAAACAGGCAGCACCCATCACTAAGGACCCCATCACCCAGGATACGCCCTCGTGACATTGCAACCATCAGGAAGGAGGTACAGAAGCTTGAAGAACCACACTCAACAATTTTGGAACAACTTCTTCCCCTCCACCATCAGACTTCTGAACAGACAATGTATCCTTATTTGTGCTCTCTTTTTGCACTAATTATTTAATTTAATTTTTTACATATATAGTTCTTATTTTAATTGATATATTTTTATTGTATTGCACTGTAAAGCTGCCTCAAACCAACAAATTTCACAATATATGCCGGTGATATGACATCTGCATCTGATTCTGATCCGGACATTTATGGGCTCCCCTCAGCTCATCCCTGGACTGTAGTTGACACAAATGTTGCATTTCACTGTATGTTTCAATGTGCAAACGTTAGAATGTGCATATACCAAATGAAACTAATGCTTAAAGTCCTTTCCCTCCAGTTTGTTTCCCTATAAACTAGTCTCTGCACATTCCCAGCAACTTCCTCCAGATTAAACCACCTCAGAATCAGGATCAGCATTATCACCGACTTAGACGACATGACATTTATTTCTTTTGTGGCAGCAGCACAGTGGAAAGTCATAAATTTACTATAAATTGCAGAAATAAATTAATAGTGCAAAGAGAATGAGAAGGTGTTCTTTTTGAAAAGACTTGAGCAGATAGAGTGAAACATATAAAGACTGAAAAGCTTGAGCATATAGACATTAAGATGTTCTGGAGCTTTTAGAAAGCATCAAGTTGGATAAGTCACTGGGACCAGACAGGATGTACCACAGGCTAGTGTGGGAGGCGAGGGGGGGGGAGATTGTTGATCCTCTGGCGATGATCTTTGCATCATCAATGAGGACGGGAGAGGTTCCGGAGGATTGGAGGGTTTCAGATGTTGCTCCCTTATTCAAGAAAGTGAGTATAGCTAGGTTATGAAATTATAAAGAATTGAGTCTTACCTCAGTACTTGGTAAGATGATGCAGAAGATCCTGAGAGGCAGGATTTATGAACACTTGGAGAGGCATAATATGATTAGGAATAGTCAGCATGGCTTGTCAAGGGCAGGTCATGCCTTACAGGCCTGATTGAATTTTTCTGAGGATGTGACTAAACACATTGATGAAGGTAGAGCAGTAGATATGGTATATCTGGATTTCAGCAAGGCATTTGATAAGGTACCCCATGCAGGGCTTATTGAGAAAGTAAGGAGGCATGGGATCCAAGGGGACATTGCTTTGTGGATACAGAATTGGCTTGCCCACAGAAGGCAGAGAGTGTTTGTAGACAGGTCATATTCTGCATGGAGGTCGGTGACCAGTGGTGTGCATCAGGGATCTGTTCTGGGACCCCTTCTCTTCATTTATTTTATAAATGACCTGGTTGAGGAAGTGGAGGGATGGGTTAGTAAGTTTGCTGATGACACAAAGGTTGGGGGTGTTGTGGATAGTGTGGAGGGCTGTTGGAGGTTACAGCAGGACATTGATAGAATGCAAAACTGGACTGAGAAGTGGCAGATGGAGTTCAACCCAGATAAGTGTGGGGTGGTTCATTTTGGTAGGTCAAATATGATGGCAGAATATAGTATTAATGGTAAGACTTTTGGTAGTGTGGAGGATTAGAGGGATCTTGGGGTCCGAGTCCATAGGTTGACTCTGATTAAGAAAGCATACGGTGCAATGGCCTTCATCAACTGTGGGATTGAGTTTAAGGGCCTAGAGGTAATGTTACAGCGATATAGGACCCTGGTCAGACCCCACTTGGAGTACTGTGCTCAGTTCTGGTCACCTCACTACAGGAAGGATGTGGGAACTATAGAAACAGTGCAGAGGAGATTTACAAGGATGTTGCCTGGATTGGGGAGCATGCCAAATGAGAATAGGTTGAGTGAACTTGAGCATTTCTCCTTGGAGTGACGGAAGAAGAGAGGTGACCTGATAGAGGTGTATAAGATGATGAGAGACATTGATCGTGTGGATAGTCAGAGGCTTTTTCCCAGGGCTGAAATGAGAGGGCACAGATTTAAGGTGCTTGAAAGTAGATACAGAGGAGATAAGTTTTTTTTATGCAGAGAGTGGTGAGTGCGTGGAATGGGCTGCCGGCAACGGTGGTGGAGGCGGATACAATAGGGTCTTTTAAGAGACTCCAGGATAGGTACATGGAGCTTAGAAAAATAGAGAGCTATGGGTAACCCTAGGTGATTTCTAAAATAAGTACATGTTTGGCACAGCACTGTGCTGTAGGTTTTCTATGTTTCTATGTATTCACAGGTTTACGGGTCATTCAGAAATCTGATGGTGGGGGGAAGAGTGTGTTTCTGAATTGTTGAGTTTGGGTTTTCAGGCTCCTGTACCTTCATCCCAACCCCTCTCCGCGAAGGGGGCATGTCCCGAATGCTGAGAGTCCTGCAGTGCAGGGCCAGCTCAAAGTGAGCAATTGACCAATTAGTTCACATACTTGTGGCAAAGCAGCACACCCAGTGGTGAAGTAAGCAGCCATGGGAGAATACGTACAGAGTCCACCCAGGGATGAACTCGGATCAATGGGACTGTGAGGCAGCTCCTCTGTGCTGCCCAAATACAAGGGCAGGGTGTTTTCCCACGGAATGGGTGCAATGTGTCGGTGGCCATCACACAGAATAAGTGAGGTGAGTAACCAGTAACATTAGTGAGAACATTAACATGGGGGCATAGCGGTTAGCGTAACACTGTTGCAACTTGGTGCATTCCAGAGTTCAGAGTTCAATTCCGGCATCATCTGCAAGGTATCTGTACATCTGGGTTTTCCCTGGGTACCCTGGTCTGCTCCCACAGTCCAAGGTAGGTGTATCAGTCATTGTCAATTGCCCCAAGATCAGGTTAGGGTTAATCTGGTTTGTTGGGGGTTGCTGTGGCAGTGAGGCTCGAAGGGCCAGAAGGACATACTCTGTGCCATATCGCTAAATAAATTTTTTTAAAAATGGACAGAAAATGCTGGAGAAGCTTAAAAGGTGAGTTACTGGTTACTCACCTCACTTCTGTGTAATGACAACCTACACATTGCACCCATTCCATAGGAAAAAAATCCTTCTCTTGTATTAGGAACATCTGGGAACTGAAAGAGTTAACATAGAGGGCTAACACGGAGGGTCGAGACCCTTTGACCTGGAGCATTAGCTCTGTTTCTCTTCCCACAGATACCGACTGACCTCACGAGTATTTCCAACTCTGATTTTGATTTTGATTCTCACCAACTCTGATGAGAAGCTGAATAAGTGAATGAGAAAAAAAAATAGAATATAGATGCCAAGAAATTCCCTGCCATTGAGAGTGGAGATTCTGTGTATTATCCTTCTGAAACTTGGTTCCCCTGTCTTCATTGAATAAACAACAGATACAAAATTCTGGAAGAATTCAGCAGGCCAGGTTGCATCTATAGGGGGCAATAGACAGTCGACATTTCGGGCCTCCTCCTTCTCTTTCTTCCATGTCCACTGTTCTTTCCTATCAGGTTCCTACTTCTTTAGCCCTTTACCTCTGCCACCTATCACCTCCAAGATTTTAACTTTGTCCCCCACTCCCTCACCTACTTACCAAACTCCTTAGCTGGTCTCTTTTATCACCTGCCACCTTGTACTACCTCCACCCCCCCACTTCTTAACCTGGCTTCTGCCCCCTTCCTTTCCAGTCCCAATGTAGGGCTTCCGCCCAAACTGTTGACTGTTTATTCCCTGTCTTGCTGAGTTCCTCCGGCATTTTGTGTGTGTGTTTGCTCGAAGTTTCTATCATCTGCAGAATCTCTTGTGTGTGTTCACTGAATTAATTTCAGAAGCAGATTAGAACAAAGTTTCTTGACTTAGTGTGTTTATTGTGAGCTAGCCATACTGACCGATGAGGTAAGGTAAGTCAAACACATATATCAGTACCAAGCAATTGGGCTGAATGGCCTCTTTGCCTGCTGTAATCTCTATGCAAGTCAGTACAGAATACATCTTTATTTAGCTTCTTTAATGTTGGCTTGGATTTGTGTGCAAATCCTCATTTATATTTTTTCCATTCCTGGCAAGATGTTATTTAAGGTCTTGCTGTGAGTCTCAACAGGAAGCTGGAAGACAGGAAAACCAAACCCCAGAGTGTTTTAATCTTAAAATGTCACACTTGCAGCCTCCTTACAGTTAACTGATGTCACTTTATACCTCCCGGAGGAATTAAAGCTGAACTGGAATATCAAAAAAAAGAACTTTTATTTCTTATTAATTATCTGTGACCAAGCTCTTTGCTTAGTGTTGTTTGCTTGAGGATCGTAGGCCATAGAGTTATAGAGAGCGACAGCAGGAAAAGGCCCTTTGGCCTAACTCATCCATGCTGATCTAAGGTATAAGGTAAGGTAAGGTAATATAAGGTAATACAGGGTGGGATGAGCAAGCAGTAGAAATGTCATGAAGACTGGAGAAGGGTGAGTTCTGTTGTGAAGAGGACTGTATAAGTTGGATTCACGGGGCTGGCCTGCCTCCCATACCCACGCTAACCTCTCGGCCGTGACACACCTGGAATGACAGCAACCTGGAGATCTTCCGGATCCCTGTTCAGAACTCTGATTTCCAGCCTTGACAACACCCTTGTAAAATCTTCTCTGTACCTTCTCTAGGGCAGTTTTTTTCTTTCCTGTAGCCTGGTGCCTAAGTCTATCTGCAGAACCCTAGCAGCAACTACACACAAAACACAAGAGGATCAGGCAGTATCTGTGGAGGGATATTTGCAGTCACATTTTGGGTCAAGACCTATCAAGCAGCCTGACATCTTCGAAATTATTTCACCATCGAAGACATCTTCAAGTGGCAGCATCTCAAGAAGGAGGCGTCTATCATTAAGGACCTCACATCCAGGATGTGACGGGTCTAATATTTCAAGTTTATCTGATGTTCCCTGACCTCTAGAGTATCTCTAATATTTTATATAATTCAAACATCATCGACTTAAATTCTTTCCCTCAGCAAATAAAAGCAGTTATGCTTATAGTCTCCAGAATTATAGAAACAAATTATAGAAATATAGTTTACATTTATATTGTACTTTCAATGCAATAAAAACATCTCAGGAGAGTTATCAAATAAATATTTGACACCAATCCACATTTGGAGATGTCAGCTTTGACGCACATTAGCTTGATCATAAATTTAGATACTAAGATATATCCCAAAGGAAGATATCTAGATAGGGAAAGGGGTTATCGAAGGAATTCCCAGAGCTTAGTACCTTAATCAGGGCTGTTGCTGGAGAAGCGATTAAAATCAGGGAAGCTCAAGAGGCCAGCATTAGAGAAGAACAGAAATCCCAGAGGATTGACCATAAGACATAGGAGCAGAATTAGGTCATCTAGCCCATTGAGTCTGCTCCACCATTCAATCATGGCTGATCCTTTATTCCTATCTCCTCCTCAACCCCAGTTCCTGGTCTCCTCCCCATAAGCTTTGATGTCATGTCCAATCAATCTCTGCCTTAAATACACCCAACGACCTGGCCTCCACATCTGCACATGGCAACAAATTCCACAAATTCACCACCCTTTGGCAAAAGAAATTTCTCTGCATCTCTGTTTTGAAAGGGAGCCCCTCTATCCTGAGGCTGTGCCCTCCTGTCCTAGGCTCTCCCACCATGGGAAGCATCCTTTCCACATCTACTCTGTCCAGGCCTTTCAACATTCAAAAGGTTTCAATGAGATCCCCCCCATCCTTCTTTCTGAATTCCAACGAGTACAGACCCAGAGCCATCAAATGGAATCATCCTTGTGAACCTCTTCTGGATTCTCTCCAATGCCAGCACATCTTTTCCAAGATGAGGTGCCCAAAACTGTTCACAATACTCAAGGTGAGGCCTCACCAGTGCTTTATAAAGCCTCAGCATCACAACCCTGCACTTGTATTCTAGACCTCTTGAAATGAATGCTAACAGGACATTTACCTTCCTCACCATCAACTCAACCTGCAAGTTAACCTTCAGGGTGTTCTGCACAAGGTCTCCCAAGTCCTTTTGCATCTCAGATTTTTGCATTTTCTCCCCGTTTAGAAAATAGTCTGCAGATTTATTTCTACTACCAAAGTGCATGACCATGCGTTTTTCAACATTGTATTTAATTTGCCACTCTCTTGTCCATTCTTCTAATCTGCCTAAGTCCTTCTGCATCCTACCTGATTCCTCAACAGTACCAGCCCCTCCACCAATCTTCGTATCATCTTCAAACCTGACAACAAAGCCATTTATTCAATCATCTAAATCATTGATGTACAGCATAAAAATAAGCGATCCCAACCCAACGCTGACCCCTGTGGAACAACACTAGTCACTGGCAGTCAATCAGAAAAGGATCCTTTTATTCCCATTGGCTGCCTCCTACCAATCAGCCAATTATAGGGATGCATGGCGGTATGGGGAAGTGAGAGGTGGGACACTACAGGAAGAGTTAGAAGAAAAGAATTTTACAAAGTAAGCCCAACTTTGAAATTACTGAAATGGCTAAATTGAAAAGCTTGGATGTTTGCTTTGCCTGGTTTGGACTGTTGGACTAAGTTTAACAGAGATGAGAAGAAATTTCTTTAGCCAGATGGTGGTGAATCTGTGGAATTCATAACCATGAATGGTGTGGACGCCAAGTCAACTTAAAACGGAGGTTGATAGGTTCTTGATTAGTAAGGGTGTCAAAGGTTAAGTGGAGAATGCAGGAGAATGGAGTTGAGGGAAATAATGAATCAACCATGATGGAATGGTGGAGCAGACTCAATGGGCTGAATGGCCTAATTCTGCTGCTACATACTATCAAAATATGAATTGTTCAGTTTACTACAGAGATGAGGATAAATCTTTGTAGTTGCTCATTATTTTTCGTTAAGTTCCTCTCTCCATTTTGAGAGCACTGATTGACTGGTTTTCCACCCCAATCGTACCCATCTTCTGAGTTATAAAAGTTAGTCCTCACATTCCTCTTATATCCTTTATTCAAATTCTGTAGCCTGCTGCTTCTTAAAATAATGGAACCATTAGCCTACCATTGCTATTACTTCCTATTTTCAATAGCATTGTACCATGAAGTTAAGCAATAAGGCAGTTATGAGATGTGGGAATTCATTTGATGGGCCAACTTCAATAGCTTCTTTATATATTGTGCCTTTATAGCAACAAAAGTGTCTGAGGAGAATTATCAGACATAGATTTGACACCAATCAATTTAGGAGATGTTAGTTCTGACACACAGTTGCTTGATCGTAAAATCAGATGCTAGGATATATCCCAAAGGAAGGGAGCGAGACAGGCTAAGAGGATTCTGGAGAGATTCTGGAGCTTAGAGACTTAGCACTGCCAGTGGAGGAATGATTAAAATCGAGGAAGCTTAAGATGCCAGCATTAGAGAACAAAAGCCCTATTGGGCTGGATCATGGTATGGGAACGATGGAGGAGGAAAACCACAGGGGGTTGTGGATGAAAAACATTTTACACAGCAGGCCTGATCTTAGGAGAAGGCACCAGGGACAAAAGTGGGCAAATAAGCTGATACTGTTATCAGGTAAACACGAGCGGAGCAGGGGTGTGCTAAAAGAAAATCAGAAGATGCGACACGGGTACATCAAGCTTTTAGTAACCGTCTGCTGAAGAACTGGGGAGAAAGCAAGCCTGAGGCATTAATGAAAATCAATATCTGCAGATCTGAGATAAAAGTGTCAAATATACTCAATGGGTCAGGAAGGATCTGTGGAAAGAGAAACAAACATTCCAAGTCCAAGACCCTTTGACAGAACATGCATCTTATGAAGGGTCACTGACCGGAAACATTAACCTTGTTTTCCTTTGCACACATACAGCCTGACCTGATGAGCTTTGACAGAGGTAGTGACCCACGAGACAGTCTTTTGCATTCTACTCAAACCCAAAATAACTTTGAAAATGTGGAACATAGTCCACACGGCTTCTGATCTTTTTTCATTTTCTAGTATAAAATGTTACCTCAGTGAAGCGCAATATACCATGTCAAGTTTAAATTGGAAAATTGGAGAATTGATTTATTGTTGTCAAATGTATCGAGGTAATAGTGAAAGGTTTTTCTTGCATACTGTTCATACAGATCAATTCATTACAGCAGTGCATTGAGGTGGTACAAGGTAAAACAATAACAGAGTGCAGAAAGAGTGTGATATGTACAGAGAAAGTTCAGTGCAAGTAGACAATAAGGTGCAAAGACATAATGAGGTAGATTGTGTAGTTAATAGGTACATTCTTGTACTAGGAAACTGTCTTATAATAGTTGGACAGAAGATGGGCGTCCATTATTAAGGACCCCCATCACCCAGGACATGCCCTCTTCTCATTGTTACTGTCAGGAAAGAGGTACAGAGCCTGAAAACGCACACTCAGCGACTCAGGAACAGCTTCTATCCTTCTGCCATCTGATTTCTAAATGGACATTGAACCCATAAACACTAACTCACTACTTATTGTTTCTGTTTTTGAAAGACTATTTTAACTGAACTACATTATTTATGTGTTGGCACGTGGCCTAGTGGGCAAGGCATCAGACTAGTAACCTGAAGGTCACTGGTTCGAGCCTCAGCTGAGGCAGTGTGTTTGTGTCCTTGAGCAAGGCACTTAACTGTGACGTCTAGTGCCCTTCCTTTGGACAACATCGGTGGCGTGGAGAGGAGAAGGCGTGCAGCTCGGGCAACTGCTGGTCTCCCATACAAGCCTGCCCAGGCGCAGGCGCAGATCCATGGTCTCTCGAGACTGACGGATGCCACCACCACTATATATATATATATAGAGAGAGAGAGAGAAAGAGAGAGAGAGCGAGAGTGAGAGAGAGTTATTTATTTATTCTGTGTGGCACTGTACTGCTGCCACTAAGTTAACAAATTTCATGACATATGCCAGTGATATTAAACCCAATTCTGATTCTAATTCCTTGAGCTGAGTGGGTGAGTGGTATGTGCTTTCAGACTTTTGTATCCTCTGCCCAATTGAGAGGCAGGAGGAAGTGGGTGGGGGAGAAAAAAGAATGCCTAAGGTGGATGGGATCTTTGATTATGTTGGCTGCTTTACTGAGGCATTGAGAGGTGCAGAGAGTCCAAGGAGGGAAGACCACGGTATGCTGAGCTCTATCCACAACTCTCTTGCCGTTTCGTGCAGCCATGGGCAGAGCAGTTGCTAAAATGAGCCATAATGCATCTGGGCTAGAATGGTGTTTCGAAAAAAAATTAGTGAGGGTTGAAGGGGGCCAAAATTCTTTAGCCTCTTGAAGAAGTAGATGAACTGGTGAGCTTTCTTGACCATGGCGCTTATGTGGTTGTTCCAGAGCAGACTATTGGAGATATGGCATTTTTCTGCATGTAATAATCTTCCCTCTCACGGCTTGTGCTCAGTACACGAAAAGTAGGGACTGTTTTGATGAGTTCCTCCCTTAGGTCTGCAGATGGGCAAAAACATTCTGCCGCTTTGTTTCCTCTAATTGACTGCAACTTCTTGCCTTTCATTAAACGTAATGTATTCAATAGCTCGTAACAACACAACCAAGAAGCTAATTTGCATGTGCCTTTACAGAAAGTTAAGGAACGTCTGTTGCAGCTTGAATTCATGTATTTATCCTATGGTCATATTTTGGGAATATTAGTTTGAGGAAGTGGCACATGATTCAGAAAAGAATACATTTGGAAGCATTTATTGCTGATTTAATTTTTAAATTTGCATTCTACTCAATAGTTATGTGTCAGAAGTAATGGAAGATATTATGAATGACACGTCGGGGTTTGTCAGCTCCTTTATTCCAAAATTCACTGAAGCGTTACAAATGCTAGCACGATAAACAAAAAGCTATAAATATGGGAATCTGGCCTAAGAATAGATGGTAGACAGTCAAGTCAGGTCAGTCAGCACCTGAGGAGAAGGTTGAACAAAGGTTGAAAAATCAAAATGCTGGAGCAATCCAATAGGTCAGGAAGCATCTTTGGAGGCAGAGAGATGTTCAACGTTTTGGGATGTGACCCTGCCTCCGGACGTCAATGTTTCAGATTGCTGGCCTTTTATCAGATCCTTTGAAAGCTTGTCATCAATCCAAATGCAAACACTCTTTCGCTCCACCGATGCTACTTGACCTGTTAACAGTGTAAAGCATTTTTCTGATTTTAATAACATTTGACAATCATTAGAAAGACAAATACTGTTCTAAAGTTCAAAGTTACTTTATTATCAAAATATGCATCCTTCATGCAACCTTGGAGATTTGTCTCCTTACAGGCAGCCACCAAACAAAGCAACCCATTAAAACAAAGGAACACCCAATGTGAAGAGTGAAAAAACAAACTATTTAAACAATAAAAGTAAGCAAACAGCATTCAGAACTGAAGTTCATGAGAGTGAGTCGTGGCCACAGCCTCAGTGCAGTGAGAGGGCGAGACGCCCTTGCTGAGCAACAAGCTGACTTGGCTTGTTCCTCAACTCCGGCCTTGACACCCTGATTCTTTAAATCTGACTCAGCACTTAAATGATCCAAACCTTGGCTTCTTTCTTGCTCACAGACCCGGGTCCATCGCCTCAAATTGGGCCCTTTCTAATTCGGCTTAAAAGTAAAGAAGACCTGTTGCAAGTTCATAGGATCGTGGCCGTGTGTGACTTGTGGTGCATCTAAATGCAGCTACTGCCTCCCACTGCCAGTGACTTAAGTCCTGTCCTGCTGTGTTAGCTGTGTGGAGTCTTGACCTTCTTCCTGTGACACTGGAGTTTCTTCCCAAGTACAAGAATGTAGAACAGTACAACAAAGTTTGGGTCCTTAGGCCCATGATCCTTGTGCAGATCCTTCAATCTAACTCTTCCCTCCCACATAGCCCTTCACGTTTCTTCTATCCATGTGCATATCTAAATGTTTCCAACGTATCTGCAAGCTTGGTAGATTAATTGGTTGCTTGAAACTTTTTCTATCCATATATAAACCATATAACGATTACAGCATGGAAACAGGGCATCTCGGCCCTTCTAGTCCGTGCTGAACACTTACTCTCATTTAGTCCCACTGACCTGCACTCAGCCCATAACCCTCCATTCCTTTCCTGTTCATGTACCTATCCAATATTTTTTTAAATGACAAAATTGAACCTGCCTCTACCACTTCTACTGGAAGCTCATTCCACACAGCTACCACTCTCTGAGTAAAGAAGTTCCCCCTTGTGTTACCCCTAAACTTTTGTCCCATTAACAATCCAAAGATCTATTTCTTTCCTAGATATATTCAATAGCTTGTCCTCCATTGTCTTTGCTGGTAGATAATGAACTCTATGCATGTGGAAAGATGTCCACCTCAGTCCTGATTTACTTAGCCCACATTCTGAGAATGGATGTGACCTTTGCTTCCAGACTCCCCGCTAGCAGAAACACCCATTGACTTACCTTCCCTTATCATGAAGTGATAAAGGGTCAGATATTTAGGACTGAGGTATGGGGAAAACATCTCCACTGAGACTCATTCAGTTTTGGTTTGATTGAGATTATTATTGTCCCAGCTACCAAGATGCAGTGAAAGGCATGCCTTACATACAGATCAAATCAGTGCACAGTGCATTGAACTAGAACAGCACAGAACAAAAACAAAGTTTGAAGTTCAAAGTAAAATTTAGAGTACATGCGCATCACCATATACAACCCTGAGATTCTTTTTCTGTGGGCATACTTAGCAAACAGTAACTGTAAGCTGTAAAAAATTTACTGTCAAAAAACATAGATTGGGAAGCCAACAGTCCATTTTATCACATAAGAGGACCATTCAAGAGTCTGATAACAGTGGGATAGAAGCTGTTCTGGAACCTGGTGGTATTTGCTTTCAACTTTTCTATCTTCTGCCTCATGGGAGAGGGGAGATAAATGAATGCCCAGAGTAGGAGGAGGCTTTGATTTTACTGGCTGCTTTACTGAGGCAGTGAGAAGTATAGACAGAGTCCATGGAGGGGAGGCTGGTTTCCATGATAGGCTGAGCTGTGTCCACAACTCTCCGCAGTTTCTTGTGTTCTTGCTGCTGTAGGGAAGACACTATTAGGCTAGAAAGAGTGCAGAGGAGATTTAATGAGGATGTCACCAGGACTCGATGAACTGTGTTATCGGAAGAGGTTACGCAGGATGAGGCTTTATTTCTTGGAGCGTAGAAGTCTGTGGGGCGATCTTTCAGCAGTGTTTAAAATCATCAGGTGAATGCACTTAGCTTTCTCCCCTAGGGCTGGGAAATCAGGAACCAGAGGGCATAGGTTTAAGATGATAAAGGAAAGATTGAGTAGGAACTTGAGGGGCAACATCACGCCATGTGGAGTAAGCTGCGAGAGGAAGTGGTTGAGGCAGGTACAAGGGCAACATTTAAGAGACATTTGGACAGATACATGGAAAGGTTTCAAGCGATATGGGTGAAACATTAGGAAATGGGACTAGCTTAGTTGGGCATCCTGGTTGGCGAGTGCCAGTGTGGTCAAATGGCCTGTTCCCCTGCTGTATAACTATGTCTCTGTGACTGTATCCAAAGGACTGTAGCTACCCTTTGGATTTGTATTATTGAAAACCGTGATCAATATATATCTGCGGCCTAATGGAAGCAAGCGATAAGGAGATTGACTGATGGGCCACGAATTTCCTGCCTGCCTGGCTAGACACGAAGGCTCCTTATCATACAGTCAGTGATCTGCTATGATAAGAAATATGATTTAATGATGTAATGGCAGGGTTTATAAACAGTTACAGGGCTGGGGGATTCAGGAGGGAGCAGAGGAAAGAATTATATGATTAAATGAGAAAAGGAATAAAACTTAAGCACCACCTAGTACTGAAGTACGGAGTGCAGATTTATTGAAGTTCCCCGTTCAATCCCTCACATGTATCCAGTTCCTTACTTTAAATACCCAATCTTGCTGTACGTTGATCATTACTGTGCTGGGAACCTGGTCTCCATGTTGCCGTCTGTTGTTGTACCAGGAACCTGGCACAAAGCCCTAGCTTTTGCTCGTGATTCTGGAGCAAAGGAGTCAGCTGTGGTGCGGTGTGGAGAGTTGGAATGAACAGTGGGGTCACTCCGCGCCGAGGCACGTGGCTCGGGACTGCAGGGAGCGTAGGCATCGCTGGTGAACTGGCATCGCTTGCTCCATGTGTTGACAGGCCGTCCAAGTTCCACGGATTTTCTCATCACCATATGCTGGATGTGATGGGAGCTGCCAGATTCCCAACACAGCAGTAAATCTTTGCTTTGTATAATACTATAATAAGCCCTTTTAGCACAGATTCCATTAGTGCTTATTCTTGCGAATGAATCCTAAGCACTAACCAGTCTAATGGGATTTTAATAACTCCTTTTCCCCGAGGATTGTCACCTTGTCATGATGAAAAAGCTTGTGAGTTTCCTGAGGTCCCAAGAGCAATGCTGTCTGGAGTTTAGCCATCTGGTGCTTACGTCCTGATAGGGTCACCCATGACGCTGAGATCAAGGAGCAGGTTCAAGACAAAGAGCGATCCAACCAAGGCCTCAACGTTGTGGGTGAGGGATAACGATGTCACATCACAACGGCAGAGAAGGCGGAGGAAGGCTGCACCAGTGAAGGGTCCGGAGTCTGAATTCTGAACCCTAAACTTGATCTCTCAAAGACCATGTGGTGTCTGCCTGTGCATCGGCCCCCAATCCCCCCCCAAGTTAAACGAAGTCACACACAGGCATTCTCCATTAGTATCATGGAGTAAGTCCCAAAGAATATTTGGATCCTGGATCAGCCTCAACAGGCCCTGAGGACCTAATAGACAACCCCTTAGGAGAACATCATACTCCACTCAAGTGATCACAAGAAGAAGAATCATTCCTATTTTCCGCCTTAATCACAATATATCTGCCCTCCCCCCCCCATACGCAGCATATAAACCTACCTGTCTCTCTCATGTCAAACTTTCTGTTATAGTTTCAAAAGGAAATTGTATCATAATAGATTTTTGTTACAAGTTACGTTTTTTTTTCCGTGACTTTCTCAATCACTGTTTTAGTTTTTTTGAAATCTTCTCAGTTTTCTGTAATTCATTTTCCCATTCTCCCTTGAGAATTGGAGGAAAACGGTTTTGATCCTTATTTTGGATACATAAGAGATGGGAGATGCTGGAATCTGAAGCAACAAACATTCTGTTTGAGAGACTCGGAGGGTTGAGCAGCATCAGTGGTAAGAAAGGAATTGTTCGTGCTTTGACTCAAAGCCCTTCAATGTCAACAATGCCTTTCCTCCCTTAGATGCTGCCTGACCCAGGGAGATCCACTCGCAAATGTTTTGTTTCTTTCCGTGTTCCGAGGAGAGGACATCTCCAATAACCTGACATGGTCCAGCAATGTAGATGACATGGCCAATAAGGTGCTTCAGTGCCGCTACTTCTTTAGGAGGCTAAGCACTGTGGTGAGCTACATATACCTGTCTGGATACGCCCCCCCCCCCCCCCCGCTGACTGCTCCTGTGGCTCCTCCCACAGACCCCGGTATAAAGGTGATTGGAGGCACCGACCCTTCCTCTGTCTCCAGGATGCTGTGTGGTGGTCACTTGCTGCTTGTGCTTTCTTCCAGCCAATAAAAGCCTACCTTAACCCACGCCTCAGAGTTATTGATGGTGCATCAAGCACATTTGCCAAGTCCTCTGTTATGCTTTATAACTCCAAAACATTAAGATAATTAAAAGGCAAAGACAGGAAATCCAGCATATGATTCTACCTTCATGTTTACTTCCAGCGAGGCGCGTACGTGTCACATGGTCATGATATATGTTATTCACATATTTTTACAATGACCATAATGAGTTATGGAATCAACAAGGAAAGCTTAATCAAACAATATAGTTGCAAGATTACTCAAATATTACTGACATGCCTCCCTACTTAGCTATGAACTCCAGCTCAATATAGAATGCACCTCAACTATATACAGATAATAGACCACTAAGATACAGACATCCACAGCGTAGTAAATCTTAAATTATCCCATTCAGGCCTAAAGGCTTAATCGTTGTGCAATATTTCTTACTCTTGTCGGATAACATCTTGGCAGGAGAGTCTTGTGCCAGTGAAAGCAAATTCGTGTTCTGGGGCCTCCTCTGTGGTGGTTGTAGGAGGTGACTCTGAGACTGTAGGAAGTGGTTCTGACATCTTTCTTCTCCTTCCTCTTCTTCTTTTTGAATCTTGATCTCGGGAAGGTGCATTTTGTCCACTGTACTATTCTCTTAGGAATTTTCTATTGTTCCCTTTATGATCTGATCTCTCCTTTTGGTTTCAGTTACGAATGTCATTCCCCCAGGAGTTATCTATTCTCCAGGAGTTATAAGTTCTCAGTTGGATATCTGAAGGCTTCAGTTTAATATCTTTGAAATGCTGTTGAAGCTCATTTTGTGAAATCACTGTAACAGCTGAGCCAGTGTCCAATTGAATTTTAGTTAAATTTGCCGTTCACTTCTGGTGTGAGCTATATAGCTTTTCTATTGTTAGTTTTCAGATTGTAAATCTCAAAATGCGTCACTCTTATCAATATCTGATTTTTGATCAACAGCATGCAGTTTAGTCTTTTTTTGAAATTGCAACTTGGCTTTTTATCCTTTTCTCTTCCTTGTGCCATCCACTGACTTTTGTCTGCCTGATATGATCTTTGTATGTGTCCCACTTTGTCACATTTTCTGCACGTTTCGCCTTGGCCTGGTATAGGTGAGCTGTTGCCACAATGGACACACAATTTGCTTGTCCAGGCACACTTCTGTTTAGACACTGCAGTTTTGTTCAGGCTCACTTTCTTTCCACTGCCACATTGACTACATCTCGGTAGTGCCTCTGTCTGCTGTTTCTATTAACACAGCTATTTCCATTACTCTTTTAAATGGAAGCAGATTGTTAAGCCCATTACCAAACTGACATTGCTCAGACAACTTCTTCAATTCAGCCATATACAATGAAATTGACTCCCCTTCCTTTTGATTCCTTTTATGAAACCTAAAGCACTCTCCAATCAATAAAGATTTTGGTTCTAAATGTTCCTGCATTACATTCACAGTATCAGCAAAGCTCATTTCAGCTGGTTTGGTTGGAGCAGTTAAACTTCAAGCCTTTAAATTCAATGCGCTCATCGTAATTGGCATTCACTTCTCATTGACTCTTCCATTGGATTTCAATGACTGCTCAATCCATTCAGTATACAAATTCCAGTTATCTGTTGTGTAATGGAATGCATCTATCTTTCTGATGCAGCTAGCCATTTTTGTTTTTTTAATGATTATCATCACTTGGTACTCAATGTTAATGAACCTGTCAATTCTTCCATTCTCTGCCTTTTTCCAACTCGATCATGTCTTCCCTTCCAAAGAATACATGCTGCACTGTTTTTTTTAACTCAAACATCTCACTGCCCTTTTTCTTCCTCAAATGACTTGCTGCTCTTCTTTGTAGTCATCTTGGGTTGGGTTTAAAAATACCTTGTCACCACTGTTATGTTTTGTTACTCTAAAATATTAAACTAATTCAAAGGAAGAGAGTCTGAAATGTGATTCTAACTTCATGTTTACTTAAAGTGAGGCATGCATGTATTATGTGGTAGTGTTGTGACATATAATGCATGTATTTTAACATATAATTCTAATTAATTATATAAATGACGATGAATGCTTAGTAATCAAATAATATATTTACAAGATAGTATTACTGAAATATTAAATAGACAACATTCTCATTAACCCTCACCAATTTTTAGATGCGCCACAGAAAGCATTCTACCTGGCTGTGTTATGGCTTGGTATGGCATCCATTCTGCTCGAGAGTGCAAAGGCTCAGAGAATTGTGAACACTCTCCATGGACTCTGTCCACACTTTTTGCTACCTCAGTAAAGCAGCCAGCAGAATCCAAGACCACACCCACCCTGAAAGTTCCCTCTCCTCCACCCTCCTGTGGAACAAAATATACCAAAGCATGATCAGTCAGGCCAAAGCACAGCTCTTAAATCGCTGTTATAAGACTGTTGAACAGTTCCCTATTAGATTAAACTCGGCTCTACCTTGGGTGGTGGGGTGGAGATACACCTCTACCAGAGGGGGTGTAAGGCATTCCTGCCCTCCGTTAGCCTGGAGGTCACCTTGGAAAAGGTGTAGCTCCTATTTAGTCCCCTCCTGCAATCAGGGTAATAACCATGACTTTGTCATGCCAACAACCTGTCTCTTAACGTGAACAAAACAAAAGAGATGGTTGTTGACTTCAAGAGGGCATGGAGCGACCACTCCCCGCTGAATATCGATGGCTCCTCGGTAGAGATTGTAAAGAGCACCAAATTTCTTGGTGTTCACCTGACGGAGAATCTCACCTAGTCCCTCAACACCAGCTCCATAGCAAAGAAAGCCCAGCAGCATCTCTACTTTTTGCGAAGGCTGAGGAAAGTCCATCTCCTACCACCCCACCCCCGTCCTCATCACATTCTACAGGGGTTGTATTGAGAGCATCCTGAGCAGCTGCATCACTGCCTGGTTTGGAAATTGCACCATCTCGGATCGCAAGACCCTGCAGCAGATAGTGAGGTCAGCTGGGAAGATCATCGGGGTCTCTCTTCCCGCCATCACGGACATTTACACTACACACTGCATCTGCAAAGGAAACAGCATTATGAACGACAACACAAGCGAATTTGCAGATGCTGGAAATAAATAAGAAACACGAAATGCTGGCAGAACTCAGCAGGCTAGATAGCATCTATGGGAGGAGGTAATAACGACGTTTTGATGAAGGATCTCCTGATGAACGGTTTCGGCCCGAAACGTCGTCACTACCTCCTCCCATAGATGCTGTCTGGCCTGCTGAGTTCTGCCAGCATTTTGTGTTTTTATTAGCATTATGAAGGATCCCATGCACCCCTCATACAAGTTCTTCTCCCTCCTGCTATCTGGGAAGAGACTCCGAAGCATTCAGGCTCTTACAACCAGACTATATAACAGTTTCTTCCCCCAAGCTATCAGACTCTTCAATACCCGAAGCCTGGACTGACACCTTGCCCTATTGTCCTGTTTATTATTTATTGTAATACCTGCACTGTTTTTGTGCACGTTATGCAGTCCTGTGTAGGACTGTAGTCTAGTATAGCTTTCTCTGTGTTTTTTTTTATTACGTAGTTCAGTCTAGTTTTTGTTCTGTGTCATGTAAACCATGGTCCTGAAAAACGTTGTCTCATTTTTACAATGCACTGTACCAGCAGTTATGGTCGAAATGACAATAAAAGTTGATTTGACTTGACTTGACTTGACTGTGGTTGTTCCTAGCAATTTTTTCTACAGAAGTACCTTTTTCTGGGCAGTGCCTGTACAAGATGGGTGGTCCCAGCTATTATCAATACTCTTCAGAGATTGTTTGTCTAGCATCAGTGGCCGCGTAGCTAGGTTTTGTGATACGCACCGGTTGCTCATACGACTGTCCACCACCTGCTCCCATGGCTTTGCGTCACCCTGACTGGGGGGGGGGGGAGAGTGGCTAAGCAGGTGTTACACCTTTCCCAAGGGTGACCTGCAGGCTAGTGGAGGGAAGGAGCTCCTTACACCTCCTTTGGTAGAGACATATCTCCACATCGCCACCCATTTTACTTGAGTATGCCTGCAAGAAAGCTAATCACAGGGTTATGTATGGGTGACACATATGTACTTTGATAATAAATTTACTTTGAACTTTGATTCTGTCTCCCCCTATCAATAAGGATGCAAAAGATTGAGCTCAGATATCTGCATGAACAAAACTAGATGGGTGTATGATTTAAGTTTATAAAAGTATTTGACAACTAGGAATTAAGCCTATCTTTAAATTCATGGGTTCCGAACAAGCTAAGGACTATTAATGCAAAATACTTAATGCCAGAGGAAATTAGAGTCATAGATTCAAAGCGCAATAGTACCAAATCAGATCCTTCGGCCCATCTAAACCATGCTGAACTGTTATTCTGCCTGGTCCCATTGACCTGCACCCAGACTATAGGTCTTCAAACTCCTGCTGTCCATGTAATTGTCTAAACTTCTCTCACATGTTGAAATCGAGTTCACATCTACTACTTCCTCTGGCAGCTCACTGCCCACTCTCACCACAGTCTGAGTGAAGAAGCTTCCACTCATGTTCCTCTTAAATATTTCATTTTCACCCTTAACCCATGACTCCTCGTTCTAATCTCATTGACGGAAAAAGCCTGCTTGCATCTAAACAATCCATGCCTCCTCATAATTTTGTATACCTCTATCAAACCCCCTCTCATTCTCCTACATTCTAAGGAATAACATCCCAACCTATTCAATCCTTCCCAATAACTTGGGTCCTCAATTTCTGGCAATATCCTTGTAATTAAGAAGAAATATTGTTCACCAGGCTATTTAAAATATGGAATCATATGAGTAGTAGTTAAGGGAAATAAGACAAATGCATTTAAGACAGATGTGGTTGTACTGGACATAGTGTAGAGGAGATTCACCAGGATGTTATGAGGAGAGCTTGGATAGGCTGTGTTTGCTTTCTCTTGGATTGAAGGAGGTGAATGGGGGCCCATATAGAGAGCATAGAACATTATAGCACAGTACATGATGTTGTGAGGACCTTCTCGGAGGTTCAAAGTGCATTTATCATTAAAATACGTATGCAGCATACAACTCTGAGATTTGTCCACCCGCAGGCAGTCATGGAACAAAGAAACACCATGGAACCCGTTCAAATAAAACATCGAACACACAACGCATGAAAAATAGAACAAATCATGCAAACTGTAAAAGGCGAGCAATTATCACACAGAATATTAAACATCAGAACTCAGTCCTCAAGGTGGTCTGGTAATGTTCAGTTCAGTCTAGTGCTGCGCTGGTCGTTAACGGCAGGCTGCAGAGTTCATCAGCGCTGAAGCACCCTGATCAAGTCATGCACATTAGCAAAGATCCTAAACTTTTAACCTACTCCAAAGTCAAGCTAACCTTCCATTTTCCTCTCACCCTTCTGCTTATTAGCGTCTCTTACATGTCCCTGAAGTATTGCCTCTAGCACCACCCCAGCAGTGTGCTCCATGCACTTAACAGTCTCTATATAAAAATCCTCCTTCTGGCATCCCCCCCATACTCTCCTTCAATCATCCGAAAACTTTACCCTCCTGTATTAGCCATTGCCATCCTGCAGGAAAAAAAGTGCCAGCTATCCACTCTATCTATGCTTCTTATCACCTTATTCAACTCTGCCAAGTTACCTTCACGCCAAAGAGAAGAGCCCTAACTTGCTCGACCTATCCTTGTAAGACATTCTCTCTAATCTAGGCGGCATCCTGGCATCTGTCAATGCTGGAAATCCAATGCAACACACACAAAATGCTGGAAGAACTCAGCAAGCCAGACAGCATCAATGGAAAAGAGTAAACAGTCAACATTTCTGGCTGAGACCTTTCTCCAGTCCTGATGAAGGGTCTCAGCCCGAAACGTTGACTGCTTACTCATTTCCATAGATGCTGCCTGACCTGCTGAGTTCCTCCAGCATTTTGTGTGTGTTGTTCAGTATCCTGACAAATCTCCTCTGCCCCCTCACTAAAGCTTCCACATCCTTTCCAAAATGAGACAACCAGAACTGAAAATAATACACCTAATGAGTATAAGGTGTGCATAAAAATCATAAATTATAAGGCCATAATGTTTTCATTATCTTTGTGATGTCAAAAATAAAAGGACATATGCTTAAGGAGACAGGAGGAAGTTTTAAAGGGGATCTGAGAGGAAAATAGCTGACAGACACTCAAGAGATTCTGCAAATAGACAGAAAGATAGATAGATACTTTATTGATCCCAAATGAAATTAAGTGTCACAGTAGCATTACAAATGCACAGATATAAAAATATTAGAAGTCAGAAGAAAAATTAAAAAGTTACCTTAAAAATAAGATGTTCAAGATTTACAAGTAAAATATCACAAGATTTATATGATTTCCAAGTTCACACTGATAAGATGGTAGTGCAAGTATTACCATAATTCTTGAGACGCTGGAAATCTTGAGCAATGCACACAAAATGCCAGAGTCCTGATGAAGGGTTTCGGCCTGAAACATCGACCTGCAAGGTGTAGTTGATGCAGTTTTTGGATTGGACTTCTTTTGTTGCCATTTAGTGCAATTTTGATCGGGGTGGCCTGCAGTTAACGAACGGCACAACGCTAGATTGAACTAAACTGAGCTGAACTAAATATGCCTGGACTCTTTTGATGACTTTGTGGGTTGGTGTTTTATATTCTGTGTGTTTCGCACATTTTTGTTGCCGTTTGCGGAATTTCTTTTGTGCTGGGTGGGGTGAATGATGTTTTTCTCTGAACGTGCTCCATGGTTGCCTTTGTTTCATGGTTGTCTGTGGAAAAGACAAACCTCGGGGTTGTATCGTGCATAGATACTTTGATAATGAATGTATTTCGAACTTTGAGCTTTGAGATCCTGCCGGGCCTGCTGAGCTCCTGCAATTTCAAGCATCTGCAGAATCGCTTGTGTTTATGATATGCTAAACGAACTCGGCAAGTCCGGCAGCATCTGCCAAGGGGGATGATGCTTCAGGCCGAGATGCTTTGTTGTCCTGACTGCTTATTCCCCTTTGGAGATGCTGCCAGACTTGCTGAGTTCCTTCAACATTTTGTATGTGTTTTTGATACAGAGAGTTGTTCCTATCTGGGACTTGGTGTAGTCTGATAAAATCACTACTTTTAAGAGACATTTAGATTGGCAAGGTACAAAGAATATGGACATGGTATTCAAAAGAGGAGTTAGTGTAGATGGGCAAGGAGTTAACCTTGGACATACTGGGCAGAATAACCTTCTTCTCTTCTGTATAACTTTATGATTCTATGACTCTGTGACAGACCAAGGTAAACTCCTAGACAGGGAAAAAAAGACTATTAACTGAAAGGCTTGTGGCATTTTATTTAGTTATAAACCTGACTTTCGATCTGAGTATAATTGTGCAATTGATTATGTCAAATTTCTGCTTTCACCAAAATGATGCTTGTGTTTAGATTCAGCTTTAAGCAGCCAGGATTCCCTGCTCAGGACACTAGTGTGCTTTTCTGATTTGCTTGCTGTGATAAATTTGTGACATTTTCTTCAGCGATGAATTTTCAGTGCACCCACATGCTGGACGGCATTAGCAGCTTGCCAATCACCTGGTGTGTAATGCTTATGTTACCTGACAGAAAAGCAATATCATTTGGACTTTTTACAGGTTAATCTGTTCTCCTGGAGAGCCTCCAAAAACCCATGCCCTCCAGAGACATTTTGAAAATCATGGCTTTAGATTTCACTGATATTTTGTTGTTGCAGATAAAATTTCTTTATGTTCAAGACCAACTCTGTATGGACAAACACTGCCTCTTAACTCACTGAGAATCTTACTCTTGCTAAATTAAGTGTTAACTAACATATCGCATAAGACCATCTCTCAGCACCATCAGTTTACATGCCCTAAAGAACAGAAATTTACTGGGATCCTTAAGTCTTGTTTGCCAACATTTCAAGTTAATGGTCTCTTTGTGCATTCTGGAACACAGTGTTGCTATGGAGATTTCTAGTTTTCAACTCTCGTATTCAGGGGAATCAAGGAAACTTGGATGTATATATGCAGAAGTCTTTGAAGGTTGATAAGGTGATTAAAACTTTTTCAGACTTTTATTATTTTCAGATGAAAAGGATACAAGTCTAGAAGGTAAAATTAAAGCTCTGCAAAACAAGTTCAAAGACAAGTGGAATATAGAACAAGTGTTTGGATCCTGAGGGACAGCTTAGGAAGAATAACAAGAATGATGTCTCGCTACTATAGGAGGGGATGCAAAAGTGCTTGATAGGGCACTGGAAAAACCACTTTAGATACATAAGAGGATTATGAAGCTAAGTTTGTCCTCTTTAGAGCTGGGAAGATTAAGGGGCAATTTAAGTGAAGATTTCAAGATCTGCAAGGATCCTGGAAAAATAAATAAAATGAAGCACTTTCTCTCAGCAGTATGGTAAAGAACAGGAAACACATTTTCTTATGTAACTCCAAAGAGACATTGAGTAACATAAAGGAAAAAAAATATCCAAGCAGGATGGAATCAGTACCCGTAATTTACTGCCAAGAAGATTAATGGAAGCAGATTGCATTATGACTTTCACAAAGATTTGGATAAACAACTGCAGAAGAAGTTTTGAGAGACTCTGGGAAAGTGTAAGGAATGGGACTGACCATCTTGTTCTTATAAAGAGCCAAGATAGTCTCAATGGGCCAAATGGTTATGACATAACACTCCTTCCTTATTCCTGATTGTGGTATTCCTGGTTATTCCCACCTTCCTCCATTCTACAGTAAAATAGTATTAAGTATGGCTGACTGTCATCTAACCTCTCCACCTTCATTGTTGTGCCATGATGAGGCAGATTTTAGTTTCAGAGCACAATTGTTTTGTCAGAGAGTAGAGACATAGACCACAGTCAAAGAGGACCACTGAGGTAATTGTGATCCAGTGAGCCCAGAGACACAGGAGGCTGAAGTCTGGAGCAACAAACTTAAACAATAATCTGGAGGAACTTCATGACTCAAGCAACAACTTCGAGGAGAAGGGTTTGGACCTGAAGTGTCAATGGTCCATTTCCCTCCACAGATGCTGTCTGATCTACTGAGTTTGTTCAGCCTCTTGAACCTGCTGAGGCTTCATAAGGCATTGGCCAGACAACCCTTCGAGTATTGTGAGCAGCTTTAGGCCCCATATTTAAGAAACAATGAGCTACTGTTGAAGAAGGCCCAGAGGAAACTTATGAGAATGACCCTAGAAATGAAAGGCTCAATGTATGATAACCATTTGATGGCTCTGGGCCTGTACTTACTGGAGTTTGGAAGAATGAGAGAGGATCTTATTGAAACCTACCAAAAACTGAAAGACCTTGATAGAGTGGACATAGAAAGGGTGTTTCCAAAAGTGGGAGAATCAAGGTCCAGAGGGCACAGGCTCAGTATAGAAGGACATCCCTTTAGAACAGAGATGAGGAGCAATTTTTTTTAGCCAGCAGGTTGTAAATCTGATGGAATTCATCACCACAGATGGTTGTGAAGGCTAAGTCATTGGGTATATTTAAGGTGGCAGTTGATATGTTCTTAATTGCAAAGATATCAAAGGTTATAGGGAGAAGGCAGGAGAACTGGCTTGAGAGGGGAAATATATCAATTAAAATTTGAATGGTGGAGGAGACTCAACTGGTTGATTGAGCTAGCTCTCCTCCTATGTCCTATGGTCTTATGGTCAATATATTGACCGAATGCCCTTGTTGGTCCAGCTGATGGAGGCTGTGAGCTTGGGAGATGCTGTCAAAGATGTCCCGGCTACTGGCTGCAGATATCCGGGATCTGGAGCCCATCGGAGCTGTGATGTGTTAGCGGTGAAGGGAGGCGATGTTTTAGACGTTGGGTAGGGACTGGCAGCCTGGTTTGTCAGAGCTTTTTAAGAGATGTTGCTGCTATACATGTGCAAACAATTGCTGGGATATTCCAACCTATTTGAATGGATTTTTCTTGTTTTAGAATAACCCGTTGTTTTTTGCTTGATAAGTCTCACTCATCATGTATACAAAATTATGAGGGGCCGAGATAAGTTGAATGCCTCCAGGCCATTTTCCACTCAGGGACTAGAGTGAGAGGTCCTAGGTTTAGACTGAAATAATTAAATGACATCTGGTGTCGGAAACATAATGACACTTGCGCATTGCCCCAAGCTAATCTCAGACCTTGTTGGGCATTAGTTCAAAAGAAAGTATTTTACCATCTGTTTTGACATTTCCATGTACCTGTGACAACTAAAGCAAATTTCCTATTGTCCTCACTCAGAGGACAAGTGTGGAACGAGCTGCCAGCAGAAGTGATAGATGCTGGTTCAATTGTAACACTTAAGAGAAATTAGATTAGGTATGTGGATGTGAGGGGTATGGAAGCCCATGGTCCTGGTGCAGGTAGGTGGGAGAGCGGGTCAGCATGGACTAGATGGGCTGAAGGGCCTGTTTCTCTGCTGTGGTGCTTTATGACCCTATGACTCTATTTACTGGCCAAATGACCATGCAGACAGCACGTTGCAAAGGCTCTGCCAATAGATACATTGTATTACGTGGAACAGCCCAGCAGACAGAGGTGCCTGTGTCTCTATTACTCTGCTTGTGGTGTTTCAGGCAGAGATTTATTGATGGGACGATCTTTACTGAACAGATCGTGTCTGGTAAGAGTCACGCATCACAAGCAGAGGCAGCGAGCCCAGAAATTTGCTTCTGATTTGTGTCTGATGGCACTGAATGTCGCTGAACATATGCATACTCTGGGGAAGAGCTTTGATAACAACTGGTACCTCTTACCTTTTAAAATTAACTATCCTAAAGCAGGATAAATGGCATCAACAAACTTGAAGGTACCAATCGATTCTTGCTCATTAACTTTCCCCATGCCTTTTAAATGTATACAAATGATACGTTGTCATTCTGTGACAGACTGGCCTCCAGCCCATTGTATTATTGATGGGAAATCCATTTCTTCAAAGGCAAATGCATCACCTGAAAAGATCAACAACAGAAAAACATCCGCAAGACACTTTAGAGTCTGTAATACAATCACCTCCATTTACAAAATAAACCTAGGCATTAACTTAGAGCGTTAAACTAATTTTACCTTGATGTTTATGCATCAAGCAGTTTTTATTGAGAGAATGTGGAGTAAATTTACAGATGGCAGGACATTTAAATGAATTAATATGCATCACTAAGGGACAAACAGTAAAATATGCATCTGGTTTGAATCTCTGATAATGGAACATTAGCATACATTAAATAGAGTCGAATAGAGAGAAAAATAATTATGCCTTCAACAATTCACAACTTAAACTATCTTGTATGTTAATTAAGAAACTCTGTAAGCTTGCTGGTTGTTTTTTCCTGAGTTATCACCAAAAGGTCGTTGGCACACTATTATTCTGTCTCGGATTCACCCTCTGCCAATACTGATCTCCTTGACCTATCTCCTGTTGAGTAGATGGACAATGTCCAAAGTGAGCTGTAGCCATGACAAGTTATTGCAACCAGAGGAACACAATACACTGTGAGTTTAATGCCACTAAAATTTGGTAGTCAACATTGCAAGCGTTAGTGATGTGGAAAATGGAAGTACCTTACTGATGTGATGAGGAACACTTTGGAGTTTAGATGCCTCAAAGTTGACTTCATGTTAAACACAGCATATATTTATTTCAACATGCTGTACCGTGCCTTTGAAATGTGTTTCCTAGCAGCCATTTGAATCAATCTGATAGACTGAATACGAGCTTTGTATTGTGTTCCTCTGGTTGCAATAACAGCTCACTTTGGACATTGTCCTTCTACTCAACAGGAGATAGGTCAAGGAGATCAGTCTTGGCAGAGGGTGAATCCGAGACGGAAGAAAAGTCTGCCAATGACCTTTTGGTGATAACTCAGGAAAAAAACAGCCAGCAAGCTTACAGAGTTTCTTAATTAACATACAAGATAGTTTAAGTTGTGAATTGTTGAAGGCATAATTATTTTTTTCTCTCTCAATATGATAGACTGAATACGAGCTGCTGATACCACCATATAGATTCCCAACCTTTTTTGGATGAATACCATGAAGCAAGGGGGTCTGTCAATCCCAGGTTGGGAAGAACATAAAACATAGAATTGCATATTGTGGGGAAAGGCCCTTCAGCCCATGAGGTCTGTGCTGAGCATGATACCAGACTAAACTCACCCCTTGCCTACATGTGATCTATATTCCTCCTTTCCTTGTATGTTCATGTGCCTATCTAAAGCATACCTAAGTGCCTCTATCATATCTGCTTCCACCACTGTCCAGGCAGCCTGTTCTACTCCCTGTGTTAAAAACCTACTCTGCTCATCTCCTTTGAAAACTGCCCATCTTGCCTTAAATGCATTTCCTCCAATGTTTGATTATTCTATCCTGGGAAAATGATTCTTACTGGCTAAACCATACTTATACTTCTCATAGTTTTATAGGCTGCTTTCAGGGTTTACAAACAGCCTCCTGCACTCCAGAGACAGCAATCCGAGTCTGTCCAACTTCTCCTTACAGTTAATACTTTCTAACATAGGAAGCATCTTGGTGAACCCCTTCTCTACCCTTTAGAAAGTCTCCACATCATACCAGTAATCAGGTAACCAGATCTGTGCGATACTCAAATACTGTATGCCCTAATCAAAGTTTTATACAACTGCATCATGAATTCTGACTTTTTAACTCTTTGTCCCTGGAGAAGAAGGCAAGCTTGTCATGTACGTATATTCTTCACCACAATTTCTGGAAGGTCTGTACTTGGACTGGAAGGTTATGGTGTTACGACCATGCGGAAATCTGCAGAAGCTGGAAATCCAAAGCAACACACAAAATGCTGCAGAAACTCTGCAGGTCAGGCAGCATCTATGGAAAAAACCAGTCCTGAAGAAAGGTCTTGGCCTGAAACATCAAATGTTTACTCTTTTCCCTAGATGCTGCCTGGCCTGCTGAGTTCATCTAGCATTTTGTGTGTGCCATTTAATGTTTTCCAATTTACAAATTAATAATGAATTTCTTGTCAAGAAGAAAGCATGGATGTGGTTGGGAGCTTACCTACTGAATATTGAAAGGCCTAGATAGAGTTGATGTGCAGAGGATGTTACCGATAGTGGGAGAGTCTAGGACCAGAGGACACAGCCTCTGAATAAAAGTATGTCTTTTTAGAACAGAGATGAGGAGGGATATCTTCAGCCAGAGGATGACAAATCTGTGGAATTCATTGCCACAGATATCTGTGGAGACCAAGTCAATGGATATATCTAAAGTGGAGCTTGGCAGGTTCTTGGTTATTAAGGGTGTTAAAGGTTACAGGGAGAAAGCAGGAGAAGGATAGTGAGAAGGAAAATATATCAGCCATGATCAATGGCAAAGCAGACTCAAAGGGCCCAGTGGCTTAATTTTGCTCTTATATCTTATGGTTGTATGTTCCTGTGGTCTAATGCTCACTAATTTATGGATGTAATACTATGTTATCGCTTTTAGGATACTTGCAGATAAGCTAGTAAACCAATAAAAGAATGGACTGAAAAGTTACTTTGTCATTGCCTTGAATACTTACATTAGGCCTAACAAGTTGTAGAGTTAAACCTTGGCTGTCTATCAGAATAATGAAACCCTGTCTCCTGTGGATAATAGGAATTGAACAATAATTGAAAATCACTCAGATTAAACTGCAGTGGAATAATGAAATACACGGGTAAATAATGTGACCAGTCAGTAAGAATGCAGTTAATAATGATCCTGCTTGGCACAGTGTTAGAAGGCTGCTGTGACCATTCAATGCTCTACCTTGATTGACTGCTCGAAGCAGGATCTGGTATGATTATAAATTGTTACTGACTGAAAGTTGCAGCCGCAGTTTGCTACACCATTGGTCCATGTAGAGGGAAAGGACCACAAGGGAAGAGCTTCTGATTTCATGGCCTCCACAGCATCGAGGACACCTTGAAAAGGCAGTGGCTCAAGAAAGAGGCATCCATCATTAAGGACCCCCGTCACACGGGACGTGCCCTCTTCTCTTTGCTACCATCAAGGAGGAGGTAAAGGAGCCTGAAACCACACGCACTCAATGTTTCAGGAACAGTTTCTTCCTCTCTGCCGTCAGATTTCCGAATAGACCTCAATATTATTTTTGCTGTCTTTTCATGCTACCTGATTAATTTAATTTAATTTTAAGTGTGTGTATAATACAAGGAAGGTGAGGTGTGTAGAAGATAAGGTAAGTGCAGTGAAAATTTAAAAAGGATGTAGCCACAACTTGAGGACCTGAGTTACAGGGAGAAGTTGAATGGGTTAGGACTTCATTCACTGGAGGGCAGGAGAATGGGGTGTATAAAATTATGAGGGGTATCGATACAGTGAATGCTTGCAAGCATTTTCCTGTTAATTTCGGTAAAAATAGAGCCATAGATCATAGATTTAAGGTGAAAGGTGAAGTGTTTAAGGGGATCCTGAAGAGGAACTTCTTCTCTCAGCAGGTTGTGTGATTGTGGAAGTCATAAATGCGAGTTCAAACGTAACATTTAGAGGAGTTTGGATGAGAGAGGTACGGAGAGATATGTTCCGGGTGAGGGAACTAGACCAGGGACCAGACAGACCAGGCTGGTATGGACTAGTTGGGCTGAAAGGCCTGCCTCTGTGCTGTACTGCTGTTATCACTCTATGCTCTAAGAAAGGAAAGCTTGCATCAGACAGCAAGAGCCTGTTACAGCAGGAGACCTTGACGACGATAGGGCAGATAGTAAGGTGAAATTCACAGGTGCATCAAGAAAGGAAAGAGCGAAATATGAACTCTGTTTCTTTTCACACACTAGCAGCCTAACCCACTGAGTATTTCCAGCAGTGCCTGTTTTTATTGCACAGAAACTTTGCAAAGGCTGGGCTGAAGAGGCTAGAAGTGATAAAAGCGGTAAAGGAGAAACTGGTCTACATAATATTATAAATCTCTGTAAGATCACCCCTCCTGTCTCCTTACATTGCAAGGAGATCTGTAATTTCCCTATTTTCTCTTTTTTTTCATTTCTTAGTTAATAGGGTCGCATTAACTACCCTCTTCAGGATAGTTAATCTTCAGAATTCATTCCAGAATTGATAGAAGCTTGGAAGATGATCATGAAAATATTTATTGTCTCGGTGGCCATTAGTTCAGAACACCTGGATGTTGATGTTGATGCTCAGATCCTGGGGGTTTAACAGTTTTCAGGCTGATTAATTTCTCACATAGTTTTTCATGACTGATAATAATTTATTTTACTTCCTCATCTGCACTGGACCCTTAGTTCATCATTTAAATGGGAGTTTTGGTTTGGGGAAAACAGATACAAATTAATTATTTAACTACTCTCTCTTTTGCTCATTCCTTATTATAACTTTTCCATCCTTTTCTATTAAAGATTCAGGTAAGATATAGGAGTAGAAGCAGGTCATCAAGCCTGCTTTGCATATCTAAATCCTCATTAGTCTTCTTCTTTTCAAGTACATGTTTCTCACAAGTTTAAACTCATTTGATCTTCTTTTACTTTATCGATATCCAAAATGCTCCTAATCCTCATAATGCTTTTTCTGGCTTCTGTATAAACCGTTTAATATCATCTTTACTTTCCCCTGCAGCATCTGTTTGAACTATTTCTTCATGGATTTATTGTTGTGTTGGCAGCCATTTTAATTAACTCTATTTTCGGACAAAGTATCCAGTGTCTTGAAAACCTGGCAGCTAAATGGAAGCTGGAGCAACTAAATCCCTTGTCCTTATTGATACATTAATGCTTACCCCCACAGATTGTTATGATAGCCTGATACATTTACAATCTTTTCTGAGTCCTCCTCTTTCCCATTAACAGAGTGGCCACCCTAACCATACTCAACACGGTATCTGCCTTTATTAATCAGACTATTGCGTTCAAGTGCCCCTCCTCCCCTTCTTACCCCATCCCTGACATATTTAGTTGTTTGCCTGTTCTCCATCTCCCTCTGGTGCTCCCCCCACCCTTTCTTTCTCCTGAGGCCTCCCGTCCCATGATCCTTTCCCTTCTCCAGCTCTGTATCCCTTTTGCCAATCACCTTTCCAGCTCTTAGCTTCATCCCACCCCCTCCGGTCTTCTCCTATCATTTCGAATTTCCCCTTCCCCCCACTACTTTCAAATCTCTTAGTATCTTTCCTTTCGATTAGTCCTGACGAAGGGTCTCGGCCCGAAACGTCGACAGCGCTTCTCCCTATAGATGCTGCCTGGCCTGCTGTGTTCCACCAGCATTTTGTGTGTGTTGTTGTTTGAATTTCCAGCATCTGCAGATTTCCTCGTGATTGCGTTCAAGTGTCAGGAAGTCATGTTGCTGCTTTATAAGACTTTGGTTAAGTCACAGCTGGAGTATTGCATTCAGTTCTGGTTGACCCCTCATGGTGAGGATGTGAATGGTTTTGGAGATGTTCACCAGGATGATGCCCGGCATTTGATCTAAGAAGATCTGGAGGTGAGGGTTGGGCCAGTTCTGCCCACTGCTTTGTAAGGTTCACTTGGTTCTGTGCTGAACAGAGACTGAAGCTGTGGACTGCTCCAGGCTTCATGTATGTGAACTCATTCATTTTGAATGCAATTTGCTCATTTCTGTTGTTTGCATGATGCATGTTTTATTTTCTCTGCACAGTGGGTGTTGGTTGGTCTTCTGTTCTATTGGTTCTTTTGAATTTCTTTGTTTTGTGGCTGTCTGGAAGGACACAAATCTCAAGGTTGCATATAGTGCACATATTTTGATTATAAATGTGCTTTGAACTTTGAAATTTTGAGAGAAGATTATAAAATTATGAAAGGCACGGTTAGGGCATACAAAATCTTTCCCCAGGATAGAAATGTCAAGTACTAGAGGGCATAACTTTAAGATGAAAGGGGGGAAATATTATGTAAGGGGTAAGATTTCACACCAGAGAGTGCTGGGTGCCTGGAGCACACAGCATGGGAATTGGTGAAGCAAATGCCACAGTGGCATTTTAAGAAACTTTTAAATTAAGCACGTGAATATTGATAAAATGAAAAGATATGGATCAAGCTTAAGGGACTAGTTTAATATGGCATCATCAGTATTAGAATCAGGTTTATTATCACTGACATACAGTATGTCATGAAATTTGTTGTCTTATTGAAGGACTACAGTGCAAGACATAAAAATGAATTTAGTTGGAAAAAGTAAATATTATAATGCAAAAGAGGAATATTGAAGAAGTGTTCAAGAAATGTGATGGTGGAGGGGAAGAAGCTGTTCTTGAAAAGTTGAGTGTGTGTCTTAAGGCTCCAGTGCCTCCTCTCTGTTAACATTAATAAGAAGTGGGCTTTCCCCAGTGGTAAGGGTTCTTAATGACGGATGCCATCTTGTTGAAGCACCACATTTGAAGTCCTCGATGGTGGGGAGAGATGAGGCCATGATGGAGCTGGCTGAACCTCGATTGACCCTGTGCTTTGGAGCCTCCAAACTAGGCCCTAATGCAACCAGTCAGAATGCTCTCCGCGGTACATCTCCAGAAACCTGCTAGTCTTTACTGTCATGTTTGAGGGGGCTGTTCCTGTGCTGCATTGTTATACGTAAAATGTTATCCAATCAATGGTCACTTCATTAAGTAGTTCCTGTACCTAATAAAATAGCCACTGAGTGCATGTTCATGGTCTTCTGCTGCCGTAGCATATACACTTCAAGGGTCGACATGTTGTGCATTCAGAGATACTTTTCTGTACACCACTGTTTTAACATGTGGTTACTTGAGTCACTGTCATCTTCCTGTCAGCTTCAACTAGTCTGGCCATTCTTCTCTGACCTCTCTTATTATCAAGGCCTTTTCACCCATGGAGGTGCCAGTCATTGAGATTTCTTTTTGTTTTCTTGCACCATCCTCTGTAATCTCTAGAGATTGTTATGTGTGAAATATCCAGGAAGTCAGCAGTTTCTGAGATACTCAGACTAGCCCGCCCGGCACCAACAATACCGACAAAGTCATTTAGGTCACAATGTTTGGTGTGAACAACAACTGAACATTCAGACCACTTCTGGATGCTTTTATGCTTTGTATTGCTGCCAAGTGATTGGCTGATTAGATACCTTCATTAACAAGTAGATATACAGTTGTACCAAGAGGCCACTGAGTGTATTTTCCACCACGCCATGCTTCTCTGATAGTGTGTCTTAAACTTGTAAACTTGATGAGCAAGGGTAGAAACAGCTTGAGAACTCCACAGCCTACAGCTCCACCCATCTAAACTACACCCATCCTGACCCGGAGCTACAGCTCCATCTCTAAACTACACCCCATCCTGACCTGGGGCTACAGCTCCATCTCTAAACTACACCCCATCCTGACCCGGAGCTACAGCTCCATCTCTAAACTACACCCCATCCTGACCCGGAGCTACAGCTCGATCTCTAAACTATACCTGTCCTGACTCCGAGCTACAGCAGCAATTTTCCATTCATGCATCTCCAAGCCCAGCATTGCTGCAAGAGCATTTTATGCCGAATGACTGCAACACTTCCACCAGGAGCAATTCACCACCTTCTCAAGGACAATTAGGGAGGGAAATCAATGCTGCCCTTTCCAGTGACGCGCATTTCCCATCAATACATGAAGCAACTTGTAAGGTAGCCCATTATCACTTGTCAGAACCTTTGGAAAGTTGGTATTGGCAGATTCCTCTGGCCAAACACAGTGAACGATTGATATTCTGTCTACTGCTGTGGAAACGTTACAGCCACGAGACCTGGGGCACCTCGTACCATTTTTATGTACAGTATTGTGCAAAAGTCTTAGGCATATATAGCTTGGGTGTCTAAGACTTTTGCACCGTACTGTTTTTGTCAATATGGAGCGAAGAGCAAGCTTGTAAATCTGACCGGAGCATAGGATGTTGAGAATGGTGAGGGTGGAGTGTGAGACAGGTGGCAGAGAAGGAGGGATTGCTCCAATCGGTGCTGCTCTCCAGTGTTCACTCAGAAGACAAGCTGGAGTACATTTGCAGCTGCACTTGCATAAAATGAGGAACTGCTGTGGGCTTGTTCTGCAGAAACATGGCTCCAGAACAACACCTAAGCCCCAGCCATGACACTCAGGGACTTGGGCTACATTATTATTTCTTAAATTTTTTTTTGTAACTGTTTTATCCTATCATAGTTATATGAGCTAAACATGTATAATGCGCTGTAAGGTTCCACTGCTAATTGGCTTCTTTGTAATTTTCATTGCTGAAGTAACAGTTTCTCTGTAGCAGCAATGTTTGGGTTATGACTAGAGATAACGGGACTGTAGGATGCATGTTAGTCAATCAGGATTTTGTTGCCCTGTCTTGTGAATCTAGAAGCAGTTGATTTTGATTTTGCAGACATTTGGGGGGGGGGGGAGAGAGAGAGAGAGAGAGAGAGAGAGAGAGAGAGAGAGAGAGAGAGAAGATGTGAATGGAGAGATTTGGTGGACCGCCATACAGGGTGGATTCGGACCAAGGGTCCGAAGGACAGCACCAATTGGAGGAGGTTGATGGGGACCGATCGGCCTATGAGTGAGCTCCAACTTTGCGCACAGACTGTTTAATAAGATTGGGCCCTTTTTAAAATTTTGTTTCTCTACTAACCATATAGTCAAAGTAAGAGTTATAAAGCTTGATCGTTTAATCTCATATTGTGTACTGTTTGTTATTTTGTGGTACTGATTTGTAACAGGGGAGACATCGCGCTGCATCCACCCGAATGAGATCTCTTAAGTTTGGCCAGGCAGGTGGTTATCACCCCGTATATTAAGCCGCTAGGTGAAGCGAGACTGCTGGTTATGTGCTTCCTAAAAGAACACTTTCGTTTGGCTGTATTCATGCTATCGCTGAATGACAATTGAACTTGAACTTATCCTGGCTGCTTTACTGCAGTGGCATGGAGCATTGATAAAAGTCAATGTAAAACCTCATTCTCAGAAAGTATAGGCTTCACTCCCTCACTCTCTCATTTATAATTCAGCCTTTGCTTCTAGATTGTTATCTGGCACAGATGTGTCTGTTTCAAAAAGCTGGAAAATCCTAGGGTTGCAGAATCAAGAACTAGAGGGTGAGAAGGGAAAGATTTAACAGATACTTGAAGGACAGCTATTTTTAGACAAGGAGGGTATCTAAGTAGAATGCGCTGCAGAGGACTTGTTGAGGCAGGTAAGCAGGTACACGGCTTGGAAAGGTTTAGTAGATTATGGGCCAGTTGTTGGCAAACTTAGATGGGGCATCTTGGTTGGTATGGAATAGATGGATCGAACGGTCAGCTTCCGTGCTCTAAGACTCTGTGACTCTAAATAATGAAACTCTTCCCCAAGGTTCAGACAAGTGGGCTGTAAATTACAACATATAAATTACTAATAGCAGTATTTCACATTCAGATGACTTCCCTTTCTACTGCAGTTTGACATTTCAGAAACAAACAGGCTCCAACCAAACAGGTGACAGGAACAACTCCATTTTCCCCATGTGTACATTATACCTTATACTGTATTGTGCCTGCTGGTGACTTCTTATTTCCCCTTTTATTTGGGACCCTTTGTCCTTGATAGACCAGCATGGATTGCGGAAGGCTACACGTCAGCTCCAGACAGGGAAATGAAGGGTCAGGTGGGAAAGCCGTGGAAAGGCTTTGGAGGATTAGAGCCAGTCCAGGGACAGATTACTGCCCGATGAAAAATAATCTAGTTGTCAATAACAGCCAATTCATTTTTTCATTAAAACTCTGCCTTAACCTGACATTTGTGGGGTTTAACATGTAATTAGGAAATTTTCTATTTGATTGTTCAGTTTTCTCACCTGGAGCATGCACACTAAATCTGCTCTTCACTCTGTTTAATTGCTCCTGAAATAGACAACTTTTGCTGGACATCTTATTTTTCCAGAGGGACATTTCAGCTGTAGAAACATCACTTTTAAATCATAGAAGTTTATAGCACAGTTGAAGTCCATATTCAGTTCATTGTGACTATTCCAATTTCTAAGGAAAAATGGAGTCAAATATCACATTTCCTCCTGTCCACAACCTCATTTCCTACAGGGATCATGAAGTTGCTACAGCTCATTGTGTGCGCCAGCGCTGGGGGAGCCACTGCTGCCAATCCCACTACCTTACTCTTTCCTCAAAGGGCAGCAAATTAATTCAAAAGTCCCTAAACAATTTCTCTTTGACCTCACGAGTTAATAAACTCATAACCGCTGTTTGACTCCATTTCCACAATTCTGCAGGCACTAATTTCCAGTTCTTTGCTATTCTCAGTGTAGAATTTTTCCTCACAAACCCTTTGCTTTTATTTTCTGATCAAAATTTAAAACCATCTCCTGATCTTTGAAGCATCAGGCATAGAGACAACTTCACTCTCTTTCCCTCTCATTCCTCAGCACACAGAATCGGCCTCTTGGCTCAAGACCATAATACCACTTAAACAAATCCCATCTGCCTACACGTAATCCATATCACTCCAGTTCCTGGTTATTCATGTGCCTGTCTAACTGTCTTAAATGTTATTCTCCTACTTCCTTCACCATTCCTGTCACCTCATTCCAGGCATCTACCACTCTCCAAGTAAAACATTGTCCTTCACTGCCCTTTTGAACTTTTCCCTCTAGCCGTAAATCTCTGTCGTCTGGTATTTGAAATTTCCACCATGGGAGAGAGACTCTTACCATCGAGCCCATCTCTGCCTCTCATAATATGATCTGTTTCTATCGGGTCACCCCTCAGCTTCCAAGAAAACAATCCAAGCTAATATTCTCTCATTCAGGCAACATTCCTGCCACTCTCTGTAAGGAGCTTGTATTTTCTCCCCCGTGACCACGTGGGGTTTCTTCGGGTGCTCTGGTTTCCTCCCAAATTCCAGAGGTGTACGGGCCAGGGTTAGTAAGTTATGGGCTTGTTATAATTGGAGCCAGAAGCATGCTGGCACTTGCCGGCTGTCCCCGGCACATCCTTAGATTGTGCCGGTCGTTGGCACAGACGACACACTTCACTGTACGTTTTGATGTTCCAACATTAATGTGGCAAATAAAGCTAATATTTAATCTTTAATCCTGATGAACCTGCTTTGCACGACTCCCAAACCTCCACACCCTTTCTGTAATGCAGCAACCAGAAGTGCACACAATGCTCCAAATGTAGCTTAAACGAGGTTGTATATTGTTGCAACATGACTTCCCAACTCGGTGCCACAATTTATGAAAGCAAGTGTGAAATACACTTCTTTTCACCCTATCTAATGGTGTTGACAGTTTTACAAAGCTAAGGACAAGGATAATGCAAGGATGTGATGCTGAGGCTTTGGTCAGACTGCAGTTGGAGTAGAGAGAGCATCTTTGGGCCCCTTATCTAAGGCATTGGAGAGGGTCCAGAGGTGGTTCATGAGAATGATCACAGGAATGAAGGAGTTAACTTAAGAGGAGCATGTGATTGCTCTGTGTACACTGGAGTTTGGAAGAATGAGGAGAAAACACTTTGAAACCTGTTGAATATTGAAAGCTGAGATAGAGTGGAGGTGGAGAGGATGTTTCGAAAAGTGAGGCAGTCTAGGGCCAGAGGGCACAGCCTGATAGTGTGGGAGTCTACTACTGGAGGGCACAGTCTGACAATACAAGGGTGTCCCTTGGGAACAGAGAATTTTTTTTTAGCCAAAGTGTTGTGAATTTATCACCACACACATCAGTGGAGGGCAAGTCATTGAGTATATTTAAAACGGAGTTTGATATCTTGTCATTAGTAAGCATGCGAAAGGGTAAGGGTAGAAGGTAGGAGAATGAGGTTGAGAAGGAAAATAAATCAGTCATGATTGAATGGTGAAATACACTTGATGGGCCGAATGGCCTAATTCAGCCTTGATGTCTTTTGGTTGTATGATTTTAATAGATGCCTTATTAGACTAACCATTCAAAATCTACAAACCATCAGACTAATGGATTATATTTACTATCCAGTTTGGAGCCAGGCTCTTGATGTTGCCTATGTAAAACACTGATTTATACTGAACATAATGACAAATATTACTGAGACAGACCGACAAATAGCAGCCACTCCAGGATGACTGTGCCTTTGCCTGCCTGCTCACAATTATACAATTGTCCGCATTGATTGGTTCTGGAGCTGGAAGCAGCACTTGGCATCGGCGATGGCATAAAAGACAGTCTGCTGGAGGAACTCAATCGGTCGAGCAGCATCAATGGGCAGGAGGGAATTGTTGACATTTCAGGTTGAAAGCCAGCAGGGATTCCAAGCCAGGCGGGTGTTTCGACCCAGAGCATCGACAATTGCTTTCACCTTACAGATGCCGTATTCCTCCAGCGGATTGTCTGTTGCTCTGTATTCCATTATCTGCATCTGTGACAAGACTATCTCAGAATCAGGTTTATTATTGCTGACATACAGTTTGTCATGAGATTCGTTGTTTTGCAGCTGCAGTATAGTGCAATACATTAAAAAAACCTGTAAGTTACAATAAGAAATATTTTTAAAAGTAAGTAGCGTAGAAAGAGACCATTCAAAAATCTTATTGCTAAACTGAAGAAACTATTGCTAATTTGTTGCGTGTGTGTGTCTTCAAGCTCCTGTACCTCCTCCCCAATGGCAGTAATGGGAAGAGGGCATGTCCCAGATGGTGAAGTTCTTTAATGATAGATGCTGCCTTTTTCTGGTGCTGCCTTTTGAAGGTGTGTTGTTGTTGGGGATTCTTGTGCCTGTATTGATGGTGAAGATATCCTTGATGGTGGGGATTTTTATGTCTGTGATGATGTCCTCCTGTGATGATGGTGAATATCCTTAATGGTGGGGATTCTTATGTCTGTGATGATGGTGAAGATATCCTTGATGGTGGGAATTTTTATGTGTGTGATGATGATGAAGATATACTTGATGGTGGGGATTCTTATGTCTGTGATGATGGTGAAGATATCCTTGATGGTGGGGATTTTTATGTCTGTGATGATGTCCTCCTGTGATGATGGTGAAGATATCCTTGATGGTGGGGATTTTTATGTCTGTGATGATGTCCTCCTGCGATGATGGTGAAGATATCCTTGATGGTGGGGATTTTTAAGTCTGTGATGATGTCTTCCTGTGATGATGGTGAATATCCTTGATGGTGGGGATTTTTATGGATGTGATGATGGTGAAGATATCCTTGATGGTGGGGATTTTTATGTCTGTGATGATGGTGAATATCCTTGATGGTGGGGATTCTTATATCTGTGATGATGGTGAAGATATCCTTGATGGGTGGGCTTTTTATGTTTGTGATGATGATGAAGATATCCTTGATGGTGGGGATTCTTATGTCTGTGATGATGGTGAAGATATCCTTGATGGTGGGAATGTTTATGTCTGTGATGATGATGAAGATGTACTTGATGGTGGGGATTCTTATGTCTGTGATGATGGTGAAGATATCCTTGATGGTGGGAATGTTTATGTCTGTGATGATGATGAAGATGTACTTGATGGTGGGGATTCTTATGTCTGTGATGATGGTGAAGATATCCTTGATGGTGGGGATTTTTAAGTCTGTGATGATGTTTTCCTGTGATGATGGTGAATATCCTTGATGGTGGGGATTTTTATGGATGTGATGATGGAGAAAGTATCCTTGATGGTGGGGATTTTTATGTCTGTGATGATGATGAAGATATCCTTGATGGTGTGGATTTTTATGTCTGTGATGATGGTGAATATCCTTGATGATGGGGATTCTTATGTCTGTGATGATGTCCTCCTGTGATGATGGTGAATATCCTTGATGATGGGGATTCTTATGTCTGTGATGATGGTGAAGATATCCTTGATGGTGGGGATTTTTATGTCTGTGATGATGTCCTCCTGTGATGATGGTGAATATCCTTGATGGTGGGGATTTTTATGTCTGTGAAGATGTCCTCCTGTGATGATGGTGAATATCCTTGATGGTGGGGATTCTTATGTCTGTATTGATGGTGGGTATTTTTATGTCTGTGATGATGGTGAATAACCTTGATGGTGGGGATTTTTATGGATGTGATTATGTCCTTCCTGTGATGATGGTGAAGATATCCTGGGTGGCGGGGATTCTTGTGCCTGTGATGAAGTTAGCTGAGTTGACAACTGTCTGCAGCTTATTAAAAAATTTTGTGTTTTGTGGCCACCACTCCATGCAGTGCTGTGACGAGTCGGAATGCTCCTGCATAGTGCTCGTTTATTTATTCACATAGTTTCAGAGATATTGCACAGTAACAGCCTCTGCTGGTTCTCTAGCAGTTCCGCCCAATTCCTCCCATGTGACCAGTTAACCTAATAACCTTTGGAATATGGCAGAGACCGGCGCACACAGACGAAAACCATGCGGGCACTGGGAGAACGTCCAAACTTCTTACAGACAGCGGCAGAATTGAATCTGGCCAACCTGGCAGCAACTAATGAATTCATACGATTTTGCAAAGAAAGCAACGGTGCTAGCTCTACAGTGAGTGATGAGTTTGTTGCAGGTTATGCAAGTCTCCAAAATGTACAAGGAGGTGTGGGTCACTGCTGACTAGTGCACCGTTGTGCACTATTCACACCTTGACCTTCAAGCACTTTCATCCTCAGCTGGCCAAAGGCTGTGGACAAACTGTGTGCAGAAGACAAAAGGCAAAACATTTTTGAGCAGAGACACACGATCTGTAGAAGTGGTGGGATCAGGGTCCATCAATCCCTTCAGGAAAGTGCAGAGAGAAAGAAGAGGGTGATGTGACAGGCAACACGAGTGAATCTGCAGATGCTGGAAATAAATAAAAACACAAAACGCTGGCAGAACTCAGCAGGCCAGACAGCATCTATGGGAGGAGGTAGTGACGACGTTTCGGGCCGAAACCCCTTCATCAGGAGTGATGAGACAGGGTGGTCCCGGCAGGAAGCAATGGGCTGAATAAGAACGATTCTGCGCCTTTCCTGAGGTGGCTCTATGGCACTTCAGCAGAATGAGCAGTAATTGCTGTTATTGTCACTGCTGTTTTGACAGCAGTTTTTGGACTAACGTTCAATAGGACATGGTTTGTATTAAAGATAACAGTTGCACAAAATCAAAATTTACATCTTTTGTAGCTGCTCTCAAAATGATATTCTTCAAATATCCCTGAATTATTCACTACTTGTGTTGCTGCACTAGTAAATGGATTTGACAGTGGAATGTCGATGCAATCACGAAGAAAGCACACCAGCAGCTATATTCTGTTTGGAGTTTGAGGAGATTTTGTATGTCACCACAGACTCTTGCAAATTTCTACAGACGTATGGCGGAGGGCATTCGGACGGTTGCATCACAGCCTGGTACAGAGGCTCCAAATGCGAGGATTGCACGGGGCTGCTGAGGATTATACTTCAGCCGGCTCCACTACGGGCACAACCCTCCCACCGCCACGGACGTCTTCAAAAGGCGGAGCCTGAAGCAGGCCGCATCCATCACCGAGCACCCTCACCATCTGGTACGTGCTGTCATCTCACCGGGGAGGAGGTGCAGAAGCCTAAAGGACCTACAGTCAGTTATTCAGAAACAGCTACTCCCCCTCCACCATCGGATTTCTGAATGGTCCATCAACCTATGAGAACTACCCCATTATTTATTTTCTTTTGCTTATTTCGCAGTTGATCGTTATTTTAAGTCCTTGGACTGGACTGCTAATACAAAAACAACAAATTTCACGTCATCTCAGACAGTGATAATAAATCTGATTCTAATTCTGAAATTATTCCCTCAGCGTGCAACTGGAGTTTGCTGCTTCACAGTTGTTAGGTTTATATGCCTGCCTGTGGAAGAACAGAACAGTTGTTGATGTTACAGGGGTTAACTGTGTTCAGCTTTAAGCCTTCTGCAAGATCACCGATGTGCCAAGGACGTGGAACATTAGCACATCTGGAAGCTTGGCAGCTGTGAATCAGGTGATCCTGTTGCCAGCTGCAAACGCATGCAGTGCAGAATAGAAACGCTGTTTCTTCGAGCTGTGGAAGTGCTCACCTTCCGTCTGTATTACAATCTATCAGTTTTACCCAGATCAAACAGTGTCTCCCTCCAATGCACCCAATGAATGGTCAGTGGATTGGAGTAGATATTTGTAATGGTCAGCATGACCATTCCGTGCTGTATGCCTATGACAGTGACAGCAACAGCATCACAGGTCGTACAGTCATAGATTACCACAGCATGGAAGTACAGGAGGTCCCATCTCGTCCCTTCTGGCCTAATTTCGGTCTCATTCCATCTACCTGCACCTGGACCACAGCCCTCAATACCCCTCTCAACCGTGCAGCGATCCAAACTTCTCTTAAGTGTTGCAATTGAACCCGCATCTGCCCCTTCTGCTGGCAGCTCACTCCACATTCGGACCACTCTCTGAGTGAAGAAATTGCACCTCAGATTGCCCTTTCATGTCCCCCAAAACCTATGACCTCCAACTTTAATCTCACCAAGCCTCAGAGGAAAAAGCCTGCATGCATTCATCCTATCTATACCCCTCACTATTTTGTATCCCTCTCATCTGTCCCCCTGCGTTCTCCTGCTCTCCAGGGAATAAAATCGTTGCCAATTCAACTTTTCCCTGTAACTCAGATCCTCAAGACTGGGCAATGACCTTGTAAATTCTCTCTTAAAGGTTGCTTGATGTTCCTTGATAGTAAGACCATAGAAACACCAAGGCACAAACAATTGTCAATCATTCTAAAAGACATATCTGCCCAGTACCAGTTTCTGCAACTTCCTTCTCTGCACTTGGTTCTCTCCAGTTTCTCAAAAATCAGGAATGTAACCACTCAGCAATATATTTAAATAAAAACATATGCTAATCAAGGACAACATCAAAGTCAAAGTAAATTTATTATCAAAGTCTGTAAATGTCACCGTATCCTACTCTGAGATTTATTTTCCTGCAGGCATTCACAGCAGAACCAGGAATGAAATAGAATCCGTGAAAAACTACCCACAAAGACTGACACTCAACATGCTAAAGAAGACAAACTATGAAAGTTTAAAAAAATGAATGCTAATAATAATAATAAATAATCTTGAGAACATGAGTTGTTGAGTCCTTGAAAGTGAGTCCAGAGATTGTGGAATCAGTTCAGTGTTGAGGAGAGTGAAGTTATCCACCCAGCTCCCGTTTTCCGATCCTCCCATGAGAATATGTTGTTAAAGCAGGGATTTCACCTGACCGTTCAGGTGTTGATATGAATCGAGCTCCCACATGGCAGAAAGATGCCTGTAGCCGTGCAGCCACCAGCAAATCGTTCCTGTCAGTCTCGCAAGCATTCAGTTGTAATCAACAACAGAGGAACTCAGCGGGTCGGGCAGCCTCTGTGGAGGGAAATGAGCGCTCAATATTTTGCATTGAGACCCTTCATCAGGACTGAAAAATAGAAGAGGGAGACAGCCAGTATATAAAGAAAAGAAGGGAAAGGTAGAAGCTAGATCCAGTTTAACTTCAAGTTAAGTTCACGTTCAGGTTTATTGTCATGGACAGTCATGCTCAGGGTATAAATGTCGTGAAATTAGTCTTTTTTTGTAACAGCAGTACAGTCTTTAATGATGTATGTCACCCTCCTGAACCACCTCCTCTTGTAAGATTCCTCATTGGAGGGGAGAGTGTGCACCTCTCCGTGATGGAGCTGCCTGGATCCACCAATCTCTGTGACCTCTTGCTTTCCTCCGCATTAGAGATCAGATACCAGGCAGTGTTCAACCAGTCAAAATGATAGCGATAGGCAAATAGAGGAAGGGAGAATGGAAGTAACAACTCAGGCTGGAGGGTGAGAAATGGAGGCAACAGAGGGCTGCAGAAAATGGAAGAGGAAAGGAAGGTGTTGAATAATAGAGCTGGGATGCGAAGATGGGAACAGGAGGAGATGCAAGTATCTACTGTCTGTTCTGTAATGTTCATTCATGTTTATGGTTATCAATAAGACAAACACTCATAAATTGGGGAGGATCTATAAATGTGCAGATGGTTTCACTTACCATTTTTAACAGTGACTTGGATGGAGGCCATTTGGCCCATTGTGTGTCCGTCTAGGACAACCCCACCAACAACAATTCTTCATTAATTTCTCTGCAGTCCCTTCTCTAGCACATGCTCAAAAACAATTCCACCCCACATATGCACATTCTCCCAACAGCCAGTTGGGATCATTTACTGTTACTATCACTGCCTGTGCTACTCTTTCAGCCAGAGAGTTCCATGCCTGCCACCTTCTCATTAGAAAGATTTTCTCCCCTCATTCCTCCTGCAATCAAATTTCAAAGTAAACTTATTATCATAGGACGTTTCTGTCGCCATATACCACCCTGGGTTTTATTTTCTTGCAGGCATTTACTGCAGAACAAGGAAGTACAATAGAATCGATGAAAAACTACAAGCAAAGACTGACAAGCAGCCAAAGTGCCAAAAAAAGCCAAACTGTGCAAGTACAAAAATATTAGTAAATAAATAATAGTGAGAATATGAGTTGTAGAATCCTTGAAAACGGGTCCGTAGGTTGTGGAATCAGATCAGAGTTGAGGTGAGTGAAGTCATTCATGCTGGTTCAGGAAACCGATGGTTGAACCTGGTGGAACAGAACCTAAGGCTCCTGCACCCTCCTTCTCGATGAATGCATGGCCTGGATGGTCGGGGTCCTTGATGACCGGTGCTAATTTCTCTTTGTAGATGCGCTCAGTGGTGGGGAAGGCTTTTTCTGTGATGGACTGGGTTCTATTCGTCACTTTCCATAGGCCTTTCTGACCATGGGCATTCATTCCAAATCTGCATCCCCTGGTTTTAACTGAGGAAAGCAGGTCCTTTCCATTTACTTCATCTGGCCCTCTCTTGTTATCTGTAGGCTGCAATTAAGTCTCTCCTCTTCCGCAAATGAATAATCTAATCTTTCTTCATAGCTATTATTTCCTGGTCCTGCTGAGTTCTTGCAATTAATTTTAATTTTTTGAACATTTGGTCAGTTGATTAGTTCCCACTCATTTGATTTTTTTTTTCTCTTTGGCTCATGATAATCACAAAGACATTTATAAAGAGAAAACTGACAAAAGTAAGAATATTAAAATGAAGAAGTGAAAGGTGGCCTTTGACCTCACAGTCTAGCTCATTATAGCCTTGCACACCACAGTCTGCTTTTCTTGAAAACTCTGTCATTTTCTCTATAACTTTAAGCCTTTTAACTTGATTCCGTTAATATTCTTCCACTGTTGCAATGAAATTATGAGGGGTAGAGATAGGGTTAACATAAGCAGACTTTTTCCACTGCGGTTGGGTGAGACTAGAACTAGAGGTCCTGGGTAAATGGTGAAAGATGCAATGCTTCAAGGGAATATGAGCAAGTACTTCTTCACTCCGAAGATGGTGGGACTGTGGAACGAGCTGCTAGCAGAAGTTCAAAGTTCAACGTTCAAAGTAAATTTGTTCTCAAACTACATACATGCCACCATACACAACCCCGAGGTTCATTTTCTTGTGGGCATTCACAGTTACTACAAGAGCCACAACAGAATCAGTGGAAGTCTCCATCCACAGTTTGGAGAAACAACCAGTGTGCAAAAGACAACAAACTGTGCAAATATAAAAAGAAAGAAAGTAAAAGAAATAATAATAATAATAATAATAATAATTAAGCAATGTGTCAAGAATATGAGATGAAGTGCACTTGAAAGTGAGTCTATAGTTTGCTAGAACAGTTCAGTGATGGGGTGAGTGAACTTGACAAAAGTTGTACCTGTGGTTCAGGAGTCTGATGGTTGAGGGATAATAACTGTTTCTGAATCTGTTGGTGCAGGTTCTGAGGCCGCTGTACCTCCTTCCTGATGGCAGCAGTGAGGAGAGAGCATGGACTGGATGGTGGGGGTCCCTGATGCTGCTTTCCTGTGTTAGCGCTCCATGTATACGTGGTGAATGTGGGTTCGATTTCAACATTTAAGAGAAATTTGGATAAGTAAAATACATGGATGGGAGAAGTATGGAGGGCTATGCTCCAGATGCAGGTTGAGGGGACTAGGCAGAATAAAAGTTTGGTCTGGACTAGGTGAGTCAAATGTCCTGTTCTTGTGTTGTAGTGTTCAATTAATCCGTGAATATTTGTATGGATGCCATGTAAATCAAAGTTTATACCTCAGTAAAAAACCCTAACATCTAAAAATCTCTCAGCTTCGTCATCTGTGGAGAATGAATACTGAATGTATTCACAACCTTTTGAATAAAGTTAGCAACTCTTGCTCCACACACATTGTGAAGAAAATTCCAAAGATTCAATGCCTTCTGGAGGAAAAACTTCCTTTGCAATGCTATCCAGAAATGCCATCCTCTTTTCTTCTTTTGTTGTTCTTAGTTCTGGATTCTCCACTCAAGGAAAAGATCAGTTCAGTGTCTACCGTGTCAAACCCCTGAAGGATTTGTATGTTCCAATAGTCTGCATCTCTTTAAAACCCTGGTTCGACCACAGTTCGAGTATTCTCTTCACTTCTGATCGCCTCATTATAGGAAGGATGCGGAAGCTTTGGAGAGTGTGCAGAGGAGATTTTCCAGGATGTTAACTGGATTAGAGAGAAAGGTTGAGCGAGCTAGAGCTTTTCTCTTTGGATTGAAGAGGAAGAGAAGTGACTTGATAGTGATGTAAAGGTGATAAAGAGTCATATATAAAGCGAATAGCCAGCGACTTTTTCCCAGAACTAAAAAAGGCTAATGTGAGAGGGTATATTTTTAAGGTGATTGGATGAGAACATAGGGGGGTGTCAGAAGTATTTCTTTAACACATGAACTGGTGGGTGTGTGGAATGCCCTGCCAGGGGTGGTGGTGGAGGCAGATACATTCAGGACATTTAAGAGACTCTTTAATAGACACATGGATGATTGAAAAATGGAGGACTACATGAGAGCGAAGAGTTAAATTGATCTTGGAGTAAGTTAAAAGTTTGGCACAACTGTACTGTCCTGTTCAATGAGACCACCTGTTCTTTTAAACTCTGGAATTAGTTGACCTCTCCTCACAGTTCATACCTGAATCCCAGGAATTAGTTTGGTAGGGGAGCCTAGGACAAGAGGCCACGACTTCAGAATTGAAGCATGTCCATTTAGAACTGAAATGCGGAGAAATTACTTTAGTCACAGGGTGGTAAATCTGTGGAATTTGTTGCCACAAGAGGCTGTGGAGGCCAAGTCATTGGGTGCATTTAAATCAGAGATAGTTAGGTTCTTGATTAGCCAAGGCATCAAAGGATATGGGGAGAGAACAGGGGAGTGGGGATGACTGGAAAAATTGGATCAGTCCTTGATTGAATGGCAGAGCAGGCTCAATGGGCCAAATGGCCTACTTCAGCTCCTATATCTTATGGTCTTATGCTGTATGGTCAATCTCGCTACACTTCCTCCGTCACGAGTATGTTCTTCCTTCAGTAGAAATACCAGACCTGTATATACTCAGAGCCACTTCTTTTGGTACACCTGTATACCGGCTCATTAATGGCAGTACCTAATGAGCTAATCATGAGGCAGCAGCTCAATGCATAAAGGCATACGGATACAGTCAAGAAGTTCATTTGCTGTTCAGACCAAATACCAGAATGGGGAATAAGCATTATCTAAGGCTACATCCTCACTATGCCGAATAAATCTGTAACCAAAGCTTTTTCTCCTCATTTTTACCCTCCGTCCACACTAAAATGGCGTTTCTGTCCCCTGAAACCGGAGCTTTTCAGAAACGCTCTCCAGGGTGGGTATTTTTGAAAACACTGCTCGGGCAGATCAGTGTGGACAGGGTAACCGGAGAATTTGAAAACGCTATCAGACAGCAGCGTGCCATTTCATTGTTTTCTTGAACGCAATCTAACAATTTCAGAACAGACAGCAATGAGACTGAAGCCATTAGAGTTAGAAATGTACTCACCAAATACTTTGACCCATAACTTACTGAACAAATAAGTATACTCACTTTGCCCTGTTTTCTGTCCTTGCTGGTTTGAAGGCGGTTTACCTATTTATGCAAGTACTTCTCTGACAGTAGATGTGTAACAGCCTAATGTAACGTTGTATGGAAATACAAGATAACACTGATGCAGACATGTTTTACACATTTAACAAGGGGCTTTATTAATGCAGCAGAGTTAGTCAGTTTTTCAATGTTCGTCGTCAGCCAGGAAAAATCTGTCCATGAACTCCCTGTCGGTTGCCGCTGTATGCTCCAATATTTGTTTTTTTTTATTTTTAAGTTCTCCTGAGCGAGATCCAACAGCTGTCCATCGTTTTAAGTTTTTCTAGTCTGTAACTACACAAATGCGCACTTTTACGGCGAGATTCGACCCCAAACATGTCGCTTGTTTTCGGTAGATGTGTCCTGCGCATGCGCAGGAGGAGGAGATTCACCGAAATCTCCGTATCAATGTGGACAGAGATATTTTCAAAAACACATAGTGTGGACGCCTATCGTTTTTACGTGAAACCGGTGTTCCCGAAATTATCTGGTCTAGTGTGGATGTAGCCTCTTTAGAGATACAACACGGTAACAGGGCCTTCTGGCCTCTTCCGAATTACACCCATGAGACCAATTAACCTACCAACCCCACTAACTAGAGAATAATTGTTGGAGCCTGACGAGGTTATTTAAATATCTGAGAAACTGCTGATCTCCTGGGATTTTCATGCACAACAGTCCCTGGAGTTTACAGTGAATAGGGCAAAAAACAAAATAAATCACCAGAGAGCCCAAGTTCTGTGGATGAACATGCTTTGTTAATAAGAGAGTTCAAAGGAGAATGGCCAGACTGGCTCAAGATGACAGGAAGGCAAAAATAACTAAAATAAGGAAACCAGAGGTCCACGAGTCAATTCTCATTAGGGGATTGGAGATAGAGAGGGTCAGCAACTTTAAATTCCTCAGTGTTATCATTTCAGAGGATCTGTTCAGGGCCCAGCAAGTAATTGACATTACAAAAAATGTATTGCAGCATCTCTACTTCCTTAGAAGTTTGAGAAGATTTGGCATGTCATCTAAAATTTTGACAAACTTCTGTAGATGTGTGGTGAAAAATACATTGACTGGATGCATCTGCATCACCAGCTTCAAGAACAGTTAATACCTCTCAACTATTAAGCTCTTGGGCCAGAGGAACTAACTTCACTTGCCCAATCAGTGGACTGTTCCCACTGAAATGGACACACTCTCAAGGACTCTTCAATTTATGTTCTCAATAGTTATTGCACATTTATTTGCAAAGATGTTGGGTTTCTTTGCACATTGGTTGTTGTCCGTCTTGTTGGGTGTGGTGTTTCATTGATTTTATTGTGTTTCTTGTATTTACTATGATTTCCCACAAGAGAAATGAATCCCAGGGTTTCTATATAGTGACGTATATGTACTTTGGTAATAAATTTACTTTGAACTTCGAACTTTAATCACATGTGACAACAGTGGTATCTGTGAATGCAGAACACATTGAACTTTGAAGTGAAAGTGCAACAGCAGAAATCCACGAGATACTTTATTTAGTTCAGGAAGTACCTACCAAAATGGCAACTGAGTCTACAGATTTGCAGGTGCAGTCCTTACAGGGCTCTAGGGGAAACTGTCATGAGACAATCGATCTACCCGCATCTTTGGAGAGTGGGCAGAAACCAGAGTACCCAGGATAAACTGATACAGGCACAGGGAGAGTGTACCAATTCTGAATGGGCAACATTGGACATTTCGGGCCATGATCCTTCATCGGGACTCGTGATGAAGTGCCCATGCCCAAAACATCAACTGTTTATTCCTCTCCATAGATGCCACCTGACCTGCTGAGTTCCTTTTAATGTACCCCATTGTATCTACCTCCACCACCACCCCTGCATCATCTTCCAGGCACCCTCCACTCTCTGTGTAAAATCTTCCCTCACAATCCCCTTATCCCCCTCACTCTAATTCTGGGTTGTGCCGAACAGCAAGTTGCTGAGCGATGCTGCAGATGCTGGATATCCAGAGCAACTCACACAAGATGCTGGAGGACCTCAGCAGGTCAGGCAGCACCCATGGAGAGTAATAAACAGTTAAAATCTCAGGCCAAGACCCCATTTTAGATTTGTGTGACTGGAAAACAAATGCATTTGTAACACCACGCACCAGTCCTCATGGAGGGATCAGAAGTGAAGAAAGGTGAGCAATTTCAAGTTGCTAGGTATCAATATCTCTGAGGATCTCTCCTGGGCTCAACGTATCGATGCAGTTACAAAGAAGGCACAACAGTGGCTATATTTCATTAGGACTTTGAGGAGTCTCAGTATCTCACTAAAGACGCTCGCATATTTCTACAGATGTACCATGGAGAACATTCTAACTGGCTGCATCATTGTCAGGTATTGGGGGGTGGGCACTGCACAGGATTAAAATAGCTGCAGAAAGTTGTAAACTCAGTCAGCTCCATCACGAGCACTAGCCTGCCCACCATCCAGGACATCTTCAAGGAGCGATGTTTCAAAAAGATGGCAAGCATCTTTAAGGAGCCTCATCTCCCAGGACATGCCCCTTTCTCATGGGAGGAGGCACAGGAGGCAAGGGAGGAGGCACAGAAGCTGGAAGGCACACACTCACTAGTTCTATAATAGCTTCTTCCCCTTTGAGATTTCTGAATGGACGTTGAAACAATGAACACTACCTCACTACCTTCTTTTCACTTTTTGCACTACTGGACTTAATTAGTTTATCTTTTTTAATATATATGGACTTCTAACTGTAATTTACAGTTTTTATTATTTTGTTATTTTTTGTTATCATGTGTTGCTGCCACACATCAAAATAAACATAAACATGGAGTTTAATGCTGAGAAGTGTGAGGTTCTACATTTTGGCAGAAATAATCCAAATAGAACATACAGGGTAAATGGTAGGGTATTGAGGAATGCAGTGGAACAGAGAGATCTAGGAATAACAGTGCATAGTTCCCTGAAGGTGGAGTCTCATGTAGATAGGGTGGTGAAGAAGGCTTTTGGAACGCTGGCCTTTATAAATCAAAGCATTGAGTACAGAAGTTGGGATGTAATGTTAAAATTGTACAAGGCATTGGTAAGGCCAAATTTGGAATATTGTGTACAGTTCTGGTCACTGAATTATAGGAAAGATATCAATAAATTAGAGAGAGTGCAGAGACGATTTACTAGGATGCTACCTGGGTTTCAGCACTTAAGTTACAGAGAAAGGTTGAACAAGTTAGGTCTCTATTCATTGGAGTGTAGAAGGTTGAGGGGGGATTTGATCAAGGTATTTAAAATTTTGAGAGGGATAGATACAGTTGACGTGAATAGGCTGTTTCCATTGAGAGTAGGGGAGATTCAAACGAGAGGACATGATTTGAGAGTTAGGGGGCAGAAGTTTAAGGGAAACACGAGGGGGTATTTCTTTACTCAGAGAGTGATAGCTGTGTGGAATGAGCTTCCTGTAGAAGTAGTAGAGGCCAGTTCAGTTGTGTCATTTAAGGTAAATTTGGATAGGTATATGGACAGGAAAGGAGTGGAGGGTTATGGGCTGAGTATGGGTAGGTGGGACTAGGTGAGATTAAGAGTTTGGCATGGACTAGGAGGGCTAAGATGGCCTGTTTCCGTGCTGTGATTGTTATATGGTTATATTTCATGACATATGCTGGTGTTATTAAACCTGATTCTGAACTTGCCTTTCATGGTTGTTCCTGCACAATCAGCACAGGAAGGACTGACACCTGGCTCCTAACGTTCTGATGGGCTGAAAATTTTTCTTGTGTCAGAGAAGATTAGATTGTAAAAGAAATTAGGTTACTTGCGCTCTGGTTGAGACTTTATTTTGGAGTTCAGTGCCTGACATAATGAGTCCTTAGCTCTGGGAAGTTAGTTGGAAGCCTGAAGCAATGAAGACTGGTGCAGGGAGAATGGGTACAAGTATCAGCTCAATTTCTCCACACTGCCACAGTACTTGTTTCACAACACCTGACAGCCATTGTAATTCTTTAACGTAACCTGGGATTTCAAAAGATGAGGGTCACAAGTCCAAAACTGTCAAAACACAAAGATACTGGAGGCTTAAAGAAATTTCCCCTGACAACATTATTCCTCGTGGAATAGACTTGTATCGAAGCAGTTACAGCTTTATTGTTTTTACTGTTGAATATTGCTGGAGTCATAACTAGCCACAAAAATAAGGCTTGATGTGTGAATTTTAGGCAAGACCAGCAAGTGCACTGACAGTTCCAGCTCCTTAAAAATGTGATAAATTCATAGATTCATAGAATTCTAATGAGGCAGAAGAGGTCATTTGTCCTGTCATCAGACCCTCTCATCTCCTTTCTTCTTAAAGTCACCAAATCAATCTCTTTCTCATACCTATCCAATTTTCATTTTAAAAACCCTCACTAATTCGACTTCCACAGCTCTCACAGGATAGTCAGCAGTAGTATTTGTAGGAGCCATGTATCTTTTCTCTATCTGCACTGTATTCTCTGTTGCACGTTTATTATGGTAACTAGTCACATGAGTGGGGGCGTAGTAGAAGCGAAGGGAGTAAGTTCTGCATTCATGCTCATTTCATCTCAATTTGTAGCTTGGGACTGGTAGAGGTCGTATTTTTGCTGACCACCCAGTGTTGCTCAGTAATGCTTAATTGTTTGCTAATTGCTAATAAAGGATTGAAGTAAGGTATGCAACTCTTTGGAGCAATCATTTCATTGGAGCAGCAATGCGTCATGCAAGGGTACCCCACGGCAGTCGCAGGCTAGCAGCAATTGCTTCGATTTTGGATTTGTTTTTTGCTGCTACAGTAGTTGTAGATCGGAATGTTTATTTATTTATTTAACTGGTAGCAATTTTTATGTCTGGCACTGTACTGCGGCCACAAAACAATGCTTTTCATGACAAACACCAGTGATAAGAGTCGGTAGATGAATAGGTCTGCCACAGCTTCTCCCTGAGGTAGGTGCCTGGCAGAACTGATGAAAACGTGTCACCGTGTGCGCTTGTAGGTCTGGATCCAAGTGCTGAGGCTCTCTCTCTCTCTGTCACAGTAGTGTCTTAACCCAGGAGCAGTAAGTGCGGACAACAACTCGACCCCAGGAGCAGGGGAACGGCTGGATCCGCGTGAAGAGACAGAAACAAGAGCTTAGACATAGGAGTAGCAAGAGAGCCTTGGAGGAATGACTGATCAACACCACAAGGCAACTCGTTCTCTCCAACACAGTAGCTCTGCTAAGGTGCTGAATGAGAGTCCTCTTTAAATACTCATAGACAGTGGGAAACCCAGTCACAATTAACTTGACAAGATTAATCAGAAAGCAAGGGACTTAGTGACTCTCGTTAAGTAAATAAGGTGTTCAGGAAACCTAGAAGCCGAACACTCCACAGCAAGCCAAAGACGTCTGCAGGCTCATGACAGAGAGAGCCTGGAAGGAGACAGAGGTTGACAAAAAGGTCAGGGTGCATCTGCAGACAGAGATTGGCCAAGACGGTGTACATCACCTGTGGGGAGAGTTTTGATCATGTGAGGAAACACCTATGAAGAATGATGTTGTCAATAGGTGGGGAATACCTGCGGAGAGAGAGATATTATGAACAAATAGGGGAAGAACTGGGGTCCTGTTGAAAGGTCTCTGCCCGAAACTTTGACTCTTAATTCCCCTCCATTGATGCTGCCTGACCTGCTGAGTTCTTCCAGAATTTTGAGTGTTGATCTGGAGTAAGCTATTGCCAACGGCCCAGGAGAGATATTGACCAGAAGAACAGGCAACATCGCAGAGAGATTAACCAAAGGTCAGGCAACATCTGTGGAGGGAGATGCTGTCTTGCCTGTTGATAATTTATTTGTATCTCTCCTGCTTAATTTCCCCAGAGTAAATAAATTCAATCATTCATAATTATTCAATGTGGACACATTTGCTTCAAGGAAATAACCAAAATATTAAAGAACTTTGGGAACAACATCCAGTTTGATGGTGAAGAGGATGGGCTTTATTTGCTTATATTTTTTAATGGTTGTAGTGACTAGAAGGAGGAGATTCATAGTTTAATTTCTTAGGAAATTTAATCCAAATCTAATTTTGAAGAGGAAGTTTACCACAGTGGAAGTGCATGCTCCATCTTATAGACGGCCCACAGAAAATATTCTTCTCCTTAAGCTGTCATCCTGAAATGAGTTGTCATGACCAGAGAACAAAACGACCTTTATATAATTAGATTTTGCTTTTCATTTCCATTTGTCTGAAGTCTGTATCAACACACAAGCAATTAGGCTCATCAAGATGTACAATGGACTTTTTTTTATTTTGGATTTAATTTTCTCCTTTTCAGATTTTCTGGCGAAGTGCCTTCACTGCTAACATGTCCTCGATACAGCAATCAAACAGTGCCTAGTCTCACCCAACTTAAGTGGAAAAAATCTATACAGAGGTCAAAGAAAATAGGTATTATATCAAAAATCAGTCTTAAAATGGTTTTCAGTTGGTGTGCTCAGTAGCAATGCTTTGAGCCAATGATTTTAATTCTGAGACCTGAGATACTATCTAATTCAGACAAGCAATGGAAATCCCCTCTCTGTTTTTGAGTCGTAGAGCACTACAGCACCGAAACAGTCCTTTATCCAAACTTGTTGTAAGTGTTGCATGTACCATTTCTGCTGGCAGCTCTTTCCACACTCACACCATCCTGATTTCCCCTTTCACTCTTAACCTATGACCTCCAGTTCTAGTGTCACCTAACCTCAGTGGAGAAAGACTGCTTGCCTTTACCCTATTTATACCCCTCATAATTTTGTATACCTCTATTTCAAATCTTGCCTCATTCTCCAATGCTCCAAGGAATAAAGTCCTAACATATTTAACTTTTCCCTATAACTCAGGTTCTCAAGTCCTGGCAAATTTTCTCTGTACCTTTTCAATTGGAATTGCACCCAATACTCCTAATCAGGTCTCACCAACACCTTATAACATCTCAACTCCTGTCCTCAATACTCTGATTTAGGAAGACCAGTGTGCCAAACGCTCTCCTTATAACCCTATCTACCTGTGATACCACATTCATGGAATTACAGATCCTTCATTTCTACCTCATTCCTCAGTGTTCTATCATTCCTTGTGTATGTCCTCCCAAAATGCAACACCTCACACTTGTCTGCATTAAATTCCATCAACAATTTTTCAGTCCATTTTTCCAGCCAATCCAGATACCACTTTCCACTTTTGACTAGGTTTCCTAGTAGAAATACATATCAAATATTTTCAGGTAATTTCTAAGTAAGTACGAATCAGATTATTGACATATCAGTTAGCTTTACAGTAGTTCTGCTTCCCCAATGATAAGGATATAATTAAGCCTTCAAATGCCGATCTGCATTGCACTTAGTTCAAGTTAAATTTCAAGTTCAAATTTATTGTCCTTCAACCATACACATGTCTACAGCTAAACAAAACTTTGTTCCTCTGGGGCCCAGGTGCAAAGCACAGTACATACACTCACACACAGCACATATAATTACAGTCCCCCACATACAGTCACAAATATAAACACAGTTCCTGAGTTGCACTTAGGGTCAGTGATGGTCGAATTCTTATCTTCTTCAGCCTCCTTCCAAAATTTATGTGTCTTCGCTACCCAGCCGCAGTCTGATCACGTCATATTCTTTCGTCTTGTGAAGCTGTAGAAGCTAGTCCTTGCTGAACTCCTGCTTATGGAAAATATGCAATAAGCAAATTTAATTTATTTTTAAACTTAATTATGAGTATGACATTATATTATAATAGACAACAGCTTGGTTTGCATTCCCATCCTACACTGGCCCCAGGGCTTTCAATCGTAGTGATAGTTTCTGATGGTTCAGTAGCAATTGGAACTAATTTAGTCATAAGATTATGGCCAAGTACTCATTAAATTAATGGAACTTCAAATGAGAAATACTGAACAACATATATTTGCAAGTCACACCAAATTAATAACATTTTTTATTAGTTTTCATCCATATTTGTTCAAAATATTTATCTTTGTTGGAACTTTATGTGTTAATGTGGGTACCGTGATGTTTCTTTTTTTAAGATACTGTAATATTTTACAAGTAATTGAATTGGGGTCATTACGGAAGCTGAGAATCAATGATAATGAGATATAATTCTGTTCCTGCTTCTGAGCAAAATAATGTTTTGCCTTGTTGCTCAGGACCAAGCTCTGGTAATGACTCATTTCCCTCTGCAGATTCTGTACCACTGCTGCACACACGAAATTCAGCCACTGTTAGTATCATAATGTGATAATACCCACCAGGAGTCTATTAGACCCATCGCATGTACAGTGGCATGCAGAAGTTTGGACACCTCTGGTCAAAATTTCTGTTACTGTGTGAGTGAGTAAAAGGTTACTAAGTGAGTAAAAGGTGACCTGATAAAGTTAAAGATGACACATTTCTTTAATATTTTAAGCAAGATTACTTTTTTATTTCCATCTTTTACAGTTTCAAAATAACAAAAAAGGAAAAGGGCCCGAAGCAAAAGTTTGGGCACCCTGCATGCTCGGTACTTAGTAACACCCCCTTTGGCAAGTATCACAGCTTGTAAATGCTTTCTGTAGCCAGCTAAGCGTCTTTCAAATCTTCTTTGGGGGATTTTCGCCCGTTCTTCCTGGCAAAATTTCTGTGAGATTCTTGGGCCATCTTGCATGCACTGCTCTTTTGAGGTCTATCCACAGATTTTCGATGATGTTTAGGTCGGCGGACTGTGAGGGCCATGGCAAAACCTTCATTTTACGCCTCTGGAGGTAGTCCGTTGTGGATTTTGAGCTGCGAGATGTGTTTAGGATCATTATCCTGTTGTAGAAACCATCCTCTTTTCATCTTCAGCTTTCGTACAGATGGTACAAAATGTAATGTTTGCTTCCAGAAGTTGACACTAGACACTAGAATACTACAGCACAGTACAGGCCCTTCGGCCCTCAATGTTGTGCCGACTCATATATTCCTTAAAAAAAAGTACAAAACCCACACTACCTCGTAACCCTTTATTTTTCTTTCGTCCATGTGCCTGTCCAAGAGGCTCTTAAATACCCCTAATGTTTTAGCCTCCACCACCATCCCTGGCAAGTCATTCCAGGCACTCACAACCCCCTGTGTAAAATACTTACCCCTGATGTCTCCCATAAACTTCCCTCCCTTAATTTTGTACATATGCCCTCTGGTGTTTGCTATTGGTGCCCTGGGAAACAGGTACTGACTATCCACCCTATCTATGCCTCTCATAATCTTGTAGACCTCTATCAAGTCCCCACTCATTCTTCTACGCTCCAAAGAGAAAAGTCCCAGCTCTGCTAATGTTGCCTCATAAGACTTGTTTTCCAATCCAGGCAACATCCTGGTAAATCTCCTCTGTAGCCTCTCCATAGCTTCCACATCCTTTCTATAATGAGGTGACCAGAACTGAATACAATACTCTAAGTGCGGTCTCACCAGAGATTTGTAGATTTGCAACATGACCTCTCTACTCTTAAATTCAATCCCCCTATTAATGAAGCCTAGCATCCCATAGGCCTTTTTAACTACCCTATCAACCTGTGTAGCGACCTTGAGGGATGTATGGATTTAATTGAATTCATTCTTCCCTCTACCAGTGAAATGTTCCCCGTGCCACTGGCTGCACAAGTCCAAAGCATGGTTGATCCACCCCCATGCTTAACAGTTGGAGAGTTGATCTTGTCATGAAATTCTGCACCTTTTTTTCTCCAAAGATACCTTTGCTCATTGCGGCCAAAAAGTTCTATTTTGACTTCATGAGTCCGCAGTGTGGCAGTTCCACTCGGTGAACCTCAGAGGCCCAGGTCCAGTGGTATGACCAAGCGTCACAAACTGGGGTCTTCCTTGGTTTCAGTGGATGACCATGACATCTTCAATGATTTGTCGTGCCCTTCGCTCTCCACGGAGGATTGCAGGACCACCTCCTGGCCATTGGATCTCACTGTAGATCTCATCCACCCAGTCCGCTGGAGCTGACCTTGTATGGTCAGATGGGTATGTCCCTGTCTCACAGCAGTACGAGGCCACTGGCTACCCTCCCCTGGTTTAGCCCGTCTGCCGAAGCAGTGTACCGGGCTGTGGCCACTGTCGCGTGCCAAAACCTACTTGGAGCCACAGGTGGGAGCTGAGTGTCTGGTGGGGACCAAAGGTGAGTGAGCTGTCCCAGAATGAACACAACAAGATCCCTCACTAGAGGCGCTACCTTTCCCCGGGCACCCCATACACCCCCAGGAAAGTAAAAAAGCATGAAAAATAGTGGACTCTTCGCAATACCTCTTGTTGCTTGTTGCTTCAACCATTCAGTTCTTGCACCAACTAGCACAACCCTACCCCAAGGCAACATCACCATGATCACTTTGATAAGTTTGTATACAACTGACATTTTTTTGTTTTAAATCTGTTTCTTCTTGTAAACATTGTGTATAAAATTTATGTTCAATTCATGTTTTATTTGATGCTGCTGTAAGTAAGGTTTTCACTGGAACTCAACTTTGACTTAAAAACTATGAAATTAGGACAGTTATAGAGGGAAAGTATAAACAAAGGATTATAAAATCTGTAAAACACAGAGCCGTAGAGAATGTCAAGCAAACTAGATGAAAGAGAAAGAAAACTGAGTATGCGGTATATTACAGATGAACGACCTTTGGCAGGGCTAGAGAAAACTAGTGCAGGCACTGAGTAAGTCCTGAAGCAGGGAGGCAGCAACATGTCCGAACTAAAGATGAGGTGCGGTTCCTCAAGATCAAGCTGGCTTCAGTATAACAATGCTGGAGGCAGACAGCTCGGAGTGAGAGTTAGACAAGGAATAAAAGTGCCAAGCCACAGCAAGGTCAGAGGTGCTGCTGTGCATTCAGTGTAGGTGTTCTATGTAGAGGAACTGTGCCTTGTGCACAGAGGTTGGTAGATAACTGGTGCACTGGTGGAGTAGGTGGCGAATCAGATGCAATTCCTGATTCTGAAAAACATTTCAAAAGCATTTAAATAGGCAAAGCAATTAAGAATAGAGGCAAATGTGCACATGGGCAGAAATGTCAGCATGGATTTGGTAGGCCACATGACCATTTCTGTGCCTAATGACTCTAGGACTACATAATTTATAACAGTATTGTTTAAGAAGCATTTACACAGAGACAGATGAAAGCAAACTACTGAAATTCATATTATTTATTTATTGGGGTACAACATGGATTAGGCCCTTCCGGCCCTTTAACTTGCGCCTTCCAGCAAACCCTGATTTAATCTGAGCCTAATCACAGGATAGTTTACAATCACCAATCACCAATTAACCAACCAACCAGTACATCTTTGGACCGTGGGAGGAAAGCAGAACACCCAGAAGAAACCCATTCAGCACAAGGTGAATGTACAACCTCATTACAGGCAGCGGTGGGCAGTGAACCCAGGTCACCGGTACTGTAAGGTGTTGTGCCAACCAATGGATATACCTGTGATATTATTTTATGTATCACATGCACAATGAAACCATCAGGGCCTGTCGCCATGGTGTGTACCTGAATAAAAGAAAGAACGCAAATGGAACAAAATAAAGTCCATTGAGGTGCAGAGTAGCCACAGAGTTGCTGCACTGAGGTAGCCAATGGGACTGGCTGAGATGGGTACCTTGGTTGGCATGAACAAGTTGGGCCAAATGGCCTGTTTCCATGCTGTATGACTGAAGCATACAGTGAAATGCATCGTTTGCATTAACAACCAAGGCAGATACCAATGGAAGTTGTGTTAGCTATCAATAAAAGTGGAAGTGGTAGATGCAATTTTGTTTGCAATATTTAAGAGAACTTTGGACATGTATGGTAGGAGTATTGAGGCCTATGGTCCAGGAGTGTAGATGGGACTAACTAGAACAGCAGTTTGCAATGGACTAATGGGCCAAATGGCCTTTTTCTGTGCTGTAGCGCTCTCTGACAAAATGATACAGACACTGTGATGATGGGATTAATTAGATCGGCATTATCATCGATACTGACCTGGTGGGCCAAAGGCCTGTTCCTACACTAGACTGTTCCGTGTTCTCCAATTGGTAGTGAATCACTGCTTCACTTGAAAAGATGGTTTATGTCCCTGGATGATGAGAAGAGAACAGGTAGAGGGGGAGGTGTTGCATCTCGTGTGTCAGCACGGGAATGTACCATGAAAATGGAAGTGATCAGTGGAGATAGAAGTGTGGACCAGGTCATCATCAATTGAATGATCCCATCAGAATGCTGAATGATGGGAAGGGGCTGATTGTCTGGTGATATAATATCATTGAAAAGGCACTTGTTTCTTATCTGAAATCCTGCTTTTCATTCCACAAATGTCACATGATCTGCTGAATGTGTCACTTCCTGTTTCTCCATCAGAATTGCATCATCCATGGGTTTCCGATCTTCCGGATGCTGTCTGGGATGGAGTATCCCAGCCCTGAGTAGAGACTGCACAGGTTTCACATGCAAAAGCTAACTGAAGTAAACTAAGTTATGAGGGCCATAGGTCTGACAGAGAATGAGAAATTTGCCTCCTTCACCGAGGTGTCTACAACTGGAGGATGCAAAGGTACAAGATACAGACGGGATGTAAGGAAGAATTTTCTTTCCCACCTGTACAGTAGTTGAAATCTGGAATACACTGCCCCAAAAGGTGGTGGAATTTCATACTCTCAGAACATTTAAGGGCTGTTTAGATGAGCATCTGAGAGGCCATGGTATAGAAGGCTACAGGTGAAGTAAAGGAACTTGATGGCTAGCATAAAGAATATGGGCTGAATAGCCTGTATGACTTATTGACTCTAAATCTTTTGAAATCACCCATAAAGTTTACAGAAAATTTTATCGTGCTCATTTTGAAACATATCCTCTGTTCCTGTGTTCAGCAATGTTTGTTTATAATCAATTTGACTTTTTTCTTTAAAGTAATTTTCATAAATGGAAGAAAATATAGCACAATGTTTTTAATATGAGACTCTGTCATACATCATTGGGTTTCAGCTGTGGTGTCTGGAATGTAACCAATAATCTTAATCGAGTATATCATTTATCTCGTTTGTTCGCATATTCCAAAATCTATTTTTTTTATTTTTACTAAACATGTTTTCATTTTTGTTCATTTAGAAGGAGAAAGACAAAACAATGCTTAAATCTGTTCTGGAAACTTTGAGCTTGGGGAATAGTTGTGAGGTTCAGGATGGTGGGCTGTGTTTGAGATAGACATTTCAGTTTTGTTGCTTTCTTTAATTGTATACTGATGCATTTTGTTCTATTCTGAAGCTTTCCTACTAAAAGTTTTTTAAAAAAATCAATAAACCAAGTCTCAATAAAAACATATTAGCTGATGCCAAGCGTTAATAGGTGATCAAACCTTTTTTGACTGGAAAAATGAAATATAATTGGGTTTTATCTGAGAACTACAGCAGAATAATAAACAGTCAGAGAATGACATGAAGAGAATGAGTTCTAGAGGTTCATAATGTTGCTGTTTGACAGGACAGTCAGTGACAGGTAACACCAATCCAACACTTCATACTTGTGAATATAATTCACTCCAGCTATCCATTATCCACACTCATTAATGTGATAACATTACACTCTTTGGTAAATTCACTTGTCTTTGGAAACATTATGTCAGGAGAGTGTTATACCAATTAACTCTGTAAACATCAATATTCTGATGCAATTGTATTGGGATGGCAGATGTTACAAGAAGCAATTAGGCCAATCAATAGACTATCTGATCTTTTGACAGTAGCAATGGTAACGTCCCTTAAAGGTTTGCACACAATAATCAATTTTCAAACCATTGTTTCTTCTGCAGTATCTCCCCTGATCTTTTATCTCCCTCCCCACACTTATGCCTGCAAGTGAGGCAAGTGCTACATTTGCCCCGACACCTCCTCCCTCACCACCATTCATTACCCCAAACAGTCCTTCCACAGTTCAGCTGCAAGTCTGTCAGCTCATATTAAACCTGGGGCTCCAGAGCAGCTTCTCTCTGTCAGGGAGGAACTGGGGGGAGGGGGTGGGGGCACTTTCTTGAGCAACTTTGATTCATCTGCTGCAAAAGGCAGGATTTCCCAGTGGCTGCCCATATCAATTCAATGTAGCATTGCCTTTTCACGTGACTGTCCATGGCAGCCTCTGCTTGCACAATGAGGCTAAACTCAGGATGGACGAGCAATGCCTCCCATCTGGGTAGCTTCCAACCTGATGGCATGAACGTTGATGACTCCAACTTTCTTGTAATTCCTCCCCTCTCCTTCCTTCTCTCTTTTTCCATTCCCCATTCAAGATACCCTTTCACCCCTTCTCTTCCTCTCACCTGCCCAACAACTCCCGCTGGTTCCCCTCCTCCTTCCTTTTCTCCCATGGTCCATTATCGTCTCCTATCAGATTGGTTCTTCAGTCCTTTATCTCTTCCAACTATCCTGCCCCCTCCCATCTTCTCATATTATACTTCTGTTAATTCACCCATACACTGATGTATGATACACTGATAGACCACTGATAGACCACCCCACCTGGTCTAACCTATCATCTGCCACCTTGTACTCCTCGCCCTCCCTCCACTTTCTAATTCCAGCTTTTGCCCTCTTCCTTTACAGTCCTGATGAATGGTCTTAGGTGAAACTGGTTATTCTCCTCCATAGATGCTGTTTGATTTGCTGAGTTCCTCCAGAATTTAGGAATCTGGAGCAACACACATAAAATGTTGAAGAAACTTAGCCGGTCAGACAGCATCTTTAGGGAGGAATAAACAGTTGGTGTTTCAGACCAAGGCCCTTCATTGGGACTCAAAAGAAGGGGGAAGGATCCAGAATTAGAAACACAGAAAACCTGCTGCACAATACAGGCCCTTCGGCCTACAAAGCTGTGCTGAACATGTCCTTAGAAATTACCTGGGTTTACCCATAGCCCTCTATTTCTCTAAGCTCCATGTACCTGTCCAGGAGTTTCTTAAAAGACCCTATCGTATCTGCCTCCACCACCATCGCCAGCAGCCCATTCCACGCACTGCATCAAAAACTTACCACTGACATCTCCTCTGTACCTGCCTCTAAGCACTTTAAAACTGTGCTCTCTCGTGCTAGCCATTTCAGCCCTGGGAAAATGCCTCTGACTATCCACACAATCACTGCCTCTCATCATCTTATAAACCCCTATGAAGTCACCTCTCATCCTCCATTGCTCCAAGGAGAAAAGGCCAAGTTCACTCAACTTATTCTCATAAGGCATGCTCCCCAATCCAGGCAACATTCTTGTAAATCTCCTCTGCGCCCTTTCCATGGTTTCCACATCCTTCCTGTAGTGAGGCAACCAGAGCTGAGCACAGTACTCCAAGTGGGGTCTGACCAGGGTCCTATATAGCTGCAACATTACCTCTCGGCTCCTAAACTCAATCCCACGATTGATGAAGGCCAATGAACCGTATGCTTTCTTAACTATAGAGTCAACCTGCTCTGTAGCTTTAGGTGTCCTATGGGCTCGGACCCCAGGAACCCACTGATCTTCCACACTGCCAAGAGTCTTACCATTAATACTATATTCTGCCATCATATTTGACCTACCAAAATGAACCACCTCACACTTATCTGGCTTGAACTCCATTTGCCAATTCTCAGCCCAGTTTTGCATCCTATCAATGTCTTGCTGTAACCCCTGACTGCCCTCCACACTATCCACAACACCCCCAACCTTTGTGCCATCAGCAAATTTACTAACCCATCTCTCCACTTCTAAATCTAGGTCATTTATAAAAATCACGAAGAGTAGAGGTCCCTGTACAGATCTCTGAGGCACTCCACTGATCATTGACCTCCATGCGGAATATGACCCATCTACAACCACTCTTTGCCTTCTGTGGGCAAGCCAGTTCTGGATCCACAAAGCAACGTTCCCCTTCAATCTCTTCCCTCCTTACTTTCTCAATCAGCCTTGCATGGGGTACCTTATTAAATGCCTTGTTGAAATCTATATACACTACATCTACGGCTCTTCCTTCATCAACGTGTTTAGTCTCATCCTCAAAAAATTCAATCAGGCCCGTAAGACACGACCCGCCTTTCACGCATATATCCCCTGAACATTTACCACATCTCTTCCTTAGGTTTCCCTGAGAACATCAGTTTCTAATTTATGCTTCCAAGATTTTGCCTGATAGCATCATATTTCCCCTTACTCCAGTTAAATGCTTTCTTAATATATCTGTCCCTGTCCCTCTCCAAAGATATAGTAAAGGAGATAGAATTGTGATCACTATCTCCAAAATGCTCTCCCACTGAGAGATTTGACAACTGACCTGAGGAGAAACCTTCCTGAATGCACCTAACAAACTCCACCCCATCTAAACCCCTCGCTCCAGGGACATGCTAATCGATATCTGGGAAATTAAAATCTCCCACCACAACAACTCTGTTACTATTACACCTTTACAGGATCTGTGTCCCTATCTGCTCCTCGATGTCCCTGTTACTATTTTGATGTCTCTGTTACTGTTCAATGTCCCTGTTTCAGAAGCTGGGATGAGGGGAAGAAATACAAGCTGGTGGGTGATTGAATAAGATTGTGTGAAGGGGGAAGGTGTGTTAATGGAGGAGGGGGCTGAATTAAGAAGCTGGGAGGTGATAGGTGAAAAGTTAAAGGGCTGAAGAAAAAGGAATCAGATAGGAGAGGAACTTGGATCATTAGAGAAAGGGAAGGAGATGTGATGGGCAGTTGAGGAGAAAAGAAGTGAGCCAGAATGGGGAATAGAAAAGGAGAGAAGGGGCAGAGGGTAGAAATTATCAGAAGTTAGAGAAATCAATGTTAATGAAGGGTCTGGGCCCAAAATATGGACTGTTAATTCCCCTCCAGAGATGCTGCCTGACCTGCTGAGGTCTTCCAGCATTTTGTGTGAGTTTCTACAGGATCAATCTTGTTTATATTTTAACAATGATCTGTGCCGTAGTCTATCCTGCACATTACATTTTGTTGCTTGCCTTTAATGGTGGGTCTGAGAAGGTGATGTCACATTCCTGCACATAGTGCACAACACCAATAAACTCTGTACTCTCACGGACCACCCACATGGTGTGTTTGGTACCCCGTGTGGATATCCAGCTGCAAAGGTCATGCAGGTTACTACACAAACCTAGCACCTTCCTTGCAATGCAGCCAGGGAACCTGAGCGGTGGGCGACAACTGCCCGTCCCGTCCACACTACAGGCGGATCCCGTCTGCCTGCATTTAAACTTTGAACTTTGAACTGCTCAAGCAAGTAAAGATGAATGGTGGAAGTCAAATCCCTGGCTGATAGAGCTCCTCCACTTGCTTCTTGCACCTCCTTTACCCAGCAATGGACTACCAGTAATCAACCTCCTGCCACTGGCACCTGACAGGAATAAAGGCACAGACTATTTTCTAAAGAGGGAGCAAATTCAGACATCAGAGGTACAAAGAAGTGTCAGCGTCCTCATACAGGATTCCCTAAAGGTTAACCTGCAGATTGAGCCAGTGGTGTGGAAAGCAAATGCACTGCTGGCCTTCATTTTGAGAGGGCAAGAGTATAAGAGCAGGGATGTAATGCTGAGAATTTGTAAGGAATTGATGACAGTGTATTGTGAGCAGTTGTGGTCTTATGGATAATTCAAATCTTGTGGGGTTGGAGTTGGGCAGTGGGCCGAACAATGACAATAAAGCAACAACAACAGCGAAACAAAGCGCTTTCAATCCTCCCACCTACCCACTCGCACACACAGAAAGGCCTCCAGGCTCCCAAACTACCGGCTCTGGCCCGGACTCACAGATTCATAGACATCGGGCCTCCAATCTGCAGTCTTTAGACGTCTAATGCCCTTGACTGCAAAGAATATTAGAAAATTAGCTACCTCCTCCTCAACCCAACTACCACTGCATGTCCCAGATCCTAATGCACTTAGAGGTCATAGGGGGATTCAGCATGGAAATAGGCCGTACCACCCATCACATCCCCCATCCTTATTGAGCTCCACTCCCCGCACTTGGCCCATGGCCTTTAAAGCAATTGAAAGTGATCATCTACACCCTTCTTTAATACTCTCAGAGCCTCAGCTTCCCACACTCGGTCAGGCAGCATTTTCCAGGTATCCGCCACTCTTTGGGCGAGAGACGTTCCCCACCCCCCCCTCAGATGCCCTCTAAATCTCTTGCCCCAAATCTACGTCCTCTGGACTTATATGCCCGGTTAGCGCAATCACTTCACAGCACCAGCGATCGCTGATTGAGTTTCGATTGGCGCTGCTGCTGTGAAGTATGGATGTTCTCGCCATGACCATATGGGTTTCCACCGTGTGCTCCGCTTTCCTCCCACGTTCCAGAGATGCTTGGTTCAGCTTTAGTAGGTTGGGCATGCTATGTTGGCACCAGAAGCGTGGCGACATTTACTGCCCTCAGCACAACCCTCACTGATTTGATTTGGTGCAAACGACACATTTCTCTGTATATTTTGATATACAGGTGACAAATAAAGCAAATCTGTAAAACAAAAAGTTTCCTGCAGCCAGACAGACAGGCAGACATGCTTTATTGATCTGAGGGAAATTGGGTTTCGTTACAATCCTGTCTATGGCCTTCATACTTTTATGTTCATCAGTCATGTCTCCACTTAACCTCGTCTACTTCAGGGAAACAAGACACTCTCACAAATGAAGCATTCTATCCAGGTGACTCTCCTCTGCACCCTCTCCAGCACAGTGAGGCTCTTCTTATAGAGCAGTGTCCGGGACTGTATGCAGTATTCCAAATGAAGTCTGAACAATCACTGAGAAAGTTGGGAGAATAACCTCCCTGCTCTGTATTTAGTTTCCCAAATAATTCCTTATATGAGAAAACCTAAAGATGCTGGAAACCCAAAGCAATGCACACAAAGTACTGGAGGAGCTCAGCAGGTCAGGCGACTTCTACAGAAAAGAATGAACAGTCGACGTTTGAAGTCCCGAAGAAGGGTCTTGGCCCAAAACATTGACTATTTTTTTTCTTTTTCCTAGATGGTACCTGACCTGTTGAGTTCCTCCAGTGTCTCAAATGCCCTCTTTTCAGCCTTATTATCTACCTCTGCTGCCATTTTTGTCAGCCTCAAATTGTGTTCTATTCCACACATGAACCAGACGAGCTAACTGAGACTCAACAGCATTGTGTTAATTTGTATGCTGTGATTCACAGGGCAAAATAACAAAGTTACATGGCATACAGCAGAGTGAAAACACTTGCACAGTTTTTTGTATATCTGATTGTAATCTTGGATGGCAGCAAACCTTAATGCATGCCAATGAGTGTTACATTTAAAAGAAAACTCAGTTGAGATGTGCTGGGATTTTGAAATGATCTTAGAGTTGTTAGACATTATAAGATAATGAATGTGATTTCCCCATTCCAGTGACTCCTAATGCTATCTCGTGAGCCATCCTTTTTACATTTAGATCTCTTGTATTCTGCAGTGTCTTCTTCAGTGTAGCAATCCGTCTCATTTTATTGTTTATTTTCCCTCTCCTGCTTTGGAATTAATGCTAAGGCTTGATGGAGGAAAGGTCAGTTTATATGTTAGATAAATTCACATTTCAGTCTAATGTGCATTGATTCCCCTGTGCTTTCTTCAAACTCGGCTTCAGCATGAATGCAGTACGAGCTAGAACCGCCCGTGATCTTAATATAACATACTCTTCCTTATGGACTCTTCCCTTATCATCCTCTAATTAAACTTGTTCCTCTTGAATGCTTACACATACCAAGCCAGCAAAAGGCAATAACCTGAAGTGGAATGGAAACAATACTATGGACTGCAATACCATGTTATATGTAGATTTACATATTATTCTTAAACTAATTTATTTCAATGGGTTTAGTTTCTAGTCTGCATTCTGAATACACTATTTTCTTGTATTCATTTAAGTTGCGATGTCTATTATGTAATAATTAGTTTATTCGATTCTGTCTACACTTCTCACTGCCTCAGTAAAGAGCCAGCATAATCATAAACCTCATTCGCTCCAGACATCCCATCTTCTCCCCTTTCCCATTGGGCAGAAAATCTTTTAAAAAGCCTGAAAGTTCATACCACCAAGCTCAAAGGGCTAACTTCTGTCCTGCTGTAATCAAACTTCTGAATGGATCTCCTATATGATAAGATGGGCTCTTGACTCACAGTCTACCTCATCATGCTGACTGAAGCCTAGCGAATGTTGAAAGGGCTAGATAAGGAGGATGTGGGGAGGATGTCTCCTAGAGGGCTTAGCCTCAGAACTGAGGGGTGACCTTTTAAAACAGAAGTAAGGAGGATTTTTTATTTTAGCCAAGAAGTGGTGTATCGGTGGAATGCTCTGTCACAGACTGTGGTTGAGGCCAAGTCCGTTGGCATATTTGTTGATAGATTCCTGATTAGTCGGGGCATCAAGGGATGTGGTGAGGGGGCAGGTGTATGGGATTCTGCATCAGCAATGATGAAATGGCACAGCGGACTCAATGGGCTGAATGGCTTAATTCTGCTCCCATGTCTTATGATCTAATGATCTTGCACTACCACCATCTTAAAAGTTTCTCCCCAGGCAGTTAATCTGATCAGTGATTCTGGTTAGCTCCCCTTCACCCTTTCCTATCTATTAACTCAGACACTACACTGCAAACACTTCATACCACTTTTTATACAGCTGTTTACATTGTAAATACATGCTGGTTCAAAGATCAAACAATTTGTTATCAAAGTACATCTTTATGTATTTATGCACATTTTGTTCCATATCTGTACTTTAACCTCTAGCTTTAATTGTTATATACAGTGGATTCAGGTTTATTAGAACACAAAGGGACCAGTACATCTTTGGCTCAATTAAACAACTGCCCCAATTAGCCAGTTTCATGGAAATAGTTAAAGAGGTATAAAAAAGGCAAACTGAGAAACAAATGATATATTTAAATTTGGCCTGTCCCCTAAAACCCTCACTAATTTTTATAGGTGCAATGTAGAAAGCATTCTTCTGGGGTGCATCACAACCTGGTATGGAAGTTGTCCTGTTCAAGACTGGAAGAAGCTGTAGAAAATCGTGAACACAGCCCAGCACATTAGACAAACCAATCTTCCATCCTTGTGCTCATTTTACACAGCACGCTGTCGGAGCTGTGCTACCAGGATAATCAAGGACATGACCCACCCAGCCAACACACTTTTTGTCCCTCTTCCCTCCAGGAGAAGGTTCAGGAGCTTGAAGATTCGTACGGCCAGATTTGGGAACAGCTTCTTTCCAACTGTAATAAGACTGCTGAACGGATCCTGACCCGGATCTGGGCCGTACCTTCCAAATATCCTGACCTGTCTCTCGGTTTCTTTCAGTACTACCTTACTTTCCCTTTTCTACTTTCTAATTATGATTGATAATTTAATTTTTTTATTATATATACTTCGATTTGTACTCCAGTGAGTGCGAAGTGCAGAATCAAATATCACTGTGATGATTGTATGCTCTAGTATCAATTGTTTGGTGACAATAAAATAAATGAAATACAGAACAAATTAGAATATTACCAATAGTACTACAGTATTATATAACTGTGTATTAGTTCCTAAAAGTTATCGCCAGAGATATTCATCGAGTGTACACAATTAACAAAATCCCGCAGACACCTGGTACTGGACTGCCTTCATATAATGTTATCAATAACTGCATCCTCCAAATCATCATTTTCACTGTAACATTCAACATTATTGTCAATAGCGTCAAATTCTTCATAGTTCCTAACTTGTTGAAGTAGTGAAATCATTTCATTTTCACTCCCTGATGTTTCTGACATCTCCAAGCCTGAATGATTGAAACCACAATGAGCAAAGTAGCTCTGACTTGTCTTACTGCTTATTTCTCGCTGACTATTAGTGACAAAAATCAGTGCTTTTTGAACACAACCACACACAATTGCAGCTATGTCCAAATTGTTCGCTCGAAGCACAGTGCAGAATCTCACGAGGCTGATGCAAGTTTAGAATTTGTGCAGCAGTAGACTCTCTTGCCCCAGTTAAACAGAATAGTGTCCCAAATAAATGAAAGGAATCCCAGCAATTTTCTCAATTAGTTTTTGTTCAAGAGTTGTCCCAAATAAGTGGCTGTTCCAATTAACCAGAATCCACTTCATCATTGTTAAATATTGTTGTTTTTGTTGTCTTTTATACCAACACACCACAGCAAATTCCTAATATATGTAAATACATATGCTCAACGAAGTTGATGTTTATCATTTACCAGCAGTGCACTTTCTCTGCAGCTTTTACACTATTACAGTGTACAAGACAAGACATTCACTCTATCTTGGTACATGGAACAATATTAAACCAATACCAATATTCTGGAGTTTGGTAGTGCAGTTGTGAAGCTGTTGGTCCAGCAGTCAAAATTCCAGACCACTCTTCTGGTGACTCAAGTTTGGATCCCACGTTTACAGCTGGGGAATTCAAATTTTAAAAATTAAATCAAGATTCAAGATTGTTTAATGTCATTTCCAGTTCACAAGTGTAAAGGAGAATAGGGTAATTGTTACTATGGGCCCACGATGCACTAAAAAAAACACAATAAGATAAATAGCACAATAATTTGAAAAATCAATACATATACAGTAGGTACATAACAAACAACACACACGAAATGCTGGAGGAACTCAACAGAGCAGGCAGCATCTATGGCAAAGAGTTCCATCGATGTTTCGGTCCTGCCGGAGGGTCTCGTCCTAAAACATCGACTGTACTCCTTTTCCATAGATGCTGCCGGGCCTGCTGAATTTTTCCAGCATCTGCAGATTTTCTCGTGTTTGTGAGTAAATACATAAGATGGTTTATACACATAGATTGGATGCATGTCCATAAAGTGACACAAAGCACAGGAGTGTCTGTACATAAGGTGACGGACAGAAAATAATAAAGTAGTGATGGTTAGCAGTGAGAATGTTAGTGGGTTCATGGGTGCATGTGTTGATCAGCCTTACTGTTTGGGGAAAGTAACTATAGTCAGCCCGCCTTATCCGCGAGTTCCGCATGTGCAAATTCAACCAACCGCGAATTGAGAAAACCCAGAAGTGCTCTTCCAGCACTCGTTGCTCGAGCATTGTTCCCCTTGCATCTCGTTCATTCGTTACTTTGTTCTGGTGAAAAAATGGCTCCTAAAAAGCAATTACGTGGTCAATGCAATTCCTGAAAGGCTATCTTTCGCCGAGAAAGTAGAATTATTAGATCTTTTGAAAAGTGACATGTCGCTTTCCGAAGTGGGCCATAAGGTCAGTAAGGACAAACCAGAAGACTGAGTACAGGATTAATGGTCAGTTACTTAAAAGTGTGGATGAACAAAGGGACCTTGGGGTTCAAATCCATACATCCCTCAAGGTCGCTGCACAGGTTGATAGGGTAGTTAAGGAGGCTGATGGGATGCTAGGCTTCATTAACAGGGGGATTGAGTTCAAGAGTAGAGAGGTCATGTTGCAACTCTACAAATCTCTGGTGAGACCACACTTAGAGTATTGTGTTCATTTCTGGTCACCTCATTATAGGAAGGATGTGGAAGCTATGGAGAGGGTGCAGAGGAGATTTACCAGGATGTTGCCTGGATTGAAGAACAAGTCATATGAAGCAAGGTTAGCAGAGCTGTGACTTTTCTCTTTGGAGTGTAGAAGAATGAGAGGGGACTTGATAGAGGTCATTACAAGATTATGAGAATAGATAGGGTGGATAGTCAGTATCTGTTTCCCAGGGCACCGATAGCAAACACCAGAGGGCATATGTACAAAATTAAGGGAGGGAAGTTTAAGGGAGACATCAGGGGTAATTATTTTACACAGAGGGTTGTGAGTGCCTGGAACGACTTGCCAGGGATGGTGGTGGAGGCTGAAACTTTAGGGGTGTTTAAGAGCCTCTTGGACAGGCACATGGATGAAAGAAAAATGGAGGGTTATGGGGTAGTGTGGGTTTAGTACTTTTTTTTAAGGATTATATGGGTCAGCACAACACGGAGGGCTGAAGGGCCTGTACTGGGCTGTAGTGTTCTATGGTTCTAAGAGTGAATCGAGCATTCGCACAATAAAGCAGAAAGAAGCTAAAATTCGTGGAAGTGTTAGTGCTCCCCCTACAACGGCAAAAATGGTCTCTCTGGTTTGTGATAAATTGCTTGCGAAGACTGAGAAAGCATTAAGTGTGTGGCTAGAGGACATGTCGCAGAAGCATATCCCTGTCGATGGCCAAATTATACGTGAAAAAGCTCTTAGACTGTATGAGCACTACAGTGACGGCGTTGACGGGAGCGAGAGAAAAGATTTTAAGGCTAGTAAGGGATGGCCGGCTGGCTATGTAAAGCGCTACAGTCTCAAGAACATAAAGATCACAGGAGAATCGGCTTCTCGTTCATTTGCTGCTTGGATTGTGAGCGAGAGGAACTTGTACGTTTCTTTTTCTTGTCAATTTGCTCAATAAAAGAGGACTTGGCTTTAAGGTAAGGGGAGGGAAGTTCAAGGGGGATATAAGAGGAAGGTTTTGTACTCAGAGAGTGGTTGGTGCGTGGAATGCACTGCCTGAGTCAGTGGTGGAGGCAGATACACTAGTGAAGTTTAAGAGACTACTAGACAGGTATGTGGAGGAATTTAAGGTAGGGGGCTATATGGGAGGCAGGGTTTAAGGGTCGGCACAACATTGTGGGTCAAAGGGACTGTACTGTGCTGTATTGTTCTATGTTCTATGTTCCCTAAACAAGATAGTGTAACAACTGTTGTATTAGGTGTTATAAGTTCAGTAATCTAGAGATGATTAAAAGTGTTACTCGTTGTTGGATCATTGTTCACCTCGTGTCTCGTTCATTCGCTGCTTGTGTTGTGAGCGAGAGGAACATGTACAGTTTTTTTCCCCTGTCAATATTCCCTAAACATTACAGTATAACTATTTACATAGCATTTACATTGTATTAGGTATTATAAGTAATCTAGAGATGATTTAATGTGTACGGGAGGATGTGCGTAGGTTATACGCAAATACGACGCCATTTTATATAAGGGACTTCAGCATCTGTGTTTTTTGGTGTTCTCAGGAGGTCCTTGAACCAATCCTTCGCAGATAAGGAGGGCCGACTATATTTTTGAGATGGGTGGTCCTAGCGTTGATGCTATGTAGGCTCCTCCCTGATGGGAGTGAGAGTAAAGCCTCAGATGAGGGTGGCTAGGATCTTTCATGATATAACTGTTCCTTTTCTGGCACCTTTCTGTATCTATGTTCTTGATGGCAGATAGGCTGGTAATCAGTATCTAGAACTATTGTTGATAGCATTAACCTAAAGCCACCAGGTTGCCATAAAAAACTCGAATCACTCTCTGCCTTATGAAATGCTCCCAAACTTTTACCTCTTCCATTACCACCACCCAGGACCCCAGTCTTTGCTGATAAATCTGACCTTCACTTGCACTTCTTGCAACTTAATACATTGTATTCATTGTTCACAATGTGGCCTCCTTTACACTGGAGAAACCAAAGCACCTGTTAATTGGGGAAAGGATATTACAACAGTGATACACACAAAACGCTGGAGGAACTCCGCGCATCTCTGGAGAGGAATAATCAGTCAATGTTTTGGGCTGAGACCCTTCATCAGGTCTGCAAAGGAAAGGGGAAAGAAGCCAGATTAAGAAAATGGGGGGGAGGGGAAGGAGTACAAGTTAGAAGGTAAAAGGTTTTCTAAAAGGAGAGGTGGATGGGCGAGGGACAGGGTTGAAATAAGAAGCTGGAAAGTGAAAGATGGGTTGAAGAAGAATGAATCTGAAAAGGAGAGGACAATGGGCCATGGAATAAAGGGAAAGAGTTTTGGCATGTGAGGAGATGAGAAGTGGTAAGAGGGGAGCCTTTTCTAAAGCAGTAGAAGACATATACATATATAATTAAGCCATAATGAAGCTAAAATTAATTAATTACACATAGAGCATTGCAGTAATAATTGCATTACAGAAAAAAATGCTGCTGAGGATATACAGTTGCAGTTGCATGAATACAATCAATGATAAATTATGATCAGCTTGAGAAAACCTGAAGGGAGATGAGGCTTCATTACTTACAGTTTTAAGCTATTAAATAAGGGGTGCATAAACCGATAAAGAAATCACTATTGTTTCCCCAAGCCCCTTTTCCCTATGTCCAAATTGCTTGATTATCAAACTTTAATGAATTGTTGACAAAATGCGAAAGAGAAAGGAGAGAAGAAAGTGGTGACTGAAATGTATCTTTCTTAATATAGCTCTTGCCTACAATAATATCATTAATTAAAGATGGAGAGAAATATTAGCTTTATTTATCACGTGTACATCAAAACATACAGTGAATTGTGTCAAGCGCATCCAATCAAATCAGTAGGATTGTGCTAGGCAGCCTGCAAGTGTCACTGTGCTTCTGCACCAGCGTAGTATGCCCACAACTCACTAACTGCGTACCTTTGGAGTGCAGAAGAGAACTGGAGTAATGCTAGGAAACCCACACGGTCACGGGGAAGAATGTTCAATTCTATCACCTTCCAATTCTGATTGTTTATGCACTTCCTATTTCCATCCTAATTTCCATTGCAAACCTTATCTCTTAGCTGGCAATTTTAATCTTGAATCTGTTGTCAGTCTCCATTTTTAAAATTTTATTTTATTTAGGGAGAGGGCATGTAACAGACCCTTACAGCCCAAAAGCCATGCTGTCCAGCAGCCAACCTATTTGACACTAGTCTAACCATAGGACAATTTACAATGACCAATTAATCTATTAACCAGTCATGTGGGAGGAAACCAGAGCACCCAGAGGAAACCCACACGGTCACGGGTCATGGGGGGAATCTCCAAACTCCTTAGAGACAGTGGAGAAATTGAACTCTGAATTCCAATGCCCCAAGCTGTAATAGTGTCACACTAACCATTATTCTTCCACAGTGCCCTGTCTGATTTGAGATGCTTTCCAACTACCATTTTCATTGGCATCTCGCTTCACACTCGAACCACCATCTGAGTGAAAAAAATTTCACCTCAGATTGCTCTTTAATTTTCACTTTTCACCCTAAACCAATGACTTCCAGCTCTAGTCTCGCCATACCTCAGAGGAAAAGCCTGCATGCATTTATCTATACCCCCCATAATTTTATATGCCTCCATATTGCCTCTTCCTCACTCTCCTGCGCTCCAGGGAATAAAGTCCTTACCTATTCAACTGTTCCCTATAACTCAGGATCTCAAGACCCAGCAATATCCTGGAGTTTCAGAAGCTGATCAGAATCCGATTGGAGTTTGTGAAATTACAAATACCACAAACAGTCAAAATATCTTATTCCCAGAGTAGAGGAGAGGGGAAAGTTTAAAGGGGATGTGTAGTTGAAGTTATTTTATGCAGACAGTGAAGGATGTCTGGAATGGGATACCATGGGTAATGGTGGAAGCAATGGAATTTAAGAGGCTGTGAGATACACACAAACATGCAAAGATTGAAAGGATATGTATCATCTAATGGCAGAAGAGCTTTTGCTTAATTTTGCATCATGTTCAGAACAGGCAAGTGGGCTGAAGGGCCTGTTCCTGTGCTGATATAGAAGTTATGTTCTCGACAAGTGTTCTACTTTCCTTTTTATCAAAGCATTCTTTACGCACCCATCTTGTGTACAAAATAGTTGCTGGATATTACTTCTGATGTCCTGCAACATGCTTAGAACTTGCACTGAAGCAGCAGGCCCAGCCTACCCCATTCTCCACCTATTTCAGGTCCATGAGTGGAAATTTAAGACCTTGCATTGCAGGACTTTACTCTAATCCAGGGGTTCCCAACCTTTTTTTCTGACATGGGCCATTATCATTAAGCAGGGGGTGTGTGGTTCAGGGTGAGAACCCCTAAACTCATAATGGAGAACTCAGGGACAATTACTGATGAGCAGCTGTGTGTGTTAGGACTGAAGAATGGGCTAGGTAAGGGTGGGAGATCAAAGCTTAAGGTAGTTTTATTAGCAAAGAATGTATATGTTACCATATACTTCCTTAAGATTTATTTTCTTGCAGGCATTTACAAGAAAGTAAAGAAATACAACAGAATTCACGAAAAACTAAACACAAAGAAAGACTGACAAATAAAAACAATGTGCAAAACTCCCAATAAAATATATACTGTGCATATGACTCGGAACGAGTCTTTGAAGTAAGTGTGTAGGTTGTGGTATCAGTTCGGATTTGAGGTGTGTGAAGTTACCTACACTGGTTCAGGAGTCTGATGGAACTGGGGCAATAACTGTTCCTGAACCTGATGGTGTGGGGCCTAAGGCTCCTGTATATCATGCCCGATGGTGGTACAAGAAGTGGGCACGGCCTTGCTGGGGCTTGGGGTGTTCTTGATGATGGATGCTGCTTTCTCGTAACAGCACTCCATGTTAATATACTCCGTAATGGGGAGAGCTTTGCCTATGATGGACTGAGTGCGTCCACACTTTCTGTAGTCTTTTTGGCGTTGGTGTTTACATACTTGACTTGATGGTACCAGCTAAGATACTCTCCACTCTGCATCGAAAGAAGTTTATCAAAGTTTCTGCTGACACATTGATGACCTATGCAGAGAGGCTTTAATGAATGGAGTTGATTTCTGCAACAATCCAATAACATTAGGGTCTTCATTACTTATGAATCTTTGAGTCATTTTATTGATTTATTTAGTCAACTGAATATAAATGTTTGTTGTTGGTATTTGATGCTAATCCGATACTACAAGATACTAATTTGATACTACAAGATACTACAAGATTTGATACTACAAGATACTAATTTGATACTACAAGATACTACAAGATTTGATACTACAAGATACTAATTTGATACTACAAGATACAAGATTTGATACTACAAGATACTAATTTGATACTACAAGATACTAATCCAAGATCTACAGCACCAGCCCAGAGATAAGAGTTCAAACATGCCATTCCCACACGTCGGTCCATGGCCTCCATTTATGCCACGATGAGGCCACCTTCAGGGTGGAGGAGCAACACCTTATATCCCAGCTGGGTATCCTCCAACCTAATGACATGAGTATCGATTTCTCCTTACAATAAAAAAATTCCCCCCCCTCCCTTCTTTTCCTATTCCCCACTCTGACCTCTTACCTCTTCTCACCTGCCTGTCACCGCCCCCTGGATCCCCCCCCCCCCACTCCACCCTTCCCTTTCTCCTATGGTCCACTCTCCTCTCCAATCAGATCTCTCCCTGTCCAGCTCCTTATCTTTCCCACTTCACCTTACCTGGTTTCACCTATCACCTTCTTCACCTCCCCCACCTTTTTATTCTGGCATCTTCCCCCTCCCTTTCCAGTCCTGATGAAAGGTCTCGGCCCAAAACGTTGACTGTTTATTCATTTCCATAGATTCTGCCTGACCAGCTGAGTTCCTCCAGCATTTTGTGTGTGTTACTTTAGATTTCCAGCATCTGCAGAATTTCTCATGTTTTGGATACTATTGTTCATCCAGACAGTCAGGAGCCATGGATCCACGGAAAGCGGACAGTATGGATTCAGAATTGGCTAGCTCACAGAAGAGAAAGGGTGGTAGTTGATGGAGTGCATTCTGTCTGGAGGTTGCTGATCAGTGCTGTTCAAAAAGGATACCCCTGATCCTTGTAGTTTTTATGCATGACTAGGATGAGGAAGTGGAAGGGTGGGTTAGTTAGTTTTCAGATGATACAAGGGTTGGTGGTGGTGTCAACACACTGGAAGATTACAACAGGCATGACAGGATGCAGAGCTGGTCTGAGAAATACTGACAAAGAAACAATGTGCAAAACTATGCAAATTAAAAAATAAAGTATTAAGAATTAATAAGTAAATAAATAATATGGAGAACAAGAGTTGTAGAGTCCTTGAAAGTTAGTCTGTAGGTTGTGGGATCAGTTCAGTGTTGAGTTGAGTGGAGTTACCCACACTGGTTCAGGAGGCAGTCGAAGGGTGATAACCATTCCTGAACTTGGTGGTGTGGGACCAAAGGTTCCTGTACTTCCCTCCTGATGGCAGCGGCCAAACAAGAGCATGGCCTGGACGGGGGGAGGGGGGGGGGTGTCCTTGATGATGGATGCTGCTTTCTTGTGGCAATGCTCATTGTAGATGTGCTCAGTGATGGGGAGGGCTTTGCCTGTGATAACTCCACCCAATTTACGCCAATTCACCGCCACCCTTTACTTGTGTGCTGTAATTGGGGCCTGGATTCTGTTCTTTCTGGTGCACAGTGGCAGGGTGAGACATAGAGAACAGCTTCTTGAGGAGCTAAATGACACCAGGCTTAAAGCTTGATATGAGGCATTTCGCACAAGACTTTCTCGTCATTACTTGCCAAAGCTACTTAGGGCTGTGTGTTGTTGCTACAGTGACTTGGACCACTTGATTCAGCTTTCTAGGTAAAATGAAGTCATTGTTTTCAAATCTGTTTGAATCAGGCTTTCTTTCTGTCTTTGAACAACCTCATCTGAGATAATTGCACCACATAATTCATGCAAAATAGGCATTGTATCGAGTTGATGCTTTAATGAGGATACCACTCGCAGAAGCTGCTGTGTAGGGTGGCCAGAGAGGGGTAGCACTGGTGGCGGGCTTGTTGTGCTCTGCCTAGGAGCAGCTCACCCTCCTTTGGTCCCCACCTGCCACCCAGCTCTCACCTGTGGCTCCAAGAAACGGTTTGCATGTGATGGTGGCCACATCCCAGCACACCGCTTCAACAGACAGGCTAAATCAGATGAGGCTAGGTGGGAATCTCCAACCCTGGTGAGATAGGGATATGCCTGTGAAGCCAGTTCCAGTGGACTGGGCGGCTGAGGTCAAGTACAAGGTCCAACGACCATGAAGTCCATGATGCGACGCTTCATGGAGAGTGAAGGGCACGACAAGGCACAGAAGGTGTCATGGCTATCCACCGCAGCTGAGGAAGTATCCAATGCTGACAATCTTTCATACCATTGGACCAGGATTGTTGAGGCTGAGAGAGTGGAGTCCAGCAGCTTTTTCACGATAAAACTCCTCCCACACAGGTTTTTCTCTGTGCAGCTCTTTACTCAGTGAAGAGCTGCACAGACAAACAGCATCGTTGGAAACAACGGACAACCAACAACCAGCAGAAACAAACAGACTTACTGGCAGCACCTCAGTGATGACTCTCGGTACAACCAGGTGGGATTGGAGTGGTTAAATCTAATATCTCAATAAAAATTTCCTCCACAATTTTTGGGGTTCTTGTGTCGTTATTCTCGCATTCATTCTTTGGGTTTTTTCCCCTCTGTTTTGAGGGTGTCTGGGGAGATTAAGAATTACAGGTTGTAAGTTGTATACATTCTCTAATATTGAACTTCTGAACATCAAAATCAAGGTCCATTTAGTCTCGTCCAGAATCCTTATAAAATGTTGAGATGCATGATCCTACAGCCTTTAATACTCATGTTTTAAAATATTTATCTATCTCCACTTTAAATGTATCTAATGAACTACTCTCCACCATGCTGAGAGACAGAGAATTCCACAGATCCAGCACCTCCTGAGAGAAGAACTTTATACATGTGGTTGCAGTAGGCTGAATGGTCTCGCATGCAGCACGGTAGCGTAGTGATTAGCACAACACTTTACAGCACCAGCGATCTGAGTTTAATTCCCACTACTGCCTGTAAGGAGTTTGTACGTTCTCCCCGTGACCACATGGGTTTCCTGTGGATGTTCTGGTTTCCTCCCACATTCCAAAGACGTACCAATTGGTAGATTAACTGGTCATTGTAAATTTTCCTGTGATTAAGGTAGGATTAAATTGGGAGATTACTGGGTAACATGACTTGAAGAACAGGAAGCCCAATATCAATAAATAAATGAATAAGTAACTTGAGAAATTATAAAGACTCAAGGAACGAAGCTGAAGATTGGGTGACTATAATTTCTTGATATTCAGGTTTTGCTTTGGTAGAAATTATTGGCAAATTTTCAGTGGTATTGGGATTGGTTTATTAAAGAGTCATAGAGCAATACTGCATGGATACAGGCCCTTCGGCCCAATCAGTCCATACTGTCCATGGTGCCCACCCAACCCATTATGCTTGCATGCAACAAGATATGGCGAAACGTTTTTGATTGCCACACAGTCAGTTTATGGCCTACAGAACTTGACTGAGGCAGTAAAAAGAAAACAGAATGCAGAATATAGTGTTACATTTACAGAAAGCCAAAGTACATGGGTCATGACAAGGTAGACGTGGAAATTAATTATTGGGAGATCTGTTCAGGAGTCTGATAACATTAGGATAAGAGGTGTCCTTGTGCCGGGTGGTTTGTGCTCTTAGGAATTTTGTATCTTCTATCTGATTGGAGGGGGAGAAGAGTGGATAACCAGGGTGGGAGTGATCCTGATTAGATTGGCTGCTTCACAAAGGCAGCAGTAGGTATAGACAGACTCAGTGGAGAGAAGTCTGGTTTGTGTGACAGATTGGGCTATATTCAGAACTCTGCAGTTTTCTATGATCTCAGTCAGAGCCGTTGCCATACCAACCCGCAATACATCTGGATTGCAAGCTTTCTATACACAAGAGGTTTTGCAGATGCTGGAAATCCGGAGTCACACACACAAATTGCTGGAGGAACTCAGCAGGTCAGGCAGCGTCTATGGAGAGGAATAAAGAGTCGCTGTTTCAGACCGAGACTCTTAGGATGCTTTGATTGACATATCTGTAAAAATACAGCGTGAGACAACATTACATAAGGATTCTGCACATGACTGAAGGGGCTTTCATTTGGATGTGGAGGGATTTTTTTTATTAAGATATTTGATTTAACCACTCCACTCCCATTTGATTGTATTAAGAGACAGCATTGAGGTGCTGGAAACATTCTTCACTGTCTAAGGACGTAGAGGCATTAGTGTGTTTTCTTGACTGTAGTGTCCACCTGGACCAGGACATGGATATATTTACATCTAGGAACTTGGCAGCTTTCAACCATCTCCACCACTGATGCAGACAGTGGCATGTACTCCACCCTACCTCCTGAAGAGTGTTTGACTTAAGATTTAAGATTTATTTTATTTCTTACATCCATCTCACATGATGGGGTAAAAATCTTTTTGTTGCAACTCCGTCACTATGTACAAGCAATAAGGAGGGAAATGTGGGAGGATATTGCCCAAACACTAAAACTGTATACAGAATTGTTTTGTACGCATGTAAGGACAATCAGATCAATGTATATTGATAAATCTGATGTTCTGATGAAAGACGCTGTCCCTTAGCCAATTGGTCCTGCCCTCAATGCTGCGGTACCTTTTGCCAGATGGTAGCAGCTGAAACAGTTTGTGGTTGGGGCGGCTGGAATCCGTGATGATCCTCCGGGCTCTTCTTACGCACCTGCTGCTGTAAGTGTCCTGAATCGTGGGAAGTACAGTTCCCGTACCAGGCGGTAATGCAGCCAGTCATGATGCTCTCGATGGTGCCCCTGCAGAAAGCCCTGAGGATTTGGGGACTCATGCTGAACTACTTCCGCTGTCAGAAGTGAAAGAGGCACTGTTGTGCTTTTATCACCGCACAGCCAAACTTGAAACTACTCACACTCTCAGTTACAGCCCCATTGATGTCAAAAGGGGTTAGCCTGCCTCCATTCTTCCATAGGGTCTATATGACTAAGGATAAGTTGTCTCGTTTTATTTAGATATATCTCTGTATTGCGACAAATGTACTAATGGAGAAGCTTCACTCATTCATATGTGTTTGCTGGAATTTAGAAAAATGAGGAGGGGAATCTCATTGAAACCTATCAAATATTGGAAGGTCTTTATACGACGGATGTGGAGATGGTGTTTACTACAGTGGGGGAAATGGCAAATGAACTCAGAATAGAAAGACATCCTTTAGAATTTTTTTTTTAGTCAGAAGGTGGTGAACCTGTGGAAATCATTGCCACAGACAGCTGTAGAGGCCAATCATTGGGTATATTTAAAGTGAAGGTTGATAGTTTCTTAATTGGTAAGAGTGTCAAAGGTTATAGGAAGAAATCAGGAGAATAGGGTTGATAGGGGTATTAAATCAGACATGATGGAATTGTGGAGTAAACTCAATGGGCTGAATGGCCTAACTCTGCTCCTATGTGTTATGGTCTAATGATGGGATAAAGCACCATAGAATGAATCAAAGCAATCATGCTTTTGCAGCCAATCCGACTGAGATTGTTCAGTTTGTCCCACTGGGAATCTGGTTGGACCACAGCAAGCTCAAAAACAAATTTGAATTGCACACTGTAATTCAATTAGACTGAAAAAAGATTAGCTTCATTTGTCACGGATACATCACAGCACAGAAACGTACCATGAAATACCTAATTTTTGGCAGTGACCAACTTAGCCCGAGGGTTGTGCTGGATCAGCCTGCAAGTGTTGCTACACCTCCAGCAGAATTGCCTGCCCACCCATGTGCCTCTGCAGTGTTGGAGAAACCAGAGAAGCCAGTGGTCACGGGGGATACATACAGACAGCAGTGCGAATTGAAGCATGATCTTACAGCTGGCGCTGTAAAGCATTACGCTTGCTGCTCTGCTACCGAGCCACCCTCTAAGCTAACCGTGCACCTTAAGTACTTTCATATTAAGAGCATGAGTTAGTCAAACTGCCACCATTAACCAGGACCTTGGTTGATCCTGTGCCTCGGGACCGTTAACCTGCCATTCCTTTTGTGCCCAGAAGTCTAAGGATCTCAGTCTTGATCATTCCAGAAAATTCTGCAGATTTGAAACCCTTGGAATAATCTCAGTTCCAACAACTGACCTTTAATAGTGAGACGATCCCCGCCCGAGCCTGGTCTTGACCCTTCAGCGAGGGAAGAGAGTTTCTTTATGTCCACATTTTCAATCCTTCTCAGAATCTGATGCATTCCACTGAGATTACTATTCAAAACAGTAACTGTACGTCAATCCTACATAATATTTCCTCCCCGTAAAGGGAAAAAGTGTATCTGTGCCAAAATGCTTCCAAGTCAGGTTCAGAGACAAACCTGCACCCAGAGCACCAGTTGTGCTCTCCCCAAACCCATGCACAATTGCACCAAAACTACCTTGTTCTTCAGTTCCAATCTCTAACTGGCCTGGTACGGAAACACCAACCACCAGGAAGAGAAAGTGGTGAATACCACCATCTTCAGGAACAGCTACTTCCTAAAGCCATCAAGTTCTTGAGCAGCCTCAAGTCAATCACTAGGAACCACCTCCTGCACCACCACGATTATGCCTTCATATCCAGTGCTTCCGATGCGTCCTCCTCTATATTGGTGAGACCCATTGTAAACCGGGGGACCGCTTCGTCGAGCACCACTGCACTATCCACCACAAGCGACGCTTCCCAGAGGCCAAACAATTCAATTCCATTCCAACTTGTTGGTCCAGGGCCTTCTCTTGTGCGAAGATGAGGCCCCCCTCAGGGTGGAGGAGCAAAGCCTCATATTCTGACTTGGTAGCCTTTAGCCTAATGTCCTGAATATTGATTTTTCCTTCACGTAAATAAATTCCCCCTCCCCTTCCTCTATTCCCCTCTTTGACCCACTTCTCACCTGCCTATCACTTCACCCTGGGTCCCTCTCCTCCTTCACTTTTGCCTCTGGTCCACTCTCCTCCCCTATCATATCCCATTTTCTCCAGCCCTTAGCCTTTCCCACCAACCTGGCTTCGCCTATCATCTCCAGCTAGCCTCCTTGCTCTCTCCCCACCTTTTTATTCTGGCATCTTCACTCTTCCTTCTCAGCTCAGAAGATGGATCTCAGCCTGAAACATTGAATGTTTATTCATTTCCATAGATACTGTTTGACCTGCTGAGTTCCTCCAGCATTTTGTGTGTGGTGCTTATGTCTTTGTTTTTTTGTACTGCAGTCTTGCTTAGGCACAGTCCTTCGTTTCACAGTATGATATAATTTTGCATATAATTTATGTATATTTTATATCCTGCATGTCGTATTAATCTGCATGATACTGCTGCAAACAGTTTTTTGTTGTACCTGTATCCCACCGTACTCAATACACTTGACAATAAACCAGCCTTGACACTCTTCATAACATTGATAAGCGTATTCTATAACAGAAAAAATGCCAGAAAACAGCCGTCTCTGAATTACAAAAGCCAGATCCTTAAAACTAAATGAATGGCTAACATTGTCAAATATAGTCAGTGCCCACTTTATTAGGTAGCCCTGCACACTTGCTCAAAATGCAAATATCCAATCAGCCAATGATGTGGCAACAACTCAATGAATAAAAACTTGCAGATACGGTCAAGAGATTCACCTTATAAAGTGGCCACTGAGTGTAGCCCTTCCACTTTAGAACGATACTTCTCTTAGACAAATAGGAAGTTTTGAATTACTGCGGACTTGGGCCTCATTGATGGTGGAAGAGCTTTGGGCTGCCATGAGCTCTGCCCGTGTCCTGTACTTGCTCATTAGTGCAAATATCTAATCAGGGAATCATGTGGCAGCGACTCAATGCATAAAAGCATGCAGACATGGACAAGATATTCAGTGGTTGTTCAGAACAAACATCAGAATGGGGAAGCAATGTGATCTAAGTGACTGATTGTGGAATGATTGTTAGTACCAAATGGGTTTGAGTATCTTGGAAACTGGATTTTCATGCACAGCAGTCTAGAGAGAATGGCACAAAAGACAAAGAGAAAAACACCCAGTGAGTTTCAGTTCTGTGGCAAAAATGCTTTCTTAATTAGTGAGGTCCAAGGAGAATGGCCAGACTGGTTCAAGCTGATGGGAATACAATGACAATTCAAATAACCATGTGTTACAGCAGTGTGTGCAGAAGAGCATTTCTGAATGCACAGCACACCAAAACCTTGAAATGATGTGACTACAGCAGCAGAAGACGATAGACTCAGAGACTACTTTATCAGGTACAAGACTTACCTAATAAATTGGCAACTGAACGTAAATCACCAGCATCCAATTACCAATGAAAGAATACCCAAGGATCTTTGGGGGTGTTTGGATGGTTAACGAAAATCAGCTAATTCACAGCTGAATTGTAATCTGCGTTCATCCCTTTGCCCACACACTGAGCCTGTGAGATTCCGTGCCTTTTCCAAATGTTCATTTCTCTACCTAATGTATGGACCATTTAGAAAATCAGTGCATCCACTGTAAACTCATAACATGCGATAAACCGTATTTAAAGCATCGTGCTTTTACTTTCACTTTCATCTTGGCTGCTTTTGCCAGACACCACTCAACTGGTACTCAACTGAAGTGACCGGTCCTCATGGGTACATGGAAAGCCGTGTCTGGTTTTGGGTCATTCACTTGCAGAGTGCAGAGCATCCTGAACACATCGGGAGAACAGACAGTTATCAGGAGTGGGGGAACACTGGCTGTCTTTCTCCTCCTTTGAGAAGGGGAGAGATGATCTGCTCCCCCATTCCCGGAAGTGAGATTAGCTAAATCAGCCCACACCCACTGGGGGAAATCCACAACTCCATCACATCCCTCCATTTAGAACAGGGGTCCCCAATATTTTTTAATGCCATGGACCTATACCATTAAGCAAGGAGTCCACCATGAACCCCAGGCTGGGAATCTCTGATTTAGAGTCAGAGTTGAAACAGGTCCTTTGGCCAACTGAGTACATGCCGTCATTATCGATTATGCTCATCAGTGTCATGTCAAGTTCAAGTTAAAGTCATATAGCATGGAACCAGGCCCTTTGGCTTAAGGTGCTCATGCCAACCAGGATGCCCACCCACTCTAGTCACATTTCACCATCTTTGGTCCATATCCCTTAACTCCTTTCTAACCTGTGTACCCATCCAACTGCCTTTTAAATGCTGTTATCGTACTTGCCTTAATCACTTTCTCTGGCGGCTCATTCTGTATACACACCAACCACCAAATGAAGAAGTTTCCCCTCAGGTCCCTTTTAAATCATGCCACTCTCAATTTAAACCTATACTTTGCTATACCCTAGCTGGGCAGTCTTTCATTGATTCCATTATAGTTATTATTCAATTGATTTACTGACAAAAAAGTGGGGCTTGGGGTTGAATATGGTGACATGCAAGTACTTTGATATTAAAATTTACTTTGAACTTCAAAATTTTTGGTTGTTGCTTCTCTTTCCTTGCAGTGGGGGGGTGGGGTATGGAATAAAAAACTGTGTGCATTCTTCTGTACTCCAAGGAATAAAGTCCTATCCTGCCCATCCACCCCCTATAGTTCAACTCTCAAGTCCTGCCAACGCTCTCGTAAATCTTCTTGGCACTCTTTCCAATTTGATGATGTCTTTCAAAGTAAGAACGAAAGAAGACAAATATATTGGGGTGGTAAAGTAGCACAGCGGCTAGCACAACGGTTTACAGTCCCAGCGACCGGGGTTCAGTTCCCACCGCAGCCTGCAAGGGGTTTGTATGTTCTCACCGCAACTGCGTGTGTTTCCTCTGGGTGCTCTGGTTTCCTCCTACAGTCCAACAACCCACCAGTTGGTAGGTTAATTGGTCATTGTAAATTGTCCCATGAGTAGGCTAGGATTACATTGGGAGATTACTGGGCGGCATAGTTCGAAGGGCCGAAGGGCCTATTGCATCTAATAAGGGCTGTAGCTGGCTGAATGAACGAATGACTGAATGAATAAATAAGTAACCAATGACTGAACATTTGGATAATTCTAAACTAGATTACAGAACCAAAGGTTTAAAAGAAAACAGGGCAACCAAAACATCACACTATATTACAGCTGCAGCCTCACCAAATCTTACACAACAGCAAAATAACATCCCAGCTCCAACAGTCAATGATTGATGAAGGCCAGTGTGCTAGATGCATTCTTCACCATAATTCCCTGCATTACAACCATATCTATGCCTTATCTCTTTACTGAATTTATGGATCCCTTGAGCCTTTGCTTAAGGCATGCAGTAACTTTAAAATTTACGAAGCTTATGAACACTTGCTTTTTGCAGGTTATCATTTCATTGTAACTTTACACCTAAATTCCTCAGGTAAGATACTCTAATCATGAAGGTTCCTTGCTGCTGGAATGACACCTATTTAAGTTGAGCTCAAGATTAACATTTTTTTTCATCAAGCACTTTGGGAAAATGCATAAACATGTGAGATTCTGCAGACGCTGGAAATCTAGGGTAACACAGTCAAAATGCTGGAGGAGCTCAGCAGGACAGACAGCTACAATGGAGAGGAACAAACAGTTGATATTTGGGACATTTCAGGATCCCTCCAATCAATCATGGCTGATCTTATTTTTCCCTGTCAGCCACATTCTCCTGCCTTTTTCCAGTAAAATTTTACTTTATCTACCTACCTATCTATCTACTTATTAAGATGGCGTGGAATAGGCTAGGCCATTCTGGCCCTTCGAGCAGTGCCGTCCTGCAATCCCTGATTTAACCCTAGCCTAACCACGGGACAATTTACAATGACCAATGAACCTACTGACCAATATGTCTTTGGACTGTGGGAGGAGAGCAGGAAACCCACACAGCCATGGAGACAACATCCAAACCCCTCACAGGAAACAGCAGAACAATAATAAAATGTTTTGGATTCTAATTCCTACTCCAGCAGCCTAAGCAGAGAAAAAAATCAAGCTGCCTTTCCATTGACACACTGAAGGAACACTGCAACACACTGGTCTAGCTGCTGGAGTTGACGCCTCACGTCTCCAGCTCCCTGAATGGAGTTTCCACATTCTCCCAGTGACTGTGCGAGTTTCCTCCCAATCCTTGAAGGGTAGCTGGTCAAATTGACACTATAAATTTCCAAAACAAAATAGGATTGAGTGCTTGCTGGTCAGTACAGACTGGGCAGCCAAAAGGCCTGTCTCCATGCTGAATGACTTCACACCTGTAAGAAGCGCTGTTTTTCAGGTGAAATGTCAGGCAGGGGCCCTATTTGCTCTTTCAGGAGGATACAAAAGATCCCATGAGATGACCTTGAAGAAAAGCTGCCTAGTTCTCACAAAGCCTGCTACTTATACTTAAAAGTTATAGGAAAATAGGAGCAGTAATTGGGCAGCAGGGCCCTCAAATCAGAATCAGGTTTATTGTCTCTAACATATATCATGAAATCTGTTACTTTACAGTGATGTATACTATTGTATTTTAATTTATAATAAGAAAGATATATACAGTACAGTATATACATATCTGAATCAAAATAGTGAGGTAGTGTTTAGTGATAGTGGAGGGGAAGAAGCTGTTCCTAAAACGTATTGAGTGTGAAGCTTCAGGCACGTCTACCTCATCCCTGATGGTAGTAATGAGAAGAGATTATATCCTGGGGATGGGGGTCCTTACCGATGGATACCCCTTTCCTGAGACATCGCCCTTCGATGATGTTTTCAATGGTGAGAAGGCCTCTGCTCACAATGCTGCTGGCTGAGTTTACAACAGTCTGCAGCTTTTCCTGATCCCGTGCAGTGGTCCCTCCATACCAGGCAAGTGAAGCAACCAACTGAAAAGCTCTCTACCATCTCTGTGGAAACTTGCTGGTTTTTGGTGGCATACTCCTCAAACTCCGAGCGAAATGTTGCCCTTGCAATAATTGCAATAAGCTGGCCGTAGGGTAGATCCTCTGAGATGTTGACAGCTGCTCCCCCTCTCCGCTGGTAGCCCTCACTGAGGATTGGTGTGATTCATGCTGGTTATGCCATAGCTAATCGAGCATCATCTTCTCTGTGCCAGGTGCTATACTCCTATATTTAAATATATAATAAACAGATTTACCTCCAGTTTTAAAACTCCTTGTGGATTCAACTTCCACAATCTTCTGTGATATGAGATTTTCACACACCTTGGTGTTAGATGTCCCGCCTGCTTTTTATCTTCTGAAGTTCTCCCACTTGTGAAAAGACCTCAACATCTTCCCTGTCATGTCATCTATCTCAGTTTCTGCAATGCATGTTATTATATTGTGACATTACTGTGAGTGAATTGCAGTGTAGTGGTTAGCGCCAATACTATTACAGCACCAGCGACTACGGTTCAATTCCCGCCACTGTCTGTGAGGAGTGTGTGTGTTCTCTCTGTGATTGTGAGGGTTTCCTCCAAGTACTCTGGTTTCCTTCCACATTCCAAAGACACTGTATGCATTAGTAGGTTAAATGGTCACACAGATGTCATTGGGCGGCGCAGGCTCCGTGGGCCAGAAGGGCCTGTTATTATGCTGCACCTGTAAATAAATTTAAAGAAATTAGATTAGCAATTCTCTCGTTCCTGGGATGTACGTAGGTAGCTGAGGCAGTGTCAGATTTTCTTGTCCACCTCTGATCTCAGAAGGCAATGAAGAACCAACAACATCTGTGACTCTGAAGTCACGGATGGACCAGACCAGATATAGTTGGCAGATTTCCTTCCCTGAAGGATATTAGTGAACCAGATTTTTTATTTTACTGACAATCTGTGAAGTTCATGGCTACCATTACGGAGCTAGATCATTTTTGTAAAAAAAAATAATTGTTGGAACATAAATTCCCCAGCTGGTGGGATTCAAATGTGTGTCTCTGGATAAATGGTTCAGAAATTTCGTTGTTATTTCAGTATCTTAAGCACTATGCTACTCCAAAAGCACTTAATTGGCTATGAAGTCCTTGAGCTCATGAAAAACCTTATATAAGTGCAAGTCTGTATTTCTCAACTATTGTTTAAATGATTAAATTCTACATTTAATAACCAGCTCTTGATTCAGTGCCATGATTGAGTATGAAGATTGTGTGAACGATTCATTAATAATTTCAGTTTGAACAGAATTAACACTGTAGGGTATTGATTAATAACTATCTGATTTGCTAATTATCTTCAGGAAAGGGAATCTGCTCCCTTATCTACTCTGGCTCAAATATAACTCCAGACCCACCAGAGTGGCTGTTAACAGTTTCTTGAAGTCAGGGATAAATGGAGGCAGACAACATTGCTGGCAACACACACAAAATGTGGGAGGAATGCAGCAGGGCAGGCAGCATCTATGGAGATGAATAAATAACCTGGCTTCCTTCCCCTTCCTTTGCTGTCCGGAAACCTGTAACGGTCACTATTTATTCCTCTCTATGGATGCTGCCTGACCTGCTGTGTTCCTGTCACACTTCACGTGTGTGTTGCTCTGGACCTCCAGAGTCTTTTGTGTTTATAATAAATGCGGACATCTCTAATGATGTACACACACTGGTATTGCTTAAGACATTGATTTTATTTGTCACATGTATGTTGAAACATACAGTGAAATGCCCATTTGCTTCCATGACCAATACGCTCTGAGGATGTGCTGGGGCAGCTATGCTTCTGGCACCAACGTAGCATGCCCACAATTCACTAATTTAACACAAGTGTATCTGGAATGTGGGAGGAAACCGGAGCGAGCCCACCTGGTCATGAGGAAGATGTCCAAACTCCTGGAGGGAATGATGGAATTGGGCCTGAATCAGTGGAGCTGCAATAGCCTTAAGCTATTGGCCGTGATATTTCTTGCCGCTGGGTCAATCAAACTGTAGAATTTTTCTATCTAAAAAAATAATGGGAGTTGCTTTATTCCAATACTATTGCTTAATTCTTTTTCTGAGAAGATGTGCATTTTGATGTGGGAAACCGGAAAAAACTTTGTTTAGCCGTGGATGTTTATATGCATCACTGAGATTTAAGGTGACAGATTAGCCAGCCCCTCAGTAATCACCCTGCTGCTTTCACTAAAGCGTATCTACGTCACGGAGAATAACTGTTGTTATGACTACCCGTTAGAACAGAGTCATCAGCTCTGAGTCTCTGAGATGGAGCATCTCGGGACCTACTCAACATAGTTGTTCTTACACCATTTCTATTCAAAATTGTCTTGCTTACTCAACTGGAAAAAGTAATTGCTGATAGTGGAGGACAATGAGATGTTTAAGACCTTGGGAGATGTTGGAGATGTGTCCTGACAAAGGGTCTCGGCCTGTAACGTTGACTGCTTGTTTCCAAAGATGCTGTCTGACCTGCTGAGTTCCTCCAGTGTGTTATACATGTTGCTTTGACCACAGCATCTGCAGTGTGTTTACTAGATGTTGGAGCTTTTTCTTCATAGGTATCCCTTGGGCTTGAGGATGACTCACTTTTACCCATTGGATTCTGAGGTAAAATAACTTTGGGAAATACTGACTCCTCCAGAGATTGAGCAGCTGTTGTCTGACAGGATAAGTGGGCAGAGTTGAACAGTTGATGTCTATGTACTCTCAAACTTAGACAATGTTCTGTGGGTCATGCTGAATCCACCTGGTCCACTGTGGCTGGTCACAACCTAGGAATATTCTGGAGTCAAAGAGGATGGTACATTTAACAAAAAGGCTTTAAGAACATGCTTGAATCCTTTTTGCTGTTCATCTGATAAGCACTTACATTGAAGCTGACGGTGAGTAATTTTAGAAACAGAGGTTTGGAGTCATAAAGCATAGAAATCTACACCACGTTACAGGCCTTTCGGCCCACAATGTTGTGCCAACCATGTAACCTACTCTAGAAACTGCCTAGGATTTCTCTACCACATAGCCCTCTATGTTTCTAAGCTCCATGTACTTATCTAAGAATCTCTCAAAAGACCTTATTGTATCTGGCACTACCACCTTCACTGGCACTGCATTCCACACATCCACCACTCTGTGTGAAAAACTTACCTCTGACATCCCCTCTGAACCTACTTCCAAGCACCTTAAAACTATGGCCCCCTCATGCTAGCCATTTCAGCCCTGGGAAAAAGCCTCTGCTATCCACACGATCAATGCCCCTCATTATCTATAAAGTCACCTCATTCGAGTAGTGACTCGCACTGTTGAAAGCTGAGAAGCTTTGAGAGAAATACAAAAGTAATTGTACTGCAATCGCTGAATTGCTGGAAAATCACTGAACCATATAAGTGATTATATAAAATTAAAAGCAAGCATAGGAAAGTTAAAGTACAAGAAAAATAACTACAAAACAAGCCTCTGGCTATCCACACAAATTATACACCTCTATCAGGTCACCTGTCATCCTCCGTCACTCCAAGGAGAAAAGGCCAAGTTCACTCAACCTATTCTCATAAGGCAGCATCCTTGCAAATCTCCTCTGCTCTCTCTCTCTATAGTATCCACATTTGGTAAGTCATTTAGAAGGAGAAATAAGCAAAGGAAAAAAAGAACTGAATTGGAAAAGAGAGAACATGGGAAATAGGATCCTAAAATGGTCCCTCCACCTTGAAGGCTAAACTGATCTGTGGCTTCAATTTCCCTTTCCTCTTTGATTCCCATAAACTTCTGTTTTCCTATTCCCAAAAGTTTATCCCAGCTTTTAAAAGAATTGCTTAGCATTTATCTTTTGGGAATGATAAAGGTTTCCAATCTTCAGAGAGAAGAATTTCTTCCTCATACCTTACATAGGTGACTATTTGTTCAGAAGCTATTCCACTCTGGAGTAACATCCTGTCAGCATCTCCCCTGCCAAACCCTTCACATAATTTCATTGAGATCACTCCTCATTCTTCTGAACTAAACAAAAGATTAAACTGTTCACTTGTTCCTCATAAAACAATCTCTTTGTTCTTGGAATCAATCCAGAGACTACCTCTGCGTTGCCTCCAGGCAAGCATATCCTTCCTTAAATAAAGAAACTAAAACTGTGCATCGTCGTACTCGAGCGATGCACAGTTATTGCCTGTTTTCCCTATTTACGTGCTCAACCCATCTAGGAATAAAGCAGAAACAAGGCAATAAGGAACACTATGAAAAACTAATCTTTTTTTTTATTAAATTTGTAATTTCTCAAAAAATCTCCAGCAATTTACCATCTCAAAGAATGAAGCTTTGCATTTGTAATTGTTCACCATCTGGATGAAGACAATTATCATATCATTAAAAGGGTAATTATGCTATTAATTACTAGATTTAATTTTCTGTGGCAAGTGTAATGGGCAGTTAAGGTGCAAATGCAGCCCCTTCATGAAAATCACCGCAAGGTTAAGCACAGGATGCAAAGCATGGGGTGGAGATGCTCAAGTCAGTCAGCAGCAGTCACACCCTGTGACTTCTCAAGAGAAGTTACTGTCCATTATTTTTTAGTGAAGTTATGGACATGGGCTCCTTTAAGTCTGCACCTTATCTAATTGGTTTTAAGTAAACTGTTTCTTCAGTTCGTTTCAAGGTTAATTGCCAATCAACTTGGTGATGGATATTCTGACATGGTTGAAAAATCAATGGAGGAGAAAAAGACGTCTTGACACTGATGAAATTCATTTCAAACAAATATCTGTGTAGAATCAGAAAGGTTATCTTTTATCTTCATGCTGAGATTTGCATACCTCCAGCAGTGCCTAATGCCTTAGATGAAATCTCACTGAAACCTTTGACACCCTGACAAATCAATAACTTATTATCCTCTGTTTTAAATATACATACATACCTATATTTACATTTATTATCAAAGATGGTATAGATTATATAGCCTGGCTTCTGGCGGCCACAAAGCAAGAAACCTGAAAGATCCCAATTGTATAAAACAGGCCAGCCTCCAATGCACACAGAAAAAGAGAGAGAAAAACACAAATAGTGCAAACAGTATGAAGCAAACAACAGCAACAGTATACCAAATCAAATTCTGTCCTTAGATCCAAATCCCCGGAGCAGCCCGGAGTAGGCCCAAAGCCTCAGTATTCAGTTCATCATATCAGTGGGTCAAACACCGCAAAGTTTACAAACACGAAGCACAGCAGCGAGGGGACAGTTTCACAGGCTTAGTGTCGCAGGGAGAGGAGCCCCCAGATTATCTGGGCCGGCATCTAAATTGTCAGAACAGTGAACCATGTCTCACATTAGGATCCGGGACCGGCTGTGGTGAATCACTCCAGGCCTAGAATCTGCCGCCCAGTGATTCATTTCAGATCTAGATTTCGTTGCCAAAGAAGCTGTTCTCGACCTCTCCAAATTGGCTCAGTGCTTAGAGCAATCCACACCCGCACCTGGGTTAGTTGGATGAGTATTGGAATTTCTCTGCCTCATCTTCTCCTTTCTGAATTGTTCACTCCAACCAGCTCCAGCTCCAAGTGTGTTGATTTTGCAGCGCACCAGCAGGGCATATCTCTCAAATTCACTTTGCCTTCACTCGCCTCTTCATTGTTTGTACTAATAGTACTACAATTTACTTCAAAAGAGTAATGTTCCTAATCTAATTCCTTTGCTTTTGAATTACCTGTAAGCTGCCACATGCCTTTAGAAGCACCATCTTAAGCCAGAAAATATACCCAACAGCTTGGTCCTCACAACCATCTGTGGCAATGAATTCCACAGATTCATCACCATCTTGCCAAAGAAATTCCACCTCAACTCTGTTGTGGATGTCCTCCTATTCTGAGGGTGTGTCTTCTGGCCCTAGACCCCTCCCTGCTATAAGAAACATCCTCTCCAAGTCAAGTCTATCTAGGCTTTTCAATATTTCATTATTTGATAGGTTTCAATGAGATCCATTCTCATTCTTCTCAACTCCAGTGAGTACAAGCCCAGTGCCATCAAATGCTCCTCATACGTAATCTCCTGAAGCTCCTTTGGACCCTCTCCAGTGCCAACACATCCTTTCTTAGATACTGGTCCAAATTGCTCACAATATTCCAACTGCAACGCCTTATAAATCCTTGGTGTTACATCCTTGCTTTTATATTCTAGTCCTCTCAAAATAAATGCTAACATTGCATTTACCTTCCTCACCATAGACTCAACCTGCAAGTTAACCTTTAGGGAATCCTACACGAGGACTCCCATGTCCTCTGATTTTTGAAGATTTTGCGCATTTAGAAAATAGTCTATGCCTTTATTTCTTCTACCAAAGTGCATGACCATACATTCCAACACTATATTCTTTCTGCCGTTTATTTGCCCATTCTCCTAATCTGCCTAAGTCCTTCTGTGGACTTACAGCTTCCTCAACAATACCTGCCCCTCCACCTATCTTCGTATTTTCTGAAAACTTGGCGACAAGCCAAGTTCTGTCATCCAAATCATTGACATATAATGTGAAAAGAAGCAGTGCAAACACCAACCTTCGCGAAATACCACTAGTCACCAGCAGCCAACTAGAAAAGGCCCTTCTATTCCCACTCTTTACCTCCTGCCACCCAGCCAATCTTCTATCTATGCTAGTATCTTTCCTGTAATACCATGGGCCCAGATTAGAAATGTAGACATCAATTGAATTTCAGGAACAGATCCCAATGAGCAGGCATAGAAAGGGTAAATGTGCACAGTGTTTTTTCAGGGTTTAGGCAATCGAGAGCAAGAGGGCATAGGTGTAAGTTTGGAAGGGAAAATTTGATAGTAATTTGGAGGCAACTTTTTCACACAGAGGGTGGTCTTTACATGGAAGGAGCTGCCAGAGTAAATGGTTGAGGCAGGTACATTAACAACATTTCGAAGGCACTTCGACAGGTACATGGTTAGGAAGGGTTTAGAGCAGGGATTCCCAACCTGGGGTGCACAGACCCATTGGTTAATGATGGGGTCCATAGCATAAAGGTTGGGAACACCTGGTTTAGAGGAATATGAGACAAATAATAATAATAATTTTAACAACTTATTTAGAGATCATTTTTCATACAAATGATGCAGTTCAAAATGATTTACAATGGTATAAAGTGCAAACATAAAAATAAAAGACAAAATGCTGTAAATTAAAAGCAAGGTTAAATAAATAGGTTTTGAGCTGGTGTTTAAAGGTGTCAACTAAGTCTCCATCCCTTATACAGCAGTTTTAGGAATTGAATTCCACGGTTCAGGAGCATAGATGGAAATAGCTGACCAGCAAATTTCCTTTTGAGGGAGACTGTTTAAATTTAAGAGGTTGACGATAGATGTTGTGTCCCAGCTGCCTATGTGATACTCAAGCCAGGCAGTATGGTATGGAGAGCAAGCTGTGGCCCATGAAACAAGCTTCCACTCTCCGTACAGCTGATGAATCCAAAAGAACGGCAGAGACCGCTACAGTTTGGCACCTTTGGTCTTGAGACTTGAGACCATCATATCATTGTTAAATAAACAGAGTCTAACTCTTGAGCGTTATGTAAAGAAAAGTGAGTCCAGGATGACAATTTCTCGATCACAGAACTGATGAAGACAATTGTGCCCACTGAGTCAAATGCTGATAATGGTAGCTAAAGGTAATGATGGTTTTAGATTAGGTGTGGTTTCAATACAAACTGTGGCATTCATATCAATTAGCAACATTTTCTGTGTCTGCTGGTCATACCCTATTTGCCGAAATTCAAAGCTCAACGTCAGTGTTATTAACAAAGTACGTATATGTCACCACGTACAACCCTGAGATTTTTTTTCCTGTGGGCACGCTCGGTAAATGTATAGAATAGTAACTATAACAGGATCAATGAAAGATTGTGTCGACCCTAGAAGCAACAAACTGTGCTAATGCAAATATAAATGAATAGCAATAGCTAACAAAAACATGAAATAATAAGACAAAGACTTCTTCAAGTGAGATCATTGATTGTGTAAACACCTGAATAGATGAGTGTAGTTATTTCCTTTTGTTCAAGAGCCTGATGGTTGAGGGGTAGTAACTGCTGAACCTGGTGGTGTGCGTCCTAAGGCTCTTGTACCTTCTACTTGACAATAGCAGCAAGAAAAGATCATGGCCTGGGTGGGGAGGATCTCTGATGGATGCTGCTTTCCTATGACAGCTTTTTATGTAGATGTGCTCAGTCGCTGGGAGGGCTTAATCTGTGATGTACTGGGTTGAATCCATTACCTTTTATAGGATTTTCCATTCAAAGGCGTGGGTGTTCTCATACCAGCCCGTGACTGAGGTAAATGCTGTTCTTTCATAGTTAAATTACAGTTTATGCATCAAATTGACTTGAACAATTGTTGTCATCAGTGCAGAAATTCCTCCTTAATTGGTTTATTTGAATAACTGCATCTTTTTTGAAGTTTGTTTTATTATTAGTTAAGCTTCCGTATGACAGGCTGAGCATTACGCCTTCTTTTCAAAACTGTGCAAGGTCCTCAATCAGCATGTTATTCTGAATCTTTTACTTTGTAAAATAATGACATCAACAATTAGCATTTGCATAGCACCTTCTTTTACATAGAGCAGCGTAGCAGCGTAGCGGTTAGAGTGACGCTTTACAGCACCAGCGACCTGGTTTCAATTCCTGTCACTGTCTGTGAGGTGTTCTCCCTGCGATCGCATGGGTTTCCTCCAAGTACTGCAGTTTCCTTCCATGTTCCAAAGACGTACGGGTTAGAAGGTTAATTGGTCTCATGGGTGTAATTCGGAAGAGGCCAGAAGGCCCTGTTACCGTGTTGTATCTCTAAGAGGCTACATCCACACTAAACCGGATAATTTCGGAAACACCGGTTTCACATAAAAACGATAGGCATCCACACTATGCGTTTTTGAAAATATCTCTATCCACATTGAAACGGAGATTTCGGCGAATCTCCTCCTCCTGCGCATGCGCAGGACACATCTACCGAAAACAAGTGACATGTTTGGTGTTGAATCTCGCCATAAAAGTGCGCGTTTGTTCAGTTACAGACTAGAAAAACTTAAAACAATGGACAGCTGTTGGCACACGCGCAGGAGAACTTAAAAGTAAAAAAAAACAAATACTGGAGTATACGGAGGCAACCGACAGGGAGTTCACGGATAGATTGACCCGGCTGACGACAAACATTGAAAAACTGACTAACCCTGTTGCATTAATAAATCACCTTGTTAACTGTATAAAACATGTCTGCATCAGTGTTATCTTGTATTTCCATACAATGTTACATTAGGCTGTTACACATCTATTGTCAGAGTAGTACTTGTATAAATAGGTAAACCGCCTTCATACAAGTAAGGACAGAAAACAGGGCAAAGTGAGAATACTTATTTATTCAGTAAGTTATGCGTCAAAGTATTTGGTGAGTACATTTCTAACTCTAATGGCTTCAGTCTCATTGCCACTTTCAGTCTGCTCTGAAATTGTTAGGTTGCGTTCAGGAAAACAATGAAATAGCACGCTGCCATCTGACAGCGTTTTCAGAAGTCTCCCGTTACCCCGTCCACACGGATCTGCTCGAGCAGTGTTTTTAAAAATGGAGAGCGTTTCTGGAAAGCTCCGGTTTCGGGGGATGAAAACGCCGTTTTAGTGTGGATGGAGGGTAAGCACGAAGAGAAAAAGCTTTGGTTATGGATTTATCCGGTGTAGTGTGGATGTAGTACAAATAAAATAAGATAGTTAGGCCTCCTCATACATAACAAGGAATTTTATCAAGCAACAATTGACACCAACCCCCAACTTGGTCAAAGTTTCAACAATGGAGGAGTGTCAAAGTCAATTTAACTCTTTATTGTCATTTTTACAAGTACACCTAATCACAAGTGAATTAAATACATTCTTGCAGCATTACAGGCACATAGCATCAGATAAACAGCATTCATTAGTCAGACAGAAATTATACACAATCAATTACACACAGAAAGAACATAATTAGAACAAAAACAGTCCATTTTTATACAAAGTGATCATAAAGGCGCTATACTGTAGTGATTAAGGTTGTGCTAGTTCAGTCAAGAAAGGAAAAAAAACAAATAAATCAGCCTTATTCTGGCTTCTTCCCCACTTCCTTTCCAGCCTTTATGAAGGGTCTTGGCCTGAACCGTAGACTGTTTATTCCTTTCCATCGATGCTACCTAACCTGCTGAATTCCTCCAGCATTTTGTGTGCGCTGCTCTAGATTTCCAACATCTACAGAATCTCTTGTGGTTACACTTAAGTCATCTGAACTGGTTTAAGTGAAGGGTCTCCACTCATAATATCAGCAGTACATTTTACCTCCATAGGTGCTGTCTAACATGCTGAGTTCTTCCAGCACTTTGTGCGTTGATACCAGCAAGCCAGTCAATGAGGCCCTCGATGCTCTTCACTTAGTTCTAACTCTCGCTATCTAAATTTACCACTGCAATTCTCCATTCATCTGTTTCAAGTGTTTTAAGAGGCCTCTATTATCCTCATTTCATCTATTCCTTACGGTTGTGAGCACCATATTCTCTGGGCAAGGTACTGTCCATTGAGTTCTCTATTTAATCTTTTTGGAGATAATCTTCTGTTGATCCCACTTGATTAGCTTCATCACTGAAATGTCCCCACAGCCTATGGACTCACTTTGAAGGACTCATGTTTTTGATATGTAATGCTTATTTAAATTATTATTTCTTTCTTTTTGTATTTGCGCAGCTTTTTGGACATTGGTTGATCATCCAGTTGGTGTGATCTTTCATTGACTCTATTATTGTTATTATTCTATTTCGGAATTTTTGAGTATGCCTGCAAATACATGAATCTCAGGGTAGTATATGGTGACATATATGTACCTTGATAATGAATTTACTTTGAACATTGAATAGACAGACAGAAAGAGACACACACACAGTGAGCCAGCAAGCTACAGCTTGTCAACTTAGAACTAGGAAGACATTAATAATCCGATCAATTTGCGTGGTGCTTTGTACAAGTGATTGCCAGACCGGTGAATGATTTCTGGAAACTATATTCCATAGTGATTTAAAAATCAGTTTTAGGCTAAAACTAGGCCTTGTCTGCATAACAAAACTGTTACTCTGCCTGGTGCCATCGACCCGCACCTGGATGGGAAAGGTATGGAAGGCTATGCTCGATGGGACTAGGCAGAATAACTGTTCGGCATGGACCAGATTAGCAAAAGAGGCTTTTTCTGTGCTGTAGTGCTCTATGTCTCGATTACTCTAATAGTGTAAACATAGAGATGCAAATGCAAGGGAGACTCTCACAAGGAGGGAGCCATATTGCAATTTATTTGACATCATCTCACTTGAAATGACACCTCTCAAGATTAATATGTAGTAAGAATAAATGGTGCGGTCTTTCATTGATTCTATTATGGTTATTATGCTATTACAGATTTATTGAGTATGCCTACAAGAAAATGAATCAGGGTTGTATATGTACTTTGTTAGGAAATTTACATTGAACTTCCACCAAATCAAATCCACTTCCACGACTTCCTCTGGCAGCTCGTTCCAACTCAGAGCACCCCCTGAGTGAAGAAATTCCCTCTCAGCATCTATTTTGTTTCAAAAAGTATTTCATTACTGTAAAGTGTTGTGGGGTCTGCAGATTGTAATGTGCAAAGTGCCTGATAAACTGATCTCCTGAGGAATTTAGCTTGAACTTTGAACTTTGATAGTCGTTGTGGACTCAGTGAGCTGTAGGGGCTGATTCCTTGCTGGATTTCCCTATGGCTCTAAGATTAATGTTGATTTAAGTTTCAAACTGCTTTTCACCAGTACTATAACTGAGTTAGGATCATTAAGCTGCCTTGAAAATTGCAAATTCTTTTTCCGATCTCCATACATTTAGGCCATTTGTTAAATTTATTAACTGAAATAATTTCAATATAATTTTCAACTAAATGATTTATCTCTGTTATGACACTACTGGGTTCTCGATATTGGCCTCCGCTCAAAAGCCTTCCAACAGCTGCTGATTTTATTAATATAATCCAGGGTCATTGTTTTTATTGAGATTTGCTTATGTGAGGCTGTACAGTATTGTACCTATCATTCCAACTGTCCACCTGTCATTCTTGATGAAAATGGAGCCTGGAAACTAAATTGCATTGTGCAATATTTCTCCGCAGTATGCAATTCATATTTTACAAACAAAAATCAATTATAAATGAGAATTGTGGATTTAGTGCAAGTTCCACAGAGTCATTGATTTTCCTTCCTAAATCCTCTCCGACTTCTCCTCTCTTGATAGCCCATGGGACATCTGGTCAACTAATGCAGAAGCAACTGTTTCAAGCACAAGGGAGGTCAGCCTCAATGTAACTTTCCCCTTTATTGACTCTGTCTACAATTCCCACTTACTTGGGAATCAGAATCAGAATCAGGTTTAATATCACCAGCATACGTTGTTACACTTGTTTTGTGGCAGCAGTACATTGCCACGCATAGTAATAAAATCTATGAATTACAATAATATATATATAAATAAAATAAATAAGTAGTTCAAAAAGACAGGGGAGATACAGAGGAAATGTTCATGGGTTCGTTGTCTATTCAGAAATCTGACAGTGGAGGGAAAGTAGCTGTTCCTGAAACACTAAGTATGTGCCTTCATGCTCCTGTACCTCCTTCCAGAAGGTAGCAATGAGAAGACAGCATGTTCTGGCTGATGTGCATCCTTAATGATGGAGACAACCTTTCTGAGGCATCATCTTTTGAAGGGGTCCTGGATGCTGGCGAGGCTAGTGACCATAATGGAGCTGCCAACGTCATCAAAGACTCTCCAACTCCATTTACTCACTTTTTTTCCTTTTCTTCCCCATTGTATCTGACAGAAGCTACTAAAGCTACCCCACCAAAGCTCAAAGAAAGTTTATTATCAAAGTAGATATATGTCACCATGTAGTACCGTGAGATTCATTTTCTTGCAGGAATGCACCGTAGAACAAAGAAATACAATAGAATCAATGAAAAACTGCAGACAAAGACTGACAAGCAACCAATGTGCAAGAGAAGACAAACTGTTCAAATGCCAAAAAATAAATAATAATAATAAATTGCAAATAGTAATATACATAAATGTAAAAGGACATAATACTGAGAACATGAGTTTTAGAATGCTTGAAAGTGAATCCATAGAGTCCGGGGGAGAAATGATTCACCCAGAGAGCAATAAAATGGGGCAAGGCAATAGATGGAACAAGTGAGGTGTTGTGATACAGTGAAATATTGTAGCTGTTATGATGAATTTACTTTATTTAATGTTGTTCAGTCTGCGTGATGCTGTACACTTTGACCTACTTGATTTTACACCCGACAGCGGGAGAATGGAGGTCGTACATTATCTGGAGAGAACTCTAAAGGTGCCCTATGAATCTGCCGTCCTTGGCTTCTCGGCAGTGGGAGGTGCTGTTCAATCAGCCTCTTCAACTGCAGCCTGTTTTGTAGATAGTCCACGATGCAGCAATTGTTGGGGGTATGAACGTTAAAGATGATGGATGGCGTGAGAGTCAGGCTCGTTGATTTGTCCTGGAGTTTCCAGCCATGGAGTCATACAGCACGTTGGGTCAACGCATCCACGCCTACCAAAGTGCCTTCCTGGGGTACTTCCATTTTGCTGCTGTTGTCCCATATCCTTCTAAACCTTACCTGTTCACGAATCTGCCCTAATGATTTTTAAACATCGTCATTTTACTCACACACATTGGCCACTTTATTAGCTACAGGAGTGGAACCTCACGTGGTCTTCTGCTGTTGTATTCCATTCACTTCAAGGTCTGACATGCTGAGCGTTCAGAGATGCTCTTCCATACACCGCTGTTGTAACAAATGGTTATTTGAGTTACTGTCACCTTCCAGTCAGCTTGAACCTGTCTGGCCATTCTCCTCTGATCTCTCTCAGTAACAAGGCATCGTCACCAACAGACCTGTTGCTCATTGCATGTTTTGTTTGTTTTTTCAGACCATTCTCTGTAAATTCTAGAGACCTTTGTCTGAAAATTCCAGAAGATCAATTTCTGAGATACTGTAACTATCCCATGTGACACCAACAATTATTCCACGGTCAAAGTCACTTAGATCACACTTCTACCCCACTCTGAGGTTTAGTCTGAACAGCAACTGAACCTCTTGACCTTGTCTGCATGTTTTTATGCATTGAGTTGCTGCCACATGATTGGCTGATTAGATGTCGGCATTAATGAGTTGGTGTACAGGTGTACCTAATAAAGTGGCCACTGAGTATAGTGCTTCCACTTTGGAACTGGACTTATCTAGCCAGATGGGAAAAATTGAATCACTCTGCTGACTTGAACCTCATTGATGGTGGATGAGCTTTGGGCTGTCAAGAGCTCTGCCCCTGACCTAATTAAATAGGTCCCAGGGAAGGAGATCAGTGTGGCTGTTCTTCGAAGGTTAGTGTATGCCCCAAAAGTTAGTGGGTGCCTGGTTTGGCAGAGAGAAGATTGGACCATCAGTTGGAAGATACATTGGGACCTTGAGGAATGGGTCAGATCACTGAATGGGCTTGAGGCAGTGAGTTATAATGGACATCAACTGGGTTAGTGTCAAGGGTCAGCCTAGAGAAATTGAGTTGCCCTGGTTATTCGTAAAGAGTGTTGGGGGTGGAGGGAAGTGTGTAGAATGTTAAGGGTGGGATATGACTAGGGTAAGGGAAAATTGTGTGGGGGAGTGAGAAACTCTATGCTGAATTTGAGTGCTTGAATTCTGAGTGCTTGAAGGAGAAATTCTATGCTGGCAAATATTTTATTGCAAAAATATAGTCACTAGGTATCCACAGTAAAGCTGATCTTATCCTGACCAAGTATTCACAAAGGAATCAGTTCACACATGCCTTAATCCAGAGGAGTAAAGCTAGATACAGTGTATATCTGTTGTTACAGTGACACTGTGCAGACCAAAGTTTCAACCTGAAACAACACAAGTGACTGCAGGAGGAACACAGAAAGTCAGAAAGCGTCTATGGAAGAGAATGAACAGATGACATTTTGGTCTGAGACCAAAATGGAAAGGAAGGGGGAAGCAGCCAGAATAAGGAGGTGGGTAGCAGGGAAGGAATACAAGCTGGCAGATGGTAAGTGGGTGGGGACAGGGATATAGTGAGAAGCTGGGGGTGATAGATAGGAGAGGTAAAGGGCTGAATGGGTAAGAGAGGAGCAAGAATGGGGAATGGGAAAAAAAGGTGGGGAGAAATTAGCGAACATTGGAGAGATCAGTGTTTATGCCATCGGGTTGGAGAATGAGGTGTTGCTCTATCAACCTGAGTTCAGCTTCATCATGGCAGTAGAGGATGCCATGGACGGACATGTCAGAATGGGAATGGGTAATCAAATTGAAATGGCTGGCCACTGGAACAATAATTATAAGTGTAAAGATGGTATGCTGCAGCTATTTAAGTTTTTAGGTTGTGCTTAGCAGTGTACAATTCTGGTCACCCCATTATAGGAAGGAACTCAGAGAGTCAGGCAGCACCTATGGAGTGAAATAAGCAGAAACATTTTGGACCAGACCTTCATCAGGACCCATCATGGAGTTCCTCCAGCATTTTGTGTGTGTTGCTGAAGAGTTCCAGCAGCTGCAGAATCTCTGGTGTTCAGATTGGAGTGCTTGCCTTACTAACTGAACCCATCAGACAATTTTAGTGTGAACATTTTTTTCCCTTGGGTTGTGAGTGAGGGACATCAATGACAAAAAAGGAAAATCTGACTCTTCAGCCAAGCTTCTGTTCTTCATTGTCTCACTGTAATTTTCAATCAGAGCTTAATGTTGCCAAAGCTTTGCTCTTAAATGAATACTATCTTCTAATCTTAAAGACAGGAGATTCTGCAGTTGTTTGAGGTTTTGGACGGGGTCTGGAGGAGGATCATGAGAATTATCCTGGGAATGAAAGGGGTATCATATGAAGAGTGCTTGACGGCTTAGGGCCTGTACTTGCTGGAGTTTAGAAGAATAGTGGAGGGGAGAATCTTATTGAAACATGTCAAATATTTAAAGACCTTGAAAAAGTGAACATGTGCAGGAGGTTTCCTTTAGTGGGGGAGTACAGGACCAGAGAGCACAGCCTCAGAATAAAAGGATGTCCCTCTAGAATAGAGATGTGGTTAAAGTTCTTTACGAAGAGGGTGGTAAGTAAGTCTGTGAAATTCATTGCCACAGATGACTATGGAGTTCAAGGCATTGGGTATGTTTAAAGCAGAAGTTGATAGCTTCTTGATTAATAAGGGTAGCAAAGATTATGGGGAGAGACTGGGAATGAGAGGGTTCCTAAATAAGCCATGATGAAATGGCAGAGTAGAATTGATGAGCCAAATGGCATAATTCTGCTCCTATGTCTTAGGATCTTCAGCAATACATACAAAATGCTGGCAAAATCAGCATGTTAGGCAGCATAATTTCAGGCCAAGTGGTCACTGTTTATGCCCCTCCATAGATGCTGTCTGACTTGCTGAAATTCACTAGCATTTTATATATGTTTTAATCTTTCTTTGTTGCCTCATTGTCACACAAAGCTCCTTTTTTGTACAGAGATATACATTATTTGTCTTTGGATTGAAGTTTCCTACAAGGTGACATTTCCAGTGAGGAGTTTTGTACAGTTTGCAGACTCAGCAGATTAATACCTAAACCAGACTGGGCCAAGACCAGAAGCAGAGCATCGGAGTCTCTGAACTGGTGTTGCTGACCCATATGACAACCACCACCATGGCCCACTGCCCCTCCACTCTCCAGTGATCTGACCCAATTCTCAAGACCCTCAGGGACAAATTACAGCCTTACACTATCACAACCTTTATATATTCAGCTCGAAGGATAAGGTGACTGGCTTAGTAAGGTTGAGGGAAATGGAACTGGCCATTAGCACCAATGTATACTGTATATGCTGAGCCAAATTGTCTGTTTCTTAGCTGCAAAACACTTCGCTACAGATATAGAACAGCACAGCAGTGGAGAAGGTGTTTCAGCCCAACATGTTTTTACTGACCATGATGTCAAATTAAACTCATTCCATCGGCCTTCACATGATCTATAGCTCTCTCTTCCCTGCCTGTTCATGTGTCTCTCTTAATGCCCCTTAAACCTTTAAATCTTAGGCCTTTGACAAGGTGGCATACATGAGGCTGCTTAACAAGTTAAGAGCCCATGATATTAGAGGAAAGATACTTGGTCTTGCAGTCTTTAACATTGCAATCATACCTGCTTCTACCACTTACCCTGGTGATATATTCCAGGCACCGACCACTCTATTTTGTGTAAAATCTTTGAAGATAAAATTAGCTTTCTTTTTCACATGTACATCAAAACATGCAGTGTTATTTGTGTCTACTACCAACTTGGACCGATGATCGTGTTGGGCGAAGCCTGCAAGTGTCACTGTACTTCCATCACCAACATAGCATGCCCATAACGGACTAACCCAAGCCAGTACATCATTTGGAATGTGGGAGGAAGTTGTAGAGCCTGGAGGAAACCGACAGGGTCACAGGAATAATTTATAAACTCAGTGGCAGGGATTGAATCCCAATTGGCATTTGTGGGTGCTGTAAGGTGACTGTGCTAACCACTACACTACCGTGCCTTGTGAGTCTCCTTTAAACTTTCCTCCTTTCTCCTTAAACCTACACCCACTAGTTCTGATGAAGGGTCCTGGACCAAAATGTTCACTCTATTCCTTTCCTCAGATGCTGCCTGGCCTGCTGAGTTCCTCCAGCATTTTGTGCATGTTGCCCTCTAATAATTGCCATTTCCACCCTGAGAAAAAGACTTAAAGGACACTTGGGCAGGTACATAGATAGGAAGGATTTAAAGAGAACTGGGTTAATATGGGCAAGCTGGATCAGCTTGGATGGACACTTTAGTCAGCATGGAATAGTTAGACTGAAGTGACTATGACTCCACTTTAGAATGATGAAAAACGAAACCACTGGTGAGCATGGTGCAAGTGGACACTGAATGGATTTTAGTTTGTAACGGGAGCCAGCAACGAAGGCTGTTTGCTGGTTTAGGCAGCAGTTTGCGAAGACTTAAATCCTACCTGTCACACGTCAACTGCATTTGCCATCTGCACTGCAAGAATGATTTGTCAGGTTTTTGACAGTTGCCACTATGTTTTCTTTGGGATGGGCAGGCGAATAGAATGCCTTCAGTTTCTGATTAGACACATGCCCACTGGAACTATTTCAAGCACCATCAATTGCCAAGCTGACAACTTTGGACTGCCATCAAAAATTACTTTATGAGCAGTGAAACTGTGTGAGACAATGAGGCTGACTTATTAACCTGAAATAGTGCTTTTTGATAAATAATGTAGCTACTGAGGCACATGTGTTTAGAGAAGGCTCTGAGCTATTCTAAATCGAGCATAATTCTGTAAAGTCCGGCACTTTCAGGATAGATTTGCTGTATGAAACGTGGAGGCTGAAATCACTCATTGAAAGCTCCTCAAGACTTCACTGTTACTTTTGGAACTGATCTTGATAATTCAAACCCAAGTTAACTTTTTGCAATAAATGGAATTTATGTCCAGACACAATGATATGAGACATGGACTTCAGTGAGTGCAGACTGAACATCATCATTCCCAGAATTCCCTGCCAGGTCACATGTTATGATCTGTAAATTCAAAATATTAAACTCATTCACAGGAAGACACAGGAGTCAGAAATGCAGGTCTACTTCGAGTTTACTTTAAACAAGGCGCGCACGAATCACCTGGTGGTGCGATGACATATGCAATTCACATATTTATACATATTACCCATAATTAATTATTTTAAACAAACAAGAATGCATAATCAACAACATATTTGCAAGATTACTCAAATATTACTTAAATATTAAATACACAACAGTCAAGACCCTTACTGAATTACGTTTGAATGGGTTAACTGCTGCTTCAGAATCAGAATCAGGTTTATTATTACTGATATATGTTGTGATTTTTTTACTAGTTATACAGTGTAATATGTAAACATTATATAAGTTACAATAAGAAATATTAAAAAAATACAAATCGGTGGTACGAAAAGAGAGCAAAATTGTGAGGATTCATGGACCATTCAGAAACATGGTGGTGAAGGGAAAGAAGCTGTGTCTGAAATGTTGAGCGTGCGTCTTTCATCTTGCTTGTGATAGCATCCTACTGCACCAACTCCAGTGGCTAAAGCACAAATGCCTGTGCTGACTGGTTGAGGGATGAACGCTGAATGTTGGTCTTCTGTGTAGCTGTCTGTGGTAGCAAAGCTGTCTAGAGAATGGGCCAGTGTCCAAAGACCAGGAATATTGATCAAGTGTAGACACAAGAGACTACAGATGCTGGAATCTGGGCCAACAATTGTGACAATATGAGGAACTCAGTGGGTCGATCAGCATCTGTGAGATGGAACATTGGAAATTCTTTCTCCCCCACAGGTGTTGCTCAACCTGCTGAGTTCCTTCAGCAGTTAGTGTGTTGGTCTTTGATCTTGTAGATCTGGGGTTCCCAACCTTTTTTATGCCATAGACCAATGCCATTAAGCAAGGAGTCTGTTGACCCCAGGAGGGAACCCCTGTTGTAGATGTTCGTTCAAACCTCAGTAGAGTTCCTGTGGAGGCTAAATTCATGCAGTTAAATGAATCTAGAGTTTTTAAAAATAAATAATACCATAGACCATAAGACATTGGAACAGAATTAGGCCATTTGACCAATCGGGTCTGCTCTGCCATTCAATCATGGCTGATCCCTTTTTTTCCGCTCCTCAGCCCCACTCCTCAACGTTCTGCTCACAACCTTTGATGCTGTGGCCAATCAAGAACCTCTCAATCTCCACCTTAAATACACCCAACAACCTGGCCTCCACAGCTGCCTGTAAGAACAAATTCCACAGATTCACCTTCCTCTGGCTAAAGAAATTTCTCTGCATCTCCGTTTTAAATAGATGTCCCTCTGTCCTGGGGCTGTGTCCTCTTGTCCTAGACTCCTCCACCATGGGAAACATCCTTTCTACATCTAATCTGTCTAGGCCTTTCAACATTCGAAAGGTTTCAATGAGAATTCCCTCCCCCATCCTTCTAAATTCCAGTGAACACAGACCCAGAGCTATTGAATATTCCTTCTATGATAACCCTTTCATTCCCAGAATCATCCTTGTGAATCTCCTCTGAACCCCCTCCAACACCAGCTCATCTTCTTTTAGATAAGGAGCCCAAAACTGCTCACAATATTCAAGGTGACGCCTCACCAGTGCCTTATAAAGCCTCAGCATCACCTCCCTGCTCTTATATTCTAGACTTCTTGAAATGAATGCTAACATGACATTTGCCTTCCTCACCACCGACTCTAACTGTAAGTTAACCTTCAGGGTGTTCTGCACAAGGACTCCAAAGTCCCTTTACACCTCAGATTTTTGGATTTTCTCCCCATTTAGAAAATTGTATGCACATTTATTTATTTTACCAAAGTGCATGACCATGCGTTTTCCAACACTGCATTTCACTTACCGCTTTCTTACCCATTCTCCTAATCTGTCTTTCTGCAGCCTGTTTTCTCAACACTACCTTCCCCTCCATCAATCTTCATATCAAACCTGGCAACAAAGCCATCTATTCATCATCTAAATCATTGATATACAGCATAAAAAAAGCGGTCCCAGCACCGATCCCTGTGGAAATAAGGGCAGCACATTCACATAGCAGTTAGCACAATTGCTTTACAGCACCAGCTATCACCAATCAGTGTACAAATCCCTCCACTGTCATTAAGGAGCTTATACATTCTCCCCATGACTGTGTGGGTTTCCTCCCACATTCTAAAGGCACGTGGGTTGGAGTTAGTAAGTTGTGGGGTGCTATGCTGGCGCCATGAGCTTGGCTTGTACTTGTGGGCTGCCCCCATAATCCTGGCTAATTTGATGCAAACGATGTATTTCACTGTATATGTCAATGTACATGTAACAAAGGAGTCTAATCTTTAATTTTTAGAATAGCCTAATATTTGTAATAGGGAGATGGGGTGGAGATACATCTCTACCAAAGGAGATGTAAGGCTGGCCTGTAGGTCACCTTTGGGCGAGGTGTAGCACCTGCATGCTGTCCACCCCCGCCCCTGATCAGGGTCACGTGAAGCCATGGGAGCAGGTGGTGGATGGTCATACGAGCAGCTGGTGCATATCACAAATAATGGTTATGTGACAACTGACACCAGGGAGGCAATCTTTCGAGTATTGATAATGGCCATCTTGTGAAGACACTGCCCGGAAGAAGACAATAGCAAATCACTTCTGTAGGTAAGTTTGCCAAGAACCATTTTTGATCTGGACCATTATTGCCCAAGTTATATGACATAGTATATAACGGTGATGGTGATGAATATTTGTCATGGCAGAATAGTCATGCTGCAGGTAATACAACTGCCTCTCAGCTCAATTCTGATCTCTAATGCCATCTGAGTGACTGTGACTGCATGGGTTTCCCCTGCTAACCCTCTTTCCTCCCATGTCCCAATGATGTGTGGTGTTCTGGGTAAGAATGATGACTCAAAATTGCACCTAGTGGGTAGTGGAAGAACCAGAGTGTTCTGACCGGCAAGAAGACATCACAGGGAAATAAATGTGGGAATGGGACTGGGAGGATTGCTCCGTGAGCTGCCATAGACTCGATGGGACAAGTGGCTTCATTCTACGTCGCAAAGGAATATGAAGCAAATACATTGATAAAGGGGCAACACTGCGACATAGTATTAGCGCAACACTATTACAGCATTACCTATTAAATCCGGTTCAATTCCTATTGCTCTCTGTCGGAGTTTGTACATTCTCCTAGTGATCTCGTGGGCTTCCTCTGGGTGCTCTAAGAGACAGTAGCAGAATAAGGCCACTCCGCCCACTAAGCCTGCTCCATTTTGTCATGGCTGATTTATTATCCCTCTCAACCTCATTCTCCTGCCTTTCTCCATAACCTTTATAATGCTTACTAATCTAGAACCTATGGTTGGAGTTAGTGAGTTGTGGGCATGCTATGCTTACACCAGAAGCGTGGCAACAACTGCAGACTGCCCAGCTCAATCCTCACTGATGTGATTTGACACACATGACACATTCTGCTCTATGTTTTGATAAACGTGTCATCAATAAAGCTAATCTTTTTCTTTCCTTTTAAACTATATAAATTTATATGATTATGAAAATGCCAGATTGTAAAAGATTTAATCATCCACGTCAAAGATCCCTTGTCAGAATAGGAGAGAGGAAACATTGCTGAGAGCTTGAGGAGGCATGGAGAGGACAAAGGAGATTCCTCTGATGAGACCAGTGCTTAAGTTTAAATTTAGGCTATGTGGTCAATGTGTAAGTACGGCATTAGAGAGAAAGGGAGAGAGATGATCTGAAAATAATCATATAAAAGCTTATGAGGATGGATAGAGAGTGAGAACACAGATGGAGGAATGTAAAAGTACAAAATTCACACCTTTATTCACATTCTGTCCTATGTTAGCCTTTGGCCCAACTCGTTGACTTACACCCTGTTGCCCTGTGAGGTAGCCCCATCTGCACACACTTGGCCCGGAGACCTCTAAGCCTTTCCTCTCAATGTACAGTATTTATCTAGATGGCTTTTAAATATTGTTTAATACACCTCTCCCAGTCATCATTTCTGGCAGCTCATTTCAAGTATGTACCATCATCAATCAAAAGGGAAAATTCACAAGTTAACTCAACGATGAGTTGAGTGAGGAGTATTCACTCATTCCAGCAACTCAAACAGAACTGCAGTGCCAGCCGGAATGAAAAGAGACTGAAAGAAGCTAACAAGCAATGAGTAAATGAGAGGGATGGAAGAATCATGAATCCTGAAAGACCAATTAATTACCAGAAATGCGCCTTAAGATTGGATATCAGCCTCCTTCTTAAGCCAATTCTGTTTTGCGTAGTCCTTTCGTTTACTTACTTAAGTGCCATTACAAACAGCCCAAAATGATATATCTGTTCCAATTATTCAGAGGATAATTGGCAACGGGCTGATTCTCACTAGACCCAGCAAGTTGCCTGAAGTCGCTGCACATAATTCCTGAGCTCAGCTGGTCAGTCCACAAAATCTGCACAGGCCATCAACCTCCCCACTTAAGCTGATCCAACACTAATCACATTTCATTCTCCCCATACTCCCATCAGCATCAGACTCACTGATATACTAGGGGCCAGTGAACCTGGTACATTCCTAGGACACACAGAGTAAGGACATGGAAAACTTGTATGTACAGTACACAAGACTGGTGTTGAACTTAAGTTGCTGACAATCATACTTTTTAGAATTTTATTTACTGAGATATAGCATGGAACAGGCCCTTTTTCAGTTCTTTGAGCCTCAGCACCCAGCAATCCTCATCTGATCACAATGACCGATTAACCTGACAACTGGTTCATCTTTGGACTGTGAGAGGAAACCGGAGCACCCAGAGGAAACCCATGCGGTTACGGGAAGAACGCACAAACTCCTTACAGGTAGTGACGGGAATTGAACCCGGGTCGCTAGTACTGTAAAGCGTTGTGCTAACCACTCTGCTACCGTGCCCTCCAGATGGGGGAAGGCACAGTTGCAGGGGGAAGTGGCATGGTAGTGTGGCGGTATTGCATCAACAACCGAGGTTCAAGTCCCGCTGCTGTCTGTAGGGAATTCTCCTCATGACTGCATGGCGTTCCTCTGGGTGCTGTGGTTTTCTATCCCATTCCAAAGAGTTGGTAAGGGTTAGTGAGTCCTGGACGTGCTATGTTAGCGCTGCATGTGTGGCAACACTTGCAGACTGCATTGTCTTTGCAAACAATGCATTTCTCTGTATGCTTTGATGCACACCTGACAAATAAAATTAATCTGGGAGAGACTATGGTATATGGGAAGGATTAAAGTTAGGATTAGTACTGGTTTAGTATAAATAAGTGCTCAATGATTGGCAGAGACCCAGTGAGCTGAAAGGTGTATTTCAAAGCTGAATTTCTCAATGATTCAATGACTTAGATAATTAAAAGTATTAAACTTAAGGAAATTAGTTATATGTATTCCCCTTTGCTCTTTGTGAGCAGGTGTAGAACTGGGGTAGAGTACAGAAATGACTTCTCGAGTGAAATTGGGATCTATGTGGAGCATAAGGAGACAATCGCCAAAGCGTAGGACACTGAGTGATTGCGGCTAAACAGGATGGTTACCTGATGGTCAGGACTGACACGATGGACCGAAGGGTTGGCTCCTGTGCAGCGTGACTCCGTGAGATGCAGGGCCAGCTGCTGCTCACAAAGTGACTCACAGTGGGCACTGCGCGCATGATGGTCTGAGCCAATCAGAGCCTCTTTCACGGACTCTGTCGACACTTGTTGCTGCCTCTGTAAAGCAGCCAGCGTGCGTAATTAAAGAGCCCAACCCAACACCCCAGACATTCTCTCTTTTCTCTTCAGAAGATACAAAAGCATGAAAACCCTTCAGGCTCAAGCACAGTGACTCCCCAGTTATTGTGAGTAATTGTTAAATAGTTCCCTTGTATGATATATTAAACTCTTGACCACATAATCTAGCTCCTTATGATCTTGCACTTTATCGTTGGCCAGCAAAGCACTTTATTCTGCATTGTTACTGTTTTATCTTCTCTACCTCAGTAAAATGTTGACTATATGAAGGGTATGCAGGACGATAATAAACCTTTTCTAACTGCACCCCACTGCCTCAGCTTGCAACTTGCCCAGGATTAAGCGAGGGGGACAGACGCACAACTAGAAGTGTTTTTACCTGCACCCACCTGCCTGAAAACCAGAGAGAGGTGCCAGAGCCATGAAGTCAGGGGAAGTGCTCATGGGTTCATGGGCTTTTTAGAAATCTGACGGTAGAGAGGAAGAAGATGTTCTGAAAACATAAGAGTTAAATCCTCACACTCCTGTAAGTCCTCCTGATTGTAGTAATCTATTTAACCCTAGCCTAGTCATAGGACAATTTACAGTGACCTACTATGTTTTTGGACCATGATACAAAACCAGAGTACCATGCGTTCATAAGGAGGACATTGGAATTGAACACTGAATTATAACACCCCGAGCTGTAATACCATCGTGCTGATCATGTCCCAGATGGTGAGGGTCCTTAATGATGCTATCTTCTTGAATCAAATCAAGTCAAGTTTATTGTCATTTAACTCTATAAATGTTTACCATCAAATGAGTCAATGTTTCTCCGAACCAGGGTGTAAAGCACTGTAGTACACATAACACAAATATAAACGCACAATAACTTCTGAAAGTAGGGATAAAATCTACAGATGAATTACAGATAAATAAAGTAAATTGCATAAATTAAACATTGTGAAGTACAGAACCGATTAACCAGTGACATGGCAGGGAGTTTGGAAGCCTAACAGCCTGAGGGAAGAAACTGTTTCCTGTCCTGATCGCTTTTGTTTTTATGCATGATGGTAGGAAGTCCAAAGAGGATGCTGGATGGATGGGCGGGATCCTTCCAGCATCCTCTTTGCAACATCCATCTAATTGCAACACCTCGTAAGAGGTTTAGAGGGAATATTTCCAGCTGGAGTATGGAATGCACTTTCTGAGCAGGCGATAAAGATAGAGGCACTCAACTCAAATCACCAAGGACTGGTAGGCTATAGATCAAGTAAATGGGATTGGTATGGGTTACTTGATGGTCAGCATTGACAAGATGAGCCAAAGGGCCTTTTTTGTGTTGTATGCCTCTCTGAGAATGCTACTTAATTGGTACCCAGTCCAATATTACGTCAATGAAGAGACGATCAATTGTTACATCTGTTTCTGTCCGTGGCTTGACAGATACATTGAGTTAATATTGCCACAGAGCTGGAGCAATATGCATTAATAAATGCCACAAATGTCTCTCAGGGATTAACTTTTAAGGCCGGTTCGAAATAAGCGACCAGATGTAGCCAATCAGGTTGTAGCTGCAGGTCATTCTATGGAACTGAGTGATCCAGCTTTTAATATTGGTTTATCTGCATGAAGTTCCATTAAATTTAGCTTCCCTGTGTACAAGTTATAGCTTTTAATTTCTTATACTTTTAATAACTCCCAAGTAAACACATAAACATCATTTGGAAATAGAAAACTCAGTTGGAAACTGAATTTTTAATTATAGTTGTTAGAATTTTTTCACGTGCATGGTAATCAATGATAGTTTATTGTTATTCACCAAGTCGGTTCCATTTATTCTTAGGCACGAGTCTGACTTTCTATTGTAATTCTGCTCAGAAATGGTCGATGTATAGGGATGAGAAATATCAGCTCCATATTCTGCATTTAGCTTGCAATTTCCTCTGTAATTTGATCAGAGGCCTATTGTGGTCTAGAGTGGTTACAGTCTGGTCCTTATTAGATGCAACGATATATGTTAATGAGGGAGAACTGATGTAGGAGACTCTGCCAGCTCCACCATGGGCAAAACTCTCCCCACCATCGAGGACATCTTCAAAACACAGTGTCTCAAGAAGGACCCTCACCATCTGGGACATGTTCTTTTCTCATTACTAGCATTGGGGAGGAGATACAGGACCCTGAATATCCACGTTCCACATTTAAGGAACAGCTTCTCCTCTGCCATCAGAGCAGCACATGAACAAGGAAAGAACATAAGAAATCTAGTTCAGCTCGGGTTCGTCCTTCACATACTGGCTCCAAGTCTAGCAAAACAACTTCTGAATACACTCATCAACCCATTATAGGAAGGATGTGGAGATTGTGGAGAGGGTACAGAGGAGATTTACCAGGATGCTGCCTAGATTAGAGGGTAAAAGCTACAAGGAGAGGTTGGACGAACTTGGGTTGTTTTCTCTGGAATGGCTAAGGGGAGAGCTGAGAAAAGTTTATAAAGTAATGAGAGGCATGGATCAAGCAGAGAGGTCGTATATTTTTCTCAGATTCATTTATCACATGGACATTGAAACACACAGTGTAATACAGTTTGTAACACACCCAGAGATATGCCTCTTGTATTAGCCATTTTCTGCCCTTGGGGGAAAAAATATCCCTGGCTATCCATTCAATCTATGCCTCTGATCCTCTCGTACACCTTGATCAAGTCCCTTTCATCTTACTTAATTCCAAATGGAAAAGCTCTAGCCCACTCAACCTTCCCACACAAGACATATTCTCTAATCCAGGCAGCATGCTGCTAAATCTCTTCTGCACTCTCTAAAGCTTCCACATCCTTCTAATAATGAGGTGACACAATATTCCAAGTGTGGTCTAACCACAGTTTCATAGAGCTGCAACGTTAACTCACAGCTCACGTTACCGACACAACAGAAACATACTCTGCATCCTGCCGATCAAAACCTTTCAGAATCTGAATGACCTCTGTTAGGTCACTCTTCAGGCCTTTTTTCAGGAGAAAAGAAATCCAGTTTGTTCATCCTTTCCTGATGTGATTTTCAGATATTATCTTAGCGAATCTTACCTGCCCAATCTTTAGTGCCGTGGCATTCTATTTAAAGGTGGCAACCAGAAAAGCTCATCAATGTGGTCTAACCAAACTTCAGAAGCAGGTTCAGCATAATTTTCCTGCTTTTTTATTTCAGTGCCGCCAGAAATAAATCCCAAGTTGTCCTTTTATGGGCTTGGTGACATGCGGTACAACATTTTGTCCTGATGAAGGGTCTCATGCTCGAAATGTCAGCTGTTTATATCCTTGATAGATGCTGCCTAACTTGCTGTATTGCTCAAGACTTCCAGTATCCCTTCTGTGCAACATTTAGTGACTGGTGCATTTGGTTTATGAGATATCTTTGTTCCTCTCCCTCAATCAGACTTAACTCTTGCCAGCAACACGCACAAAATGTTGGTGGAACGTAGCAGGCCAGGCAGCATCCATAGGAAGAAGTACAGTCGACGTTTCAGTCCGAGGCCTTTTGCCAGGACTAACTGAAAGAAGAGGTAGTAAGAGATTTGAAAGTAGAAGGGGGAGGTGGAAATCCGAAATGATAGGAGAAGGCAGGAGGGGGAGGGATGAAGGTTAGAGCAGGAAAGGTGTTTGGCAAAAGGCATACAGAGCTGGAGAAGGGAAAGGATCATGGAACGCGAGGCCTAGGGAGAAAGAAAGGGGGAGGGGAGCACCAGAGGGAGATGGAGAGCAGGCAAGGAGTGATTGTGAGAGGAACAGAGAGAGAAAAAAGAGAAAAGAAGAAGAAAAAAGGGAATGAATGAATGAATGAATGAATGAATGAATGAATGAATAAATAAATAAATAAATAGATTGATAAATTGATAAATAAATAGGCAGATAAATAAATAGATAGATAGATAAATAAGGAATGGGGTAAGAAGAGGAGAGGGGCATTAATGGAAGTTAGAGAAATCAATGTTCATGCCATCAGGTTGGAGGCTACCCAGACAGAATATGTGGTGTTGTTCCTCCAACCTGAGTGTGGCTTCATCTTGACTGTAGAGGAGGCCATGGATAGACATAACAGAATGGGACGTGGAATTAAAATGTGTGGCCACTGGGAGATCCTGCTTCCTCTGGCGGACAGAGTGTAGGTGTTGAGCGAAACGGTCTCCCAGTCTGTGTTGGGTCTCACCAATATATAGAAGGCCGCACTGAGTGCACCGGACACAGTATACTCACAGGTGAAGAGTCGCCTCACCTGGAAGGGCTGTCTGGGGCCCTGAATGGTGGTGAGGGAGGAAGTGTAAGGGCAGGTGTTGCACTTGTTCCGCTTACAAGGGTATGTGGCTGGAGGGAGATCGGTGGGAAGGGATGGGGTGGGGACAAGGGAGTCACGTAGGGAGTAATCCCTGCGGAATGCAGGAGGGGGGGAGGGAAAGATGTACTTGGTGGTGGGATCCCATTGGAGGTGGCGGAAAGTTATGGAGAATCATAGGTTGGACCCGGAGGCTGGTGGGGTGGTAGGTGAGGACAAGGGGAACCCTATCCCTAGTGGGGTGGTGGGAAGATAGGGTGAGAACAGATGTGCTTGAAATGGGAGAGATGCCTTTGAGAGCAGAGTTGATGGTGGAGGAAGGGAAGACCCTTTGTTTAAAAAAGGAAGACATCTCCTTCGTCCTGGAATGAAAAGCCTCATCCTGAGAGCAGATGTGGCAGAGATGGAGGAATTGTGAGAAGGGGATGGCATTTTTGCAAGAGACAGGGTGGGAAGAGGAATAGTTCAGGTAGCTGTGAGAGTCCGTGGCTTATAGTAGATATCAGTAGATAAACCGTCTCCAGAGATAGAGACTGAAAGACCAAAAAAGGGGAGAGAGATGTCGGAAATGGAGCAGGTAAATTTGAGGGCAGGGTGAAAGTTGGAGGCAAAGTTAACCACTGACACTTCCTCCCACTTTCAAATCTCTTACTATCTCTTCTTTCAGTTAGTCCTGACGAAGGGTCTCGGCCCAAAATGTCAACTGTACGTCTTCCTATAGATACTGCCTGGCCTGCTGCGTTCCACCAGCATTTTGTGTGTGTTGCTTGAATTTCCAGCATCTGCAGATTTTCTCGTGTTTTAACTCTTGCCAGTACTAAGTAACATCTGTATTTTTCTTGCCAAAATATACCGTCACATATTTATCAATATCATTTGCCAATTATTTCAAAGTTCAAAATAAATTTATTATCAAAGTACATAAATGGCACCATGTACAACCTTGAGATTCATTTCCTTGCAGGCGTTTTCAATAAATCCATAGAATAATAACAGTACCAGAATCAATGAAAGACTGCACCAACTTGGGTGTTCAACCAGTGTGCAAAAGACCATGAACTGTGCAAATACAAAAAAAAGAAATAATAATAATAAATAAATAAGCAATAAATATTGATAACGGGAAGTTCTGCAGGTTTATTGATGCCTACCTACATTTTGTTACCCCTGCTCCCCTCAGTAATCACTGCTCCCATGTTTCCTGCCCCCAGTTTGATGTTATAGAGCAGAGGTTCCCAGTCTGGAGTCCACGACATACAAAAAGGTTGGGACTCCCTGTTATAGAGCCGGGAAACAGGCCATTCAGCCCATCATACCTGCATCAATATCATTATCATCCCCATTAATATCAATCACATCTTCTAGCACTTGATCTATAGCCTTCCATGCCTAGTTAATTCAGAATCAGAATCAGTTCATGAAATTTATTGGTTTGTGGCAGCAGTAGAGTGGATTTCATAAAAAATTGCTATGGGTTAAAAACGTAGATAAATACATCGAGCAAAAGCATAATAGTGAAGGAGTGTTCATGGACTTATGGGCCATTCAGAAATATGAAGGGAGAAGGAAAGATGCTGCACTTAAATTTTAAGTAGATCTTTGGCTTCCTGTACCTCCCCCCCCACCCACCAATGATTGTAATGAGAAGAAGATATGTCCCAGATGATGTTTGTTCTTAATGGTGGATGCTACCTTCCCGAGGCATCACCTTTTGAAGATGTCCTCGATGATGATGATGCCTTCAATGTCTTGAGCGGATACACCACGGATCCTGTCAGTGACGCTGCTTTCACCATTCCCTCAGGCAGCATATTCCAGTTAGTTACCGCACTCTGACTGAGAAAGATCAAAAACTATGATTTGGATTCTAGAGTTTAAATTATTTATGGAATTTATAAATGGCAGTGGCCCCGTTTCTAATGCTCTGGAACACCACCGCCCACAATCTACTGCAAAGAGCTTCCATTTATTCACTGTCTCAATTTTTTTGTCCTCAGACCAAATGGTAATCCATTTTGTTACTCATTCTGTGACTTTACATTCTCTGACCTTATTAATAGTCTATTGAAAGGTGTCATTGCAATGGCCCTTTGAACATCTAAGCAAATTATAATCACTGAATTAAGACGGTTACCTCTTTATTGTCCTCTTAAGAAATTCAATAACATTGGTCCATCAATATTTGAAATTCATGCAAAATATTCATTATTAAACATCTCAGCTCAGGATATTGTACTATTCTAGGAAAGGATCCATTATTTTTCCAGCCACTGATCTTAAACTGAAAAGCAAAAACCCGCAGATGTTTATATTTGAGATATAAATAAAACAGAAAATGCTGGAAATACTCGGTGTACCTAGCAGCATCTGTGGAGAAACAGAGTTAAGAACATAGAACATTACAGCACAGTACAGGCCCTTCAGAGCACAATGTTGTGACAATCTTTTAACCTATTCAGTGATCAATTTAATCTTACCTCTCCATGGAGCCCTCCATTTATCTATCATCCATGCATCTCTCTAAGAATCACTTAAATGTCCCTATAGAGCCTTTCATCAGAGCAATGATGATTCTAATGAAAGGATATTGACCTGCTCTCCTTGCTTATATTAAGATGGCTAGTCTATAATTCTCAGAATGTGTATGATTGCATTTTTTAAATATCATATTACATCAGCCACCTGTCAGTCTTCAGCCACTATACCTTTGAAGAACAGGTTATTTAATGTGCATGCCCTTTGCTGCTTTATCCTTGAAATATTTTACGAAGCAAGGATGTCATTCATCTGGACCAGGAGTTCTATCCTTTACAAGTTTGATTAAATTACTTCAAAAATCAAATTTTTTGTCTACTTTAAATGTGCTCATTTCGTTATTCATCTAAACGTCCAGCATCCTGCCCTCCTCTGGAATGCCTTTCTAAAAACTTTCGACCCCTTTTTCGATTAAGAAACTCCTCAAACTCTGCTTTTTTCCACTGGGGTTTTAGTCATTATCCAAATTAGTATTTTTTTTTAAAGTTCCCATGATGTGTGTACTGCAGATAGTAATTATTGCCTATTCCTAATTTCCCTTAGGAAGGTGTTGTGAGCTGTGTTCTTGATCCACTGCAGTCCATGCACTCAGACGGTGTATTTGGAGTCAGCGTTTAATCCCATAATATTGATGAAATTTGATATTTTGAAAGATTAGATTTATTTGTCACATACACATCTGAATGTACAGAGGTACGCGTTGTTTGCATCTATGACCAATGCAGCTGAAGATACGCAAGTGCCACTATTCTTCCACTGCCAACATAGCATGCTCACAATCTACAAAGACTAACTAACCCGTATGTTTTTGGAATGTGTTAAGAAACCCGCATGGTCACAGGGAAAATGTAGAAATTCGATAGAGACAGCAGCGGGAATTAAACTTCGAGTTGTAAAGCCTTACGCTAGCTACTACGTCACCACACTGTGCTGATTTTTCCCATCAGGATGCTTTGTTCAAGTGCCTGCTAGTTCATCCTTCCAGATTTAAGAGACAGTATCAGAATCAGATTTAATATCACTGGCATATATCGTGAAGTTTGTTAACTTCTCATGCCTCGAGGAAGCCTGTCTTGATGAAGGGTCTCAACTCTTGATGTAGGGGTCAACCACCCCTCTGCTGCTCTGCTTTTCAATTTGGATTCCAACAACTGCAGTCTCTTGTATCTCAAAGAAGCCTTGCTGTGTTGTACACATTGTAGTTGCTGGTGAGTGAATGACTAGACCAGTGGACGAACCAGCAACTGTGCAGATTGCTTCCGTTTGAGTGACATTGAGGTTGCGTTTTCTCAGAGGTGGTCTCATCCAATCAAGTCGAGAATATTGCATCTCTTTAATATCAAGGTAACTTGGTTTAAGTTTGTTTATTATTGTTAGATGTTCCAGGGTACAGTCAAAAATTTGTCCTGCATACTATTGGATCGCTGTTTATTTTCTGATCGTTAAGGTTCTTCTGGGAGTCAGGAATGACAAGCAGTCTTAATTCCAAGGTTTCAGTTTATTTTAGAGTACAAACAAACATACAAATACTAAGCAAGCTAAATAAACAATGCTAAGAGGTGAATGGATGCAAAATGAAAAGATAGAAAAGAAGCCACGATGGTGCTTCTGAAAAATTCATCCCCTTTATAGATCAGATAAGAAAAATTCCAAAGATCGGGAATAGACTAGCTAATTGGCTACATAATTAAAACAATTACATTTTGTGGGTGATGTGTTAATACTTAGCCAATGAAAAATGAGAAAGGTGATAAACCGTTAGTTTAGATGCTATACTGCTTTCTGCCATTGAGTGTGAAAAATACATGAGTTTGTTAAAAAGTACAATTCTTATGAAAAGTGTCATTAAAAAAGTGGTTTCCAACAATACCATTCATACAGAGAAGCAGATTACAACAGTGTGGTGAGGTAGCATAAAACAGTAACATAGTGCAGAATAAAGTGTTGCAGTTAGAGAGAAAGTGCAGCACATTCTCTTGCCTTCTCCTCCTAACCTTTGACACCCTTGTTAATCAAGAACACTTTTACCTCTGCTTTAAATATACCCAACTACTTGGTCTCCACAGCCATCTGTGGCAATGAGTTCCACAGATTCACCACCCTCTGGCTAAAGAAATTCCTTCTCATCTCTGTTCTAAAGGGACATCTTTGTATTCTGAAGCTGTTCCCTCTGCTCCTAGACTCCCCCACTATAGGAAATGTCCACGTCCACTCCATCAAAATCTTACAGTAGGATTCAATTCATGTATGATTGTTATTGTAACATTACTACCCATTTTTCAATCAAAGATGGGGTGCAGAATGCAGATACACATTCAGTTTCATGATCAGCAAACGAAGTCCTTGTCATTCTGGCACGAACAGAGGCCAGTCGAATATCCAGTCACTTACCTCCCACCCATCTCACTGTTTTCCCTGCAGCACTGCCAATTATCAGATGATTGCCTCCATGTCTGCCTCTTGAAAGGCAACGAGTTCCAGCTCACAGCACGAGAAAGTTCTCCCTTATATCCCACTGTAAGTTTTATCCACATCTTTAATTATGTGCCCAGGAACCCTCATACCATCACTTAACATAACAGATTTCCTTCATCTTACTAAAACTTGTACTAAACTTGTACACTTCTGTCAAATTTCCCCTCACCTTTTCCTGCTCCAAGGAAAACAATCCTAGCTTCTCCCACGCCAGGCACAGTATGGAATTAATGGAGATGAGCAGACACAAGAGATTTCGCTGATGTTGGAAATCACACACAAAATTCTGCAGGAACTCAGCAGGCTCTATAGCCTCTATGGAAAGGAACGAAGAGTCAACATTTCGGGCCAGACCCTTCATCGGGACTGGAAAGGAAGGGGGAAGGGGGAATAAAGCCAGAATAAGATTGTGGGTGGAGGGGAAATGATTCAAGCCAGAAGGTGATAGGTGAAGCCAGGTGAGGGAGAAGGTAGGTAGGCACGATGATTGGTATTCAGTCAAAAGGCCAGTTTAACTCTAGGATTCTATGTCCAAGACATATGGTGATGTTCTGTTGACAGCTCACATAGCTACTAGATACTCTGGTAGATATACAGTTGTTCTGTATTGTGATTGCTGCACTGCCACCTGTAATTTCCCTTTTGAGGTTGTACTTTTGAATGGATTAAATGATCTAGCACCTGTGTGACCTCCTGGGGGATTTGGAAAACTAGACTTTCGAGAGTGCAGGTACAGCGGGAGTGGCCATCGCCGGGGGTGGACACGGCGTCGAGGCCTGATAGCGGAGGACGAACCCATGATCGGTTCCACGACTACGCTCCGGTTAAAGCGTCAAAGAAGATTAAAATCGTCGAGGGCAAGAGCAGATAATGAACAGCGGCTCGGCGCCGTCTGCCTGTGTTTGACCGGACTCCCTCTCTTCTCGCTACTACTATCGGGCAGAAGGCGCAGGAGTCTTGGGTCCAACACCACCAGGCTTGGGAGCAGTTGCTGCCCTGCAGTTTTTGGGCTCCTGGACTGGTCTCGCTCACCTCAGCACTGAAGGGGCTCCACAGCGGCGGACTCTTTTCAGTGTCTCTGCAGTTCATGGTCCAAGTGCTTTGTTCACGCTTTTTTTACCATCTGCACAACCAGTCCTCTTCTGTAAACTGATTGTGTGGTGGTTCTGTTGTATGTGTTTTTTAGAGAATTCTATTATGTTTTTTTGTTTTGTGACTACCTGCAAGTAGTTGAATCTCAAGGTTGTATATGTTAAGCATGCTTTGATCATAAATTGAACTTAGAACTTCATAGCTACAGTTCCTCATTCCAGAAAACATTTTGATCAATCTAGTCTGCACCTTTTCAAATGACTTCTCATCCTTCCTAAAATTCTGAACCGGATGTAATAATCTAAATGCGGCTTAATCAGATCTTTATAAAGGTTCTGATTAACGTCCTTTCCTTTGTAATCAATACACCAATTTATGCAGCCTAGGGTCCAATAAACTTTCCTAATTCCCCTCTCAATTTGTCCTGTCACCTGCAAAGATCTATAAACACCCTAGTCTCGCTGTTCCTGCATGCTCTTTAGAATTGTACTGTGTTGTATAATGCTTCCCGCCATCTCTTCTGCCAAAGTGCATCACATCTCTCTTTTATTTAATTAATTTATTTACTTAGAGATACAGAGCAGAACAGGTCCTTCCACCGAGCCATGCCACGCAGCAATCCACCAATTTAACCCTAGCCTAATCACAGGTTACTGTACAATGACCGATGAACTTCTAACTGGTATGTCTTTAGACTGTGGCATGAAATCAAAGCATGCTCCTGGAGGAGGTCCACACATGCAGGGGAAGAATATATTAACTTTCTTAAGGAGGCTGTTGGAATTGAACTTTGAACTCGAACACCCCAATAATAACCGCGTCACACCAACTGCTATGGCATCATGGCAACCACCTCTTCTCTGTACAAAATTTTACTTTGTCTGCTCACTCTGCCAGCGTATCTATATTCTATGTCAGTGGACTGGTACCATCCCCATTGTTTGGAACACATCTAAGTTTGGTGCCTTTAGCAATTTTTTTTTTGTAATTCAAATTTTTATTATTATTTATTTTTATTTTACAAAGCAGTACAGCATATCATAGAGCAGATACAGTACAGCATATTTACACAGCCATCCCATGACAGGAAAATGTATAAAACTAAGAAACAGAAAAAAACTTCTAAGTTAAGTTTAAATTAACACACAACCAACATTGATCCCACGTGTCTTGCATTTTTCCCTCACTGTTAATTCTTCCCAACATGTGTTCATATGATGAAATCTTAACCATTTCCTCAGTCCATTCCCTCACAGTGAGACATTTGGGTTTCTCCAGTTTTGCAATATAATTCTTGCAGCTGTGATGAGACCCACCTTTAAAATAGTAAATTTGTCATTGTTTACATTAGGTATCATTGTCCTGTCACCCAGGAGACAAAGCCGGGGGCACAAGGGCAGCGTAGACCCGACCAATTCCCCCAAATCAAGAACTTTACACCAAAATGGACGAACCATGGAACATTCCCAATTCACGTGAAAATATGTGCCCACCCTTACTTTAAGTTAAATGTCCAAATCATCAAAATAGCAAAAACAAAAATCACAGTGGTGATTGGCACTGGAACTTGGTAGCATTAATGAACAACAAACCAAGGGAAAAACTACTTACGGTGAATCACTGTCTTTACGCGGCATTTCAACACACAAAATGCTGGAGGAACTCAGCAGGCCAAGGATCATCTATGGAAAGGAATAAAGTGCCAATGTTTTGGGTTGAGACCCTTCATCAGGACTGGAAAGGAAGGGAGAAGAAACCAGAATAAGAAGGTGAGAAGGAGTACAGGCTGGAAGGTGAGAGATGAAGTCAGGTGAGGGGAAAGGTAGGTAGGATGGGGGAGGAGATGATATAAGAATCTGGGAGATGGTAGGTGGAAAAGGGGGTAAAGGAGGAACCTAATAGGAGAAGAGAGTGGACCATGAGAGAAAGGAAAGGAGGAGGAGCAATAGAGGGAGGTGATAGGCAGATGAGAAGAGAAGAGGTTACAGGATGGGGAATAGAAGAAGAGAGAAGAGGTGGGAGTTAGAAAATCAATGGTCATGCTGTAAGGTTGGAGGCTAGCTACACGGAATATGAGATGTTGTTCCTCCAACCTGACAGCGGCCTCAATGTTGCAGTCAGAATGGGAATGGGTATTGATTTCCAGCATTTGCACAACCTTTTGCGTTTTTGACCTAAAGGTCAACAATTCCTTTTCTCCCTGCTTGACACGCTGTGTTCCTGAAGCAGCTTGCTCACTGATCCAGGTCGCAGCGTCTGCAGCCTAACAAACTTTTCACCAAGGTGACACTATTTCACAATTCTCCATTTTGGTAACCAACCATTATGTCCAGTCTTTTCTTACAATACACTGCATATAAATGATTTCTACAACACATTGATCTTCACTGTGTTAACAATAGGTCCAGTTAGGTCAGTCAAGTAAAATCTGCCTTTTACAGCTTAGTTCTGCCTTTCCACAGTCAATAGATTCCTTGAAAAAACATAGAAATCTACAGCACATTACAGGTCATTCGGCCCACAATGTTATGCTGACCATGTAACCTACTCTAGAAACTGCCTAGAATTTCCCTACAGCATAGCCCTCTATTTTTCTAAGCTCCATGTACCAATCTAAGAGTTTCTTAAAAGACCCCCTTGTACCCCTTGTATCGGCCTCTATCGCCTTCACTGGCAGTGCGTTCCATGCACCCACCACTCTCTGCGTAAAGAACTTACCCCCTGACATCGCCCTTGCACCTACTTCCAAGCACCTTAAAACTATGCTCCCTCGTGTTAGTCATTTCAGCCCTGGGAAAAAGCCTCTGACTATCCACACAATCAATGCCTCTCATCATCTTATACACCTCTATCAGGTCACCTCTCATCCTCCGCTGCTCCAAGGAGAAAAGGCCAAGTTCACTCAACCTATTCTCATAAGGCATGCTCCCCAATCCACGCGAGAGCTTTGTAAACCTCTTCTGCACTCTCTCTATGTGTCTATATCCTTCTGGTAGTGAGGTGAGTAGAACTGAACACTGTACTTCAAGTGGGGTTTAACTAAGGTCTTATTATTTTTGTGCCTATTATGTTTTACTCTGGTTGTTGATTCTAGGACTTTGCTCACCGTTCTTTCTTCAACACATGTGTCATATTGCCACTTCCCTTTCCTCTCGTACCTGCCCAGAATCTAGGGCAGAGTAAATGGATTGTGCCAACCATGGTTGCTCATTTCATTTCTGCTCCCTCCATCAACCTACCACACAAAATATACCGAACAATTGGTTAAACATTCTAGCATAGAGAGCCTTTTGTCACAACTATCAATTTTTATGCAATCCATTAACTGCTCCATCTCCTATCATTCTTTATTAACACTTCAGCAAAGCACTTACTGAGTATTCTAGCTCTGACCTGCACCTTTAAGCATACATCACCCTGTTTGTCCTTAATTAATCCAATTTCTCTTTTAGTATTAATATTCTTACAGGATTTTGGGGATTCCTTTTTCATTTGCCATTGTATTCTCATATTCTTTCTGTGCTGATCTTATTTTTCTTTTCCCCTCATTGTATAAGATTGGTAGAATACAAATGCAAGGAGGTATTGCTGAGGCTTTAAAACCATTGGTCAGACTGCATTTGGAACTCTGCGAGCAATTTGGAGCCCTGTGTCTAAGGATAAAAATGTTGGCCCTTGAGAGGGTCCGGAGCAGGTTCACGAGAATGATCCCAGGAATGAAAGGGTTAATATACAAAAAGTGTTAGATGTCTCTGGGCCTGTGCTTGGTAGAGTTGAGAAGGATGAGGGGGATCTCACTGAAACTTTAGATTCTGAAAGGCCTGGATGTGATGTTTCCATTGATAGGAGAGTCTACGGTCAAACAGTACACACTCAGGATAAAGAAAATCTCTTCAAAATTGAGGTGAGGTGGAATTTCTTCAGCTAGAAGGTAGTGAAGAAATGGGGTTTGTTGCTACAGGGAACTGAGGCCAAACCATTGGGTGTATTCAAGGCAGAGACTGTTAGGTTCGTGACTGGTAATGGTTAAGGGTTATGGGGGAAAGGCAGAAGAATGGGGTTATATTAGAATATAGAAGAATATAATGCAACATTAGTTTGTTTCATCATATTTTCCATCTCCCTCACCATCCACCAGCCACTGTGGGAATCTACCTGCAATAACATCTTCTTGTAGATCTACCATTACTCTGCAACAGAGATTCCTGTCAACATTTAGCCCCCTCACATCTCCCTGTCTGAATATTGACAAAAGGAAGAAGAAAAAGAATTTCAAGTTGAGAAGAGACTGTGGCACAAACAGTTCTTTCCCCAATTGATTTTTTTAAAAAATGTATACACACCAACATAAAGGGATTGCAGAAAGAATACTAACAAAGCACGGCTCCCAGCAGAAAGGGGAACCCCTGTTCACTCAACCTCATTGATCTGCTGCTGGTAATTGTGGGCACCATCCCAGAATGCCATGCAGTTTACCAGTGTTATAACTCCCACAAAATAATAGAATATTTCTCATTTCCTGTTAAGTCAGGCCATCCTATAAATAGAAACCTCTGCAAATATGTTCCATTCTAATTGTGCGGTACATTCAGCAGTATTTTTAAGTGTGAAAAACAACAAAAAAAAGTGACAGAAAACTCATTAGGATTGCAGTATTTCAGCTGTGCAGACGTGAAAGAGTTAAACTCTGCAATGGCAGCTGATAAGGCAGCATATTGGCAGTGTCCCTTCGGTATCGTTCAATGCCAGCATTAACTGGTTCAGTTTAAATGGGTTAATGACTGTTTTAAATAAAAGGCAATTGAAAACTCCTTGTTTTCTAAATGAATTGGGTGCATATTATAAAAAAAAAATCAAATTAGGTTTGGCCCACGTGCCCCTCCTATGGAGAACATTGTGCAAAGTGAAACAGACATTCAGGAGCAGATCTCTGAATTTGAACCAGTGAAGATGGAATGGGTCTCAGGCTGCTAGTCAGATGATTTAATACAAGTAGACAAGATACAGAAGGATAGGTCCCAATGGAGGTATCTGGGATTAGTGTCGAGGGGCAAAAAATGATTGGCATAGTGATCATGCTGGGACAATTGAAATTGGTTTATTATTGTTGCATATCAAGGTACAGTAAAAAGCTTTTCTAGTTCATACAAATTAATTACAGTGTGTTGAGGTATTGCAAGGTAAAACAATAAGAGAATTCAGAATAAAGTGTACCAGTTACAGAAAAGGTGTAGTTTAGGGGGCTATAAGGAGCAAGGTCATAGCAAAGTACAATAGGTTGTGAGGTCTAGTCCACTTTATTGTATTAGGGGATTGTTCAAGGGTCGTATAACCGTGAGATAGAAGCTGCCCATTAACATGGCTTCAGGCTTTTGAACCTACTGCCCACTGGAAGGGGTGAAGAGAGTGGGTTGGGTTTTTGATTATGCTGGCTGTTCTACTGAGGCAGTGTAAAGTAGAGACATAGGCCAAGGAAACTGGTTTTTGCACGTGCCTTTTTTGCGTTTCCTGCGTCTTATTTGAAGAACAGTAATGGACTTCGCTGGAGGGCAAGAACTTAAAACTTTACTTTACAAGCCACATGAGCCCACACTTACATTTCCGAAGACCACAGTGACAACATCCACTATTTGCACACAACAGAAGTCCTGGAGAAGCAAACACGTTGAGCTGCGCAATGTGGCTTTTGCAGTTCAGCTTTCACTTAATTTGCATAGAGCAAAGAATAATACAGGCCCTTCGGCCCATTATGACCTTTTATCCTACTATAAAATCAACCTCACGCTTCTCTCATGTATTTTTTTCCCCAGAAACTGTGATCTGCATGAGATAATGGGCCACCATGGAAACTCCCAAAGTACCCCAGGGACAGGCACAGGATGTGATCCTGCCTAGCACAGCACCAAGCTATGCTCCCCTTGTTTGGGTAATTTTCTCTGGGTGCTTTAATGGAAAAAGCCTAAAATTTCAGTCCATGTTCCACCTTGCTTTCTAGCAATCTCTGAATGGTCAACTTATGGCATAGTACCTTAATTACTGATTATACAATCTTCATAACCCTTCTGAGGAACCTCAGAAAGTGATTCAGCACATAGCAGTGCTCCTTAAAATGGATTGGCCAACTTTACATGCACCAGCGAGTGTACAAAAATCTACCTATTTTTGTCTGGTGTAGCCATATTGTGAACTTTGCTTTACATTTATTTTCACTTGGAAGAAAACATGCTCTGCTCAGCTTATGCTAATTCTAATTGTTAATACACTGGTGTGTCGAGGGATGGTTGGGGCTCCAGTGATTGGTGGCCTAGCAGTTAGAGTGGCCCTATTACAGCTTAGGGCACTCCAGAGTTTGGAGGTCAATTCGGTGCTCTACTGTAAGCCACCTCTGTATGACCTCCGCATGGAATGTGTGGGTTTTCCGGTCTCCTCCTACAGTCCAAAGATGTACCAGGTAGGACATTGTAAATTGTCCCGGGATAGGATAGGGTTAATCGGTGTCGCGGGGCAGCTGGGGTGGCATGGTTCAAAGGGCGGAAGGGCCCACTCCATGTGGTATTGGATAATAAATAAACAAATTCCATTGGATCCTGCAAAATTCATCCACCTCCCCTCACCAACTCAGATGAATGCCCAAGGAGGAAAAGGATGGGGGGGGGGATAATCTATGGAAAATATGAAAGAGCTTGTAACATTCTATACTGAAGGAGGTACATAATAAAGAAGCCAATGAGGGCATGCCTGTGGTCTTCTGCTGTTGCAGCCCATCTACTTCAATGTTTGGTGTGTTGTGTATTCAGAGATGTTTTTCCGCACACCACTGTTGTAACATGTGGTTATTTGAGTTAGCCTTTCTGTAAGCTTGAACCAGTCTGACCATTCTCCTCTGACCCCTCTATTAACAAGGCATTTTTGCCCACACAACTGTTGATCAGTTGATGTTTTTTGTTTTCTGCACCATTCTCTGTAAACTCTACAGACCCAACACTAGAAAGAGAAAAGAGAAAATTTACAAGGATGTGGCAGGACTGGAGGACCTGAGTTATGAGGAAAGACTGAACAGGTTAGGTCTTTATTCCTTGCAACATAGAAGAACGATGGGAGATTTGACAGAGGTATCTGAAATTATGAAAGGTATAGATAGGGTAAGTGCAAGCAAACCTCTTCCTCTGAGGTTGGGTGGGGCTACAACTAGAGGTCATGGGTTAAAGGTGAAAGGTGAGAAGTTTAAGGAGAATATGAGGGGAAACTTCTACACTCAGAGGGCTGTGAGAGTGTGGAATGAGCTGCCAGCACAAGTGGTCCATGTGAGCTCAATTTCAATGTTTAAAGGAAGTTTGGATAGGTACATGGATGGTAGGGATATGGTGGGCTCTGGTCCAGGTGCAAATCGATTGCAGTTTAAATGGTTTGGCATGGACTAGATAGGCCAGAAGGCCGGCTTCTGTGCTGTACTTTTCCATGATTCTATGACTGTCATGCATGAAAATTCCAAGAGATGAGCAGCTTCTGAGATACTCAAACCACCCTGTCAGTCACCAACGATCATTCCACCATCAAAGTCACTCAGATCACTTTTCTTCCCCATTCTGAGGTTTAGTCTGAACAACAACTGAACCTCTTGACCATGTCTCCATGCTTTTATGCATTGAGTTGCTGCCGAATGATTGGCTAATTAGATATTTGCATTAATGAGCAGGTGTAAAGGTGTACCTAATGAAGTGGCCACTGAGTGTGTTTGTAAAATAAATAAATTATGATAATATACCATCTTTCACATCCTCAGAGTTTCCTGGAGTAACTTTTAGCAAGCCAACTACTTCTAAATTGTGATTACTATTGTAATACGGAGAAGCACGATGGAATAGTGACGAGTTTTCTCCTAGCACAGAATACCCTTTGCTCATGCAGATCTACATCATACTCTGGAAAAGAATGAACAGAATCATTCTTCTTTCCAAGTTGCTTTTCCTCTCTGTACCCAAGACCAATGCGTGGCTAAGTGCTCTTGCCTGATACACACGTCAGCCATGTTGTCACTGTTAGTCTCTCTATACAACACTCTCACAGACGTTACACATACACAAGGGCGCACAAGTGCATGCTTTTGTGCTGACATGCCCAACACACAGAGGCAAATGGAGAAACTCACAGATACACACAGAACAGACAAGTATATAAGCTGGGACAGATGGACACAGACACACACTCTCTGTCTCACGTACACACACACATTCTCTCTCATACATACACATACTATCACACACATACACACACACACACACACACACACACACACACTCTTCCCTCTCTCTCACACGCTCTCTCCCACTTACACACTCTCTCACTTTCTCTCACATACATACATTGTCTCACATACATGCACACACTCACACACAATCTCTCTCACACACACATACACACACTCTCACACGCACGCACCCTCCCTCTCTCTCACACATTCAGGCTCACTCACGCACGCACACACACAGACAATCTGTCTTTCTCTCACACATTCAGACACACGTGTAGACTGTCTCAGGCACACAAAAGATTCTCTCTCAGGCACACACACACACAACCTCTCATACGCACACAGGGAACCTCTCTCCTACACAAACAGAACCTCTCTCTCTCTTACACACACACACACACAAATACACTCTCTCATACTACACACACACAAATACACTCTCTCATACTACACACACACACAAATACACTCTCTCATACTACACACACACACACACAAATACATTCTCTCATACTACACACACATTCACACACAGTAATTGAAAAACCCATGGGCAGGCACACTTACACGTAAGTACTTAGACACGTAGGCTTCCAGACAGGCATACAAACAGGGACATAGAGGGTTGCAAATGCACAATGCCAGTTAATTTAAAATACACAAATACGCAGGCCGATGTATATGGAAAGAGACAGAAATGTATGTGCATCCAGGCACTCAAATGCAAACAAACACAGTAGCAGATTTGTCTGTAAACTGATTAGCACAGTGACATGCTCTGCCATGCAGACGTACAATTAAATAGACACACACGCTCTGACCAGAGAAGTGGACAAACAGATGCCACTTTCAGACAGTCACAAGTACACAGACACACAAACTCGCAGACGTAAAAGCTGAAAGGAGAAACAAACACACTCCTGCACGAGGATACAAAAGGCAGTGAACTGAATACGCACACAGATGCACAGGAATACACAGGCAGGCACATATACACCACCTCCTGCACTAACGCAGCGATATTGAGTTTGACATGCAAGCTTTTTGTGGTACATTAATTACCTGGAGCACAGACCTCGGGGAGGTGCTACCTGCCACAAGCCCCTTCCATCAGAGTCATGTCACACGTGAGCAGAGGCAGTGCCTGATGAGTGCCGGCAAGAATCCTTCCTCCCTCCTGCCGGTGCTGGAGCATGCTCAGTGCGACGGGGACAAAACCTCAGTCGGTTGTCTCCTGAAGCTTTGACTGCCCAGTGCCGGTTGCCAGGCAGTTATCAGTTGCCGTGACGACTGCAGAGGCTGTAGCTCATTCAGGAGCAGGAGATTCTTAACCTTCCAATCTGCATCATCTTCCCTTCACTGAAGACCGCCGGACTGCCTGCTTCTCTGCTTCTTTCCGCCTCTTTGTTTTCTGCCGCGGTCCTCTCACTGTTTCCTTTAAATGCTCTTGACTGCCGAGAGGACAGGGATCCCTCTGCACTCTGCCGCTCACATCCTGACACCTCTGCGGTGGGAGCGAGTTGGGCAAGATGACCACTGCAAAGGAAGGGGCTGCTTCAGGGAAAGGGGTCCAACAACAGGAACAGGTATTTCTACCTTCAGTTCAGACTTTTTCTTTAATGGTCTGTCCACGGGCATCAGTTTTGTCTTATACATGTGACGACTGAAAGCACTTAACACTGCTCTGTCCATCAGCTCAAATAAATACACAAGCTGACAGACTGTGTGTGTGTGTGTGTGGTCAGAGGTGGGTGGCTGTTGGAGAGAAGGAGTCTGTTTCACTTGTGTTATTACTTGGAATTACTTGGAGTATTGTCATGCAAACCGTGGTCGGTTGCCAGGTTCACCGGTCCAGTGAGTCGGGTGCAATACTGTCAGTGATTTACTAAACAGTGGCAAAGTACCACCAAAAGGGGTGTGGTGGGTAGGTAGGTCTGACGAGGGCTGGGTATGATCCACGACCCCTCACAGGCTGACCGCAACATGCACCAGCTTTCAAAGCCGGCCGTGTGTCACCATTCGAGTGAAATGAGCAACTTACTCCTGTGCCCAGCTGCCCTGCTTTATTGGCACCAACTCTCCCTCTTCTGTCTGCCCCATATCTCCCGCACCCCCTTCTTTATCGTGTACTGGGTGCCCACAGACTGTCAGGAGGGGGCTTATGTTCACAGGATGGCCGAGAACAAGTGTGGAGTTGTTGTCCACTGAGTTAGATTAATCGTTCACGAGGATAGCACGAGCACGGCAGAATGGAAAGGCTCAAGTTTTCTGCAATTTTGTTATTTTTTTTCCTCCAATCCCTTAATTCCTGTCTTCCTTCCTTCCATTCCCGATCCTTTTAAACCCAAAACATTCAGCACTGGGAGTTCTGTGAGTTGTTCCAATGTTCTGTGTTTTAGAGAACAATGCCTCAAATTGAGTTAACACTGAGTTGAGTTAACTGAAGAGATAAGGAAGCTGGTCTAAATGTTGCTCAGCTTCCCCTGCTTTGAGCAGGTGAATCGAGATGCAGGGACAAGTTTGCATCAAGAATCCCGCCCCCCCCCCCCCCACCAAAAAAAAATTGGTGCTCTGCTGGTGTAGAGCTGATCTGTAGCAAGTAATCTGCACCAACCCCTGAAAGAACAAAGCTGCTCTAAAACAGATGAGAGGAGGCAAGCTTAACACAATGGCAATATCTCTGTGTGAAACTATCAGGAGGGAAAGAAATTAAATTAGTTTTGAAGGTTAAAGGGACACTTCAACTATGACAGAGGACTCTTGTTCCTTTTTACATATAAATTGCGTCTCTTACTACATATTTTCATATGCTGCACCTTCATATGTCTGAGATTCTCTCACCATGATAGGCATAAAAAGACCATAAGAACAGAATTAGACCTTTTAGCCCATTGAGCCTGCTCTGCCATATCATGGCTGATTTATTATCCCTCTCAACACCATTGTCCTGCCTTCTCCCTGAAACCTTTGATGCCCTTACTAATCAAGAACATATCAACCACTACTTTAAAGATACTCAATGACTTGGCCTCCTCAGCAGTTCTTGGCAATGAATTCCACAGATACACCACCCTCTGGCTAAAGAAATTCCTCCTTATTTCTGTTCTAAATGGATGTCAATCTATTCCAAGGCTGTGGCCTTTGAGCCTAGACTTCCCCCAATGTAGGAAACACCCTCTCCAATTCCACTCTATATAGCCATTTCAAAATTTGATAGGTTTCAATGACATCGCCTTCATTCTTCAAAAATCAAGCATAGGAATGCATGCGGAAATTTTGTTGGTTGGACACGTGTCTACAACACCTTTCCCTTAGTCAGATGTGAGGTCCATAACCTTTACCCTCAGCCAACTCTGTCCTGGAGAGTTGAGCACAAATTCCAGTGCTCGTGGGTAGTGATGAGAGAACATGGCACCAGCAGAGCTTCTATCAGATGAGAACGAAACCTGATGTTATGCTTTGGAGCTCCAAAATATAAAACTAATTCAAAGAAAAACAAAGGAATCCGGAATGAGTGCATGTCAATTTAATTTGTACTTTTAGCGAGTCATGTGCTTACAATGTGGTGGTGTGATGACGTATGCCATTTGTGTACTTCTACATGTAACCCATAATTAATTACTTAAGCGAACAAGAATGTTTAATCAAGCAGTGTATTTATAATATTACTCAAACAAAATATTAAACACACAACACCTGACTCTGCCTGAGTTCCGGAAGGGATACTTTCAGAGTGTTGATATCACTGGCAATGCCAGCATTTATTGTCCATCCCTAATTGTCCCTGTTACACTTCTGATGCTAAGGGCAGCAATGAAGGTCCTCCATTTTCATTGCTGTTTCTGTAAAAAAAAAAATTTGATCAGTCAGGGTTTTTAGCCCTGAGCTGAACCCCTGAACCTGGAAGGCTGGTGGAACTCTCTTAGTCTGGCCTCTACCCTTTGATCTGTTTGACATGGATGACCCTACCAAGGATCAAAGCACAGGGCTCTGATTCCAGCCAGTATAGTCTCCTGGTTTTTGAAGCACAAAAACCGCCAAACTCTTTGACAAGATTGTGGTTCTCTTGAAGAAATTCTCCCTGTACTGAAGACTTAACCACATAGAACCAGACAGGGTAGGATGGGGGGGAGGGATTACCTTCCCTGAAGAACATTAGTGAACTAGATGGATTCCTACCACCACAGAACTGCAGTTTCATGGTTACTGTTACTTAAATCAGTTTTCTAATTCATTTGGTTACTTGAATTTCAATATCCCAGCTGATGAGATGGGACACAAAATCATAATTCTTCCTTATTTATGGTCTTCCCACAGCCCAACAAGAGCAGCTCAGCACCATCTGCAAGCTTTACCCATCCCAGGAATGAAAGGGTGCCTGCCGGAGCCTAGAAGAATGGGGGGGGGGGGGAGGGCATCTCATTGAAATGTATTGAATATTGAAAGGCCTGGATAGAGAGGAAGTGAAGAGGATGTTTCCTATAGTTTCCCAACATAGAACATTACAGAGTTCGGCCCACAATGTTGTACCAAATTCTAACCTACCCCAAGATCAATTTTAATCTTTCCCTCCCACATAGCCCTCCTGGACAAGGCAGGGACTGGGTATTGATAGTGAATGATCAGCCATGATCTCAGAATGGCGGTGCAGACTCAAGGGGCTGAATGGTCTACATCTGCACCTATTGTCTATTGTCTATTTTTTCCATCCGTGTGCATATCTTAAATATCCTGATGTATCTACCTCTACCATCAACCTTGTACCCACCACTTTCTGTGTAAAATACCGACCTCTGACATCCCCCGATACTTTAATCACCGTCTAATTATATACTCTTTTATTAGCCATTTTTACTCTGGGGTAGAACGCTGGCACTCCACTCTCAGACACCTCCTCATACCTACCCTTGGAAGAGGACTCTACCAGAAAACTGTGTCCGACACCATCACTGACCTTATCAGCTCTGGAGAACTGCCATCCACTGCCAGTGAACTCAAAGTTCTCTTACCCTGCATTGCTCATTTCTACCTCCTGCCAAGAACCACAAACTTGACTGTCCAGGTAGGCCAATAGTCTCTACCTGCCCCTGCACCACTGAACTTGTGTCCACATACTTTGACTCCATTCTCTCCCCCTTGGTTCAGTCCCTTCTCACCAACATCCACTACACTTCTTACTCTCTCGATCTCATCACTAACTTTCAATTCTTTGGCCCTGACCACATCATTTTCAGCATGTATGTCCAGTCCCTATACACTTCTATTCCCCATCAAGAAGGCCTTAAAGATCTCCATTTCTTTCTCAATAAAGGAACCAACTGTTCCAGGGATGAAGGGGTTAATTTATGAGTAGAGATTGAGTTTTCTGGGATTATACTCTCTGGAGTTCAGAAGAACGAGAGGGGATCTTATAGAAACATACAAAACTTTGAAAGGGATAGATAAGATAGAAGTAGGGAAGTAGTTTCCATTGGTAGGTGAGGCTAGAACTAGAGGACATTGCCTCAAGACTCAGGGGAGAAAATTTAGGGCGGAGATGAGGAGAAACTGTTTTTCGCATAGGGTGGTGAATCTGTGGACTTCTCTGCCCAGGGAGGCAGGGGAAAAGGCAGGTAGATGGAGCTGAGTTTATGGACAGATCAGCCATGATCTTATTGAATGGCGGGGCAGGCTCGATGGGCCAGATGGCCTACTTTTGCTCCTACTTCTTGTGCTCTTATGTTATGTTCAATTGCCCTCCACCACCACCCTACTCCATCTGGTCTTTACCCTCAACAATTTTTCCTTCAGCTCCTCCCACTCGAGGTGTAGCCATGACACCTGCATGGGCCCCAGCAGTGCCAGCCTTTTTATTGGCTATGTAGAACAGTCAATGTTCCAAGTCTTCCCTGGCAGTGCTCTTAATTCTTCCTCCGTTTCATTGACAATTGCATTGGTGCTGCTTCACGCTCCCATGCTGAACTCATCAATTTCATCAGCTTTGCCTCCAGCTTTCACCCTGCCCTTAGATTCACTCGGTCCATTTCTGACACCTCCATCCCCTTCCTCAATTTCTCTGTCTCCATCTCTAGAGACAAACTGTCGACCGACATCTTTTATAAAGCTACCAATTCCCACAGTTATCTTGACTATACATCTTCCCACCCTGTCTCCTGTAAAAATGCTATAACCCTTTTATTTTTAAAAATAACCCTTTTCTCAGTTCCTTCGTCTCCACCGCATCTAATCCCAGGATGAGGCTTTCCTTTCCAGGACATCAGAGATGTTCTCTTTCTTCAAAGAATGGGGCTTCCCTTCCTCCACCATTGATGTTGCCCTCTCCTGCATCTCCTCCATTTCCTGGATATCCATGCTCACCCCATTACAGTGATAGAGTTCCTCTTGTCCTTACCTACCACACCTTGAGCCTCCACATCCAGTACATCATTCTCAGCAAGTTTCACCGTCTCCATAGGGATCGTACCACCAATCCCCCGGCCCATCCCTGCAAGTATTCCAAGTGCTGCAGCTGCTCACTCTCCTCTTTCCTCTTCTGCATTCAGGGCCCCAAATAGTTTTTCCAGGCGAGGTGACACTTCACTTGTGAACCTACTGGGGTCATCTGTTGCACCCTATGTGGCTTCCTCTAGATTGATGAGACCCACTAACGTGGGCGACCATGGCGTTGAGCACTTTCACTCCATCCTCAAAAAGCAGAACTTCCTGGTAGCCAGACGTTGTATTTCTGATTTCCACTCCCGTTTTGAAATGTTGGTCCATGGCCTCCTCTTGCACCGTGACATGGCCACCCTCAGGGTGGAGGAGCAACACCTTATATTCTGTCTGGCTAGCCTCCAACCAGATGGAATGAATATTGATTTCTCCTTATAGTAAAACAAGAATTTCCCTTCCCCTTCCCTCTTCTTCTATTCCCCACCTTGGCTTCTTACTTCTCACCTGCCTATCACCTCTCCCAGGTCCCCTCCTCCTTCTCCTTGTCCTATGCTCCACTTTCCTCTCCTATCAGATTCCTTCCTTTCGAGCTTTTTACCTTTCCCACCCACCTGGCTTCACCTATCACATTCTAACCACCCTTCTTCCCCAACCTTCAACTTTTTATTCTGGTGCCTTCCCATTCCTGAAGTAGGGTCTCGGCCCAAACATCAACCATTTATTCATTTCCATAGATGCTGCCTAGCCTGCTGAGTTCCTCCAGCATTTTGTGTGTGTTGCTTTGGACTTCCAGCACCTGTGGTATCTCTCCTGTTTGTGACTTGCCACTCTACTTACGCCTCTTATCATTTAATCACCTTTATCAAGTCACCTCTCATCCTCCTTCACTCCAAAGGGAAAAGCTTTATCTCACTCAACCTATCCTCATAGGACATGTCATCTGATCCAGGCTACATCATAATAGATCTTCTCTGCACCCTCTCTAAAGCTTCCACATCTTTCCTATAATGAGGCACCAGAGCTGAACATAATCTTCTCTGGTTTCCTCCATAAATAATGACTCTCTTCAAATATTATGCACTTCTGCACCAGAGACTAGTTTCATTTCTTTATTTTTAGCAGGTGTTGGGGTAAATAATGACTTAAAAAAACATAGTTATTTTTCTAAGTGTAGTTTCCTCCCATTAATTGTTGGCGTTAATGAGCCAGCTGTGAGGCGGATAGAGAGAAAAGATCCTTTGATGAGAGTTTGTACAGTTGCTAATGAGTGTTATTCTTTCTTCGAGCTTTATATTTTTTTTCCAAGCAGATCTTCAAAACTTTTTAGAGCAGATGAAGGCCATTTGCCCCATTTTATCTGATCAATGAAATTATCCTTACTCCCTTACTCTTTTCCATTGCAGTGCAGACTTTTACTTTTTAAGCTATGTATCCAATTAAGGTGTTCAGTAGTTTTCTTTGTTTTGTATTTTGCCACAGGTAGTCACTGGACATCACCAGTGCCATCTTAAACTGGAAGTGTAACATTATATTTAAAGCTATACACAAAGGAGCTGGAGTAACTCAATGGGTCAGACAGCATCTATGAGGATAGTAATATTCATGCAATCATTCGAGTCAAGTATGATGCTCTCCCAAGGAGTTGTCAACAGGTGGCCCTCAGAGGCCAATCTGGCATAATAAATAAGGAAGTAGACATTATATTTAAAATCAGATGAGTTACTTTTTTTTCCATGGGAAAATGGAGTTAGGCAATGGTCCAGCCATTTAAATGGTTCAAGCCTTGAGGAACTGAGTGGATGTATTGCACTTTCTTATTCTGGCTTTTCTCCCTTCCTTTCCCGTCCTGTTGAAGGGTCTCAGCCTGAAACACCGACTCATTATTCCTCCCCATAGATGCTCCCTGACCTGCTGAGTTTTGCGTGTGTTGTACCTCTGATTAGATTGCATGGATAAAATGGTCCGCATGGTCATCTCTTCTAGAGTTGACTATACCCGTTCATATATAATCTCAATAGATTTGTCTCCTATAGTCACCCCTGCTGTACCTAATAAAGTACCCACAGTGTGTATGTATGTTCAGGGTCTTCTGTTGCTGTAGCCCATCCTCATCAAGGTTTGACATGATGTGCATTCAGAGATGCTCTTCTGTATACCGTTGTTGTAATGTGTGGCTATTTGATTTACTGTCGCCTTCCTGTCAGTTTGACCTGGTCTGATCTTTCTCATTAACAAGGCGTTTTTGCCTACAGAACTGTCGTTCACTGAATGCTTTTTGTTTGTTTACACCATTCTCAGAAAACTCTCTAGACGTGAAAATTCCAGGAGATCAGCAGATACTCAGACCACCCGAATGGCACCAAAAAACATTCCATGGTCAAAGTCACTTAGGACACATTTCCTCCCCATTCAGATGGTTGGTCTGAACCTCTTGACTCTGTCTGCATGTTTTTCTGCATTGAGTTGCTGCCACGTGATTGATTAGATATGTGCATTAACGAGCAGGTATACAGGTGTACCTAATAAAGTGGCCATTTTATTTCACATTTTGCCAAGGCAATTTGGTCAATTTTTCCACCCTCTCTTACTTTTCCTTAGGACTCTGTATTTTTTTATTATGTACTCAGTTATTTTATGAAACATAGAAAACATAGAAATATAGAAAACCTACAGCATAATACAGGCCCCTCGGTCCACAAAGCTGTGCCAAACATGTCTTTACCTTAAAATTACCTAGGGATACCCATAGCCCGCTATTTTTCTGAGCTTCATGTCCAGACTCCTATCCAAGAGACTCTTAAAGCCCCTATTGTTTATGCCTCCACCACAGCCGCCAGCAGCCCATTCCATGCACTCACCACTCTCTGTGTAAAATACTTACCCCTGACATCTCCTCTGTACCTACTTCCAAGCACCTTAAAACTATGGCCTCTCGTGTAACCACTTCAGCCCTGGGAAAAAGCCTCTGAATTTTTTTTTAATATTTCCATTTTAGCCCTTTAAAAATAATTGCTGATTGCTAATCTTTAGAAATTGCCGTTGATTTCTTTTCAGAGTATTTCCAATAATATTGAATTCATTGCATTGAGATGCAACTGAATAAGTTGTCTTTTCAACACCAAGTTCATCATACCGTTCGCTCACCATACATTTCATGCTATCGAGTTCCTTTGGTGCTAATGCTCTGCTTTCTTATACAGAAGGATACTGTCTGGAGCCATCTATCATTCTTACAGATAGCTAACAGTTAAATTTTCTCTTCCTGACTAGTAGCTGGTTTTGATTCACTAGGAGAAGCAGAACAGCTGAGTTCAACTCAACTCCAATTTCCAGAAATACAAAAAAGATCTGACTTTGTCTGCACTTTGAGAAAGACAAAACCCTGTTTGGAAATATCTTGGTTGTGAGCCAGGGCATTGGTTCATTAAACGCACTGGTTTTGAGCTAAGGTCAGGTCCAATGTGCAGCTGCAAATTCAAGATGAAAAATGAGAATTGAGGTCGCACTATTCAACCTCAAAAGTATGTCTGAGGAATAGTTGTAACCACAAGGTTGTTATTATTGTGAAAATGGTGTCTGAACAATCACATGATTGCCTTCATTATGTTCTTCATCGTTTTCTTGGAGTTTGTCAGCAGTCAGTCTGCTGAAGATTCATATTTAAACGTTGATAAAGAAATGTCCTTTATTTAGTACCAATGCCCCAGTTTCTTTTGTACGTGTGTGTGTCTGCATGTAAATACATTTGTACAAAGTTATGAGTATGTGTATAAATACAGTATGTAGTCTCCATGTGTGTGCACATCTCTGTGCATACAATTACCAAATGTGTATGTACCTGCTAAGCAAGTTTATGAGTATGCAGGGGTATCTCCCTGGAGGAGGCGATGTGCATGCTATGTGTGTGCACATGTCCATGGAAATGTGTGCTTGTCTGCCTTCATATGTGTGTGTGTGTGCCTGTGTGTGTATATGCATGTGAGTGTGCATCTGGATGTGTCTCACTATGTGCATCTCTGTGTATTTCCATGGATATTCAGTAGATTCTGGTGTTCAGTTAATAAGGGTAGCAGCTTATCTGGGACATCTCTTAAAGAACAAAAATTAATAGAGAAAATAGCCGGGATTTCCTTCATTTATTTGGGACACGAGCCTCTTAACCTGGGTGGGAGACTGTTGCCGAACAGTTTCTGACTGGTGCCAGGTATGTACACTTGTGTGGCTGTTAGACACTATAACGTGTTAGATCAAATGGTTTTTATATAGCGTTAGTTGTGTGTTTCTGTTAAAAAAAAACAGTGATTTTCTTGTCACTGATACTTGGTGAGAAATAAACAGTAAGACAATTCAGAACAGTTTTGCTCACTGTGCTTTGAAGTTTTCAGGTTTAGAGATGCCAGAAACGGCTGGAAGTCAAAATGAACCAATTTCACTATTTTAATAAGTTAAAAACTATAAACAATTTTTAATGATATCACTAATCATTTTGAAAGTTATAATGAAAACGAAGATTTGGAGGATACAATCAAACGTTTTCACTACTTCAACAAGTTAGGAATTAAAAAGAATTTGAAAGTTTTGGCAATCATCTTGAATGTAATAATGAAAATGAAGATTTGGAGGATGCAGTCGTCAATAACATTGTATGAAGGCTGTCCATTATCTGCACTGCTTTTGCTCATTTACAGTCAATCAAAAGAACACGCCAATGTACACTAAATGAATTTCACTGTCAATAACTAATTGGAACTAATACAGTTTTATAGTACTGTATAGCATTTTAGTTTGTTCTGTATTCCATTTAAATGGTTTGTCTTTTTTTATATCTTTTTATTCTATTTCCACTATAAACTTTGATTATTGGGGAAGCCACTAATCAATGGACCAGAATCTGTTGTATATGGCTGTGGATGTGCTTGCATATACCTTAAAGTTTTTGGGCCACTTTAGATGTTGTGCGCACACTGTGTGCATGAATGCTTGTCTATACGTGTACACATTTGAGCTCATGTGGTGGTTGTGAGTTTGTATGTATGTGGTACGTGTGTATGAATTTCTGAGCGGTAGGAGAGGCACGATTTCTAGATTAAAGGCCAAATTTACAGAGCGCGGAGGACTGATATTCGCTCCTCAGAAGGGTTGGCAATGCATCCTGCATTGGCAGCTCATCAGACTAGAGATTAGTATCGATCCTCCTGCTTGACTTGGTGCAGTCATTGGGGAGTATGGAATCAGAATGGGATTAGGAACGGTAATCCCGTGGCTCCTGTGTAGGCCTGCAATTGTGTGTTTTGATCTGTGCTGCTCTTAGTTGGGGGTAGCGGTGGGGGAGCACTGTTTGTGGTAGAGCCCACACCTTCCTCCCCTACTCAGCAGTGCTGAGTTTTAGAAAAAAGCCCTTTATTCCGTAATGGGCACTGATTTATATAGGATGTTTTTTCACCATTTTAGACGTCAGCCTGCTGGATTACAAATTTTACAGTAAGTGCACTGGCTGTAGAATTGGACGCAGCTCATTTCATTGCTAATGTGATACAATTTACTTCAATATAAGAAGCCAAAAAGATATTGTAGTTAATGAAAATTGGAACTTTAAAAAACAGTAAACACTGGGAAAAATCTCAGCAGATCAGGCAGCATATGTGGAAAGAGGAGCAGTTAATGTTTCAGATCAGAAAATGGAAATCTTGAGCAACACACACACACAGTGCTGGAGCGACACAGGCAGTACCTGTGGAAATGAATAAACAGCCGAAGTTTTGGGCCCAGGCTAGTTACCAGAAGTGCAGGATAGCAGAAAGCTAGGGCAGCTCGCAGAGAAATTAGTAATTGGTTTATTATTGTCAGATGTACTGAGACACTGTGAAAAGCTTTAGTTTGCATGCCATCCAGACAGATCATACAGTGTGGTAATAGAAAAGGGGAAAATTGCAGAATATAGTGTTGCATTTGCAGAGATACTGCAGTGCATGTAGACAAATAAAGTGCAAGAGCCAGGATGAGGTCAACTGAGAAATCAAGAGTTCATCTTTAATGTAAGAGATTCTGCAGATGCTGGAAAACTAGAGCATCACTCACAAAATGCTGGAGGGACACGGCAGTTCAGGCATTATCTATGGAGGGGAGGGGAATGGAATATGTATCTAGTGGAGGAATTTTGTCGTAGCCAGCTGAAATTGCTAAGGATGGTTTATTAATCTTTGGTTAGGCTGTACAAAGAGTCTTCTGGGCAATTTTGCTCACCCCATTGAAAGAAGGATGCAGAAACTTTGGAAAGCGTGCAGAGGGGGTTATCAGAATGCTGTGAATTAGAAGATGGGAGCTATAAGGAGAGATTGAAGAAACTTTTGTTGTTTTCTCTAAAGCATCAGAGGCTCGGGGGGGGGGGGTCTTGATATAGAAGTTTATAGAAGTGATTGTTGGAGTTGATGATCTTTGACAACTGAAAGGAAGGCAAATTGTTTTCTGTTGCAGCACCGGATATGGTGGAGAAAAATATGGAACTTCAGAGCATTATGGCTTTGAGACAGAGAGAGCTGGTGTTACTGCTGATGGAGGTCAAGACCATGTGCTGAGGTCTGGCACAGAATGTGGATCTCAGGATGAAATCGCATCATAGAGCAGTGCTGCTATGAAATAGGCCCTTCAGCCCATATAACCCATGCACAACTGTTATTCTGCCTAGTCCCATCAATCCATAACCCTCCATACTCTTCCCATCCATGTACATTGAAACTTTGCTTAAATATTGAAAATAAACCATTTCCAACGTTCCACTAGCAGGTCATTTCACACCCTCACCACCCTCTGAGTGAAGAAGCTCCCCTTCAGGTTCCTCTTAAATATTCCAACATTCACCTTGACCTATTACCTCAAATTCTACTCTCACCCAACCTGCTTGCATTAACCCTATATGACTGACATGAGTCATCAAAATCTTAATCCTATGGTAGGGATATCAGAGCTTTGGTTTAAAGTGAGAGGAAGGGGTTTTAAAGGAGATCTAAGTGATAGAGTCAAAGAGTCACGCAGCATAGAAACAAGATCTTTGACCCAACTGGGTGCCATTTTCATATATTTAGCCCATTTTCTCCTAAACCTACCTTATCCATGTACCACTTAAATATCAATAAAGTATCTGCCTCAACCACTTCCTCTGGAAGCTCATTATATACACTACCACTTTCTGGGTGAAAACTGTTTCCATTAGGTTCCTATTAAATCTAAGGAGAAGGTATTTTGAACAGATAGTGATTGATATCTGGAACATACTGCCAGAGGAACTGTTGGAATCAGATACAATTACTAGAGAGTCATTCTGACAGACAATAGGCAAGGCATACAGGCAATTGATATTGGAGTGGGCAAGAAAAAATCACCATAAATGACATACTGTGCTGTACTAGTCTATGAGAATTGATAATCAGAGTCATATAGCCATAATTTCTATGATAAGCTGAAATAATGTGGCATTAAGCTCCTTTGTCTATGCATTGTGTTGTCAATGATCAGTTTGAACTCACACCAAGGTCTACTCATATCTATGTGCCAGTGGCCATATGTGTAATTTGTTTGTGTAATTCTCAACCCAATTGGTAGACGTTATACATGCAAGATATGGCATTGATCCAACAATAAGAATATTTATAAGCAGTTGCAATGTATCGGTGTACACCCACGAATGAGTGGCAAGGCACAGTTCAAATGCATCTATAGCTTTGTCAATGATACAACTATTGTTGGCAGAATTTGAGATAGCGAGGGGGAGGCATACAGGAGTGAGATAAATCAGCTTGTTGGGGTGTGTCACAGCAACAACCTTGCACTCAATGTCAGTACGACAAGGACTTAAGAAAGAGTAAGATGAGGGAACACACAAGTCCTCATCGAGGGATCAGAAGTGGAAAGAGTAAGCAACTTAAAGCTCTCGGGTGTCGCTATCTCTGACGATCTATCCTGGGCACAACATATTGATGCGAATACAAAGAATGCTTGACAGCGGCTGTATTTCATTAGGAGAATTGGTATGTCATCAAAGACACTTGCAAATTTCAACAGATGTATCCGGAAGAGCATTCTAACCGATTGCATCACCCTCTGGTGTGGGGCCTCTGCACAGGATTGGAAAAAGCTGCAGAAAGTTGTAAACTCTTCCAGCTTCATCATGGGCATTAGCCTCCTCAACATTCAGGACACATTCAGATATTGATGCCTCGAAAAGGTGGCGTCCATCATTAAGGACTCCCATCATTCAGCGCATGCCATCTTCTCATTGATACCATTAGGGAGGAGGCACAAGAGCCTCAAGACACACACTCAATGATTTAGGAACAGCTTCCTCTCTCTGTCATCAGATTTCATGAACACTATATTTTTCTCTCTTTTTGCACTACTTATTTAATTTAATTGTTTTGTATTTACTTCTTATTTTAATTTACCGTTTTTATTATTATGTAATTATTATGTAACATTATAAATGTGAGGTTATCCACTTTGGTTGCAAGAACAGGAAAACAGATTATTATCTGAATGGTGGCCGATTAGGAAAAGGGAAGATGCAACGAGACCTGGATGTCATTGTACACCAGTCATTGAAGGTGGGCATGCAGGTACAGCAGGCGGTGAAAAAGGCAAATGGTATGTTGACATTCATAGCAAGAGGATTTGAGTACAGGAGCAGGGAGGTTCTACTGCAATTGTACAAAGCCTTGGTGAGATCGCACCTAGAATATTGTGTGCAGTTTTGGCCCCCTAATCTGAGGAAAGACATTCTTGCCATAGAGGGAGTACAAAGAAGGTTCATCAGATTGTTTCCTGGGATGGCAGGACTTTCATATGAAGAAAGACTGGATCGACTAGGCTTATACTCACTGGAATTTAGAAGATTGAGGGGGGATCTTATTGAAACGTATAAAATTCTAAAGGGATTGGACGGGCTAGATGCAGGAAGATTGTTTCCAATGTTGGGGAAGTCCAGAGCGAGGGGTCACAGTTTAAAGATAAAGGGGAAGCCTTTTAGGACCAAGATGAGGAAAAACTTCTTCATACAGAGAGTGGTGAATCTGTGGAATTCTCTGCCACAGGAAACAGTTGAGGCTGGTTCATTGGCTATGTTTAAGAGGAAGTTAGATATGGCCCTTATGACTAAAGGAATCGGGGGTATGGAGAGAAAGCAGGTACAGGGTTTTGAGTTGGATGTTCAGCCATGATCATACTGAATGGCGGTGCAGGTTCGAAGGGCCGAATGGCCTACTTCTGCACCTACTTTCTATGTTTCTATGTATTGGACTGTACTTCTGTAAAAGGTCAAATTTCACAACATAATGCCAGTGATATTAAACACGATTCTGATTCTGAGTCTGGATCAATGGAAAGGTATGACCAAATTTCAACACGAGAGAAGGGTTAAGGGTAGGAAATGAGCTTCTTAGAGCAGGATTACAAGTAGTTTCAGATCAATGTGTGTAGGGATATGTGTTTGTGTGGATCAGTTTATTCCTTGCAGTAACAAAAAAAAAATGTGCCTCTTGCATTCTCAGTGCAGATGTGTCCAGTTTTGTGCACTTCTATCTGCCTCTCTTTCTAGAACTTTAACACCCCTCTCCTCTCTCTCTCACTATGTGACTCTGAAGGTATCTCTTTATTCATTCACCTAATACAAATCTCTGCGAGAGGTATTCCCCACTGATCCTAAAAGGAGCAAGGCAGTTCAATAAAGTTATGGTGTATGGGATGTTTTCCTTAAATAGTTAAATAGTTGAAGAATAGTGTATAAATGTAGGGAGGCTGTACTGGATCTGAATACAATACTAATTAGAACACAGCTTGAGCACCAAGTCTAGTTCAGTTACCCATATTACAGGAGAAACTGCAGAGGAGACTTAACAGGATACCACTGGAACCAGGAAATTGTCAATGCAGGCAAAAGGTACTGGAGATATTGAAATTTGGACCACAGTCTGCTGGAGGAGCTCAGTGCATCGAACAGGATCTGTGGGAGGAAAGGCATTGTCAAAGTTTCAGAAGCCCTGAGACTGAGCTTGTCTGAGAGTGGAGAGACCGAGCTGGCCAGCACAAAGCGGACAGTCGAGAAAGAACTCCGAGCTGATTGGCGGACTGGGGAGGGTTGTTGGCTGACAGGCAGGTGGTTCCAAGTATGGTAGGTGAGAGGGAGGGTGGCAGATGAAAGACAGATGGCAGCAGTCAAAGAGAGAAAGTCAGAGAGCAGATGAGCATTTAAGAGACTCCTTGACAGGCGCATGAATATGCAGAGAAGGGAGGGATATGGCCAATGTGCACAAAAACGGATTAGATTAACTAGGAGTTTAATTATGGGCTGAAAAATTTATCCTGTGTGCAGTTCTATGTTCTCTGTTGCAAAGTGAATTCTTCGTGATATACACAAGTACTGTGAGGTAGAAGTCCAATGAGAGATTTGCTTGGAGCAATATCTCACACATGTAGATTCAGACAATGCACAGAATATAAACTACTCATAAATGATACAAAATTACACAAAACTTTAAAGAAAAAGACTGTGGAATTATAAATAGTCTCATGGTTATATGACATTCAAACATGCTCATCTCATCCTTGCTGACCAAGTTGATGACTTCAGTTAGCCCCATTTGCATGCATTTGTGCAATTTCCCTCTAAACTTTTCCTATCAATGTACTTGTCCAAATACCCTTAAAAACTGTAATTGTAGCTGCCTCTACCAGTTCCTCTGGCAACTCATATCACATACCCAACCATCCTCTGTGTGTAAAAAGAGACCAGTCATTCTTATTTTCCTCAGTTTATACCCTTGATTGTCTCCAGTTTTGTACATCTCTCTCTTTCTATCTGTTACTCTCTCTCTGTACCTCCCCCTCTCGCTCTGACCCCATCTCTCTTCCTCTCTGTCTTCTCCCCTCACTGCCTCCCTCTCTCTCCCTCCCTCCCTCCCCCTCTCTCTCTCTCTCTCTCTCTCTCTCTCTCTCTCTCTCTCTCTCTCTCTCTCTCTCCATCTTACATCCCTTTTCTCTCTCTCTCATTACACGAGTCTGAACAGTGTTATTTTTGATTCATTCGTGGGTCACAAACCTCTGTGAGAGATATTCTCTTCATGCCTCTGCATTTGCTCTTCATTTACAGCATCATTATCTGCATGGTTTAAGCTCCCAGCTTTCTGTCTCAGGACTCTGCCAGGTTAGGTGGCTGGGATTGAGGAATTTGTGCAGGTGAACTCGGCCGAAGATGATTCTGGCCAATGCTGTTTAAAGTGAGATTCATATCAGGCAACGAGGCAAGATTGTGAATGGATTGGTGCAGGGGATTTGAGATAGGTTAACCAAATGAAAATTTGAAAATATATATTTGCATTAAAAAGCCAAGAATTCAAATAATTTCAGATCTGCAAGACATTAGTGAGTCACATTTACAATATTGTGCCCAGTTTTGGTCACCCTGCTTGCTATAGGAAAAATGCCATTTAGATGGAAAGAGTGCAAAGGAGATTTACAAGGTTGTTAATAAGGCCATAAGATTATAAGACATAGAGACAGAATGAGGCCATTTGTTCTATCGATTCTGCGGCACCAATCAATCATAGATGATTTATTTTCCCTATCAACCCCATTCTTCTGCTTTCTTCCCATAATATTTGAATCCCTATCAATCAAGAAACTATCAACCTCCACTTTCAAAGGTTTCAAAGGTACATTTAATGTCAGAGAAATGTATACAATATACATCCTGAAATGCTTTTTCTTCGCAACCATCCACAAAAACAGAGGAGTGCCCCAAAGAATGAATGACAGTTAAACGTTAGAACCCTGAAGTCCCCCCAGCTACCCCCTCCCATGTGTAAGCAGCAGCAAAGCAATGACCCCCCTCCCCCACCAGCAAAAAAACATCAGGGCCCCCCCCCCCCCCGAGCACTCAAGTGTGCAGCAAAGCATCAGTAAAGACGCAGAACCCCAAAGACTACTCATTCACACGGTAATTCTCTCCCTAATAAGGGAAAAAGAGGTGTCTCTGTTTCACTGTGAGAGGGGAGACATAACAAACAACTCATTGATTTATGGTGTCAAATGTCCGTTGTGTCACTTTTCCTGAGCTCTGCGCCCAAAAAATACGGATCTCTGGGCACACAGCCAGCAGCTAACTTGCTGCTTTCAATTTTCTGTCTCCCATGACACACCGATTTCCTGCAGAGGCACCGAACTCAAGTCCTCCAGCCTCCTGAGCCAAGGAATCCCAGAACTCCGAAGGTACGCTAGTCTTCTAGGCCACGCCCCTGCTATATCGAATAATGGCCAGTCATGAGACCCCAGGAGCCGTCCCATTCCCACAAAGAACCAAAGTCAGTGTGTAACTCCAGATCAGGGTCTTCAAAAGAACTCTGAAGGGGAAAAATAGAGATATTAAAGGTAGAAATAGAGCTGCTTCTGAAGATACAAGTGAGGTAGTCACCATTAGGCGCCATTGTTACCTAACCTCCACATTTCAATTATATTAAATTAGATATGCTAGAACCCGAAGGACATAGAAAGATTGAACAGGTTGGAACTTTACTCATTAGAGTGTAGGAGAATGAGGGGTGACCTTTTGGACGTGTACAAGATCATGAGGGGCATAGAGAAGGTGAACGCCCACAGTCTTTTTACTGAAGTTGGGGAGTCAAGAACTAGAGAGCATGGGGTCAGGGTGAGAAGGGAAAGATTTAATAGGAACCTAAGGGGCAGCTCTTCCATCTGAATGGTATCAGTATATCAAATGAGCTGCTGGAGGAAGTGGTCAAGGCGGGCACGTTAACAACATTTCAAAGGCACTCGGACAGGGATATACAGTCGATAGGGAAGGTGTTGAGGGATGTGGGGCTTGACATGCTTAGTGTGTGAATCCTGGCAGGCATGGATTAGTTGGACCACAGGGCCTGTGTTCATGCTGTGTGGCTCTATGATTAAAAACTTCCTCCTTTAACTAGAGAAGATAACTGGAGGGAAAAAAAAATATCCACCTTTAAATATTGTCACGGGACTGAACATTGGTTTCTGGGAGTCTCCACGAACTAAAGGCAGATATCCTGTTCTAAACAGCCTGGGGAGACACTGCAGCAACTTTGAGCAGATCACAGAATAAAAATTAATCTCTGGGGACGATGCTGTTCAATGGGTACTATTCGATAGGCTTATTACATACACCACTTCAAAGTTAAATACATCAGTACCACTGGAATTACAAATTGGAGTCAGTGAAGGCCATCGAAAATATATTCTGCGTGACATTTTTTCTCATTAAATATTAGCTTTGTTTGTCATATGTACATTAAAACATTCCGTTGAATCCATGGTTAGTGCCGAGTCAGTTGAGCAAGGATTTGGGCTGGGGACGGACTGGCAGGTATAGCCACGCATTCCAGCACCGACATGGCACCCCACAACCTGCTGACCCTAACCATTCATGTTTGGAATGCGGGAGGAACCTGGAGCACCCAGAACCGCAGGAGGAACGTACAACCTCTATGCGGACAGCGGTGAGAACTGAACTGTGATCGGTGCTGTACGGCGATCACTGTGCCGTCCCCACATTACCGTGCCTTGCCCCCCCCGCCTTGGCAAAGCATAGTGATTCTCTAGAAGACTCTCCCCCCAAGGGGTTGCGGAAGCTAAGTACGAGGAACTTGAATAGGAATCAGATACATTTTGGAAAGATCAGGCAATGGAGGGCAACGTGGGACAGGCTTAGAAGATGAAGCAGATGAGCCATGATCGCAGTGAATGGCGGGGAAGGCCTGAGAGGCCTAGTAGCGGACCGCTGCTCCTGTTTGTTTGTGTTCTTGTACAAATATTTTCCTTACGGGATATTAGAATGTGGGGAATAGGTGGGACGAATAGGTGGAGTGGTGGAAGGCCAAAGTGACTGAAGAAGCCTTCAGGAATATATTGAATGAGATCTGGTCATATCAGTGAACTTATGTTTGCAGAAGAACAAAAGTTGCAGTACACGCTGGTCATAAAGAAATCATCAGTAATCTGAAAGCAAAAACAGAATTGTAGCCGGAAGCGTGGTGACAATTGCAGGCTGTCTCCCCAACATGTCTCGGACTGTGTTGGTCATTGACACAATAACACATTTCACTGTTTAATTTGATGTTTAGATGTCCATCTGCTAATTAAAGCTAATAAATAAAGTTGATCTTTATTCTAAAGGTGTAGTGGAATGTCAACCTAGAGGGGAAAATTGCTAAGAGTAAATGTGGAGAATTTGAACTGCCTGAATTGGTTGACTGTGTGGTTAAGAAGGCAGACAGTGCAATGACCTTCATCAATCATGGGATCGAGTTCAAGAGCCGAGAGGTAATGGTACAGCTATATAGGACCCTGGTCAGGCCCTACTTGGTGTACTGTGCTTATTTCTAGTCACCTCACTACAGGAAGGATGTGGAAGCCATAGAAAGGGTGCAGAGGAGATTTACAAGGATGTTACCTGGATTGGGGAGCATGCCTTCTGAGAATAGGTTGAGTGAACTCGGCATTTTCTCCTTGGAGCGACGGAGAATGAGAGGTGACCTGATAGAGGTGTATAAGATGATGAGAGGCATTGATCATGTGGATAGTCAGAGGCTTTTTCCCAGGGCTGAAATGGCTAGCATAAGAGGGCACAGATTTAAGGTGCTTGGAAATAGGTACAGAGGAGATGTCAGGGGTAAGTTTTTACGCAGAGAGTGGGGAGCGCGTGGAAAAGGGCTGCCGGCAATGATGGTGGAGGCCGATACAATAGGGTCTTTTGAATTGGAGTGCTCAGTGTCATTGGATAGCTGCTAGGACTGACGGTCCATTTACCAATTACTCAGGACGGGCAATTCTCACATCTGAGGTAGCAACCGAAGAAGGAAAAGTCGCGATGAAGGGTCTCAGCCCAAATCATCAACTGTTTATTCCTCTCCACAGTTACTGCCTGACCTGTTGAGTTCCTCCAATATTTTCTGTGTCGTTTTTGCTTTGGATTTCCAGCATCTGCCGAATCCCTTGTGTTAAAGAAAAATGAGAGATTTTTGCAGACCAGCAGAGGAAAAATGACCACAGTATTTAAAGATGAAACATCATATTTCTCTCTCCATAGATACCCGACATCCTGAATATTCCCAGCATATATTTTTTTTAAATTTCAAACACTGCATTTGCAGAATTTTGCTTTGGGCCTCACAATATTTGCATTAAGTTTCAAATTGTGAATGGTTTTCTATTACTTGAATGTACTCAATCTTTAGCTGGAACAAAAATTCTTCATAACTACGAGAGAAAACATATTCAGGAAGGCGAAGTGAAATTCTTGAGTCTTCATGCGGTGTACAGCTTGTTTACTTGTTATTAATGTTTTGCAAAGACTGTCTGCATGTTTCCCAGAGGTCTAATCCTAGCCTGAAGTGAGTGAATTAACCCTAACATACATCACACACGATGAGAGACTTGGGAGGGAAACTTAGACGTGTCATTGTGTGAGCACGAAAAGCTGGAGAGCAATAACAGGCAAGGGTTCCTAGGCGATTAAATACCTGAGTACGATGTGGTGTAATATATGCCAGGAAGAAAATGCTGCGATGAACAATTCCCACTTTACGATGGTCACTCAAGTAAATATACTTCAATGGCTGTAAAATACTGGAATACTGGTGTGTGTGTGTGTGTGTGTGTGTGTGTGTGTGTGTGTGTGTGTGTGTGTGTGTGTGTGTGTGTGTGTGTGTGTGTGTGTGTGTGTGTGTGTGTGTGTGTGTGTGTGTGTGTGTGTGTGTGTAAAAGAGACCGTGTGCAAGTTCCTTAACATGGATGTGAAGGCTTCGGTGCAGTGGTGTGTTTTTTTACATGTGAGGGTTGTGAGGAGTTATGTTCTTCTGGGAGTGAAGGTTGGGTTATTTATTTAAAGTTTCAGCGCAGAGCAGGCCTTTTCAGCCTATCGAGCTGTGTTGCCCAGCGACCAACCTGTTTAACCCTAGCCTGATCACAGATCAATTTACAATGACCAATCAGCCTATAAGCAGTGTGTTTTTGGCATGTGAGAGGAAACCGGAGCATCAGGAGAAAACCCACGCACACATAGGAAGAACGTACAAACTTTCCTACAGAGGACGCCGGGCTTGAGCTCTGAACACCGACACCTTGAGCTGTAATAGCATCGCGCAGACCACTAGGCTACCGTGGCTGGTACTTTGGCTGGGAGTGGTTAATTTCAGTTACATTGTAGTGTCAGGCCCGTATGTAGCTGCTTTGTCTCGTGGTGTGAGGGTTGCTCTTAGTTGCGTCGTCTCACAATCTGAATGTTGGGGGGGGGCGTTATGTTGCATTTATGTGTGATGGTGTTTTGTGAAATTGTATCTTGTGAAGTGAGAGTCAGGCAAAGTTTTGATGAGATGTGAGGGTCAGGCAGAGTCGTGATGTAGTGTGAAGGTGTTGGTTCCACATGTGTGCATTTGGGACTGATTTTGCTCTTCTTGGATGTGAGGTGACTGAGAGAGCTACCTTTGAATTTAAAGACCAAACACGAGGAAGTCTGCAGATGCTAGAAATTCAAACAACACACACAAAATGCTGGTGGAACACAGCAGGCCAGGCAGCATCTATAGGAAGAAGCGCTGTCCTGACGAAGGGTCTCGGCCCGAAACGTCGACAGTGCTTCTCCCTATAGATGCTGCCTGGCCTGCTGTGTTCCACCAGCGTTTTGTGTTTGTTGTACCTTTGAATTCGTTGGCTCAGGTGACAAATATAATATTTCAAGCTATTTTGATTCAGGTCAGGCAACTAATTGGAAAACTTAGATCTAATATTATGATCACAAGCAAGAGAAAATTTGCAGATGCTGAAAATCTAAGCAACACACGCAAATACTGGGGGAACTCAGCAGGCCAGGCAGCATCTATGGAAAAGAGTACAGTCAATGTTTCGGGCTGAGATCCTTCATCCATTGATCCTGCCTGGCCTGCTGAGTTCCTGCAGCATTTTGTGTGTGTTGCTCCAATGTTCTGATGTAATTTGTTGTTTACTTCTAATGCTGGGTGAATGATTATACTTACCTGAATATTAAATGAAGTGCGGTGAATCTGCATCTGATTAGTCCAGGCTGGAACGCCATTCTCACCTCACTGACCATTACTATAATTACTGAGAACAGAAGTAAATGTTGGCTTGCATTCAAGGCTCACTCATAATGAGAAATGTGGCAAACTTCTCTCCAATTATTTTTTAAAATTAGATTTAATTGGCAATGAACAACCCCAGAAATGAGCCTGACAGCACTCAGAGTCTAATAACCTAATGATCTCATTCAGTAGTCCAAACAATAATAAAACTCCCTCACAATGTTGCTTTGAAGTCAGTATCTTTAAGTTTTACTTTCATTATTCCTAATGTTCCAACATTATTCAAAACATGACTAATACAGGAATGCATTGATTTGTGGAAAATTGCTCTAATCACTTGACTTTGCTGCTGCCTATTTATCCCATCGCATTATGAATACACGTGTTCAATACACATCACCACCTCCTACCACCTGGAGCTGAACACGAACTTCCACCTGGTCATTATCAGTGGGTCAGTAGTCTCGGCTCCCCATTTAAAAGCACTGTGCCTACCACAGCACATCGATAGTTAACAGTTCAGGAAGAAGACTCAGAAATTGTTAAGAATATTCATGGAAGTGTTGGATATTTTGCTAAGGCTAGAATGAGCAAAGGATATGGGGAGAGATCAGGAAGACAGTGTTTTTCCACCTATCACCTGCCCCCTTCTCATTTCATCCCCCATCCCACACCCCCCTCCCAGCCTCCACCCTTACCTGGTTTCACCTATCACTTGCAAGCTTGGACTCCTTCCCCTCCTGAACTTATTCTGGCTTCTTCCCCCTTCTTATCCAGTGGTGAGGAAGGGGCTTGGCCCAAAACACTTTTTTTTTCCTCTCTGCGCCTCGTGGTACAAACTTGGCATTTTTTTTTTTAGCATTTGTCTTGTTTTTTGGCGGGGGCCAAGTAGCTAGCTCGACACTCAACCCAGCACAGATGAAAGATGTGTAAGGACCCAGCCAGATTCGCATTCAGGACTACTTGACTTGAAGTCTGCTGCAGATGCCACAACACTGCCGGCCAGCATTCGGCCCAAAACATCAACTGTTTATTCCTTTACATAGATGCAGCCGAACCTGCTGAGTCCCTTGAGCATTTTCTGTGTGTTGCATTGAACCTGAATGGTCAGCTGTAATCATATTAACAGATAGAACTAGAGACGTTGGTTTAAAGTATTGGATAAATGATTTAAAGGGGATCTGAGGTGACCTATTTCACTCAGAGTACCTGGAATGCACGGCCTGGGAGTACCCTTTCCAATGCTGACCCCTTGATGCCAAGGCTTTTAATTCTTTTTCAATAAACCCATGAGTTAAAAAAGGTTGGCGTTCCTCATTAAGGACCCCCATCACCCAGGTTATGCATTGTTCTCAATGCCACCACCAGGAAGGAGGTACAGGAGCCTGAAGGCACACACTCAATGATTCAGGAATAGCTTCTTCCCCTCTGCTGACAAATTCTGAATGGACGTTGAACCCATGAACACTATCTCAATACCTTTTCCTCTCTTTTTGCACAATTTAACTTTTTAAATATATGTACTTGCTGTAATGTACAGTTTGTTTTATTATTGTGTATTGCAATGTGCTGCCACACAACAACAAATTTCGTGAGATATGCAGATGATACCAATCCTGATTCTGAATTATCTCCATCTCCCTTGCAGCAGCTCCCTTTCTCTTTAATGCTGGCTGTAACTACAGTCATTGAGTTATACAGCAAGGGAACAGGCCTAACTTGTTTCTTGTCATACACACCAGAGTGCATTGAAATTCCTTGCTCGTGTGAAGCTTCACGGAGTAAATTACATACATAGTAAAAATAGGAGGATAGATACAGTGACAAGCACCCAATCAAATGGTGCAAAGATACAACACAATCTTAAACAGCACTCGATCTGTGCATGAACTCAGCATGTCAGGTCACGTCTCTGAATGGAAATGGACAGTCGACATTCACGGTTAAGAGCCTTCATCTAGACTGGGAAGAAGCAGCCAGACCTTATGAAGGGTTTTGCCCTGAAACATCAACTGTCCATTTCCCTCCTTTGATGCCTAACCTGCTGAGTTCCTCTAGCAGATCATGCGTTGCTCCAGGTTCTAGTATCTGTCATCTCTTGTGTCGCTATCGTGCAATCTCAATCAAGTTCTAGTCACTTCCCATTCAGTTCTTAAGGGATTAGACAAAACCAACTGTGGTTATTGAACTTATATTCCACCCTTGTGTGACTTTGGTTGAAAGATGCCACTTCGGTTATGTTTGCCAGTGTTTTTGGAGGCCATAAGATATAGGAGTAGAATTAGGACATTTGGCCCATCGAGTTTGTTCCGTGGTTCCATCGCAGCCGATTAATTATCCCTCTCAACACCATTCTCTTTCCTTCTCCCCATAACCTTCCACACCCAACTAACCAAGAACATATCAACCTCTGCTTTAACTATACCTGATGACTTGGTCTTCAGAGCTGTCTGTAGCAATGAATTTCACAGATTCACCACTCTCTGGTTAAAGAAATTTCTCCTCATCTCTGTTGCAGTGTCTCCTGTTCACATGAACGTTCAGACAATGTCAGCTTCAAAAACAAGAAAATGACAAACTTAAAAGCAAGGGCATCTGCAAAGTTGGCAAATCAACTCAGAGGTAGATCAAAAACTTCAGCAACTTCCTTCGTGAGTCATACTCAAAAGGTTGTCTGCATCTTATTTGCATTTATTTACAGATACAGCACAGTAACAAGGCCCTTCCAGGCCAATCATTACGTGCCACCCAATTACACACAGGTGACTAATTAACCTGCTAACACATAGTCTTTGGGACGGGGGAGGGAACTGCACTACCCAGAGGAAACACACGCGATCACAGGGAGAACACGGAGTCAAAAAAGCATGGAAAAGTACAATTCAGAAATAGGCCCTTCAGGCCATCTAGTCCAAACTGAACCATTTAAACAATCTACTCCTGTCGACCTGCACCAGGACCATAGCCCTCCATACTCCTACCATCCATGTACCTATTTAAACTTCTCTTGAACTTTGAAATGGAGCTGACATGCACCACTTGCACTAGCCGCTTGTTCCACACACTCACGACCCTCTGAATGAAGAAGTTTCCCTTATGTTCCCCTTAAACTTTTCAGCCTTCATCCTTAATCCATGACTTCTAGTTGTAGTCCCACCCGATCTCAGTGAAAAAAGCCTGCTTACATTTACTCTATCTATATCCCTCATAATTTCGTATACCTCTATCAAATCTCCTGACAGGTAGCGGCAGGAATTGGAACCCTGGTCACTGACACTGCGATAGTATTATGCTAACCGCTACATTACCTTGATATTCTAAACACTAAAGGTTCCACCCTTAAACTGCTGGATGCTGGATGCATCTCTTTGTATCATAACCCCATTTAACATTAAATAGATTTTAGCATTTTCTCTCTCAGTTGGATTTAAAAAACTTTAGAAGAGCCCAAGACAGGAGTCCGTGCCAGGAAAAAAGCAAGCCCTATCCGGCCGGCTCTCCTGCCCATTCTGCTCTCCAATGGACATTAAACTGGACTACATCTGTGGCAACGAAATATTCGGTGCGAGTTCAGAAACGGACGGAATCCTGGATGCCGCCATTCAGCTGTTTATTTATGTAACAGAATTTCCCCCAAACCATCGGACTACCAACCTACTGCCCTCTGCTGTGCCTATTGTCTTGTTTATTATTTATTGTAATGCCTGCACTGTTTTGTATACTTAATGCAGTCCTGGGTAGGTCTGTAGTCTAATGTAGTTTTTGTACTGTTTCATGTAGCACCATGGTCCTGAAAAACATTGTCTCGTTTTTTTCTGTGTACTGTACCAGCAGTAATGGTCAAAATGACAATAAAAAGTGACTTGACACTATTTTGAAAATGTTATTCTCAGAATTATTCAAAGCCCTGGCGAATATTTATTATAATCAATATCAAAGAAATAGATGTCATTGCTTATTTCTCTTCGTGAAAAATTTTTGTTTACAAATTCCCTACATAGAACTTTAAAGTTCAAAGTAAATTTATAATCAGAATACATATATCTCACCAGATAGAACCCTGAAATTCATTTTCTTGTAGGCATTCATAGTAAATACAAAGAAACACGATAAATTCAATGAAGAACTGCGCACAAAGATGGACAAGCAATCAATGTGCACAAGACAACAAATATTGAAAATACAAAAGCAAAAAAATCAAAGTAATAATAATAATAATAAATTGTAAGTATTGAAAACATGAGTTGTAGAGTGCTTAAAAGTAAGTCTGTAGGTTGTGGAATCAGTTCAGATTTGAGGTGAGTGAAGTTAGCCACATTGGGTAAGGAGCCTGATGTTTAGACCATAAGACACAGGTGCAGAATTAGGCCATTCAGCCCTTCGAGCCTGCTCCACCATTCCATCATGCCTGATCCCTGATCCCATTCAACCCCATACACCTACCTTCTCGCCATATCTTTTGATGCCCTGAACAGTCTGGAAACTATCAACTTCTGCCTTAAGTATGCTCATGGATTTGGCCTCCACTGTAGTCTGTGGCAAAGCATTCCACAGATCCATTACTCCTTGGCTAAAATTTTCTTCCTTACCTCGATTGGTGGTTAATAACTGTTGAAAGGGCAGTGTAGAGTCAGTACTTCAATCTCTGAAGCCCATGATTATCAAGGCAAATTCTCTACCATTCTGCTCTACTGCACAACAGACTGGCCTCTTCCCCAAGAACAATAAAGGACTTCAACAAGATACTGGGGGCTTTGGACTGCTTTTCACAACTAAGGAGTCACCTCTCAACAAAGACAGCGATTGAAATGTTCAACACCTGCTCCAGTGTGTTCACTTTTCTCCAAAATGTACTGGGTTCCAGTGTACTAGAAAAATCTATCCTGAATCAAAAAATAATCTACAGTCAACTTACTTCATTCTTCTAATGTTGATCTAAAATCTAATTACATTAGTCTTTTTTCCCCCCGGAAAGTCTTTTCAGGGTTTTTTCATTACTTTAAACAGCTCCATCAGATCCTGAGCATATCTTTGTTTGTTTGGGGGGGAAAAAACATCAGCTCTTTCATTCTTTCCTCAGTGCCATGCCCAATCAGCATTAACAGATATGTTCAATTCTTTTGTATTCACACACACATTGTCACGTTCTTCCCTGTCACTCCTTCAACCAAATAAAATATTAATGCAAGGAGCCTTTGACAGATGTCAATCAGGGAGTTTCTTTTACAACACCGCCAAATAAGTTTTAGATATATGATCTCATTAAATAGATTCATGAGAGAATGTCGGACTGAAGCGAAATCAAATGTCTTGAGGATTGGGCAAGGAAATTGAATGACATTTTGGAAGGACAGACCAGGTTCGTGAGCCATCATGCTTCTATTTCAGTTGTTGCTGGAAACCTCACCATGCAACGTGGAACCAAGCACTTTGGACCTGCTGGTCTATGTTGAACAGCTTCACATCTAAGGTAATCCCTCTTGCCTACATTTGCTCCATACCCCCTCAACCTTTCCTATCCATGAACCTCAAAGTAACTGCTTCAACCACTTCCTCCAGCTCATTCCATATACAAATTCCCCCCGGGTCAAAATTTTGCTCCTAAGGCTCCTATTAAATCTCTCCTCTCTTAAATTAAACCTATAGCCTCCGGTTCCTGATTCCCAAACCCTTGGAAAAAGACTGTGCATATTCACCTAATCTATTCCCCTCATATTTTGACACAAGTTAATAAAATCACTTCACATTTTTCTATGTTGCAGTGGAAGAAGTCCCAACCCGATCAGCTTCTCTCCATAACTTATTCCCTCGAGTCCTGGCAATATCCTTATGAATTTCTGCACTCACTCCAGCTTAATAGCATCTTCCTTTTCTCAGTGTGATCTAAACTGAACACAATATTCCTAATATGCCTAACCAATGTCCTTTACAACTGCAATATAACACCTCCTTGCTGACAGTCAACAGTGGCACACCTAAAGGATTCGTGCACAGCCCACTGCTTTACTGTCTCTACACCTAACACTGTGTGGCTAGGCACAGGTCAAAAGCTATCTATAAATTTGTTAACGGCACAATTATTGTTGCTTGAAATTCAGATGGTGAGGAGGAGGCGTACAGCAGTGAGACACAACTTTAAACTCAACATCAGTAAGACAAAGGAATTGATTGTGGATTGCAAGATGAGAAAGACGAGGGAATGCACACCAGTCCTTGTCAAAGTATCAGCAGTGGAAAGGGAGAGCAGTTTATGAGTGTCAGCATCTCTGAAGATCTATACTGGGCCCAGCGTATTGATGCCATTGTATAGAAGGTATGACAGTGGCTATATTTAGTTCGAAGTTTAAGGAGAGAAGGATTTCACCAATGACACTCGCAGATTTCTACAGGTGTACCATGGAAAGCATCCTAACTGGTAGCATCACCATTGGGTATGGTGGGGCCACTGCACAGGATCAAAAAGTTGTAAGCTCAGCCAGCTCCATTATGGGAACAAACCTCCCCTGTATTGAGGACACCTTCAAAAAGTGATGCCTCAAAAAAGCAGCATCCATCATTAAGAATCCCCATCTCCCTGAGCATGCCCTCTTCTCACTGCTACCATCAAGGAGAAGGCACAGGACCCAGGAGCCTGAAGACACACACTTAGTGTTTTAGAAACAGCTTCTCCCCCTCCACCATCAGATTTCTGAATGACAGTGAACCTATGAACAATACCTTGCCATTTTCCTCTCTCTTATTTCCCCCCTTATTTAATTTCATTGCGTTGTCTCTCTCTCTATATATATATATGTATATATTTATTGCTCTTTTATTATTATGTTTTGCTACTGTGCAAAAACAACAAATTTCACAAAATATACCAGATACTAAATCTGATGCTGAATGTAACATCCCAGCAACAATAATCAATAGACAAAGGGTATAATTGCTAGTACTTGTTCCAGCGATATTTCAGGACTTAATCTAATGATGTTCAAGTTTATGTTGAGTGAGTGTGCAGATGGAGAGTATGAGTGAGGAGGATAATTAAAGTGACAGGTGACTGGAAATTCATAATTGTTCTTTCAGACAGAGCAGAGCTATTCCACATAACGATTATACAGTTTTTGTTTGGACTGCCCATTGTCGAGTAGATTATGTCATGAGCAGACACTACAGTGCACTGAATTGAAAGAACTTTAGTTTTTCATTCCTTGCCTGCTAAGAAAAAGACCAAGAGATCAATTAGGAGAACAAAGTTACTCTACAGGTGTAAATATGAAAGCATCATAAAAGCAAACTGTTAGAAGTTTTTATAATTGTATCAGATGAATAAACAGTTGGTTAAGACAAATATAGATCCTTTGCTGTCAGGAACAGAATAATTTATAATAATGAATAAATTGCAAGACAATTAAATTAACACTTTCGCAGATAATTTCCCAGCAGTGTTAGCGAACCAAGAGTTTAGACAAAGGAGAAATGAAGGGAATTAAGTATATATGTTTTTTCCCCTGGAAAATATTGGTGCCAATAAGCTATAATTCTCCAAGGCTTGTTTATCAACAGACAAAGTGCAGTAGTAGTAAATGTTCAGGAGTTTATCCTAAAGGATGCGATAACAGGATGCTGACGAGATGTCAAAGGGATTAGCCAAAGTCAACATGGATTTCTGAAAAGGATATCATGATTAACTAAACCACTGGAGTTTTTTTTTCTCTGAGAAGCTAACTGGTAGTAAAGATAAGGGAGATCCAATTATATTTTCAGAAGGCCTTTGATAAAGTCCCACGTAAAAGGTTAAGATGCAAAGCACCTGAGATTGCAGGTAATATACTGGTATGGAATAAAAATTGCCTGCCAGACAGGAAGCAGAGAAATGGGCCTTTCTTGAGAGGACAGACAGAGACAATAGAGCACTGCAGGGATGGGCTCCAACTAGTCAAAATATAGTTTAATGTACACTCAGTGGCCACTTTATTTGCCAAAAGCAAATATCTGATCAGAAAATCATGTGGCTGCAATTCAATGCATAAAAGCTTGCAGACATGGTCAAGAGGTTCAGTTGTTGTTCAGACCAAACAACAGAATGGGGAAGATATGTGATCTAAGTGACTTTGATCGTAGAATAATTGTTGGTGCCGGACTGGATGGTTTGAGTAGCTTGGAAACCGCAAATTTCCTGGGATTTTCATGCCAGTCTCTAGCGTTTACAGAAAATGGTGCAAGAAACAAGAAAGAAAAAACAGTAAGTGGCAGTTCTGAGGGTAAAAACACCTTCTTCATGAGAGAGGTCAGAGGATAACGGCCAAACTGGTTCAAGCTGATAGGAAAGTACCAGTGACTCTAAAACCATGTGTTACAACAATGGTGTGCAGGAGAGCATTTCTGAATGCACAACAATTCGAACCTTGAAATGGATGGGTTACAACAGCTGAAGGCCGGCTGGTGGTGTAGTGGCATCAGTGCCGGACTTCAGAACAAAGGCTCCCGAGTTCGAATCCAGCCGGCTCCCTTGCACACTTCCGTTGGGTTCCACTGGGTTGAGCGTCGAGCTAGCAACTCAGCCTCGTTTAAAACAAGAAAGCCTGCTAAAAAAATTCTGTCACAACAGCGTCCTGATGACTCCACTTAGAGTTAAGGGCTTTCTTCTTCTTCTTCTACAACAGCTGAAGACGATGAATATGTACTCATATGTATTAGGTACAGGGACCAAACGCAGAGTTGGCATCCCCAATGATACAAAACTTGGTGGAATTGTAACTTATGAGGAATTTGGAAAGAAGCTTTAGGTGATTTTAATAAGTTGAATGAACAGGTAAATACAGAACTGATGCACTATCATGTGGATAAATGTGAAACATTAGCTATATGAAGTTGGATAATCTAGGTTTGCTTTCTCTAGGATATCAGAGGTTGATATAAGTTATAAAATTATGAGAGGCATAGAAAGGGTAGTATCTTTTTTCCCCAGTGTAGGAATATTAGGTACTGAAGGCATAGCTTTAGGTCAGTAAGATCAAGGAATTTCTTCTCATTGCAACCATCAGAGAGGAAGTACTGGAGCATGAAGACACACAGTCAATATTGTAGGAACAGCGTCCCCTCCACAATCAGATTTATGAACAGCCCATGAACCCATGAACACTTCCTCACAATACTGCTCTCCAGTTGCACTATATTTTTATATATTTCTTATTGCAACTTATAGTATTATTATATATTGCACTGTACTGCAGCCACAAAAGAACGAATCTCATGGCATTTGCCAGTGATAATAAACCTGATTCTAAGGTGAGAGGGAGAAATGTTAAGGGCAAATGAAAGGGTTGATTATCTTCTAAATGGAGAGAAAATACAAAAAACTGATGTGCAAAGGGACTTGGGAGTCCTGGTGCAGGATTCTCTAAAGGTTAATTTGCAGGTTGAATCTGTAAATACAATGTTAGGATTCATTTTGAGAGGACTAGAATATAAAAGCAAGAATGTAATGTTGAGACTTTATAAAGCACTGATGAGTATTGTGCACAGTCTTGGGCCCCTCATCTTAGAAAGGATGTGCTGAAACTGGAGAGAGTTCAAACGAGGTTCACGAAAATGATTCCAAGATTATGCAGCTTGTGATAGGAAGAATGTTTGATGGCTCTGGGGCTGTATTTACTGGAATTCAGAAGAATGAGGGGTGACCTCATTGAACCCTAAAGAATGGTGAGAGGCCTTGATAGAGTGGATGTGGAGGGGATGTTTCCTTCGGTGGGAGTGTCTAAGAACAGATGACACAGCCTCAGAATAGAGAGGGGTCCTTTTTAGAACAGAGATGAGAAGTAATTTCTTCAGCCAGAGAATAGTGAATCTGTGGAATTCATTTCCAGAGGTGGCCATAAAGGCCAAGTCGTGAGGCAGAGATTGATAGATTCTGGATCGGTCAAGACATGAAGACGCTGTATTGATCTATGTTCTGTGTTCACCACAGTCTGCGGGAATATGGATCTCAGAGCTGCATGCTTCATACATATTGTTACTCTCTGTTATGCTGCTGGTGTTCAGGCCAGCGATGAAGGTCCTGCATCTCCGTCTGTCCATACCATCGTATATAGATATAGAACGATTCTTCCTTGCTGTTTACGAAACAAATTTTTTTTGACCAGTCAGGGTTGCTAGCCCTGAGTTGAACCCCCATAGCTGGTGGACGACTCTTACTCTGCCCCATTCCCTTTAACCTGTTTGGCACGGTTGACCCTAGCAAGAGGAAATGCACAAGGCCCTGATTCTAGCCAACATAGCTCTCCGAGTCAGTGAGACATGCAAGCCTCCAAACCCTACGACAAGGTCATGGTCCTCTTAGACTAGAGGATACTGCATATATACTTTTATAGTAAATTGTCCACGTCAGTAGGATAAGTGATGGAGCAATCTGAATAAAAAGAATATGTTTGGCCACACATTCTTCTCAGACTTTGCTTGGCTTTTGAGCGTTGATTATCTCATGGAGTGAGCAAATATCTGAAATCACAAAGAATGCTTTTAACAAACGATATGAAGTAATAATATATAATACCAGCAAAACGGGCTTTTTCCAATACGTCCTTCAGTTCTATAAAGTGCCATTTCAGAGAAGGGAATGCTTGTAAGTGAATAGATAGAAGATTGTATGCAAAGAAAACAAAGCAAACAGAAGGTTGCTGTACTTATTGTATTACCCTCCAAACAAATATTGCTAACAGTGGCAATTGTCATTTGAGTGCTTTTATTTATTCATGGGAAATAGGAGTCCTTAGCAAGGTCAGTATTCTGTTGCCTTCGACTTCCTTGGCCATCTCAGAAAATAGTTAAGAGTTAGGCATATTACAGTGGCTGCACTTACACATGGACAGCAGGGCATTGGGATTTCCTTCCCTATTGCCAGCTAGGTTTTTATGGCATCTTGATCATTTCACAGAGGTACCGAGGCCAAGTTTATAGGTTGACTCTGTCTGCATTTCCCCCCCCCTCCACTTCCTCAGGAAAGCAGCAACTGAATTGAGAACCCCTCCCGCCCTGGTCACTCTCTCTTTGTCCCTCTCCTGTTGGATAGAGGATGCAGAATCATGAAAACATGTGTCCATGGACTCCAGGATAGCTTCATCAGACACTTAAATGGAGCCCCACATGTGTTTAAGATGATTCTCCTGGCCTTTGTGGTCATGGCCCTTGCCTTGTTTTTCTTTGGCATTACTACCTTGGTGTAACTGTGTGTAGTATGATCTGACAGGATGGCAGCTGAACAATAGCTTTTCATCATATCAGAATCAAAATCCGGCTTATTATCACTGACATATTGCATGAAAATTGTTTTGTAGCAGCAGCGCAGGGCAAGATCCAAAATTAATTTAAATTACAAAAATAAATAACTGATTCAAAAGAGGAATAATGAAAATAATGAGCTAATGTTTGTAATTTGAGCACCCTTCAGAAGTGTGACTGTGCTGGGGAGGAAGCTGTTCTTAAAATATTGATTGTGGATCTTTAGATTGTTGTACCTCCCTTCTGACGGCCGTAATGAGAAGAGGGCAGTTTCTGGGTAGTGGCAGACCTTAATGATGGATGCCACCTTCCTGAGGCATCACCTCTTGAAGATGACTGTGATGGAGCTGGCTGAATCCACAACCCTCTGCAGCTTCTTGCATTCCTACACACTGGAGCCTCGGTACTCGGCAATTATTCATCTTGTCAGAATGCTCTCTACAGTTCACTGGTAGAAATTTGCTCGAGTCTTCGGTGGCATATCAATCCTCCTAACAAAGCAGAGCCACTTATATGCCTTCTTTTTGCATCAATGTCTTTGGCCCAAGATATATCAGTACACAAGACAATAAAAATACAATTTCTTTCACTAAATGATTTTAAGTTCCTCGGTCGGTATGGTGAAGTGTGACCTTTGAGTCAGTGGTGTAAGATTACTAGGACAGTAACATGGTTGCGTAGAGGTTAGCACAAAGCTTTACAGTACCAGCGACCCAAGTCAAATTCCCACTGCCATCTGAAAGGAACTTGTATATTCTCTCCATCAGCATGTGAGATTCCTCTGGGTGCTCTGGTTTCTTCCCACTGTCTAAAGACATGCCAATTGGTAGGTTAATTGGTCATTATAAATTGTCCCATGACTAGGCTAGTGTAAACCCAGGGAATGCTGGGCAAAGTAGCTCGAAGGCCCAGAGTGGTCTATTCCTCAATACCTCAATATGAAAACAATGAATACCTAACAATCACCCAGCTATCATTTCCCATACTCTGCTCCATCGGAACATTTTCCCAATCCCACAGAATCAGATTTTTTAATCCAATGCATTAGACCTATTCAGCTAAGCACAGACTCTCAAGAATGTTAAAGATTACTAGCAAAATGGTTTGTTTAGATGGTAAACATGAGGAAATCTGCAGATGCTGGAAATTCAAATAACAACACACACAAAATGCTGGTAGAACACAGCAGGCTAGGCAGCATCTATAGGGAGAAGCGATGTCGACGTTTCGGGCCGAGACCCTTTGTCAGGACTAACATAAGTTCAGTTTAAGTTTCAAGGTGCCCTGACGAAGGGTCTCGGCCCGAAACGTTGACATTGCTTCTCCCTATAGATGCTGCCTGGCCTGCTGTGTTCCACCAGTATTTTGTGTGTGTTGTTGTTTAGATGGTAAAGTTCTTCTTTATGGGAGATCAGACGTAGGAAGTAACAACTCAAGACTTTGAATCAGGCTGGTCAAAAGGATAATAAGCAAAGAAAATATGAAACTGGTTTGACCCAACCCCAGAAAATGTTGTTGGAGATATAAGATGAAGAGTTATCCATGCAAGTCTTGTGGATGGAATGAAGGTGCAGATTAGCTATGATCATACAGAGTGATGGGGCAATCAAGGGCTGAATTACCTGCTCATCTCTTTGTATTTCCCTACAGCATAGGAGGAGGACGTTTGCCCGAAGTAGTTCAGACTGGTTTTTATAAGGCAATCCCATCAATCTCATTGCTCCTGCATGTTCTATCTCACATGTCCATCAACTCGCCCATGATTTTCCAACTACCAACTACAGTAATGCCAAGACAAGGGAAATTCAAGATGCTGCAGATGCTGAGGGTGGTGAATCTGTGGAATTCATTGCCTCAGATGGCTGTGGAGGCCAAGTCGTTGGGTATATTTAAAGCGAAGGTTGATAGGTTTTTGATTAGTCCGGGCATCGAAGGTTATGTGGAGAAAGCAGGAGAAACAAGAGAAAATCTGCAGATGCTGGAAATTCAAGCAACACACACAAAATGCCGCAGGAACTTAGCAGGCCAGGCAACATCTACGGAAAAAAGTACAGTCAATGTTTCCGGCTGAGACCCTTTGGCAGGACTGGAGAAAAAAAGACGAGGAGTAGATTTTAAAGGTGATGAAAAGGGGAAAGAGAAACAGAAGGTGATAGGTGATACTGGGAGAGGGAGGATGAAGTAAAGAGCTGGGAAGTGGATTGGTGGAAGGGATACAGGGCTGGAGAGGGGGGAGTCTGATAGGAGAGGACAGAAGGCCATGGAAGAAAGAAAAGGGGGAGGAGCACCAGAGGGAGGTGATGGGCAGGCAAGGAGATAAAATGAGAGAGGGAAAAGGGGATAGGGAATGGTGAAGGCGGGGGGGGGGGGGGTTGGGGGTCTGATTACTGGAAGTTCTAAAAATGAATGTTCATGCCATCAGGTTGGAGGCTACCCTGACTGAATATAAGGTGGTGTTCCTCCAATCTGAGTGTGGCCTGATTGCGACAGTAGAGGCCATAGATTGACATATCAGAATGGGAATGTGAAGTGGATTTAAAATGGGTGGCCAATGGGAGATCCTGCTTCTTCTGGCAGATGGGGTGCAGGTACACAATGAAGCGGTGTCCCAATCGTGTCAAAATCAGGATCACTGGAGCTTTGAACAGCAATACCACCTGCTGGAGCACAGTAGCACTGCAATGACTGTGTCCCTAGGGGTGCCTCGATACTCGGAGTGATGCAAATGATCAAATAGGGGATCGTGATAGCATAGTGGTTACCATGACACTATTACAGCATGGGAAGTTGGAGTTCAAAGTTCAATTCCAGCTCTGTCTGCAAGGAGCTTGTATGTTCTCCACATGTCTATGTAGATTTACTCCAGGTGCTCTGGTTTCCTCCCACAGTCCAAAGGCAAACCAGTTAGTAGGTTAATTGGTCATTGTAAATTGTCCTGCGATTACGCTAGGGTTAAATAGGTGGGTTAGTGGGTAGTGCAGCTCGTTGAGCCAGAAGGGCCTATACCAAGCTGTCTCTCTAAATGAAAAAAATATTTAAAATAAATGCTACAGGCACATTACCGTTACACCTTCTGAAGAAGTATGTTGATTTTCTAGTGATCAATAATCCATTAGCTCCTGATGAATGTGCAAAACATGGGCTGGATTTCCATTCATTCATATTCAATAGGTGGAATGTCTAACTTGTATTACAGCCATTGATCTTCTCATGAAGACATTGTCATATATCAAGGACACCCAGTGCACTGACCATGAATGACCTGATTGGCAGCTGATGCTACTAGAACCATTCACAATAGGATGAGCCATTTTCTGAACAGTTGTCATTGTATTTTTTCTTGTAAGCTCACAATAGGTAGACCTCCAGGTTATAATCAAAGGAGAAAATAATTGAGAAGATTTATTCTTATTGTTTACAATGCTATCATTCCCATATCAATGTGACAGTCACAGCATCGTGCATCACTGAATGTGACTTATATATTATTGGAAAGTCTAAAATAAATCGGCTACACTCCAAGATCCACCTCAAGAGCCAGTAGAGTTCAGTTCTTTTTCTCTTCCTAAGTGATGCCGTCAAGTGTTAGAGAAGTACAGCACAGAAACAGGCTGTGCTGAACTGTTATTCTGCCTAGTCCCTCCTACCCCACCAACACCTGGACACAGCCGCCCAAACTCTTCGCGTCCCGTGTTCTGAACCAAACTTCTCTACAATGTTGCAAGCAAATCCCCATCCACCACTTCCACTGGCAGCTTGTTTCGTACCTCCAACACCCTAAGGTGAAGAAGCTCCCCGCTCATGTTCCCCTTAACTATTATGTCTTTGCCATAAACCTTGCAGAACTACACACAAACTCAAACAATATCACAGAATGCCATTGCCGATTGCAACAGGTTGACAATGCTAGTTGGACATCACCTTAGGTATTTCACCGTACCGCCTTCTGTCTTCAGCTGCTCAAGCCCTGATCTCCATTGGCTTCTTTTAACCAATAAAACATTGGAAGAGACTGTAGGAAGCACACTACTCTTTTAAATCATTCTGTGCTTTATCTCCCTGAATTTTGCTGTGATGTTCAGGAAGTTTACGTTTAATTCTTCCTGCACTCCTGGACAGCTACCCACATCTGGACCAGAGCTCTCCAGACCCATCCCATCTATGTACTTATCCAACTTCTCCTAAATGTTACAATCTAACGCACATCCACCACTTCTGCTAGCAGCTTATTCCACACTCACACAACAACCTCTGGGTGAAGGAGCTCCCCCTCACCGTACTGCCACCAGTAAAATCTCTCTCCTCCCTTTCCAGCTCCTCAGAAGGGAAAATACATTTCTGAATGGAAATACATTTTCTGCCACAAAGTGTAAATGGAGGAAAGAGGTTTAATTTGTGTTAAGGCAGTATGATGGGTAAATCAATGCTCTTTCCAATAAACAAAGGCCGATTCCACTATTTCTCATTTATGCCTTTGCATGATATTGAGTGGATTTTGTGGAAGGTAGAGAATGGAAATGAAGTTGGTGAAACTGTTGTGGAACGTATTGTTTGAGCCTACCTATCCCAGAGGATATAGTGTCAGACACATACGGTGAAGGCATTCATGAACGCGTTGGCTTTTTTCCCCCACATCAAGTCAAGTCAAGTCACTTTTATTGTCATTTCGACCATAACTGCTATGTACAGTACATAGTAAAAATGAGTCAACGTTTTTCAGGACCATGGTGTTACATGACACAGTACAAAAACTAGACTGAACTATGTAAAAAACAACACAGAGGAAAACAAAACTACTACACTAGACTACAGACCTACCCTGGACTGCATAAAGTGCACAAAACAGTGCAGGCAATACAATAAATAATAAACAAGACAATAGGGCAGTAAGCTGTCAGTCCAGGCTCTGGTAATTGAGGAGTCTGATAGCTTGACGGAAGAAACTGTTACGTAGTCCGTTACGTGAGAGCCTGAATGCTTTGGTGCTTTTTCCCAGAAGGCAGGAGGGAGGGAGAAGAGTTTGTATGAGGGGTGTGTGGGGTCTTTCATAATGCTGTTTGCTTTGCGGATGCAGCATGTAGTGTAAATGTCCATGATGGCAGGAAGAGAGACCCTGAAGATCTTCTCAGCTGACCTCACTATCCACTGCAGGGTCTTGCGATCCGAGATGGTGCAATTTCCGAACTGGGCAGTGATGCAGCTGCTCAGGATGCTCTCAATACAACCCCTGTAGAATGTGATGAGGATGGGGGGTGGGAGATGGACTTTCCTCAGCCTTTGCAGAAAGTAGAGACGCTGTTGGGCTTTCTTTGCTATGGAGCTGGTGTTGAGGGAACAGGTGAACACCAAGAAATTTGGTGCTCTTAATGATCTCTACCAAGGAGCCGTTGATGTTCAGTGGTCGCTCCGTGCCCTCCTGAAGTCAACAACCATCTCATTTGTTTGTTCACATTCAGCGACAGGTTGTTGGCTCTGCACCAGTCCATTAGCCGCTGCACATCCTCTCTGTCAGCTGACTCGTCGTTCTTGCTGATGAGACCCACCACAGTTGTGTCATCGGCGAACTTGATGTGGTTCGAGCTGTGTGTTGCAGCACAGTCGTGGGTCAGCAGAGTGAACAGCAGTGGACTGAGCACACAGCCCTGGGGAGCCCCTGTGCTCAGTGTGATGGTGTTGGAGATGCTGCTCCCGATCTGGACTGACTGAGGTCTCCCAGTCAGAAGGCTAGTGTTACGAACCCCGTAACTGGGTGTCTTACCAGCAAAGATAGGAGTATCCGTGGAAGTCTGATGATACTATTTTAACAGTATTTATTAGTAAAAATACACAAAAACAATATCAATGCAAATATACAGATAATATATGTCATCAATACTAAACCTAAAAGTGCGGGTATAATAATAATCAATAAGAAATAAGCTCTATCGTTGTCTAGGGGATAATGAATTGTCCGATGGAAATATAAAGTTCAGTTCTATTCATACAGTTTGCAGTCGTTGTTGATCGCTGTGTTGCAATTGTTGGAGAGAGAGAGAGAGAAAAAGCAGTAATAGCTATTAACTTGCCGACTTTCCTTTTTACGATCTTGATCCATATCCATCCTTTAGCTAGACCATTCTGTGGAGGACTCGTCACCCAGGTAAGGGTGGGCACACACACAAGCCCCCCACTGGTCTTGTAACGTCTCTCTCCTGGTGCGTCTGAGGGGTGTTTCCCCAGACCCTACTTTTATCCCTACTCACAGGGTCTCAGATGTCAATCAGGTTGGGATGATGCAATCCCTCAACCAGACCACTCTGGCTGCCTCGAGGGGTTTCAATGAATAGTACCGTACTCAATACACAATTCCTCCTTCAAGAGACAACAGCAGTAATCTCTCTCTTTGTCAATAGGAGACATTCCACCTTGTGTATTCTGCATTGTCTCTCTTATCACTGACATGATGTGTACCTCTCTCATTTCCTGGGTATCAGACCTGAAATAATAGCGATCTTGAGATTCTCAAAAAGGGGGGGGGGAGGTGGGCATTGGCGATTCTGTACCCTTCTGCCCATCAGATTTGCTCCTCATTCCTAACACTAGGATCCAGTTGCAGAGGGAGGTGTTCAGGCCCAGTAGGCTCAGCTTTCCAATCAGTTTCTGAGGGATGATTGTGTTGAATGCTGAACTGAAGTCTATGAGCAGCATCCGAACGTATGTGTCTTTTTTGTCCAGGTGGGTTAGGGCCAGGTGGAGGGTGGTGGCAATGGCATCGTCTGTTGAGCGGTTGGGACGATACGCAGACTGCAGGGGTACCAGTGAGGGGGGCAGCAGGGTCTTGATATGCGTCATGACAAGCCTCTCGAAACACTTCATGATGATAGATGTGAGTGCAACGGGACGGTAGTCATTTAGGCAGGACACTGAAGACCTCTTTGGCATGGAGACGATGGTGACGGCCTTGAAGAACATTGGATGCTGAACATTGGATCTTTACGCTATCCGCATCATCATAAAATCTTCCTGTCACCTGCAAACTGACGGACCTACCAATCCAGGTCATTTATATTCATCATAAACAAACAGCAGCCCAAGTACGAATTCCTGCAGAGCATCACTAGTCTTGGGTCTCTAGTCTCAATATATCCCATTGACCACAACCCTCTGTCTTCTGTGGGCAAGGCAATACTAAATCCAAATGGCCAGGTCACCATGGATCTCATGCACCTTAATCTTCTGAATTAACCTGCCATGAGGCATCTTGTCAAAGGCCTTACAACATCTAAGGTTGTACCTTCTTCAATCACCTTCATTACCTTCTTGAAAAACTCAATCAAGATACTCACTTTCACATCTTGGAGCCATTACCACAACCATGAGGATCCTTTTGTGGTTTAGTGGAAGTATTGCCATCTCTGAAGTCACGATTGGAATATCCACCTGACACTTCTGTGCACTGCTGACACAGTTCTGCAGCATCAGAAATTCACTGACATCATTTCAATGAAATATTAAACTGAATATATTAAACACCGTACGCTAAATTCTGAAAACATAGGGGAATTTCCTGTTGTTTAGCCAATATTTATCTCTCAACTTTGATCCAAAATAGCGTATTAGAGGTAAAACACCATTATGACCTGGATATACTACTCCTCAGTTTTGGTGGACATGTGCACATAACGGTAAATGACAGGGAGGAATAGTTCTGTGAAGGATCAGTGTCATTGGCTGTTTCAGATGTTGAGAAATTCCCCAACATGGTGAATAAGCAATCAGACCGATCTGATATTTCTAACAAAGCTTACTCCTTTTCTTGGTAATTGATAACTAGTGATTGGTTTATTATTGTTACGTGTAAAAAATATTTAGAATTTTGTTTTCCATGTCATATATACATATAATTTGTAAAAATAAGTATACCTTGATAGTACAAGGGAAAAATAATAACAGAAAGCAGAATATGGTGTTGGATATGCAGAAAAAGTGCATTGAATATGGACTTATAAAGTGCAAGGGTCACAACAGATCGATTATGAGATCCTAATTCTGCTCCTATTTCTGATGGCCTTATAATGGAGTCCTTGATGATGGATACTGGTGAAAGGTCATCATACAGAAACATTAGCTCTATTTCTTGCTCTATGGCTACTACCTGACCTACTGCCACTTTCAGCATTTCAGATTCCAAGTATCCCCAGTCTTTTCTTTTTTATTCATGTGGTTTTGAAGTACCAACTATATTGGCAGTTAATTCTGAACGTAGGGTTATTGGGAATCAAACTGACAGCTGGCTGTGTGAGAAGTTAGAGGAAGCAAGACAGATGTTCTCACTGTAGCAGTGATTAGCAAATAAAATTCATCTTGTGCACCAGTTTTAATGCACCAGTTACAGCTTTTCTCCATATGGTATTTAGCCAAGTCTTTAACCTTTGCAAGCAAGAAAAAAATTACAGAGAAATATTAAATCCTGAGAGTCATAAACATTGGTTCGAAAAATTGCATCATTGTTTATTCCCCTTCCCTTAAGCTCCTTCTGTTCTCGGCAGCCAGCCTGGTGAAGATGAGGTGAGTTTCTGACCATTGTAATAAGTGCCTTCTTTCATGTTCCTGATGTCCCCTATGTCAGCCCCTACCCCAAATATTCTGTCACTGGAAGCCATGAACTCCCATCTCCCAACATTCAATTCTGTCACAAATAAGCTGTTGGAGGAACTCTGTGGATCAAGGAGCAGCTGTGGAGGGTGGGGGTCAAAGTTCTGATGCAGGTTTTCAGCCTGACTTACTTTCTTGAACCGAAACCCCTCGGCAGGACTGGAGAAAAAAAAGCCGATGAGTAGATTTAAAAGTGGAGGAGGGGAGAGAGATACACAAGGTGTTAGGTGAAGCCTGGAGGGGGAGGGATAAACTAAAGAGCTGGGAAGTTGATTGGTGAAAGAGACAGAAGGCCATGGAAGGAAAAGAAAAGGGGGAGGAGCACTGGAGGGAGGTGATCGGTGAGCAAGGAGATAAGGTGAGAGAGGGAAAAGGGGATGGGAAATGGTGAAAGGTGGGGGGAATGGGGGTCATTGCAAGTTTGAGAAATCAATGTTCATGCCGTCAGGTTAGAAGCTACCCAAAATGAATATAAGATGTTGTTCCTCAAACCTAAGTGTTGCCTCATCATGACAGTGAAGACCACACCGGGAGCACCGAACACAGTAAGTAACCCCAGCAGACTCACATGTGAAGTGTTGCCTCATCTGGAAGGACTGTTTGGGGCCTGAATGGTAGTGAGGGAGGAAGTGTACGGGCACATGTTCAGCTTGCAAGGGTAAGTGCCAGGAGGGAGATCAGTGGGGAGGGATGAAGGGACAAGAGATTCGCATAGCGAGTGATCCCTGTGGAAAGCTGTAAGTGGAGGGGAGGGAAATATATACTTGGTGGTGGGATGCCGTTGGAGGTGGTAGAAGTTTCAGAGAATTATGTGCTGGGCACAGAGGCTGGTGGGGTGGTAGGTGAGGACAAGGGGAACCCTATCCCTGGTAGGGTGGCGGGAGGATTGGGTGAGAGCCGATGTGCATGAAATGGAAGAGATGCAGCTGAGGGCAGCATTGCTGGTGGAGGAAGGGAAGCCCCTTTCTTTGTAAAAGGAGGACATCTTCATTCTAGAATGAAAAGCCTCATTCTGAGGTCAGATGTGGCGGAGACGGAGAAATTGATAGAAAGGGATGGCGTTTTTACAAGTAGCAGGGTGGGACAAGGTGCAGTCTTGGTAGCTTTGAGGGCTGAACATTGATTTCTCAAATTTACAGTAATAGTCCCCCACCTCACCCCACCACCGCCTTCACCATTTCCCATCCCCTTTTCCCTCTCTCACCTTATCTCCTTGTCTGCCCACCACCTCCCTCTGGTGCTCCTCCCCCCTTTTTCCTTCTTTCCATGGCCTTCTGTCTCTTTCACCAATCAACTTCCCAGCTCTTTACTTCATCCCTCCTACTCCAGGTTTCACCTATCATCTGGTGTTTCTCTCCACCTTTAAAATCCACTCCTCAGCCTTTGTTCTCCAGTCCTGCTGAAGGGTTTTGGCCAGAAATATCAACTGTACTTTTGTCCATAGATGCTGCCTGGCCTGCTGAGTTCCTCCATTCCTCCAGCATTTTGGTGTGCATTGCTCGGATTTCCAGCACCTGCAGATCTTTTGTTTTATGAGGATGTTACCGGGATCAGATGGTTTGAATTACAAATTGAGGCTGGAATGGTTAGGACTTTTTTCCTGCAACATGGTATTTATAGAGATTTAGAAAATCATGAGGGTCCTAGATAAGGTGTCGGTAAAGAGCCACAATCTTTTCTCCAGAGTTTAGGTGTCCAGATTAGAAGGCAAAGGGGTAAAATGAATGGTGAAAGATTTGAGGGGTAACTTTTTCCATATGGTGTATCATGTGTATATGGAACAAGCTGCTACAGGAAGTGGTAGAGGTGAGTGCGATTACGATAATTAAATATATTTAGATGGGTCTATGGATAGGAAGAATTTGGAGGGATCTGGGTCAAATACCGGAAAATGGAACTGGCTTGATTGGCATGGACAAGCTGGGTTGGAGGACTGGTTTTCCTTTGCTGTATTCCTCTATTCCTCTATATTTAGAGATCATGGACAATTTCTAGTTACCCACTAATCTTTCTGAGGTTATCCCACAAAAACTAGGTAAATATCCATGGGAATTCCATGCACACTTCTTTGTTTTTGCTAGGTCACCCTGGCACACTTTGTAAATCCATCCCAGATTAAATACAATGATATTGGATTCATATGCCATCTTCAACATCATTAAAACTTCCCACTGGCTCCATAGCCATGCATGCAGCTTTGATGAATCACATTCTCTATATTATTGAGATGACCTAAGTTTCTATTTAAAATCTGTCAGTGGATATTCCATTAAAAAAAACTGGTTTGAGCAGTCCCAAGCATGTGCTTGGCAAGGTTTTCTGTCCCACTGCCAATTACCGTCACTAAGTGGACTCTATTCCCAGTGATGCTAATTAGTGTCCAGCATTGCAAATGGTGGTGCTCGAGGCAAAGAAGGTTATGGATACATTTAAAGAGCACCCTGCTGAATATTCAGTTGCAGTGAATGTTATCTGGCCAAATTTCAACTAAGTTCAAGACTTGGGATGTGCAAAGGGTTACGGGTACAATGCAAGTGCCAAACCATCTGGAGCGAGAGATTTCCGGGAGATATTTTAACACCCAGACAAAATTCCCAGGTCAGGATTGTGACTCCCAGCTGAAGCCAGTGTTAATGAAATCACTTCTTCAGCCAGCCGTTAAGAACAAGAGAATAGACCATAAGAAATGGAAACAGGAGCAGTCTTTACACCTGCGTAATGCTATTCTACTTCTCCTTCATTCACAGTACTTGGCCACTGATCCAACCATGTCAATGTCCTTGCCAAGAAAGCTCACAATTGCCTCTACTTCCTCACCAAACTAGAGAAATCTGACATGCTTCTGTTGAACCTTACCAACTTTTACTGGTGCAGTTAACATAAGATTCAGTCTTTGGAAAATAAAATAATTATTTACTTTCTATCCCTTACGCCACTGGCATTTAGGGCAGCAATGAAGGACATGCATCTTTAAATGTGTTCAGGTCTTTCTTCATCATATTGGTGGCTTCCTCTTGGTTTTCACTACTGTCAGTTGTACAAGTCCCGGGTGGAGAGTCAGGAGTACCATCATACTCAGACGTAAAAGGATTCTTCTTTGCTGTTTCTGAAGCAGTTTTGTTTTACCAGTCAAGGTTGTTAGCCCTGAGCTGAACCCCTGAACCTAGAAAACCAAGAGGACCACAAATGTGTCATGGTTTGGAGGCTTAGTGTCCCAAAGAGCTACTGTATATTGGCTTGAGTCAGAGTTTTATCATGAGCCTTAATGAGCGATCAACCAAGGTGTTTGCCAAAAGTGCCTTGACCTAATTTTTATTTTCCTTTATATTAGCTCTATCTACCAAAAAGGTAGAAAGCATCCTATCTGTGGACATAATGCCTTGATATGGCAACGACTTTGCACGTGAACACAAGAAACTGCTGAGAGTTGTAGACATAGCTCTGCATATTACAACAAGCAGTTCCCCTTCTATAGTTCTGTCTTGCTGCCACATTAAGGCAGCAAAGACCCCACCAACCTCAGTCATTCTAGCTTCTCCCTTCTTCCATCAGGCAGAAGATAGAAAAGCCTGAAAGCACATACCACAAGCCTCAACAATACCTTCAATCCAGCTGTTATAAGATTATTAAATAGTTCTCTCGTACAATAAGGTGAATTATTGACTTCACAATCTACTTTGTTATGATCTTACACCCTATTATATATCTGCATTGGGCTCTCTCGGTAGCTGTTACATTTTGTTGTGGATTGTTTTTGTTTTACCTTGTTCATACAGATCAATGATCTGATCTGTATGAACAATACGCAAGGCAAGCTTTTCACTGTACCGTAGTACATGTGACAATAATAAGCCAATTCCAATTCCACTTCCTTGTTGGATCCTCATGTCCTGTAGCTTACTAATTTGTCAAATACCTTTCACTCTTAGCCTTGAATGACTAAGTGACTAAGATCTAGTTCTTTGATGTGCAGTGTTCCAAGTATTTACCGCTCTCTCAATAGAAATTGTTTTCCACATATTAGTTCTGACCGACTAACCCCTTATCTTACAATCTTGCTCCCTTAGTTCTAGATACTCCAGCATAAGAAAGAGCTTGTTGACATTTGCCCTGTTCAATCCATTTAAAAGAAATTTTTGGACACAGGATACTGGAATCTGGAGCAACAAGCAATCTGCTGGGGGAACTCAATCTGTCAAGCAGCATCTGTGGGAGGAAATAAATTGTTGACGTTTTGAGTCCTAATGCTTTATTTTGACCTGGAACATCAAAAATTCCTTTCCTCCCACAGATGCTGCTCAACCCACTGAGTTCCTCCAGCAGATTGTTATTCAAAGTCTTTCTATGCCTTGACGTGTTCACCCCTCAACCTTCAAAACCAGTGAGTGTGGGGCAGTCTTACTCCATCTCTCCACAAAGGACAGTCTCCCTTTCTAGGAATTAAGTTACTGAATCCATCCTACAATAATTCCATATTTGTGCATGGAAGACTCAAGATAACTGGAATATGAAATTAACAGGAGTTTGGGATATCATTAGAAACCAAGCTAACTGCTTAGCTGATGGATATGTACCCAGGTGAGGCTTCTCTGTTCATACTTGTTGTAACACATACAGTCACCTGAAAGATACCGAAGCTCCTGGATTCAGAGGTGTTTTATTCAACAAAAACAAGCAGCAGGCATCATATTGAGACCCTTTAGGAGGAAGATGCCTGTTCGACCCAAAATTACATGATGTTTTATATGCTGAAGATCAAAGGTAACAGGAGGACAAACCTCTTGTTATTTATGTACAATGCTTCCTTTGAATTATATATAGTTCTCAGTCTTCTTCGGCCCACACTCCAGACACCCAACGTGAATGTTAATCAGCATCGTCTTGTTTTCAATCAACTGGCGTCCACAGTTTCAGGAAAACTGTTGTTCAGGGCTGCATTTTAAACTTAATCTACAATCCAGGTTCAGATCTGAAAAAGGGCAGCTGTTGAACTAAATATTTGTTATGTACCCTAACTCCAGTATACACCCTAACAATATTCATTTAAAAGACCAAGTCTTCACTAACAAGATCAGCATTTATTGTCCTCTCCTGACTGCCCTTGAGAATTTGCCTTCTTGAACCTCTACAGTCCCTTTGGTGATGGTGCTGCCCCAGTGCCTCTAGGGAGGGACTTTCAGGATCTTAGCCCAGTGAGAATGAATGACCAGTGATTTATTTCCAAGTTGGGACAGTATTATTCCTTATTTCTGCTCCGTAGCTGCAGGAAAGGCCTTGGGGGCATCACCACACCACACTCGATATGCATCATAAGACAGTAAGACATAGGAGCAGAGTTAGACCATTTGGCGCACCAAGTCGGCTCCACCATTTTATCATGGCTGATTGAATTTTCCTCTCAGCCCCAATCTCCCGCCTTGTCTCCGTATCCTTTCATGCCCTGACCAATCAAGAATCTACCAGCCTCTGCTTTAAATATACTTAAAGTCTTGGCCTCCTCTGTTGCCTGTGGCAAAGAATTCCACAAATTCACCACTCTCTTGTTAAAGGAATTCCTCCTCATATCAGTTCTAAAAGGATGCCCTTCTATTCTGAAGCTGTGTATTCTGTTCTTCGATTCTCACACCAAAGGAAGCATCCTCTCCACATCCACACTATCAAGGCCTTCCTATATTCAACAGGTTTCAATAAGGTCACCCTTCATTCTTCTGAATTCGAGTGAATAGAGGCCCTGAGCAATCAAACGCTCCTCATATTAGAAGCCATTCAATCCTGGAATCATTTTTGTATGGAGTACAAGTTAGCAGGTGATAGGTGAGACAAGCTGATGGGGAGGATAGGTGGCTGGAGGGGTCGGATGTAGTAAGAAGCTAGGAGAAGATGGATGCAAGAGGCAGAGGGCTGAAGAAGAAGGAATTTGATAGCAGAGGATAGTGGAGTAAAGGGAAGGAGAGTGACTTGCAGTAAACCTCCCACCATCTGATGGCGCTGTCACATACATCAGTGAGCCTGCAACTCTTAATGGGGATGTTCTCTTGTCTTTTCAATCAGTTCAATTAAAACACTTGGATTGTTGGCCCTTTTGTTTGATTGATAACCATACAGCTCATAATCAATATCATGGAGTTCAAAGCAAGTGCTGATATTCCTAGAGCTTCAAAAAATGGTTATATCTGAAGGTATAAAAACAAATTTCCTGATGGAGATTGGGCTAGCAATATGCTGACAAAACTTCTTGTTTAAAAAATGTGTAACTATCAGCCCAGGCTGAAGGATAACATATTCAGACAAGGAAACTGAAGCAACATCACTGAAAATGAAAAAAAAAGAAAACTTTAAGAAAAACAGTAAAAAACTGGAAAAGCTCAGCAGGTCAGGCTGCATCTGTGGAAGGAGAAGAGTCAGTACTTCAGGTCAAAGACCCATTCATCAGACTATTGAAGGTGAGAACAGAAGCTCAAAGCAAGGTGAGGCAATTGGTCAGATTATTGTTTTATTTAAAAGCCTGCCCTTGTATTTACTTTTGAATGTGGCTTATACAACACATTTGTCTCTGGTTTGGTAGATTAATGTGATATATTGTACAGAATATGATGTTGGAGAGGCTTCGTTTAGAATATGGTGTTCAGTCTGCTCCAGGAAACTTAACATTAAGCTGGAAGGAGTGCAGAGGAGATTTAAGAGGATGTTGCTAGCACTTGAGGGACTGAGTCATGGAAAGAGGTTAAGCAGACTGGGACTATTTCTATTGGAGTGTAGAATAAAGGGTATCCTTATAGAGGTTTATAAATCATGAGGGGTGAATGCACACGGTCTTTCTTACAGGATAGGGGAATTACAAATTAGAGGTTATAGATTTAATGTGCAGGGGAAGAATTAATAGGAACCTTATGGGCAGCTTTTTTTTCCACCCAGAAGGTGACCCATAGATGGAATGAGCTGCCAGAGACATTAATTGCGGCAGGTACAGTAGGAGCATTTAAAAAGTATTTGAACGGGTACATGAACAGGAAAGGTTTAGAGCAGGGTTTCTCAACCTTTTTCACACCAATGATCACTAACAGTGACTAAGGGTCTGTGGACCCTAGGTTGGGAATCCCTGGCTTAGAGGGATATGGGACAGGTGCAAACAAATAGTGTCAGTTTAGATGGGGAATTTTGATCAGTTTGGAGTAGATAGGCTGAAGTGCCTGTTTCTGTAGTAAATGACTCTATGACACTCTGCGATCTGAGTTCAGTCAAGCATGCAAAACTGGCAGGTCAGATGGTTCCATTGATGGAAATGGCATTCGAGGTGGCAAAAGAAATTCACTCAATGCAAGGGTTGAGCATGGCTATTGTACACAGTCCATGACTGGTAGCAAAGGTAATGTGACTGACATTTTTTGAAATGGTCAGTGGTTGTACCTCAAACAGGTTTAATTAATGATAATTTAACAGAGACTCCAACATGAAGTGAACCATTGTATTCCTTTAGTTTCTGGCTCCAGTCTTGCTTTAAACCAATCTATTTCACCAAACCCTCCCAATCACTTTTCCCACCTGCAGCTCTAGTTTCCCTGTTTGGAAGGTTTGCTCTTTCCAAACCAGAGGTCAACATGGAGTTCCCTAAGATTCCAATTCTCACCTCTGACATTTGAGCAAGCAACCTCTACTCTAGTACATGATCAACTGCAAACCTTCCCCTTCATCCCCTCCCCCCCCCAGGTAATGAGATTACAGAACACCTGGAGCCAACACACTCAAGAATTTGCTGGGACAGCCCACAAGTGTCACCACGCTTTCTGGCGCCAACTTAGCACGCCTACAAATGCTTGACTGAACGACTCAAAATACAACAAGACAATGCGACAAAATCATAAACACAAGAAATTCGACAGATGCTGGAAATCTGAAGCAACACACAAAAAAATGGTGGAGGAACTCAATAGGTCAGGCAGCATCTATGGAAGTGAATAGATAGTCGACTTCTCCGGCCAAGAACACAGCAAGCAACAAAACAACAGCAAATCAAGCCCCTTTCTTCCCTTCCACACACATGGACAGTCTTTAACACAAGGACAGGCTTCTGGGCATCCAATCTCCGAGCTTCAGCCATCAGGTGTGAAGTTCTGCACTTCCAAGCGACTGTTGGGCTCCGATATATGGTATCGAGTGCAATGGGTAGTATATGTAGCAACCCATTGTTACGGAAATAAGCTAGGTTCAATGGACAGATATTCCAGGGAGATTGGAAGGACATTTTTGGTGTTGAAACTTCAGCCACATAACCTGCATTGTAAGATAGAAATCACAATGTGTTTGAAGTCAAGTATATTGTACACATTTGCATCAGTCCAGATATAAATCTAATATTTGTAAGACCTGACCACTCTGGCATGCTCTAAAGAATTAATCTAAGAAGGTGCTGGATATGCTGGAGCAAAATTGTCTGCATGTAAACCCTCTCCACTCTGCTTCTCCTTCCCTCTGTTTGGATAGGAAAAATTTAGAGGGATATGAGCTAAGCACAGGCAAATGACACAAGCTTTGATGGGCATCTTGTTTGGCAGACAGCCGGTTTCTGCACTGTGCTTCGCTACTCCTCTATTTTGATAACTTCTCTTCCCCCTCCTTCCTTTAGAACCCTGGGCTCTACTTACCCACACCCCACTCATCCTTCCCTGGTGCTTCCATGCCCACCTTCTCTCCCATTTCTCCTCCCCCACTTTACCTCATGTCCTTTCTCTTTGCCAATGAGCCCCCCGCTAAAGAAGATCACGTTGGTCCCAGTAGTCTGGCGGCTTCACGTAATGGGGCCCAAGAACAAATCCTCAATGGACCTTCCACCCATACAACCCTGGGATAACAATAGTTTGTTTTTATAGAACAGTATAGCGCAGTGTAAGCCCTTCAGCCCACAATGTTGTGCTGACCCAGGCCTATTTGGCTGGACCAAAGCCACAAGCCAACCATGTCCAGTGGAGATACTTTAGAAGACTGAACAAAAAGGAATGACAATTGGGGTTGGTTGGAAAATGATTTTGTTCATTATTTTCACATGTACAGAGATACAGTACACGTGACAATAATAAACCAATTCCAATTTCATATCATACATTATATCTGTACATTCAGGTAGTATGTAAAGGGAAACAGAATGTGGAATCAAATGTTACATTTACAAAGAAGCTAAAGCTCAGATAGACGAGCAACAATTTGTAGCTCCAGGGAGATGATATTTTGACTAAACACTACCTGCTACTAAACAAGAGCAGTTTCACAGATGTAATGTTTTCCAGACCGAACCTACTTCTTTGAGAGTCATCAGTTGCCATTAAACTCATTTAAAGTAGTCATTAATAATGCAGTAATGTGCAGCGCACTGCACTTAAATATTTCAGGATAACTTCCAAGCAATGTTTATGAAACATTCATGGGATGCGTCCCATGCGGCTCAGCTGATAACTAAACTGCCTGGTGAGAAACTAATATAGATCTCAAAGATTTCAGGGTGAATGGTGGGAATTGCCCAGGCACCACTGACTTGCCAGGAAAGAGGTGAGAGAGAGAGAGAGAGAGAGAGAGATCATGATCATGGAAATGGGGGGAGAATAAAATGGGATTAGCATAATTTAGGTAAATTGTTGCCCAAAGGTTATTGTGGAATTGAGGGCTGTAGGGCTTGTTTCTGCGTTATATGAATCTATAACCTTCTATGACCTGATAACCCAGAGGAGATGTTATGACTATCAACCAGCTACTTGGCCTAAATTCAATGTCAACACCCCAAATTACCAACGAGTCTGCCCTCCCTCTCTGGATAAGTAGATGAAAATGGTTCAAAGTGCAACAGCACTTAAAACTATGGAAGTTCTACCACTGGGTCCAGATAAGTAAGCATGTCATTTACCCAAACAGGTTGATCAAAACATAGTATCAACCTGCTATTTATATCCCTCCAAATAACCACCCAAATCTACTTTGAATAATGACTGAGACATCAAACTTGTCAGTGAACTCACATAACTTGCATTTCTCTTGTCCCCTATTCCAAGTCCAAGTGGGAACTCAACAGGTCACGCAGCATTTGTAGAGGGAAATGGGCAGTTAGTCATGACCCGTCACCTGGACTCATGTTTTGTAGGTTGCGTCAGATTCTTACATTTGCAATCTTTTGTCTCTCTTTTGCACTTAACCTTGTACTTGGACTATCCTTGCATGATCTGAACAGGTTGTTCCACACCACCCCATCATAATTGAGGGTGCTTTGAAAACCTGAGTAGAATGCATCTCCATAACCTCTTTCAGCCCAGCAATCCCTCAGGATATGGGCTCAGTTAAATTAACGTGGCAGGGAGATGAGGATTGGAGTGACAGGGCTGAGGAAGGGGAAAACAGAAATAAATCAAAGATAGCATGCAGCAGAGATTATAGAAAGGACAGGCAGGCGATGAGGCATAATCACAGCCAGTGGGATGATCTACAAAACAAAGCAACAAGTACTGGACTGAAAGTGTTAATATTTGAATGCAGAAGAAATAAAATGGACAATCTTGAAATTCAGCTACGGATTGGCAAGTATGACATTGTGGCCATCTCTGAAACCTGGCTAAAGAATGGCTGCCATTGGGAGCTGAACGTCCAAGGATATATGGTGTATCAGAAAGCTAGGCTAGTAGGCAAAGGGGATGGTGTGGCCCTGTGTATAGGAAATACTACTAAATCATCAGAAAGGGATGATATAGGATTGGAAGGTGTAGAGTCTCTATGGGTTGAGTTAAGAACTGGCAAGGGTAAAAGGACCCTAATGGCAGTTGTGTATACCAGCCTCCAAAAAGTAGCTATGATGTGGATTACAAATTACAGCAGGAGGTAGAAAAGGTGTGTCAGAAGGAAAATGCCATAGTAATTGTTGGGGATTTTAACATGAAAATGGATTGGGAAAACCAGGTCAGTACTGGACCTAGAGAGAGAATTTGTAGAATGTCTAAGGGATGGCTTTTTAGAACAGCTTGTTGATGAGCCCACTAGGGGATCGGTTGTGCTGGATTGGGTGTTGTGCAATGATCCGGAGGTGATAAAAGCTTAAGGTTAAGGAACCCTTGGGTAACAGTGATCATAATATGATCGAGTTCACTTTGAAATTTGAGAAGGGGAAACAAAATTTCAATGTGTCGGTATTTCAGTGGAATAAAAGAAATCACAATGGCACCAGAGGAGAACTGACCAAGGTTGACTGGAAAGGGACACCAGCAGGAAGGACAGCAGAGCAGCAATGGCTGGAGTTTCTGTATAAAATGAGGAAAGCGCAAGAAAGATATATTCCAAATAAGAAGGAATTTTCAAAGGGAAGAAGGACATTACAGTGGCTGACAAGTGAAGTCAGAGCCAAAGAAAAACTAAAGAGAGGGCATACAAGGAAGCCAAAGCTAGGGGGAAGATAGATGATTGGGACGCTTTTAAAAACTTGCAGAAAGAAACTAAGAAGGTCATTAGGAAGGAAAAGATGAATTATGAATGGAAGTTGGTGACTAATATCAAAGAAGATACTAGAAGCTTTTTTAAATATATAAAGGGTAAAAGAGAGTTGAGGGTAGATATGGGACCAATAGAAAATGACGCTAGAGATATTGTAATGAGAGACTCGGAGATAGCAGAGGAATTGTGCATACTTTGCATGAGTCTTCACAGTGGAAGGCATCTGCAGTATAATGGACATTGAAGAATGTCAGAGAAGTGAAGTATTTGCAGTGAAAATTACGACTGAGAAGGTGCCCAGGAAGCTTAATGGTCTGAGGGTGGATAAATCTCCCGGACCTGATGGAATGCACCCTGAGGTTCTGAAGGAAGTAGCTGGGGAGATTGCGGAGGCATTAACAATGATCTTCCAAGAATTGATGAATTCTGCCATTGTACCAGATGACTGGAAAAATGCAAATTGAATTGAATTTGAATTGAATTGAATGATCTTTATTGTCATTATACATAGGTACAATGAAATTCTGGTTAGCTTCCTCTCAGACAATTAAATAAAGCGATAGATAAAAACAAGACGGTAATAAAAAAAAGAAAAAGAAGTATTAAATAGATAAGTAGCAGAAAATAAGTTGCAGCAGCACCAGAATATCACAGTAATGCACAAAGTGCCATTAGTGCAAGTATTTGAGTCCTTGTGTGTGCTCACAGTTTCAGTCATTGTTCTATGGGAGTGGTGTGATGGAGGCCACAGCTCTGGGGTAGAAGCTGTTCCTCAGTCTATTTGTTCTGGCTTGTAGTGTCCCGAACCTTTTGCTGGATGGCAGCTGGTCAAACAGAGAGTAGCCGGGGTGTGTGGTGTCTCTGGTTATGCTGATTGCTTTCCTCCTGAGTCTGCTGGAATAGATGGTGTCCAGTCCTGGGAGCTCCATCCTGACAATTCGCTGGGCCGCCTTCACCACGTGATGCAGGTCTTGTCGCTCAGCGGCTGTGCATCTGGCACACCACACTGTGGCGCTGTTGGTCAGGATGGTTTCAATTGAGCTTCTATAGAAGTTAAGCAAACAGCTTTTGTGGGAGTTTGGCTTGTTTCAGCTTTCTGAGGAAGAAGAGTCTTTGTTGTGCCTTTTTTACGAGCAGTGAGGTGTTGGTGGTCCATGTCAGCTGTTTTGACAACATAACTCCAAGGAACTTTAGGTTTTCCACACTTTCCACTAACTCTCCATGTATATGGGGGGGGGGGGGTGTACTCTGTCCTTTGATCTCCTGAAGTCAATGATCATCTCTTTTGTTTTAGAAGTGTTCAGGACCAGGTCGTTGTCCTTACACCACTCAGTTAGATGATCTACCTCGAGTCTGTAGGCTATTTCATCCTCCTCCAAGATCAGGCCAACCACTGTGATATTGTCCGCAAATTCAATTATGGAGTTGGAGGTGCAGATGGGGGTGCAGTCATGTGTGAAGAGTGTGTAGAGCATAGGGCTCAGCACACAGCCCTGCGGGGTGCCTGTTTTTGAGATGAGGGTGGTGGAGGTGTGTTTACCAATTCTGACTTGCTGTGGTCGGTCTGTGAGAAAGTCCATGACCCATGAACACAGGGAGGAACCAAGGCCAAGAGTTTTCAGTTTGCTGACCAGTTTATGGGGGATGTCTGTGTTAAATGCAAAACTGAAGTCCACAAATAACATCCTCACATAAGTGTTTGGTTCCTCTAAGTGAGTCAGAGCAATATGTTACTCTGCTATTTAAGTAGGGTGGCAGACAGTAGAAAGGTAACTATAGATTTGTTAGCCTGACATCAGTGGTTGAGAAGTTGTTGGAATTGATTGTTAGGGATGAGATTATGGAATACCTGGAGGCACTTGACAAGATAGGCCAAGCAAGTGTGGTTTCCTGAAAGGAAAATCCTGCCGGACTAACCTACTACATTTTTTTGAGGAAATTATAAGCAGGGTAGACAAAGTAGATGTGGTGTACTTGGATTTTCAGAAGGACTTTGATAAGGTACTGCACATGAGGCTGCTTAGCAAGATAAGAATACATGGAATTACTGGGGAATTACTGGCACAGGGGGAGCATTGGCTGATCAGCAGAAAACAGAGAGTGGGAATAAAGGGATCCTACTCTGGCTCTCTGCCAGTTACCAGTGAAGTCTCACAGGGGTCAATGTTGGTACCGCTGCTTTTTACGATGTATGTCAATGATTGGGACTATGGGATTAATGAATTTGTGGCTAAATTTGCTGATGATACTTTTTAAAAAATATACATTATTTCTGTTTTTGCACGTTTTTAAAATCTATTCAATATGTAATTGATTTACTTACTTATTATTATTTTTTTTCCTCTTGCTAGATTATGTATTGCATTGAGCCGTTGCTGCTAAGTTAACAAATTTCATGTCACATGCCGGTGATAGTAAACCCTATTCTGATTCTGAGATAGGTGGAGGAGCAGGTAGTGTTGAGGAAACAGAGAGTCTGCAGAGATAATTTAGGGGAATGGGCAAAGAAGTGGCAAATGAATTACAATTTTGGAAAGTGTATGGTCATGCACTTTGGTGGAAGAATTAAACAGGCAGACTATTATTTAGATAGGGAGAGAATTCAAAATGCAGAAGTGCAAAGGGACTTGGGAGTCCTTGTGCAGGATACCTTAAAGGTTAACCTCCAGGTTGAGTCAATGGTGAAGAAGGGGAATGCAATGTTGGCATTCATTTCTAGAGGTATAGAATATAAGAGCAGGGATGTGATGTTGAGGCATTCATGAGACCACCCTTGGAGTATTGTGTGCAGTTTTGGGCTCTTTATTTTTGAGGGGTTATACTGACTTTGGAGAGGGTTCAAAGAAGATTCACGAGAATGATTCCAGGAATGAAAGGGTTACCATATGAGGAACGTCTGGCAGCTCTTGGCCTGTATTCCATGGAGTTCAGGAGAATGGGGGGGGGGGGGGATCTCATAGAAACATTCTGAATGTTAAAAGGCCTGAACAGATTCGACATGGCAAAGTTATAGCAAAGTGATAGGGGAGTCTAGGGCAAGAGGGCACAATTTCAGGATTGAAGGACGTCCATTTAGAACAGAGATGCAGAGAAATTACTTTAGCCAGAGGGTGGTAAATCTGTGGAATTTGTTGCCACGAGCGGCTGTGGAGGCCAAGTCATTGGGTGCATTTAAGAAAGAGATAGATAGGTTCATGATTAGCCAGGGCTTCAAAGGGTATGGGGTGAAGGCAGGGGGGAGGGTAATGGGGATGACTGGAAGAATTGGATCAGCTCATGATTGAATGGTGGAACAGATTCAATGGGCCAAATGGCCTACTTCTGCTCCGATATCTTATGGTCTTATCTCTGCACTGCAGTTTTGGTTTCTTGTTCATTTGTAGCTCTGTCATTTAAAGCTCTGAGCTTCTGAACCCTGGACATTCCTCATTTAATACTTCTGCCACTCCAGCTGGCCGTCTTCTTTTAATGTGATCCATAAATCTTACCACCTTGATCAACCTTTTGGTTGTTGTTTTGTGTGTCCATATTTCTACAGGATGTGTGTATTAGGCCAGTGTTTGTTACCTACTGCTGATTTTGTCAGAAAACTAGAAGCCTACTGTCCATTTCCACCTGAGCTTCTCCCATTTGCTTTGGTTTGGTCCACATCCCTCTAAACCTGCTTAGCATTGGGTAAGGCATCACATGGAGAGGAAGGGCAATTTTTACATTCCATAAGAATTAGTAAAACAAAGCGGGCAGCCTGTGTAGATAGATGCATCTCTTGGAGTCAAACACATCTGAATTAAACACTTCAGTAGGCACTTCTTGTATCTAATAAAGAGGCCTCTGAGTGTATGTTCGTGGACTTCTGCTGCTGTAGCCCATCCACTTCAAGGTTTGAGGTGTGTGTTCAGAGATGCTCTTCTGCAAACCACCATTGTAATGCGTGGTTATCCGAGTTCCTGTCATCTTCCTGTGTGGCCATTCTCCTCTGACCAGTTTCGTTAACAAGGCATCTTTGCACACAGAACTGCTACTCACTGGATATTTTCTTGTTTTTCACACCATTCTCTGTAAACTCCAGAGACTGCTGTGCATGAAAATCCCAGGAGATCACAGTTTCTGATACACTCAAACCCCTCCATCTGGCAAACAATCATTCCATGGTTAAGGTCACATAGATCATGTTTCTTTCCCATTCTCGTGTTTGGTCTGAACAGCAATTGAACTGCTTGAGCATGTCTGCATGCTTTTGTGCATTGAGTTACTGCCAGATCATTGGCTGATCAGATATTTGCATTACTGAGTAGGTGTACCTAATAAAGTGGCCACTGAGCATAGAAAGGAATAAATCAGGTTCAGACAGATGTCAGGCCATTTGCACCAAGCAAATACAAATACAAGCAGAACATTCCAGAAGCAGTCAATTGACTATACAAACCAGCTGCAGAATTTCCAAAATTGCACAAGCAATGGTCCTTCAGACAGAAGACCTCAATTGACTACAGAACTCCATGGAATGCCCTGAAGTTGTGAAAAGACTTGCCTTTCTGCTTCCTTATCCTCCCCTGCAGTATTTAGAGACTAGAACTAGAGGCCATAGCCTAATGAGACTAGATCTTGAGGTCATTGGTTAAGGGTGGAATTTGAAATACTTAAGAGGAAGCTTCCTCACACAGAGTGAGTATGGTGAGTGTGGAATGAGCTGCCACTGGAAGTGGTAGATGCGTGTTAGATCTCAACATCTAAAAGCATTTGGATAAGTATTTCAGTATTCACTATGGAAAAGATATTGGTGATGGTAGTGATGACTTGTAGCAGACTGAAAAGCTTGAGCATGTAGATATTATAAAAGAGCTGGAGCTTTTGGAAAGTATCAAGTTGGATAAGTCACTGGGACTGGATGAGGTGTACCCCAGACTACTGTGGGAGGCGAGGGAGGAGATTGCTGAGCCTCTGACGATGATCCTTGCATCATCAATGGGGACGGGAGAGGTTCTGGAGGGCTGGAGGATTGCAGATGATGTTCCCTTTTTCAAGAAAGGGAGTAGAGATATCCTAGGAAATTACAGACGAGTGGGTCTTATCTCAGTGGTTGGTAAGTTGATGGAGAAGATCCTGAGAGGCAGGATTTATGAACATTTGGAGAGGTATAATCTGATTAGGAATAGTCAACATGGCTTTGTCAAGACCAGGTCATGCCTTATGAGCCTGAATGAATTTTTTGAGGATGTGACTAAACACATTGATAAAAGAAGAGCAGTAGATGTAGTGTATATGGATTTCAGCAAGGCATTTGATAAGGTACCCCATGCAAGGCTTATTGAGAAAGTAAGGAGGCATGGGATCCAAGGGGACACTGCTTTGTGATCCAGAACTACCTTGCCCACAGAAGGCAAAGAGTGGTGTAGATGGGTCATATTCTGCATGGAGGAGGTCGGTCACTAGTGGAGTGTCTCGGGGATCTGTTCTGGGACCCCTACTCTTTGTGGTTTTATAAATGATCTGGATGATGAAGTGGAGGGATGGGTTAGTAATGTTGCTGATGACACAAAGGTTGGGGATGTTTTGGATAGTGTGGAGGCTGTCAGAGGTTACAGAGGGACATTAATAGGATGCAAAACTGGGCTGAGAAGTGACAGAAGGAGTTCAACCTGGATAATTGTGAAGTGGTTCATTTTGGTAGATCAAATATGATAGCAGAATATAGTATCAGTGGTAAGAATCTTGGCAGAGTGGAGGATCAGAAGGATCTTGGGGTCTGAATCCATAGGATGTTCAAAGCAGTTGCACAGGTTGACTCTGTGGTTATGAATGCATACGGTGTATTGCCCTTCATCAATCGTGGAATTGGATTTGGGAGCTGAGAGGTAATGTTGCAGCTATATAGGACCCTGGTCAGACCCCACTTGGAGTACTGTGCTCAGTTCTGGTCACCTCACTACAGGAAGGATGTGGAAACCATAGAAAGGGTGCAGAGGAGATCTACAAGGATGTTGGCTGGATTGGGGAGCATGTCTTATGAGAGTAGATTAAGTGAACTTGGCCTTTTCTCCTTGGAGTGACGGAGGATGGGAGGTGACCTGATAGAGATGTATAAGATGATGAGGGAGAAAGCCAGAGGATTTTTTCCCAGGGCTGAAATGGCTGCCACAAGAGGGCACAGGTTTAAGGTGCTTGGGAGTAGGTACTGAGGAGATGTGAGGGGTAAGGTTTTTACGCAGGGAGTGGTGAGTGCATGGAATGGGCTGCCAGCAATGGTGGTGGAGGCAGATACAATAGGGTTTTTTAAGAGACTTTTGGATAGCTGCATGGAGCTTAGGAAAATAGAGGGCTATGGGTAATCCTAGTAATTTCTAAGGTAGGGACATGTTTGGCACAACTTTGTGGGCCATGGGGCCTGTATTGTGCTGTAGGTTTTCAGTGTTTCTATGTACATGAATAAGAGGGGTATGGAGGGCTATGGTCCAGGTGTGGCTTGATGGAACTGGGCAGTATAGTAAGTTGGCATGGTCTGTATGAGCCAAAGGTCCAGTTGCCGTACTGTTGTGCTCTATGGCAGTCTGACAGATTTTAAGCTAGACTTGCTTTGTGGACTGAAGCAATGCAATACCTCACAGCTTGCAGGGGGAGTTTGTAGTTGGCATGATTTAAAAAAAAATCTCCCTCCATTTCCACCTTCTCATATCTTTATCCTCCAAAGAACCAGGGGATGGAAATTTAATTCAGCTTTATGCAACAAACATACAATTAGGTTTGAAATGCTTTCAAGTATCTATCCAGGTATTCAGAGACACCTTTAGACAAAGAATCCAAATGCAAATGTCAGGACGATGGTACGCTCACAAAATGTAATGATTGTGCCTTTGAAGTTTGATCTCTTTCGGCTCTGAGATCAAAGATAGGCTCTTTGATCTCAGCTGTTAATGGAACACTTTGTTCCAGAGATGTTCTTTTTTGTGTGTGGCAGTAGACACAGAATTTTGCTGCCTATTATCTGGTACACAAGTGATAATTATGTGGGGGAAAAAAATCACAATTCCCGGGGTTCAGACAGGAGTTCATTTCTGAACAAAATTTGCAGTGCACAGAATGATTTAGCTACAATCTGTATGACAATTACATTATTGGATTGGATATTATAGAGTGGGTCATCTCATGACCCATTATCCTTCAGTTCAATGTTCTTATGGACCCCTACAACTCAAAAAAAAAAAAAAAAAAATTTCATCATACTGAAATGACTCGATAGAGTACATATTGGGAAAGAATGGTTTCATTACTAGGAGAAGTTTAGGGTCTCAGGGCACAGGAGCATAACTTTAAAATTGAGTTGAGGAATTTCTTCAGCTGAAGGGTGATGATTGCCACAGAGATCTATGGAGGCCAAGTTATTTGGGTATATTAAAGGCAGAAATTGATATGTTCTTGACTGATGAAGGATTTAAGGTCTGTGAGAAGAATGGTGTTGAAATAAGTAAAAAGACTGTAATCAATTATGAGCAGAATGCACTATTTTTACTTCTGTACCATGTGATAACAAATTGGAAGCTCAGGGTGATAATGGTGCAAGGTGGAATTTGGGATACTAAAGACATTAGTGAACACGAAAGTGACCACTTTCAGCTGATATGATTTTAAAACAGAGAGATGAACTTTGGAGAAGGATAGTGAATTTGGTAAACAATGCGGAGAACAAAAGAAGTGAAAGATTGGATTGTGGACACTAAATGAAAGATCCATAGAGAAAATAGAAAAATAAACTGCAATGAGGTGTAAGAATGCCTTGCTGATAGTGCAGAGGGCAATGAAATGCTTTATAGTGCACCATTGGTGAGATCGGGGTACAATTCCCACTTGTCTGTAAGGAGTTTGTACTTTCTCCCCATAACTGCATGAGTTTTTCCCCCAGATACTCTGGCTTCCTCCCACATTCCAAAGATGTACAGGTTAAGGTTAGTGAGTTATGCAGGCGCCAGAAAAGATACAAAACTTGCCAGCTGCCCAGCACAATCCTCACTGATTTGACTTGATGCAAATGATGCATTTTGCCATGTGTTTCAATGTTTTGGCCGACATATGACAATTAAAGCAAATCCTTTCTTTACCTTTCGAGATGAGACCATGCCTAAGGAGAAGATGAAGAATGAAGTGGGATGGTGAGGGGATGAAGTTCAGGGCAGCTTTCTGCCCTCCTCGCCATACTCTGGAGAGGTTACAGATACATGCCCTCACTCTCTCAGTAGTATTAAAGATCTGTGCCAGCACAGTTAGTTAAACAGGCTCTGCAACCTAACTTGTGCATAAAATTAGCAATATTTATTATACTGTATGCATGCAGTGAAATGCATCGTTTGTGTCAAATCAATTCAGTCAGGATTGAGCTGGATGGTCCACCAATAGAACATAGAATAGTACAGCACATTACAGGCCCTTTGGCCCACAATGTTGTGCCAACCCTCAAACCCTGCCTCCCATATAACACCCCCCACCTTAAATTCCTCCATATACCTGTCTAGTAGTCTCTTAAACTTCACTAGTGTATCTGCCTCCATCACTGACTCAGGCAGTGCATTCCACGCACCAACCACTCTCTGAGTGAAAAACCTTCCTCTAATATCCCCTTTGAACTTCCCTCCCCTTACCTTAAAGCCATGTCCTCTTGTACTGAGCAGTGGTGCCCTGGGGAAGAGGTGCTGGCTGTCCGCTCTGTCTATTCCTGTTAATAACTTGTCCACCTCTATCATGTCTCCTCTTATCCTCCTAGCTCATCCTCATCCACCACACTTCTGGTGCCAACATCAATTTGAGAGCACAGTCGATTTGAGTCTCAGAATAAAGGGGCATCAACCCTAACCTGTCTGTCTTTGGAATGTGTGAGGAAACTGCAGGAAAACCATGCAGTCATTGGGAGAACGTATAAACTCCTTACAGTAGTCAGCAGAAATTGAAGCGCGGTCTTACAGCAGGTGCTGAAAAGCACTGTGCTAACTGTCATGCTACTACGTCCATGCTGAGCAAGTTGTCAACTTGAGCTGGTCCCATTTCCCAGCTCTCAGCCCATGTCGCTCTAAGCTGCTCAAATTTCAAACGCTGTTGAGAATAGGGCACAACATCAATTAGTTCAGCACTGCAAATGTAGCTTTGCTTCTCCCACTGACAAGTGTGTGCCAACCTGGACAACCCCAGAAGCCTGGCAAATCAGCGATGACATGTCATTGATTTCAAGTGAGATCTCTGAGCTAATAAAGAGAGTGATTGTTGAAAATCTATTGATCAGTAGGAGAATGGAATGCATTGCTGCAGGGATTGGTTGTGGAATAAGTCATTTTAAGTGAAGTCTCATCTGCCTTTCCTAAAACAACATAGATTAACAAGGGGGTAAGAACTCTGGAAGTTGAGTTCATTCCAGAGGTATATAGGGGCCACATTTTCAAGGTCACTGTCTTTACTAAGTGCTTGACTGACAACAAATGGACTATGCACCTACTATTTTTTGTGCAGCCCAGTGGAAAACCATCTTAGCATTTTAACAATAGTTTGGGATTAATCAGTAGATAACAGAACCACGTTACATTTACATGGAGTACTGCCACAAGAAGGAAGCATCAATCATCAAGGACCCCACTATCCAGGCCATGCCCTCTTCACTCTACTGCCTACGAGCAGGAGCTACTGGAGTCTAGTCCTGTGCCACCAGGTTCAAGAACAGTTATTACACAGTCATCAGGCTCCTGAACCAGACTGGAAAACTTCACCCACCAAGTACCCTCTGAACTAATTCTACAGCCAACAGCCTGACTTCCGAGTACTTTTTATAACTCATGTTTTCAAGATTATTTTTATTTTCAGTTTGTCCATTTTGCATATGGCATTTGTCTGTGTATGCATCTGTACCATATTTCACAAAATTCTGTTGCTTTTCTTTTTTCCCTGCACATGGCTGCAAGAAAGAGAATCTCAAGGTAGTACAGTCTATGGTAACATATCTGTAGTTCTTAATAAATTTACTTTGAACTTAGAAGAAGTAGCATTTTCTGTTCCAATCCCCTTCTGCTGTGTGATTCCTTAAACATTTACTTTAAGGTAGGGGATCCCAACCTGGGGTCCACAGACCCTCAGTTAATGGTTAGGATCCATGGCATAGAAAGAAGCTGGGAACCCCTGCTTTAAAGGAAGGAGGTATTGACTTTGAATGTCTAGAGAGGAAAGGGGCATCTTAAAGAAAGGAGGATGGGAACAAAAGGCACCCATTCAACTCATGGACTTTGACGATGAATTTTCAATTAAGCCACTGTGGAAAGTAATATATTGCTTACAGAGTAAGCCTGGGAGTTGTTGTAGAGAAAGCAATTTATTTGTGGGGCTATGAATCTGTGATAATGCCACTGCTCCTGGAGTGTACTTGTGTTGCTTAATGCAACCCGGCAGGAGTCAATCATGTCGAATAGATCTATCTCACTGCTCAATGAGATTGGCTTTAGATCCGAAAACAGAGTCATGTCAAGCACAGTGAGCAAAAGGCTTCCGTTTCTACAGCGCCTATCACTACATCTGTGAGATTATGACACATTTAGGTAAGGCATCCAGATGCTCCCATTGGCTGGTGGTACAAAAGCCAGATTTAGGGTTTCAGAGGAGGGGACTTCGTTATGCAATGAATGGAAATGGTGCAGAACTCACTGCTTACTAAGTGGATGAGCTCTTGAGAGCATAATCCTGCATAGCTAAGGGGGCAGAGGAAGGGAAGAAGACTGGATTGTGTTAAAGGGAGCCAGCATTGATGGAAGCTGTTGTATTTTGTAACTTCAAAACATTGAACTAATTCAACGAAGATGCTGTATCTGGACTTCCTATTCAGACTGTTCCAAGCTATCCAGGACCCTGCTGGAGGGAAGAACAAACTTGAGGGATCTCAAGCCTCATTTCTACTTTTCTGTAACTTTGTATTTACTTTAAATGAGGTGCGCATGTATCATGTGGTAGTGGGATGACATGTCGCAATTAACGTAGTTATACATATAACCTGTAGTAAATTATTTAAATGAATGGGAATGCTTAATGAAACAATATGTATACAAGATTATTCAAATATTATTAAAGTACTAAATACACAGTGGAAGGGGATGAATGATGTGAGTTAGATAACTTGACAGTTGATGTACACGTGCCACAAGCAGCTACAAACAGCTACAATCACCTAGCCTTTTCCTTTAGACTTGGAATCGGGTTTATTATCACTGACATCGGTATGTTGTGAGATTTGTGGTTTGTGGGGAATTTATATATGGGGATAGCTTGGCAGTGTACTGGTTAGCGTAATGCTACTGCAGCAACAGCTGGATGATCTGGTTCAATTTCCACCAGTGTAATGGGTTTGTACGTTCTCCCTCCCCGATGCGAGGTTTTCTGCCGGTGCTGTGGTTTCCTTTTGCGTTCCAACGACATACAGTTAGGTTTGGCGAATTGTGAACGTGCCATGTTGGCACTGGAAGCATGGTGACACCTGCGGGCCACCCAGTGTAACCCTCAGTGATTTGATTTGACGTAAGTGAGGCTTTTTGCTGAAAGGTTTCATGTACCTGTGACAAAATGCTCATCTTTGAAAGGCCAACGAAGGGATAAGTGTTGTGAGAATGTCACAGAATCCTGGGAAAACTGTGGCATCAACAATGCTCATTTGGTTGATTGTGACTTTGCTGGTTAACAGAATTTAGTTTGTAGTTTATATCATTGATAAATAGCAGAAAATGAGAATACACGGAGTATTGTGTGCAGTTCTGATCATTGAACAATGAGAATGATGTCATTAAGTTGGAAACGGTGCAGAAGAGATTTGCATGGTTGCTACTGGGGCTGGAGGACGAGGTTGGATAGGCAGGTCCGCAGGTATCTGAGGGGTGACCTTAAATCAAGAGGAAATAGACATAGACCTATGTCCCAGAGTAGGGAGGTTAAAACTAGAGGACATTGGTTTAAGGTGAGTGGGGAATAATTTAAAGGGCACTGGAGGGGCATCTTCTTCCGCAGAGATAGTGGCAGGTATGTGTAATGAGCTGCCAGGGGAAGTGGTAGAGACTGATAAAATTACAACTTTTTAAAAAGGCATTTAGACAGGTACACAGATACGGCTTGGAGGAATATGGGATAAATGCCAGCAACCGAGACTAGCTCTTATCCAGCATGGAGAAGTTGGGCTAAAGTTATCTTTCTGTGCTAACTCAAAATGAGAGACCCTGTTTTGAGCCTTGTGATTTCTCCCATCCTGGCTGCTAGCAGCTTCCGAGCTACAAAATAATTTGTTAGCCACTGCCCTTTGCTTTTTGTCAATGAGCCAATGTTGAATCAAATTGGTCTCCCTCAGGACTCGAGGTTCAGCTATAGATGAGACTGGTTGTAAGTTTATGCCAAGGCGCATCAGTTCTCCAACTGTGCCTTGACTGACACTAGGTGTGCAATCAGATTTATAAATACATATCACAAAATCAGCAAATGGACTCTCCTTGGATATATGGCACACTGCTAAACACTTGCAGTTGCTCCTTTGAACAGATTTACACTGTGTACTTAGAGTCATAGAATTGTGCAGCACAGAAACTGGCCCGTCAGCACAGCTCATCCATGCCAGCTAAGATGCCCACTTAAGCTGATCCCACTTAACTGATGTTTGGCCCATATGATTCATTCATTATGTGCTATGGGGTATGACAAGAGTGATCATGGTCTTTCCATGGCTATGATTGTTCTTGACAATTTTTTCTATAAAAGCAGTTTGCCTTCTGGGCACAAGACAGATGAGCCCAACTATCACCAATACTTTTTCAGAGATTGCCTGACGCCAGTGGTCACATAACCAGGACTTGTGATGTGCACCAGCTGTTCATACGACCATCCACCACCTACACCCATGACTTCACATGACCCTTGTCCGGGAGGGGCTGTGGGACTAAGCAGGAGTTACACCTTGCCCAAGGGTGACCTGCAGACTAGCAGAGAGAAGAAGCACCTCACACCTCCTTTGGTAGGGACGTATCTCCACCCTGCTACTCATAAGATTATCTATTCATATATTTATCCAAATGAAAATTTATCTCCTCTTGATAAGAATAGTCAAAGAATGTCTGTAGTTATGGGGCACAAGTGAATCTGTGGGTACAGGAACCAGGTGGGAAAGTAGGATTTCCATTTCATATTTTGTCAGTGTTCTGCAGTCTACACTCAAAAACTTCTATAGTTGTACTGTGGTGAGCATTCTGACAGGCTGCATCACTATCAGGTATGGAGGGGCTACTGCACGGGACCGAAAGAAGCTTCAGAAGGTTATAAATCTAGTCAGCTCCATCTTGGGCACTAACCTACAAAGTACCCAGGACATCTTTAGGGAGCGGTGTCTCAGAAAGGCAGCGTCCATTATTGAAGACCTCCAGCACCCAGGGCATGACCTTCTCTCACTGTTACCATCAGGTAGGAGATCCAGAAGCCTGAAGACACACACTCAGCGATTCAGGAACAGCTTCTTCCCCTCTGCCATCCGATTCCTAAAATGAACTTTGAAGCTTTGGACACTATCTCACTTTTTTAATATATGGTATTTCTGTTTTTACACATTTTAAAATAATCTATTCAATATATGTAATTGATTTGTTTATTTATTATTATTTCCCCCCCCCCCCTCTGCTAGATGATGTATTGCATTGAACTGCTGCTGCTAAGTTAACAAATTTCATGTCGCATGCTGGTGATCATAAACCTGGTTCGGAGCTTATAACGTATGCTGCTGGTGGTGTAACGACATCCACTCCAGACTTTGGGGTGAATAGTCCCGAGCTCCTTGCATGCTTTCCGCCTGGGCTGGGTTGACCATTGAGCTGGCAACACGGTCTTGTAAAGCAGACAAACACTAAGGAGACAGCAAGATCGACGTCTGATGTGGCAAACAAGGCATGGGGAGGGGCTTTATCTTTTCTTCCGTTTTGTGTCTCAATATCCATTCTCAGCTCCCCTAAATGCTCCCTGTTTATCTCCTGCCTTATGTCTCTTCCCATAACCAAAAAGCTACTGGTCCCCCCAACTCCACCCCTCCTCCTTTCCCACCTCCTCACCTGGTTCCACCTACCATCCACCCCACCCTTTTTAACCTTCTCTTTATAACGACCATCTCTTCTCTACATTCTCAGTTCTGAAGATTGACCTGAAGCGTCGAACTTCTTTTTTCTCTGCGGATGCTCCCTGAGTTCCTCCAGCACTTCTTTGGTTGCAAATCCCAGCATCTGCAGTCACTTGTGTCTCCACGCTAGGACGTTATTTGTTTGTCGTAATGTTGGTTTCAAGAGTGATCCCATTCCCCCTCTACTGTTCTCCCCATAGTCTCATTCACTCTGTCTGGTCTCCGCCACTCTGCAATGCACATGGCATGATTTCTCCTGGCTCTCCTGTCCCACATACCTTTGGGTTGTGGGAGGAAACTGGCAACATATGTAAAGCTTGGATGTCTAAGACCTTTTTGCACAGTACTGTGTTTGTCGAAGTGGAGCAGAGAGCGAGTTTGTAAATCTGGCAGGATCAACCGATGTTGGGAATGGCAAGGGTGGATTGCTGCAGGAGGGGGAGGGGCACAGGTGCAGACATACCCATACCAGAATCAAGTTTATCATCATTCACTTACGTCATGAGTCTCAAGCCTCACTCCAACTTGCAATTGTCCAAATAGGAAGATGCAATTTAACTTTCAACAATTCCTTAGTAATTTGGTAAGGTTTTTTTTATAGTTGTCAAAGAGAAAATCTTTGTTGCCATCCATACAGATCATTTTATCACAGTTGTTCATTCAGATAGTACAGGGAAAACAATAAAAATGCAGAATAAATTGTTACAGAGAAAGTGCTGTACAGGTAGGCAATTAAGTGCAAGACCATAATGAGATGGCTTGTGAAGTCAACAATCCATCTCATTATACAATGGGACCATTATCTTACAACAGTGGGACAAGAGCTGTCCTTGATCCTGGTGGAACATGCTTTCCAGGCTTTCTATCTTCAGCATAATAGAAGAGGGCAGAAGAAAGAATGTCTAGGGTAGGTGAGATCTTTGATTATGCTGGCTACTTTACCAAGGCAAAACTCAAAGTACATTGTTGTCAAAGTATGTATACAGTACATACAACCCTGCGTTTCATCTTCCCGCAAGCAACATTGTGTAATGTGCTGAGCTGTGTCTACAAATTACAAATCCTAAACTTTTCCTGTAGATAACTGGTTAACATGTTCTATATAAAATTTTCTCCCTGCAATTCTAAAGCTGTTGTCAATTAAGTTATTTTTAGTTGGGTTAGTAAAACACTCACGGCAAATTTAAACCAATGTGTTTTGCAACGTGTTAATGGCAGGAAATTAAAGTGTGGAGGCAAAGACGTCTTTTTTTTTCCCTGTTGTGCTGAAATGAGAGCAAGGTGCCGAGGCCAGAGTGAGATGAACGAGTGACCTGTCATTATGAAATGGCCTCTTGTTCTTTGGACTGCTGGCAGGTTTGATGTTGGAGGTGCAGCATGCACGGTTTAGTCAGCTGTGTTGCTTCATTTGCTGCTTAATAAGAGCAATCAGAGTAATAAGAGCACGCAAAAGTCTGAGGAATTAAATGTCAAGGCTCATTGCTTCTGCTGTTTTGCAGCTCGTGTCTGGAAGGAAGAGGAATAAGATCAAAATGTCTATTTTTAAGGAGGAGTAGTAGTGTGATCACTCAAGTTGAGTATGATGTTTGTCTGAAGGGGTTATTCCTTTAATGGAGAATGCCTGTGCTTGGCTTTGATCAACGTGGGGAGGCTAGTGCACGGGCAGCCACCACACTGATTGGGGTCAGGGTCCAGTGGCATGAAATGTAAGGCGATTGGGGACCTTCGCTGATGCAGGCTTCCTCCACTTCACTGCCGTTGGAATGCGTCATCATCCTCTGCCAGCTCCACTGGTGAGGTCTTGGTATGACCACCCTTATCTGGAACCTCCCTCTTGACCTCACCACCATGGGTAGCCCTACCAGGAGCAAAGCTCCAGGCAGCATCACTCTCGGGATCTCAAGCCTCGCAAGCCTCTCTGGTATAACAAGGGAATGAAGATTTAGAGTTATCAGATTGCAACCCCACCTGAATCCCGTGGCAGAAAAATGTAATGGTTGAGTTCAGTAACCAGTGGTAATGATACTCATTTATCCTGAAAAAATATGTGGCGTTTTCATGAACTGTGGAGAGAGAAGGGGAAGTACTATTTTTGGATCGGCACTGGTTTTGCAGCCGGCAAAACTGCAATGCACTTACAGTAGGTGAAAGCAAAAGTTTTCCATTGTGGGTTCCTCGGTCAAGTTGCAGAAGGCTGACAGTGAACGTTGAAGCATCTCAGATTAATGTCAACCATTCACCTAGTCTACAATTAAACAACTTGTGTCCAGGACAAAGGGACTTTCACAATGCAGTCACAATCACAAGAACAGATTTCATCCCTCTTTGTGGTTTCTACTGTTCTCCTTTTCTTCAACCATATTAACTTGCCTCCTCTCTTCTGTCATACTGTTTTGGACCAAGACTCATGTCTTAATATATTGGGTTTCAGTCCAAAATATTGACATTTCCTTTCCCACCACAGTTGCTCCTCAGCTCACTGAGAGACAACTCAATGAAGGGCCTCAATCCACAAACTTGACTGTTAAGTCCTCTCTGTAGATGCTGCCTGACCTGCTGAATTCCTCCAACATTTTGTGTGTGTTACTTCAGACACTTTTATTTGTTTGGAAGCTTATTTTCCATTCCTTACTGTACACTGAACTGAATAGATTGCCTGACCATTCATGGGGGGCAGTTAGGAGTTGCACCAGGTCATAAGTTGTCTATAAACTAGAAGGAATAGTGTTAAGGTGAGGGGTGGGTGGGGGAGTTTAAAGGGGTAGGTTTTCTTATCCAGTGAGTGCTTGGCACTTGGAACACGCCATCAGGGGTGGTTACAGATGCGGATATGAGAGTGGTGTTCAAGAGGCTTTTAGAAAGTTACATGAAAGGAATGGAATGATTATGGATCATGTACAGGCAGAAGGAATTTGTTTAATTTAGCATCCTGCTCAGCACAGACATTGTGGGCCGAAGGGCCTGTTCTCGTGCAGAATTGTTCTGTGTTCTCTGTTAAAATATTTCCTTCCTTGAACAGCTTTGGTGATTTGACAATCCATAACTTTTAATGTGGATTTAATATGATCAGTTATGGTGGCTTGATTTTTGGGAAGGGTGTGGAAGATTTAGAGAGGACGCAGAGGAGATTTATCAGAATGCTGCCTGTATTAGAGTACATATTTCTCTGAGGATAGGTTGAGAAAGTTGGGGCTTTTCTCGTTGGAGCGAAGGAAAATGACTCATGACTTGATGGAGATGTACAAGATGATAAGAGGAATAGATAGAGCCAAAGTCTTTTTCCAAGGGTGGAAATGGCTAATGCAAAGGGGTATAATTTTAAGGTGATTGGAGAAAAGTTTGGGGAGGATGTTAGCGGTATGGTCTCAAACATGCAAAAATCTGCAAATGCTGGAAGTGCAATGCAACACACAGAAAACGCTGGAGGAATTCAGCAGGCCAAGCAGCATCTATGGAAAAGAGTAAACAGGCAACGTTTGATCATCCCGATGAAAGGTCTCGGCCCGAAATGTCGATTGTTTACTCTTTTCCATAGATGCTGCCTGGCCTGCTGAGTCCCTCCAGCAATTTTTGTGTGTTGCTTTACGCAGAGAATAGTGGGTGCGTGGAATACCCTGCCAGGGGTGGTGGTAGTGGCAGATACATTTGTGGCATTTAAAAAAACTCTTAGATATGCACATGCATGATAGAAAAATGGAGGGCAACGAGAAGGGAAGAGTTAGATTGATTTAAGAATAGGTTAAAAGGTCAGCGCTCATGGTGCTGTAGTGTTCTATGTAACTAAGAGAATATTTAGAGAACATCAGTAGATATTTACTGATGCTGTCAGGAATTCAGGAGAATCACCTTTATTCAAACAGTGTTTACAATGTGGTGCTCACTACCACAGGGAGTGGTTGAAGAAACAGAAAAGGGCGGCTGGCCTAGGTTATTAGGGAGAAAGAACAAGAGCATTGTATGACAGAGGTAATGAGTCACAGATGGAAATTCAAGATTTACTTATTATCAAAGAAAGTATAAATTATAAAACCTTGAGATTTAAGGTTATAAAACCTTGCCACAAAGCAAGAAACCTGAAAGAACCCAATTAAAGAAAAAAAATAAAAGTTAGAATAAAAGACTAACACTGGATGTGCAAGAGAGAAAAAACAAAATAAACATAACGATTGAAGTAAACAACAACAGCATTCGGAACCAAAATTGAGTTCTTAGTTCTGAAGCTTGGAGCAGACCGGAGTAAGCCCAAAGCCTCAAGTTTAAAGTCAGTCAGTGATCCCCACTCTAGATGAAGAAGGAAGGAGGCTGAAATTAAGCATTAAACTTTTTAAATTCTTGGTTCCAAGTACCGTTGAACTTGCACCTTTTGATCAATAATCAGGAATTTCAAATCTAATCCAATAAATAAATGTTGGTGTTTTTTAATCAGCATTCATGGAAATGGCAAAATGCCAGCAATTACTACAACATGATGCTAGGAGAACATGGTAGTTATGAAGAACTTGTTATTGACAAATGAGAGAGGTAAGCTAAAACAACAGCAAAAGGAAGGAATTAATTGAACGCTCAGAGACAACAGTGAATGTCTGAACAAAAAAGTCTCTTCCAGTTTCTGCTGTCTCTCTCTTTCCCATTTCACCCCCCCCCCACCCCTGCACTGCACTTCTCCTCGAGGTTAAGCATAGAAGAGTCAGTGGTGTTTGGTGACTGCTTTGTGACCTCTGGCATGGTGCCCCTGTAATGCTTTGGGCACAAACAACTTGTGTAAGCAAGGCTTGCTGTAAATTGGGCTTTAGCAGTTATAACTGACAGCTCCGTGGGATGTCCAAATATAGCTGGGTCAAAATTTCTGCTGTAACCTTGTAGCTAATGGTCAGTGACCCATACTGTGGAATGGCTACTGCCCCTTAGCAGGTGCATTACTTTATTGACTGCTGTGGTGCTTTTCTTAGGGCTCCAAAACAAGATCTAACTCGGCATGCTCAAGGTCATGAAAGATTAGAACAGTCACTAGTCATTTTAAAATCTGTCTCTTTTGACCAAAGTGAATTTTGCCTTTTTTTTTCTGGTTTCTATATGAGAATGGGACTTACAATAAACATCAGTGACAGGACTTTTAGCAACCTGCCTCAATGAGTGATGTAGGCCACCTCCAGCTTCCCTCCGCTGACCGTCAAGGTTCACATTGAGGCTCAGGAATCCTGGAACATTTTCCTTCTCAATATTGTGACGTTAACTTCTTAACAAAGATTTTGGAAGCAAAATGTGAAGACTTTGCTGATAATAAATAATACTGTTAACAGTACTATTTGTCAGGTTTTATTTGAGGGCAGTTTTTCATTAATTCTATTGTATTCCACTGCTTTTCTCTGAATGCTTGTGAGAAAATTACTCTCAAAGTAGTATATGGTGATATATATATATTTTGATAACAAATTTCCTTTGAAATTTGAGACTGTTATAAGACTATTAAATTGTTCTATAGTACAATAACATAGACTATTAACTTACAATCTTCCTCATTATTATCTTGCACCTTACTGTTTTCCTGCACTGCACTTTACTCTGCATTTTATAAGACCATAGGACTGTAAAACAAAGGAGCAGAAAGAAGATAGTTAAGAACAATGTTGGGCCCTTGAAGAATGAATTGGGTGAAATTGTTATGGGAAACAGAGAAATGGCAGAAGAATTTAATAAGTACTTTAGATCTGTCTTCACTAGGGAAGACACAAGTAATCTCCCAGATGTATGGATGGGCCAAGGACATAGGGTAACAGAGGAAATGAAACAGATTGACATCAGGAAGGAAATGGTGATGAGTAGACTGATGGGACTGAAGGCTGACAAATACCCAGGTCCAGATGGTCTGCATCCTAGGGTACTAAAGGAGGTGGCCCTGGAAATTGTGGATGCATTGGTAATCATTTTCCAATGTTCCTTAGATTCAGGATCAGTTCCTGAGGATTGGAGAATGGCTAATGTTATCCCACTTTTTATGAAAGGTGGGAGGGAGAAAACAGAGAACTATCGACCTGTCAACCTGACATCGGTGGTGGGGAAGGTGCTAGAGTCCATTATTAAAGATGAAATAGTGGCATATCTAGATAGCAGTGATAGGATTGGGCCGATCCAGCATGGATTTACCAAGGGCAAATCATGCTTGACTAATCTATTGGAGTTTTTCGAGGATGTAACCAAGAAGTTAGACAAGGGAGATCCAGTGGATGTAGTGTACCTTAATTTTCAGAAGGCATTTGATAAGGTCCCACATAGGAGATTGGTGGGTAAAATCAGAGCTCATGGCATTGGGGGGAAGATATTGACATGGATAGAAAACTGGTTGGCAGATAGAAAGCAAAGGGTAACGGTGAATGGGTGTTTCTCGGAATGGCAGGTGGTGACTAGTGGGGTGCCACAGGGCTCGGTATTGGGACCACAGCTGTTTACGATTTACATCAATGATTTAGATGAAGGTATTGAGAATAATATCAGCAAGTTTGCTGATGATACTAAGCTGGGTGGCAGTGTGACATGTGATGAGGATGTTAGGAGAATTCAGGGTGACTTGGATAGGCTGGGTGAGTGGGCAGATACTTGGCAGATGACGTTTAATGTGAATAAGTGAGAGATTATCCACTTTGGGAGTAAGAACAGGAAGGCAGATTATTATCTGAGCGGTGTAGAGTTAGGTAAGGGAGTAATACAAAGTGATCTAGGAGTCCTTGTTCATCAGTCACTGAAGGTAAATGAGCAAGTGCAGCAGGCAGTGAAGAAGGCTAATGGAATGTTGGCCTTTTTTACAAAGGGAATTGAGTACAAGAGCAAGGAAATCCTTTTGCATTTGTACAGGGCCCTGGTGAGGCCACACCTGGAGTACTGTGTACAGTTTTGGTCTCCAGGGTTAAGGAAGGACATCCTGGCTGTAGAGGAAGTGCAGCGTAGATTCACGAGGTTAATTCCTGGGATGTCTGGACTGTCTTACGTAGAGAGGTTAGAGAGACTGGGCTTGTACACGCTGGAATTAAGGAGATTGAGAGGGGATCTGATTGCAACATATAAGATTATTAAGGGATTGGACAAGATAGAAGCAGGAAATATGTTCCAGATGCTGGGAGAGTCCAGTACCAGAGGGCATGGTTTGAGAATAAGGGGTAGGTTATTTAGGACAGAGTTAAGGAAAAACTTCTTCTCCCAGAGAGTTGTGGGGGTCTGGAATGCACTGACTCGGAAGGCAGTGGAGGCCAATTCTCTGGATGCTTTCAAGAAGGAGCTAGATAAGTATCTTATGGATAGGGGAATCAAGGGATATGGGGACAAGGCAGGAACCGGGTATTGATAGTAAATGATCAGCCATGATCTCAGAATGGCGGTGCAGGCTCAAAGTGCCGAATGGTCTACTTCTGCACCTATTGTCTAATTAGACCATTTGGCCCTTTGAGTCTGCTTCCCCCATTTGTTGTCCCTCTCAAACCCATTCTCTTGCCTTCTCTCTGTAACCTTTGATGCCCTAACTAATCAAGAACCTACCAACCATCAAGGCCCTCTGTTGGTCAGAGTCAGCAATAGATATTGTGTCCTGACTGTTGTGGTAAACCATGTATATCTGTCTGGAAACGCCCCTCTGTGGACTGCTCCTGTGGCTCCTCCCACAGACCCCTGGATGAAGGCGATTCTGTCACTGCTCCTGCCACAGTCCAGGGCAGTCATCCAGCATGGACGTGCATCCATTTTACTGCTAATAAAAGCCTTTCAGTATTTATTCTACTTCCAGTCTTTTGGAGTTATCGATAGTGCATTAACTGTCTCCAATGATTCTCCAGCCAGGGCAATGTGATATGAGGAGCAAGCTGTTGCCATTACAGCAAGCTCCTCCGTTCCTCTGGTAAAGAATCCGTGGGACGGCAGAGACTGATAAAGTTTGGCACAAGTAGGATCACAGGAGCTGCCATTCAGCATTGAACAGAATGTAGAACTGCCTGAAGGACTCGAGCTCTGGATTTTTCCCTGGAATTTACTCATACAGCCTTCCCTGTGAGTGGGTATAACCACAAGGCAGCGGAGGTTTGAGATCAGAGTTTTCCTTCTCCCAGATGAGCTGCCAACCACGGCTGACAAGCCCCATCTGCCCAAAGCGACTGGTTTCAAGGTGCCAGTAACCAGCCTTTGCCCCTTCTCCTGTCTGTAGAAATGTTTCTACTGGGCAGAGTAGCTAAGCCAAGAGCTCGACATGGTTGGCAGAGGCTGTTTGACACTCACACCACTGGGAGCTTACTCCCACTATTCCTACCCCAGCTATGACAACCTTAAAGAACCACCGATTAACTTCCTCTTTAAATCTACATGATGACTTGGCCTCCACAGTCTTCTGTGGCAATGAATTCCACAGATTCACCACCTTCTGGTTAAAGAAATTCCTATTCATCTCTGTTCTGAAGGGATGTCCTTGCATTCTGAGTTTGAGCCTTTTGGTCCTAGACTACCTCGCTAAATGAAGCTATGTTCTGTTATAGTTTTATCATCTTCTGCTAATGCACCGTGCAATGATTTAATCTGTATGTAAGACAACCTTTTCACTGTATCTCAGCACATCTGACAAAAATATTCCAATTCCTGTTAAATGTGGGACCCTTAACTGCTTTGATACATGGAGTGATTTTGGGATCAGTTAAAGTCACTTAAACTGGCGTTATAAGTTTATAGGGTAGTGAAAAAGGCCTTGGACATGCTTTACTCTGAGTTCCAGAGAGAGGAAGCTACATTGCAGCTTCATAAAACTTTTGCTTAGGCTGCATCTGAGGTCGTCCTACTACAGGAAAGATGTGGAGACTTTGGAGAGAGTGCAGAAGGGGTTTACCAGGAGATTGCTTGGATCAGAGGGCATGTGCTGTAAGGTGAGGATGGACAAACTTGTGTCATTTTCTTTGGAGCAGCAGAGTCCGAGGGGAGATCTGATAGAAGTTTATAAAATTATTAGAGTCATAGACATGTCTGTCCAAAGGGCTATTTCTGTGCTGTATACGTGAATGACTCCATAAGTGGAATAAAGATGCGTCCCGAAGAGCTGCTGTCTCATAGTTCCAGTGACCCTGGATCAATCTCCTGGCACTGTCTGTGTGGAATTTGCATATTAGTGCAATTTTCCCCAGGTACTCTTCATTTCTTTCCATCCATCAGAGATACATGGTTGGTATCTGAACTGGGCTGTAAATTGTCCCTAGTGCGTAGGAGAATCTGGGGGAATCAAATGAGTTTGGTGCAGGGATGAACCACTGTTCCACAGGAAATGCCCTAGCTGGATGCATCACAACTTGAAATGGCATTTGCTCTGCCCCACACTGCGAGAAATTATACAATTATGAACATAGCCCAGTCCAGCCAGACTCCCTCTATGTTGACTCAGTCTACACTTTGTGCTGCCTTGGGAAAACAGTTACCTGATCAACATCTGTACCCACAAAGCCACCCTTCCACAAACCACTGCTGCTTTAGCATTTCCTGTCGGTCATCGTATGTACACTCTCCTGTGCCTAGCATTATTTCATAGACTTGCAGTCAATCTATGTATATAACCTCACTCATGTATTTTGATTTATTCTGTTTTTTTATCATTGTGTTCTCTTTTTTTCTGCTGCATCGGAGCTGGAGTAAGAATCATTTCATTCTTGTTTACACTTGTGTACTGGAAATAACATTAACCTATCTTGAATCGAATGAAGACTCCTCCCCCCCCCCCCCCCACTACAGTCAATCTCACTTCTCCCCTCTACTGTCAGGCAGAAGATACAAAATCCTAAAACGTACCGGCTAGTTCAAAGACAGATTCTTTCTCACTGTTATTAGACTCTTGAGTGAACTTTTCATATGCTGAAGATGGATTCGGGAGCCTGAAGATGCACTGTTTTTGTGGATTACACTGCACTGCTGCCAAAAATAACCAATTTCATGACGCGTCAGCGATAAGAATCCTGATCCTAGCATTGGTAAGTTGAGAACCAGAGGGCGTTGATTTCAGGTGAGAGAGAAATTCAAGTAGGAACCTGAGGGACAGCATTTTCACCTAGAGAGTGGTCAGTACCTGGAATGAGCTTCCGGAGAAAATTAACAGCATTAAAAAGTATTTGGACAGGTACATGGATCGGAAAGGTTTAGAAGGATATGGGCCAAATGTGGGCAAATTTGACGAGCTTGGATGGGAATCTTGATCAACATGGACTAGTTGGGCTGAAGGGGCCCATTTGTATGAGTCTGTACTGGAATCTGGAGTAACAGTCCAGTGGATGAACTCAGTGAGTAGGGAGGCAACTGTGGAGAAACAGGGATTGTCAATGGTTTGGATTGAAGCCCCACATCTTAATACATGATGGTTTCTACTTGAAACATCGACTGATTATTCCACAACATAGATGCAGCTTGACTGGCTGAGTTCCTCCAGCATTTTTTTTGTCTGTTGTTCAAGATTTCCAGCATCTGCAGAATCTCTGAGGTTATGTTCTACCTTGAGCTCTGTCATGGCAAGAGGTTTCCTGCAAGACAGAGAAAGCCCTCCCAAAATGTTCCCTAAATTTTGCTATAAATCACCTGAATGGTTCATTGGACTCCCTGCCTGATGACCACTCAAAATGGAGGAAGGGGAGGCCACCGAGTAACTTGATTCTTTTTGGGAGCATGCAGAGGTCACGTGGTTGATAAGTGGAACTTGCTACCAGCGTGGGTGGTGCGGGGGGAGTCAGATAACATCACTCGGCTTAGGAGGCAGTTAAATAGGCAAAATGCAGAGTAATACACACCTTATGTGGGCAAATAGGATTAGTAAAGGCAGTCAGACTGGACATGGTGATCCACAAAGGACCTCTCTTTGTGCTCTGACCCTATGACTCCATGACTGAACTGATGGCTGAAGTACTAAACTGTACAAACAACCCACTCACCTACCCTGATAAACCACAGGCGACATCCTGTGTATCCTTAATGGTTCCCTCAGTCACATAGCAACCCGTGGAAACGGAGTGATAACAAGTTGTCCTTCATTCTGGGGGCTGGCCAAAAGGAGAAGTGCCATTCCTTACATCCTGAAAAGAAGACTTGGAGGGTCTGAAGATGTGGATAAGAATTTTAATGGATTTGGGGACCAAGATCTAGTGATGGTCACAGAGAAGGTGCTGATGGATGAAAATTGCAGTGTATATTAGACAACTTAATAGCTTTTATAATAGAATACAGGAGAAATTAATGTGAACCTCATTAATGTGTTCATTATTAATATCGTACTACAGTACTTGAAGGAGTGGACCTATTTTTACATTTGCCTACATTATGATCTCTGATCCAGCAATAACTTTGTAGATTCTTGAACGGTGATTTCATTTACTTGAATTGCAGGGATCGATCTCTTTTCGGGTAATCTGAGAGGTGATTATTTTTCAGTCATTGGCTGGTAATTTGGATTGTAAATTGGCCAGCTCCTGCTGAGAATTAATTCTCCTCCTTCCTTTTCTTCTAAGGTCCATTTTCCTCTCCTTTCAGAATCCTTTATCAGCCCTTTACCCCTTACACCTATCCTCTCCCAGCTTCGTACTTCAATGTTCAAAGTAAAATCATTGTCGGAGTACACATACGTCACCGTTTACAACTTTGAGATTTATTTTCTTGCAGGTATTCACTTAGAACAGAGAAATACAATGGAAAATTACACACAAAGACGGACACATAACCAACGTGCACAAGAAGACAAACTGTGCAATAAAAAATAAGTAACCCATCTTCCCCCTCACTTGGGTTTCACCTACCACCTGCCAGCTTCTACTCCTTCCAATCCCCCCACCTTCTGATGGCTTCCGCGTCCGTGCTTTACAGTACTGAGGAGTGTCACAGCCTGAAAGGTCGGCTGCTTATTCCCCTCCATAGAAATGGTCTGACCTGCTGAGTTCCTCCAGTACTTTGTGCCTGTTGCTCTGGATTTCCAGCAACCACTGAATCTCCCGTGCTTACAATAAATCCTCCAGTGCATTTGGTGCATCCGCCTGAGATGACCTGTACTCACTGAACTGATTCTACTTCACAAACAATTTTGTCAGTTCCTGACTTGCCAAGATGTGAGAATTTTGGAACTTGTTTAGAGGTCATTCTAGATTTCAACTTCTGTAAGGAAATCACTCCAGCCAATGAATTCCTGACTCCAACCATTCTCTGAGGGGGTGGGGAATGCCCCTCATCTCCCCTCAGATCCTTCTGTCAATTACTTTGAATAAATTCAGCTGGTTTTTGAACCTATTGGAAAGGGTAATGATATTTTCTTATTTACTCTATCCAGACAACTCATCGTTTTATGTGCCCTAATTAAGTCTTGTCTTGTAAATGCTCTCTGTACTCTCTCCAGTTAACAGCATTGATGCACCATCAATAACTCACACTGAGACGTAGGCGAGATATCGGCTTTTATTGACTGGAAGAAGGAACCAGGAGTGAGTGTCTATCATACAAGGTCCTGGAGACTGAGGCCGATCTTCAGGCCGCAGGTCTCCTTTATACAGGGGCCTGTGGGAGGAGCCACAGGAGCAGTCAGCAGGGGCGTGTCCCGACAGGCACATAGTTCACCACAAGCATAGTACGGGTTCTTCAGTCCATGATGATGTTCGGATATTTTAACATACTCCAGGATCAAACTAACCCTTCCCTCCTATATAGGCCTCCATTTTCTTTCATACATCTGTCTATCTAATGTATCTGCCTCTACCACTATGTGTTCCATGCACCCTCAACTCTGTCTAAAACACTGACCTCTGATGTCTGCCCTTTCCATTCCCCCAATCGTATTAAAATTTAGCTGTCTTGTATTAGCTATTTCAGCTCTGGGGAATAAAGTCTCTAGATGTCTGCTCTATCTATACTTCTTATAATCCATATAATCAAGTCATCTCTCATCATCATCCTCTTCAAAGAGAAAAATCCTAGTTCATTCAACCTGCCCACATATTACATGCTCTCTAATCCAGGTAGAATCATAGTGAAACTCCTCTGCACCCTCTCTAAAGGTCCATATCCTTCTTATTATGAGGCAACCAAAACTGAACACAAGTGTGGTCTAACCAGAACTTTATATAGCTGCAACCTTACCTCATGACTCCTGAACTCACTCCTCTGACTTGTGAATGCCAGCACACCATATGCCTTCTCCACAACCCTGTCAGGCTGCGCGGCAACTTTGAGGGATCTATTGATGTGGATACCAAGAGCCTCCTGTTCCTTCAAGCTGTTACAAATCCTGCCATTAACCCTATATTGAAGCATGTTCTTTTCAAAGTCTGACAAACAAAATCTGAAAGACAGAAATGGCAGCATCTGTGAGCTGAGAGATTAGGTAGACTTAGTGTTTCAGGTCTGTGCCTGGTTGCTGGCAGTCCCCAGCCTGGAATATTAGTTATATTCTTCTCTTTCCACAGATGCACCCTTCTCTACAATGTTTGCTGTTATTTTAGAAAGGAGATAAATATGTCTTTGTAAGACGTCATGCACCTTGGGCTTTCTATTCAAAGGAACAGAGCCCCAACACTGTGGGTCTTGAAGGATGCCCAGTGTGATCCACGAGTGTGCAGATACCCTGTTCAGGAAGGGAGGTTTCCTGGATGCTGTGACAAGGTATTGGTTAAGATAACGCGCAGTCAACCAAAGCGAGGGTCGCAGCAACGTCCTTGGAAATCTTCTCTGTTCTCCCTCCTGCTTAACATGCTTTTGATACAACAGGGTGACAAAAACCGAACATGATACTCCAAGTGCAACCTCACCAAGGCCTTGTGCAGCTGCAGCTTAATTCAGATGCTCAGTACCGTGTCCAGTGAAGACCAATATGCCAGATGCCTTCATCACTGTCCACCTGGGATGCCACTTTCAAGGATTATTAGTTTAATGCATCTTCAGAGATTTGGATCAAATCCTTGTACCCCATATTTCACTGCATCGCACATCTTAATGTTTTAAGCAACCAAAGGAAAGAGCTCCAATTTCCAAAGCAGCATGCACAAAATGCTGGAGGAACTCAGTAGGCCAGGCGGCATCTGTGGAAAAGAGTAAACAGTCAACATTTCAGACCAAGACCCTTCAGCAGGCCAGGAACTCTAATTTCCATTTCCTTCCGTTTAGTGTAAAGCTAGAGAGATTATCAGTAGGCTTAGCAGAGTCTTTTGAAGATTCAGGATTGTTTATTGCCATTTTTCAGCAGACAGTGTAAAGAAGAACAACTGTTAATCCAGAACTAATGCAGCATTAAAAAAAAAACAATAGGCATGGAGAACACAAAAAAACACAATTAATCAGATGAGCTTAAATACATAGACTGATTGTATATACATAAGTGATGCTAGGTACAGCAGTGTCTGTGCATAAGGGGACCCTGACACAAAATGAGAAAGTAGTGGAAGCGGGGAGTGTGTTGGGATGGGTTAATAGGTGGAGATATTGATTAGCTGGGTTTTTTAAACAAGATGTTAAAATAAAAGCTCTTTCTTCTAACAGTATCACGAGAAGAGTAAAATGATATTCATAAACATAGGAAATCTTTCAAATGTATCCTTCTTGAGAGCATTGCATTATATCTTGCTTCCAGCCTGTGGGCCTCAATACAGATTAACGGCTCAAGATTCAAATGTGATACCTTCATTCACAATCAGTCTTGAGAAAGTACCTCCGCTAATGAAGCTGAATTTCTCAGTGAGCACGTTAGATATTTTTTAATCTTGATCCATTCACAGTTTAAAGCCAAGAGGGAGATCTTAATTCTCACCTGCCCACCAGCAACCAAATCCATGTAGCTTTTCGGTCATCTTTGCTGAGTCTAAACTAGAATTTCTTCTCTAGCGACAATGTAGGAATGTATTCATAAAAGTCATAGAGCTGTACAGCATGGAAACAGGCCCTTTGGCCCATCTATCCCATGCCAAACACGATCCCTATTTAAGCTGGTGCCATTTGTCAGCATTGGTCCCACATTGGTTAAGATGGCACTTCACAGCACCAGCGGTATCAACTCCGCCGCTGCCTGTAAGCAGTTTGCATGTTCTCCCTGTGGGCTTCCTCCGGCTCTCTGGTTTCCTCCCTCATTACATTGATACGCGGGCTAGTAACTCGTGGGCATGCTAGGTTGACAACGAAGTGTGGCAACACTTGCATACTGCCCCTAGGGCATCTCTTTTGGTGTTGACACAAATGATGCATTTCACTGTATAGACCAGGCATGGGCAAACTACGGCCCGCGGGCCATATGCGGCCCGTTAAGCTTTTTAATCCGGCCCGCAGAACTTGATGAAATTATATTAATAAACCTTGTTAACATTTTTTCCCTGCAATTCTGGCGTTTTCCCAGTAGATGACGCACACCGCTATACATTGACCTTTGTTGAGGTGCAGCGTATTACTCTACATTTGCGCTTTACTCTTTGTTCCGCTCGACCTATTTGTGTGAACAGGCGTTCAGCGTCATGAACATCAACAAAGCCAGCCACAGATCCAAGTTAACTGACCAACACCTCAGATCCATCCTGAGAATCGCCACAACAAAACTAAATCCAGACTTTGATGCGCTGGCTAAAATGGGAGACCAACAACACTGTTCCCACTGAAATTAAAAATAAGTTTCTTCATTGTGTTATGTAAAAAATGCATTTGAAAATATTTTTTTCAATAAGCCTTACATGTTACATGTCATTTCTGTTAAGTGATGGACATGAGTAGTGCGCAGGTGCACGTACGTTCTCAAAATAAAAAATGCGCTCCAGATCAAATAACGCGCTCCGCATACTGGCGCGCTGTCACTGTTCTGTCATTGTGCGGGTCGTTGTTGAGTTTTGGCACAGGGGACAATTGAATAAGAAGGAGCAGGACAAGTAGACCTGCATCTCCTACCGTTTTTGAAATAAAGACAGTCAGGAGGAGAGTGATGATGATAATATCTTGAAGGATAACAGAATTTTCAGTGCTTTAAAATAATAACTGTTACTATTAAAAAAAGCTGTATTTTATTCATTTAATTTTCAGTGTTTTAAAAGTCATTTCAATAAATAGCTAAATACCATGGGACTTCAAAGACAGATATTTTGTTGTAATGCATTTGTTCATTTTCAATTGAAATTAAAGCACATGTTTCCTACATATCCCATGATATTTTATTTTCTCTTATGAGGTGTATTATCAAAACACTCCATCCACCTGCTCCTGGTCCGGCCCCCCTGTCAAATTTTAGAAACCTTTGTGGCCCACAAGTCAAAAAGTTTGCCCACCCCTGGTATAGAGTCAAAGAAAAGTGCAACACAGTTTCCCCTCTTGTTCCCCTTATACTTTTGATTTTTCATCCTTAAACCATGACCTCTAGTTGTCGTCCCACCCAACTTCAATGGGGACAAAACTACTTGCACTTACTGGATTTATAAACCCCTCGTAATCCCTCTGCCCCTGATCATTTTGTATACCTCTATCAAATCTCCCTTCAATCTTCCACATTTGAAGCAACTTCTATGTTTCAATGACATGACAAATAAAGCAATTCTTTAATATTTTGTCCCTTGAAACCTTTCCTATCCATGTGCCTGTACAAATGTCTTTTAATTTTTTTTAATATACTTGCCTCCACTACTTATTCTGAGAGCTCCTTCTATGTAAGGACCACCCCCGGGTGGAGAAAGTTACCCCTTGTTAGTTCCCTGGGACACCATCAATTATCCTTCCATTGCCAGTAGCTGCTGTGGACTGCTTAAAAACAAGCCCACACCTACTCCCACTCACTCTCTCTGTCTCTCTCCCTCTCTCCACCCCATTCTGCAGACAGCACCCTTTTTCCCCTTACCTTAACTTTAATTTAATAAATATCTTTTGTTTGTAATTCCTGTTGTGGTCTGACTTCTTGTGTTACTTCCGGAGAGCTGAGGTTGTAACAGCCTCAAGTTCCTCCTCTCTAACTCCCAATCTATGGTCCGCAGTTCTTGGCTCCCCAACCCCGGGGAACACTGTGCACACTTACTGTGTCTATGCCCCTCATGAAGAGGCTCTGAAAGATACATTAGCACAACCATCTCAAGGGCATTTTAGGGATCAGCATGGACGGTGATGGCTGCAACCCAAAAGCTGAATTAATAAAAGAGATGAGCAAAGCTGAAACCTGAGCTGAACCTTCCTTCAGTGTCCAATTATTAACTAGTTGCAGGCTATATTGCTTATTTGCTGCTGATGCCACTCCTCGGGTAATGCAAAACCAGTCAGCAGAGGGAAGCAAGGGCAGGATGCAGCGCATTCATTGCCTTTGCAGCAGGAGATGTCGTGCTCCCCCTCCCATCCGTTGTCCACCACCTCTAAGACCTAATACTGTGTAGCCTCCACATCCTGTGATCGATGACACCTACCACTGACTGGGATTCAACTCCTCCTGGAGCCTGTAAGGAGTTTACACACTTTTTCTGTGACCATGTGTTTTTCCAGTGGGTGCTCCAGTTTCCTCCCATATTCCAAAGCTAGGCAGATAGGGTCAGGGAGTTGAGGGCATGCCATGTGGGCACTGAAGTGTGGCAACATGCCACTGATCTGATAGGGTTTGACGTTTCGATGCACAGTGCCAAATAAAGCTAATCTTCATATGAATGGAGTCGTTCCCCACATTCTGGTGTGCTCCTTCACACGTGGCAACCTAACTCAAAAGCTTTTGGTAGCCAATGTTCCTCATCGTTTCCACAACCCATGCTTCATCTCAGCATCCCAAATCCCTCAACTTTGATCACTCCTTCTCTTCAGCCTGGCTGCTGTTTTACCAGAAAGGTGTGACAAAGTATCCCAGACACAAAAATATTTCTCTTCCCCACAGATGCTGGCTGACTTGCTGGGTGTTTCTAGCTCTTACAGTTCTTATTTAACAATGGTATACATTTAAAATATACATTTTGTTCGATCAAGAAGGACTTAGTTTCTGATTTTTAGTGCCCACTTTATATGAAGAAATGGATGACTGGCAGCAGCCTTGAAAAGGTGATGTTCCCTTCTTCTGGACCCTTGTTGCAGAGAAAACATTCGTATCTACTTATTCAACTATATTAGTTGGTGCCTTCAATATCCAACTTGGAAATGTCAGGTCTGATAAATTTGCTGGGCAGATGCCAATAATATAAAAGACTTTACCTTTGAGAATTTGAGAGAGCTCAGAGTCCCGTATTTCCACTTGTGAAGATTTAGTGACTGCAGCAATGGTTGGCAGGAAGGCGATTGTTATAACAAATGCAGGTAGCTACCAGTTCCAAGTACACACCAGTCTCCCCTTTTGTAATAATAGATGTTTGCTCAGCTATCTACCATAATTTGTATGTTCTGTATAGCTGTGTGGGGGAAAAAAAATCTAATGTCAGATGTGTGAGCATTGTTTATGGCTAATGAGGCTGTTTAAATGTCAGGATGAATTTCTCTCTTCAGTTGATGTGATCAGGCAATTGTTCTTGTGTTCTCTGCAAGAAGAACACTGCTGATACAGAATCTATGACTTCTAACCCAAGCTGGTAGCTGATTCCCACTCCTACCAGTTCCCTCACACCCCATCTTCTTATCTCCCAAACTCACCTTGATTTATCTATCATCTGCCAGCTTTTGCTCCACCCCTTCCCTCACCATTTTTGATTGACTAAATCCTATCTGAAAAGTCTTAGCTGGAAATGTCAACTGTCCATTTCCCTCCATAGATGCTACCTGACCTATTGAGTTCCTCCAGTAACTTGTGATAACACACACTCAGTATTTTCAGAACAGTTCCTTACCATGCGGTATAGGAGCAGAATTAGGCCATTTCCATTGTGGCTGATTTATTATCCCTCCCAATCCCATTCTCCTGCTTCCTCCCATATCCTTTGGTGCCCTAACTGCTGAAGACCTATCAAACTCTAAATAAATCCATTGATTTGGCCTCCACAGCCATCTGTGGCAATGAATTACACAGGGTCACCCCTGTCCAGTTAATGAAATTCCTCCTTATCTCTGTTCCAAAAAGAAGTCCTTTTCCTTTTGCCATCAGGTTTCTGAATGGTCTGTGCATATTACCTCCCTATTTTACTCCTGTTTTGCTCGACATATTTATTTTGTAACTTACAGCAATGTATTGCACTGTGCTGCTGCTAAAAAGCAAAGAAGATTCTCAGTATGCCAGTGATAATAAAACTAATTCTGATAACTCAGAATATGGATACCCTTGTTTTCAGGAGCTGGCTGCGGTGGCATCAGCACCGGACTTCAAGGCTAATGGTCCCGAGTTCGAATCTGGCTCCTTGCACCCTTTCCATCTGTGCTGGATTGAGAGTCGAGCCAGCAACTCAGTCTTATTTTTAAAAAAAGCAAATGTTACAAAAATGCCACCAGATGCACCAGAAGGTGTGAAAAGGAACAGCTGTTGTTTTTAAGAGCATATATAGCAAGGTTGATATCCTGCGGGTGGTGGAGGATGGAGGAACGGAAATCAATGGATGGAGGGAATCCTGATGTTCATTTCCACAGCTCAGTTAAGAAAAGGAGCTTAGACACATTTTCTCCAGCATTTCAGAGATTGTGGGTTGACTGACATCTGGTTAGGTGTATTCAATTCAATTCAATTCTGGCCATCACATTATAGGAAGGGTGTGGAGTGCAGAACAAACACAAAATGTGGGAGGAACTGAGCAGCTCAAACAGCATCTATAGAGATGAATAAAGAGTTTGCGTTTCGGGTCGAGACCTTGCATCAGGCCTGAAGGAGAGGTTTAATAGGATGCTGCCTGCATAAGAGCGTATAAGCTATAAGGAGTGCTTGGACGAACCTGGGGGGGGGGGTGGGAGATGGGGTAGGTTATGAGAAGCATGGATAGAGTGGAGAGCCAGTACTATTCCCCCCAGGTGTGAAATGTCTAAACTAGACGTTGCGTATTTAATGCGCAGTGGAGAAACTTCAAAGGAGGTGTGTGGGTCCAATTTTTTACATAGAAAGTTCTGGATGTCTGGAATGCTCTGCCAGTGGAGGCAAATAAAACAGAAGTATTGAGAAGGCTGTTCAGCAGATACGTAAATGTGCAGAGAATGGAAGAATGTGAGTATTATGTAGCAGAAGAGATCAGTTTAGTTAGGTAGTTAATTATAGCTTAATTAGTCTAGCACATGTCATGACTGTTCCTGTGCTGTACTGCTCTATGTTCTGTGTTCTAATTTCTCCTATTATGTAGCAAGGTGGCAAACCTTGTAGGGGTAGTTGAGGGGAATGTGGAGAGAATACACTGGATTTAAACCTGGATGTGGAGCTGCTGCCTCCCAGCCCAAGTGAGCTATCATCAATCCCGACAGCGAGCATTGGTATTGAACATTAAGAAAAATGTCTTTGGTGCATCATGTGAGGAAAACAACGATGACACTAAATCAAAATCACAAGAGAATCTGCAGCTGCTGGAGATGCAGAGCAACACACACAAAATGCTGGAGGAACTCAGCAAGTCAGGCAGCATCTACAGAGGGGAATTTGTTTCGGCTGATGAAGTGTCTCGGCTCAAGACGTCAGCTGTTAAATTCCCCTTCACTGCCTGACCTGCAGAGCTCCTGCAGCATTTTGCGAATGTCGACAAACCAAGCCGCCTTTTCGCCTCCCCTTGTGATTCACTGTGGGGTTTGCAATCTTCTGTTTTCTCTTGAGTAACAGCTGAAGATGGTAGACTGTGTGCTTAGAGTCCAGTGTGCACCATTGAATGGGGAAATGGGCATTCTGCACCAGTTAATATCAGGAGGTTCACGTCTGACGTTGTGAAGCTGTATATAAATAAAGTGTGCAAAACTGATCCAGTGTCAAGACATTTAGAATTGAAATTGGTTTATTATTGTCTCATGTACCGAGATACAGTGAAAAGTTTTTTTTTTTGCATACTGCTCTTAAAGATCAAATTGTTACACGGTGTATTTAGGTAGTACAAAATAAAACTATAGCAATGCAGAGTAAAGCAAACAGCTACAGAGAAAATGCATTGCAGGTAGACAATAAGGTACAAATCATATTGAGGTAGATTGAGAGGTCAAGGGTCCATCCTATCATACTAGGGAACCATTTAGAAGTCTTATAAGAGTGGGGTAGAAGCTGTCGTGACCCCGATATCAGGCTTTGATATCTTCTGCCCAATGAGAGAGGGCAGAAGAAAATATTTCTGGGGTAGGTGGAGCTTGAGTACTCTGGCTGCTTTGCTGAGGCAGTAAGAAGTCAAAGGCAGAGTCCACAAAGTGAGGTTGGTTTTCTCCATTTTGCTGGGAGTGCTTACTAATGGATGTAAAGTTTGGAAGTGGAGTTGATGGTTCTCGAAGATGCCTTCAGAATACTGTTCCTGCTGCTAACCCATTCACGTTGCTGGAAATAAAAAAGGGAGACCAGTAACAATATCAGTCACACGCCTCTGTAAAAATAAATTGATATCTCACAATTCCATTATGGATAGTAGTGTTTGTGATTTGGACTTGCAAGGCAAATTGTAATTATCTAGTGGCCTCATTAAGGAGAACAGGGAATTGCTTGCTATCCCCTCTCTTCCATGTACTCTTGTTGATATCTATCCTCTAGTTATCATTATTAACAGTACAGGCTAGCTACTTCTTTTGATGCTCTGCTCTACCAGCTACCCCTTGCCTGGCATTACATCAGTGAGGAATGCTCAAAAGGGCTTCATCGACTGGGAAGATTTGGAAGATCTTGAGATAATGAAAATATCTCATGAATTCATAATGCTGGTTGTATGTCAATCTTTGTGTATAGTTTTTCATTGATTCTATTTATTTTTGTGTTCTACTGTGAATGCCTAAAAGAAAATCAATCTCAGGACAGTACATGGTGGCATATACGTACTTTGATAATAAATTTATTTTGAACTTGAATGTTCTCTGGAAGCAATCACTTTCCATCTTTAGGGCGAAGGAACTGTAAATTGTCCCTAGTATATAGAAGAGTGGTCAAATATGGAGCAGGGAGTGAGAGCTGATGGCAATATAGGGAGAATAAAATGGATTAAAGCCAGATCATTGTAAAAGTGGATGTTTGATGGTCAGCATAGACTTGGTGGGCTGATAGGCCTGTTTCCTCCCCCACCCCTTGTGCCCCACCTCTCTCTCCACCCCCCCCCCCCTATAAATCTAGGTCAGGTTGAAGAGAGAGACTGAAAAACAGTTATGGATCAATGGATCTTCATCAGATATAAATGTTAAAGTGATCATTTCATTGTTAGCACGGGAACCGGACACTTTACAAGATGTGTTACCTCAGAGGCAAAGACATTTTGAAGAACTCTTCTGGGGCAGGTGTGACCTGTACAAAAAGGATGGATTGCACTCGAATCCGAGGGGGACCAATATCTCGGCAGGGAGGTCTGCTAATGCTGTTGGGGAGGGTTTAAACTAGATTTGCGGGGGGTGGGGTGGGAACTGAAGTGAAGAGGCAGAGGATGGGGAAGCTGGAGCGCAAGTAGAGGCAGCTTGTAGGGAGTTTGTGTGCCAGGAAAGGCTGATGTTAGAGCAAGGATGCAATCAGCCTGATGGTTTGCGATGTGTCTATTTTAATGCAAAGAGCATGGATCAATACTTGGAACTGTGACATTGTGGCCTTTCTAGAGACTTGCGATTCTCCGGAGTAGGAATGGCTGCTGAGCATGCCAGGCTTTAAATATTTTAAAAAGAACAGAGGGAGGCAAAAGAGGTGGGGGTGTGGCATTGCTAATTAGGGATAGTGTCATGGCTGCAGAAAAGGAGGAAGTATGGAGGGATGGTTTACTGAGTCAGTGTGGGTGGAAGTCAGAAACGGGAAAGGGGCAATAAATCTACTGGGTGTTTTTTTATCGAACCCCTATAGTAACAGAGACACCGAGGAGCAGAGAAGGGAGGCAGATTTTGGAACGGTGCAGTAATAATAGGTTTGTTGTAATGGGAGATTTTAACTTTCTTGATATTGACTGGCATCTGGCAAGGGGTTTAGATGGGGTGAAGTTTGTTAAGTGTGTTCAGGAAGATTTCCTGATGCAATATGTAAATAAGCCAACTAGAGGAGAGGCTGTACTTGATCTGGTATTGGGAAATGAACCTGGTCAGGTGTCAGATCTCTTTTGGAGATCTTTTGAACATTTTGGAGATAGTGACCACAACTATCTCTTTCACCATAACTCTGGAGAGGCATAGGGGCAGACAATTTGGAAAAACATTTAATTGAGGCAGAGGGAAATATGATGCTATTAGGCAGGAACTTGGATCATAAATTGGGAACAGATGTTCTCAGGGAAATGCATGAATGTTGCAAATATTCAGGGAACATTTGCATGGAGTTCTGCATAGGTATGTTCCATTGAGGCAGCGAAAGGATGGTAGGGTTAAAGAACCATGGTATATAAAGAAAATCAAGTTAAGAAGAAAAGAAAAGCTTATGAAAGTGTCAAGAAATTAGGTATTGTTAGAGCTCTAGAAAATTACAATTGCCAGGAATGAGCTTAAGAATGGAATCAGGAGTGGTCATCAGAAAGCCTTGGTGAGCAGGATTAAGGAAATCTCCAAGTATGTGAAGAGCAAGAGGACGAGCCATGTGAGAATAGGACCAATCAGGTGTGAGAGTGGAAACGTGTGCATGGAGTCAGAGGAGGTAGCAGAGGTACTTAATGAATACTTTGCTTCGGTATTCATCAGGAAAAAGGACCTTGGCAATTCTGGGGATGACTTACAGCAGACAACACTTGAGCATATAGACATTAAGAAAGAGGATGTGCTGGAGCTTTCAAAAAGCATTAAGTTAGATAAGTTACCAAGTCCAGACGAGATATACTCCAGGCTACTCTGGAAAGTGAGGGGGGAGATTGCTGAGCCTCTTGCAATGATCTTTACATTATCAATAGAGATGGGAGAAGTACCAGAGGATTGGAAGGTTGCAAATGTTGTTCCTTTATTCAAGAAAGGGAGTAGAGATCGCCCAGGAAATTATAGACCAGTGAGTCTAACTTCAGAGGTGAGCAAGTTGTTGGAGAGACATAATCTGATTAGGAATAGTCAGCATGGCTTTGTCAAGGGCAGGTCGTGCCTTACGAGCCTGATTGAATTCTGTGAAGATGTAGCAAAACACATTGAAGGTAGAGCAGTGGATGTAGTGTAAATGGATTTCAGTAAGGAATTTGATAATGTTCCCCATGCAAGGCTCCTTCAGAAAGCAAGGAGCCATGGGATCCAAAGAGACCTTGCTTTGTGGATCCAGAATTGGCTCGCAGAAGGAAAAGGGTGGTTGTAGGGGGTTTGTATTCTGCATAGAGGTCGGTGACCAGTGGGTTTCTGCAGGAATCTGTTCTGGAACCCTGGCACTTTGTGATTTTTATAAATTACCTGGATGAAGAATTTGCAGGGTGGGTTAGTAAGATTGCTGATGGCACAAAGGTTGGGGGTGTTGTGGATAGTGGGGGTTGCCAGAGGTTATAGCAGGACATCAATACGATGCAGAACTGGTCTGAGAAGTGGAAAATGGACTTCAACCCAGATAGTGGCAATGATCTTTGCATCATCAATGGGGATGGCAGAGGTTCCAGAGGATTGGTGAGTTGTGGATGTTGTTCCTTTATTCAAGAAAGAGTAGAGATAGCCCAGGAAATTATAGACCAGTGAGTCTTGCCTCAGTGGTTGGTAAGTTGATGGAGAAGATCCTGAGAGGCAGGATTTATGAACATTTTGAGAGGTGTAATATGATTAGGAATAGTCAGCACGGCTTTGTCAAGGGCAGGTCATGCCTTACGAGCCTGATTGAATTTTTTGAGGATGTGACTAAACACATTGATGAAGGTAGAGCAGTAGATGTAGTGTATGTGGATTTCAGCAAGGCATTTGATAAGGTACCCTAGGCAAGGCTTATTGAGAAAGTAAGGAGGCACGGGATCCTAGGGCCATTGTTCTGTGGATCGAGAACTGGCTTGCCCACAGAAGGCAAAGAGTGGTTGTAGACAGGTCATATTCTGCATGGAGGTCGGTGACCAGTGAAGTGCTTCAGGGATCTGTTCTGGGACCCTTACTCTTTGTGATTTTCATAAATGACCTGGATGAGGAAGTGGAGAGATGGGTAAGTAAGTTGCTGATGACACAAAGGTTGGAGGTGTTGTGGATAGTGTGGAGGGCTGCCAGAGGTTACAGCGGGACATCGATAGGATACAAAACTGGGCTGAGAAGTGCCAGATGGAGTTCAACCCAGATAAGTGTGAAGTAGTTCATTTTGGTAGGTCAAATATGATGGCAGAATATAGTATTAATGGTAAGACTCTTGGCAGTGTGGAGGATCAGAGGGATCTTGGGGTCTGAGTCCATAGGACAGTCAAAGCAGCTGCGCAGGTTGACTCTGTGGTTAAGAAGGTATCTGGTGTATTGCCCTTCATCAATCATGGAATTGAATTTAGGAGCTGAGAGGTAATGTTGCAGCTATGTAGGACCCTGGTCACACCCCACTTGGAGTACAGTGCTCAGCTCTGGTCACCTCACTACAGGAAGGATGTGGATACTATAGAGAGAGTGCAGAGGAGATTTACAAAGATGTTGCCTGGATTGGAGAGCATGCCTTATGAGAATAGGTTAAGTGAACTTGAACTTTTCTCCTTGAAGTGACGGAGGATGAGAGGTGACCTGATAGAGGTGTATAAGATGATGAGGGGCATTGATTGTGAGAAAGCCAGAGGGTTTTTTTCCAGGGCTGAAATGGCTAACACGAGGGGGCAGAGTTTTAAGGTGCTTGGAAATGGGTATTGAGGGGATACCAGGGGTAAGTTTTTCACACAGAGAGTGGTGGGTGTGTGGAATGCACTGCTGGCAGCAGTGGTGGAAGTGGATACAATAAGGTATTTTAAGAACCTCTTAGATAGGTACATGGAGCTTAGAAAAATAGAGGGTAATAGGGACATTCTAGGCAGCTTCTAGAGTAGGTTACACGGTCAACACAACATTGTGGGCCGAAGGGCCGGTAATGTGCTGTAGATTTCTATGTTCTATGAGCATTGTAAAAGATTACCAACCTGAAGTATTCACTGTTTTCCTCTTTGTAGATAGATATGGGCCAAATGTAGGTTAAATGGCACTCTCTCAGGATGGCATGTATGAATTGGACTGAAGGACTTGTTTCCATGCGTATAAATCTACGTCTTTAAACTGTTCTGGATTTGCATTGTGTTCTTTAAGACAGTATGCAGGGCCAGCTTTTCTTTGTATCTTGGTATGTACATGTGGCAATAATAAACCGAACCCATTTCCACTGCCTGGAATGTCATCACTTTGCTGTGGCAGCTCTGAAGTGTGTTGGTGATGGGTGATGGTGAAGAGTGGGAACAAATCCTGGAGAAACAATGAAAATTATGAAAAAGATAGGTAGGATAAAGACATGAGAATTGTTTCCGCTGGAAGGTGAGATTGGAGCTGGGAGACATAGCCTCAAGGTTCAGGACAGTTAATTTAGGATGGAGTGAGAAGAAACTACTTTTCTCAGTGAGTAGTGAATGTATGGAATTCTCTGCCCAGGGGAGTAGTAAAGGCTACCTTATTAAATATACTAAAAACACACCTAGATATAATTTTGCATAGCAGGGGAATGAAGGCTTATGGGAAAAGACAGGTTGGTGGAGCTGAGTCCATGGCTAGATTAGCCATGATCTTTTTGAATGGGACAGCAGGTTCGACGGGCCAGATGACCTACTTCTGATCCTGTTTCTTATAATTTTTGTACTAAGTGGGGAACAAATGGGAATTTTAAAGGACACTGCTGAAAGAGCCAGAGAAGATTTCTGGCAAGGACTGAGCCTTTCAGTGCTGGGGTCTTTTTCTATCGGCACAATCAGTCCAGAGGCACTGCACGGTCCCGGCTTTGATCTACATGGTCTCACTCTGTGCATCTCTGATGGCCCTGATGTTCTGACCATTTCTGGTTGCCTCGTGACATCACGGGCATTTTTGGTTGCTCCATATAGAAAGGATGTGGAGGCAGTGGGCCAAAGGGCTTGGGTCAATGCTGTTTCTCTCTGTTCTTTGTCAGTCAGAAGGGAGGGGTATATCAATGCCCTTTCACCAGTTATCTATGTTTGAAATGTACATTCCATCATTCCCCCGGAGAAGGGCACGTTACAAGATGGGCAAGTACATTGTAGAGAAAGGTCATTGAACCAAAGTACTCACAGTTTCCCAGCAATTGCTGCCTGACCCTCTGAATATTTATATCTACCTGTATCGTTTGCTTGTGCCCACTTTTCTAAAGTAGTTTTGTTCCTGTCGGTGACAATTTCTGTCAATGTCTTTTTCTGGGATTGCTGCATTAACAAAGAGGAAGATGGCCTTGTGCTGCCTCTTCAAGGACTCTATCCTCATTTTCCTGTCACTGGAGTGAAAAACAACACAACATTGTCTGCTGTCTAGGTGATCCACTTATGCACTTACTGTTACCCTCCTTCCCAATTGTGGGGAATTGTGTTTATTATGGGGTTTCTTGAAGTCTTTTAATTGAAACTCTTTCTTTACAAAGAAAGTGGAAATGATTTATATACAGTACGGTTTTCAATCTGGTTTTCAATTAACTTTGTAACAGAGCTGCAGTATTGAACACATCGGGACAGAGACATGGCAAATGCAAAGCAGGCAGTATAATCACGCCATTCGAGAGCCCACTCTCATTTACAATTTTAATTTGAGTATTAATATTCAGTATTCTCACAGGACTGGGCACTTCCACAATATGCATGTTACATCAGAGGAAAGACATTCTGAAATATGTACTTGCTTAATTAAGTTTCCTGTTCATAAATCTGTTTGACCCAGAGGAATGACCCCCTGTCCTTCTCCGCTGTTGCTGCCTGACCTGTTGAGCATTAATAGCACCTTCCTTTTTAAGTAATAAATCCAACTAATTGGGTGGCATAGAGCTGTAGCAGTTAACACATCACTTTATAATGCCAGTCATCACCAATCAGATTTCAATTCCCACCAATAGCTGTAAGGAGTTTGTATGTTCAAGCTGTGACCACGTGGGTTTCCTCTGGGTGCTCCGGTTTCCTCCCATGTTCCGAAGACATAAGATTAGTGTTGGTGAATTGTGGGCATGCTATGTTGGCACCAGAAGTGTGGTTACACTTGTGGGACAGCCCAGCACGATCCTCGGCGATTTTGATATGACACAAGTGATGTATTTCATTCTCTGTTTAGATACTCTGATAAATAAAGTTGATCCCTCTTTACATCACATGGAATGATATCATAAAAAAGGTCATTTAAGCCAACTGTGTTTGTGCAGGCTCTTTGACAAGACAGTCCTCATTGTCCCGTTGTCCCTCTGTTCTTACCCCTGCACTCAGATAGTCCTGCCTTATGCAGTTTTCTGAAGGTCCTTGCTGGAAGTAATCACGACCATACCTTCATGGCAGGAAGTTGGAGAGTATGTTGTAGAGAAGTTGTTCACAGACTGTTTTGGGTTGCCTCTCCCCAAACTCCCTTTATAAAAACTATTTTAAAAATTTGATTTACGATGCACAGCGAAAGAAAATAGGAACTGCAGATTCAGAGCAGTGACAAATACATGTAATTGCAAAAATGATTTCAATTTATTTAAAACTAAAAATAAAACTATTTCTTCATTTGATGATAGTAAAAACAATTTTCATCAGCAATCTTAGAGCATATATTAATAGTCCAACTATTCACTATGTCATTTTTTTTACCTTTCAATGAGATGGATGGGCATGGTGCAGTGATGTCGGCTTTTCAACATCAGCTGAATGTCACTAGAGTCTCAGATCCCTATGTTCAGTTATTCAAAGTCTGTTTCATTGCATTGAAAGAAGCTGGGTGATTGCACTGAAACCACGCTCCACTAAATATGACGTTAGAAAGGCAATAACGAACATCTTGACCTTTTTTCCCTCAGTGTAGGATAGCATTCAGAGATTTCTTTCTGCAAACAAAAGACTCAATTTGGTATTTTGAACCTTGGCTTCTGCTCAAAGTAATTTTGTAGCGAGATCAGTTTTTCCTCCTTCCTTCCATCTAATTCCTCATTACAAGTGTCCAGGAATGGATGTACTGTGATTTGGTTTGAGAAAAGATCCTGAAATCTCTCTGACATGTCTTAATGCAGTTCACCCAGGTGGGCACAGTTTACTTGAAGATCATCCTATCTTCTTTCATTGTCTTCCAACTCAGAGAGGGGTGGAAGTTGGAATAGCTTGACAGCCATTGTTACACTTAAATAAGGTTAATAGGGTTAATTTGGACAGCAATGTGGGGATGACTGATTTGACTTTGATAAGATTCACATCATTTCCTTGCAATTGAAGATTGATTTCATTAAACTTTGTAAATAATTCTGACAAGTAAACAAGGTCATTCTAATATTCTTAAGTTGATTACTGAATGAAGTATTAATGTCTTCAAAGAATTTTATCACAATTTCAAACAGCACAAAGAGTCTCGGGCAGTTTCCTTTAGAGAGTTATCTGACTTCTGTGTGCAAAAGCAAATGTTCAAATTGTTCATCATTTTGAATTCAAACTGTTAAAGTAGTTGAAAAATCAGAGCAAGGCACTTGATTTTATTTACAAATGTGATAACAGTATTTAATGATTTGTGTAGCCAATCACTTGCTTTTCTTTTTCGATAATATGTTGTCTGTGAATTACACAGTGAATGGTAAGTATATTAGGTTCAGTTTTTTTTTCAAGAAATTAGTAACTCCGTGGTAGTATCCTGTCATTGATGGTGCCCCATCTGTTGCACAAGGAAGAATATTGGGGAGCAGAATGTCCTTCTCTTTGAAAAATTACTGAACAATCTGAAATACTGACTCCCCCTTCGTATCTGTTTCTGGTCTCCTTGCAAATAGTAACTTTTGCACCATGCTTTCATCTTTCATGAAGCAAACATAACCGAGAAGCAAAGGTTTGTTGCCTGACAAAGTTGACTCATCCAACTGCAGAGCAAATTCTGTTGTCCTACGTATGTTGCACAATGTATCTTTCACATTCTCAGACTTTCCATCTGTTCATCTTTGAGCAGAGTTGTCGCTGAGCGTGATCGCTTTAATTATTTGGTCTGTTGATGTATTCAAAACCATACTCAGAACCCCCCTTACTACTTGCAGGATCAGTTTTTCACCAATTGTATGGAGCTTTCCAAAATTAGCAATGAAATGTTATATGAAGCACACAACCCAGTACTGTTTTGTTGTGAAGTGCTGGCAAGCATGATTTGAAGTGATTTCCATTTTCTGAATGTTTTCGCAAAATGTCTGAAAATAAGCCAAGTTTGTTGTTTGTTTAATCAGGGTGTATTCTCTTCAAATGTTGAAGGAGTCTTCTAACATTTTTGTTGTGGATTAATGGCAATGGTCAGACACTTATTGTTTAAATCCAAACTTGAACTGCGATCCATAAAGGGGAAAGTTGTGACATTATCATGGCCCTGCCAGAATGTATGTAAAGTGGACAGTGATATCTCGGTAGCCTGTAGGCTAAGAAATGCAGTCAAGACCTTTTGAAAGGACAGATTCTGAACTTTACTCCATTGCATGTTCTACCCTAATAAGGAATTGCATCACTGCATGATTAGAGTATAAGATTTGCACTAGCACTGTTCACTACAGTAATAATGCTCGGGTGAGCCCAGTCTAGATTTCTCATGATATGTCAAATACAGAAGTGTCACATTGCTTTTCAAACACTATAGCTTGCTTCATAGAAAGTCAAACACAACAGTGGGTTAGCAAAAAATCGGGAGATCATTGTAATCAATTATGATGCTCTGGGGATCAAATGCTTATAATAATTCATTTCTTAAATTGAAGCTGCCTCCCTTCCCACCGATAGCCCCCACCACACTGCCCCCTTTATCCTTATTGTTGATCCTTTTCACGCCATGTGGCGTGTTGAGCAGCATTTTTGCATTTCCGTAGCAATTTTGATTGTTTATTACCAGACCGAGTCGCTAGCTCGAACCTCAACCCAGCATGGATGGAAAGCATACAAGGGGCTGTCCGGATTCGAGTGCAGTTCTGCAGCCTCTCCACCACTGGCCAGTTTTGTCTTCATTCACCTCTTAGAAACTCCCACTGTCCCCAGAGGGGCAATATACCGTACTTTGGGAACCACTGTTCCAGAGCATGCATGACTTTCAAACCCTTCATACAGTAGTTGATACTAGCATGGAGTACGTAGAGAGAGGTGACAATCAGAATCAGGTTCAAGATCACAGGCATAGATAGTCAAATTTGTTTTGTTGAACAGCTTGGAAAAGTATGGATATATTAAAAGTGAGGAAGAGAACAGGACAGTTTACTAAACAAAAGACAAAGTTTAGAAAGGGATAATAATAGGAAGAACCTAACTTCAGTACAAAACATGGAGACAAAATTGAGCAGAAACATAGAAAATAGGTGCAGGAGTAGGCCATTCAGCCCTTCGAGCCTGCACCACCATTCAGTATGAACATGGCTGATCATCCAACTCAGAACCCTGTACCTGCTTTCTCTCCATACCCCCTGATCCCTTTAGGCAAAAGGGCCATATCTAGCTTCCTCTTAAATATAGCCAATGAACCGGCCTCAACTGTTTCTTGTGGCAGAGAATTCCACAGATTCACCACTCTATGTGTGAAGAAGTTTCTCCTCATCTCGGTCCTAAAAGGCTTCCCCATTATCCTTAAACTGTGACCCCTCGTTCTGGACTTCCCCAACATCGGAAACAATCTTCCTGCATCCAGCCTGTCCAATAACTTTAGAATTTTATACGTTTCAATAAGATCCTCCCTCAATCTTTTAAATTCCAGTGAGTATAAGCTTAGTCAATCCAGTCTCTTCATATGAAAGTCCTGCCATCCCAGGAATCAATCTGGTGAACTTTGAAGGATGGTGAATGCAGAATTGAAGGTGTTATATATAGAACCATGCAGTGGATGAAATAAAGTAGATCCAGATTTAGCACAGTTAGAACTTTGCAGGTATCACAGAGTCATGGTTGAAAGAAAATCACAGCTGGGAGCTAAACAATCAATGATATTTATCCTATCGAAAATATGGACAGGTGAATAGAGGATGTGAGGTGACTCTGTTGGTTAAAAATGGAATCAAATCCTTAGATGTGACATAGGATTAAAAGATTTAGTATCCCTGTGGGTAAAGTTAATAAAGGTACCTGAAGGAGGGTTTCGGTTCAAAACGTCAACTGTTTATCTTTTTCATAGATGCTGCCTGATCTAAATTCCTCCAGCATTTTGTGTCTGTTGATTCAGGTTTCCAGCAATCCAGCAACTGAAAACTTTCTTGTGTTTGAGTTAAGAAATCGGTTGTTTTGTCAGGATTTGTCTGCTTATGTATGGTTTTTCATTAAAATCTATTCTAATTCTTTTTTCTTCCCTGTTAATACCTTATGCTCTTCCTAAGCAAGAACTGATAGAGTGGACATGGAGAGGATGTTTCCTGTAGTGGAAGCGTCTAGGCCCAGAGGGCACAATGTCAGAATACAAGGATGTCCCTTTAGAACAGAGATGAGGAGCAATTTATTTAGGCAGAGGGTGGTGAATCTGTGGAATTTATTGTCACAGATGGCTGTGGAGGCCGAGTCATTGAGTATATTTAAAGCAGAAGTAGGGTTTTGATTAATCATAACATCACAGGTTACAGGGAAGAGGCAGGAGAATGGGGTTGAGAGGGAAATAATTCCCCCATTATTGATGCAGACTTGATGGGCTCAATAACCTAATTTTACACCAATGTCTTTTGGTCTAACAGTACAGGCCCTTCAGCCCATGATGTGCCAGCCTTTACTATCCACAATCACCACCATCCAGACCACGCTCTTTTCTCTCTGCTGCCGTCAGGTAGAAGGTACAAGAGCGTCAGGACTCGCACCGCTGGGTTCAATAACAGTTACTACCCCTCAACCATCAGCCCCTTGGACAAAGGGGATAACTATACACTTGCCCATTCATTGAGATGTTCCCACAACCAATGATCTCACTTTAAGGACTCTTCATCTTGTTATCTCACGTCCTCATTGTTTATTACTAGTTATATATATTCACATTTGCAGTGTTTGTTGTCTTCAGTACTCTAGTTGGATCTTTCACTGATCCTGCTTCTAGTTACTATTGTATAGATTTGCTGAATATGTTTGCAGGAAAGGGAATCTCAGGGTAATATATGGTGACATATGTGAATTTTGATAATAAATTTACTTGCACTTTGATCAATCTAGCCCATACCCTCAACATCGCCAATATCTTTCCGTTTTACTTTCATCCATGTGCCTGTCTGAGTCTTTCAAAGTCTCTAATGCATCAGGCTCAACCACTGCCCTGGGCAGTGTATTTGTGTATTTCAGACATTTGCCACACTCTGTGTAAAGATCTACATCTGACATGTTCCCTAAGCTTCCCCCACTCACTTTACATTAATATCCTCTGGTAATAGTCTTTGCCACACTGGGGGAAAAAAAGCGCTAGCTATCCACAAACCAGATAAGGACAGTAATTGTCAACCTTTCCAATGAAGTTCATATCCCATGAATAATTCAATAAATGAAACCAAATCATCTTCCAGCACCATTCGTACACTGAATAATAGATTATTAGTGGCTTTCTGAGCTAAGAAAGAAATATCTTTCATTTTCTTCCAAACCTCTTGAAAATCAATTGGAATGTATCCATTTTTACACTATCACAAGAAGATGATATTGCTCAAGTGCTGAATAATAGTGATGTGATATTGGGTCAAGTTCTGGAGATTGTAATAGCTTCCACAGAGCATTCTCCTCAAAACCTCTATTGTAGTCATAATAAATGCACAACAGAGATAAAAGATCACAGAAATGTTAGATACAGTTCTAGGAAAACAGTTTGAAATATTGGAGACACAAGATGCTGGAGCAACAGTTAAGTTTGCTGGAGGATCTCATCATGTCAAGCAGCATCTGGAAGAGTGAAGGAATTATTGGCATTTTGTGTCAAACCCCTGCAGTGGGTCTGAGAATGGAGAGTGGAAATAGTCAGTGTAAAGAGAAGAGCTATGGTGAGAGAAGAGTCTGAGGTGAATGGTGGAGAGAGGTGGGTATAAAATGGCAGGAAGACAGTGACAAGTAGGCAAGGGAAGCAGAGGTTCAGTCGAAAGTGTTTAACATAATAAATACAAGAGAATCTGCAGATGCAACACACACTGAATGCTGGAGGAATTCAATAGGTCAGGAAGAGACCTGCCTGTCATCTTATACCCCTGCTCACTCCACCAATCAGCTCATATCAGACTCCTTTCTCACCACTCCCCTTCTGCTCTTACACTGGCCATTTCATCTCTCCACTCTACCAAGTTTCCACTGAAACACCAACAATTCCTTTCCTCACTCAGTTAATGTGGAGGAACTCTATAGGTAACCTTCAACCTGATGGTGTAAATATTGCTTTCTCCAACTTCTGGTCATTTCCCTTCTCCCCTACTCTATTTTTCTATTTCCCCATTCCAGTTAAAAATCTTATCTCTTCTCTTCACAACACCTCCCTTCATCTCCCACACAACCACTTCCCCCTCGCCTGGTTCTGCTTATCACTTGTCAGTTTGTGCACCTGCTCCTCCCTTTACCCTTTTTTATTCTAGCTTCTCGCTCCTTCCTTACCTGCCTTAATGAATGGTCTCCACCCAATATATCAACTCTTTGTTCCCCTCCGTAGATGCTGCCTGACTTGCTGAATTCCTCCAGAGTTTAAAATATAAAGTTTGAAGTATTGTTTGTGTCTTAAATAAATTCTGGTCACTTTATCCTAGGCTACATTAGTATAAAAATAATACTGTTGATTTAACAAATATCTACAGCGAGATTTGAGAATTTCTTGAATAACATATCAATGTCAAATTTGAGGACTGCTAAAAGTTAGACAAACTGCTGATGACTTTGATTCTTACCAACCTATAGGATCCAGAGTTCCTGCAAACTATTAACTGGATGCTGTGGGTTATTGGATTAAACGTCTTCCTGAGTAACTGAAAACTATCTCCCCAGATTTTTAGTACAGAATTCAGTTTGCTGGATTGCTTTCACATAAGCCTGACATTTTTCTGGGATTTTCTTGATGGTATGAAAATGTGAACTGCTTGAGGCAAGGGCACATCAGTGATGATTGGAAAAAAGTTGCTGCAGTTTCTCTTGCCATTATCTGATAGGTTGAATGTGTTAGAGAGCTTTTGTCTTTGGAGCGAAGGTGGATGAGAAGTAACTTGATGGAGGTATACAAGATGGTAAGATCCATCGATGGAGTGGATAACCAGAGACATTTTCCCCCCAGGGCAGAAACGGCTTATACAAGGGGACATAATTTTAATGTAATTGGAGGAAAGTATGTGGGGGGGGGGAATGGATTATCAGGAGTAAGTTTCTTAAATACACACATATACACACACACACAGTGGTGGGTGTATGGACTGTCCTGCGGGGGGGATGGTAGAGGCAGATACATTAGGGGCATTAAGGGCTAGATAGGCATGTGTATGATAGAAGAATGGAGGGCTAGGTTTGGTTGATCTTAGAGTAGGTTATAAATTCAGCACAACATCGTGGGCTGAAGAGCTTGTACTGTGCTGTAGTGTTTTACTGTATGTGCTATGGTTTATGATTTAAGTGGCACCAGCAGACAGGATAGTGATTGTTTGCCTTTTCCATTATCGTCCAGTTAGTCGTGGTGTCCACATCAGCTCATTACGTCGGTACATTGTGGAACACTTGCCTCAGCTGCTGATGCAGCAAGCATCTATGGATCAGAATAAACAGTCAATGTTTTGAGCCGAGACCCTACATCATGACTCTCATGGGTATCTTGACTATGCCTCTTCCCACCCTGTCACTTGTAAAAACACTATTTCTTTTCTATTTGGTAATCCTGATGAAGGGCTTTGGGCTGAACCGTCGACTGTTTATTCCCCTTCGTAGATGGTGCCTGACTCGCGGAATTTCTCCAGCATTTTGTGTTCGTGTTGCTCAAGATTTCCAGCATCAGCAGAATCTCTTGCATCTATAAACCGGTAAATGGGTTTATTATTGTCACACGCACTCAGGTACAGTGAAAGACAATAGATGCTGCCTGACTTGCTGAGTTCCACTAGCATTTTGTCTGTGTTGCTCAATTTATCAATTTAAAGAGTTTTTCAGGGTGTCCATACAGATCATTTCATTACAACATCCATTGTGTTAGTACAAGAGAAAGCAATAATAGAATGCAGAAAGAAGTGTTATAGCTGGAGAGAGAGTGCAGTCAATAAGGAGCAAGGTCATCAGGAGGTAGACTGTAAGGTCAAGAGTCTATCTTAATCTACTAAGGACCGTTCAATAGTCTTATAATAGTGGGAGAGGACCTGTTCTTGAGCCTAGTGATTCATACATTCAGGCTTTTGATTCTTCTGCTCGATGGTGGGAGAGGATAAAGAAGAGAAAATGTCCGGGGTGGGTGAGGTCTTTGATTATGTTGGGTACTTTACCAAGGCAGTGAGAAGCGTAGAGTCCGCAAAGTGGAGGTTGGTTTTCATGATTTGCTGAGCTGTGTGCACAACTCTCTGCTGTTTCGGACAGAATAGATATGTGAGACTGTAGGTGCCAGAATCTGTTGTGATTCAGGGTACCAACCCAAACTTTTGATGATTCCTTTCCTCCCACAGATGCAGTTTGACTTTGAGTTCCTCCAGCAAGTAGCTTGTTACTGTAGCATAGTGGTCACCAACCTTTTTAAGCCCAAGATCCCCCACCTCGGCCTTAGTGAAAGGCAAGATCGACTCCAAATCGAATAGTTACACGCATATGCAGCGGGGCAGAAAAGACTGGAAGTAAAACCCCACAACCCGGAATTAGAAATAATGTATGAACACCAGGGGGTCACCGCCCTTTTATTGCACCGCGGACCGGTTTAATATTGACAATATTCTTGCGGACTGGGCGACGGTTGGGGGGGGGGGGGTTTGTTAAATGTGACTGGAATACAGTGATACTCGAAGCAGGTTCCTTTTGGCCAGTCTATTCCACAATTTAATTTTCGTGGCTCTCAACGCTTAGCTGCTGTCCCGCTTGCTCAAGTTTTTTCCATTGGGAAAAGAACTGAATGGGTTTGTCTTTAAGAGCAGGATGCTTGGACTCAAGGTACCAAAGCAGTTTTGAGTGCTTCATTGCCTCATTAGACAGCCTCCCGCCAGCCGCCAGACGACTTGGCCAGGTGCGGCTGTTCCTGTGCTGGGGCCGTGGCAGTTTCAGTCCGGACAGAGTGACTGATCGAACAAGGAGTGCAACAGGATGCACATCCACCCCCCTTGTAGGTAGGTAGGATCTATCAGCCGACAAAAATTTGTCTCGGGGGATGACTTTCATTAGATCGCAGTGAGGTAGCTGCTCTGATAATTATGGAATCCTGAGCTCAAATCAGGTCGTCTGCGAATATTTTAGCACCGGGTTCCCCACGAACATTCAGTGTGGTAAACAGGTTTAGAGGTGGCGCCCATCTGTCCATGCTCCAGGCCAGTAGCAACGACACTTCTCGCCGGTTACCTAAGGCCAACCAGTGATCCCTGGCACGAGGGTATCACTGCGTTTAGGTGACATGACCTCGTGTGTGTTCAAGTTCAACAGTGGGCGTGACAGGGAATGAGGAAAGGTGCAGCTGACTCGTATCGATTCCTCGTGGCCCGGTGGTTGGGGACCACTGAAGTACACTGTGTCATACCTGGCGGGGGAGCTACATGCATGCGCACTGGGCAGAAACAACGGAACTAAAACCCCGCAACCCGGAAACAATCTCTCAACAATATTTGTGTATTAATTTTTAATTTCTTTTCGGGATCTACTGGGAAAGTCTCAAAGATCGACCAGTCGATCACGATCAACGTGTTGTCAACCACTACTGTAGCTGAATAGTAGGTACCCTTTCAGATGTTTTCATTTTAAATTGGTTGTTGATTATCAAAGAAGCCGCATACAATCAAAATGAGAGGTGACAACCTTTGACACAGGTTTAATGTTCCTTCCTTAAGACGATAAAATATTGGAGCAGAATAAGGCCACTTGGCCCATTGAGCTGGCTCTGCCATTCCAGCATGGCTGACTGATTATCCCTCTCAACTCTGTTCTGTTCTCCTGCAGTAAGCCTGGTTGCTGAAAGTTCCTTTGTGTTCATGAAAGTACACTCACAATTGAACAAGCTGGTGTGTGTGAATGTGAACCAGTGTCGAATCAGCTCCTGTCTGATTCATGCTATCCCTACACAAATCTCCCAAGTGTTGTCAGGGATGAGTGATTGCTCAAAGCACTGGTCCTGATCCATGTGCTGGTAACTAAATACTCCATCTGTTTGACGTGAGTTTAGCTGTGCAAATAGGACCAACAGTACAACTACTCATGACAAAGAATCTGCCAGAACTGGAGCACTCTTAATGAGAAAAGATTGACTAGGCCGAGACTCTCTTCCTTGGAACAGAAGAGGCTGAGTGGGAATGTAAATAAAGTAAATAAAATTATGAGCGACTTAGATAAATAGTAATCTTTGCTTCTCCTACCAGAGATGTCAATGTCTAGAGTCCATGGTTTGAATGTAATTAGGAGTAGAATTAGAAATTTAAATATGAAAAGCACAAATTTACCCAGAGGGTGTTAGCACTAGAGCTTCCTGCTTGAAAGGCTAGCAGACGTAGAAACCTTCAGCATAATTAAGAAGTATTTTGATGTCTGCATTGTATGTTTTGTAGTGTAGCTGTCAGCATTATGCCAGTGACCTGGCTTCAACTGGGGTAGCACAGATAGCGTAGTGGTTAGCACAGCGCTTTACAGTACAGCTGAGCTCAGTTCATTTCCCACTGCTGCCTGTAAGGGAGTTTGTATATTCTCCCCATGATTAGGTGGGTTTCCAACAGGTGCTCTGGTTTCCTCCCATAGTCCAAAGACGTACCAGTTGGTAGGTTAATCGGTCATTGTAAGTTGTCCCATGATTAAATCAGGAGATTGGTGGGTGGCATGGCTCAAAGGATTGGAGGGGCCTATTCCACACTGTATCTCAATAAATAAATAAAAATTCTGCTGCTGTCTGTAAGGAGTTTGTGTGTTCTCCCCATAACTGCATGGGTTTCTCCGGTTCAAAGACGTACAGGTTAGGGGCGGAAAGATGTGAGGATGTTACGTTTGGGCTAGAAGCATGGTGACAGCTGCTCCAGTACATCCCGGGACTGCATTGATCATTGACACAAAGGATGTATTTCACTGTATCTCTCTCTCTTTATATGACAAATAAAGCTGATCTTTAGATCCTGCAGGCAAAATGTAGTGTTAGACTAGGTAGCTTGTACAGCCAGGGCTGAATGTCCTCCCACACTAGATCTTTCTGGTGTTCTAAAAGCCCAACCACACTGAAAGCAGAAAAGTTGTTGGTCTTATTTAAACCTTTCTCAAATCACGACTGGTTTGTCTTCCTTTCCAGCTTTAGTTCTGGGGAAACTCACGGCCTTGAGCTTCGTGAATGCCTTCCGTTTAATTTGTGCTCAGTGTGGGTGTTTCGGTTGATCTGGAATGTATAGGCAGAGATCAAATCTTGTAGGTGGCATGGAGGGAATAGACAATAGTTACCTCACCTGCAGATGGACTTGTAGACGTTTATTCAGGGAGGATGGAGGTGAGGTATATAACATAGAACAGTACAGTACAACACGGGCCCTTCTGCCCACAATATTGTGACCAACTCCAAGATCCATTTAACCCTTCTCTTGTGTACACATACCTTTGCTGTCTGAATTGTTTATGCCACTGAATGCAATGTCCACTTTATTAGGTACACCTGCTCAATAATGCAAAATCTAATCAGCTTCTCGTGAGCCAGCAACTCAATGCATGAAAGCACGCAGACGTGCTCAAGAGGTTCAGTTGTTGTTCACACCAAGTATCAGAATGAGGAAGAAAGGAATGATTATTGGTGCCAGACAGAATGGTTTGAGTATCTCAGAAACTCCTAACCGCCTGCGATTTTCGTGCAAAACCATCTGTGGGGTTTACAGAGAATGGTGTGAAAAACAAAACAAAGGAATCAGTGGTGATTCTATGAGCAAAAATGAGAGTTAATGAGAGTGGTCAGAGGAGAATAGTCAGACTGGTTCAAGCTCAAAGGAAGGTATCTCAAATATCCACACGTTATAGCAGTGGTGTGCAATGGAGCATCTCTGAATGCGCATATCAAACCTTGAAGTGGATGGGCTACAGCAGCAGAAGATCACACTGGATTCCAGTCCTGTACCCAAAAAAAAAGTGGCGTCCAAATGTAGTTCAAGGCAGAACTATATGAAAGCTTTGAAATTCTCTTGTCAAAAGACAGGTCCTTTTTGCCTGGTCCAATTCATTGTTGCTAATTCAGTCCACCTCTGGCACAAGCTATTAGAATTTCTCCACACACTTTATCAATTTCCCTTTAACAAAGTTATTATGAATTTGCTTCAGTCTCTTTCCAGTGGGGTAATTGAAAAGTACTCACAAATGAATAGAGTATATTATAAAAGAAAAGACATTATTCTTGCATCAGGGTTGTGCAGGCTGGCTGCGGGCTCTGTGTATACACGTTGTTTTGTTCAGTTTAGTGATATTTAATAGCTCCATTTAAAATCGGAGAATCTATACAATATACAACCTGAAATTCTTACTCTGCACAGGCCTCGAAACGGAGTGAATAAGAGAGAAAAAAGGTAAGAACCCCTCCAAAGCCCCTCTCCCACATACAAGTAGCAGCAAGCAGCCTTGACCCTCCCTCTCCCGCACTTGTTCTAGCATATTCCACCATGCAAGCAACAGCAAAGCCCCTCCTCCCAAAGAGGGACCATGGTCTACAGTATATCAAAAGCTACCTGTTCACTCCAAAATTTTGACATCTCTGTCTCACTAACAAGGGAGAGACAGATGTCGCTCCTTCTACAGCGAGAGGGGAGGCAAACAGTCATTATTTGGATGTTACAGTCCGTATGTGTGAATATTGTTTGTCTGCATCTGCAGAGTAACATTAATGTCCTGACTGTCCTCTTATTATCATCTTCTCCCTTCATGCTTTGAAGTATCATGGTGTTTATTCTGCCCACTACCTGCTCATCAGCTAGCAGTTGTCACAATTTACTGCATACTGGATCCTGTTAAGCTAGTGCGAGGACAGCAGTATGCGGATACATGTGGGCAGAGTTCATTTGGAAATAGAAATTATACAACAGATGGGTGAAGCGTGCTGGCACTTTACCATCCCAGTATAAAGGTGGTGTTGTCTGTCAGTGTCACTGTGGCCACACAGGAGACAGCAGATGCTGGAATCTGGAACACCACACAATATGCTGGAGGGAAGCAGCATCTATCATGAAGGGCACCCACCATCCAGGCCGTGCTCTTTTCTTGCTGCTGCCATTGGGAAGCAGGCACTGGCACACTCTTCAACCATCAGGCTCCCGAACCCGTGTGGATGATTTCACTCACCTCAATGCTGAACTCATTCCATAACCTATAGACTCATTTTCAAGGACTCAGCAACTCATGTTCCCAGTATACTTCTTTTTTGCATGGTTTCCCTGCTTTTGCAAATTGGTTGTTAAATCTGTCTTTTTTATGTGTTGCTTTTTTCATTGATTTTATTGTATCTCTGTGTTCTGCTGTGAATGCCTGCAATAAAATGAATATCAAGGTAGTATATGGTGATAATTATGTACTTTGCTTGTACATTTACTGAGAAATTTGAGGTCAGAGAGTCAAAGGAAAGGAATGTTGAAGTTGCAGTTGGAAACCATGCATCTGAATGGATTCCTTCCCCTCACCTCTCCTCAACAGATGGTCTTGACCTGATGAGCCCCCCCCCCCCACCCCCAGCAGATTGTTTGTTGCTCCAGCCTCTACAACCTCTTGTCTCCATTTTTTGCCACACTTGTTGCAAAGTCTTGTCAAAGTATGTCCACTTTGAAGAAGTTTTTCTCTTGTCCTGATGCAGGGTTTCGACCCAAGTTGTCATAATGGCCTTTGACCTTTTAGCAGCTAGGGGAACTTGTGATCCCAGTCAGTCTAACATAGAGCTCACTTCATTATTGGTATGCATTTTCACATGAAAACATACTTTTAAGGTGATTGAAAGGACGTGCAGGGATGTGTCAGATGTTGTTTTATACAGAGAGTGATAAGTGCATGGTATGTACTTCTGGGTATGGTGGTAGAACCAAGTACATTAGGTACTTTTAAGAGATTCTTAGATAGGCACAGGGAGGGATAAGTGGGAGGAAAGCATTAGCTTGATCTTGGAGTAGGCTAAAAGGTTGGCACAGTATCATGGACCAAAGGACCTGTACTGTGAGCTAATAGAATCACAGAATGTTTATGGAGCAGGAGAAAGCTACCCAGCCATTGAGTCTATATCAGGGGTTCCTAACCTGGAGTCCACAGACCCCTTGCTTAATGGCATTGGTTCCATAGAACCACAGAACATTACAGCACAGAAACAGGCCTTTTGGCCCTTCTGGGCTGTGCCGAACCATTTTTCTGCCTAGTCCCACTGACCTGCACCTGGACCATATCCCTCCATATACCTCTCATCCATGTACCTGTCCAAGATTTTCTTAAATATTAAAAGTGAGCCTGCATTTACCACTTCATTTGGCAGCTCATTCCACATTCCCGCTACTCTTTGTGTGAAGAAGCCCCCCCAATGTTCCCTTTAAACTTTTCCCCCTTCACCCTTAACCCATGTCCCCTTTTTTTTCAATATGTAATACTAGAGACAAAAAAATACAAATTACAGTAAGTCTATATTGATATGGTGGATATGAAGAGGATATTTCCTCTGGTGGGAGAATCTAGGACTAGAGGACGCAGCCTCAGAATACAGGAGCATACTTTTAGAATGGAGTAGGGGAAGAGTCTCTTTAGCTGGAGAGTAGTGAATCTGTGGAAATCGTTGCCACAGATGGCTGTGGGGGCCAAGGCTTTATGTATATTTATGATAGAGATTGGAAGATTCTAGATTGGTCAATGCATGAAGAGATACAGGGAGAAGGCAGAAGATTGGGACTGAGGAAAAATTAATCAATCGTTATGAAATGGTGGAGCAGACTCGATGGGCCAAATGGCCTAATTTTGCTCCTATATCTTATTTACCATACCAGATGGTACTTAAATTAGACCAGGCAGTGAAACAAAGAAAAACAAAACTGTATAACAAGACAGTAGTGCCAAATATAGACAATCAGAGATAAGTCCACAACTATCCATAGTGTTTCTATGTGGCCTAATTATTCCCTCATGTTATCTTGCTGCTAGTGCCCAGTCTGTAACACACTGTGCATCCCCTGTAATCTCTTGCCCAACATGTAACTCACTCTCTCCACTTCAAGTTAATTCTCAATGTGTGGCACAGAATCTATATTTATGTGCAGATATACACCCAGACCTCACTTTTCCTGCATTCATACAGGTTGAAGGAACAATTAATTAAGTTCAGCATATCAATCTCACTTGCCTGTGCAAGACAGGCATCAGAAGTGGTTATGTGGAATTTGTAAGCCCCTCCCTATTTCCTTGGAAGAAATAATATAATTGGTGACCTGCTGTAATGACAAAAAAAAATTCACAACATCCACTCATTATTTTCTCTGGGCTCTCAATGATTTTTCAATTGAAGTCCTGTTCAAGAGATGACTGTTGCATATTCATACTGTAAATTGAACACTAGAGAGCCCCCTGGTGGGAGTAAACCATCTGTCAAATTTATACTCCAGGGCCTTGTCTGTCAGTGGAATGTGATATTCTTTAGAAAATGCTCTCGAGTATTGAAAATCAAAGCAGCCCTTGCATCCCCACACCAGTTTTTTTTTGTTATTCAGACATAATGTCAAGGAAAAAGAAACACAGAATGAGAAATGAAGCCTCTTGCTACCTGCAAATGCGCCAGTTGGCGAATCAAGCAGATCTCCATGCGGGAAGGGTTCATTTAATATGATTTTCCACTGTTGGTGTTCCAAGAGAACTGTTTGAGATGAAGGTTTCTCTTTTGTGCCATTTCTCTTTTGCTGCCTGTTTTATCAACACATTTAACCCCTCAGTCTACTGTGAGGTGGTGGCAGAACTCATTGAATATGTATACCTGCCAGCTAGATACTTTCACAAGCATCAGAGCTCTTACTGTTCGCTCTTCTCAACTTATCCAGAAGCCCACTTGAAGTCCCCACGAGGCTGAACGTCTCCATCCTGTGCTCCTACTTCTCCTTTCCATTCTTCTTCACAAATTTTGCTTTTGTTAAATGTCTTTAGTTAGAAGGTGATGAATCTTGTACAACTCATTGCAACAGACAGCTATGGAGGCCAAGTCATTGGATATATTTAAAGTGGATATGTTCTTGGTTATTTAGGGTACATGATAATGAACTTGCCTAATGGAATGTGCAGCAGATTTGTTGGACTGAATGTCCTAATTCTGCTCCTATGTCTTATGGTTGCATGATAATCCCGTTGCTACATGTGCAAAATACACAAGCTAATAATCCAGACAAATTGAAGTGCAACTCTCAAATTTGCTTCTGTTAACGATGACAGAATCATTTCAGAAGCATTGTTTTAAGTTGTTGGACTGGGGTGCAGAATTGTTATTTTTCTTGTAGTTTAACTTTCCTAAGCTTAAATGTAAGTTTATATCAAGTTCAAGTTTAATTGCCATTCAATTCTAAGTTTGTACATGGCTAAATGAAACATCGTTCCTCTGGGGCCAAGGTGCAAAGCACAGTACATATTGTCACAATAGTGTATAAAATTATAAAATTATATTGGCACAAGTGCTCGAATGGCAAGGCCTGAAGATTGATGTTGCTCCTCAACCAATGTGGATAACTACACTAGCCACAACTCTGAAATGATTCTACAAGCTGATTGTATAGAATCACTTTCAAGGACTCTTTACAGCTCATGTACTCAGTTTTTTTTTGTCTTTGCACAATTTGCCTTTAACACATTAGTTGGTTGTCAGTCTCTGCTTATCGAGTTCAAGTTTAATTGTCATTCAACCTTACACATGAATACAGCTAAATGAAACAGAGTTCCTCTGGGGCCCAGGTGCCAAACATGGAACCAACAGTAGCACACAGCACATACGTATAATTTTGAGAGCAGAAAACATAGCTTAGAAAAAATTAGAAGTAATAATGAAGTCCCTGAGTGTCATGGCCTGTAGACTGATGGTGCATTGATGATGGCCTGGAACCACATTTCTACAAGAACAGTTGCTGTAGTTTCTCATATCGTGCAGTGCAGCACAGTCCGGCTCGGCTTCCATTGAGCGAAAACTGGAGTGCAGCACCAAAGGGAGGGGCCAGCACGGGATCCAACAGCACACAGTCAGCTCTGCCATCTCCTTGGCAGCAGCAACAGGAAGCCCCAAGGGTGGCCTGATCTGCATCACAACCAAGACCGTGCTGTTCCCCCACCATCGGTCTCGTCAATGAGCTACTGATTCAGACTCGCAATGTTCTACGTTAATGTCTAACAAAAACCTCCAAGACGCTCACCTGCATCGGTTGTTGAATTACACACCACCTCCGACACCTATCTCCATGGGTAGCTGAAGCAGGCTGCAATGTGATGCCCAAAGAATCCAGCTTCATCGCTATCCGGCAACTCACTTGTGTGGTGGACCTGCACTAAAGATCCAAGTGGATTTATTATCAAAGTATGTACACATTATACAGCTTTGAGATTCATCCCCTGGCAGGCAGCCATGAAACAAAGACAACCCAAAACCAAACCTCATTTATTTATGAGGTCAAAATAGAGAGCCCTTGATATTCATGATAACCAGCATGTCTTGTGATTGTATAATCACAAGAACAACAATCACACCTCTGGATGGACCAGAAAGGCTGCTGCATCTGAGCAGGCTGCCATCTTACTGGAAACACTCCAATTCCAACCTCCTGTTTAGGTATACAATTTACAAGAACTATTACATTTCTTTCTCTTCCTGTAAACGCCTGCAAAAAAATGTATCTTGAGGTAATATATGGAAACATCTACATACTTTCATAATGAATTTTACTTTGAATAAAGTGTAAAAGCTACAATGCATGTAAATAAGACCATAGGGTATAGGAGCAGAATTAGACCACTTGTCCCATTGAGTCGGCTCTGCCATTTCATCACAGCTGATTATTTTTCCTCTCAGCCCCAATCTCTGACTTCTCCCCATCTCGCTTTATGCCCTGACCAAACAATAACATATCTACCTCTGCCTTAAATATACATACAGACATGACCTCCACAGCTGCCTGTGGTAAAGAATTCCTGTGGCAAATAATGAAGTCCAATTTAATGAGGTAAATTGTGATGTCAAGAGTCCCTCTTATCATACAAGAGATCTCCAAGTCAGAATGAGTATCAGCTTTAATATCGCCAGCATGTCATGAAATTTGTTAATTTAGTGGCAGCAGTACAATGCAATATATGATAATATATTTTTAAAAATCAATTACATTAAATATATATACAGTAAATTGTTAAATTAAAAATAGTGTAAAAACAGAAATAATTTAAAAAGTGATGTCGTGTTCATGGGTTCAATGTCCATTCAGAAGTTGGATGGCAGAGTGGAAGAAGCTGTTCCTGAATCGCTGAGTGTGTCCCTTCAGGCTTTTGTATCTCCCTCCTGATAGTAGCAATGAGAAGAGGGCATGTACTGGAAGGTGAGGGTCCTTATTAATTGACGCCACCCTTCTGAGGCACCGCTCCTTCAAGATGTATTGGATACAACATGAGCTAGTACTCAAGACAGAGCTGACTAATTTTACAACTTCCTGTAGCTTCTTCTGGTCCTGTGTGATAGCACCCATACCAGACGGTGGTGCAGCCTATCAGAATGCTCTCCACAGTATATCTGTAGAAGTTTTTGAGTGTTTTAGGTGACAATCTATATCTCCTGAAACTCCAAATGAAATATAGCCACTGTTTTGCTTTCTTTATAGCTGCATTGATATGTTGGGATCAGGTTAGATCCTCAAGAGACCTTGACACCCAGGAACTTGAAATTGCTCACTCTGATCCGTCTATGTGGATTGGTTCATGTTTCCTCATCTTAAGCTTTCTGAAGTCCACAATCTGAGTCTGTAACAGTGAGTTGGAAGCTATGCTTGAGATGGTGATTCATGCTTTCAGGCTTTAGTCAAATTTGCAATCCAGATGTTGACAGACTGGAGAATGCCGACATTAGAAGGGATCTAGGTGTCCTCATACACAAGGCAATGTAGGTCAAAGTGATGCTGCTGCAAATGAAGACACAGGCAAGTGATATATTGCACTTTATTGTAAAACATTTCAAGTACCAGAATAAAGATTTTTTTTTTACTTCAGTTATAATGAAAAATCTGTAGATCCTGGAAATCTAAAGTAAATTGCTTTAGCATTTTTGCATGTACCTGGGTACAGCTGAAAATTGTTTTACGTACCATCCATACAGATCATTACATCAGATCAGTCCATCGAGGTAACAAGCGATAAGAATAACCAGAAAATACTGGCCGTGCTCAACAGGTCAGTCCATACTTTGTGGAAAAAGCAACTGAAGTAAAATTTCAGGTTGAAAGCATTACAGAAAGGACTTGGAGAGGCAGATGAGGTTCACCAGGATGTTGCCTGGATTACAGAGTATTACATAGAGAAATTGGACAGATCTGGATTGTTTTCTCTGGAGCGTCGGAGATTGAAGGGAGACCTGATGGAAGTTCATAAAGCTATGAGAGGTATCAATAGGGCAGAGGGTTAGTGTCTCTCCCCCACCCCCCGGGTGCAAGTGTCAAGATCTAGAGGAGTAGCTTTAACCTAAGAAGGGAAAAGTTTAAAGGAGATTTACAAGTTAAGTTTTTTCTTCTCCACACAGAGTGTGGTAGATTCATGGAATGCTGCTAGGGCAAGTGATAGAAATAGACCAAGAGCAATTTTTAAGAGGCATTTATACATGTTACAGACAGCGATGTCGACCATGCATAAACCGCAGAGATTAGTTTTGATTGGCTTCAATGCTATTCCATGTTCTATGTTCCAAAATGTAATACTTCATATTTATTAGTGTTAAATTTTGTATGCCACTTATCTGCCCATTCAACCAGTCCCTCTAAATCTCTCCTTTGGACAGAAATGTCTCTTAAGATTCCTCCTTACTCTTTTCCTTGAAGTTGACTACATCTTAAAATTTTGTCACACACAAATTAATAACTGTACCCTTTCATCTAGGTCAAAATCATTATTGCTCATTTAGAAGAGCCATGGCCACTGACTATTTGAGAGTCCCACATATCCCCCAAACCAATAAACAAATGTCTATTATTACTATTGGTTTGCTGCTCAGCCAGTTCTCTGTCCATGCTGCCACATCCCCTTTTGTTCCATGGCTATTTATTCCAAAAGAAGACACAAGATTGCCCTAGCAGACGAGGTGAAGGAGAATCCTGAGGGATTCTACAGATACAGTATGTTAAGAGCAAAAGGATTGCAAAGGACAAAATTGGTCCACTGGAAGATCCGAGTGGTAATCTATGCATGGGGCCAAAAGAGATGGGGGAGATTTAAATAATTTTTTTGCATCTGTATTTAATGGACACAAAATATGTAGCAGTGAGGCAAAACAGCAGTGAGGTCATGGACCCTATATAGATTATTGAGGAGGAGGTGTTTGCTGTTGAGGCAAATTAGGGAGAATAAATCCCCAGGGCCTGACGAGATGTTTTCTCTGACCCTGTAGGAGGCATGCGAAAAATGCAGGGACCTAGCAGAGATATTTAAATCATCCTGAGCGACAGGATGAGGTAGAGGATTGGAGGATAGCTAATATGGTTCAGCTGTTTAAGAAAGGCTCTGAGAATTTGCCAAGGACGATAAGTATAGGACCATAATGGGAAAGTCATTGGAATGTATTCCAAGGGACCAGGTATATGACTAATTGGATAGAAAGTGACTGTTTAAGTATAATCAGCATGGCTTTTTGCAAATAAGCCATGTCTAACCAATCTTACAGAGTTTTTTGAGGAAGTTGTCAGGAAACATGATGAGGGCAAGGCAGCTGATGTTCTCTACAAGGACTTTAGCAAGGCATTTGCCAATATCCCACATGGGAGACCGATCAAGAAGGTTCAATCACTTGGCTTTCAGGGCAGAGCAGTATATTGGATTAGTCATTGGTTTTGTGGGAGAATCCAGAGAGTGGTAGTAAATGGTTGCCTCTCTGACTGGAGGCCTGTGATGACTGGAGTGCTGCAGGGATTGGTGCTGGGTCCATTGTTGTTTATCAATAATGATAATGTGGTTAACAGGATCAGTAAGGTTACGGATGGCACCAAGATTTGGGATGCACTGGACAGTGGGGAAGACTCTCCGAGCTTCCAATGGGATCTGGATCAGCTAGAAAAATGGGTTGAAAATGGCAGATGGTATTTAACACAGACAAGTGTGAGGTGCTGCACATTGGTAGGACCAACTAGGGTAGATCTTATACACTGAATGGTAGGGCACTGAAGAGTATGGTAGGACAAAGGGATCTGAGAATGCAGGACTATAATTCATTGAAAGTCGTGGCATAGGTAGATAGGGTCGTAAGGAAAACAACCGGTGCATGGAAGCTCAATTTCAAAGTTTAAGAAAAGTTTGGATAGGTACATGGATGGCAGGGCTATGATCCAAGGGCACATTGATGGCACTAGGCAGTTCTTAAATGGTTTGGCATGGACTAGATGGGCCATAGGGCCTGTTTCTGTGCTGTACTCTATGAATCCTATGGGTTTCTATCTTGATGACAGTTCTACCATGTTGCTCATTATCAAAAGCCTTTTGCCTTTAGGCCAAAAATTGGAAATAGAAGGTCTATTTTTTTTTTACTGATGTGAAGTTGAAGAGCTGTTGTGTGGGATACAACAGAGAAAATAAATTACGAATTTTCAATTGTTCAAAAAGGTAAACAAAGGGACACTGGAAATCCTATGAGTGAATGGCAGAAACTGCAGAGAGAGAAAGCACGTTAAATAGAATGGATTCAACCTGCTTTTAGTTGGGACTAACGTGGACTGGTGATGATCTGATTTTCTAATACAGCTCATCTCACCATTGTGTGTAAGTGAGGTCTGACACCAGCACATCAAGGGGTCTGATTCGGATTCCAACTCTAAATCTGATTCAGATCGGTTTACTATCATCCACACCAGGGTGCAATGAAATTCCTTGCTCGTGTGAAACTCATAAAGTAAACAATATACCTGGTGAAAACAAATGTAACGATAAACACAGCAGTGAGGGCAAAGCAACAGAATGGTGCGACCCCTGTCGTGCAAGAAGAAATGGTAAGGTGACGCCAACAGGTTTAACGGTTCGAAAGAGATGATCAGTTCAGGACTCCGATGGCAGTGGGAGGAAGCTGATCTTAATTCTGGACGTTGGTGTTGTCAAATATTTACATCTTCTAGAGTAGGGCTTCTCAACCTGGAGTCCAAGGACCCCTTGCTTAATGGTATTGATCCATGGCATTAAAAAAAAATTTGGGGACCTCTGTTCTAGAGGTAGAAGCAAAATTGCTATCCTGCCACTGGTTTCACCAGTGAGTACCAGAGACAGGTGCAGATGGACTGGGTAGACAATCTATGCCGAGATGAAGCCTAGCTTGCCCTTCACAGGCCAGTCCATTTCGCAGAAAGGTCCTTCGCAGAGGGTCAGCTCGGTCAGCCCTTAGATTTCTGGTTGGGCTTGTGAACGTAGCAACTTTGATCAGTGTGTGAGGTCCTGGAAAATCTAGCTCCAGACTTCAGACACAAGAGGTTCTTTAGATGCTAGAGCTCTTTAGTAGCACGCAGAATGGGGTCGAGCTCCAGCGTTTTGTTTGTGTTACCGAGTCTGCAGATGCTGACTTACAGTACTGTGCAAAAGTCTTAGGTATATATATATATATACTTGTTTCTGATATGGGTCTCTATTGTGGACTGAGAGTGAGAAGAGGCAGGGAGAGGGGAATAATAGTTGGCAAAAGGGGAAGGGAGAGGGGAGGGAGCAGGAAGCATCAGAAAAACATTATGCAATGGTCAATTAATTAATTGTTTGGAATCAAATAACCTTGCCTGGTGACTCAAGGCTGGGTGTGTCTGCACCCCACACCATCCCTGGTGCTGGCACCCCTCTGCCACCTGTCCCACGCCCCTCCTGTCATGCTCTGCCCACGTCATTCCCAATATCATCTGTTCCCACCAAATTTATGGACTTGCTCTCCACTCCACATTGACAAATACTGCAACTTCAGAGTCAGTTTCACCATTGCAATTGCCTTCCCCGGCTGCAGAGTTCAAATTGGTCAGTTTACTTGATGTATACTTCATTGTGCAGTTTCTTACTTAAAGGCTCTCTCTGTTGTCTAAGATCCTCGGTTCTCTTACATTTAGTGCTGCATCAAAGTGGGCTGTTTTAGGCACTTTAGGAATTCCTAAATCATGCTGTAGGGGAAAGAATGAAAAACCAATAGAGCTGTGCAGCAAGGATTTGACAAGGCAAAGTACTTTTTAATACTTACTCAGTTTAGCCTGTGGCTCAGTGTGTTGATCTGATAATTTCTCATTATCCAGTGTCTGAGGCGAGGTAAATTCTCTGGGCTAAGTGTTTTAAAGTCTATAAAACAAAATCCCAAACTCTCATCTTTGTTGAGAACATTTTAGGTTTGTGAATATAATTTTAGGTGTGATCTTCATCTTCCTTTTAAGATTTACTCTTATTCAGCTCTGTACACTTGAGCCTAACTGAATCCAGATCCAATAAACACTGCAATTATTCCTTTTAATCGAAGGTCCTTATTCTCTTCCATAAATGCCGGCTGTTCAGAATCAGAATCAGGATTATTATCACTGACACATGCCATGAAAATTCTTGTTTTCTGGTGGCAGTACAGTGGGCAATTCATCAAAAATTATTATAAGTTGCAAAAATCAGATTAGAATGCTGTGCAAAGAGTGAGTTAGTGTTCATGCGTTCATTGTCCATTCGGAAGTCTAATGGCAGAGAGAAGAAGCTGTTGCTAAAACATTGAGTGTGTGTTTTCAAGCTCCTGTACCTTGTTCCTGATGGTAGCAATGAGAAGAGGTATGTCATGGGTGGTGAGGGCCCTTAATATGCTGCCTGTTTGAGTCATCTCCTGTTGAAGATGTCCTTGATGGTGGGGAGGCTAGTGCCCATGATGGAACTGGCTGAGCTTACAACCCTCCCTCTGGACCCAGTCCTCATGGAGGGTCTCGAACCAGGATATTGACTGTTTCTTCACTTCCATAGATGCTGATGGGTTGCTGAGTTCCTCCAGCATTTTAGACCCTAAGACATAGGACCAGAATTAGGCCATTCAGCCCATCAATTCTGCTCTACTAGTCCATCGTGGCTGATCCCAGATCCCACTCAACTCCAAACACCTGCCTTCTCAACATATTTTTTGATGCCCTGACCTATCTGGAAGCAATCAACTTCTTCCTTAAATATACACATAGATTCGGCTTCTACCATAGTCTGCGGCAGAGCGTTCCACAGATTTACTACTTCCTCCTTGCCTCTGTTCCAAAGGGACACCCCTCAATTTTGAGGCTGTACCCCACCACAAGAAACATCCTCTCCACATCAACCCTACTATTCCTTTCAACATTCTGTAGGCTTCAGTGAGATCCCCCTCCCCGTATTCTTCTAAATTCCAGTGAGTACAGACCCAAAGCTGTCAAATGTTCCTCGTATGTTAACCCCTTCATTCCCAGAATAATCCTCTTGAACCTCCCCTGGACTCCCTCTAATGACAACACATCCTTTTCAAGATATGGGGCCCAAAACTGTTGACAATACTCCAAGTGCAGTCTGACTAGTGTCTTATAAAAGCTCAGCGTTATCTCCTTGCTTTTACGTTCTATTCTCCGTGAAATAAATACCAACATTGCAGTTGCCTTCTTTACCACAGACCCATCCTGTAAATGAACTTTCTGGGAGTCTTGCACAAGGACTCCCAAGTCCCTCTGCACCTCTGATGTTTGAACCCCATTTAGATAATAGTCTTCACTATTGTTCCGTTTACTAAAATATATTATCATGCATTTCCCAACACTGTATTCTGTCTGCCACTTCTTTGCTCATTCTTCCAATTTGTCTAAGTCCTACTGTAATGGCATTGCTTCCTCAGCACTACCTTCCCCTCCACCTATTTTTGTATCATCTGCAAACTTTACCACAAAGCCGTCAGTTCATTATCTAAATCATTGACAAGCAATGTGAAAAGCAGTGGGCCCTGTACTGCCCCCTGAGGAACGCTGCTAGTAACTGGCATAACTGGCATCCAACCAGAAAAGGCTCCCTTTTAAACCATAGAACCATAGAACACTACAGCACAGTACAGGCCTTTCAGTCCTCCGTGTTGTTCCAACCCATATAATCCTTAATAAAAGTACTAAACCCACATTATCCCATAACCCTCCATTTTTCTTTCATCCATGTGCCTGTCCAAGAGGCTCTTAAATACCCATAATGTTTTAGCTTCCACCACCATCCCTGGCAAGTCATTCCAGGCACTCACAACCCTCTGTGTTTATTAAAAAAAAACTTACCCCTGATGTCTCCCCTAAACTTCCCTTCCTTAATTTTGTATATATGCCCTCTGGTTATTGTTTTTGGTGCCCTGGAAAACAGGTACTGACTATCCACCCTATCTATGCCTCTCATAATCTTGTAGACCTCTATCAAGTCCCCCCTCATTCTTCTATGCTCCAAAGAGAAAAGTCCCAGCTCTGCTAACCTTGCTTTATATAACTTGTTCTCCAAACCAGGCAACATCCTGGTAAATCTCCTCTGCACCCTCTCCATAGCTTCCACATCCTTCCTATAATGAGGTGACTAGAATTGAACACAATACTCTAAGTGCAATCTCACCAGAGATTTGTAGAGTTGCAACATGACCTCTCTACTCTTGAACTCAATCCCCCTGTTAATGAAGCCTAGCATCCCATAGGCTTCTTAACTACCCTATCAACCTGTGCAGCGACCTTGAGGGATGTATGGATTTGAACCCCAAGGTCCCTTTGTTCATCCACACTCTTAAGTAACTGACCATTAATCCTGTACTCAGTCTTCTGGTTTGTGATTCCAAAATGCATCACCTCACACTCATCTGGATTAATCTCCATCTGCCATTTTTCTGGCCAACTCTGCAGCCTGTCTATATCCTCTTGTAACCTTTGACAACCTACAGCTCCATCCACAATCCTCCAATCTTCGTGTCATCCGCAAACTTACTCACCCATCCTTCCGCCTCTACATCCAGGTCATTTATAAAAATCACAAATAGCAGGGGTCGCAGGACAAATCCCTGCGGCAGTCCACTAGTCACCAACCTCCAGGCAGAATACTTTCCTTCCACAACTACCCTCTCCTTTCTTCCATTAAGCCAATTTTTTATCCAAACAGCCAAGGTTCCACGTATCCCATGCCTCATGACTTTCTGGATGAGTCTCTCATGAGGGACCTTGTCAAATGCTTTGCTAAAGTCCATGTAGACCACATCCACTGCCCTACCCTCATCAATTTCTTTTGTTACCTCTTCAAAAAACTCAATCAGGCTCATGAGGCACGATCTTCCCTTCACAAAGCCATGTTGACTATCCATGAGTAGACTGTACTTCTATTTGTGAGCAGACTATACTTTTATTCCTACTCACTGCCTCCTGCCAGTCCTCTATCCATGCCAGCATTTTTCATGTAACATCGTATCTTGTTAAGCAGCCTCGTGTGTGGCACCTTATCAAATGCCTTTTGAAAGTCCAAGTAAGTGACATCCACTGCCTCCCCTTTGTCCACCCTGCCTTATGAATTGAGGAATTAAGAGTCAGAAAGTTATTTTGCAACTTTATAAAACTGGGATTTGGCCGCCTCTGGAATTATTACATTCAGTTCTGTTTTCCCCTGTAAAAGGAAACAAGTGGAGGCTTTGGAGAGGGTGCAGAGAAGATTTATTAGCACTCTGCCTGGATTAAGTGGAGGTGGGACAAACCTGTGCTCTGTTCTCTGGTGGAAGTTTATAAAATGATGAGAGGTGTAGACAGCCAGTTTCTAATCCTAGGCAGCATGCTTTTAAACTGAGAGGATAGAAGTTCACAGGTACACAGATTGGTGGGTGCTTGGAATGTTCTCACAGGGTGATGGAGGTGTTTAAGGGGATCTTAGATGTGTATGTGAATACAGTATGCAGAGAATGCAGACAGAAGGAATTAGGTGTAATGAGCTTAAGTAACTTGGTACAATATCCTGTCTCTTCCAGATCTGTACTGATCAAGTGGCCCCATGGCTGCAAATGGTGTGAGTGAGACTGTGGATTAGGGAAAGAAAAGGGAGATTCTGATGTTCAAATGCACAAATTGTATTGCTTCGATACACCTAAACTGAGTAACGCTCTCGGGCCTCACTCAGACAGTAATCAAGTAATTTCAATCCAGTGATCTGTAGCAGCGACGTGACACACTTTGGATTGTACACCATTTTACTTTAATTGCAGGGGAAAATTGAATTAACCGTAAAATCCTGTTCTCAGATATTTGGAGCCAATTATAACTTGCAAAGGCAGAAATAATTAGCTGACCTTCCATTCAGAAGTCCTTGGTTCCTTGGATATGCAGGAGTCCGAATGCAGATTCCCTGTCCTGCTTATCTGCCAACATCAAGTGTATTAATTAGAAAGACAGCAAAATGTGAGTTGTAAAGCTCTGACATAACTGACTTGCAATACTTAGGGTGATAATACCATTTAGCTTGCTGCGTGATGTGAATATACTTTTCATCCTGCATGATAAAAGGGATGGAAATAGAAATTTAACAATAGTTCCACACAGACTGTAATACTGAGCAATTTGTATTGCAGTACTACAGCTAGAGCTATGCCTGTAGACTGCAGTGCTCTCTTCAGTCATATCTTTGGCTTTAACCTTTGTCATAAACCAAATTAACTCTGTTTTAGTGAGAAATTCTTTACAGGGATTCTTTACAAGAACATTTACAGGGACGTTACCGAGTCTAAAGGGCCTGAGTTGTAAGATTGAATACGTTAGGACTTTATTCCTTAGAACATAGAAGATTGAACAGAGATGTGATGGAGGTATTCAAAATTATGAGGGGCATAGATAGGGTAAGTGCAAGCAGGCTTTTTCCACTGAGGTTGGGTGGGACTACAATCAGAGGCCTTGGGTTAAGGGTGAAAGGTGAAAAGTTTAAGGGGAACATGAGGGGAAACTACTTCAACAGGCTCCGGGCAGCTTCTTCCACCAGGTCATCAGACTGATTAATTCATGCTAACACAGTTGTATTTCTATGTTATATTGACTGTCCTGTTGTACATACTATATTAATTATAAATTGGTATAAATTGTTCATTGCACATTTAGATGGAGATGTAACATAAAGATTTTTACTCATGTATATGAAGGATGTAAAAAATAAAGTCAATTCAATTCAATAGGTTCTTGATTAGTCAGGGCATCAAAGGTTACAAGTAGAAGGCAGGAGAGTGCAGTTAAGTTGAATGATAAGTCAGCCATGATGAAATGGCAGAGCAGACCTGATGAGCTGAATAGCCTAATTCTGCTCCTATGTCTCATGGTGTTGTGGTATTTGATGGCCAGTACAGACACAGTGGGCCAAATGGCCTGTTTATTCCTTGATGATTCTAAGGTGTATTTCCATCATGTGAAAACCCAATAATATTTACAAAGAATAATATTAAGATTTCTTTGGTACTTAAATTTCATTTTCCAATAATGCTAATGTGGGCAGATTTCTATAAACCTCATGGGGGAAAACAAGAAACAAATCTTCTAAAGTTCAGTCTAATGGCCTTCTATTGATTAATTGATAGACCTGGAAGCCCATTGAACATTTTTCATTTTTTTTAATTCATTAGTCACATGCTGTCAGTCGTCCACAAACACCCAGTCAGAGTAGATCGATTCAAAACCTTTGTCAAACATTAGCCATTTGGACAAAGTGGCACTTCAGATCAATGAGAAGTAATTTTTACATCCTTGGAAACAAACAACCCAATGCAATTTTGGTTTTAGTTGCCCATTAATGTGTCTTGTAACATGACATCCATCCAACCATGAGAGGAGAGTAAATTTGGTACTGATGCAATTTAAGCTTTCATTAGTACAAGGGCTTCCGACCGAAATTTCTTTACACAATCATGTGCTACCATGGTATTAGCAGGCAGATGCTTGGGAATCAAAGTCATTGTCATAAATTTACAAACATGATCCACCAGGTGATGTAGCTGTCAGAGGAAATTGCGGGACTTTCATTAAAACCAGAGATCTGGCTTAACTTCAATCAAAGTGTTTTCTTTCACATGTCACATTTAACAATAAAATGCAAAGTAACTCCAGGAACTGAGGAGGATTCTGAGCTTCAGAAGATGGTAATCATGGTTCTGTGCAACATGGAGAAGCACCCGTCAGCCCATCAAATCTGCACCGAGCCTCGTGCTCCTGTTTGAGCTGATGCTAAACTAAATTTTATTTCATTTTTCACAAATTGTCGTCATTTCCCCCCAGATTTGGAGTATTATGAAATGCATAAAATCATGAGAGTTTGAGGACGGTGTTATTTTTCCCAGGGTAAGGGATACCAAAGCTGGGTGGCGTAGATTTAGGATGAGTGGGGAAAACTCTGAATTTGAGGGGGGCATGTGCTGGCCCAGGAAAGACTCTAGAAAAGGTTCGCAGGAATTATCCCAAGAGTGAAAGGTTGACATGAGGTGTGTTCGATGTCTCTGGGAATGTACTCGGTGGAGCTCAGAAGGATGAGGCTGACTCTGAAGAGGCTGGATACAGGTGACGTGAATATGATGGCGCCATTAGTAGGAGAATCTGGGCTCTGAGGACACAGCCTCAGAATAAAGGGAGAGGAGGAGGAATTTCTTCAGTTAGAGGATGATAGATCTGTTGGACTCATTGTCACAGGGTGATGGAGACCAAGTCATTGGGTGTGGTTACAGCAGAGATTAAATGGTAAATTGGTTAAGGGCTATGGAAAGAGGGTGGGATTGAGGAAGAAAAAAAGTCAGCCATGATGGAATGGCAAAGCAGACTTGATGGGCCAAATGGCCTAATTCTACCCCTATATTTTTAGTTCTTATGGACACAAGGAAGCCATTGTGACAGTTTGAAAGGCCCGAATAATTGGTCCCTGCTTCATCTGGTCTTTCCCTTGGGTATTTCACAGTTTTCTCTTTCCCGTTTCTGATGAAGGGAACCAGATCCTGAAACATGAACTGCTTCTCTTCCTACAGTTGCTGAACGACCTGCTGAGCATTTCCAGTATTTTCTGTTTTTTATTTCAATTTCCCAGGATCTGCTGAATTTAAAAAAAATAGTTTGTAGTTAATTGTTATCTTTTTTAAATCACAGCTAAAGTCAAGGGAACAGACAAGATTGATGAGTATATCTCTGGTATTAATATGATCTGAAACTTGTTGCCACTTCATTTCATTTTAAAAGTATCTCTATCAAAAGTGATGATTTGAACAAGTGATTTATTAGTGTCTCCAAAGCAGGAAAGATGCTGGGCTCTGCTATTTGAAAAAGAGCACAGAGCCTGCTTTCATTATCTTTTATCAAATTATAAGAGCAATCACATTGTTAGAAGTGTGACGACCAAGCATTTTTGGAGTTGGTGAGATTGGCTGGTTTTGTTGCTACCCAAGTACGGATAAGCACACTGTCTTTTCATTGGGTGTTGTATTGTCTCTGGTATCACTTGATATTGCATTTTCACAGAAAACATGGGTTCAGTGCATGGTGCAGATTTATCCAAGTTAACACTGTTTCCTGACCTCTCAGCTCTGTTGCAGAACACCACTTAGAATACTACAGACTTCAGCTATAACTCTGAACAATGCACTTCAGATGGGGGATACTAAATTAATGCTCCAACCTAACGGCGACCCATACTTTAATAATGCTGAATGTAGTCCAAGAGTGATTCTAATACTCTTTCTCCAGTTTGTGAACTAAGTTGAAAAACCCTAACAATATTTCAGACTATATTTCTTTTTGTCTCTCAACTTTCACCAGCGTTGTTATGTTTATTTTGTCATATAAATTATGCAACAGAGCATTGAAACCTGTTGAACGTTGAAAGGCCGAGATAGAGTGGGTGTGAAGAGGATGTTCCCTATCCTGGGTGCAGTGTTGGACAAGAGGAAACAGCCATAGAATACAAGAGCATCCCGTTAGAGCAGAGTTTAGGAAGAATTTCTTTAGCCAGAGGATGCTGAACCACTGGAATTCATTGCTACTGACAGAGGTGGTGGCCAAGTCATTGGGTATATTCAAAGTAGGGGGTTCCCAACTGAGGGGGGGGCCCACAGACCCCTTGCTTACTGGTATTGGTCTATGACATATAAAAATGGTTGGGAGCCCCTGATTTAAAGTGAGATTGAAAGGTTTTGATTAGTAAGGGTGTCAAAGGTTATTGGGGGAGAAAGCAGGAGAATGGAGTTGAGAGGGATGATAAATTTAGCCATGGTGGAATGGCAGAGTGATCTTGACGGGCTGAATAGCCTAATCCTGCTCCTATGTCTGACGGTCTTATAATTCAAAGGAAATTTCAAAACCATTTTCATTATCTTCCACACAAGCGCAATGGAAAAAAGCACTTGCAGCATCATCACAGGCATGTAGCATCAGGAACAAGAAAACAATTAAATAAAAACGCAACCGGAGCAAAGAAAGGCAAAATCTGTTGCAATGTGAAGTGATCAGAATGTTGCTATCCTGAGGGAGTGATTTGGGTTGTGGGATTGGTTCAAGAAGCAAATAGTTGAAAACGGGTTGCTGTTCTTGAACCTGGGGGTGTGGGACTCCAGGTCTCTAGTAGCTGCAAGAAGATGGCCCAGTTGGTAATGATTTTGATGACAGGCTTTGCTTTCCTGAGATGGTGCCTCTGGTAGATATCACTGCTGATTGGGAGGGGTGTGCCCACGATGAATTGGATTGAATCCACTGCACACTGCAGCTTCCGTGCATTCAATTTCCCATACCAGATCATGACACAACCAGTCAGGTTAATTTCAACTGTACATCTGTAGAAGTCTATTAGAGTATTTCACGGCATTGCAAACCTCCTTACTGTCATAAGAAAGATGCTAGTGTGCTTTCCTTGTGATTGCATTGATGTATCTTTTATGTTAATTAAGTTGATGTTGTTCGTTATGCTTGTGATGTACTGTGCCGCTATTCCAAAACACTGATTTTTTTAAAATGGCATTCATATGTACTTTCTGTATGTATACCAATGAACTTGAAGGTTATTTCACTCCGTCTGTTTTCAGAGAATGGAAACGTGACAAAATCTTAAATTTTGTCGAGTTCATTAGATGGGAACAATGAAGATGCTTTTCAGTCCCCAGGGTACATTTCACAATTCAATGAGTGATCTGCATTTCAGCTTAATTTCTCCTGTCCTATGGTACCAGTTGAATCAACTACTTGATTCTGTGCTGTTTAACTCCATATCTCGTCCTCACAGTACAATGCAGTACTTTCCTCAATTTTTGAAAGCTTCAGTTGTCCCCTTATCTCTTGTCAGCCCCATTTTCCATTGTCTTTGAAGCCTTTACTAATCTACGGCATATCAGCCTCCACTTTAAATATGCCCAATAATTCATCTGTGGCAATGAATTCCACCTTCTGGCTAAAGGAATTCCTCCTCATCTCACTTCTAAAGGGACATTGTTTAATTGTTGGGATGAACGGCAATTTAGTAAAAAAAAATCAGGAGGCTCGGTGATCAGGATTAATTTCCCACCACTGTCTGTTTGTAGAAAGTCTGCACGCTCTCTGCATGACCACGTGGATTTCCTCCGGGCGCTCTGGTTTCCTCCCAAATTCTAAAAACATACGAGTTAGGCCTAGTAAATTGTGGACGTGCTGTGTTGACACCGGAAGCATGACGACACTTGCAGACACCCCCAGCACAGCCTCGAACTGCACTGGGTGTTGACACAAATGGTGCATTTCACTGTATGTTTCAATATACCTGCGACAAATAAAGCCGGTCTTTGCCCTTTAATGTTTGTCTAACATGCTGAGATCCTCGATTTACAGTATTTGCATGTTCCTCCAGATTGCAGCATCTTCAGTCACTTGTACCTGCAATTTATTAAAGATCCCATAAAGACCAGGGAATATTCCCCCCTCCACCCCACCCCAAGCCCCCACTGGGATTTTGCTCTAATTAGGGACAAGTAAATGAACATGAACTAGACAGAATCCCACAACAAAGGTCAGTGTTTTTTTTAATGAGGGTAGCCAGGATGGACGTGTCCAGCCTCCTGACTTAAGGTAAAGGTTTGCCCTTCTGAAATAAAAAAAAAACGAGCTACCTCTTTGATTTTGGGGAAATCATTTGGGGGAAAAAAAAGCTTAAGTATTTGTTCTGAATTACTGTGTGTAATGCTTTTAGCCCAAAATGGACACATTTTATGAAAAAGGTTGCTGGCAGACGCTACAATTTTTTTCACTTTTTAAATTAATTTATTGATAGAGAAATAGAGAAAGCAGCAACAGAGAATACTTTAAAATGTAAAAGAAGGTAAGGTGTTAATGTTAATGGGAATTTGATGTCCTTGTACACAAATCACTGTAAGTTAACATCAGGCATAGCTCACAATTGGGAAGGAGAAATGTATTTTATTTTATATTAATTTAACATTTAGATTAAAGTGCAGAACAGGTGCTTCTGACCCTCAAGCATCAGAAACCCACCTATTTAACCCAGGACTAATCAAAGAACAATTTACAGTGACCAATTTACCTTCTAACAGGTACATCTTTGGAATGTGGGAGGAAACTAGAGAACCCAGAGGGAACCTACACATTTCATGGGGAGGACATACAAGCGCCAGAATTGCTCCAGAGCAGCCTGAGCTGTAACGGTACGGCGCTAACCTCTATGCTACCACAGAGTACAACAGCCTTGTTTCAGCTCCATGAAGTTCTTGCCGAAGCTGGATTTAGAATAACGTAGGAAGGGTCTACTGCCCCTCGCCAAGGAAAAAATAGCTTGCAATGTGGTTATATTGTACTGACCTACAAAGGGATCTTGGGATTCGTTCGGTAGAGTACTGAAAGTGGCAGGGTGGTAAAGAAAGCTTGTGTCATGTTTACCTTCATCCTAAGAATAGGAGTCGTGTTACAGTCGCACAAGACTTTGGTTTGGCTACATTTGGAGGAAAGATGGTGGAAGCTTTGGAGGGGTTGCAGGGGAGGGTCAGCACGATAATGCCTGAGTTGCAGAGTATCAGCTGTAAGGAGAGTTGTACAAACTGGATTGTTTTCTCTGGGGAGACAGAGATTGGAGGGAGACACAATGAGGCTTAAATTTAGTTAGAGTACTTTAGTCAAATACTAGAAGGGTGAGTGGAGGTAGATTTAAGGGAAATGTTCATGACTGGGTTTTAACATAATGTAGCAGGTGACTAGAATGCGTTGTCAGGGGTGGGAGTGGAGGAGGCATGACGGTGACAATTAAAAGGCTTTCAGATAGCAGATGAACATGAGGAGAATGAAGGGAGAAAGATCATAGCCTGTCAGGGGGATTTGGTTCATTTGGCATCTTGGTCAACAGGGACATTGTGGGCTGGAAGACCTGCTCCTATGCTGCACTTTCCTATGAAATTCCTTGCCTGTCAGAGAAGGGTTTCTTTGGCCATTTCAGAGGGCAGTTTGACAAAAACACAGCCATGTTGTTGGTTATAATTGGGCAGGATGCACAAATATATATCCAGCACCCAGCTGGTTTTTTAACAGCGGGACATCGTCCAAAGATGGAGGAAAAGAAAATGTAAACTGGATCGGTTTTAGCTCACTGTTTATGATTAATTATACAAACTCGCAACTGCACGCCATGAAAGCAAAAGCTGCTCTCTTGATTGCTGCATTTGGGATGCTGCGGTAATCTGAACAACATGCAGTGCCCTTCAGGAGGCACACCATTCTTCTTCATAGTTTTTCTTCATACCCCATAAGGGAACAGAGAGTATAATCCTTTAGATACTGAGCTGAAGTAAACTGTTTTCCTGCAGTGTGATTCAGTGGACATTCTTAAGTCATAATTTCCCTTTAAAATGCATCTACCAAATTCTAGCAATCTGGAATTTTAAAAGGAACAGGAAAACACTGCACAAGTCAGACATTTGTGACCGTTAAGAAGAAAGATTGAAGATTAGTTTTATTTTGTTTCATAGACATCAAAGTATGCTGCTTTTGTGCCATTGTTTGTGATGTGCTGGGGGCAGCCCGCTGGTGTTGCCATACTTCCAGTGCCAACGTAGAATGCCCGCAGCTCACCAACCTTAAATGTACACCTGCGGAAGGAAACCGGATGACCTGGCAGTAAAGAGGTTGTAGCGCGGCCCAGATGGTGGGGACTCTTACTGTTAGGTATCACCTTCCTGAGACAGATGTCCTCAATGGTTGTGCTCATCAGAAATTGTAGATAAATTTAATGATGGGCAAGAGAAGATTGAGAGTGCAGAGCAAAATGAGAACTGGGTGATCGTTTGAGGTGAATCATGTACACTCAATGGCCACTTTATTAGGTACTCTCTGTATCTCATAACGTGACCAGTGGGTGTATGTTTGTGGTCTGCTGCTGCTGTAGCTCATCCACTTCAAGATTTGATGTCTTGTACGTTAAGAGATGTTCCTCTGCACACCGCTGTTGTAATGCGTGGTTATCTGGGTTGCTGTCATCTTCCTGTCAACGTGAACCAGTCTAGCTATTCTCCTCTAAGCTCTTTCACAGAGAACTGCTGCTGACTGGATGTTTTGTTGTTTTTTTGCACCATTCTTTGGGAACTCCGGGCACAGAGATCCCAATCTGGGGTCCACAGACCACTCAGTTAATGGTAGGGGTCTATGTCATAAGAAAAGTTAGGAACCCCCTGCTCTAGAGATCGTTGTGATTGAAATTCCCAGGAGAACAGCAGTTTCTGAGATACTCAAACCACCCCATCTCGCACCAAAAATCAAAGTCACCAATCACAATTTTTCCTCATTCCGATGTTTGGTCTGACCTGACTTGCTTTAATGACCAGGTGTACCTAATAAAGTGGCTCCTGAATATACATCACGACATGCTCCCTGGAAATGTGATAAAGAGATCCTCTTTGGTTCAAAATATCTCAAGATTCCATCACATAGAATAGAAAGATGGGATGGATGATTCTTGTATTACCAAAAGGGCATGGAGATGTTCTTCTGTAAAAATGAGTCTACTAACCTTCCGATTCCCGTGGCTATTTTGACTATTAACTTACCAATTCCCATGGTTATTTTGACTTAGCCTACTGATCTCCATGGTTATTTTGACTATTAGCCTACTGATTCCCATGGCTATTTTGACCATACTTCTTCCCACATTGTCTTCTGTAACAATACAATGTCCTTTTTTCAATTCCATTGACTCCACCTTTTCTGCTCCCAGGATGAGGTTTTTCTTCCCAGGATTGATGCTGCCCTCACCCACTTCTCCATTGTTAGCACGGACATCCCTGCTCACCTCCGACCCCTCGAACTTCTGCATTCAACACATCATTGTTTGCAACTTCTGCCATCTTCAACAGGATCCTGCCAGCAAGCACGTCCTTTCTACCTAGCCCCTGCACTTTTTGCAGGGATCGCTCCCTCTGTGATTGTCTTGTTCATTCATCCCTCGCCACTAACCTCCTTCCCAGCACTTTACCCTACAAATGCCCCGTGTTACACCTGCCCTTTCACCTCCTCTCTTACCTCCATTCAGCACCCCAAATATCCCAAACATTGAGGGAACATGGGAACATGTCTTGTGCGAATCTGTAGTGTCTTTTCTATCTGGTGTTCGTGATGCAGCCCCTTCTACATTGAGGATACCCAATGTAAACTGAGAGACTGCTTTGTCGAGCACCTCTGCTCCATCCGCAGAAAGTGGGATTTCATGGTGGCTAACCATTTTAATTCTTATCACCATTTTTATTCTAACGTCAGTCTATGACCTTCTCTTCTGTCACAACGAGCCCACATTCAGAGTGGCGGAGCAACACCTCATATTCTGTCTGGGTAACCTTCAATCTGATGATATGAACATTGATCTTCCATTCTGGTAATTTATTTTTCTTTTCCCCTCCCCCTTCCCTCTTCTATTCCACTCTCTAGCTTCTTAACTCTTCTCCTCACCGGCCTCTGGTACCCCTTATTCTTCCCTTTCTCCCATGGTCCACTTTCTTTTCCTCTCAGATTCCTCCGTCTCTAGTCCTTTACCTCTACACCCACCACTCTTCACCTAACATCTTCCAGCTATCCTCCTTCCCACCTTCTTATTCTGGCATCTTCCCCTTTCCTTCCCAGTCCTGATAACTGGTCCTGGCCCAAAACATCAAAAATGTTTATTCATTTCCATAGATGCTGCCTGACCTGCTGAGTTCCTCCAGCAACTGTTGTTCTGTTCTGGATTTCCAGCATCTGCAGAATTTCCTGTGTTGTTGATAATGGCTCAAAGTGTCTTAGTGTAACATATTGGCACAAAAGAATATTTTGGTAGAAAATATCAATGTATACTGTATCTCATGAAAAGACTGTTTATTAAGTTGATATATGTGTTGTGGACATAATTGGCAAACTGGTATTTATTACCCAGAGTGTCTTGCTGGAGTACTTCAGGGGTTAAATTTGGGTTAACCACGTTGATTTGTGTCTGGAACCATATACGGTCCAGCCCAGGCAGGGGCACTTGTGAAATATAGTTTCTTTCAAAAACCCAGTTACATTTGCTTTTTTTTCTGGATTGATTTAATTAGTTAACTTCAATTTCTTCAGCTCAGTGGTGGGAGTTGAACTCATTGTTTTCAGATTATTAGTTTAGGCTTTTGTGTTAGAAATAGAAATGCTGGAAATACTCGGCCAGTCAGGCTGAATCTGTGGAAATCCCATTAGACATCAGAGCAGAAATAGGCCATTTGGCCTTTGAGTCTGCTGCTTTATTTCATCATGGCTGATTTATTATCCCTCATATCTCTATTCTCCTACCTTCCTTCATAACCTTTGATGCCCTGACAAGAACCTATCAACCTCTGCTGTTAAATATACTCAATGACTTTCACAAGTTCACCACCCTCTGACTAAAGAAATTACTCCTATCTCTGTTCTAACGGGATGCCCTTATGTTCAGGTGCTGTACCCTCTAGTCCTAGACCAGAAAGAGGACCAGTTCCCAAGCCAGGTCTGGAACCTTTCATCAGAAACATTAGCAGCTCTGTCATGGCCCAGCAGGACACTCAGACAATAAATGCAGATTGTGCATTCAAGGTCCAAGGAACTTAAATTACTGTAGCTCCTTTTCTAGGTGATATATTTTGATTTTGGATTATCAGTTGCATTTTAAAATTTATTCATAGGATAAAGCCGATGCTTGTTGTCCCCTTCAAGGTGTCCCATGGACTGCATTATTTCTAAGAGCAGTTATCTCTAACTATTTTGATGAGTATAAAGTCTGTGTAAACCAGACTGGGTAAGTAAGGGAGGTGGATTTCTTTCCCTGAAGGATATTAGTGGAGCACATAGGCATGAACAACAATATTACTCTCAAGATTTAAATTTGAATTCATACAAGGCATGTGGGCTCTTCAGGCTGAACCACCATTTAATTTCTATCTCCTAGTTGCCCTTGGGAAAGTGGCAGATCTGGTAGAAAGTTCAAAAGTTCAAAGTAAAATTTATTATCAGAGTACACACACGTCACCACGTACTACCCTCAGATTTTTTTTCCTGCGGCATACTCAGCAAATCTATAGAACAGTAACTGTCAACAGGGTCAATGAATAACAAGTTGAAAATGCAAACATAAATAAATAGTAATAAAAAACAAGAGCATGAAATAACAAGATACAGAGTCCTTAAAATGAGATCTTTGGTTATAGAAACACCAGAAATAGAATGAGTATAGTTATCCTGATTTGTTCAAGAGCCTGATGGTTGAGGGGTAGTAATTGTTCTTGAACTTGATGGTGCGAGACCTGAGGCTTGTAGCTTCTACCTGATGGCAGCAGATGTTACACGTTCTCAATGGGTTGGAGTGCTTTAACCATGATGTGCTGGCCCGAATCTACGAACTTTTGTAGGATTTTCTACTCGCAGGCATTAATGTTCTTTTAGAACCACTGCAGTCCTTGAGGCGTGGGTGCACCACAATGCTGTTCAGGAGGAAATTCCAGGATGTTGACCCAGTGATGGTGAAGGAATGGTGGTAATACATTTCCACTCCTGACGCCGGCTCTCAACCCAGTCCTCGTTGCTTTGCCGGCAGTTTATTTTTTTTGCTAAAGATGCTGAGCATGGTGAGGACAAGTTTCAAGTGGTGGTGTCCCGAGGCTTTTGCTGCCCTCATCTTTCTCGCTGGCAGAGGTGGCAGGGTTGAAAGGTGCTGTCCAAGGAGTCTAGCTGAGTTCCTGCAGTGTATAAATCAGCACCATGATGGACTCGATGGGCCTTAAGGCCTAATTCTGCTCCTATGTCAGACATCCCACCTCTCCAGGAAG